>NC_077227.1:382521667-383997917 GCF_027887165.1 Monodelphis domestica | reverse complement strand
AAGGAGCCCTAGAGGCCATGTAGATCCAAGGCCTTATTTTACAAATAAACTCATTGAAGTCCACAACATTTACATGACTTGCAAGGGGACATAGGTAGTAAGTGCCCATGGCAAGACTTGAACATAACCGCTCTTATTACAACTTCTGTGCTTTTCTCATTGTTCTAGACTGGGCTATCAGAGGACTATTTGTGTGTGAGAGGCCCCCTATACCTTGAAATGCTTTGAGAGCTGTGGGGAAACTGAGTCCCCCAAAGCCTGAAATAATTTGCCTCAGTTCATCTGGAAAGTATCCAAGCTCTCACTCAAATCATGACTGTTTTGAATTAAACCCAGGACTCTTCTTATTACATCACATTGCTGATTTTCATAACATAAAATTCACTGGATTCCATTCTTTTCTAGAGAGGAGGCATACTAATGTCATTATACCTTTTGCATATTGGTGAATATCTGTGAGTCACTGGCTGTGTCCAAGTCACTTTTATCTGTCCTCTAACTCTGCTGCTGTCACACTATTTCAAGCCCTCATTACCTCTCATGGAGATCATTATAAATAGCCTATTGACCTGCATCCTTGACTTCCTTCAATCCCTCTTTCAGAGAGCTGCCAAAAGAATCTTCCTGATGCACAGCTCTGACCATGTCTCTCTCCTGCTCAGAAGCCTCCCATGGCTTCCTTTTGCCCTTCAGAATAGGTCTTTCTGACTCAAAGGCCAGGTCGCTACCCACTCTACTACGCTATCTCTCCTCTACAATACCGGGCAATAATGTTGGCCCTATTAACCCTAGGTATTTGTGAAGATCAAAGCAAATTCATTTGTAACTACATAATGCACTTTGTAAACTTCATAGCGCCATATCAGCGCCAACCATTAGACTTAAAGCTCCTCTACTGGATTACAGAATCAGAACCGGAAAGGACATCGTTATGTTCCAGTTTCACAGATTCTCCATTCTAGCCAAATTTGAGACTCTTCATTCTCTGTCCCACTTGGACTTCTCCTGCCTCCATTTATTTACAGAGACCTAGAAGACACTCCTTCCATAAGTGTGCCTATTAAAATCCTTCTGTGCCTACAGGGCTTTACCTTGGTATCCTTCCATTCAATTTAACCACTATTTACCAAATACCTAGGAAGTCTGACTTTTAAAAAAGTCCTTACTTTCAAAAAGCTCATATACCCATAACTTCTGTATTAGAATTAATACTACATAGTAATTCCAAGGCAAGAATTGGTGCCTGATTGGTACATTAAATAATGTCCCACTGACTTTAAAAGAAGATATATTCAATTCTGCAGGCTTAGAGGATATAGTCAGGACTGGAGTAAAGTAGATTTCAGTTTGACCTTAGACACTTACTAGCTGTGTGACCCTGGGCAAGTCACTTAACTCTGTTTATCTCATTTTCCTCATCCGTAAAATGAGCTGGAGAAGGAAATGGCAGACTAGTTTGGTTTTTTGCCAAGAAAACTCCAAATGAGATCACAAAGAGTCAGACACGACTGAACAACAACATCTTCTTCAACATATCCCTAACTCTCAGGTGCTACATGGACACTAGAAACCAAAAAAAATCCAATCTTGCACTCATTTGAAGAACCCATTCATTTGGCAGATTGGTGACTTGTCATTTCATTGACAGTTTTCCAAAGCCCTCGTTACTTTATATTTAACTACATATTGGTATAACATACACAGTGAATATTCAGGTAAAACATCTCTGCTGTATTTTTTTAAAAAGACAGCAAGTATTTTGTTATTGCCCATTGAAAGACAATCCCAGAGCCAGTTTTCAGAGGATAATTAGAGTGGAAACAACATGTTCTTTGCCTCCCCCCAACTCCTGTGATAAAGAGCTTTGCAAAGCAGATGTAGGGTAATGACAATGGTTATGGCCTTGAGGTCAGGAGGGCCAGGCTACTCAACTCTCCCTTTTACTAGCTATGTGAGGGTAAGCCAGTCACTCTTACTGTTATGGCAGAGAGGACTAGTTCTTGGATCAGACAACCTGGGTTGAAATCCTACCTCTCATGTTTACTGCTTATGGGACTTTGAACAAATAATATAATCTCTCTACTCCTCAGTTTCAGGGGTTTGGAACCAGATGATCCATAAGGTTCTCTCCAGCTCTGGAATTATGAACTTGTGATCAAAAATTCTTCTCTGGGTCTCAGATTTCCTCCACTATAAAATGAGAACAGAGTATACCCCTCAAAGTTATTTCCAGCTTGAGCAATCTTTGATTCAAAACTCTAAGAATTTTTTAAAAATGAAAATCTGCATTCTTTTAAAATAGGCACTTTTAGGTCCTCTGAAATAAAAAAAAAAATCCTAAACTGCAACATTGGTGGCTTTCAACTTTTGACTACTACAGAGAATTTATTTTTATTGTCATTTATTGATGATGATGATAATAATGATGACAATTATAACAGTAGCTAACATTTTATATAGCACCTATGTACCAGGCACTGTGCCAAGGGCTTTACAATCATTATATTATTTGATCCTCACAACAACTCTAACTAGATGATATTATCATCAGCATTTTACATATGAGAAAACTAAGGCAAACAGAAACTAAATGACTTGCCCAGGGTCACACTACTAGGAAGTGTCTAGGGCTAGATTTGAACTCAAATTTTCCTGACTCCAGGTCTGGTGTTCTATCAATTATACCACCTAGAATATGATCATGATGATATTAAGAATACTTTAAGGTCTGATCTGTCATTTATACAAGTGTAAAAGTAATTTTAGGGGTTGGACTAGGTGTACTCTAAGGTTACAATTCTAGATCTAGAACTCAATGACTAGTAAGATCTCTCTTGGCTCCAAATGTGAGGTCATGTGTGACAGGGGAATAAAGAAGGGAACACCTTGATTGTGGGATTATAAATCACAGAATGGGAAGACTGAGATGGACAAATACAAACTATGACTAGGCTTATCTATAGGGATAATGAAAGAAACCCCTCTGCTTTTATTTTTTTAAAAGTTCTAATAAGGGAACAATTCTCATTATAAAAGGAAGCTAGAAGGTCCATTGGTGTCATATACCAATGGAAAGAAGTCAGCAAAAATAAATGCTTTATATGGCAAATCAATGGCAGGCACTTGTGGATTTCACCTTGAGAAAGACCTGAATAGCAAACCATTGAAAGTGACTTCCCTCCTCCTTCCATTTATCTGATATTTAAATAGTTCATGGTCTCCTACTCCTTTCTATTAGCCAATGACCAAGAGCATGACAGAGCCCATGTTAATCTGCATGCCTTTGAGTTTTGGGAGATGTTAGTAATTGTATTAAACAGAATCATGAATGGAATAGTGAGAAAAAAAGAGTCATAGTTGTTAAGCTAGAAGGGACCTCAGAGGTTATTTAGTCTCAGAGGTCATTTGGTTTAATTCCCTATTTTTTTTTCAAATTAAGATATTGGTACTCAAGAGATGGGAAGGAAGTTGCCCAAGGTAACATTGGCATTAAATAGCAGAGCTAAAATGCGGTCCAAGGCTTCCATCTCCAAATCTAGTGTTCTTTCCTCTATCTCAAAAAACGCAAAACAAGTGGAACAAAAACAATTTTCAAAAATTATGATTCATTTCAGAACACAGTAGGGCTGTGCATATTGGGGTAAAAAAAAAACCAGACTGGTGCCATGATGATTATACTCATTTGATGACTTCTTAGATCCAATGTTTCAATTGGCTGAGTGTTTCCTGAGATCCACACAGGTTCTATCCCCTCCATGAGTGGCTGTGAGGGGGAAAGTCACTCCTAAGGGTTCTCACTTCTGGAGTGAACCCTTCTGCCCTTAGCTACATTAAATCGTCAGATGAAAGACACATGATTTATCACTGAACTCTCCTGGCAAACAGTCTTGGAGGGCCTGCCACAGCTAGCATTCCACTGAAATGGTCTTAACGTTTCAAGACATCAAGAAAGGAAACTCACAATAGTGTCTTTACAGATTTAAAATTTAAGGCAAACAAAGCACCTAATTACTGTCAAGAGCAGATCTTTGAAATTACTCATTTAAAATCTTTAAGTCATCTAGGAAATAGATTTTCCAAAGAAACCAACATATTGGGAAGACGAGGTTCATTTTAATGACAGAGGACTTTTAAAATTTTACTCTAATTTGGAGTTTCACACACTAACTACTCTGGTATTAGGTGCTTAAAGGGCTTCTTTTCCTTGACTTTGTTGTTCAAAGTCACCATAGGGTGCTTTTGTTAGATCTTGCTTACAATAGCTAGATTATAAAATAAGGGTAAGAGAACCACATGTCTCTTTCTTGGAGAATCATATCATCAAGAAGGAGAATCTCTTTAGGAGAATATATAAGACTAGAAAACACACTATTAAATAAGTGGCTATTAAGGATTGTTTCACTTTCATTATGGTCCCCATCTTAGAAACCTTCTTTGGGAAAGGCAGTTTCTATTTTTAAATGATTTGATCACATGTATTTTTGGATTCTGCTTTTAAGTGTGAGTCCTTGGACAGCTGACCAGGAAAATCTACTTAAGATATTCCCAGAGGCATTTTGAAAATCACAAGGGTGACTCTTAAAAAATAATCCAACTCTAATAACTCACAAAAACAAAATGATTTGAAAAAAAGTGGCTATAATTAAATAGCTCCCATTTCTAAAGTGCTTTAAGATAAGTAAAACACTCTATGCTTTTGCAGCAATCCTGTAAGTTAGGTACAAAAAATATTAGTATCCTCTGTTTATAACTAACAAAGGAACATTGTACCAATTTTGCAAATGAAGAAACTGAGGCCCAGGGAAGAGGAATGACTGGTATATAAATGTTAAGAGAGATTCAAACTCACATCTCCTGAGAACGAATTCAGTGCTCTTGGTTATCTCTATTTACGTAACTGCTTATTGACATCTGGGTCAAAAGGAATCCATTTATAAATACTTATATAAAAGTGCTTGATGAGAAGCACCATGGTATAGATAGTCAGGGGACCCTGAGTTAGAATTTTAGCCCAGTCACTTACTAACTGGGTATTACTTTGAGCAAGTTAAACTCACTTCTCAATACCTTGATTTTCTTATCTGCAAAATGAAGATAATAATTCCCGTACTGGATATTTCACAAGGGAGAGGAATGCATATAATAAAAAAACCTTTAGGCATTCATGGGGTCATAGGATCATAAATTCATAGGACTGTAGGGATCATAGATCTAGAACTTCAGAAAGGGCCCTTTTAGTACAACTCCCTCATTTTATGGATGAAGAAATTTACACACATGGAGGTTAAGCGACTTGTAAGGAGTAATCATTGTCAGAGGCAAGATATGACCTTATGTCTTCTGATTGCAGAGCCTATTTCTTCTGCCATTGTATCTTCTACCTCATTTTGATTAAGTTGGAATCTGAGACTTAGAATGAAAGAGAGTTGACTAAGGTCATATGCTAAATTAATAAAGGAGACAAAGTTTGAACCCAGGTCTTTTTCCTTCTAAGCTGTGTGACAGAGGCTGGCACTAGAAAAAAATGCCAGGCTGAAGAGTATGTGAAATTGGGCACCTCGATGGGGGAGGGGTCCCAAGAATGAAATCGGAAGGAGGAGAAGACTCTGGCAGAGAGAGCAGTGAGGTGCTCAATTTCACATACTCTTCGGCCTGGCATGTTTTCCTAGTGCCAGCCTCTGTCACAGCTGATGTTATATTTTTTCTTCCATTATGGCTATATTTTCTATTATTATTTAGGATAACTGTAAGCTTTTAAACCCTTAGGTATTTTTCATCCTTTGTAAACCTTTAAGCACCATAGAAATGTGAGCTTTTAATATAATTAAGCATTAAAAGAGCACAATTTCCAGGATGGAAAGGTGAAGTCAAAGGATTTTAATTCCCCAGGCTCAATTCTCTGCGTGTGTATGTGTGTGTGTGTGTTATGCTGAATACAATTCCCTTGAGTTTTCAGGGAAGGGTATCAGTTCATCAGGCAATAGGGACAATGATAGGGAGATATATTTTCCAAAGATCAAGCTGTTATGGTAATAAAGCAATCTCAGCAACAATGGAAGTATGTGAAATCACATTCCATCAATCCCTGCCAAGTAGTTCTACTAACCAGCCTCCGGATGTCTCTCTCACATTCCCATTTGATCTTGGAGATGGCTTCCTGGTGGGACTGGTGCTCACTCCGTAAGTCCCCAGCTTTGATTTTGTCAGCCTGGATCATATTGTTCAGTGCCTCATCCACCTGTTTTTTGGCTGACTTGAGGTCAGTGATCTCCTGTAGAAGCTTGAGACGTTCTGAATCAAAGAGTTTCCGGGCCTCCTCACGGGCCTCAATGGTCAACGCTGTCCTTACTTTGTCACTGCTTCCATCCCGGAGGGCAAACAGAGCTGACTTGAGCCTCTGGATCTCCCCATCACGCACTTTGACCGTCCGTGCCATCTCCTGCTCATGCTGCTTGATCAGATTCTCTCGGACAGCCTGCAGTTCCTTCATTTTTTCCTCATGGAGTTTGGCCTTGAGCTCTGTGACCAGGACTGTATGTTTGCGCTGCTCCAGTTCACGGATCCGTTTTGTTTCTTGGGTTTTCTCTCTTTCGAGCTTTGCCACCTAGAACAGAAAAGGAAAATAAAGAATTAGGAGAAGAACATTCATGGAACATTTTAATGTGTGCTACTTCTTTTTATATCTTATTGGATCCTTATACCAACCCATTATATTGGCTCTATTATAATTCTTATTTTATAGATGAGGAAACTAATACTTATAGTGCATGAGGTTAGATTTAAACTCATCTTTTTTCTTCACTAACTTCTTCCTTTAGCCCTTCCACTGATTTTATACTATTAAGAATCCACTCAGATGCATAAATATATAAATGTGAGTGTATATATATATATATATACACACATATATAATATGTGCATGTATATATATAATATATACATATTATATATATACAACTAGAGTTAAAATAGGTTGGTAATAAGAGAAATGGAAAAAGGAACAAAATGGGGTAAATTTATATGTCACAAAGAAGCACATGTTGGGGGGGGAGAATATCAATACACTGGAAGGGTAAAGAGGTTGAAGATAGGAAATACTCAACTCTTATGTGCATTGAAATTGACTCAAAGAAGGAAGAACAATCAAATACATTGGGGCAGATAATTAATTTTGCCCTATAGGGAAGTAGAAGGGTAACAAACAGACTGGTGGGGAGGGAAGCAATACAAGGGAGGGAGAGGGTGGGGGGTAGCTTAAAAAGACTGTAAAGAAAATAAGAGAGGGATAAGAAGGGAGGGGGGTAGAAAGGGAAGTAAAATAGGGTGGGAATTAGGGGGACAGATTAAAAACAAAACACTGGTGTAGAAGGAAATAGTGAAAGAAGAAAGGGCAGGACTAGGAGTGGAAATTAAAATGCTGGGAAATACACAGCTCGTAATCATAACTCTGAATGTGAATGGAATGAACTCACCCATAAAGCACAAGCAAATAGCAGAGTGGATTAGAAACCAAAACTCTACCATATGCTGTCTACAAAAAACACACATGAGGAAGGTAGACACACATAGCGTAAAAGGAAGAGCATGGAGCCAAATCTTTGGGCATCAATTGTGAAAAAGAAGGCAGGAGTAGCAATCATGATATCTGACAAAGCCAAAGTAAAAACAGATCTAGTCAAAAGAGATAGGTAATGTAATTACATCTTGATAAAAGGCAGTATAGACAATGAAGCAATATCAGTACTCAACATGTATGCACCAAATGGCATAGCATCCAAATTTATAATGGAGAAACTAGTGGAGCTCAAGGATGAAATAGATAGAAAAAAACTATACCAGTGGGAGTCCTGAACCATCCTCTATTGGAACTAGATAAATCAATCGAAAAATGAATAAGAAAGAGGTAAGAGAAGGGAATGAAATCTTTAGAAAATTAGAGTTAGTTGAAATGTGGAGAAAAATAAATAGGGACAAAAAAGGAATACACCTTCTTTTCAGCAGCACATGGTACATTCACAAAGATTGACCATGTACTAGGACATAAAAACATTGCAAACAAGTACAAAAGAGCAGAAATAATAAATGCAACCTTCTCAGACCAAAATGCAATGAAAATAATAATTACTAAGGGTACATGGAGAGGCAAATAAAAAATTAATTGGAAATTAAACAATAAGATTCTCTAAAATTGGTTAGTTAAAGAACACATCATAGAAACAATGATTTCATTGAAGAAAATGACAATGATGAGACATCCTTTCAAAATATATGGGATGCAGCCAAAGCACTATTCAGGGGAAAATTTATATCCTAATTAACAAATTAGGGAGGACAGAGGTCAATAAATTGGGCATGCAAATTAAAAAACTAGAAAGTGAACAAATTAAAAATCCTCAGATGAAGACTAAATTAGAGATCCTAAAAATCAAAGGAGAAATTAATAAAATTGAAAAAAGAACTATTGATTTAATAAATAAGACTAGAAGCTTGTACTTTGAAAAAACAAATAAAATAGACAAAGTACTGGTCAATATAAGAAGAAAACCAAATTGACAGTATCCAAGATGAAAAGGGAGACCTCACCTCTAATGAAGAGGAAATTAAGGCAATCATTAAAAATTATTATGCCCAAAAATATGGCAATAAATGTGGCAATCTAGGTGATATGGATGAATATTTACAAAAATATAAATTGCCTAGACTAACAGTGGAAGAAATAGAATACCTAAATAACCCCATATCAGAAAAAGAAATCAAACAAGTCATCAAAGAACTCCCTAAGAAAAAATCCCCAGGACCAGATGGATTCACAAATGAATTCTATCAAACATTCAAAGAACAAAGCCAGGCAGGTCAAAAACAGAGAAAGAAAACTACAAACCAATCTCCTTAATGAACATAGATGCAAAAATCTTAAATAGGATACTAGCAAAAAGACTCCAGCAAGTCATCACAAGGGTTATTCACTTTGACCAGGTAGGAATTCCATGTGAACTGGAATGACCTACAGGAATTGAGGCAGAGTGAAAGGAGCAGAACCAGCAGAACATTGTACACAGAGACTGATGTGGTACAATCAAATGTAACAGACTTGCCCATTAGTGGCAATGCAGTAATCCTGAACAACCCACATGGATCTATGAGAAAGAACACTATCCACATTCAGAGGAAAAACTGTGGGAGTAGAAATACAGAAGAAAAACAATTGCTTGAATACATGGGTCGAGGGGATATGATGGGGATATAGACTCTAAATGAACATCCTAGTGCAAACATCAACAACATGGAAATAGGTTCTGATCAAGGATACCTATAATACCCAGTGGAATTGCGCATCAGCTACAGGAAGTTGGGGGAGGGAAGGGAGGGAAAGAAAATAATTCTTGTAACCAAGGAATAATGTTCTAAATTGACTAAAATTTTTTTAAAAAAGAATCCACTCAGGATGGGGTTTGGAAACTAGACATTTTTCCCCTTTGGTTTCCCCTGCCTTGCCCTCCTTTGCATTCCCGCATTGCTCAGAACTTATATGGGCTAATTGGTTACTCGCATGTCTTGGATGACATAGGAATCGCCAGTTTCTTCAACTGAGATAGAAAGCCATTAGGTCTTACCAATTGCCCTTCCACTGTTTCCTTCTTTTCTTCAGTCTGTAGGCTTTACCATTTGCCCTGAATTTATACCCTGCCATCTGACGTACTGATGCAACCTGGGGCTCTTATAACTTGCCACTAAACTCTTAGAACATCCAGGCTTTTGTACAGACCCTACAGCTGGATGTTCTTTGATATATAGTCTCCCTAAGTTATAGTGAAAACATCTGGACAGAAAAGACTATGCTGCTGTTATTTTTTTCTTTTTGCATCCCCAGTGCTTAGAATAATCCTTGGCACACACTAAACTCTAAAATAAAATATTTTTCTTTTCCTCCCTCCCTCCATTCCTGGCTTCCTTCCTTCTTTCTTTTCTTCTTTCCTTTCCTTACTTTCATCCATGCCAAGGAAGTCTGTTTTTTCATTTCACTACATTTGGTGATAAATGTTAAGGACAATACAAAAGAATTTTAAAAGAGCTGCATTAGGGACATGAGGAAGATAAGAAATGTGATTTGTCTACAGCCTTGGGTAGAAGAGATGACCAAGAGAGAGCAGAATTATTTAACTCTTCTTTTACTACTTCTATATTTTAAACCCCAAAAGAATGTTCTTTGGGTCAAGTGGAGAAGAAAAAAATAGTAGGCCCAAATTATTGGAAAGAATAGTAGGGCAGTGCTTATCTGTTCTCAATAAATTCAGGTTACCAACCCCAGACAAACTATATCCCTGGGTGTCAAAAAACTGGTGGACCCATTTTGGCTCTATCATCTATCTTTGAAAGTCCACGGAAAACAAGAACTGAAGATGGTCGTTTGTCTCAATTTAAAAAAAATTGGAGGGTGAAACCTACAAATTAAAGAACAGTTAGTTTGACTCTTATTTCTGGCAAAACAATAGAACACGTTAGGAAGGGTTGATTTGTGAATATTTTTAGAAGGAAATACTCACTAAAATCCAACAGATATTATCAAGACAAGTCATTCCAGACAAAATTAATTCCCTTTTTAACAAAACCAAGCCTGGTATATGAGTGAAATGTCATAGATATAGTATGCCTAGCTTTCATCAAGATATTTTCCAAAGATGCTCTTGATATGGTGATTGACAAGATTGAGAGATGTGGGACAGTGAGATTAAAGAGAGATGGGTTTGAAATTTATTGAATGACTGGATCCAAATACTGGTTATTTATGGATCAAGAATTTAAAGGCTTGACCTTATATTTACTGAGGTTATCAGGGGGAATGAAGAATTACTTGAAAGAAGTAGTTTAAAAGGAAAACAAATAAAAAGCAATATGAAGAGGCAGAAGGGAATCTTAACGTAAATTAGGAAGTAGGATGGTAAAAGTGTGAGACAGACAATTAATGGAAGAAGAATCACTGAATTGTATAATGATATAAATGAAAGCATAACTTAGTGTTCTTCAATTTTGAAGATTTCACTGGAACTGGAAGATATTGCCAAAACACTGGATCAAAGTCAGGAACCAAAAAGATCTACATGGACTAGAAAAATGAGCCAAATCTGAGATAAAACATACAACAGATGATGGTCAAATTCAATATTTGAGTTCAAACAAATTGACTGCAGAAATATAAGACATGTATAGAATAGTCAAACAGTATTCCATATGGAAAATGTCTAGAAGTTTTAGGTCAGTATCATTAATGTACCATTAGGTAGCCCCTAAACTAATGAAATCTCAGGCTTGGTATATGGAATATTATGCTTAGATTTGAATACCACAAGTTAGGAAAGACATCAAAAAGTTGAGGAATGTCCAGGATGGTGAGATGCTTAGAAGTCATGTCATATAAGAACTGATGTAAAGGGAGTACTTAGTTTGTAGAGGATTGGAGAAGCATGAAAGAATTTTTTAATCCTTTGAAGTGGTATTATGGCATTTTCTCCAAGCTCCTAAAGCATTTTTATTATTCATTTCATTTATTCTCCTTATCTCTAGTGTCTAAGAGAGAATTATGGAGCCTCAACTAATTTATTGGCATAGTACATATTCTGCCTTTCGAGGCCTGGTCTTTTGAAATTATAACTTTAGTTATTTATAATGAAACTATTTGATTACATAGGTCCTTTCAATTTTTCCAAAGTCCTTGGGAGGGTTGCTTCCATATTGGTGGGACACTATATATATCTACTCTATTAGGACTCTTTATTTACCTAGACACTCAGTGTGGAAGAAGTTAGGAGAGAAGGAAGTGGAAAAGAAGGCAAATCTGCTCATTCAAAATTCCTGCCATCACTCTCTTCTTTCTTGCAAAGGGAAGCTAATCTCATCTAGTTTGCTTAAAAACTAATGGCAAGAGACAGCTGAAACATTTAGCCTTTGCCAAGCTTAAGATCAACCTTTTATTCAAGACTTCAGAATGATGAATGTGTGCTTTAGACACTTTGCTTTTTGAAAATATTTATTCTATTAATGAACTCAAATGCAATGGCTACAAATCTTAAAGAAAGAGAACGTTAGTTAGATGTTGGCTTATTCCTTTCCCTTTGCCTTTCCCAAAGTTAAATCGGGTCCCTCAGTGTGACCAGTAATTATCATAGAATGTCAGTAATGAAAGCCATCTTAAAATATTCCAATTCATATCTGCTGCCCTACTCTAGAACAAGATGCCCTGCCCAGGATAAACTTAATACTTCTAAACTTACTACTCATGCTGTTAATCTATTGATACCAACTCTCTTAGCTCCTCTCTCCCCTCTGATTGGAAGGCTGGAGGTCAGAATACCAAACTCCTCTCAATGTTTTTCTTTATAGAGCACAGAAACTGGACCCTCAGCTCATTACCCTTCGCATCTACTGCTTTTCCCGGTTTCAGTAAATTGCCCTAATGTCCCATCTCTCCCCTCAACATTCCTGTTTCCTTTTTTGTCTTGTCTTTCCTTGAAATTGTAAGATCCACGAGAGCAGTGTCTTTCTTTCTTCTTCTTTTTTTAATTTAATTTTTTTAACCCTCACCTTCCATCTTGGAATCAATACTGTGTATTGCTTCCAAGGCAGAAGAGTGGTATGGGCTAGGCAATGGGGGTTTAGTAACTTGCCCAGGGTCACAAAGCTGGGAAGTGTTTGAGGTCACATTTGAACCCAGGACCTCTCATCTCTGAGCCTGGCACTTAATCCACTGAGCCTCCTAGTTGCTCCCTTTCTGGTTCTTAATTGCATCCCCAGCATTTAGCACATTGCCTAGCACAAAGTAGACACTTAAAAATGTTTACTGAATTGACTGGGAATATACAATGCTGAAGGGACCTTAGAATTTAAAATGGAATGTTCTATGGAATCTTAGAATTGCCTCTGAAAGGCATCTTACAATATAGAACTTAGAGTTGGAATGGATTTAGAGCTCATCTAACCTCATCAGTTTCTAGTGCCCATTTAGATACTAGCTGTGTGACTCTGGACCACCGCTCTAAGCCTCACTTTCCTCATTCATAAAATGAGGTTAATTATAATACCTATTTTCCAAGGTTTTGAGATTCATGCAAGATAATGTCTAAAAGTTATTTTATAAGTGTTATAGCACTACATAAAGGGCAGTAGTAGTAATAGTAGTTGTTATTATTCATGAACACTGGAGACTTTATTTACTACTGAGATTGGATAAAAATTATTTCCTTAAAGTAAAATTTTACAATCCATTCAACTGACATTTATTAAGCCTCTTGTATCAAGTCTAGAGTACTGTGCAAAAGGGGGGAGTGGAGGTAGGAAGTGGTCTATAAAGTTAACTTTTATATAGTCTCCATTCTCATGGAACAATATTATGCAATAAATGCATCCCCTCCTCCCTTTTTGTGCGAGCATTTAAATTTGTGATGTTTTTGGCATAGGGATCTCTTGTGGCAGAAACTTCCTTATCTATACTATTCTTTGAGTTTTCCTGGTGTGTTGAGAGATTAAGACACAAACCCAGGGTCCCATAGGTTACTTGTCAGAGGCAAGACTTAAAGTAATTTTTTCTGACGATAAGCCTCATCTTATATTCACAAAAGAGGATATCCTTAATGCCATACTCTATTTGATAAGCACATTGGAGAAGGGGGAAACAAAGTGCTGTATGATATCAGAAGGAGGAGATTGTTACAGATTTTCTGTAAGGGTTGAGGATGGGCAGAGGAGGTAGAAAATCAGGATAATTTTCAGTCTTCTTGCTATGGTGAGGATCAGAGATGAGGACTTCTTAGGGAAGGGCAAGGCTAAAAATCCTGAGAAGTTGGAGATTTGGATGTCTGCTAGAGGGTTGCTCATCCAGTTCAAGACAAGCTTTCCTATTTGAAGGAACGAACTCAATTTTTCAATCTCTTTTGAAGCAGGCTTGCTAAAAACTCTGCAGGAATGATTGTCTCATATTTCAGGGAGAAGAAAAGGAGGGGCCTAGCCCTGTATAACATGCTGTCGTGGAGTTAGAAGAGTCGAATTAGAAATAGACTTTCAATCCCAGAGCTGCCAATTATTCCCTTTGTGACCATAGGCAAGTCATATGGCCTCTCTAGGCATCGATTGCCTTGGCTGTAAAATGAGAGAATTCAATTACATGATCTTTAAAGTTGCTTCCATTTCTAGACTGCTCCCTTACCAAGGGACAAGATAAAACTACTGGAATATAAATCCTGTAGTTTTGAGCAGGACAGAGCTTAGAGGTCATCCATTCTAATTCCCATAACTTTTCAAATGGGAAATAAGAAGTCCTGAGAAAGTCACATAACAAATTAGTGGCAGAGTACATAGTATCATAAAATCTCAGCATTAGAAAGGGTCTCAGAGGGCACATAGATCAATCTGATCACAATATTTAATTCCATATCCCAAATTCCCTGTTCTTTTTACTATGCAATAGCATTATATCATCTTATTTTAAAATGTAAATGTAAATGTAATTTATTAAATAAATATTTAATTATATTAATAATAATCAATAATAATTTAATTTGAAATTTTAAATGTAAATAGATTTGTTATGTGGTTATTTGGGGTTTTAGTTGTTTATTTTGTTTACTTTCATTTTTCAAAGTTTTTTACAATAAAAAGACTTTTCTTTTTTCTTTTACAATAAAAAGATTCTCTCTTTTTCTTTCTACAAGTTCTTCTTACTGTAGTTAAAAAGATCAGTAAATTTGGAATAGTGTGCCTCCTTCTCTCTTCTTTGTGTGACCTTGGTGAAGTAATTTTACCTGTCCATCACAGGATCAACAGGCTTAGCATGGGAAGGAACCTTAGAGGTAATATATTTTAATCTTTTCATTTTATAGATGAGGAAACAGAGGCCTAGGAAGGTTACAGTTTGAGGTTTTTGAATCTTTAAATTTCTTCAAATCGAAAATGGAAATGATAATATTGATATTGTCTGCCTCATAGGGTTGAGGGGAACATTTTGTAAACCTTTTTTTTTTTTTAAATCCTTACATTCTGTCTTAGAATCAATACTGTGTATTAGTTGCAAAGCAAGAGAGTGGTAAGGTCAAGGTAATGGAGGTTAAGTGACTTGTCCAGGGTCACACAGCAAGAAAATATCTGAGGCCAGATTTGAGCCCAGGACCTCCTGTCTTTAGGCCTGGGTCTAAATCCACTGAACCACCTAGCTGCCCCAACACTTTGTAAATCTTAAAGAGCTATGTGTATTCAAGTAGTAGTAATAGTTAGCATTTACGATAGCAGTTAGAGGTTTGCAAAACACTTTATATATATCTCATTTTATCCTCATAACAACCTGAAAGGAAGGTGCTATTACTGCCCCCATTTTACAGATGAGGAAACTGAGGCAGACAGAGGTTAAGTGACTTGACTAAGGCTACACAGCTAAGTAGTGTTTGAAGTCTTTGAACTTACTTCTTGAGTATCATCTTAACTGTAGAGGAGAAAGAAAAATAGGAGGAAGAAGAGGAGGAAGAGTAGTTATTTATAAATTATTCAATTTAAAATAGATCTGAGAAAGCATCCAGGCCATCCCATTAAGGAAAATGGACTTGGTGACAAAAGGCATGGAATAGAATCCAGAATTACCAGCTTTGTGACTGTAGACAAGTCACATAATTTCTGTGAACCTCGGTTTCCTCATCTATAAATAAAGGGGTAGAAATAGATGGTGTCTATGTTCCTAACTAAACCTAAGCTTCTTAAAGAATCTCTCTGTAAACCAGCGTCTAGAAATGATAAATGACTTGTCTAAGATCATGTAACAAGTTAAGGTCGGCACTCTTTTCCTGATGCCCTTACTATTGGTAAGTGACATAAGCAAACCCAGGTCTTCTAATTCCTAGTTCACTGCTCTCTCCACTGTGACATAATTATTAGTTGATGATGTTCCATCAGGGAAAGATCCATGGCCATGTTTGATGCCATGACTCTCTAAGAAGGGGTGGGAAAAATATGACGTCAATGTGGAGTTAATGCCTTTAGTGTCCCCTGGAAAGATGGCCATTGGTCCCCAGGTACCATCTTTGCAACTCACCTTAGACTTCTCTTGGTGCAGTTCTATCTGAATGTCAGTGAGCTTGGTCCTGAGGTCTTCATTGGCAGCCTGGAGAGCCACAATCAGCGCCTCAGGCTTCTCGCCCTTACTCCGTCCTTTTTTGGACATTGTTCTTTGTGGAATTGAGTCTATGAGGGTTTGAATGCCTTTCAAATAGGTGCTGCCATTTCATTCAATCATTTAGTTATTTCCACCCTCCCCCCTCTGGTCCCAGTCTTCTCAGCACCTACAGTGTAGCATTCCTTGGTAAGGTCTCCTCATTAGCTTCTCTGGATGCCCTAGAAAAGAGAAGAAAAGAGAGGAGGCTTATTTATTTCCTTTGAGAAAAAACTGGGGTACATACAAGGGTACTGGAGCCAGCTCATATAGAATTGAGAGAGCTTATTGTCATATTTTCAGCCTGAGTATTTATACCATATTACAGATTGGGACTTGATTTACTGCTTTGTTGATTGTCTAGGCTTGAGAAAGTAATAAAGAAAATGTTAATAATTTGGATTAATTAAAAAATGTGTCCTGAATTCCTTTTTTTAATTGACATCCTGTTATTAAAACATTAACACTTCTGCCACAAATCACTCAGAGGCTATTTCTCAGCACAGGTTTATGCTGATGAGAAAAACAGGAGATTATAAACTTATACAGTAGTTAAGTTGGTGGCTAGAAAGGAGGGTTGGTAGGTGGAAAGTCAAGTTATTCAAAACATTAAAAAAAAGATGATTTCCTTTACAAAATCATCATTAGGATGTACTGGTAAGAACACTGGACTTGAAGTCAGAAGACCTGGATTTAAATTTTGACTAACATCTAAAACCTGTGTGATCATGATTAAATCATTTGACTTTTCTGAACCTCTATATCCTCATCCAAAGGGTACAATTTTATTAAAGAAAATCTGTAGTCATAGAATTAGAAGTACAAGAGAATTTAGAGGTCAAATAATCCTAAAGCTCATTAAAAACAAAGAAACAAACAAACTTTATCTTCTCTCTTAAAATCAATACTAAGTATAAGCAGAAGAGTGGCAAGTGCTAGGCAATGAGTATTAAGTGACTTGCCCAAGATCACATAATTAGGAAGTGTCTGGGGTCAAATTTGAACCCAAATCCTCCCAACTCCAGACCTGAAATTCTATTCACTGGGCTACCTAGTTGCCCTTTCTACCACTCATTTTACAGATGAGAAACAGAAGGCCAGAGAGGTGAAGGACTCACCCAAGCTAACACAGGGTGTAAGGAACAGGAGGATTTGAATCCAGGTCTATCTGACTTTAAATCCAGAATACTTTCCATTGTTCCATTCTGAACTCTTACTTGCTTTGGAAGAGAATTCTGGAAAAGTGCCTTGTAAACTTCAAATGGCTACTAAAACGACAGCTATGATCATTGGTAGTTTTAATTATTTAGTAGTTTTTTTTTTTTAATTCCTACATGTATCAATGACCACTGTTGATTATAGTCATCAGTGGCTATCTTTTAGCGCCATACTGGATGGATCGGGACTATTTTTGTACAGAGAACTTGGGGAAGGGAGAGAGAAAATGGAGACTTGTATAGATCTCTAAAGGGAAGAAAACTACACAAAAAAATTTTTTTAAATTCTAGATTGGATGATAAGAGCATTGTGGAAAGTTTACAAAAATCTTTCCCATTTTATTTAGAGCTAGTCTCTAAGTGACAATGAAGAACAAAGTTTCAATATTTGCAAGTAACTTTTGTACAGTATTTGAGACAAGCACGGCAAACAAAAATAAATGCTTTAATGTGAAAATTCATCAGTATTTTTCAAAAGAGAACCTTGTAAGTGAGAGAGCAGGGAATTAATTTTGATTTAGACATTTTAATTGTTTAGAAATCATCCAAAAAGGAGAAAAAAGATTAGGCTATTTGCAATAGACCATTTCCATGGTTTCCTACAAAATGGCAAATGTCTTGATTTTACTGGACTTTTTAAGTTTACTGTTAAAATAAAGAAAGAAAAAGCTGGTTGCTCCATGCAGGCTGCCATAGCTGGCAATTTTTAATAACATTTGTTTTCAAACTTTTCATTATGTTTCAATTTGAATACAAATGAAAAAAACAAAACAGCAACAGCAACCTGAAATTACTGTGTTGGAAATATTTTCTTATGGTTCTAGTTTTCTATAAAATTAAAATTAGTGTGATATTTATGGGTTTTTCCCCTTTTAGTTGTAGTTGCTGAAATTTTAAAACCCAGCTGTTTCTATTTTTTAAAAGTCAGTTTGCATAAGGTGTATATATATACCAATCCTGTCCTTCTAACAGGTACATTTTCAATTTAATTTTTTTCCATTATGTACAGTTTGAGATAATGAAATTTTGAAATATGGACACAGGAAAAAAAACACAAAAAACAACTTCTTGAATTCAGGGACCCTGTTTCACCTAAACTTTGTATCTCACTAAAAATAAGTATTAGTACTCTGCACATAATAGGTACTTTGTAAATGTTTAAGTGATTTGAATTCAGAGCTCAAAGCTGAACACTGAACTCTGCAAATTGTAGAGACTTAATGAATGATTGCTAAAATAAACAGAAAACTCAAAGTCCAGCATAGTAGTCAATACATAGTAGCTGCTTACTGAAAACTTGTTTATTAAGAAACTTGTGACATAATATTAGATTTACACACTAAGGAGACCTGGGTTTGAACCTGTCCTCAGATCCCGGCTGTACTAGCATGGGACAAATGAACTTAATCTCACTGTTTCTGTTTTTTTGCCTGTCAAATGAGATTAGCAGTACCTGAGTCACATATCTCCTTGGATTGCTGTAGGGGGAGCTAAGTGGCGTAATGGATAGAGTTTGGGAATAGGGTAAGGAAGACTCATCTTCCTGAGTTTAAATCTGGCTTCAGACATGTATTAGCTGTATGATCCTGGGCAAGCCATTTAACCTTATTTGCCTCAGTTTCTGCATCTACAAAATTATCTGGAGAAGGAAAGGGCAAAACACTCCAGTATTTTTGCCAAGAAACCCCAATTTTGGTCATGAAGAGTCTGGCACAACAACCAGACTGAAGGGTTGTTGTGAGGAGCAAAAGAGATGATGTCTATAAAGTATTTTGTAGACTTCAGATGCTAAAGATGAGATATTAAAATATGCTTTTTTAAAAAAAAGTCTAATTGGATTTGACAGCACTGGGTAGCAGTAGAAGTGTTCAGTTGATTACTGCTTGGCCTGTTTATGACTCCCTTGAACAAGATGTGCCCCAAGTTGAGCTCATCAGTTCTAATCTCATCCACATTCTGCTAATTCAAGCCTTGACTGACACCACCTTCCTCAGTCTCCCCTCTAATTAGAAGACTGGAGGGCAAAGTACCAAATTCCTCCCAATGCCTTCCTTTATAGAGGTAAGAACTGGGCTCTTAGTTCTCTTCACTTTGGATCGGCTGCTCTGTTTAGTTTCAACTCCACTGAAAAAGCTGTCCGTATACTGGGTAGTCCCTGGGCATATCCCCACTTTCCTGCCTCCTGTGAAGATTAAATTGTAACCCCTGACTATTTTTAGATTTAATCACCAAAAGTGTAAACATCCTACTTAAAGTTGAGTGGGAAGATCTGCCCATTTTTAGATTTAATCACCAAAGGTGTAAACACCCCATTCACACTTGAGTGGGGGAGGTCTGTGACCCACAGTGCGTGATAGTGGGTGACGAATCAGAATCGACTGATTGTCTCATGGGCAGTCCTAAAGGAGGACTTCAAATGTGATTGGTAGATGTAAAATTAGGGAAAGGCACAGGATGTGATGCAAGAGAAAGTATCTTTAAAAGGGAGTGACAACTTCCTGAGTGCAGTTCTACTGGCAGTTCTTTCTTTGGAGTGGAGGCTGGTGGAGAATGTGATGACTGGACCCGAGACATGGTAAGTGAAGGCTGACTCCTTTCATATTGGATTTTCTGAAGAGACTAGCCTCTTGAGAGAGAGTTTCCTAGGTCCTCCTCTTTGCCAAGGCCTAAGGACTAACTCTCCCTGCCAGGGTTGAACCAGGGACCCGGAGAAAATTGCTTAGTGCTTAGGCTTAGATATTTTACCCTCTGATTTTCTTTCTATATTTTGTAAATAAATTGTGAATAAATCTCTTTGGAATTAATATAAATTTCTGGTGACCCTATTTTTAAATAATTCAGTCCAACCTTTTTATAATTAGACCCTATTTTCCCCTTTACACTTCTTTTGTGTGTTGTCTTCCCCCATTAGATTATAAGCTTCTTAAAGAAAGTGACTGCCTTCCTATTCATTGTATCCCCAGGGTTTAGCACAGTGCCTGGCACGTAGTAAGAACCTGATGAATATCTATTGGATTAGAAGGAGAAATGTGTGGAGAAATGGATATTTATTTTGGAGTCAGGATAGCTGAGTTTGAATTCTGGTTCTGACATTTATTAACTGTGCCAATGGACAAAAACACTTATTCTCCCTAAGCCTCAATTTCTTCATTTCAGTTATTCTCATCATCAATCAATGAACATGTATTTAGTGCCCACTACATGCCAGGCTATGTGCTAGATCTGTGGATACAGGACAAAAATAAAGCAATCTTGGTCCTTAAGGAGCTTATAATCTCTTGGAGGAGACAGCATGCACATATGAAGGCATATACAGAGAACAAACAAAATAAATAGTAAATTTGGGTGAAAGAGCCCAAGGTGTTGTGAAGGAGTAGCAAGACCATGTAGGAAATGATATTTGAGCTGAGAATTGAAAGAAAACAAGTGACTTTTAAAAGGCAGAAGTGAACATTAAGCATACTCTAGGCATAAAGAACTCCATGGCTTGTTCAAAGGCAAAGATGGGATATGGAGCATTGCTATGAGGAATGATAGCTTTCATTTATTTGCTTATTCAGTAATTCAATCATTTGCTCATTAATTCAATAAATATTAACCAGAAAAATCTACCATATTCTAGGCACTTTGGAAGACAGATATGAATAAGTCACATTGCTCATGGAAATCATAGTCTACTAGGAAAGGTAAGACAAGCTATTAACTACAAATCTAAATTTAAATTAATAGGAAACTCTAATCCAATTTAGAAAAGACAAACTCTAAGGAATTACCCTTGTTAGGTAAAGTGGGGAAGAGAGCACTTAATCCTTGGTAACACCCAGGGAGGGTCCACATGCCATAGCATCTGCTATCCCCCAGCTACCCTTAAACTCATTAAGTTTCAAGAAATCCTAGGGTTTTCCAAGGGTCCTCAGAATACTGCCAGATCTTTTTATATGTTTCAAGGATGCTTACATTTCACTGGGGCTGGAAGAACAGAAGGAAGAGAAACAAGGAGGCTGGCAAGGTAACCTTTACATTGCAGCAACAATTTGCACTGATTCCTTACTCTATTTTCATTCCCTACCTACAATAAAGTTGCAATTTCAACAAACTATGCTTCAATACAGAATTGTCCAACCCATAAAAGTTGCCAAATCATAAAAAACAGGTGTGGCTAAAGTTATTCTTAAAACTTTTTGTTTCATAGACCCCTTTAAAAGTCTGGTCAATGTTTTTGAGGCCTCTGAATAATGTTCTTAAATGCATAAAATAAATTATATAGGATTTCAAAGGAAGCCAATCATATTGGAATATGGTTGTGAAAATATTAAAAAGAACAAGTTCAAGGACTCCAGGTTAAGAATCTCTGACATTGAGGGTCATCCCCCCTTTTTTATTTTCAGTTGGAACTACTTTTACATTGTAAAGTGATTATTTTCTCTATCATCATATTTTACATGAATATTATTTTGTTTAATATTATTGAGCATATTATATTTCAATCCGCCAAGGAGTCACAATTTTATCAGTGTGGGTGCTTTCTGCAATGCTTCAGATTATACCTCCTAACACATCCCTGAGTACACCTACATTTAAATATTTTTAGTTACTTAATGTAGCCAAAAAAAACCATCACCCTATGGTTACCCTGGAGATTAACATCTCTCTACTTATCTAGGCTGATACTCGAACAATACACATGTAATTCATTGTTAAGTTCACACTTTAAAAATTCAGTGCTGAGCATTCTTGGCTGTGTTCTTGGCTAATCTCAAGTAGAAATGAGGAAAGTAATCAAAATTTTATCAACTAGCTCCAATTATTGTCACCTAAGAATCTGACTTAACATATAATTTGTTCTTGCTACTGCCCAAATACATGTGCCAACTGGACCCCAGCCTTTGGCATGATGATTTGGGTACAATTAGAGGGGAGGTCTTCTGGCACAAAGTTATTCTGGCTTGTGCCTATTCCCAGAAAAACATGAAGAATATCAATATCTAAGGTTCCTTTGACTGTGACTCCTCTATCCTTCCTTCTCCCCTCTCCCTCCCTTCTACCCTCTCTCTGTCTCTGTCTCTGTCTCTGTCTCACACACGAACACACACATTCTTACACAAAAGGAAAACAAAACAATCCTCTGGCTCATGTATGCAACCAGAAAACCCCAGAGAATATCAGTATCTGGCTTATTTAGCTTCTTCAAAAGACTCTCAGCTCCTCTGTAAGTACTCAAGTTAAAAATACACTGAATAGGTTTTATCTAACCCAATGGAAAAAGGAGAATGATTTTATCTAACCCAATGGAAAAAGGAGAATGAATAAGGTCACTAAGTCAGTCAAGCAGCATTTAATTAAATTATCACAAGGAAAGGGCAGATTTTGAGGAGTTTATATAGAGTTGTCTATATTATATTTATATAGGGGAGCTATTTGATCTTGGTGATAACTGGGAGCCACTAGAGTTGATTTGGGCAGGAAGATGACAGATTTCTTTAGAAAACACTGACTGGATTTTCTTTTGACAGCTGAGTGGAGGAACTATTAGAGCAAGGAGAGACTCGGGACAGGAAGGTCTGTTTGAAGTCTATTTTGAAGGTCTGGATGAGAAATAATGAAGTCCTCTACTTAGGGTACTGACTTTAGAAATGGAGAACAGGGAGGTATTGTAAATGTGATTTGGCAACATTTTGAAATTACGGGAAGGATGAGAGTAAAGAGTTAATAATGACATTGAGGTTTCAGGCTTGGGTGACCAAGAGGGTGGTAGCCTTCATAGTAATAGGGAAACTTGGGAAAGAAGGATTTGGGGTAAATGATGAATTCTATTTTGGAAATGTTGAGTTTAAGATATTTGGGTTGTTCTTTGGTACATGTGGTTCCCTGCTCTGACCATTCTACATATAAATGGTCCAGGCTAGATGCTTCTTTCTAGGTCCAAGTGAACACGAGTCTCTCCTTTCCTGCCTCCTTTGATTCAGGCTCAAAATTCTTTTTTTCTACCTTTACTTTCAAGAATCTGAATCTCTTTCTTGACTACCCTTCTTGTCTTTTAATCTCTCCTTTCATTGAGGCTAAATCTACTAGATCTTACTTTTCATCTAGCTTATGAGTCTTTTGACCCTTATACCCCTATTCTTGTCAAGGCTCCATATCTCTTTCTGTATTTCTGCCTGGTCTTTTTCTAAATGCATATGATCCTGTAAGGGACATACAGATGTATGTCTTGTTTTCCAAGTTCACAAACTATTCAATAGGTCTCCTTTTTCTTAACTCTTTTCAAACCTACATTCTCTCTTTTTCCTTTTATGGGCTCATGGCCAAGGGCCAGCTCAGACATATAAAACCTTATTCCTGGATTCTAAACCCAATGGTCCTCACTGATGCTATTGCAGCTTTGAAACTGTACATCTGAATCAAGGTCAAAACAAAGGCCAAGTGAGAGAGTTGATGAGAGAGAACATGATGAATTCACACTTTGTCCAGGATACATTAGAGGAGAGAGACTTCCAGAATTCTCTTTGGTGTATCTCTTGGCATATCAGTACTCATTTTCCACCTCCATATCTTTATATTGCTATTTCCTCTCTCAGAGTACATATTCTCTTCCTTCTTCTCCCAATGCCCTTTCTATCAAAACTTTACCCATTCTTTTGTTCTTTCTTTTAAATAATGTTTGATGCTTAATGATTTTACAATCATTTTTGAATATATTCTCTCTCACCCAAGGTGGGAAAAAAATGAAATCTGTCCCATTCTTTAGGGACCAGTTCCTATTTGCTTGGAGTTATCTCATGATTCTAATACTCTACAGAGGGCAGTGGTGTGGCACAGCAGCCCCTCTCCCCAACCATATTACCCTTTCTCAACTGCTTCCCAGTCCAGCTTTTAAAAAGAAGCAGCAGCCCATAAAAGATTGATATCTTTTCTTTCAGGAACCCCAAAGGCTGCCTAGTGTATTTCTGCCTGAGAACATTAATGATAGTGATTAAATGTATCATGACAGGACAAATGAAATGTTTTAATATCACCCAAAAAGCCCTTTGTAAACGAGTAGATGACAGATTGAATATAATAGAGGACAGGGACCTTATTCAGCCCAGTTGGGCCTTCACAGTGTAAAAACATAAAAAAGCAATATTTTCCCAGCTTTCTATCCTGTGTCCCAGAATCACAGTGAGGTATAGCAGGGAAAGGGAGGGGCGTGAAGTAAGGGGAGACTTGACCCGAAATCCTGTTTCTATCACATAATAGTTGTGTCACTATGAGTAAGTCAGTTCACTTATCCAAATCTTAGTTTCTGTATCTATAAAATATAGATGATATCATGCCTATCTCCTCAGTTTATTCTATCAAATGCTCCAAGGAAAATTGGACAGGATAGGACCAGAGTGGACAGGCAGAAGAATAGATTACCAAGAGTAGTCCATGAAAAGGGGCGAAAAACAGTTAGATTTCCCCCACCCCAGGAATATTTGAATTGAAAAGAGAATCAACAGGTAAAAAGCAAAGTTAAATATGATAAAATCAACACTAATGTTGAAATTTCTGGCATGGGAGGGGTAGAGGATTTTCAGGCACGAGACCTTCCTTTCTTCTTTATACCCTCCTCCTCCATAAAATTGAATAAGTTTTAGGATACATATTTATTTGGTAAGAAGGATTAATACGAGTTTTGTTGGAAAGGTCTATTGTGTCAAAGCAAAATGGATGAATAAATTAAAAATTAAGTTGACTAACAACCCAAGGCAAATGATTACTGAGTAGAATAGAAAAAGATGATAGGATAATCATAATAATGACTTGTGTTTATGTTTAACCACCATGTGGCAATGTTGACCACTGATCTGGCCCTATCCCATATGCAAGACCAGGAGCTAGGCTAGTATTATGCTCACCATAGTGGTTATGACTTTCTACCTAAGTGAACATGCTCAGAAAATCTCAAATGCTCTTCCATTCCCAGTCATAGATGACTTTCTGTCCTCCAGCTCTACCTTTGAGTCGCTATACTGACTCATTCTCTTGGCAGCGAGGATTAATGTGGTTATACCTAATCAGAATCAGCTTGGACCACTCATCCTACTACAAAACTCTGACTCTTTCCTGAACTTGCTATATTTTACTGAGTCCTGGTCACATGACCTTGACATAATGCAGTTGCTTCCCTATGGGAACAGACAAAACATGCCTAATTGTAGACAGTGCTTGTCTCCTGGCAAAGAATCAATAAGAGCAATAAACAATACATATTAAAAACATCTACTACATGGCTATGAGCCCACAGCATCTCTCAGACCCAGGCAGTTTTCCAGATAATACATAGTTTCCATCCATTCCAAAAAAAAAGGCGTTCTAGAAAATGCACAGTTCATCTTGTCATTTCCACATCCACTCCTCTTGTGAGTAGACGTAAAAGCATAGACAATATGACAGAGTTCACAACTCATGTTCAAATCAAACATCCAGGAGTGCCAATAGTTACATGGGGTGGGGGGGAAATTGGGGGGATTCTTTTATTCAAATCTCTAATTTTACTGAATAGGAAACTGAGTCCCAAATAAGGTTGCTCAGTGGGTGCAAGTACACTCCATCACTTGCTTGAAGAACCAGAATTATGCCTCAGTTCTACTGATTTCCCAATGTACAGCTTCTGCCACATACACACAGCTTTCCTAGTCAGTTTAAAATTATAGATAGCTCTACCCCAGTGACCCTTGGCATCTCATTTAGGTCTCCCTTCATGCCATGGGTCGGGCAAGCCAGGAGCTATGATGGATGGGAAAACAACCTCAGCATCAAACACATAGACACACAGAAACTCGGTGGCAGAGCAATAGTCTAGCCCAATCCCCTGACGCCCAGGGAAAGTCTGAGCCCTACTATTGGAACTGCAGGGTCTGGTTGCAGCAGCCCTTATGCACCCCACTGGCAGGCACCATGTAAACTTTGCCATCTGTAGGACTGACAGGGGCCAGATCAGTCAGCTTTAGATTGCTCCCATGAGAAATATTTATATGGGTGTGTGTGTATGTGTGTGTATAAATATATAGATATGTATGGATATATACACATATATTTAAAATTCATTATTTATCTCTTTTTAACATTCTTTTAAAAAATTTAGTTTGAAATTCTCTTATTCTTTCTAGCCCTTCTCTGACCCACTAAGGTAAGCAATATAATATTAGTTATACATGTGAAATGATGCAAAGCATAGTTCCTTATTAGCCATGTCACAGAAAAAGAAGAAAATAATTTTTTTTAATTTAAACTCTTAACTTCTGTCTTAGAACTAGTACTGTGTATTGCTTCCAAGGCAGAAGAGTGATAAGAGCTAGGCAATGGGGGGTAAGTGACTTGCCCAGGGTCACATAGCTAGGAAGTGTTTGAGGGCAGATTTGAACCCAGGACCTCCCATCTCTAGGCCTGGCTTTCCACTGAGCAACCCAGCTCTCCCCAAGAAAATAATTTTAAAGTGAGAAAAATATGCTTCAATTTACATTCAGCGTTCATCAGTTCTCTCTCTGAAGATGGATAGCATCTTTCACCATTAGAATTGTCTTGTGATGCAATATAATCTTTCATAGTTGACCATTATTAGAATATTGCTATTACTATACACAATTACCTATTAGTTCTGCTCAATTCATTTTGTGTCAATTCATATAGGTTTTCCCAGGTTTTTCTGACCCAACCTCTTCATCATTTCATAAAGCACAATAATATTCTGATCCAATAACATAGCACAATTTGTTCAGATTTTTTCCAATTTATGTACATTCCCTCAATTTCCAATTTTTTGCCACCATAAGAAGATCTTCTATAAATATTTTTGTAATACAGATCCTCTTTTTTTTTTTACTTTGATCTTTTTGGGATAAAGACCTAATAGTGATAGGCCCCATCTTTAAATGGGGATTCATGAATTCAGAACCCAGGACTTCTCACAGCCCAGGACATGGCCTTGAGATACAGTTGGGATGGATTTGGGATTTGTTGACTTGTGGATGTCAGGAATCTGTAAATGTACTTCCTCATTCCTAGATCATCACTCATAGAACAGAGGTTTTAAGATAAACTCTACTCTAGTGCCATCTTAAATCCTATGACTCTGGTGTCTCTCTGACCCTGACCATGACAACTTCTCTGTGTTGTCATGCTTCATCATGCTCTTTTGTATATTTTCTCTCCTGACTTTTTGGCTTTATGGGTTCTAACCTAAAGCATAGAGCTGCTATTCTTATCAATGTTCCAGCTCTAATAGTCATGTGACAAGGTTCTGAGGACCACAGCCCCCAGTATGCTCTTTCGGTTACTCCCAAAACTTAACTAGTTGCTTAGATTCAAGTTGCTCTACATGAGCTCATTTTGCTCCCTACCTCCACTGGTTAACTCCTTCTTCTTAGATACAGCTGATGTTAATAAATCACTCAAACCTCATATCACAGTATATTAAAACAGTTAAATTAGAAGAAAAGCGTGGTAACATCAAGGTAGCATAAATGGCATCATGCACAATCCCTTCTCCAATGTCATTGTTCTGATGGGAGAGCGAGGAACAACATAGTTCAAGGCTTGCTAAAAAGCATTTTTCTCCCCTTCCCTATTCACCATAAAAAGGTAATTTTCCCACCTCCCAAAATCAAATATTAGGTCTTTGCTCCCTCTCTACCACTCCTGAAGGCCAGGAGAAGAAACCAAGAAGGTCACTACCTTTATAAACCTTCTCTTTCCAGATATATCTCAGTCATTTTTCACAGTGTGGTGGAAGTCTAGAAACTAGGGTATTACAAGATGGTTATCTGGTGCACAACTACTAGGAAGACAAGATACCAATGATGGCTATCTCCAGTTCTTTCCCTATGGTCCCTGAAATTCTAATCCTCCCTGGCATATCCCCAGATCAAGCTTTCCCAGCCCAGAATGATAAAGTCTCATGGCACTGCTATTGTGTCAGAAAAAAAAGGACAAACTGACTCCAAGAGTCTGTAAGCAAAGGCAAGTAGTGGACATGTCTGGCCTGAGTTTCCTAATTCTTCAAGTCCATTTCTTCTAAACATTTAACTCTTTGGGGTATCACCCAAAAGTATCACCATAAACATCTTGGTAATGGCAACTTCAGAAACTTCAGGACCACATTATTAGAAACCTAACAATCTAGTGAAGGAGGTAGTATAAATATGGTTATTCTCATTTTCCAGATCAATGGTACCATAGACTTTTTAGAATTGGAAGGAACCATAGAGATATTTTTATACAAATCCCTTATTTCATAGGTATAGAAACTGTGACTCATTGATAGGAAGATAACTTGCCCAAGGTCATACAAACTAGCAAACGGGCTAATCTGACATTAATCTTAGAGAAACAACTGAGATAACAGTTTCACCAATCACAGTTTAAGTATTATGGAAGATTGGGTGAGCTCCAGCTCCCCTTGACATTTCCAAATGCAAGGGCAGATTTGGTTTTACAGTAAAAGTTGAAGGAAATGTCACATACATGCCTGGGTGGAAACACTGAAGGGATTCTTTGAGATAATTTGACTTCCATAGGGAGGATGCTTGGGGGCCCTTTGGAACTTTGACTTGAAAGGAGGTTCTACTCAATATTATGCAGAGAACAGTATAGCTAAAGAGTATTTCTTCTGGGCCTCAATGAGGAAGATGCCTTTGAGTTAAGGACTCAAATACCCTATACTAAAGACTAATCCAGATCATATCCCTGAAGGGAATTGATGTTGGATAGTTAGTTAATGATAATGGGACCTGTTTTGTTTTGCTAAAACTGTGATGGCTTTTTATCTTATTGGGGATAGGGATAGGGCTGGTGTGGGGGAAAGAGTGGGATTTGGATAAAGGGGAATAAATGGAAATGGGAACAGATAGGGATGGGGAAGTAATAGCACATAAAATGCTATTTAAATGACTATATTCATGTTTTGTATAAATAAAATTATATAGTTCAAATTATTTCTGTGCGAATAAAAAATGAAATGACCTCATCTTAAATTCTATTCTCTCCTAACAAAAAATAACTTTTGTCTCCTAATATAGTTGATGCAGCCATTTGGGGGAGATGGTTGAGATGGGGAGGGAAAGAGATAGAGGGTAGGGGAAAGAATCTCTGTGGGGTTTTTTGTTCCCTCCCTGAGATTACTCATTTGTACTGCTGGAAATTAAGAAGATTTTAGAGCTTATCTAAGCTTGTTTCTATCTGGTCATTTTCATTCATGTCTGATGCTTCATGACCCTAGTTGTGACTTTCTTGACAAAAGTAATGGAGTGGTTGCCATTTCCTTCTCCACCTCATTTTTATAGATAAGAAAACTGAGGCAAACAGAGTTGAGCGACTTGCCTAGAGTCTAATGGCTAGTAAATAAGTGTCTGAGGCCAGTAAGATGAGTCTTCCAGACCCCAGACCTATCACTGTATCCACTGAGGCACCTAGTTGCCCCTGTCTAGTCTACTACTCTCATTTAATGGAAGAAGTAACCAAGACCCAGAGGAGAAGAGATTTCCCCAAGGTCATATAGCAAAATGATGAGCTGGAACACTAGTTCCAGATCTCAAGTGCCAGGTCAATGTTTTTGCTTAAGCTTAGTAAAATGGGAAGAGCACAGCATTTGGGATCATATTTTAATTCTAATTCTACTGAGTGACCCTGGATAGGTAATTTTTCCTCTGCAAGCTAGTGTCTTCATCTGTAAAATAGGCTTAGCAAACATATGTTGTCACTGGGAAAGTGCTTTGTAAAATTTCCAGTGTTTTGGGGATGTGAATTGTTTTAATGATCGCAAAATGTTGTCTATCTGATTTCCAGTTTCCTCACACTGGGGAACTAAATAATAGTACCAGCACTGTACTAGGAACAGGAGATAGAAATAAAGAAAAGGAATGGTAATTTTTATGGCCTCTTCCAAATCTAAAATCAGTGGCTCTTTATACTCCAATCCATTCTCCCTACCAATAGCCAAATAATTTCCCCCCAGGCATCACTGGGATTATATCTTAATGAGGTAAATGGAATATGATGTTGAACTTGGAATCAAGAAGAATTGGTTTCAAATCTTGCCTCTGATACATATTAGCTATATGATCATGGACATGCTGCTTAATTTCTCAGCTTCCTCTTAAAGCTGTTATTTCATCTGTAAAATGGGTATAAGAATACCCATGCTACATCTCCCCTTGTCCCTGTTGCAAAGATCAATTGAGATAACAGATTTAAAGCACCACAAAAATGGCAGATATATTATTACTGTCATTGTTACTGAATAAAGAATAAGGCCCTGACTGGCATTGCATCCAAAGCCCTTCCACAACCTCTCTCTAACAGGATTGCTCTTCACATATTCTCTAGCTAAACTCAACTATTTTCCATGCTCTGCTCTCATCCTGTGCCTTTGACCAAAATCTCCCAAGTCAGAAGTAGAATTATTATTCCCTTCCCCATCTTGAAGTACCTCAAGGTTCAGCTTTGATTTTATCTCCTTCATGAAACTTCCTCTGATACTCTCTTCTCACTGACTAGCAGTGATCTTTCCTTCCTCATTTCTCCCAGAACCTTAACAGGGCTTCTCCTTTGCAAGTAAAATCACAAGGTTTGAAGCTGGAATGAATCTGGGGGACTTTCTGGTGTAACCTACTCATTTTATAGATGAGGAAACTGAGAACCATAGGGATGAAATGATTTACCTAAGGTTACACACTGAGTCAGAGGTAGAACTGGATCTTGAACTCGGGCCTCTAACCCCAAATTCAATGTTATTTCCATCATACCACATCTGTCTTATTCTCATTTCTTCTCATAGCCAAAACTAGGGTAAAGAAAATGAGGCTTTGCCTCAGGGTGTCATATTGAGTGCATAGGCAAGAGGAAGCTAAGTGGCACAATGGAGAGAGGGCTGGACCTGGATTCAGTAAGATCTGAGTTTGTATTCTGCCTCAGACATTAGCCATGAGACTCTAGGCAGTATATTGAACCTAAAGCCCTTAATTTCCTCATTCATAAAATAGGGATAATGATAGCACCTACCTCTCAAAGTGGATGTGAGTATTAAATGAGATTATTATTTATAAAGGGCTTGGCACAATGTATGATACATAGTAGGTGCTTAATAAACAATTTTTCTAATCTAACGGTCACTTAGTGAGTCAATAGCAGGAATGATCCAAACCTACAGTCCTCTCCATACATTACATTATTATAATTTGAACCAATTATAATTTAGTGAAAGAGCTTACTCCTTTTTCTTAATGTAAATCAAATTTTTCTAAAGTGAACAACTGCCCTTTAATTTATTCTTGCTGCAACTCCACATTTTCATGTCTCAGGATTATATAAAGCAAGGCACCCTTGTACATATCAGAGCAGACAGGACCCTGGAGACATTTGTGATTTGGCTAAGAGTTAACTGTCTTGTATAACTTGTAAGTGATCTGAAAGTACCAATTATGAATTCTGACCATGGTTCAAATAAGATTATAGATGTTAAGATGCTGTGAGAAGAAGAAATAGCAAAAACAATAAAAATGGGTTTTTGTGAATTATTAATACTTATCCTCCATTCAAAGATTCATAATTTTATAGGTGGAAGGGCCCTTCCATGGATGTGGTTGGCATGAGTTTCATAGAGACTGTTCCGTGAATGTCGATGGCCATAAAAATTTATCCACCGGCATCCTACCTTCCACTGACTAGGTTTTCTGCTCTAAGCAAGGTTGATCTGGGGAAAACAAACTTACAGTCCATCATTAGATTCATTCTCAAAACCATTCCATCTTGGTAATCGCCACAATATGTGCTCTGTTTTCTTTCATGGGCTTAAAGAAAGACCAGTGTCACCTCACTTCTATAATAAGGCTCCAGAAAAAGATCTGATTAGAAGATTATTATTACTAATAATTATTATCACTTTACTACTTCAAAAAGAATTTCATTGATGTGCCTACTCCTTCTACCTAAAAGAAATGACCTCCATGCCTCAGTACAAAGTATCAAAAGTTACTGTGGTAAAAAAAAAATTACTATATCTGGCCAATCATCTATCTGGTTTTCATGAATAGTGGTATTTATAATTCCTCTTTTTCAGTGAGAGCCTAGGAAAAAAGAAATCCTGAGACATTCAGAGGACATTGCGCCACATTCCTCCAAAGACAGTGAAACAAGGGGTTACACTGGGACATCACCTTGCAGTGGCATAGATCCCAGGAGGTAGAGTTAGAGGGGGCGAGTGATAATTTAGTTTTGCAACCCAAACATTCTGTTGTGGGCCATGTGAGTGAGAGAATTTTGGATTAAGCTGCTGAGACTTCACAATTTATAGCTTCTTTATATAAAAGTCTCTGGGCTTTGTTCTTTGTCCCAGCACTTGGTAACTCATTTTGCCTGGAACTGTGTTGTTTGGGATTTATGATACTTCCCACATGACAAAGTTAGCACAATAAGGCTCTTAATACTTTGTCTTCATTTCAACTCCCTGTCAAAGACCTCAGAGTACTTCCCAGATGGTGTGCTGTGAGAAGTTCCATCTCCACAGCATGTGGAAGGAGTTGCAAAAGAATATACAAAAAATATTTATGCCATGCTTAAGGTCACAAGTCAGGAGTGAACCTTGGGATTTTGCCTATATCACACAGACTTTCCACATGTGTCATCGTTATATTCAGGCAAGAAACTTAGATTTAGAATCAAAAGACATAGGTTCATAAGGTATCAGAATCAAAGATCTCAAATTGGTAGGAACCTTAGAGACCATTTAATCTAATACCATTATTTTATAGGTGAGGAAGCTGAAACCCAGAGATATTAAGTGGATTGCTCTAGGTTACACAGGAAACAAAGTTCACGTCTCTCATCTGTGTTCTTTGACAAGTTATGTTCCCTCTTTGCACCCCAGATTCCCCTTCTGTAAAATGAGTAAGACAGAATAAATCAGAAGTTTCTAAACAATAAGCCTTACACCTTCCCTATCTACAAAGGCTGTGGAGTGATTGCCAGGAGTTTGAAAATCTTCAGCAAACACATTTTTGTTCTTTAAAAAATTTTAGCATCAATAAAATATGGAGTCTGAATACATCTTCTATTATAGGGGAGTTCCACAAAATTTTGGAGATTAAAAAGAATGCTCCCTGCTCTGACACATGGTATGCTATTTTTAGTGGCCCCTTTCAGCTCTGACATTCAATAAAGTGATAAAAAAAAACCAAACAAACTAGAGTTACACATTTTGGGAAGCAGATACTGTCATTTAAGAGTAAAAGAGATAATTGAATATATCAATGTATTGATACCTGCCAACTATATCAAGGACAGATCAAGGAGAAAAAGATTTAGACTTCAGAACAATGTACAGCAAGGTACTATCATTGCCTGTATTGATTTCCTACTATGTTTCTTCTTCCCTACTGAAGACCTAAGGGCAAAAAAATTCTCTCCACCAAAGTCCTTGGCACTATCAAAGGGTTCAGCACCAGAAATGAATATGGCTCTCTCAGTGGAAATATTATTAAAGGAGGTGGAGCCAAGATGGTAGAATAAAAACATGGTGGATTCATTGGAATAATTTAGGCACACAATACACAATATGTAATGACTATAGTAGTCTGATATTTGATAAACACAAAGATCCTAGCTTTTGGGAGAAGAGCACACTCACTATCTGACAAAAGCTCTGAGAATAAAGCAGTTTGACGGAAAATGGGTATGATCCAACATTTCACATCATATTCCAAGATAAAATCAAAATATATACATGATTAAATAAAAAGGATGATATCATAAGCAAATTATGGAAGCATAGAATAGTTTGGTTGTCAGATCTATGGATGAGGCTGGGAAATTTTTCTTTTAACAATAAGAAAGCTGTTTTCTTAACTATATAGAGAACTATGTCAAATTATTAAGAGTATGAGTCATTTCCCAATTGATAAATGATCAAAGTTTATAAATGGGCAGTTTTCAGATGAAAAAATCATAGCTATCTATAGTTATAAGAAAAAGAATGTTCTAAATCACTATTAATTAGAAAAATGCAAACTAAAACAGCTCTAAGGTACTACCTTACTACTATCAGATTGGCTAATGTAACAGAAAAGGAAAATGACAAATGTTGGAGGGAATGTGGGAAAATTGGGACATGAGTTGGAATTTATGCACAAAGGGCTAGAAAACTATACATACACTTTGACCCAACAATACAACTATTAGGTCTGAATACCAAAGAAATTTAAAAGAAGGTAAAAACCTGTATGTACAAAAATATTTACAGTAGCCCTTTTTGTGGTGGTAAAGTATTGTAAACTGAGGGGATGCCCCTCAGATGGGTCAATGACTGAACAAGATGTGGTATATGATTATGATAGAAGACTATCATGCTGTAAGAAATGAAAAACACTATTTTTCAGAATAACATAGAAAGACTTAAATTAACCAATGCAAAGTAAAGTGAGCAAAACCAGGAAAACAGTGTATACAGTAATAGCAATATTGATGATGATAAACTATAAATGACTTAACTATTCTCAACAGTCTTAAGAGCCAAGACAATTTTGAAGAACTTATGAGAAAACTGATAGTGTTTGAGTATATATCAAAGAATGCTATTTCAACTTTTTTTTTAATTTTTGTCTTTTTTCTTTTACAACATGATTATATTAGAAATATAGAACATATTGTAAGGCTGAATACATATAACCTATATCAAATTGCTTGCCATTTCAGGGAGGGTGGAAAGAAGGAAAGAAAGAAGAAAATTTGGAACTGAAAAATTTTTTAAATTATTTAAAATTAGAATTAACATTCAGGACATTGGATTTTTCATAAGCTTTGTTGATGTAACCTAAGGACCATGGGCCTTTTCGACCTGACTTGCAGTTGAAACCTTTTATATGTGTTGTTTCCCTCCATTAGGATATTAATTCCTTCAGAGCAGGGATTTTATATATATTAATTTTGTTTTAATCTCTAGTGTTTAGTATAGTGCTTTGCACAAAGTAAGCACTTAGTAAGTGTGTGTGTACATAATTCATTCCATTTCTATGTAATAAGATTCCTTTTAGCTATGACCTTATGTAACTGTTACAAGGTGCCATCTTTACTATAGAATGAAATATTTGAAGTCAAAACTATCAAAAATGTAATTTGGACTTTTTTTTCCTAGGGAAAAGTCAATTGAGTTGAGGGCATGGAAGAGGAAAGGGGTTTGAAGGCAGGGGCATGGCTATGATAGATGGAGATGATGGAAGTTGATAAGCCTGAGGAATTTCAGCACATGAGGAGCCTGAGACTGAAGAAGAGAAGGAATTTATGAACCAGGAATTAAACTTAGTAGGCTGGAAAGAGAGTGACTTGGAGTTTCCCACAGATGATGACAGCAAGAATGCGGGCAAGAAGGTGCAAACTTCTTGGGACAATGATTTAAGGGACAAATGATTGCTGATATAGCATGGGAGAAGGAAGGTCTGAATGCGGCATTAGGGTAACTAAGAGTATGTCAATTCTTTCTGCTGGAATTATGACAGGAGGTGTGAGGAGGAGGATTAGCCACCCTTGAAGAAGGTACCTAAAGATGTGGTATCTTCAGGAGAAAGCTATTTTTTTTTTTAGCAAGAACCAGAAGATGGAAAGTGTGCATGCGCACGCATGTGTGTGTGTGTGTGTGTGTGTGTGTGTGTGTGTGTGTGTGTGTGTGTGTGTGTGTGTGTGAAGGAAAGAGACAGGGAGAAAAACAAAATAAAGAGGACTTTGTTAACATTCGAAAAAGATTCTAAAGGGTAAACTGTAAAGGTGAAGCAAAGAAAAATAGGAATTGAGGAAAGGTGAGACCTGAGTTTATTATGATGGGGTAGGTGGATGGCAATGCTGGCATGACTGCTCTAATGCTGATCTTGTCACTGGCATGAATAATCTGTAGGATCATCAATGCAAATTGCCAACATGGAACAAAAAAGCTAAATATAAAGTGATGACAACTTGTACCTGTTAAACAATAAGTACAATTCAAAGGCACAACACTCTTAGAATAAATATTGGCAACAGTTCCATCCAATGAACATTTGGTAATTAGAGTTAATAATAGAATACAGCCTTTTTAAGGGCAGAGGATATTTTAGTTTTGTATTTGTAACCCCAGCACCTAGCATAGTGCCTAGGCACATGATGTTTACTTAATAAATGGTTGATGAACAGAAATAATCCCCTCTACATCATCCTCAGAAGTGATTATCTGGTCTACACTTGGAGACCTCTACTGAAACAGCTAGGTGGCACAGTGGATAGAGCAATGGGTCTAGAATCAGGAAGACCCAAGTTCCAATCTGACTATAGACACTTAATAGCTGTGTGACTCTGAGAAAGTCATTTAACCCCACCTGCCTCAGTTTGCTCATTTGTAAAATGAACTGAAGAAGGAAATGGCAAAACATCCCATCTAGTATCTTTACCAAGAAAACCCCAAATGGGATCATGAAGAGTTGGACACAAATGAAATGACTGAACAACAGCAAAGTTGATTGAAGGGAGATTCTCAGTGCTGTCACTTGTAGGAGATGTTCTAAAGGCAATTCATGTTCTAATTTAGGATGAGTTACACACTATCTGGAGTGTTATTACTAAGACAGAAAGTAAGTTTAATAAAATGAAGCAAAACAAAACAGAACTGGCCAGACAGAGGTAGTCACTCTTTTCTGCTGTTTCCAAAGGTTGAAAATCAATAGTTCACTCACAGTGTTGGTACCCTGAACTGAACCCCTCTTTATTTCTCTGGTTGAGAAATGAGCCTGGGTATATCTTTGTTTGTTTCTGTTCTGTGTCATTCTCTTTCTCAATTTTAGGTGTTGGTCGCGATTTCCACTGGACCTGGAAGTTTAAGCTATGGAATCCTTGGAGTCATTATTGCTGGTAGGATGTCACAGCTAGCCACCCCACCAGGGAAGCCAGGGTGCCTGTGATCCAAAACATAAGGGGATTTATTTTTTTTAAACCTTCACCTGTCTTGGAGTCAATACTGTGTATTGGATCCAAGGCAGAAGAGTGGTAAGGGCTAGGCAATGGGGGTCAAGTGACTTCCCCAGGGTCACACAGCTGGGAAGTGTCTGAGGTCAAATTTGAACCCAGGACCTCCCGTTTCTAGGCCTGACTCTCAATCCACTGAGCCACCCAACTGCCCCACCATAAGGGGATTTAGCCTTGGAACTGGGGCTGTGCTCTCTAAAGGATCCAAACTAAGGTTTAAACTTGATTCCTTTTAGAGCCTGAGATGACACAAGGGTGGAGAAGGGGGCAATTATGCCTTCCATGAGTTGTGGAGTAAGTTTGTGTGTGTGTGCACATATATATATATATACACACATATATATAATGTGATTTACAATTTTTATTTAATTAATTAATTTAGAATATTTTTCCATGGTTACATGAGTCATGTTCTTTCCCTCTCTTCCTCCCACCACCCCCTCCCGTAGCCAACGGGCAATTCTAAGGTTTGCATATTTTTAAAGTAAATATTTCTTTGGATAAGCTACTTCATCTGTTAGTAGATAAATGGAACTGAGTTACAGGAGACTTCTTTATAATCAGAAGGAATACTCTGATTGGTGGGAGTTAGAGCCATTGGCAGAAATCCTAGACATTTCAAATCCCCTTAAGGGTACTTTGGTACCCTAGGGGAGGGGTGCAACATAGCACACCTGGTCTTCAGACAATGGGAACAAGGGCAATCATTGTTCCATATAAAATAAGGATAAGCAGATTTAAATTCCCTACCTTGGAGTAGAGAGAGTTGTGAGCAAAATGCTGCATAAACCCTAAAGTGCCATAGAAATGTGAGTTATTTCTTATGGAAATATAAATTGTTTTTGTCAATATGACTATTGTCACCTCATTTTTCTCATCTTCATTAGTATAAATAGAAATGGTCATGGAATAAATTGCTATCCTGCTGATATTCTTTCATAGTTAATATGCTTCAACGGATTACTAAAATGGACAAAATCTCTGCTTTTTGCAATTGAATAAAAGTATTGCCATACTAAGCTTTATTTAAACCTACTAAAAGGATCCTTAGAACAACTCTGGTCACAGAGCAGACAATGGAGATGACAAATAGAGCTCATCCTCTTCTCACATGGTTTTGACTTCTTCCATTGTCTATTTTTTGAAAACCTCTTCATTCTAGGTAGTTTTTATGAGTGTTGGTATAGTAACATCAATTAAAGGGTATTCCAAAACTTTTATGGATCATTGTTACATCTCGGCAATTATGGGAACTAGTTTTATCTGTGATGATGCTCCAATTTCACTATGGTTTATTTTATTGAATTCTCAAGGACATTATTGTTGTTGCTGTTGTCTGATCCTGTTGTGTGATCGTGTAGCTCCTTCTACCCATGCAAATCAATTTTTTGGCAACTTAAAGAATCATAGAGAATTTACTCAGGGCACGGAGAGGCTGGGAGCATTTTCCTAGGATCACATATCAAGTAAGTGTCAGAGGTGGAACTTTAACACAGGCAAGTCCTCCATCTACTGTCACTACCGTCATATTGCCTCTCGTTAGCATCGTTTTTATTATTTTGCTTCTGTTTGGAAAAGTACTCTCACGTCACTAGGGTACAATGCAATAACTTAGACTAGACCTGAAAAAAGTAATTACTCAGTTCTCTGTTATCACCTTGGGGGCTATCTTAGACCAGAATGCAAATTACATCAGCACATTGAAAGTGAGCCCCCAAAACACACACACATACATACTATTATAAGGAATTTATTTAACCCTTATCAGCTTAATTATAGTCATAACAATACACACACATTAATTCCTTAACACCATTGACTGTGCCTATTCTTACTGGTTGGGGTAAAGATGGGAAAAGAAGGTATAATACTTTTTTCCAAATCACTATTCATGTCATTTTGCCACAGTTTGGGCCCTGCCATACACCAAAAATACCTAAGTGCCTATAAAAGTATGATTTTAAAAATGTGCTATTTATGTTTGCAGTGTGAATGATTCCTAATCTTTTTCCCTGATATGCTACCTCTAGAATATATGTATTTATTATATATATATTTATTATATATTAACATATATGTTTAAACAATAGGAGTTGCTAATCCCATGTACAGAATTTTCAAATTTTAAGCATCTGTATGTTACAGGGGGAAAAAAGGGTGTTACATGGTCAGAGATTTCCTCTCCATAAGAGACTCCTGAAATCTACTCCTTCCTGGCCTCACCTGCTCATTTCTCCACTTGGCCTGTCTTTTTAGAACACTTGTCCTTTCTGATCTCCAAACTTCAGCAGGAGAACTCTCACTATTCCAGCTCAACTGTAGTTATTTTGCCCAATTATATGCCAACAAATATGATAATCTGAGCGAAGTGGATGAATATTTAAAGAAATATAAACTCTTTAGAATATTAGAAGATGAAATAGACTACTTAAATACTCTCATATCAGAAAAAGAAGTTGAACAAGTCATCAATGAAGTCCCTAAGAAAAGAAGTCCCAAGACTAGACGGATTCACAAGTGAATTCTACCAAACATTTAAAGAACAATTAATTCCAATCCTATATAAACTATTCAGAAAAATAGCTGAGTAGGGAACTCTACCAAATTCCTTTTATGACACAAATATGATGTTGCTATCTAAACCAGGAAGAACAAAAACAGAAAGTTATCTAGTAGGGCAAAGTGTCAGCCAGATAATTCATTCTGAGGCAGCTCTAAGAGAGAAAATGTCTGTGACAGGAGGTGGAGCAGTTCCACTGGCCTTTGCCCTAACTAGACCACATCTGGAATAGCATGTTCAGTTATGGGCAACATATTTTAGCAAGGACAAGGCAAACTGGAGCACATCCCAAGTTGGAAGATCAGAACAGTCAGGGAACTATAGAATATGTTTTAGGAAGATCAGCTAATGGAATTGTTTGGCCTAGAAAAAAAAATCATTGTCTTCAAGTGTGAAAATTTATAGTAGGGAATAAAGATTTGACTTTAAATGTTTGACTCCTGAGGTAAGTGATTGAGTTGGAGCAGAAAAGGGGAAAGAGGTTGCAGAATGTAAATTTTTCTACTATGTAAAGAAAACTTTCCTAAAAATTAGAACTGGCCCAAAATGAAGTGATCTGCCCACAAGATCATGAGTTTCCCATCAGTTGTTGTTCAGTCACATCCAATTCTTTGTGACTTCATTTGGGGTTTCCTTGATAAAGATACTCCAGGGATTTGTCATTTCTTTCTCCAGCTCATTTGACAGATGAGGAACCTAGGCAAACAGGGTTAAGTGACTTGGCCAGGGTCACGCAGCTAGTAATTATCTATAGACAAATTTGAATTCTGGTCTTTCTGATTTGAGGCTTAGTGCTCTATACACTGTGCTACCTAGCTGCCTTATCAATGGAGGTCTTCAAGGACAGACTGGATAATCACATCTGAGGATCATGTGGAGGGGATTATTCCTGTTCAGGAATGGTTTTGTGTAGCTGCCTGGAGATTTGTTCTGAATAAAGTCTATGACTACTTAAGAGTGAGTCCTTCTGACCTTAGATAATTTTTCTTTCTTTTTTATATCCACTTACAGTCATTTTCAGGTTGTCGTTGGGGTGTTTTAAAGCTGCATCTGTATTTCTTTATCAGTACAGGATACTCCCCATGAGGAATTCCTCTCAGTTCTGATCAGCACCTTCTCTACAATGTAAAAACTTCAAGTTGCTTGGGGCATTGAGTAGTTAAGAGACTTGCCCAGAGTGGCATAGCCAGTGCATATTAGACATGGGACTTGAACCCAGGTCTTATTTATTCTGCTGCCATCTCTCCATCTCTGATGAAATGCCTACTTTATATTTTTAATTCTCAAAGGATTGTCATTAAATATATTCATGTTTGTATATAATGCATGCATTTATATATCTTTATAAAATTCATGTCTGTGTGTATATGAATATATGTATATATGCACACATACACATATGTGAACATGCATATGTTATAGGGCAAATAAGTAAATTATTTTAGAAATGTTAATGACATTAATTAGACAATCCATTATTTCCTCAACACTGTTTTTTTTTTTAACCTTTCCCTTCTAATGAGATTCTTCTAATTCTTAAACAACATTTTTGGGAAACTACTAAAAATAACTTTGAATTTTAAAAAAATATCTCTTCTAGCCAACTTATTATCTTCATGGTAATTTTGTTATCATTTCTCATCAGTGAGTATCTTCTGTTAGCTTTTCTGAATACCCTCAATTCCCTAGCAAGCTGCATAAAAAACTCATATATTAAAAACGTTGACAATGACAACAGTCCCATAATGCTTTCATTTATAATACACTGATCACCTATAACTCCTTTTTTTCTTCCACACATTTCAAATCTCAAAGAATCTATGATTTCATTAGTATAAGTGCTTTATCCACCAGTGAGAAACATGGCACCTCTTACCTTTTAAGAAACATTTCTTAGTAGATGGTTTTCATAAGTTACTGAGGTAAAAACAAATATTAATGGTAAATCTCATAATCCCTTTTTTCCCCATTGCCAGATATTTAAGTTCTTTGTCCTTAGCTAGGTTAGATTTCAAAGGATAAGTATATAACCCCTTACTGATTTATACTAGAAATACTTTTGCTTGGTAGGATCCAACAAAACTTGTGCATTGCCCACATAGCCACTGATCGTCACCTCTTTACCTCGATAATGGATCAGAGGAGGTCTTCAGACTGTTCCCATAAAACCATTCTTCATATGAAAGATGTCTAATCTCTGGGATTCAAGGATCCTCCATTATTTTCTCTCAAACTCTGTTATCTGATTTGGACTTAATGATCACCAAAATAACTGGACCAACCATACACAGGATGGTTGCTTTTTTTTTTCTTATCTGATATTCTACATTCTAATCCATTGGCTGACATGAGACTAGATGAGTAAATATACAATAGAAATTGTGAAAACTATTCAATTTTTCTTAATCAAAATCAGCTGTTTATATGTTGTGTTCATCTTTAACCATTGTTTGGTTAAAAATTCTCCACCTAGCTATAGTTGAAAAAGGAACCTGATCTATTTTTTCTATTTTTCAAAAAATGTTGTGACTTCAATATTCCAAGCTCATATCCATTTTGAGTTTATTGTGATATGTGGTATGAGTCCCTGTCCTAACAGTTTTTTGGTTTTTCTAATAATTCTTATGAGACATGGATTTCTCCCCCAAATAATTTATGGTCTTAGGTTTATTGAATTGTTGAGTTCTACTGTTTCTGATTCTACTTCATATAATCAATCCCACTCATATATTTTCCTATTTTTAAATCAGTAACAAGCAATTTTGATGATTACTAATTTTTAGTCTAATTTAGAATCTGAAGTGTTATTCACCTTTCATTTCTACTTATTTTCATTCACTCTCTTTGTGTGCCTAAGCCTTTTGCTCCCATTTACAAATGTTATTTTTGTCTACCTCAATTATAACCTTGATAGTTTGATTGATATAGCATTACATTTATAAATTAATTTAGGTAATATCAACTAAATTATATTGGCCTAGCCATTCATGAGCACTGGATATCTTATTTCTTTAAGGAGAATTTTGGAATTATATCTATACACTTCTCAAATGTGCCTTGGTAGAAGTATTTTAAGCTATTTTATGCAGTTTGTAGTTATTTTCAGTGAGTTTTCCCTTTCTATTATTGCCTCCTGAATCTTGTCATTGCTATATATTTGATATGTGGGGGTGGTAGCAATGATGTCAGAGAGGAGAAGCAACAGCACAGAGAGAACCCTAACCATGGGTAGAATTTCTACAGGACAGGGAATTAATCCTTTCTGTAAGACACAAGTTTCAGCCCTGAAGAGGGCTAAGAAGACAATCTCCAGTACAGGTGTGTCATAGCAAAAGGACTGTAGTGGGTCAGGCAAGTTTAGAACATTGTAGAGAAACTGATCTTTGGGAGAAGAAATGAGGGAAGAAAAGATATCCATTCTCCTGGATGTCATAGTCCTATGACAGTACCTCAAGGGTCCTTGCTCTGGCTATAGCTTCAGGAGGTTATATTATACACATTCTACCAGGGTCCAATACTTATGGTTAAAAGATTATATGTTAGGTTACAAATTAGGTTATTTTTGTAGGGCTTATGCCCCAATCCTCTTCACACAAGGCTTATCAATTTAATCCCACTTATGGTTGAAAACATATGAATCTATCCTTATGATATTATTGGACTTCAGTCCATTCAGATTCTTAGTTTCCTAAAGAGGTGAGGGAGAGTGATGTGGAAGGGTAGCAAAAAAAAAAAGAAATAGCAACTGAGTCCCTGACCTCAAAGTTACTAGTTTTGTGACTTTGGGCAAGTCATCTTTTCTCAGAGGGCTTTAATTCTGTCATTCATATAAAGGGAGAAAGTTGGATGTGTGTGAAGTAAATTATTTAAGGGACTCTGATCCCAAGTATCCCAGTGGTAGGACATAGGTATCTCAGAGTCACAACTCCCTGACACTGTGTCCTGGTGCAGCCAGCATCAGCGTGAACATTCCAAGTATCAATATGCCAGAATCAGTGTAATGTTGCCATGGAAGGGCAGATGGTATGATGTTTGAAAGCCACTGGCCAAGGAAAGGGAGATGGAGCTGACAAGGTTTGAAAAGCAAGGATGGAAGCCAAGTGGTTTTCTTGACTTCTGTCTGGATTTCTATGCTAAGGTTTTCTCTCTGAGCTTTTTCTTATTTCATTTGGCCATCTCTGGTAAATGGTGGACTCAGCCATTCAGCTAAATGGAGAATCAGATCTACTCATGAAGTTAGAAAAGCTGATATCTCTTTCCCCTTTATCTATTCCTCTCTTTACTAATCAAAGCTTATAAATCTGGTAATAAGCCTCTAGATTAATTTTTTATAACACATGATATGATTACTAAGGTACTTTCCAGAATTAACATTTTTTCCTTTATTCTAAAGTCTTTGTTTACTCTGACATTCTGCACTGTATCTTTTATGGTCTCTTCATCCATGAATATCAATGTCCTAAGGATGGTTATACATGTCTATGTACACCTATGTTTCTAAGGATCTTTCACTTCTGCTGTTCTATGTCCTAGCATCCAGGGTCCCCTCCAAATATCATATCTTAAAGAAGGAGGGACCTTAGACATTATGTAGTCCAACCTTTTCATTTTACAGAAAAGCAAACTGAGATCCAAAAGAAGGTCATATAAGCAACATTAGAAGAGACTTCAGACCCAGGTCCTCTGACTCCAAACTCGGTGTTTTTCTCATTGTATTGCTCCACTTTCCTTTCTGACATTCTATGTCTTAAATTCCAATATTCTATGAGCCACTGATTCTAATAGTATTGGAAATGAGTTTCCTGATGAACCACAGCCAGCCCAAGCCTGTGACTAGGAGAACTGAGAGGCTCGATTTTATAGACGCATCTGCCATCCTCCATGCTTGTCAGAATTCTTTTAACACTTGTCTATCAAGATCGACACTCCAATAAAAGTTTGTTAAATCAACAAACTGTGCTGCAAGTGAGGAACCTCAGGCAATAAGTCCAGGGTCTCCATCTGAGTCCAAGGACAGTCCCACTGACTCCATAATAGAATAAAGTCAGTGACAATACCAGAGAGCCTGTGGAATCACAGAAAGGAGGCTCACTCTTCCTTCCATTTTCATTTTTCCTCAGCTTGGACTTCACCTTTAAGGCATTCAGAGATCTGAGAAACAAGTTATCTTGACTGGCACCCAGTGTGTAAAAAGTCGGAAAACCCATACATATGTCCTTTGGAGTGCATGCTGCCTCTGGCTTAATGGAAGGCTAGAGCTCCATCTTTTATAGTAGTGATGTTGCCAGAGCCTCTTGAATCTAAGCCCTAGGGTATTGCCACTATAAATCCTGCTTTTCAGGGAGCTTAACATTTTTTTCTCAGCATGTAGCTCAGCACAATAGGGTCTACGAAAAGTGCTTCCCCACTCCCTGCAAGCAATACAAAGTAGTTATTAAGTCCAAAAGGATCACAAGGGATAGGCAATAAAGTGAGATGAGACATAGTGGGAGCTTGCTCAAGACCAGGGCTGCAAGTTGAAAAGCAGGTTATTATCACATATGGTACATATGCTTTATTCAATTGAATTCCATTTGAAAAATACTCTGTGGTGTGCAGGGCACTGTAGTGGACATAGTGGGCAATGAAATCTATTTAGGTCAGCAATTTTAGAGCTAGAAGAGACTTTAAGATTGTCCACTCCAACTCCCTCATTTTAGAGATGAGGACATTGGAGGATTTATGACTTGCCCAAGGTCACACATATGCATTAGGAAGCAAAGCCTAGTAGGATATCTCCATATATAAAAGACACTTATCTCTATAGTCTACATTCAATGACTAAGAACTTGTGTTCAGAGAACTGTGCAAGGCATCAAATAATGAATTAATTTCAATAAATATTTAATTTGCAAATATTGTGAGCTGTCCTAGAATAAGCTGAGGGAGTTAATTAGGGAGAAGAACAGGTACCAAGTTTAGATAATTCCTTTGCAGAGCTTAGAGTCCATAAGACTTTTCTTTTCCTTCTTCCTCCTCCTACATTATCATCATCACTATCATTTATATGGTACTTTAAGGCTTACAAAGTAATTGATACAGGTTCTCATCTGATCCTCCTAATAAAGTCACAATTGACCCTATTATCTCCCCATTGTAAAGATGAGATAGCTAAAGACAATAAAGATTAAGTGACTTGTCCAGAGTGACCTAGCAACTAAGTGTCTGAGGCAGAATTTAAATTTAGTTCTTCCTGACTCCAAGTCTAGTCTATTCACTATCACACACAGATGGGCACTCATGCAGGCATGCTCTCCTAGCACTGAGAATTGTATGTGGTTGCAACAATTATATATGAAGTAAATCACTCTAAGACAGTGATGACAAACCTTTTAGAGACAGTGTGCCTGGCTCTTACCCCTACTTCCACTGGCCCCCACCCTTACCTTAGACGGAAGGGAGGGCTGCTGGGCAGAGGGGCAGGTGAAGTGAGGAATGTCCTCAGGTGCACTAAGAGGGGGATGGGAACACCCTCCTCCCCACATCCCTCTGGCTTTCTAGTAAGAAACTCTGGTGGGCAACTGCACCTTTTGGTATGCATTCCATAGGTTCACTATCACTGCTCTAAGCCTTGAGCTATTCACTCCATGCACATAGACTGAGAAGGAGTAGATAGACAGGAAGACCAGGAGAGGGAAAGGTCACAAAAAATCCTTCTCAGAGTCCACTTGCTTTCTGCTTTGTATATCTCTAGTGCCTTCATCAGTGTGTCATTATGTTTTATAGTATTTTTGTAAATATATCTTATCTCTGTGATAGACTTATAACCTGAATGACCTGTTTCAGGCAGAAGTTGCTTTGCTTCTGATTTACCATCTTCAAGTATCAGAGGTCACAAAAAAAGTGCAAGTTCTGCCTAAGAGCTCAGTTTCTCCCTCTAGAAAAGTACTAAACTAAATTATCTCTCTGGTTTCTTATAGTTCTAAATCTTATGGTGTAATCATTAGACTCAAATTACATATATATTTTTTTCCTTCTAGATGATGTAAAATTATAAAGTAGTGCAGTGGATAGAGTTCCAGGACTTGAGTGAGGAAGATCTGAGTTTAAATCATGCTTCAGTCATATACTTGCTGGGAAAGTCACTGAACCTCTGTTTTCCTCAGTTTTATTAACTGTAAAATTGGGATTATAATAGACCCTGCCTTCCAAGGTTGTTGTGAGAATCAAATGTGATAATAGTTATAAAGAGCTTAGTGTAGTGCTTGATACCTAGCACTATATAAATATTAACTTTCTCCCCTTCTCATTTACTTGGAAATCTTACTCTCTGACCCTTATGATTCACATTTTCTCACTCAATATTTTGCAAGAGAGGTAATAGAATTTTTAAAGGATTTTTTTCTGATAAATATGTTGGGAACCTACTTCTTATGGGAGTGTTCCAACTGTGTAGGCTGGAAATATCTCTGCACATAATTTTCTTTTTAAAAATGATTCTTGCCTTTATTGATATCTTTTGTTTTTGCATCATCTTTGTTTTTATGTCTCTTTTTTCCATTGCCTAAAGAGCCATTCCTTGTAAAATTATTTTAAAAAGAGGAAAAAAGCAATTTAGCAAAATCAAATAATACATGAACCATGTCTATGTAGCAATTCCATATTCATAGTTCACCATAAATAACTTCTCATTGTTTTTATACAAGTATATATATATTTTCATTAGTGGTCTCAACTCCCCTTTGGACTCACAGTTTTAGCATATCATATGATACTAGGGGATTGGATGCAGCAGGGTGGCTGAGGCACTAGATAATGACCTGGATTTTCTCCAGTTAGAGTCCTGAATTCTCATAATTGGAAGGGAAGTCCAGAGTAGAGATCGCCACAATGTCATCTCTGAAAAAATGGTTATCCAACTACCAATTCTTCCACATGAACACTTCTGGAGATGGGAAACTTTCCAGAGTGATCTCATTTCATTTTGAGATACCACTAATTGTTGTAAAGCTTGTTCTTTATATGGAAATGAAATCTGCCTCACTATAATTCCCATGATGTGCTTCTACTTTTTGACTCTGAGGTCAAGACGAATAAGTCTAGTCACTCTTTCAAAAGGTTCTTTTATCTCCTCAAGCTCATACCTCTACCTCTAGTATTTGTCCACATTTCATCAGACAATATCATTCCTACTTTACTAATAAGATTGGAGGCATTTGAGATGAACTCTATCCATGTCCTTTTCCAACTTCTTTATTCTTTTAACAGTTTTAATTTATAAATCACCTTAATTTCCCAATACACATCCATCCTTTGTCTCTTACTCAAAGAGTCATTCCCTGCATGATTAAAAAATGGAGGGAGCATCTGAGCAGCTCAGCAGTTCATCAGAACTTAGTAAAACATCACCTGACTCTGAGAGCACATACAAGTTCCATATGCAAAATCCCCTACCTTTGCAAATAAGGGTGAGAATACATCTCCTCAACTTTTCTTTAGTACAAACTTGGTTATTACAACTAACCAACAAACATTCAGTTTCATTTCTTCTATTATTTCCATTGTATTTGTTATAGATATTTTTACATCAAAGTTTCCTGGTTCGGCTTACTTTGCTTCAGTTTATGTAAGTCTTCCCATGATTCTTCAAATTTATAATCTCATATAGTGAAGTGCTATTTCATTACATTTCTCCAACCACAATTTATTTAGATGTTTTCCAAAATATTTTCTATTTTGTGTGTGTTTTATTACACCCTTTCCTTTTCTCTCATGTCAGAAGTGGCTTTTCTTACTAAATATAATCCCTCTAATTGTGTTATCCATTCCATCTCCTACAGTCTCTTCCATGACTCTACTCCATTGATCATTTCCTTTGACTCACACATTTTCAATCTTTTTGAAGATGCCTTTGAAAAATGCCTTTTTACTTACTCCTTCCTCTACTTCCCTCTCCCCAACAAAGTCTTTCCTTTATTTGCCAAATCAACACCCAACATCTCCTCCTCAATAATTTAGCTTGCTGATTATATTTTGCCACTGCCCATGTTCTCTTTACCTCGTTCTGTGCTCACTCTTCTATGGAAACCGTTCTCTATAAATGGAGTCCTCCTCAAGGTTCTTTCTTCTTCCCTCTCTCTACACCAAAGGTTCTTAACCGATTTTGTGTTACGGCACCCTTTGGCATGCTGGTGAAAGCTATAGATCTCTTCTGAGAATAATGCTTTATAGAATTTCAAAAAAAAACAACTGTATTGAAATATAATTATAAATTTTTAAACAATCGAGTTTACATGGGACTCAAGATAAGAATCCCTGCTCTACACAATTTCCTTTGGCAGTTCCATCCACTCCCAAAGCTTTAAGTGTCATCTCTATGGAGATGATTTCCAAGTTTATATCGCTCCACTCTCAACCTCTTCCTGAAACCAGTTCTTTATTTCTATATGGTGTATATCTGCATCTAGATGGTCTTCTCATACTTCAAATGCAACATGTCTAAACTTAATTCATTGTCTTTCCCCATAAATCTGCTCCCATCTTCAAACTCTCTGTGACCTCTAGAAACATGTCTCTAGTCACCCTAGGCCATGATCTTTGTGTCATTTCTTATTCCTTCTTGTCCCTTACCCTGAATGTCTAATTAGTTTCTAATTCCTCCATAATATCTCCTACACTTCGACTCCCTTCTTCATCCCCTCTATAATTACTCTAATTTAGGTCTTCATCTCCCTTTTTTGCTTGGGTTATTGTAATATCTTCTTTCTTGAAGTATAGAAACTCCATTTACGGGGCGGCTAGGTGGCTCAGTGGTTAAAAGCCAGGCTCAGAGATGAAGGGTTCTTGGTTCAAATCTGACTTCAGACCCTTCCTAACTCTGTGAAACTGTGCAAATCACTTAACCCCCATTGCCTAGCCCTTACAACTCTTCTGCCTTGGAACCAATACACAATATTTTGATTCTAAGACAGAAGGTAAGGGTTTTTAAAAAGGCTACTTAGTAAAAACAATTCCACTAGCCTATATTCTTTGATATTTCTATGAAAATTTCCATTCTATCCCATGTCTAGTCCATTCTCTATCCCAGTATCCAAGGAATTGTCCTAATTCTCCACTATGATCATATCACAGCCAACTCAGGAGCCTTCAGTCATGCAAGAGTGCTAAATCGAAACCACTAACTTTGATATTTAAAATCCTTCTACAAAATGCTTCCAAACTACATATCCAAGTTTATTACCTATTATTCCCCTTCATATTTTCTGTGTTTATCCTATTTCCCATGCTTGAAATAGATTCCTATCTAACTCAGAATCTTTTCTTTCTCTACAGAATCCCCCATCCTGTCTTCTCTTTTTCCTTCTCCTCAAATGAACACAATCTCTTTCCCCTCCAGGTTCTTAAAACACTTTCCCTAGTTCTTTCCATTGCCCTATTGTATCCTTCTATGTGTCATATTTATTTTTGATACATGCTAGGTTCTCCTATTAAACTGAGCAGAGTTTCTTAAGCTAGGGTTCTTGAAATATATAATATTTATGTACATATATACATGCATATGTATGTAGATAGATAGCTGTATGTCAACATGATTGGGATAGCAAGGTGACCCAGTGGATAGAGTGCTGGATCTGGAGTTTGAATTTTGAGTTCAAATTTTATCTCAGATACTTACTAGTTGTGTGACCCTGAGCAAGACACTTAATCCTATTTGTCTCACTTTCCTCATCTGTAAAAATCATCTGAAGTAGGAAATGGCAGACCACTCCAGTGTCTTTGACAAGAAAACCCCAAACAGGGTTGCAAGGAATTGGAAACTCCTGAAACATACAAACCAACAGCCGACCAATATGATTGGTTTCATTTATAAAACTATGCTTTTGATTTTATGTATTTAAATGTTATGCAAAAAAATACATTATTCTGAGAAGAGGTGCATAGGTTTCACAAAACTATCCATGGGTTTCAGGACACAAAAAGAATTAAGATCCTTTAGATTAGACTTTACCTTGAAGATAATCATTATGTCATTTTGTATCTTCATTTCTCCACTGTTTAACACAGTTCCTTGAATACTAAAGGTGAGTCAGGAAAAATCCAGTCTTGAAATTTTATTACTGTGGGAAAATTCCAGTGAGGAAATTCCCTCTACTAATCCAGGTTGGCTCTTGATTTATAGTTTTTGAGAGTTCACTGGGGCCTTGAGAGGGGAAGTGATTTGCTGAAAGTCATACAACTATTATCTGTTAGAGTCTGTACTTGAACCTAAGTCTCCCTAACTCTGAAAACAGCTTTCTATCCATTATACCATAGCTACCTTTCCCCCTTGGTAAATAGTAGGCATTTAATAAGTGACAACTTGTATAGATCCCATGGTGTCCTTTCCAACACCTGAAGACAGGTATCATCTCTTCCCAAAATATTTTCTTCCATAGGTTAATTTCACAAGTTCCTTCCATAAATCTTTACATTGTATGATTTTCCTCCCCCCTTCTCTTGCACACCCTAGATATTCCAATTCTCTTCTAGGGAGGGTGAGCTCTGCCTGGAGAAGTGAATTCTTGTACTATCAGCATAGATGACCTCCTTCAACTCTCACAATAAGCCCAAGAGATATCATGGGGTCATAGTTTGAGACCTAGAAGGATTCTTTAGGACCACAGAATTCAACACCTTCATTTTAAAATTGAGGAAACTGAGGACCAGAAGAGATGAAGTGACTTGCTCAGAGTAATACAATTGATAAATATTCAAGGTGATATTTGAATTCGGGGATTCATGATTCCAGGTCCAGTGCCTTATCTACTTAAAGTATGGTACCAAGGGTTTGGTAACATGTCTCCATTTCACAGATGCAGAAACTGAGGATCCAAAAAGTGAAGAGACTTGCCTAAAATCCTACATAACCAGTATTTAAACCTGGATAGTTTATGCTTTACTTCTATACCCCAGAAAGATATTTGGTTTCTTAGACAGGTTGTGGTCCATCCAGACTGTAACAGACAGAGTTAGGAGCTGTCCAGCTTTTGTTCTCTTAAATAGATCATGATTCCTTCAAACTGTTAATAGGGAACTCCGGGAGCTGGCCAGCCCTCTAAAAACAACCCTTTCTGCATCTACCTAGGCTATTTGTTCTTTGATGAGCCCACATTCAAAACCTTTCCATCCTAATATAAATCATATTTCATTGGCAATGCCTTCAAGAACTCAGTCACCTCCATGCTATGATATTAGAGGGGGGATAGTAGATTGACTTTATTTTACATTATTGCAAGAGTAAATTATTTATGTGTGTTCAGCCTTGGTAATTTTCTGGGAACACGCTATTTCTGTTGGCTCACAACTTTGAGGGAATGCTGCTGGTTGTTGCTATTAAGCTTCATTATACTTTTATTAGGGTTATTACTAAGGATTTACATTTTTCTCTTCTGTTACTTAGCTACTTCAAGTTAAATTTTCATGTGAATAGTAAAAAATGTAGGGTAGAAAACTTATCTCCTTAAATGGGGTTTTCTAGTATAAAAAAGTATGGGATTGGCTCCACTACCTAGAGAGATCTCATTTTAGTGGCCATAAATAATTAGAGTACAGAAATCAAGCTCTGTCCCCAGATACTTAAGTTAGAAGGTTCAGTCCTTCAAAAGCATAGAAAAAAAGTTTAGTACTAGGTGGCAAAAATAATAAGTTGACTTTGGTACTAATAGCAAAGCATTGATCCAGGACAATTCTGAGAGACTTATGAAAAAGAATTCTATCCACATCAAGAAAAAGAATTGTGGGAGTAGAAATGCAGAGGAAAACATGTGATTTATCACTTGTTTATTTGGGCATATGATTTGGAGTTTAGGTTTTAAAAGATTATTACAAAAATGAATACTATGAAAAGAGGTTTTGAATGATAATGCTTGTATAACCTGGTGGAATTGCTTATCAGGTCTGGGAGAGAGGAAGGAAAAGGGGAGGGAGACAAGATTCATCATGTAACCATGGCAAAAATAAAAATTATTTAAATAGAAAGCTGACTACTGGATATTCCCTACATCCTTTACTCAGTATCCCCCCAGTAGTGGCCTCACTAACAGCAGTCTTGAATTGGTTTCCTGGTGTCCCTGAATGTGTTTTGTGAAGCTTATGGTTTTTCTCAATACAATGCTTTAAAAAGAAAAACAAGTTCATGGACATCCAGTTAAAAACTCCTGGTTCTAGTCTAACTTATTTTTTTTTCAAAGAAGAAACTAAAGTCCAAATTTCACAAATCATACTAATTTAATTTATAATTATGTCAATTACACCAGATGAAAAATTCCTAATTAGGACTCTTTTGGACTCTCCAAAGGCTTTTGTTTCATTGGCATAGTCTTTGAGAACTTGGAGTCATTTTCATCTCATGACAAGACCTTGGAAGAGAACTTTAGTACCTCTTTGCAATTTAATTATCTTCTTCTGGAAAATAAAAGAAAGTCTGGGCCAGAATTGGGGATTCTTAATTTGGTATCCAATGAATATTTTTTAATCTGATGATAGTATTTCATGATAATTGCTTTCTTGGTAATCCTATGTATTTTACCGTTTGCATTTAAAAACATTATTCTAAGAAGGGGACCATAGATTTTACCAGAAGAGGGAAAGTGCAAGGAGCAAGTATTTATTAAAGTAGTAAATGTCTGAGAACAGATTTGAGCTCAGAGCTTCCTGACTTCAGGCCCAGTGCTCCATCCACTGTAACACCTAGATGGACAAAGGAGTCTGATATGAGAAAGGTTAAGAAACCCTTGTCTAGATGGTCTTTAAGGTTCTTTCCAACTTTCATTCTCCATTTTCCAGGTCCTAAAATTCCTTCAAACTCTGATGTTCTCTAGTCTATTAGTCTTCCCCACTCTACTTAACTCTGATTCTAGAAACATGCTCTTATATTTGCCCTCTGACCAATATAACTTATTTTATATAGCACCTCAAGACAACTTCATTTTCCAGTGAATTCTATAATCAAATTAACATAATTAAGCTGACCATGAGCCTAGTCATTTCCCAGTATCAAACAGCTTCTTTCTAATTCAATCTCAGATGTCCCCCTGTAGACCTGACAGACTGGAAATCATGACCAAATGCACTGGGAGAAGTGGGTATCATTTTTGTTTCTTCTTAATTCCTTTGGTAACCTTCTTATCTGGTATGGATGAAGCACTGTTGCAGTCAATTAACCCATCGAGCAATGCATATTGCTTTTAATGTAACTGGTGGAGTTATAACTCTCTTAGGTCTATGTAGCATTAGAACTTTGTTTACTTTTTTGCCATTGTTCAGCCTGACAACAGAGATGGGACATTATTACAGATCAGAGAACCTTTAAAGGTCAGAGAAAAGACCAGAGAATGAGATGAAACTGCCAATATAAAAATTTGTCATCTAAGTGCTGCAATGGATAAAGTACTGGATCTAAGTTCAAAATTTGCCTCAAACACATATTAGCTTTGTGACCTTGGGCAAGTGATTTAGCTTACATTAGCCTCAATTTCCTCTTTGGCAAAATAGAGGTAAAGATGGGGCCTGCCTTATTAGGATTAGTATGATAATCAAATGATATAAAATGTGAAAAGCACCATGTAAATGCTAGATAATGTTCCAGTAACTGCCTTTTACATAAGTCTTTAAGGTTTGCAAAACATTTTACATTCAATATTTTACTTACTTTTCTCAATGGCCCCATGAGGGGTCAACATTATCTAGTAACATTATGATCATCCCCATCGTACAGAGGAGGAAGCTAAAACTGAGAATGGTCAAATGACTCCAAGGTCCCATAGCAAGTAAATATTTGAGTTGGGATTGTAACCTAGGTCTTCCTAACTCCAAGTCCTGCCTCTCAACATTTTCATTGATTCTTCAGTATGTCAAAGATACATCATTAGGAAGGGATGGGTGCTTTCCTCTCTTCAATCATTTGACATCATTCCCCATCCTTGTAGAAGGCTTTATGATTTCTGTGGCCAAAAAATTTAACCTCTAGTGTCCAGGATTGTGGTGATGACCCTCTCTGCATTAAACTGACTTTTATGAAGTCACTGGGTCTATATCAGAACCCTTTATAACCTGGAAGTATCTGCCAGTTTTGTGTTCCACTAGCATAGCCTTTGAGGAGTCAAGGTCATCTTTACTCCATGACAGGACCTTGGAGGAGAACTTTAGACCAGCAAAAATTAAAATTCTATGCTTGTCAAAGTTGTTGCTTGTCATTTTTGTTATTGTTGTCTTTGATCTGCTGGCAAATTTCCATATTCAAGCTGCATAGTGTGAACTTTGGGATGGGGCCTGCTATCCCTAAGTCTCTGCATCTTGTCCTTTCAGGGATTTCCTTCCTTCTAAAAAAATCCCCATCCTTTCCTGTAATCCAAGCCTAGAATAGTTTACTTTTAGACTGCTGAAGGTGAAGAGCCTGGGGTTATAAACTGAGAGGTTTGGATTCAAATTGTAACTCCATCATTTGGAAGCTCTATTACTCTTGGAAAGTCATTTCTATCTAGGCTTCCATTTCCTTCTCTGAAAAATCAAAGGGAGATAGGCATTCTCTTAGGATATTTCCCCTCTCCACAACTCTAACAATTGATGGATCTAAGAGATAGTAAAAAATGGAAGGAACTTCTAGAGGGAAGAAAATGTGTCAACAACTAAGTTGAATTGACAGGCATATAAATTAGTCTTTATCTCCTGTCCTTTTCACCCACTAAATTCATGAATATCCTAAGGACTTATTGTGTTGTTTCCCTTGGTTTATAATTGACATTTTTTATGCTTTATACTGGAATCTGAAAAATAAAAAATAATTAAGAGAATTTGGGAAAGTTGGTGGAAAAGAAAGTTATTGTACAGGGAACTGTGACACAGTGGAAAGAGGGTTGGATTTGGAATTAGATTATTTGGATTCATAGAATAATAAATTATGAGATTAGACTACTCCATGCTATCTCTTCTTTGGCTATTAGTGTGATTATCTGCTTTCCTCTTTACCCATCCTGCAATCATGGATCCAGCCCCCAATAGCCTGATTTTGATAGGTGAGCTTTGATTTTAAGATTTCAAGTTCACCAGTTTTGGGTTATGAACCCCTGGATTCCATCTAAACCGATAGTCTCATTTTATGGAGGACATAGTGGACCCAGAGGGATAAAGTGATTTGTCTAAAGTTACACAAAAAGCTATTGAATTTGAGATGGGGTCCCCAGAATCCAGATTCAGGACTCTAGTCTATAGATAAAGAAAAACTTCCTACCAACCAATGGTACGGGAGAAAGGAATGGATTGTCTTGGGAAGGCTTACAGGAGTTCTTCATGCAAATGCTAGATGAACCCATACTCAGAAAGTTATAAAGAAGATTCTTCTGCAATCTAGGGTTGGCCTAGGTTGCCTAAGATCACAGCATTAGATCTGGAAGGGCCCTTCAAGGTTAGCTAATAGAAAACCCCCATTTTATAGATGAGAACCTTGTGTCCCAGAGGATAGTGATTTGCCCAAGCTAATGAAGTCATTAAGAGCCAGGATTTGGATCTAGGACTTCTGTCTTCACATATAACGTACTTTATATTGAATCCTCTCTAAGATTCTGGAATTCTCATTTTTCAAGACATTTTAGTCAACCATGCTCAGTGTACACCTTCTATGTGCACAGCAATGACCTAAGAACTCAGAGAGATACAAAGCTTTAATACTATAATACTTGCTTTCAAGGAGTGTATAATTGAAGAAGAAAAAGAAATAAACATAGATAGGTCTAATATGCAGTAATATGCAGCCAAAGGCTAACAAAAAAGTGCTATGTTTGTTTCATAGGAGATGATTCCCTGAAGCACTATGGCTATTGAAGTAGAGAGATATCAGTGGTAAGAAGAATTGTTTAAAAAAAAAAGATATGGGAACAAAGAAGAGAAAATGTATGTGAGAGGTGGAATCAACAAACTAATTGATAGGCTATGAGAAGGGAAGGAGAGGCCAGAGTCCCAGGTGACTTCAAGTTTATGAAAATGGGGGGCAGCTGGGTGTCTCAGTGGATTGAGAGCCAGGCCTATAGACAAGAGGTCCTGAGTTCAAATCTGGCCTCAGACACTTCCCAGTTGCGTGACCCTGGGCAAGTCACTTGAGCCCCATTGCCTAGCACTTACCACCCTTCTGCCTTGGAGCCAATACATAGTATTGACTCCAAGATGGAAGGTAAGGGTTTAAGTTTTTTAAAAAAGTTTATGAAAATGGAAATCTGAGTGAGCAAGGGGCCACAGACAGACATAGTGGACAGAAGGAGAAGCAAGCTTCCTTGTCAGTATCAGGTGGAAAATATTCACCTATCCATGTTGTTCATTTTTCCTTTTGTGTAGAATCACCACACGTCCTCCCAACATCTGGGAGCTGGGGAATTTCAAACACAAGGCACAGACTAAGAAGTAATCTGCTTCATGTAGCTCACGGGGAGAAACAGTTAGAGCTCCCCTTGAGTGGTATTGTTAACTTTCTGAGGGGCACAGAATTTATGGGGCTGAGTGAGGGTGAGAAACAGTTCTAATGACAGAAAAGACAACAGCAGAGTAGGAAGAGCAAAGCAGAGGACTGCCATCTGCATGGTTGCTTGCCAGATCACTCACTGACTGCGTCTGTCTCATGCTCACAGGGCACTTTGTATGAATCTCTCTAAACTGAATAGCTGTGCAGTGCTGCTACAGACTGTAGCTCTCAGGAAGGGTATATTTCTCCTCTTCTACATAAGATAGGGAATGTTAGGAGGATAAAGCTCTCAGGAAGGCAGGGGCCATGTCTTTTGTAAACTTTTTATTATCTTCCCCAGTGCCTAGCATAAAAGCCACCAGTAGGCTTTTAGTGAAGATTGGCGAATGAATGGAGTGGATTTGAGATGCCCTGAAAACAAGAAGAACCTGATTTTTAAAATCTATTCCATTGATGCTAGGTATAATCACATTTTTGCTACCAAAAGTCAATCATCTGACAAATTCAATTGAGCAAATATATATTAAGCACTGTACAAAACACTGTACTAACCTTGGAAGAAGTACAAATTGTAAATAAAGTACCTATGATGTCCCTTACTCATGATCTCCCAATTAGTTATTCCAAGTCCTAAGGATTTTGCTGACCTGAATTCTCTTGAAACCAAAGTTTCTGAGCCTTCACTAATGTATTTATAGTTTACTAGTTGTCCTGAAGGTACAGTTTACAGCAAAGGCATTTAACTACATAACATAGTATCAGTAACTGAGGTCATTCGCTGCATCCTATGTTATTGCCAGTTGTCTTGCCTTTTGTCTTGCCAACTGGACTTTGATGAGTCTGAAAGGCAGAGTGAGGCTAATGACTTTGGCAGATCTCCCCCACTTAAATCCAATTCATGGGAGAATCAAGACATTTACCCCATGATAACATGGTTTCTCTTAAGGAGGAATGAACAATAATAATAAGGTTGGTTTCGATGCCCCCAAGGTATCTCTCATCTCAGATTTCCTCCACAATGAAAACTGAAACACACTTACACATTAGAAGACTTAATAAGTACTCAACAAATATTGATTAATTGACTGACTAGTCAATTAAAAGCATGGCCCTAATGATAAATTCTATGTCTATTGTCAAAGGACCATCCTAGACAAGTTCAGAAATTGGCATCATCAGGTTAACTGCAGAGTGATGAGTTTTCCATCCTATTAAACTAAAAAAACTCCTACTAATTTACTAAGTGTATAAATAACCCACACTAATGAAATCACAGATGTTCGATTGTGGCAAAGTATTGATCGATTGTGCCAGAGTTGGTAGACAATCTAAAAAATCATATTTTGCTAACATTGGTCCATTGGCGGAATGTGCATGGTCAGTCACTATTTTATAGGACTAGTAGTGAAATAGTTGATCCCCTAATTTGTATGTGTACTGTAATTATATTCCACTTATATCTGATGTTAATTCCCTTTTCTTCCTTCCCTCTGATTTCTCCTGCTTCCTCAAAAAGGCATTTTAATCATATTTATGTGATACAAATTTGTGGCTTTTGAGTCTGCTAAATCATCAGCAGATCATTACTATCCTTACTGATGCCTACTGAGTATGATAAATGTATAAATTAGGTGCAGAGATGGTGAGTAAGGAAGGTACTTGAAGTGGAAGTCAGAATTCAAACAGGATCTAGAAAAAGAGCTGTTGGTAGAATTAGATGTTAGTCTGGAAGCTTAGGAAACAGAGAGGAACAAAGATATAATTTGATTATGAGGAAAAAGGGTTGGATTTGCTTGGTTTTGCTTGGTCCCAGAGCAAAATTGGAATGAAGGAGTATAAGTTTGGGGTTGAATATGATTATAAACTCAGCAACATAACATAATGGGAAATCCAAGGAATGGGGATCAATTTTTGGTTCTGATGCTCTCTATCTGTGAAATTTAGAATCAGCATAGCATGAATTTAGAGTCAGAGAAACTGAGTTTGAATCCTGATGGTCTCAATTATTAGCTGTGACCTTAGACAAATCACTTAGCCCCTTTAGACCTCAGTTTCAGAGCCATGATTATTTGTTTTGGCTCCTGGATCAGCACAACTATAAGCCATCCTTAAATCAACTTGAAATTAATTATGTGAAAATAGTACATATTATAATTAAGACATTCAATTGAGCTGGAGAAGGAACATACTACTAGAGTGGCTCACAGATGGGTGTTATTAACCATGTGGACCATCTGGTAACTTCCTATTTTTGTCTCATTACTCTTCATAACTAGGTGCTAAACTCCATTGTCTCTATGCTCATGAAAGGGAACATGTGTGGTTAACATGTAAATGTAACAAAATTTTAAATTAGAAAATCATTTAAAATCACTATTTGAAATTTTTGTAGCTTCTAATTTTCAGTGCTTGGGAAAAAGCTCTTGCCTGTCCTACTTTGGTTATAATTTTTACTATTTCCTCGGTGATAAATGAGGACATTGGACTAGATTGTTTTCTACTGTCCTGTCCTGCACTAAATCATACAATCCTATGGCTTCCTAATAATTCTTTTTGTCTAAATATGAAATGAGCTACCTTGAAAGAGAGGGAACTCCTCATCACTGGAGTTCTTCAACTGGAAGTGGATGAATCACTTGTCAGTGATATTGTTCTACAATATATTCTATCTCAGATAGTTTGGACTAGAAGCCCTCTGAGGTTCCTAGTATATTTGAGAGGCTATGATTATATTCAGTTCTATATGTATTTTTAAACATCTACTGTGTGGCAGGAGTTGAGCTAGATGGGGATAAAAAGACAAAATAAAATAGCCTCTGCTTTTAAGGAGATTATCTTCTGTTGGGGATTAGGGAGTACAACATGTATGTATAAGGGTAAATACAAAATAGAAAGCCAGCAATTTCTGAGTATCTGAAGTGATAAGCTGCTTGTTAACACCAGAAAAGCCATTTCAGAGAGCATGAAGAAAAGACAGAGAATGGCATAGAAACACTGGAGATGTATTGGATCTACTTGGCAGGGTATGAGGGCACGGGGAATGGTGAGAACTTTGCCTTAGGCAAAGGTTATTGGCAGGGATGTACTGGTAAATGGTTAATAACCAGCTTTCCAAGAGGAAAATGTACTCACAATACATTTTAAGTTTTATATACATCATTAATAATTTCTCTATTGTTTTCATAAGCCTAGACAATCAGCAAATTGATAGGAGCCCTAATTTATGGAATTTGCTGATTTTGAGATATAAATGCTCAAGGTGACAATTTAACAATGGAACCTTCCAAACCTGTTCAAACTGCGTCCAAAACACTCCTGCATAGGATAATGGATTGCCCTTCATGGTGGCAAAGGTAATGTTGATTGCCAAGTCAATGGAGGATCCTAGTTGCTGGGGCTGCAAAGAGCAGCAAGGATTGGTTAATCAAGGGAAAATCAATAGAGAAAAATATTTAAGGGCTAAGAACAGTTAATCAGGGATAATTCTTGGGTGGAAAGAGCTTAGGGAAGTAAAACTTGTTTCAAAAAGTGCTCTATTGGAGCAGCTAGATAGTACAAACCAGGCCTGGAGTCAGGAGGACTATGTTCAAATTCGACCTCAAATACTTCCTACTGTGTGACCCTGGGTATGTCACTTAACTCTGATTACCTACCCCTTGCTGCTTTTCTGTCTTAGAATTGATACTATCACAGAAGGTAAGGATTTTTAAAAAACAATAATTTTAAAAATGGTCCTGTGTTGCATTCCTAGGGAATTACCAAACCAGGAGTGAGGTAACTTGCTGAGAGGGCAGTTTCTGTCTATATTCTGTCTATATTTCTGTCTATATTCCCATATACCTATGGGAAGCCTGTTGAGTCCAGGCTTCTCAAAAATGTTGTATTTAGGACATTACCACTGTTCTGGTCATCTCTGCAGGTTTGGGAATCATTCTCTACTTTTCAGTCTTCCTCACCATCCTCCTCATATCTAATCAATTACAGCAGTCTTGTCTACTCCATCTCCACAAAGCTGACATCTGCCCCCTTGGTTCCTTTTATCATCAGTTTCCAGGTTTGTTCAGACCCTCAGCACCTTCTGCCTGGCCTACTATTGTAGTCCATTCTAACGGACTCATTGAACAGCAGCATCATTGTTTTTCCTGTCTCCATTCTCTCCCCTCTTCTTTATAGATTTATAGAGGTCTGGAGAGGTCAGGTGCCTAGCCCATGATTAACACATAGTAATGCAGCTAGAATTTGAACCCAGGTCTTCTGACACCCAAGCCAGTCTAATTTCCACCACACCACTCTGATACTCAAGTACTATATCTAGGATTCCAGCCCAGGCCCTCTCATCTCCATGTCATCTTCCACACAGCTGAAACATGGATGTTCCTAAAGGAACAGGCCTGATTATATCACTTCCATGCTCAAGAAGCTTCACTGGCTTCCTATAAGCCCCTAAGATCAATGACAAACTCCTGCCTGGCACTTCAACTCCCCTGCAATCTGGCTTCAGTCTATCTTTACAGATTTGATCACACATTACTCCCCCTCATGCACTCTATGTTCTGACTGAACTGACCTCCTTAATGTTCCCTACACACAATATTTCATCAGCCTTTGAGACTGCATCAATCCTACCGATGCTTGGAATGACTTCATCACTTTTGCCTTCTAGAATTATTAACTTCTTCCAAGCCCAGCTCAGGTGCTGGTCTTCCACTAGTAAGACTGTCCTGATTTCCCTTTGTTACTAGTGTTCCCCATACCAATAACTACTTTGTAGTTTACACAATATACATTTTTTCTATCTACTTGCATGTCATTTTTCTTCAGAAGGGTGTTAGCTCCTCGGAGTATGAACTATTTGGTTTTGTACCTCTGGGATGTAGAACAGCACTAGTAACTTTATAGGAAGTTAGGAAATGTTGATCAAGTTGAACTAAACCTAGGATATGGATTTTCCAGAACAAAAAAAAAAAAAGGAACATTTCTGTTGCTGACTTAAAATGATTCTTTGTGATCCACCTAGGGTTTTCTTGGCAAAGATACTAGAGTGGTCTTCCACTTCCTTCTCCAGTTCATTTTATAGATGAGAAAATGGAGGCAAACAGTTTAAGTGGCTTGTCCCAGGTCACATAACTAGGAGGTGCCTGAGGCAGGATTTCAACTCAGGAAGATTAGTCTTCCTGATTCTAGACCCAGTGCTGTCACCACTTAGCAACATGGCTGCTCCCAAAATGAAATTATCTGTTCCCAAAAGAAAATACAGGAACATAGGATTTTAGTTTGGGAAGCCGTTTTTGTAATCATCTGTTCCTGTGTATTCCTTTTTTAAGATGGGGAAACTTTAAACCACCTAGTAAAAATCTGAAGCTAAGGGTAGTCATGCTGTAGAGAGGATTCTGAGTATAAGTTGGACAAGAGTTTCTTTAAGGCCTCGTCCAAATCTGAGATTCTGGGGCTCTGTGCTGTAGATAATTTTCTTCTCTGGCAAACTATGAAAAAGGAAAGAAGAAACTTTTTTCTGCATTCCCTTAAGACATACAGTCCTTTTCTGGGAGTGACACTAGATTGGGAGTCAAATGGCATAGGTCAGAATCCCAGTTCTGTAATGTGAGAATCAGAGTGGTGTGGTGAAAGAAGACTGGCTTGAGAATCAGAGAATCAAATTGTAGTCCTTCATTATTTAACTGTTTGCTTGACCTCTCTACATCTTGGTTTCTTCATCTGTAAAATTAAGCAGTTGGACTAAATGGTCTCTAATGGTCCCTCCTTGCTCTAGGTCTTGGATCATGTTGGTCTTCTTTGGTACAGTTTTCTCATCTATTAAATGAAGGTTGTTAGAATATATGGCCTCTGTGAGTTCTAAAAGACTATAAACATTCAAATGTTACCTCAAAGTAGTCCAAATCTATGTTTTGTCCAAAGTTGTCTAAAAACTTTTTTTTAAAAGTAGTATGAGCAGCTAGATGACACAGAGGGTAAAGTCCAAGATCTAGAGTCAGGAAGACCTATCTTCTAGAGTTCAAATCCAGCCTCAGACATTTAGTACCTGTGGGATCCTGGGTAAGTCACTTAATTCTTTTTTGTCTCAGTTTCTTCATCTGTAAAAATGAGCTGGAGAAAGAAATGGCAAATCACTCCAGTATTTTTGCCCAGAAAACCCCAGGTAAAGTTGGGCACTACTGAAAATGACTGAACAAAATGGGCTACTTAAGATGTAGTAAGTTTATTAGAACTAGAGAAATCTTGAAGCAGAGATTGAATAATCACATAACAGAAGTTCTTGCTCAGGGAAAAGTTAGACTACATGACTTTTTATGGGCTTCTCCAACTTTTGGTGTCTGTGATATTATAAAACTGAAATAACTTGGTAGATGCAGTTAGTGCCCATCTAAATGCCCAAATCTTACAGTTGAGAGTCAGCTAAATTTGACTCTTCTTGGTTCCATAATGACTGTTCTACTCAAACCCCCAAAATGGGCTCTTCTTCATAACATCAAAGTACTCCAGCCACAAGGGTAAAACAGTAAATGGCAGCTTGATGGACTAGCCAAGTAGCTAGATAATGCAGAAGATAGAGGTCTAGGCCTGGAGTTAGGAAGACACATCTTCCTGAATTCGAATCTGTGCTCAAGTGACTTCAAACTGTTTGCCTCAGTTTCCTCATATGCAAAATGATACAGAAAAGGAAATGGCAAACTACTCCAGCATTTTTGCCAGAAAAATCCCAAATGGGAGCATGAATTGTCAGACACAATTGAAATGACTGAACAACAAAGTTGATAGAAGAAAGATTCATTGGTAGGGAATGTTATAGGCAATTCATACTTGAATTTGAGATGAACTATGTACTATTTAGCTCTGTAATTCTGTTTGAAAATTTATTTTCCATATACAATATTAATTTCTATACATTAGGGAAAATTACTGTATATTCCAGTGTCTGGGATCTGGGTCACAGATACCATACAGTCAGCTGGGTTTTTTTTTCATTTTCTTTGTCCTTGAATGTCTTTCTTTTTAATAGACTTTGGTTAATAGATAGAAGGGAAAAGGGTCCTTTTTTTAGCATATGTGACCTCTCCCTCTGTGGGGATATGGAGGGGTGGGTGAATTGATGGACCACCTCTTAATTAGTTATCACCAATTAAAGATATCTTGGGATGTCCAAAGAGAGGCTAAATAATGAGGGCCCCAAATATATTTATTGGATTTCTTGGCCCAGCTCAGATTGTCCCTGATTGCAAAAGGTCCATGACCTCTATCACTTTATAAATTATGATGCTGGCCTAACCAATAAACCTGTATTCTTACCCAAAAATCTTTAATTGTAGCATCTGTGATAGTTATTCCTTCCCTCCCTTTATTTTCCTATAAATGTATGATATTATGTAGGGGCAAGATGGTGCAGTATAATGGCTTCATGGAGAATAAGACTTGAAGTCAGGAAGACTTGGGTTCAATCCTGAAATCATTGACCTCTTTCTTGGCCTCAGTACCCCATCTGTTTAATGAAGAGGTTAGACTGGATGACCTTTAAGGTGCTTTCCAGCTTTAAATCTATAATGTTGTGAACTTTGAACTTTAACACCTTCCTTGACATATGAAACTTGGCCATCTAAGTACTAAAAATATAAGAAAAGACAAGCATTTCTGCCTTTCCATAAGACTGCATTTTCCACTTGACCAGCATTCTCATTCCCTTATGTAGCTTTTGATGTATTGTTGACTGGCTTTACCTGTATGAGACCATGGGGGAGGAGGACATTCTTTCTGTTCTACTATATGGCTCCATCATCCATCTGGATATAGACAACCAGAGTAAAAAAAAACATGCCTCCGAGGCTTGAGAGGATGCATTGTTCATTATGGGAACCCTTGCAACACCAAAATCAGGATGTGAACTTTGGCTGAGGCATGGATTTCTTCCATGGCATTCTGCAGCAGAAAGCTCAGAAGTCAATCCTTTGAGGCAGCTAGACCCTGAGGTGTCTTGAGAAATTAATTTTGTACATGAAGCCAGCTAAATTTATATCCCTCTGTTGGGGAATGGAATTAGGAGACATGAGTATGTGGTGGAGAAAAGGAGGGAGAGTAGGTTTGAGAAAAAAGGACAAAAGGAAGCTTTGAAAGCTGACAACCTCCTGCAGGATGACTAGAATCAATTCACTGGTTTTCATTAGAACAGCACGAGAATCAGGGATTTTTGAACCCTGAGACAAGTACTATGAACTGTGCCAAGACAAATGGTATAAAGTTAGTTGAAGGAGCCAAACAGACAATGGGTTGGTTCTTTTTGCATGAGGGAAACAAAGAAATTGGCACAACAGCTGCTTCATGGGTAAAGATAACAGAGCAGTAACTCATTCCAGCCCACCATCCGGTAATTTCCTACTTATCCATTTTTTTCTCACTTAACAGGTGCTAATATCTGTTATTTTTCCTTTAACAAAGGAATACAAACACTGTTAGTGCTTTCTGGATCCATTATCTTTCAAAGCTGGCACTGGAGAGAAGCTTCGATTGACCTAATCAGTGCATTTTTATAAGGCATCTAGTATGTCCCAGGTATTACGCTAGCAGCTGGGTAATACAAAGGCAAAACTGAAACAGTCTATGCCCATGTGGATAGATTTTATTTTAAAAGGAAGGACATGAGGGTTAGTGAGGTAAGGAAGAGAGTTATATATAGAGTACTGGAGAATGTCTCAGACACTAAGCTTTGTGACTTTGGCTAAGTTGTTTTAATCTCTCTAGGTTTCAGAAATGAAGTCAGGAAGTCTCATCTTCCAGAGTTCAAATCCAGCCTCAGACACTTACTAGCAATGTGATCCTGGATAAGTCACTTAACTCTTGGTTTCCCGATTTGTAAAATGAGCTGAAGAAGGAAATGGCAAACCACTTCAATATATTTGCCAAGAAAACCCCAAATGGGGTTGTGGAAAGTACAGGGCAGATAAGTGACATGGTAGATAGAGCACTAAGCCTAGAATCAGAAAGATTCCTATTCCATAGTTCAAATCTCAGTCTTAGACACTTAGTAGTTGTATGACCCCGGTTAAGTTATTTATCCATATTTACCTCAGTTTCCTCGTCTGTAAAGTACGTTGGAAAAGGAAATGGCCAAACACTATGGCAGCCTTACCAAGAAAACACTAAATGGGATCAAAAAGAGTCAGGCACGATGGAAATGACTGAACAACCATAATACGGTTTCAGTTTACTCATCTATAAAAAGAGGACTATTGGATTGGAAGACATTTAAGGTCATTTTAGTTCTATAGCTATGATCCTTTGAAATTTTAGACCTATTAATTGATAGAAGGTAATTTTAAGGGGTAAGGCACTAGAATGAGGAATAGTCATCCTCCCTGTCTCAAGTTTCTCCCTATTCTAGTACTTTCTCTATTCACATGTTAAAGCACAAGTCTGATAATATCATTCCCCATCCCACTTCTGTTCCAACTGAATCAACTCCCGTGATGCCACATTACTATCAGGATCCAATAGAAATTCTTCTGACCCATCACAAATTGTCCCCTTTTATCAATATTGTTATTAAGTCATTTCAGTCATGTCAGACTCTTTGCAATTCCTTTTTGGGGTATTCCTTGACAAAAATACTGGAATAGAATATTGTTTCCTTCTCCAACTCATTTTACAGAGGAGGAACTGAGGCAAACAGAATTAAATGACTTGTCGATGGTAACAAAGTAAATATCTGAGGCTGAACTCAAGTCTTCCTAACTCCAGGCCTTGTACTCTATTTACTACAAAGCTAGCTGTCCACTTTCTACCTATAGTTTTCTTACACTTTATTCCCCATTGTATACTCTATAATCCAGTAACAGTGGCTTTCTTGTTCTTTGCACATGATATTACATTACTCATCTTCATTGTTTTTCACTTGTTCTCTTCCAGGTCTGTAATTCTCTCCATCCTCATCTGTACTTCCTGGCTTCCCTGGATTCCTTCAGTACTCAACTCATATACTACCTTCTTCAAGAAGTTGGTTCTTTCACATACAATGCCTTCCCTCCAAGGTTACTTTTCATTTACTATATATATATATATACATATATATACATATATATGTATATATATATATGTAATTTATGTACATGGTTGTTTGTTTATCATCTTCATTAGAATTACAGCTCCTTGAAGATAGGGATGGAGTTTGGGTCTTTGAATTCTTGGCACTTAGGACAATATCTGGTGTGTATAAGCACTTAATAAATGAATTCTGAGTGACTGTAGAAGATGTCATTTGAGCTCAGTTTTGAAGAAAATAAGGAATTTTAAGAGGTACAGGTGAAGACAACACTTCATTTGGAATTATTTCCAACTGTGAATGAATTTTCCTAATACTGAACCAAAACAGAAATAAATTTTTTTCAACTTCTTGGATCCTGAAATTCCAAAGCCTTTTCCAATGAGATTTACTTAATTTGGTTAAACTCAGTTTAGTTCAATAAAAAATGATGCTTGGGGCTAGAAACTCACTTATGAAAAAAAATGACAGTTCTTACCCTCAGTAAGTTCATAATATATTAGAGGGTAAATGATATATGCCTAGATTTTGTAGCATCATCATTAAATCATAGAATTTTTACTTGATATGATCTTGAAAGATCACTTATATTAAATTCTTCCTTTTACAAGGGAAGGAAATTAAGATCCAGAAATTAAATTATGTGCCTATGATCACAAATCTCATTAGTAACAGAGCCAGGATTCAAAACCAAGTCCTTTGAGTTCAAATCCAAAGAAATTTAGGAGCAATTAGTAGCCTAAATGGATTAGAACAGTGATGGTAAACCTATGGCACCAGTGCCAAAGATGGAACATAGAGGAGTAGTAAGGTAGAGCTCTCTGTGGGTACTCCCCCCGCTGAAATTTGTTACTAGAAAGGCAGAGGAACTTGGTTTGAGCTGCTCTCCTCCCCCTCTCCACCATGTCTGATGACTTTTCCCATCCCCCACCTCTCTGCCCAGCAATCCAATAGGAGCGTAGAGGGGATAAGGTCAGCAACTCACAGGTATCAGAGCTTTAGGGGAGTGGAGAGCTCAGGTCACTCCCCTCACCCACTCTACACTCACTAAGGACATTCCTCACTTTGTCTGCCCTTCCATCCAGCAGCCCAATAGGAGCACTTTATCCTTTCTCTGTGTAGGGTAAGGGAGGAGGTAGGGCATGCCCAGCACTTGGGAAGTGAGTGCATGGCATGTGGTCTCTGGGGGGGGCAGACCCTTGGTCTGGGGGATGGGATGGGGGTGGGGCCCAGCACTCCATCTCTAAAAGGTTTGCCATCACTGGATTAGAACATAGATGAAGAAATGTAATTTGAAATAAGGTTTGAAAGTTAAATTAGAGGCATAGCATAGAAGGGCTGAAATGCCAGGCTTAAGAAGTTGGCAATTCATCCCATAGGAAATCAGGAGTCATTGAACATTTTTGAGCAGGGGAATGACATGATTATATACATACAACACACATATACATGATTTTACACATATGTATCTTTAGATGTATGCATGTATATATAGGTATATATGTGTGTATATATATATATACACACATAATTTTAGTAACTATGTCAATAAATGGTAAACCATTTAGAGCCTACTTCACACAAGGGGAAAACTGAGGCAAAGGACATGATCATACTTCTGATGAAGGTCAAGTGGCAATGTGAGTAAGGTAATTTAAAGATAACCTCTTGATTTCAGAAAGCAGCAGTGCAAAATTTTCTTTGCTTCATCCCCTCTGTAACCTCATCAGAAGGTTATGCCTATGTACATGGTTTATTCTATTCTTAGAATTACAGACTATCAGAATTGGAAAGGAGCCCAGAGGTCATCTTCTCTATATCCTACCTGAACATCTCTGCAATGTCTCTGAGAAGTCATTCAATTTCTTCTTTAAAGGTATCTAATGAAGGTCCCTTCCCCATCTTCTGAGGTAAGATTTTTCATTTTTGGACAACAGTTTGGAAGGAAATGGCCCAAGACAACTGGCTTTGAAGTCAAAGCACCTGGGTATAAACCCTGTTTCTACCAAGAATTGATCTAGGCATCCTTGAACATTTCCATTAACCTCTCGGGGCCTCAGGTTCTTCATTTATTACAAAAAAGAGAAGGGGGTTGACCTAAATAGTCTCCAAGGTCTCTGAAACCATGATCCTGTAATCCTAATATGGAGCCAAAATCCTCCTCAGTCTAATTTCTCCTTTTCTATTAGGCAGGCCAGCAAAACATACTTAAGTTTTCTTCCATATGACTACTCTTCAAATACCTCTTGGGAGAGACTCCATTTGTGTTAATAAGTTACCTCTTGGTGTGGAATTTTATTTTTATTTCAAATGAAAAATTATGGTAGTCTTATCCACATGGCAGAAGCAACCGGATATCAATTAACAGGGCCTCTACTATGGGAATGAGGGATTCATATGATGTAGGAAATTTTACAGGAGCAGTTATAGAACTGCTTAGGACCATCAGATTTCTTGACAGTTTTCATCTTTCAGAGAACATTATATTAATGTAGCAGCTTCTTCGTGTTACCTAGGAAAGACAGGGTTCTGACCTAGAAGTTTCCCAAAATAGAAAATGGAGAGATAGCAAAGGGATCAGCCAGTGGGACTAAAGCATCAGAAATAGAACAATTCATACAGAATGTGAACAGAAAGAGGAGCCTGGGCTGAGAGGAAAATGAAAATGAAAATACACAAAGAGTCAGGATTTTGAGCTTCTGGAAGCATTAGGTTAGTTCTCTGTCCTCAAGGAATTTATAATTTAATTGAAAGAAACATTCAATTCAGAAAGGAAAGAGCATTAAATTAAGAGTCAGAGAACCTACATTTAATATTGGTCTTATTGTTTACTAGTTGTGTAACTTTGGCAAATCACACCCCTTTCTCTGGGCTTCACTTCCTGGAGTTGTAAAATGAGAATATTGGATTTTAATTGCTCTCTGTTACTTCTAGCTCTAAATATAGACAGCTGATAAGTTTTAAGTTCTAAGAATCCTGATACCTCTAAATCCTAGGATCCTTTAAATTCTGTCTATCCAAATCACTCTGTACGCTACCTACCTGAACAAATTGGTGCTAAGAATCATAATAATATTTCCTTTCACCCTCCCCACCACCCAAGGCCGAATTAATTACTCATGTTGTAAGATAAGAGTAAGTGGCAAAGTAGGGGAATGAAAACTGACGTGATATATAGTAGGTAGGACTTCATGTGCCCTGAAACCAGTATAGTAGCTATGAAGGACTTGCAAGAACTTTGAAAAGCTGGTGATTTGGACTCTGGTGATACCACTGATTGAGTTAGCATCCTGACCAGCAGAATAAAATTGTCCTCATGAAATCTAAGAAGTAGACAGGATGGCATAAACTTGTAGGATGGCCATCTCTTTATTTCCCTCCCAGCTAATTGCCTTTACCCCCAGGAACCTAATCATTCTGGCAGGACTGTTTCAGCTTTGGTGTTCACATCTTATTAGTACTCACTAACCCTCTGATTGGAAAGTTAAATGAAAAATTTCCCAGTTTCCATTTAAAGAGGTGTGCCAGGCCAACCATATCTTTGTTTATCAAGCAGCTAGACTTCTCCATCTCATCTTCCCCCTAAGTTATCTTCTCTACCCTCTTTTTATGTGTTTTCTTTCACCACGAGCCTACAAATTCCTTGAGGGCATCAACTATTTTTTTCTCATTTGTATTCCCAGAGCTTAGCAAAATATCTGGCTCCTAGTAGATATTATAAATGAATATATAGTTAGATCATGGATTAGATTATAGATTTAAAGCTGGAAGGGACAGTAAAAGCTATTCAGCCCAAACCCCTCATTAATAGATAAGTGTCAGAAAGGTTCATTGATGTGGCTTGGGTTAGGCAGCTAGTAGCTGTCCAAGGTAGGATTCTAACCCAAGTTTTCTTGACCTACTTCCTAACACTACAACTCACTGCCTCTTCATTTTGAAGATAACTATCATATTGTGCCATATGCTTTCTCTTTTTCAGTCTAAATTCTGGTAGTGCTTTCAACAAATTTTCGTATGGCATATAGTTTTTAATGCCTTTTTCTTCATTGGCTGCCTTTCTCTGGATGCTTTCCTGTCTATCAATATGGTTTCCTGAAGCAAATGCAGTTCTCCAGATATAGTCTGAGCAGAGAAATGCCCAGCAGTGTCATGACTGCCCTACTCCAAAACAACGTGCTTATTTAAATGCAACCTAAAATTGCATTGCCTTTCTTGGCTTCTCTGTCACACCTATATTCTCTTATATTGAACTTCCAAGCTACTAAAAATTCTAAATTCTTTTTCATACAAATGGCCATTTAATCATCATACATCCATTTTGTATTTATGAAGTTCCTTTTTGAAACTTCAGTGTACTTTTAAATTTATTTCCTAAGTTTATCAAGGGAAAAGGAAAAGAACCTATATGTTCTAAAATATGTTTAGCAGCTCTCTTTGTAGTGGCAAATAACAGGAAATTGAAGGGATGCCCATAAACTGGGGAGTAGCTAAACAAGTTGTGGCATACTATTATGATGTAATACTACTGTGCCATAAGAAATGATGAGCAGGTAATTTTAGGAAAAAATGGAAAGACTTAAATGGAATCATGAAGAGTGAAGTAAGCAGAACTAAGAGAACATTATATATAGCAACAGAAAAGTGTTTGAAGAATGATTTGTGAATATCTACCTCCAGAGAAAGAATTAATAAACAGAAAAAAGCAAGACATAATTTTATATATACATGTATCTTTTTGTTGAATGATGCCTTCTCTAGTGCAGAGAGTGGAAAGAGGTGATAGATACTTGGAAATTTTAGTATAGCAAACAAATATAATAAATACTTATTTTATTTTATTTTTATAAAATAAAGGAACTCAAGTGTACGATTATATATTTGTTCATACTTATGGCCAGCCAGCTTACTTTTTTGGTACAATGTTCTAACCTGTTAAGATATTTCTTGAACTCTGACTGCATCATCAAGTGTGTTAGCTATCTCTCCCAACTTTGTGCTCACTGCAAATCTAATGAGCCAGCTCTCAAAATTTTTAAACCTAAGCTCTTTGGGGCTCTCTTTTGGAGAACACTATCCAAACTTACAATAAATCCCACTCTTTTGGTCCAGTCAGTGTATGTAGCTGATATACAGAGTAGAACAACTGAATGACAATGTACGCAATTCAAAGCAGGGGAAAGAAATATACCAGAATGAATCCAGAAAATAAAAGCAAATGATTAATAATAGTTTTTTTAGTAGCAATCAAAATGTAAATAAAAAAGACAAGAGTGATTTTTAAAAAGTCAAAACAGTTCAAAGCACAAAATCAATTCCAGGTCTATAAATATCTTTACTACAGGGCCTTTAGAAGTAAAGAAATCAATGACAAGAGAGAAACCACAAAGGATAATGTGGAAAATTTTTGTACGTATCTATGGTTAGAAGAAATCTAAGATGAAGAAAATGCAAGTTGGATTATGTGAGAAACAAAAAGTTCACATATTGTTAATAGAAATGACAGAATGACAAGGGAGGAATCTGAAACTAGCTTTTCTACAAAGCTGTGAAGCCTGAAGGATCAGTAAGATCCATGATGATTGGTTCAGACACTTCACAGTGGCTCGTGAATTACTGGCAAAGGACTTTACCCACCCCACCCTCAGATATTGTTTTCTTCCTTTCTTCCTTCCTTCGTTCCTTCGTTCCTTTGTTCCTTCGTTCCTTCCTTCGTTCCTTCCTTCGTTCCTTCCTTCGTTCCTTCGTTCCTTCGTTCCTTCGTTCCTTCCTTCCTTCCTTCCTTCCTTCCTTCCTTCCTTCCTTCCTTCCTACCTTCCTTCCTTCCTTCCTTTTTCTAAATCCTTAGTATCCATTCTAAGATAGGAATGTAACAAGGACTGGGTAATTGATATTAAGTGATTTACCCAGGGTCACACAGCTTGGAAATGTCTGGAGTCAAATTTGAACCCAGGTCCTCCTGATTCTAGGCATAACACTTTATCTACTGTGCTACCTAGCTGCTGCAATATGATTTTTTAAAAGCATAAATCTTAACAGAAGGCATTAAACTTCTATTACCAAAAGATAAGACCATTGGCAACTCCTCCAAATACAGGTCAATTAGGTGTTTGTGAACTCTATAAAGCATTCATGCTTGTTTCACTAATTTAAAAAAATATATATAAACACTGGTAAAAAATTTTCTGAGGAGCAAAATGTGTGGACCAGAAATCCCAAGAGGCATATACACAGCAACTTAATATCAATTCAGTAACTATTAAGCCACTCAAAAGTGCCATAACATTTATATGGCCTTTTTTGATTATTGCAAAGACGACTCAATTTCACTCTCAGGACTTACTCATATGCTGCCTACATAAAAAAAATAGACTGAAGTATAGTAGAGGTCTAGAGTATTTGATACCCATGTGGACAATTGTTCCTTTATTTAAAACACATCACTAAGACAATAAAATACAATTTATATAAATTATGGCATTTTCAGAGAAATCATTTAAGACCATTATAGTTGTCTAATTTAAAATTAATTTTAGTTTCTTCTAAAGATAACTAAATGTGACTTCTAAATTTAATGAGAGTTGAACTAAAACAACTTATCGATATCATTTTCCTTATTTAAAACCCTTTCTATCTCAGTAACAGTTCATAAGAAAGAAGGGCAAGGAATAGGCCAGTGATAGCGAATCTTTTAGATACTGTGTGCTGTGCTCCCCCAGAGACCCCAAGTCACAACTTCTCCCTTTTGTCCCCTCCCCCACCAGACAGGGGAGGTCGTGTTCCAATTGGGCTGCTGGGCAGAGGGGCGGGTAAAGTGAAGACATTTGTGGAGATGGGGAGGAGAGTGGCTCTCGTATTCTGCTCCCCTCCTCATTCTGTCTCAAGTGAAGCACTCCCATTGGGTTGCTGGGAACAGGGGCAGGTGAAGTGAAAAATGATCCTCAACATGATGGAGAGGGGAAAGGGAGCTCTTCTCCTGAGACTCTCTGTCTTTTTACTAAGGAATTCTGGCAGGCAATGGCTTGTGTGTCCACAGAGAGGGCTGGCTGTGCATACTCTTTTTGACATGTATACCATAGATTTGCCATCACTGGGCTAGGCAAAAAGGATTAAATGACTTACCCAGTGTTGCACTGCTAGAATATGTCTGAGGCCAGAATTGAATGCAGATCTTCCCTGCTCAAGCCCTGGTACTCTATCCCCAGAGCTACCCAGTTGCCTCTTATTAATCTCTTGATGTAAATGAATGACATTAACCTATAAGAATCCACTGAAAAGTCTATGAAACAGCTCGTTGATCTCATGGAATTTCCAAGTATCATTGAGACTTATGAAGTTTAAAATTCTTAACATAGCTCAAAGAAAGATAGTGACTGAAAACTTTAAACTTGAATCTAAAGGTCACATTGAGCTAATGGATGAAGACAATACCGACAAATACTTTGGTATTCTCCAGATAAGATATACTGAACACAAAAATATCAAAGAGAATACTGTGATTAAATACTTTGAGAGATTTAAAGGAATACTGAAATAAAAGCTGAAGAGAACACATTTAAAGCAATTAACATCTATTCAATACTCATTTTAATGTACCCTATAGGAAATTTAAAATAGACCAAAATAGATTTGGAAAGTATCTAATAAAAATCTATGTAATATTAATGAAACACAGGGCCCATTACCCAAAAGAGGAAGGACTGATAGCCATTTTTATAGCATTATTGTAAGCAAAACGAAATGCATAGAAACACTTTTGGAACATACAGACATCACTTTTCCAAGCAATAATAAAAAAAATAGTAAAAAAAAAGTAAAAAGTAAAAAATAGGTACATGACACTGTGTCAGATGTTACTCAAAAGAATCAAAGCACCCTTCAGGGTAATAACTTAATGCACTTGGCCAAAGATAGTGAGCCAAGAAGGACTGAGCAAACAGTTGAACCACAGAAATTTGTATGTGGAGATGGTGGGGTTTATGATAACAAATGAGCTTCAGGAAGTTGCCCTCTGGAAATTGCCAAAGGGGCATTCTTACAGAGCCTATAATTAATTATCAGTGAAAATTATGCAAGGAAATAATAGAAAGCAACACATCTTTGCTATGAAAATTCAGCACCTACTGAACACCTAGCAATAGACAACCTAATGGCTAGAATTAAACTTTATAATTTAGAAATAAACTTTATAAACTTGCTATCTTTAATGCTCAAACAGATAACAAATCCTTATAACTAATGTGTTCTGGAGAATTCAACCAATAAGTCATACTAGGACCAATCTTAGTTGTTGTCCAAAATCTTTGAACCATAACATTGATGAATAAAACTTAAGAACAATTTTTAAATAGGTGTCACCTTGACAAATGCTAATAATCACCAAGTTAGTGAAACAAAAACTTTTCAAAATACAGAGACCTAGTAGAGAGTAAAATAATATGAGAACAGGTTGAGGAACACATTATATTTATTGGGTGGGTTGGCTATTGGAGTTGTACAAAGGATGTTTGTTTCTCGGGAATGAGAGAAGAAAGAAATGGATGAAATAATACTTTTTGCAGTTGAGTAAAATTTCATTATTTCATCCATTTCTTTCTTAGAATATTAACTACAAAAGAATAATAGCAGGATGGCTACTTGTTACAGAACCATTTCTTTTTGAACCTTACAGAAAATGATGAAGAGAATGAGATAATAATAAACAACATTAAATATCTACTACTTGTAGAGCTCTGTTTGTGGTGAGATGATGTACAAGATTAGATAATATATAATTCCTACCCTCAGAGAGCACACAGTCCAGTAGATGGTTGAACATTGACCCAGACATTAATACACTGATGATGGAATTGTGAATTGATCCAACCATTCTGGATAGCAATTTGGAACTATGCCTCAAAGGGCATTAAAAGACTGTCTGCCCTTTGATCCAGCCATGCACTTCTGGGTTTGTACCCCAAAGAGATAATAAGGGAAAAGACTTGTACAAGAATATCCATAGCTGCACTCTTTGTGGTGGCAAAAAATTGGAAAATGAGGGGATGCCCTTCGCTTGGGAAATGACTAAACAAATTGTGGTATATGTTGGTGATAGAATATTATTGTGCTCAAAGGAATTATGAACTGGAAGAATTCCATGTGAACTGGAATGACCTCCAAGAATTTATGCAGAGTGAAAGGAGCAGAACCAGAACATTTTACACAGAAACTGAAACATTGCAGCACAATCAAATGTAATTACAAGCAGTAATGCAGTGTATCCAGGACAATTCTGAAGGACTTATGAGAAAGAACACTAGCCACATCCAGAGAAAGAACTGTGGGAGCAGAAACACAGAAGAAAAACAACTGCCTGATCACGTGGGTTGGTGGGGATATGATTGGGGATGTAGACTCTAAACAATCACCTTAGTGCAAATATCAATAATATGGAAATAGATCTTGATCAATGACTCATGTAAAATCCAGTAGAATTGCATGTTGGCTAGTGGAGGGGAGTGGGGAGTGGGGAGGGGAGGGAAGAACATGAATCTTGTAACCATGGGAAATTTAATTAATTAAACAAAATTTTCCAGATTAAAAAAAAAAGAAATATTGACCCAGAAAACTAAAATACAAAAGGATGACATCTATCTATTTATATATGTGTGTGTGTGTGTGTGTATGAATACATATGTATATATTAATTTGTGTATACATGTATATCATCCTATTTTCCATTGTTGGTTTTATATATGTATACACATATCTATTCACACACACACATACATGAAAGCTAAGACTACCAGACAGGATAGGAATATGGTGTAGGCAGTATGTTGTTAAAGGAATTGACATGAAGTGTGACTATTAAACTAGGTACAACTTCTGTTAGACAATACACTTTGAATCTGAGGTAATGCTAATTTTTAAAAGAATAAACAGAAAATGTTTTCACACCAATTGGGCTTACAGAAGTTTTACTCAATTTAATTCAAGAAATATTCATTAAAACACCTGTTATGTGCAAGGCACCACGCTAGACACTGGAAATTTTAAGATGAAAGTGAAATAATTCCTTACTTCTAAGAAATTGAATTATTGTATTCATATACCTATAGTTTTGAAAAACTTATCATTGTTATATTTTAGTGTAATTCTTGAAGTATGACATAAAGTCCCTTCTTGATATCTCCTATTGATATAGAAATGACCTTGGATTCTGCCCTGTTTGACATTTAAAGTTATTCACAATCTAGTTTCAACCTGTCTGTCTATATTGATTACATTGATCACACATTCCTCCCCATCATTCATTCCATATCTAGAAAAACTGGCCTATTGGATATTTCCTATAGTTGTTCAGTCTTCATTTTTTAAGAGAATCAAGGATATCGTGAAGAGACATCTTGACCTGCATGTGAATTTGTTTAAGTGAGGCAAAGCTGCCCAAAGATGTTGACCTCTCTCTTCCAGAGTCACTGGAGTCCATTGACATCTTGGCATCCTTAAAGGCTGACCAAGATATTTACTAGTTGTGTGACTCTGGGCAAGTCATCTAATCTGTTTGCCTTAATCCACTGGGGAAGCAAATATCACAACTTGTCTTGGTGTAAGCTGTTCCACTATTCCTGCTTTTCGTCTTCATCTGCACTTTCTGTTATTCTGCGCTTTGTTCAGGGCATACCTTAGGTCCTGCCTCCTGGACTAGGCCTTTTCAGAAGCTCCAGACATTAGTGTCATCCCTTCCTACTTTGAATTACTTTGTAATTAATTGATCTGTGCCCAGTGAGGTGGTATAATGCAGAGAAGTTAAACTAGCAGCCAAAAAACTCCCTGTGGCTTGAAACTTATCAAAATATAATTGGGAAATGTTTAACAAAACAAATAAAAATATAATCCACAATAATTAATGTTAATATGTGAGGTGTTTTAAGTCAATATGTATTGAGTATGGATACATTTCTATTTGAGTTTGACATCATTGGTGTAATGGAGTCGGGAAGGCCTGAGTTCAAATCTAGCCTCATATTATTAGCTATGTGAACCCAGGCAAGTTATTTAATTTCCCTGGGGTTTCTTTTTTTCATCTGTAAAATGAGGGGCTCAACTCAATGTCCCTAAATTTCCTTCTAGCCCTTCATTAGCCCATGACCTTGTATCCTTAATTTAGAATGTACTTCTCAAGGTCAGGGGGTGTTTTATTCTTGCCTTTATATCCCCAACCCTTAGCACAATGCCTGGCATATAGCAGGCACTTAATAAATGCTTATTTTATGGAATTTAATTAAATACCAACAGAGCAAAAACTCAGGCAAGTCTTACCAAGTTGTAAAGACTTCAAAACCAAGATAGGCATTGAATTCTGTCTGTCATGAGGACCAGCCTAGCCAAGTAGAGAGAAGCCTTACATAAGACAGTGAGCTTGTATCTAGAGAGAAACTTCTCTTTCTCCCGCCCTCTCTGTCTGTCTCTTTCTCTTCCTCCCTTGCAGTCTTTGTCTCTCTCTCCTTCCTTACTCCTTACCTTCCCTACCGCTTTCTCTCTTTCTTTTTATTTCTTTCTACCTTTCTTTCCCTTAGCACTTTATTAAACTTTATATTGGGTTATGAAGGAATTGTGCTCTGCATAAAAGGAATATCCTCATTGAGAAAATTTCAAGTTAAGCGATATGTTACTTTAACCTTCTTATGAGAGGTAACTGATGTGGACTTAGAAAGTTTGGCTGGGGCTATGCCATGGCATAGCCCCAGATCCAATGACCAGAGCTACTGACTTAACCAAATGACTACTTCAAATGACTCATCTCAGTTGTGTTCAATTGGCCAGCTGTCCAGGTACAATGATATAATCCTGTCCTTTCCCTTTAGGGAGATGTGGTGTTGTGTTGTCAACTTCAATAACAAAATGGTTGAGGGCACTAGCCTAATTCTTATTGATCACTGTCAAAGGACATATGTCCTTTGAGAGATCAATAGAAAGTCTAAGCAAAGATGATGTCATTTAAATAGAAGAGAAAAAGATACTATATTACACCAATTAGTGTTTCTCAGTGAGAAGAGCACAGCAATTTCCAATCTGACATTCTTATCATTGGGGGGATTAGAATGAATTCAGATTAACAAAAATATAATTATGCCCAAGTCTTTTATTTTGTTTTTGTCTTCTTAATCTTTGCGACAGAATTAAGCAAGGGATTCGGCATCAGCCAAGAGGCATGAAATGATGTATGGGGTGCAAAATCTTGACAAATATTCCCCAGAAACCAAGCTTAATATTAAAAGTCTTCCTCTTATGCTAATTTCTCAGAACCCATGAGTGTTTGTCTTAAGGGGAAAGATGGCCCTGAAAATGGGAGACTTTGCTGAAAGGATGCTTTGATCCATGTGTTTATATTAAAGACATGTATTTTGACAAAAGTAGATGCCATCATCCAAATTCACCCTTTCCTTATGTGAAGATATAATTAATGTATTTTTAGCTCCTACTTGCTTTCAGTTCAGTTAACTGTTCCTCATCCAGGAAATGATAAGCTGATGAACTGGTCTTGGCCCTGACACTATCTGATCATTTGAAGTTGGGTATCTATCTATGTGAGACAGCTAGGTGATACAGTGGATATAGTGTGTATGAATCTCTACCATACAATGTACTTTCTCAAGTCACCAGTAATCATTTTTGGAATATCTTTTCTTTCTCTTCCCTTTCAAGTTTGTACTGGATAGTCAAACAGCCAATCAATAATCATTTATTACATGCCAAGAGTTGGCTGCTGAGTCAGGTTTTGAAGATACAAAGATAAACCTGAAACAATCCCTATCTTCAAGGAACTTCTAACACAAATCTATCCAAATGTATGTGTGTGTGTGTGTATACACATATATATAATATATTATATATAGAGGAAGACATATTTCCATCTATGTTTTTATCTGTCTCTATATCTATTTCTCTCTCTCTCTCTCTCTCTCTCTCTCTCTCTCTCTCTCCTCTCTATCAAATATAAGAAACATTTAGAAGGAGAGAAGGAAACTAGCCAGGGCATCTGGAAAAACTTCCTTATATTAAAATAGTGACATACTGAAGAAAACAGCATTTAAGCCACATCGGTAGATCTAGAATGCTTACACAAAGACGAGTAGTCATAGGCATTAGGCTTTAAATCCTCTAGCATAGCCACTGAGAGTTCACAGTAATTTCTTATAGCATTGAGGCCTTAGAAGAAGACTTATTGTGCAAACAATTTTCAAGCCAATATTTTTATTATTTGAAATCTCTTTTTAAATGACTTTATTTTCTTTCTCTTTTTCTCCTTTTCTCCAAGGAGTTCCCTTTTGCTATAAATCATAATATCCTTAAGAAGTGTTTAAAATAGAAATTCCCTGGAACTCTTCTTAAAGAAAACCTGCCTTTATATGATAAGGAATTTTTTAAAAGAGATGGATAAAAAAGATGGATTGATATGATTCAGTTATCAGATGAATCCCACTGTGATACTTTTTGTTGATATAAATTGTTATTATAGTTCTTGTTTTTCTCAAATATTTCAACACATCTGTCATCATAGTTATAAGAATTAAAATGAAGAGACTGGACTTAATTTAACAATTTTATTAACTCTAAAGTAGTAGGAGAAAAGATGGAAAAATAGGAGAAAGATATATAGTTTACTTACTGCTACATTTAGCATTTAGCTTGCTAAGTCTAAGGCAACCATGAGGGCCACCCTAGCCACAAAACAGTTCAGTCAGCACAAGAACGCAGAAGGGAAGAGACTGAAATTTGCTTCTGCCTCAATTTATCAAACCTATTCTCTTTCCCACTAACTTTCACATGTGATGCCTCAAGAGCCAACCATGGCTCTCTATTTCGTCTGCACCACCCAGGGGAATATGGGGGGTGGGGGGGGGGAAAGGGGCATGGGTACAGTGCCAGCAGAAATCTCCCTGCCCCATGTCTTGTGACTCTTGACTCCATTGCTGCCTTTTGCTGGCTACCATTTTATCCTCATTACCTAATCTATCCAATGATTTCCTTCACAAAGTCCTCATTTCTGGGTCCCAGGCCAGGTACACACAGTAGAAAGGGAGAAGGGCAAATTTCCTCTTCACATACTGATATGGAGATTTTCCCTGATAATGTAGATCATTGCTTATAATGTCAAAAATGTATGTTGAAAATTGATATTATATGTAATTAAAAATAGAATTTCTTTTTAAAAATGCAGATTATCATGCATCCATAGCCTGCCTATCCTATGACTCTTGTCCATGTCCCTCCATATGTTTACCAAAACAAGTCCAGCCATGGAAGAATGAGGTCATCCTTCTAAATCATGAAGATATCATGGGGCACATAGACTGTCCATCAGTTATCTCATCTCTCATTCTCACTATGTGACTACTTCACATCAAAATTGTTAAATAAGTGATAAATTTATCTTCCTTGTCTACCTGTTCTCTTTTCTTTTTCCCTCTTTCTTTCCATCCTTTTTCTCTTCTTTCTCCTTTCTTGCCCCCTCCCCTCTCTTTCTCCTCTACTACCTTTTCATTATGTATAAATATATTTATGTATATATGTATATATTCACATATATGACTTTATCATACATATGAGGGCAGCTAGGTGGCAAAAAAGGATAGAATGCCAGCCCTGGAGTCAGAAAGACCTTAGCTCAAATCTGATCTCAGACATTAGTTGAGTACCCTGAGCAAGTCACTTCATCCAGTTTGCCTCATTTTCCTCATCTATCAAATGAGCCAGAGAAGGAAATGGCAAACCACTTGTATTTTTGCCGAGGAAATCCTAAATGAGTTAACAAAGAGTTTAGCATGACTAAAATATGACTAAACAACATGACCTTCTCTCTAAGTAATGATGATTTCAGGGAAATCATCTTTGAAATGCTTCTCAGGGATCATAGGATTTAAAGTGAGAAGAAATCTGAGAGATCCTTTAAACTGATTGCCTCATTTTGCAGAGAACGAAACTGAGGCCTGGAGAGGTTATGTGACTTGCCCATGGTTACACATGTCTCAGGTGGCAGAGCCTCAAGATTGTTTGATGGTTTACTCTTTAACATTCTCTGACATCCCATTTTTCCCTTATGGTTTTCAAAAATTTGCTATTTTTAGTGTATCCACTGCTCTGCCTGGCATCTCATTCATTATGCAGTCACCATAACATTATTAAACCTTAAAGGGAAGGAAAGAACACCTACAAAATCATTAACTTCTTCTCACCCACATACAAGGTGTTAATTTTATGATTTTACCTAATGATTTCTTACACATAGTAACATAGGAAGGCTCAATAACAGAATTATAGAATGTTAGAAGGGATGGCCCTTGGAACATAGCAAATGATAGCATAGAATGTTAAAGGTCAAAATGAGAAGAAATCTAAGAGCACAGAATTTCAGGGTTAAAAGGGACTTTAGCAGTCATCTGATTAAACTCATTCATTTAATTCTCTACTGTCCTCCACTTTCAAGTTCCTCACTCTCTTGATCCAGGCCTTGCCAAATTCCAATCATGGAATTAATCCTACCATTTATAGGTGTTGCTTAACGGAATTTAAGAAAAATTGAAAAAGTATACTGATTAGATTCTTTAAAAATTAATGTTATCAAAAAAATTAATATTATCTAATCTCAATTGGGTTTTCACTGCAGCAAGGCATTCTATTGCTCTCTAGTTAATTTACTATTCCACTTCCTTCAGATCTTGCCTCTTCTCAAGGCAAGTGTATCACTTTCTACCCTGCACACCAGTCAACAAAGACTTTGTCTACTACATCAAAAAATTTGAGGTCATTTCCCCAGTTTCCCCTTTCTTCTCCTCCTCATCTCAAATCATCCAAACACATTCCCCTGACATCTCATTTACTTTGTAGAAGAGATGATCCCAAAGTGTTGAAGAGATACCAAAGCCAAATCCTTTACCTTCTTTTTTTTAAAACCATTACCTTCCATATTTGAATCAATACTGTGCATTGGTTCCAGAAGAATGGTAAGGGTTAGGAAATGGGGATTAAGTGAATTGCCCAGAGCCAAACAGATAGGAAATATCCAAGGCCAAATTTAAACCCAGGACCTCCCTCTCTAGGCCTGACTGTCAATCCAATGAGCCACCTAGTTATATCCTCTACTTATGCTCTTTATCTTATTCCTTCCTGATTTTTCCAGCAGATTGCCCCCATGATCATCTCCTTTCTCTTTTTTACTTTCAATCTCTCTTCTACTGTCTCCTTCTACGCTGCTGACAAATACATCCATTTCCTCTATCCTTAAAAGACAAAACAAACAAAAAAAAACACCTCTCACTGGATTTTGTATCTCTGTTATTTGACATCCCATATCTCTCCTCCCCTTTATGACCAAACTTCTTGAGAAAGTGGTTTACCCTAGCATTTTCTCTTTTTCTGATCTCACCCACTATTCATTCCTTTTAATCTGCCTTGTGACTCTATCATTCAACTGAAACTGTCTTCTCCAAAATTAACAATGATCTATTAAGTACCAGTCTCATGTAAGGGATAGCCAGAAGACCAGTGTTATTGGATTGTAGAATATGTGGAAGGTACTAAATTATAATCAGTCTGGAAAGGTAGGGAAAAAAAGAAAGGTGAGAATTATAAAGCATAAAGAATGATTTATAATTGTAAAGACCACACTTGTGCATGAAGGTGAGAAATGAGAAATTATAGGTGTGAAATATTTCATATACTGTCACACTTGGTTGATATGTTGGTTAGTTTTGCTGGACTACTTTTTTGTTCTCTTAAAGGGAAAACCTTTACTTGATTATGAGATAGTTTGTTGGGTAGAGTGGGAAATGAATATTTGGAAATGAAAAGGCTGTAAAAACAGAAGCTATCAATAGAAATTAAATAATTTAACAAAAAAAATAGAAATATTCCCTTAGGAAAATTAGTAATAAATAATATTATTTATAAAATGCTTTGAGGTTTGTAGGAAAATCAAAACTAGAAGGATAAAGTGATTAACAGTAGTATCTGATTTCTGCACTGTATTTTGAGATTTGCTAAGCACTTTATACACAACATCTCCTTTGATACTTGAAAAATTTCTATGGGATAAGAACTCCAGATCTCACCACTCTTCTTTTATAAAAGAGGAACCTGAAGCATAGAGAGCCTGCTCCACTTACTCAATTTCACATGGGTAGTATCAGAGGAAGGATTTGAACCCCAAGTCCTCTGAATTCAGTTCTCTTTCTAATGCATTATGCTTTCCAGGTGAAACAACTTGCTTGGGATTGCACAGTGGGCAAGTGCTAGAGCTGGGACAAACAGTCCTCCTGATTCCTATTCTACTCTGTGCTGGTTTTGCTCTCTTAATTGGGAGGCACATCTCAGGATGAGATGAATCCACATATTAGATGGTTGGCATATAAGTTAATGATCCCCTTCTATTATTATCAAGAAACTTTTCCCTTAAGCAAAAAAGCCCAACAATTTTTAAGCAAAAAAATATAGGTCACCTGGATTTCATAACTATTTTATAACAAACCATCTGGTGCTGGAAAGGATTTTTAAAATGAATTGTTGTTGGTATCATTGCAGAAAACTGATAGAATCTGTTGATTTGCAAACATGCCAGTATTGCAGTGTTGTTCTAAGCACTTAGCATTCAGAAAATGTAGCAAGAATTCAAACCTCACATAGCAACAAACTCATCAGAATTTCAATTAGGGTCTGTGTGTTATGCATACAAAACATCATTATAGTCAGTCTTGGAATGCTTGGGAGAAGTTTGTGGTGTTTAAACTCCATGTCACAAAGTAATTGAAAGATAAATATGATACTAGATATATCATATTCTCTCTGCATGACCTAGTTCTTCTTAAAAGTGATTTGTGATTTGTGTGTGTGTGTGTGTGTGTGTGTGTGTGTGTGAAAGAGAGAGAGAGAGAGAGAGAGAGAGAGAGAGAGAGAGAGAGAGAGAGAGAGAGAGAGAGAGAGAGAGAAAATTGGCTCAGCAATAACAGTACACTCAGCAATAGCAGGACACATATTATGCACTGTCTAAGAAGAGTGGCTGGAAAGGGTCCTTATTTGCATCACCAAATAACTAGTACAGTCATGGGTCCATCCTTAGTGAATTAGTGAAATAGAATCAGAGTTTACAGGATCCCTAGAGATTACCTGGATCATTTTGCAGAGGAAACAAAGGTCCAGAAGTGGAAATGATTTGTCTGAGGCCATTCAGACAATAAGGTGGCAACAATGAAGTCTTCTGAATCCAAATCCAATCTTTTTCCCGTAGTACCACTTTGCCTCTTGATTGTTCTCAGGATATTTTTATACCTTAGACGCACTTAATGGTTCTGTTGATTGTCAGCTCATTAAAGTATCATGCATGAAAGGAGGATGGGTGGCTCAATAGACCCCTTAACATCTTACAATAACCACAAAGAGGATAATGTCTTACATTTTAAACATATTTCCCTCCCTATTTCTGGTCCTCTACCTAGGGGAGGATTCTTGACATCTATATTCCTCTAGCAATAGGTTACCAGAGTTTTAATCATTGCTACTATTGCAATCACAAAAGATTATAGGATTTTGAGCAAGCAGGTTCTTTGTCATATATTCCAACTCCCTTCATTTTATAGAGGAAGAATTTGAGCCCCAAAGAGAAGGGATTTATCCAGAATCATATGGGCAGCATAGATTCCAATCCCATGAGTCCAAATTCAGTGTTTTTTTCCACTATACTTTTTGAGGGATTGGGGGAGACGGTTGGGCCTGTGAATTTATTGGTATACAGAATTCCCTGTAGGGAAATTTCTCCCCCCCAAGGCAAATCTACTACCATTTTACAGCTCATGCTCTTGGAGAGCCTTGGAGAGCTGCCTGAGAGAACTGAGAGGTTTAGTGACTTTTTCGGGGTTACAGAGCCAATATGCATCTAAAGTTGGACTTGAACTCCAGACATTCTGACTCTGAGTGTAGCTTAATACCATGCCTTACTACTGTCACACATGCTCTGAGCTGACTATCCCTACTCCCACTCAGATTGACCATCTGGATTCCCCAGCAAGTGACTATTATGTCCCAATGAGGCTCCAGTATTGATTCTGAGAGACTGGGTGTTATATATACCATGCTACAGTTCAAGAACCACCACTGGCTCACTTTCTGCTGTGATAAGGAGTAGATTATGAATTGATTTTAACAGCCAATCTTAAGTAGCTGTAGAAAGGCACAATTACTAAGGTGGTACAGTAAGAACAGCTGGTACAAAACAACACCTCCAAAAGTCTATAATGTACTCTCCAACCAACACATAAAATCCAAAGAAAAAATGGTTCAAACTTCAAAAGTGCATGTATTAAAGGGATAGTTTATAGCTTCTGAGATACTCAAGGAGTTCTCTTTAGGCTGGGTGTAGCTTCTTATGAATCTATACAGTCTGCCCTTGGTTCCAAGTGACTGCACACAGCTGTCAGATGATCCAAGGATGGTGATGGGAGACCAATGGGAACATGGAAAGTCCTTCCAGATCTCAAAAACAACAAATGCCTACTTCAGTGAATGGACACCTCTCTATGGGTAATTTAATGGTGCCAACATTCCAGAAAGAAAACCTGTTTTGTAAGGAAGATGTTTGCAGTGAAGCAGAGCTCTCTTTATAGGTTCATTAAACAGTTCATTCCCATGCAAAAACTAATATTATTTGAGCACTTGATTTGCCTGTCCTCTTTAAAATGAAAATTGGCACTTCAACACACTCCACAGTATACAATTTAGTTAGTTTTGCCTTTAACGTTTAAGGAATCAAGTGAGTGGATGGAATTCAATTCATTCTTAACCATCATGTTACATAGAGACAGGGACAGTATTTTTTCTGATTTTTATTGTAAGGCTTTAGGTATAACTTCAGACATCTTTATTATTACTGTTGGATTTTGGTAAGGACTTCTAATTCATTCAAGGGCATTCACATTCACTGAGAGAGGGAGAAAAAGAGGGGGCTCGGTACAGAAAGAGAGAGATGGAGACATGGAAGTAGAGAAATAGAACCAGATTTGTGATGTAAAATGTCACAGATATTTCTAAGAAGGCAATCCTTCCCCTGGATTATGTAGTAAAACTCTCTAGGAGTTCACAAACTAATGGTAGAAGCTAAAATATTATCTATTTCAGGCACATAGAGAAAAACTGTGTTGTTGTAATAAAAACTACATTTGGTTCATGTGGAAGACCTGGTTTGATTTGTGTGACCATGGGAAAATCACTTTATCACACTAGGTCTCAGTTTTCTCATCTATACAATGAAAGTAATCATAGTTGTTGGGACTATCTCACATACTTGTGAGGATCTAATAAGACAATATATGTAAAGATGGAAGAAAAAGGAGGCTAATGGATAGAGAGCTGACTCCAAAGTCAGGGAGCCTATTTCTGATAGATAGATGGATAGATGGATAGATGGATAGATAGATAGATAGATAGATAGATAGATAGATAGATAGATAGATAGATAGATAGATAGATGGTGTGACCCTGAACAACTTCACATGTCTGCCTTTAAGTTCCAAACAGTTTCCAGTCTGGCCTGGTAGAAAGAACTTCCTTTTGGTGTGCTCTCTGTACTATTTCAATTCTGGGTCTGAGCAACAACTTTTTAAAAAGAGAAAGAATAATTAAAAATTGAAAAATTAGCCAGTATAGTAACACAAAATTGCTCTGGTGTAGGAGAAGGAGCATGGATTTGGAAATAAAAGGCCAGAAAATTTGAATCCTGACTCCACCCCCAATTAACTCTCTGTGTGATTCTGAGCAAGTCATTTCTCTAATACTCGGGTTCATTTGAGACAAAATTGGACTGTATAGTTTTCATCCTTTCCAGCTCTAAATCATGTAAGTATCATACCCAGAATCATGGATTGAGAGGAAGGAGCTTCAGAGATTATCTAGTAACAAACTTTTCATTTTACAGATGAGAAAATTGAGACCCATGGAGAAAAAAAGGTTATGCATCCAATTAAGCAGCTAATCCGGGATATCAATTGAAACCGCAGAAATTCAGTACTCTTTCCATTGTACCACAATGTCTATCAAAACAGCTGATAATAAAATGAAAAAATAAATAATTGTTCTTCCATTCTTTTTTAAATGCATTATCTCAGGTTTCTTGTTGACTTGATCCTTTAGAGATATAAATTGAGAATAATACAATTTTTTTTTAAATCAACCATACTTTTCCCATAGGCTGAGGAAAAACAGAGAAGAAACACAGTCTAATAAGCACCTTTGGGATTTTTAATTGCCCTCAACTCAGGTGGTGCTCATACATTTTGAGACTTGAGGCCCTCAATGGTTGATGTTTCTCCTGAGTCGCATTTGTTTCCCGACTCCCTGACTCTTACAGGCACTTAATGAAAGTATAAATTCATAATTTTAAGGGATATGTTATATTAAGTATGTAATTAATGCAAGATATATAGTGGCTTCTTACCTTGGCTATGTTTACATAAATAATATGCAAGATTCAGTCCCAATCAGTGTTGGATTCTGCCCATGAAATATATTCCTTCACTAATTACAGTACTACGCTCATTAAAGGTAGGACCCTTCTTGGTTGATTCAATTGGGGTGACTTAGATTCTCCACTTGATACCACTGATACCTATGCTGCTACTAAATGTCAAGGGAATGGGTTCATATGGCATCTTCTTGAAGTCAAGAGGTTATATAGAGTTATACCTCATTATACAGAAATTCAATAGACAGAAATTCATGGTTAAAAGTCAGAGACAACCAAGTCAATATATTGAATAATACTGGAAAATTCCCTTCAGTTCCCTGGTATAATTACTTCCATACTTCAAGGGTCTGTCATTTTATTGTTGGGAGTGCCTTCTCCAGTTATGCAGGGCATAGCCCCACTAAACCTCAATGAATGAAGTCCATGAATTTTCATGACTACTAATCACTCCTCTGTTGATGAGTTTCTCCAAGCTTCTCTACTAACTGCAAGTTTCTGCGCAAGTCACTTAACTTCTGTCAGCTTTAGTTTTCTCATTTGTAGAATAGGGATAATAAGAGCACCTACTTCTCAGGACTATTGTTAGGCTCAAATAAGACAACATTTTCAGCACTTTGCAAGTCTTAAAGTCTTATCTAAATGTTCACTATTTTTATTATCCTGGTGCTCAAGCAGAAAATATGTAAGCAGAAAAAATGGTGCCAGTTTCATACCTCATTATAGAACCTCAGAATTGGAAGAGGGCTTAGTGGTCACCTGACGCAAACCATACCTGAAGACAATCCCCTCAACAGCTATGCTTAGCAAATGGTCATTCAGTCTTTGCTTACAGATATTCAGTAAGAGGAAGCCCATGATCTTTCTTAGTAATCTGTGCTACACTGAGATAGCTATAATGGTAAGAAGTTTTGCTTTTGCTTTTTTTGCCCTTGGGGTGATCTTAACTTTGTCCCTTTGCAGTAAACAAACCACAGGCATTCTCTTCAAGATGCCACAGTCATCTCCACACCATTATGAACCATCAAATGAGGAATTTAGAGGAAGATTGGATTAATTAGGAATTTAAAAATCTGTTTTCACTTAAATTTATTATATCTTTCCTCACTTATCCATTTTGCTTTATGTAGACACAACCTCTTTACAATACATATACAGCAATATCTATAGCAAAACCTGGTCATTAAAGCCCCATGTGAACTACAAATATGTCTTACTTAAAAAAAAAACAATAAACAAACAAAACCCTTACCTTCTGTTTTAGAATCATCAGTTCCAAGGCAGAAGAGCAGTAAGGGTTAGGCAACTAGGGTTACATGACTTACCCCGGGTCATATAGCTAGAACCCAAGACCTTCCATCTCCAGGTCTGGCTCTCTATCCATTGACCCACCTAGTCATTCCAATAAGTCCTACTTTTAAAGAAATGAAATAAATGAATATTCAGAATGTCTGAGCCAATTACAGAAGGAATGAGAATTTTCTTTGCAAACAGATCTTTGTAATTTTACTAGAAGATTCACCTCATATAGCCTCTAAAGCAGATTTCTACCCTTGGTGTATTTAAAATGATTCTCTTAATAAGCAACCCTCCTCCTTCTCCCCACTCCCCATAAATCTGCTTTACAGGCAATCTTTCAAGAGTATACTCTATTGGAGTCTCTCACCTGTATGACCCTGGCAAGTCATTGAGTTTGTTTGCCTTAAGGTCCTCATCTATAAAATGGGGCTAATGGTTGTTGTGAGAATTAAATAATATTTTTGTAAAATGTTTAAAGAGTGCCCAGAACATAGTAGGAACTTAATAAATTCATGTTTCTTTCCTAACCCCCTCATTTTAAACATGGAGATACTGAGGTTCAGAATAGTTAAATGATTTGCCCATAGCCACATAGCTAGTGTGTGAGAAAAGATTCTTTTTTTTTATTTGATCATTTCCAAGCATTATTCATTAAAGACATAGATCATTTTCTTTTCCTCCCCCCACCCCCCCACCCCCCCGTAGCCGACACGTAAATCCACTGGGCATTACATGTTGAGAAAAGATTCTTATCCAGTTTTCCTAATGCCAAATCTAGCACTCTAGGCCCAATGCATACTGCCTTTTCCATTGATTTTGTGGCATTCAAAGGCAGAGAACAAATAATGGAGATAAGAACAGGTATTTAAGGGCAAAGAAGGACCTTTCATCTTGGCTTTTCCGGGGCTTGTAATTCTCAGTTACAAGGGACAGCAGATGTACAGTCATCCCTCACTATATTGCAGTTCACTTATAGGGGTTTCACTGTATTATGGGTTTTTTAAAAATATATATCTAATTCTGTATCATGGAGTTACACTCATCACAGCACACTATTGACTGATGGAATGAAAAGCGACCAACCACAGCACTGTGTTCTGTATCCTGGGTGCTGATTGGCTCAGGTTTATAGAAGAATGGGAAGGGTTTATAGGAGAGTGGGAAGGGTTTATAAAGCCTTAATATATATATATATATATATATATATATACATATATATACATATATATGTGTGTGTGTGTGTGTGTATATATATATAAAACAAAATAAATATAATGCCACTACTTTGTGGATTTTCACCTATCGCAGGGATCTCTGGAATGTAACTCCCACCATAGGTGAGAGATCACTATATAAGCAACATATGTCTTCTTTTATAACATGAACATGGAAGCATGTGTTATGGGAGGACATTAGCAATTCTATCACATTACTGCTGTCTTGGGAAGTGGGGAGGAGAGGGAGGGAGAGAACATGGACTACAAAATGTCAGAAAATAATTATTACAAATTATATCTACATGTAATCTGAAAAAGAAAAAGATAATAAAAATACTTTAAAAGAAGAAACAAGAGGGATCACTTCATCTAACCCTGTCATCTTACAGATAAGGAAACTCTGGCTCAGAGTGTTTTGCTTGATATTAGATGATAAAAGGTAAACTCTGGATTCAAACTCAGATCCTCTAACTCAGGGCTCTTTCCACTGTACCACTTTTTGCTGGGCTGTTTTTTTGAGTAGCCTTTGACAACATTTAGAGGTGCTGAGACACACTGAACAGAAATCTTTTCCTTTAAGGAAAATACCTGAAGCAGAGCTCTTAGCTCAGGAAAAGTTTAAGCTCTCTGCATTGTGCTTGGGGATTGAGTTACCCTATCAGGGTCCCTGAATTTAGAACCAGCAGCACAATCAGTCAATACTGTATTTACAGTCGGTAAGCAAAAATGCTGAGCAGGCTCAAGGCAGGCTCCATTTGCTGCTCTAATTCAGCTGAACATTAACAACCTGGGAAACTGCAGTGTTCCTGACAGCCAAATGGAAAGTGCCAAGTAGAAATGAGATTTCATTTAAAAACAAAACACCAGCGAAACGACAGCTTTCAAAACCAGCAGCTCTGGTTGTCTAGTAACCAAGAAATTAATACTGTTTTATGGAACTCGTTGTTTTAATTTCATAACACTTGCACCTTCTATCACCCTCTCTAGGTAATACATGCCCACACACATATACAAACATATATTTAACACTTCAAATAAATATTATCTAGTAGCAAGGAAGTCAGAAGACATAAATTCAAATCTTGCCTCTAGAACTTACTACCTGTGTGACCTTAAATAAGTCATTTCATCTCTGTGGAGAGGTGAGTTCCTTGAGGATAAGGACTGTTTTTGCCTTTCTTTGTATGCATAGCAAATAAGACAATATCTGCCAAATAATAAATACTTAATAAAACTCTAAGGGGCTCAGTCTTCTCATTTGCAAATTTGAAAATGTTGGACTAGATCACCTCTGCTTGTCCATGCACATCTCAGTCTAGAACCTTCTGAAAGGTCTGCAAATTCATTCCTGGGTGCAGTTGCCTATTCCACCCAGGAAGATGGAAAGTCCCCAGAGTTTTAGTGGATAGGCTTTATATGGCTGTGCTCCCCTTAAATATATTATCACATTATGACTAACTTTTGGTTAGAAGGCTTTCTACCCTTCTCTAGGTTGGCATCTATAGAGGAGAAACACAGACTGTCCCCAAGAACTATTCAAACTCTGAGTTTTAGAGAACCTTCCAAAGCTTTTTCTCAGCTATCATAACCATCAAGAACCTAGACCCTAGGAAACCTCCATGCCATGATGAGGCAATAGAAGGGAACTTTAGTGAAAATGATTGAGATATACCTCAAAAACTCCCCAGTCTCTGTAAGGGTACTCCCATAGATGTCAATTTTAAATATATGAGAATTGAAATTTGTCTTGTTTGAGAAATTGAAAGGAAATTTGCAACACCCTTTAAGAAGAGATGTTGTTGTTCATGTTGTATTGGCCCAGATTTTAGTCTTGTTCTCTATAGCTAACCAACTCCATGGTCTTAGGCAAGTAAGTGACTTCCCTTTTGTGGACCACACTATCGTTATCTATAAAATGGAAAAGGGGGGTTTGCATCAGAGATGGAAAGTTATACTAAACACCATATTAGATCCTTTCCAATGTCAAAATTCTATGCTTCTAAAATTCTAGGAACAAGCATCTGGCAAATAAACTCATAATGCTCTATGGTTCCGTTTTCAGGGAGGGAGACTTATGGGTATGCAAACCTGTCTCAGGTTTCTCCTCACTTTAACCCATCATCCACTCAATTTTCAAACTGATCTCTTCCTAAAATGTAGATCTAACTATTACAATGTACCCTCCTCCCCTTCAATGTGATAACCTCCAGTGGCTTTCCATTACCTTCAAGATCAAATATGACATCCTTTGTTTGCCTTTAAAATTTATCTTAATCTGACCCCTTCTGCCTTTCTAGTCCAGTCTCTTTACACCTGATTCCTGTTCAGGTACCACTCTGTGATCCAGTGTCACTGGCTTCCTGATTGTTCCTCAAACATCACATTCCATTTTCCAATGCTAAGCATGTACATTGTCTGCCCCCCATGCCTCCTCATTTCTACCTCCTGGCTTCCTCCAAGTCTCCGCTAATGTCCATTCAGCAGGAAGTTTCCCCCAGATCTCCTTAATCTCAGTCTCTTCCCTCTGAGATTCCACCAAATTTATATCACATATATCTTGTTTATACATAGTTGTTCACAAGTTGTCATTCTGATTAAATGGTGTGCTCCTTGAGAGCAGTGGCTGTTTTTTTTGTGGGGTTTTTTTTTTTGCTTTTTTTTCTGTATTTATAGTACTTAGCACAGTGTATAACATAATTGGAGCTTCCCAAATGCTAGCTGACTAACCAAATTCTCTCATAATATCACTTCTAAAACAGGAAGGTAAAGAACAATAGCAAAGCCATCTATTACTGCCTTTTACTTCTTTGGTAACTCAACAATCATCTTATCCATCTGGATATTCCTTCCATCACTACACTCAGACCAATCTTTTTATCTATTGTAATAATTATTTTTCTGTAAATCTTTCATGCAAGATCCACCCCCCTCAACCTGCTGAGATAATTTTCCTAGTTTCCTTTCCCCTACACGAAAAAAAAAGTATACTTTAGTTCACAGACTACCCTGAAATCAGCCCGATATCCTTAGTGTTGGTACAATTGCACACTTCAATTTCTCCATGTATGTGTTTCAAACAGCTATAGACACACATGCACACAAAAACATATATATGTATATACATAACATATGTGTATGTGCCTATCTGTCATATATATATATCCATCCACCTATCCATCTATCCATCTATCCATCTATTCATCTAACCATCTATTCATCTATCTATTTATCTATCTGTCTGTCCATCTGTCCATCTGTCCATCTGTTCATCCATCCATCCATCTATCTATCTATCTATCTATCTATCTCTATATATGTGTGTGAAATCTACAAAAATAGTTCTGTTCTTTCCAGGCCAAAGGGATCTGATTTGCTTCTCTCTGAGGTCCTTGTCAGATGGCTCAGTTAGTGCTCATTCATTTGCTTCTGGGTGGTACAAAGTGTCTCTTGGTTCTCTATTCCCTATAGGTAAACTTGCCCAAAGCACAAAGGCAACTACATAGTAAAGTTCTTCTAAGGAGAGGTTGCTATGTTTCAAAAATATTCATATGAAGCCACATTCATCTATCAAATGAGATCACAGGGTTCAGATTTAGAAGGGACATTACTTCAACTCCCTCCTTCATCTTATAGTTGAGAAAACTGAAAGGAAAAATTATTTCACCAAGATCACAAGACTAGTAAGGGGATTTGAACCAAAATTTTCCAGGCCGCAAACTAGTGTCTAGTATACTTTGTGCCATGGCTCCAGGTATTTTATTATTAAGACGTCTCATTATTTTTTGTCTTTACAGAGAAAATGACAAATAGAATCAGTATGAAAAGAGCCAATTGGCTTGATTCCCAGGGGCAGTCAGAGGCTTTTATAAGGTAGAACCTATGATGCCAAACTGAATATTCTCTACTTTGACCTCTGCACTGAGAAATATTGCAGAACCACATAAGGAGGAAGAGACACAGAGACCCTCTGAGACATATGGAGAATGAGAGACAGAGTCAGAGACATACTGAGATATATATATAGAGAGAGAGATAAAGATAAAGACAGAACTAGAGACAATGGCAGGAATAAGAAAATCCTGATCATTTCTTGATCATTATAGATATGTTTCAGTCCTTAGATAGCCACTGATAAACCATTTTTTTGGTGTATATTAGTTAGAATTTATTGAGTGCTTACTATGTAGATAATGCTACAATATTCTGTAGACCATTGTTTGAAGAAACTCATATTTCTAATTTGCCTTAAGTTGCCATATTAATAATTACTTTGCAAGGTATGTGATAGTAAAAAAATAAAAAGACAGAAAGATTATTGGATTTAAAGTTATGAGGATCCTAGTGCTTAATATGGAAGGGACTTTAGAAGCCATCTAGTCCACTCCTTCAATTTACAGATAAGGAAATTAAGCTGAGGGAAGTTGACTAACTTACCAAAGGTCATACATGGTAATTATCAGAGGTAAGATCTGAATCCAGACCTTCTGTTATAAGAGCCAGTGTTCTTTCTATTCAATTACAATTACCCTTATGATGATCTTCATTTTGTTCATTTGCTGCAGGTGTGACTTTGAGCCAGTCACAATTCCTATGGATCAGTTTCCTCACCTGTATTTGCTGGCCTAGAAAACCTTAAAGGTCTCTCTCTAACTCTGGGTCCTATGAACCACTATTGTTAACACAGCCATCATTTTGAAGTGTTTGGAGAGTACATGGATGGGTAGGAAGAGAAAGAGAAGTATATATTTTGTCATTCCAAGAGAAAGAGCCATGGATCATTGCTTCCCTTGAAAACATAGTGTTAGTAGCAGTGGCATCACAGGGGATTTGCCTATCTACTTCATAGATGTTGTCTAACTTTGAACCTTGCCCTATGTTCTTCTCCTAGGAAAGGCCCACTTATTTTACTCATGGGTATGAACAAATGAGAAATAAAGCCAAAAATAGTACGGGAAGGAGAACATAGAGTTCATCTCTCAAGAGATTCATTACTTCTGGGGTCAATTGTTGTTCCTTACCATATAGTCCTCAAATATATTATTTGACATCATTTCATGGTGTGGATGCAAGAAAACATTTTGCAGGTCTACATTCCAAGGTCAACTCTGACACTTATTAGTTCTGAAAACTTAGACAAAGTATTTCTGAAAAATGAAGTACTGGATTAGTCTACAAGGAACTTTCCATTTCCTGACATTCTATGTTTCTCACTCCCTTAGCATTTTCTTTTCTTTAGCAAAGACTCAGCTCAGGTACCACCTCTTTCATAAAAGCTTCCTGGATCCCTCTCTCACCCCAGTGTTAAAGCTCTTTCTCTCATTAAATTAACATATTTACTTGTCTGTGTATATGTTGCATCATCTCAGCAGACTTTAAACTCCTTAGAGGCATGGACTTTTTTTTCCCTTCTTTGTATTCCCAGTGCCTAGCATATTGCTTAATAAGTGCTTTTGGATTGTTGAATTTAATTGAAATGATCCAAGTCTCCAATACCCCACCAGGTCTGGAGACAAGATGATAGTGATGATGATGATGATAAGGATGATGGTGGTACTTTGAACCAGTCTGGGCTGATACATAGGCAGAGTAGCAGCTTTTTTGTGTGATTTGAGTTTGCTCTCCCACTTCTATTGCTTGAGGTATTCATGATTGGTATAATTAAATCCTACATTAGTTATAGTGTATTATTTTTGTGTATTCCAGCAAAGATACACCTGCATATTTACAAACGCCAATGGCTGAGCCAAAACTTTCCTGTTTTTGGAACACTGCAGGTAATTCTAGAGCTTGAACATGTGACCCATAGGATTTTAGAGTTGAGAGATAAGATGACATAGTGGATAGAAAGCCAAACTTGGAGCTAGGAAGACCTGGGATCAAGTCCCTGCTCTGACACAAAAATGGCCATGTGACCCTGGGCAAGGCACTTAACTTTTCAGTTCTCTAGGAAATTCTCTAAGTTATGTCACTGGAATGATATCAAAACTGTATTGGTAGAATTTCATCATCTGAGAGTTTCCTAAATCAAGGCTCAGTTCTTCTCCCCCTGTCCAATTCCCTTATTTTCCAGAGTAAGAAACCAAAGAACAGAGATATTTAATGATTGGCCAAAGGTCAGTCAGTGCCTACTAGAGCAGGGATTTCAACTCAGGTCTTCTGATTCTTAAGTGGCATGTTCTTCTACTATTCAAAATAGATCCCAAATTACATTGTATAGCTGGTTTAACCTGGTTTCCTGATGGCCGCAAGGGAAGAAACTTACTGTTAAAGTTACTCCTTATAGAACTTTTTAAATTTTTATTTTATTTTATTTTTTATAATCAATGTCATTTAAACAGAGTTTAAAATTTTGCTACTTTGCTACTATTTGCCACATTTGTTCAGCTCAGGAAGAGAAATCTTGGGAGGGAACCTGGGCTGCCCTGGAGTGCCCTGACAGATACCAGTTCTCAAATGAGAATCCACTTAAATTTATCGTTTTTGTACAGACATTTCCTTGTCAACTCTTCTCAGTGTTGGTTTTGTTTCCCAGCCTAGTGTTACAAGGAAATTAATGAGTGCACTCAATATGAATGGCTTAGAAAATATAAGGAAAAGATTTGGTGGAGTTATTCCTATATTCAGTCCTATAGAATTCTATTCCTGCTTTCTATCAGGTCATTAGCTAGAAAAAACTCTCCAATCATTGCTCTGTCTTCCCAATAGGAATTGTGATTCTCAGCCATATTTCCTCATTTAGATGTGGACTGAAATAACTGATTAGATACTATGGTCCTCTAGGTTTACAAAACCCATCTTTACAATTTACCTTGTTCATATTTTGGAGATATAATTATAATATGGAATCTCTCCTATTAAAATATGATCTCTTACAGGCATAAACCCTAGTTTTTGCTTTCCTTTGTATTCCCAGTGCTTGGCACATAGGAAGTGCCTAATAAATGCTGATTGACATACTAGTAACAATTCTGTAAAGCAAGCTATATTTAATATTATTATTGGAAAACTAGGTGGTAAAGTGGATAGAACACCTGCTATGGAGTAAGAGGACCCCTCTTTCTGAATCCAAATCTGGACTCCGATGCTTATTAAATGTGTGACCCTGGGAAAATCACTTAACTCTGCCTCAGTTCCCTCATTTGTAAAATGAACTGGAGAAGGAAACAGCAAACCACTCCAGTATTTCTGCCAACAAAATCCCAAATGGGGTCACAAAGAACCAGACATGCCTGAAAAACAACTGAATGATGACAATATTATCCCCATTTTACAAAATAAGAAACTGAAGTTCAAAGAATAAAGTGACATGTCTATATTTCATAATGAGTACTGGGGCCAAAACAAACACAGAAAGCCTCTATGCAGAGTCTGGATTCCCACCTATCAGAGACAATGCACAAAAGATTCCTGCACAGGAGGTAGAAGTTAGAACAATAACCAAAATTAAAATAACGACTGATGCGTACACACTGATTTAGGATGGCATTATGTTTTTTAATCTTCACAACCATCCTATGAAGTAGGTACCAATGATTTTAAAAGCCCCATTTTATACATGAAGACCATAAGGCTCAGAGAGGTTGGTTAATTTGCCCCAATCATATAACTATTTCAGAATGAAATTAGAACCCCGGTCTCCCTAGACTTGTTACTATTTTCATTATAATAAAGATATCTAAGAGCCAGGCTTAGATTAAGAGTCTTTGTCTCTGTCATTCTCTTTCTGATCCTCATCATGAGAAAAGATAGGACAGGGATAGATGAATGGGACGGAATAGAAAAGCATTTATTAAGCACCTGTTATATGTGAAACACTATGTTAAGTGCTGGGGATACAAATGGAAAAACAAAATAAGCCTGGTTCTCAAGGAGCTTTGATTATAATTGAGAAGTGACTTTATATAAAGGTGGGGTCTGGTTTATGCTCAGTTCGTGGTGGTTGGAAAGCAAATCAATGTTTCATTATGTCAAATTTCTAGGAAAAACATCAATTCTATCCAAGCAAGGATTTCTTGTTTGAAGGACAACTTATTGGCGTAAAGAAAGGAAAGTACAACATTGGGCATAACAAATACTGGAATATGGGAATTCTAAACCCAATACAGCTATGAGAAAGGCACAAGGGAATGTTGTAGATAATTAGCAAAGGCATGCTTTTCATTACTCAACTAGTATGCCTTCTATTGATGACTTTCCATAAGCTGCAGGATGGCAACTCATTTACACATCTAGAAAATAAATCAAAGGGCTTCCTGAGACTTATTAGGATAACAGCGAACTCTGATGCATAATACTTAGTAGGGTAACTAATCTCATTTTGTTTAGGATTCACAAAATGTTTTCTACAAGTAACTCTGTGAAATAGATAGTGCTGTTGTTATTCTAACTGTGCAGATGAGGAAACAGTCTTCAAGAAATGAAGTGGCTTGTCCTTTGTCACACAACTGAGAAGCATTCAAATTTGGAGTGGAAAAGGATCTTGCAGGTTGTTGAGTCTGTCACATAATATGAAGGCCAAAGGAGATAAAGATGCTCTGGCATATTAAACTCATGATTTTCAGGGGAATTGAGACCACTTTTTTTCCTTTGAATGGCTAATTATTGGGTTAAAGAGAATAATATCTGAGGGAAGTCAGGTTGTTTTTAATTATAGACATCCCTTCCATATTGCAACTTTCCCCATCATGGTTTTGATATTTCTCTGACAGGCATAAGAAATTAAATGAGAATTTGAAGGGGAGTTTTGCAGAAGCTGCAAACAACAAATGAAGGCCAGCAGATGACAAAGAAAAATTTAGAAACTCAGAAATGCATAAATATATGTATTGTATAATGTAAAAATTATCTTTTAGTACCATAAATATAAAACTTTTCTTTTTTATACTTTAAATAAACTAAAGTTAAAAGTTTGTGAAAGGAATGCAGAAGCCAGCAGAAGACATACATAGGCTAGAAATGTAGAGCTATATTAACATTGACCTACATATAACCTGTGACCAAATACTTAACCCAGATTTTGTAATAAGTGTTTATAATAAACATTCCATAAAAGAAAAAGACAAAATCAGACTTTTTCCTAGTGGAAAGGAAGGGCCCAGATGATGGGGCTACTGCACCCCTAATCCTGGCAATGTGGAGGGATTCCTGTTGTCCTAACGAGTCTTCAGAAGAGAGTATGCAGACCTGGAAACTTCCTGAGAGAGGACTCAACCAGCAAGCATTTATTAATAATCTAACAGTATGAGGGTACAAAAGCAAAAATAAAATTTTCCTTGTCCTTAAGTCATTTATATTCTTTCAAGGGAAAAAACATGCTCACATATAAGTATGTGTTCAAAATAAACGCATGTTACTTTGGGCAGTGAAGCAAGAGGCACTAGTCTTGGCAGAAAAAGATTCATGTAGTAGGTTTTGCCTGAGCCGAGCTTTGAAGGAAATGAAGTAGTAAGCAAGAGACAGGACATAGAATGTCAAGTGTGAGGATCATAAAGCCAAAGTGTCTGGGGTTTAGAATGTAAGAAGGGGAATGATGGGTAAAAATGCTGAAAAGGTAGCTTGGAACCAGGTTGTAAAGATCTTTAAATGTCAAAAAGGTGAGTTCATATTGAATAACAGAGGAGATGGGTGCACCTAGTGTTTTTGAAGAGTGGAATTATATGGTCAGATTTATGTTATATATATACACATGTATATATATATATATATATCATGTTGTGTGACCAATTTGAGAAGGAAGGGACTTTAAGTCAGGTAATATTTTTTCTTTGAATTGCCAAAACTTAGTAGTGTACCTGGTAGATACTTAGTAAGTATGTTAATTTATTGATTGAATAAAGCAAGGGGACCACTTAAGAACTACAATGTTGTAATGTAATTCTTTTAAGAAAAAAGAATATAGAAGAAAGACCTCCATGATGGAGCATACATTTTAGGGGCTACCTTCATGGAAAATTATAGTAGCCAATGCTATAACTAGCATAGGGCAACCTGGACTTAGCCTCAGGGTGCCAATATCTGTTAGGGTATGCTTCCTTTCTGTATGACTCTCCTCTATTCAACCCCACTTCTTACCTTAGTATCCTCCACAAGCCTGTACTACTTACTATGTTATATGACTATAATTCAGCCGACTCTAAATGCCTTTGACAAGGTCCTAGTGTTGGCTCTATTTGTGATGGGGTGAGGTGAGTGTCTATGCTTTCCCTAACCTCTTAAAGAATATAGGCCAGAGTTTTGGGGGGAACAAATTGCCTCATCTCCCAGTTAGACTATATCCCTACAGTTAGATCATGTTATTTTCACCTCATCCTTCAGAGAATTTCCACCAAGGTACAAGATTTTCTATGTGTAGCTAAGACCCTAAACATCTATCTGAGTAGTACAGAAATCCTAATGCACCTTGGGGGGTTATTCATTTCACAAATATTACTAAGGATCCAAATAGGAAATGTAAGATGCTTGTTGACTTTTATCCTCAAAGAGAACCAAAATGTTATTATTATGTTGGGGTCAACGTACAGTGTGTCTGACCGTGACTGATCAGACCAATATTAACAGAAGGTAATTTCAGAAGCAAAGCTCTTGTGAAGGGGATGAAGGTGAAATTGGAACTGAATCTTGAAGGAACTCAGAAATACCAGGAGGCATAAGTGAGAAGGTAAGGCATCCAAGACAAGAGGGATAGCCAACAAAAAGGCAAGATATACAGAGATGGATAGATTCTGAAACTTTACTCTCATACTTGGAGGAACAAATTCATTTTAAAAAGTTAATTGGATAAGAAAGATATTAGAAAGAAATTAAAGACTCTAAAAGGTGGAAGTGGATCTTTCAGCTCAATGTGTATGATATTAATTTGCTTCTCCTGATAGAATGCAATCTTCATGAGGGCAGTATATTTTTCAAAAAGGGGCGTAAAGAATAAGAAAGCCAACAAGATCACAAAGGTCCAAGTCGTAAAGAGCTTTATAAAACAAATTGAATTTCATATTTGATCATGAAAGAAATAGAGGCAAATGAGATTGTTCAGTTTATAGGAGAAATGTCTTTGCAGAGACTTTCTTTTCCACATAGAGTATACTACCTCCTCATCTCTATCTGTTAGAATCTTTACTTTTAGTTCAAAGCTCAGCTCATTGATCATATGAACACTTTCCTGATTTCCTCTCCATTTCCCAGCTGCTAATGCTTTGTCCCCTCCTGTTACATTTGAAAATTGATGTTAACTATGAGACAATGATCTAAGCATGATAAATTTATCAGAAAGGCTAAGGCTTTTCTCAAAGATCAAAGACCCTAAAGTGTAGTTTACCATACTTAATATAGTTTGGGGAATTAGAAGAAAACAAGGAATAGAAAGCATAAAAAAATATGATGGGTTACAAAGTCTGAAATATCATGGATGATGGAAAACAATATACTTGGATGGAAGTCAGGAATACAGACCAGCAACAGCCCTTTCTTCCATCTTGTGGCTATGGAAAGATCATTGACAGTATCCACCTGCATGGAGAACATTGAAGGACAGTCTATATTACTGAGATGTCAAACTTCCTGGCACCCAGCTGCATTTTGCAAGTTTCCTTTAATTGTATATGGGCAGTAAGATGTGTGGATACAATATGTTTCTTTTAATTGTGGTGATTTATGGGACAATTTATGTTAGAGAGGAAAGCTGAACTCCTGCACTTAACTCAGAGACAAAGAAACATGATGTGGGCAATTAAACATATTGGGGGTGATTTAAATAGAATCAATTACACAATAGAATGAAAATCAATTTCATTTTCTCATCACTAATTAATGAATCCATTTTGATTTCTTTTTTTTAATTTGTCTCTCCTAATACCCACCCACTGAACAAATTGAAAATAAAACCCTTAGGACTTCCGGTTAAGATGGCGGCTTAGAGAAAGCTAAAGCTCAGATCTCCTGAAAACCCTTCCCGACCGATCTCAAACGATAAGCTCCTAAGGTGCCGAAATTCAAAACGATCAACAGCACAGACCCTGGGAACCCTCCTCCTGGACCTGGACCCGGTTCAAAAGGTACGGCTCCCCTTAAAAGCCAGAACCCGAGATCACTCGGACCTCAGGGGTAGGAGCGCAGAGTCCAAGGCTCCCGGAAGCGGGCTCAGAGAGCAGAACCCTCAGGGCCTTCTACAGTCCCGGTGAAAGTTACTGCCTGGGGCTTCCGCTGCAGAGAGCTGGTCGAAACAACAGCAACCCTCAGGGCGGGCAAGACAGCCTCACGGGCTGGATCCTGCTATCCAAGTCTCAGTGAAAGTCCCTGCACGGAGCTTGGGGAAGCTGCAGCCCATCCCCCCGCAGGCCGACGAAACAGCCTCACGGCCAGGGATTCAGAAGGCAACTTCCGGAAAGCGAGCCGGGGGGAGAGTGTGGCCTCGTGGTCCAACCCTTCCATTCCAGTTCCAGGAAGGCATATTCAGTTTAACCCAGGGAAAGCTCATAGAACCAACATCTGCCCAGGACTAAAGCCTCGGATCACCAGAGATAAGAAAAGCTAATCACATTCAGAGATGACAAACTCCACAGAAGCACAGAAGCCCCAAAATACCAAGAAAAATAAGAAGAAAGGGGCGACTTTGGACACATTCTATGGAGCCAAAATACAAAATACAGAGCAGATAGAAGAAGATATACAAGAAAATTCTCCAAAATCTTCCAAAGGAAATAGAAACTCTCCACAAACCCATGAAGAATTTGAATCAGAAATGACCAAAAAGATGGAAGCCCTCTGGGAGGAAAAGTGGGAAATAATGCAAAAGAAATTCATGCATCTACAAAACCAGTTTGACCAAACTGTAAAAGAAAACCAGGCTTTAAAGCAAGAACTAATAAAGCAAAGCCAAAACACCAAGAAATTAGAAGAGAACATAAAATATCTCACCGACAAGGTGATAGATCTGGAAAATAGAGGGGGAAGAGAAAATTTAAGAATAATTGGACTCCCAGAAAAGCCAGAAATAAACACCAAACTGGACATGGTGATACAAGATATAATCAAAGAAAATTGCCCAGAGATTCTAGAACAAGGGGGCAATACAGCCACTGACAGAGCTCACAGAACACCTTCTACACTAAACCCCCAAAAGACAACTCCCAGGAATGTAATTGCCAAATTCCAAAGCTATCAAACAAAAGAAAAAATCCTACAGGAAGCCAGAAAAAGACAATTTAGATATAAAGGAATGCCAATCAGGGTCACCCAAGACCTTGCAAGTTCTACTCTGAATGATCGTAAGGCATGGAACATGATCTTCAGAAAGGCAAGAGAGCTGGGTCTCCAACCAAGAATCAGCTACCCAGCAAAACTGACTATATACTTCCAAGGGAAAGTATGGGCATTCAACAAAATAGAAGACTTCCAACTTTTTGCAAAGAAAAGACCAGAGCTCTGTGGAAAGTTTGATACCGAAAATCAAAGAGCAAGGAATACCTGAAAAGGTAAATATTAAGGAAAGGGGAAAATGTTATCTTCTTCTTTTACTCAAACTCTCTTCTATAAGGACTACATTTATATCAACCTATGTATACTAACATGTGGGGAAAATGTAATGTATAAATAGGGGGTAAAGAAAGACCAAATAGAATAATCATTCTCACACAAAGATTCACATGGGAAGGGGAGGGGAAGAAAACTCCTATAAGAAGGAGAGGAAGAGAGGGGGGGGTTACTTAAACCTCAATCTCAGGGAAATCAGCTCTGAGAGGGAAAAACATCCAGATCCATTGGGATCTTGAATTCTATCTTACCCAACAAGGGTAAGGAGAAGGGAAAACCAAGGGGGGGAGGGGGAGAGGGAGAACAAAAAGGGAGGGAAAGAGAGGGGGGAGGGGGAGGGAACAAAAAGGGAGGGACTAAAAAGGGAAACATCAAGGGAGGGGACAAGGGGGACTGTTTCAAAGTAAATCACTGGACTAAAAGGTAGAGCCGAAGAAGAAAAGGTTAGAATTAGGGAAGGCAATCAAAATGCCAGGGAGTCCACAAATGACAATCATAACTTTGAACGTGAATGGGATGAACTCACCCATAAAACGTAGACGAATAGCAGAATGGATTAGAATCCAAAACCCTACCATATGTTGTCTTCAAGAAACACACATGAGGCGGGTTGACACCCACAAGGTCAGAATTAAAGGATGGAGTAAGACCTTCTGGGCTTCAACTGATAGAAAGAAGGCAGGAGTGGTAATCATGATATCTGATAAAGCCAATGCAAAAATAGACCTGATCAAAAGGGATAGGGAAGGTAATTATATTTTGTTAAAAGGGACTATAGACAATGAGGAAATATCATTAATCAATATGTATGCACCAAATAATATAGCACCCAAATTTCTAATGGAGAAACTAGGAGAATTGAAGGAAGAAATAGACAATAAAACCATACTAGTGGGAGACTTAAACCAACCATTATCAAATTTAGATAAATCAAATCAAACAATAAATAAGAAAGAGGTAAAAGAAGTGAATGAAATCTTAGAAAAATTAGAATTAATAGACATATGGAGAAAAATAAATAGGGATAAAAAGGAATACACCTTCTTCTCAGCACCACATGGCACATTCACAAAAATTGACACAGAAAAATAGGTCACAGAAACATAGCACACAAATGCAGAAAAGCAGAAATAATGAATGCAGCCTTCTCAGATCACAAGGCAATAAAAATAATGATTAGTAATGGTACATGGAAAACCAAATCTAAAACCAATTGGAAATTAAACAATATGATACTCCAAAACCGTTTAGTTAAAGAAGAAATCATAGAAACAATTAATAATTTCATCGAGGAAAATGACAATGGCGAAACATCCTTTCAAACCTTTTGGGATGCAGCCAAAGCGGTAATCAGAGGTAAATTCATATCCCTGAATGCTTATATTAACAAACAAGGGAGAGCAGAGATCAATCAATTGGAAATACAAATGAAAAAACTGGAAAGCGATCAAATTAAAAACCCCCAGCAGAAAACCAAATTAGAAATCCTAAAAATTAAGGGAGAAATTAATAAAATCGAAAGTGATAGAACTATTGATTTAATAAATGAGACAAGAAGCTGGTACTTTGAAAAAACAAACAAAATAGACAAGGTACTGGTCAATCTAGTTAAAAAAAGGAAGGAAGAAAAGCAAATTCACAGCATTAAAGATGAAAAGGGGGACAGCACCTCCAATGAGGAGGAAATTAAGGCAATCATTAGAAATTACTTTGCCCAATTATATGGCAATAAATACACCAATTTAGGAGAAATGGATGAATATATACAAAAATACAAACTGCCTAGACTAACAGAAGAGGAAATAGAATTCCTAAATAATCCCATATCAGAAATTGAAATCCAACAAGCCATCAAAGAACTTCCTAAGAAAAAGTCCCCAGGGCCTGATGGATTCACCTGTGAATTCTATCAAACATTCAGAGAACAGTTAATCTCAATACTATACAAACTATTTGACATAATAAGCAAAGAGGGAGTTCTACCAAACTCCTTTTACGACACAAACATGGTACTGATTCCAAAACCAGGCAGGTCAAAAACAGAGAAAGAAAACTATAGGCCAATCTCCCTAATGAATATAGATGCAAAAATCTTAAATAGGATACTAGCAAAAAGACTCCAGCAAGTGATCAGAAGGATCATTCACCATGATCAAGTAGGATTCATACCAGGGATGCAGGGCTGGTTCAACATTAGGAAAACCATCCACATAATTGACCACATCAACAAGCAAACTAGCAAGAATCACATGATTATTTCAATAGATGCAGAAAAAGCCTTTGATAAAATACAACACCCATTCCTATTAAAAACACTAGAAAGCATAGGAATAGAAGGGTCATTCCTAAAAATAATAAACAGTACATATCTAAAACCAACAGCTAATATCATCTGCAATGGGGATAAACTAGATGCATTCCCAATAAGATCAGGAGTGAAACAAGGATGCCCATTATCACCTCTACTATTTGACATTGTACTAGAAACACTAGCAGTAGCAATTAGAGAAGATAAAGGAATTGAAGGCATCAAAATAGGCAAGGAGGAGACCAAGTTATCACTCTTTGCGGATGACATGATGGTCTACTTAAAGAATCCTAGAGATTCAACCAAAAAGCTAATTGAAATAATCAACAACTTTAGCAAAGTTGCAGGATACAAAATAAACCCACATAAATCATCAGCTTTTCTATATATCTCCAACACAGCTCAGCAGCAAGAACTAGAAAGAGAAATCCCATTCAAAATCACCTTAGACAAAATAAAATACCTAGGAATCTACCTCCCAAGACAAACACAGGAACTATATGAACACAACTACAAAACACTCGCCACACAACTAAAACTAGACTTGAACAAATGGAAAAACATTAACTGCTCATGGATAGGACGAGCCAATATAATAAAAATGACCATCCTACCCAAACTTATTTATCTATTTAGTGCCATACCCATTGAACTACCAAAATACTTCTTCACTGATTTAGAAAAAACCATAACAAAGTTCATTTGGAAGAACAAAAGATCAAGGATATCCAGGGAAATAATGAAAAAAAAACACATATGATGGGGGCCTTGCAGTCCCTGACCTAAAACTATATTACAAAGCAGCAGTCATCAAAACAATTTGGTACTGGCTAAGAAACAGAAAGGAAGATCAGTGGAATAGACTGGGGGAAAGCGACCTCAGCAAGACAGTATACGATAAACCCAAAGATCCCAGCTTTTGGGACAAAAATCCACTATTCGATAAAAACTGCTGGGAAAATTGGAAGACAGTGTGGGAGAGACTAGGAATAGATCAACACCTCACACCCTACACCAAGATAAATTCAAAATGGGTGAGTGACTTAAACATAAAGAAGGAAACCATAAGTAAATTGGGTAAACACAGAATAGTATACATGTCAGACCTTTGGGAGGGGAAAGGCTTTAAAACCAAGCAAGATATAGAAAGAATCACAAAATGTAAAATAAATAATTTTGACTACATCAAACTAAAAAGCTTTTGTACAAACAAAACCAATATAACTAAAATCAGAAGGGAAACAACAAATTGGGAAAAAATCTTCATAGAAACCTCTGACAAAGGTTTAATTACTCATATTTATAAAGAGCTAAATCAATTGTACAAAAAATCAAGCCATTCTCCAATTGATAAATGGGCAAGGGAAATGGATAGGCAGTTCTCAGATAAAGAAATCAAAACTATTAACAAGCACATGAAGAAGTGTTCTACATCTCTTATAATCAGAGAGATGCAAATCAAAACAACTCTGAGGTATCACCTCACACCTAGCAGATTGGCTAACATAACAGCAAAGGAAAGTAATGAATGCTGGAGGGGATGAGCAAAATAGGGACATTAATTCATTGCTGGTGGAGCTGTGAACTGATCCAACCATTCTGGAGGGCAATTTGGAACTATGCCCAAAGGGTGCTAAAAGAATATCTACCCTTTGACCCAGCCATAGCACTGCTGGGTCTGTACCCCAAAGAGATAATGGACACAAAGACTTGTACAAAAATATTCATAGCCGCGCTCTTTGTGGTGGCCCAAAACTGGAAAAAGAGGGGATGCCCATCAATTGGGGAATGGCTGAACAAACTGTGGTATATGTTGGTGATGGAGTACTATTGTGCTAAAAGGAATAATAAAGTGGAGAAGTTCCATGGAGACTGGAACAACCTCCAGGAAGTGATGCAGAGCGAGAGGAGCAGAACCAGGAGAACATTGTACACAGAGACAAACACACTGTGGTATCATCGAACGTAATGGACTTCTCCATTGGTGGTGGTGTAATGTCCCTGAACAACTTGCAGGGACCCAGGAGAAAAAAACACCATTCATAAGCAAAGGATAAACTATGGGAGTGGAAACACCGAGAAAAAGCAACTGCCTGAATACAGAGGTTGAGGGGACATGACAGAGGATAGACTCTAAATGAACACTCTAATGCAAATACTATCAACAAAGCAATGGGTTCAAATCAAGAAAACATCTAATGCCCAGTGGACTTACGCGTCGGCTATGGGGGGTGGGGGGGGGAGGAAAAGAAAATGATCTATGTCTTTAACGAATAATGCTTGGAAATGATCAAATAAAATATATTAAAAAAAAAATAAAACCCTTAAACTTGTTATAAACTATATGTATCACTATGATCATATTGAAAATAATTTAATTCTTATCTGATGATTAAGAAGGCATCTCAGGATCCTGTCATGTTTCCACATGACCTTTATTTCATGTTCTATTATAGATGTCCAGAATCTTTTTCTCATTTATTCAGTCTATTTGTCTTTAATTTGCTAAAAAGTAAACTACAAATACCTTTATGCTGTTGCTTTGTTAAAATTAAAAAAACTTTTTTTGCAAAAAAAGAAAACAAAATGAAACAAACAAAACCCCTTCAATATATAGTTAAATAATTGGCCTTATCTGAAACTGTTTGTCTCTTTCTGTACTTTAATTTCATAGGGCCCCTGTCAGGAAATGAGTAGAATCATGATTTATCATAATTTTGATCAGTTCTAATATTTTTCACAGTTATTTTTCTCTATAATGTTATAATTGTACAAATTATTCTCCTAGTTGTACTCATTTCATTCTATATCAGTTCATAGAGGTCTTTCCAGTTTGCTTTGAAACTATCCATTTTATTATTTGCTATGGAGTCCTAAAAATCATATGTTTATTTTTAATATACTTATTTATGAGGAGATTGAATCAAATAATCTCCAAGATCCCTTTCAGCTCTGTTTATGATACTATGATGTATATCTATGTCATAGTATGTCTATAACACTATGTTGTCTCTTTTGATAGAATGTAATCTCCTTGAGGGCAGATACTGTTTCATTTTCTCTTTTTATCTTCAACACATGTGTGAAATTGATACCAAGGAAGAAGAGTAAGTAGTAAGGGCTAGATAATTAGGGTTAATTGACTTACCCAAAGTCACACAGCTAGGTAGTGTCTAAAATTAGATTTGAACCCTGGACTTCCCCTCTCCAGGCATGATGTTTTTTCTATTGGGTCATTATGCTGTAGTGATTAAGTTTTGCAAAGCACTTTTCATACAAATGCTTGGTGGTTGAATTTATTATTTTTCTTTGGGCCAAATGAGATTTCTGGTGTGACATTCTATAATAACATTCCTTCTGCCAATGCAGACTACCCATTATTTTGCTACTTATGATGAATATTGGAGATTGCCTGGGTTCCCAAGAGGTAAGGGAACTTGCTCATATTTATGTGTTTTTATTTTTGCTTTTGCAAAAATCTTCAAATACATGATATCATTTGATTCTTAGAACCCACAAGGCAGGCATTAATTATTAGCTCCATTTTAGAGAGAAGCAAACTAAGTACTAGAAAAGTCAAGAGACTTGCCCAAAGTCATATAACTAGTGGATAGCAAGACCAGAATTCAAACCTATGCCTCTGGAGTTCAAGCCAAAAGTCTCTTCCACAATACTAGATCTCTGGAACAGATAATCTTCATAATATATACTGAGCAGCAGTACTCAGTATTTCTTTTCCATTTTTTGGAACCCTGTGGCCATTCTGACCATCTAACTAAAGTTCTGAGTAAAACTCCAAATCATATTGACTGGGACGAGTTCTTGTCATCATTTCAGATCAATGATAAAAACTCAGATTTCTCAGCTACTCCCGTAACTGCCATTATAGGCACCAAGATTTCTATGCCTTCCTTTTAGATAATGAAATGCTTTAAGAAGAATTAAATTTTCCTTGCTTGGTCTGATGCTTGGAAGCTGTGTAAAATATGGATGGTCCCGTCACACATTAATTTTGTGCAAGTAAGACATTAGAAGATGAACTCATTGTCTCATTTCTGCTTTGTAAATATTACAATGTTGAAAGGCAGCTTGATGCAGTGGATAGAAATCTGGGCACATGGTAGGCACTAAACCAATGCCTTTAAAAAAAACCTTTATCTTTTGTCTTAGAATCAGCACTAAGTATTGTTTCTAAAGCAGATGTGTAAAGGCTAGTCAGTTAGGGATAAGTGATTTGACCAAGGTCACACAGATAGGCCAGATCTGAAACCAATACTATTTGAATGAATGGATAAATTAGGATAAGGCATGTAAATAGTGTAACCAAAATTTTTTGCTTGCTATTTTAAAATTTGGAGTACAAAATCAAAATAAACAGTGATTACATATATGTGGAGTTTTACAATAACATTTAATTATGGAAGTCCCATTTGTTTCAGTACCAAAGTTTGTTTTTATTAATTAGTTGAGCCTTCAGGCCAATTGGTCAAATTTGAATGAGTACCTTACTGATCTATTTAATTATAAAAATCCTTTGCTCAATATACACATTTACTTATATTTCTTTTTATCTGCATTTTTTAAAAGGCCTTATATATCCTCGCTCACAAATCACTAATTAATCATCAAGTTTCTGTTAAGGAATTAACAGGCATTGAGTGAGGCCCATTCAGAAACCAAAACTTTAATAGTCTTTGCTCTCAGGAAATTTACATTCTATTAGAGGAAATTGCAAAACTATATAAACACACACAATCACACACAAGTATATAAAAATATATACTAAATAAGGAAATGCTAGTAAGTTACTTAGTGATTGAATATCACTAATTAAAGAAGGCAGAGAACAATGAGAGGCTCAAAAGAGAAAAAAGGAAGGTAGACTCAGTTACTACCTAGCTGATCAGGGTTTTATGAATGAACCCGCCTGTAAAAAAGTAGATTAGGATATAGTGTGATCTGTGGCATCTAATGGCTATTTCTGGACCTTCATCATCTACCAACACAATTGATCAATGGATAACAACAAGTAGAATGAGTATAGTAGTAAAGGAACCCACAATTTCATTGTAGCAATGGCCTACTAAACTACAGGAATTACATAAAGAAGGGAACACATTCACATCACTTTGGAGTCAGGAAATGAAATAGACAAAGACCTGTATTTGGGGTTAGTAATCCTAAACTTGAACCCTGTGTGATTGGGAACAAATCACTACAATCTAAAAGGTTGGACTAGATAGTCTCTGTAGTCCTGTCCAGCTCTAAATTTCTGGTCCTATTCAATTCTCTGCCTCTCAGTTTCAATCTTTGTAACATAGGAATAATGATACTTGTACAATCTCCTTCATATGGTCTATATGAGGAAGATACTAAAGAAACACAAGTTGTTTTTATTGTTATCACTTATTTGAGAGGACCTTTTGCCTTCCAAGAAGATGTTAGATAACTTCTGAGCTAAGTAACATAATATTTTATACTCTGATGGTCCCACTAGCAATTTGTCATGAAAATATTCAATTCCCAAAAAATATTTCTACTAAGAAGTGAGCAGGACATATAGCACCACACATAAAACAGGTGTTACTTGAGATTTAGAGAAAGAGTAAATACATTGACAAAGATTGGTTTACCACCCCCACTTGACAGGAGAGTGAAGATTTGGCTATAATATACCAGCAAAGTAATGGGATCATAATATCACATAAGATGTTAGAGCTGAAAGATAATGGAGTCACCTAGTCCAACTCTTTCCATTATAATAGAGAAACTGAGGATCATCTAAGAGTTACTCAAAGTCATATAAGGATGCGTTTTCACTTAGTCACATAGCCCTTCTCCATAGGATAAGATAAATACTGGATATAAGCATAGCCTTCAACTATACTCTCTGAGTATTTTAATATCTGCCATTCAGAAATATTAGACTCATTTTTCTCGGCCCCAGAGGCAGAACTAGGAGCAAGAAGGGAAAACTGCAGAGAGGCATATTTTCAGCTTGACATGGGGGGCAGGGACTTTAACAATTAGAGTTGTCCACAAAGAAAATGGACTTCCTTGGAACATAATGAGTTTTCTGTCACAGCAGGTCTTTCAAGCAAAGCCCTGATGACCACCTGCTGTTCTAGAGAATATTCTTGCTCAGGTACAGAATGAACTTATATGGCCTCTGAAGCCCCTTACATTTCTAGAATCCTATGATTCCAAACCAGTAGTATTTCTATATATATATGACAATAGCCTGCTGTGCTAGCATTATTTCAACTTGGCTCTCAAAGCTTAATCTGTCCCCCACTGTTCATTTTATTCTCAGTAATTATTCTTTTGTGACAGAAAGAGAACTGATGTGATATTTGAGAATTATATGATTTATCATAATCAGCAAATGCTACAGTTGCTGCATGTTCCAAGTACCGCACATTGATTAAATCATCTTTCACTGAAAGAACGAACAAGTGAATGTTTTTTAAAAAATGAATGTACGAGCCATCTCATGGGTCACTGAAGATTCGTTGTTTGGCTTTCTCTATTGAAAGGCAATTTCTCATAGACTCTATTTAGGTAAAACAACCATAACTAATCAGATTTCTTCCACATCATCCCATGATCAATTGAATGAAGATTCAGATATTAGTAAATGATATTTGGAATTTGAAACCTTTGCTCAAAATCCTGATACATCCAAAGTAGGAATCATAAATAAAGAGGAAGAAAAAACGTTTGCTTGCTAGCTTTAAGCCACAGTAGCCCCATCACCTACAAAGAGGTATACCAGGAAGACTAATGAACTTGAAGCCCAAAAGTTCTGGATTTGTTCTGCCTCAAATAACTACTTGCTAAGCAGCTTTGGGCAAGTTACTAAACTTCTTCTGGGCCTCAATTTCATCTCTTAAGTGGCGATAAAAATACATATATCACAGCGTGGTTGTGAGGGTCAAATATGCAAAAAGAATGGGAAACACTTTGCAAATCTTAAAAGCACCATTAAGTACAGGCAATTATTAATATCAGGAAACTCATTCATACATGTTATAAACTACAACTTATTGTCTCTGGTGACTTGCACATAAGTAATATTCAAAACATTGCTAAGGATGCCCAGGGTGGGAAAGAGAAACAGGCTGGTCATACAGGGAGAATGAGAGGGAGCAGAAGATATACACACACTGCACTGGTATCTATTCAATATTAAAAGTCCTAAAGGTGGGTCTTCTGGACATGGACTAGGTCTTCTGTTCACAATTTGTGGGAAGTCATGGGCATAGATGCCACATGACAAGAAAGTGTAGAGGAGCTGCTATCTACATTAGTGGAAGGACACCCACAATGAGATTATGAGCCAATGGCCCCAGTATTTCTATCTAGAATGAGACCCTTAGGTAAGCCATTTAATAATCATTGTTATTCAGCCATGTCTGATTGTACATGACCCCCTAGGCAATATTGTCCATGACATTTTTTTTGGTAAAAATACTGGAGTGGTTTGCCATTTTCTTCTCCAGTGAGCTAAAGTAAACAGAGGTTTAAGTGACTTGCCCAGGGCCACACAGGTAATATCTGAGGCTGGATTTCAATTCAAGTGTTCCTAACTCTAGGCCTTTTACCTAATATTTTCTATTTATATAGGACTTTAAAGTTGTCAAAGATTCTCATATGTTAACTCATTTGATCCATGTAATAACTCAAAGATGTAGATACTGTTATATCTCCATTTTACAGATGCAAAAACTAAGGCTAAGAGAAGGTAGGTATCTTACCCAGAATCACATAGTAAAGAAGCATCTAAAGCAAAATTCAAACTAGGTATTTCTGACTCCAAATCCAATAAGCCCCAATAGCTATCATTTAATCCCCTGGGACTCATCTTTTTCATCTATAAAATGAGGAGTTGGGACTAGATGACCTATGGCAATAAATCTTTAAACCTATGAAATAATGAAGGTGGGAGGGAAAATAAGGAGCATCTCTTAGAGTTGGTGTTTTCAAGTCTTTCCACAGATAAGAAGTATGTGCAGAAAAAAAGAGCCCCCTGACTGACACCCAACCTCCAAACTGCAATTGTAGAAAGAATACTGCAAAACAAGGAAAAATCCCTTGAGAACCTAAATGTTAATGTTGTCAAGGAAGATCTGTCTATATCATAACAAAATCTTTTCAGTTTTGTCAAAATGTCACCGGAAAGGGCACATGTGATACCCAGTGGAATCATGCGTCAGCTATGGGAGGGGTGGCAGGAGGGAAGGGAGGAAAAAAAATGATTTTTGTATCCAAGGAATAATGTTTGAAATTGACCAAATAAAAAATAATGTTTAAAGAGAAAAAAAATGTCACTGGAAGATTGTAGAAAAACCACCTGGCTCACCAATGGCAATCTTTAGGGCAAAATGATAAGTAGCTTTGGCATTATATAAACATCAGATGGAACAATAAGCAGTAGCCTCAGTTTCCTCCCCTGTTGTGATTGGATTGAGGTGGTACAGTGGACAAAGAACTGGACGTGGAGTCATGAAGACTCCTTTTCATGAGTTTAAATCTGGCCTCAGACACTAACTGTGTGAGCATAGGCAAGTCACTTAACTATGCTTACCTCAGTTTCCTTACCTGTAAAATGAATTGGAGAATGACAAACTACTTCAGAATCTTGGCCAAGAAAACTCCAAAAGAGGACACAGAGTCAAAATGACTAAATAGCAATGCACAATACTGAACTACAATCTTATCCAAGCTCCCTCTCAGCTCTAAATCCTATGATATTGGTTTCAGTACTTGAACAAGGTAGACCCTCTGCTTCATGATTATAACTGTGGGGGGAAAGTAGTTATGGGAATTAAGGGGATAAAAGAGGATACATTTTCAATCAGTTTTCCTCTGAATTATTGCATGGCTTCCTTTTCCAAAGGAAACTGGCTTTATGATATAAAATATAATTGTTTGGTAATCATAGTAATAGGTTTGACAATAATACCACAATTCAATTGAATTGAGAGGTGGGGGAGAATAGGATGCAAAGTATCTGATCTTATTAATGCTACTTAGTGCCATGAAAGAAACAGGTGAGAAGACCTGGCTTTGCATCCTGGTTGGGTGATTAAGTTTCCTTATCTTTAAAATTAGGATAATTAAGCTTAGACTTCTTCACTAAAGTCCCACTTTTATTTTCCTTTGTGACATGGAGGTTTCCCATGATTCTTGAAGGCTGGGCCAATCAAGTTTCATAAGCCCTACTAGATGTTGCCAAGCTGAACAGGCTTCAACTATGGCCCCAGATGCTGAATATGTGACAGGAAGGGCTGAAATAGAGGACAGAGATGCTATCTTGGAGTCAGGAAGACCCAGGATGAGGTCCTGCCTCAGATTCATATTTAGCTATGTCTGGACAAATTACTTCAACTTTCCATAACTCAGGAAACTCTCTAAGATTCCAAATTCCAGAAAAGTCATGAATCTACCTTAGGAAAAATATTTTCTACAAGCGAGTATTCATTCCTTAAAAGGAAAACATTTCAGGTCTCCTCTCCTTTCTCTTCCTCCTCCTAAATGAAAGGTTTTTATAATCTACATATTCAGGTGGTGGAGAACCTAAATCATAGAAAGCAAAATTCACCAGCCCAAATCCTCTCCATGCTTTGATCATTATAATCTTGAGAATTACTCCACCCACTTCCTGCCAGAAATTGTGTCAGATTTCTAGGCTAAAACACTTAAATTTTGAAAGCAGTATAATTGCCGCATTGTAAAAACAGAATCATGGGGCCTGATCACTCTTCTTCTCTTGTTTTAGAAAGTCCTGAAGTTAGCAGAACTAAGCCCTCTCTGAGGTGTGTTCTGTAATCAATCAGTCTTCCAGTCAATGAGTATTTACTGCCTAGTATTAAGCACTTACTAAGTACCATGCACTGTGATAGGTACCAGGAATATAAATACTAAAGTAAGACAGCCCCCAACCTCAAGGCATTTATCCTCTACTGGGGGGGGGGGTCAAGAGCTACAATATAATCACACACAAGTAAACACAAGATTTACACAAAACATATTAAAGCAATCAGTGTCAAGGATAGGGACTCTAACAATTGGGGGAATTTGGAAAAGGCATCTTCAATGGAGATGGTGCTTCAACTGGGACTTGAAGGAAGGAGAGAGTTCCAAAAGACAGAAGAGAGTAGAAAGAAGCCTTGTAATCATGGGAAACAACCAGGAAGTGGAAAATGGAATGTTTATGCTGGAAAACAAGTAAGCCACTTTAGGTCAAGCTAAAATCTTGAAGTCTAGTCATTCTGTAGAAGAGACTGTCAAAGAGAATAATGAAACTATTTTTGTCCAGACATTTTTCAGTTTTGTCCAACTCTCTGTAACCCCCATCTAGGGTTTTCTTGGCAGAGATACTACAGTGATTTATTTGCCTTTTCCTTCTGCAACTCATTTTACAGATGAAGAAACTAAGGCAAACAAAGTCAAGTGACTTGCCCAGAGTCACACAGATAGTACCTGAAGCCAAATTTTAATTCAGAAAGATGAGTCTTCCTGACTTTTGGGCCAGTACATTATCTACTGTGCCACCTAGCTGCCCAGGGGAACAGGAAGTCCCTTTAATACTGAGTTGCCCTTGAATCCAAACACTAAGTAGAGAGATTGTTCTAACTTTCTCTGCCCATTCCCCCAATTCCAAGAATTGCTTTTAATCACACCAGTATGTTGCCTAGGAATGTGGTGATTGGATAATTGCCCAGTTATCTGATCAGTCTTATCCACCTCTCCCCCTTGTCATAGTAGTGACTTTTTTCTCAGTGATTGGGTATATACACTATATCTTTTCTTTTTGTTCCCTTTCTTTGTTTTGTTTTGTTTTGTTTTTCCCAATGCATAAACAGGGCAACATTTGTCTTCAAAGCAAGCTGTCTTCATTTATTGACACAGACCAACACTGTTTTTCTATAAGGAAGGTACTGCTATATATATAAATACACATATGGGGGCAGCTAGGTGGTTCAGTGAATTGAGGGCCAGACCTAGAGATGGGAGGTCCTGGATTCAAATCTGACCTCAGACACTTCCTAGCTATGTGACCCTGGGCAAGTCACTTAACCCCTACTTCCTAGCCCTTATCATTCTGCTACCTTAGAACCAATACAGTATTGATTCTAAGACAGAAAGTAAAGCTTTGAACATAAATACCTACATATATGTTCATATATTTGATAACTATATAAAGATGTAGATAAATAGAGCCCAGAGAGTTTTGGCAACTTGCCCATGGTCACTCAGAATTCAAAATGTATCTTCCTTACTTTTAACTCCCATATTCTCTCCACTATGTCACACTAACTTACTTCCTTAAAGTAGGAAGTACCAGAGCTAAGGTTCAAACTTAAGTTCTCAGACTCCAAATTCTGCACTCTTTCCTGGATGCTATGCTGCTTCTCTTAACAATCATTAAAAATTTAATCCAAAGTGTAATTTTTAAAGGAATTGTTGCTAATTGAAGGAGGTACAGGGATAAGGAAGGTTTTGTAATAGGGTATGGAAGAGTTGAAGGGATAGAGGGAATATGGCTGCTGGTAATATAAAGGGAGAGAGATACTCCCTGCTGAGAGGCTATCTTTGAACAATGGGTTTCCTGAGAAATGGGCCAACTATGATAGCCTGAGGGGATGTCTTCTCTATTGATTGATGTTGAAAATACCCCAGAGCAGGTAAGCATGGACCCCCCTGAGGGACAAGCCTCCTCCCAGACCAAGGTTGGCCAGACAGGGGTCTGATAAGGACCATTTGTGGTTGAATGGCTGTTCTTAGGTTCAGCTCCCTCTATGTCCCCTGAAATGATAGTCCTCTTATCTGACTGTGGGTTATTTAACTCAAGATTAATTTAATAACAAGTTTGGATTGGGAAGATATCAGGGAAAAAGAAAGAGGTATTTCCCTAGATTGGGTTTGAGTCTCTCTTAGCTTTTGAGCTGAAGCCAGGCCTCGAAGGCTGGTGAAGGGTTTCTTTTATTCTTGTCTATGCTACTCTGTGCTAGTTTTGTTAAGTTCAAAGTCTTTAGCAGTAGACATCAAGAGGAAGAAAAGGTTCTGATCTTCAGAGCTCCTTGGGCCTGTCTCTTCGGACTGAGGCCCCTAAAGACCAGCCTTACAATTCAAACCACTCCCCTTCACTCCTTTTGTTTGATAACATGATCACAGGAATCCAGGTAGAGCACACAGTTGGGAAAATCCATGAATAGAGGCACTTCTATCCCGAGGCAGGGAGGTCCTTCCAGTTCCAGCGCCAGGAAAGATAATCCTTTGAGAGCAACTGTCACTCTCCAAGTCTCCCTCCTCACCACCAACTTGTCATTGCTGTTCATCAGTTTCACTCTAATCTTCCAACTGCTGTTGCTCCACTTCAGTGGCAGAAAGTCCAGAATTTGTTTCAATTTTTCTTTCCACAAAAGTCATCTCCCTGATGATATGCCTTTGTAAACCACTAGTTGATTAAGGACCTGTAACAAAAGTCTTTACTGCTTGTGAGTAGTTGCCAAGGTTTGTACTCCACTGACTCAATCTTGAAGAACCCAGGGCCACATGATGAAGTGTCAGAGGAGGACTTTGTTGGATAGTCTAACCCACATTATCTAAAAATTGGTGGTGAAAAGTAGTTTAGGGGAACAAGGAAATGGAGAGCATATTCAGCCAGCACAGGGGCAGGTCTGCAAAATGAAGCAAAAGTAAACCTCAGCCCTACAGGGTACTTTCTCAATTATTCGCATGCACTGTAACTCACAAAAGGGTGCTACCCTACATTAAGTCCTGAGAGCCTACTTTTGGAAAGAAGCTGAAAAGTGAACAGAAGAGGACAACCTGAATGGTCCCTTTCTTTTATTTTCCCCACCTTACCCCTAGGGAGCAGAACTATGTAACTGGTAGAAGTTGTAATGAAATGAATTTAGGCTTAATGGAAGAACTTTCCAGGAATTAGAGCTCTCCAAAAGTGGAATGGGTTTTTTTTAGATGATATTCATCTCTGAGGGAGATCAATCATATGTTAAATGGTCATTCATTAGAAAAATAGTAAAAGATATTTATTTTGGGATATGGGTTAAATTGGGACAGCTACATGACAGAATAGAGAGCATAAGGGGCCTCATCTTCCTAAATTCAATATGGTCTCAGACACTAGTTGTGTGTACCTGGGAAAATCATTTAAGCCTATTTGTTTCATTATCTTCATATGTAAATAATCTGGAGAAGAAAATGGCAACCCACTCCAGTATCTTTGCCAAGAAAATTCCAAATAAGGTCACAGAAAGTCAGATCTGACTGAAATGACTCAACAACAAATGGATTAAATTAGATGACTGCTGATGACCCTTTTAAATATGAGATTCTGTGATTGTATGAATTTTCTCTTGTATAAATGGTGACATAGTGAGTGACATTCATCTTGTAAAAGGGAAAGGCTTATGACAACATTCTTACAACATGTTTGCATCAGATAATCATCCAATGTGAGAGGGAAATGAATGGTAAGAACAAAGTGATTCAAACAGAGGAGATACTGGGTAGGAATGAATTAGAAAATTTCATTGTAACTTTGGTAGATTCATGAAAAGTCTTTTTTAATTTTATTTAATCAATTTAGAACATTATTTCTTGGTTACAAGAATCATATTCTATCCCTCCATCCCCTCCCCGCCCTTCCCAGAGCCAACGTGCAATTCCACTGGGTATTACATGTGTCCTTGATCAGAACCAATTCATGAAAAGTCTTGAGCAATCCAAAATGAGAAGCTTCTATCACATTGTCTCAAACACAATACTAGATGCATATAAGATAGGGCAACTATGTCAAGGGCATATAAAATAGGGCAACTGATGTCAAGACACTTATAATCTAATTGGAAAGACATGACATATATGCCAGAATCAAGAATAAGTTATGACATGGTAAGGACAAACAAGCTTCCCCACTGGTAATTGACGACTTTTGAATAAGCAGTGACTTGCATACCTAGTAAATCCTTAATTAAGAAATTATTGAATTGCATTGAACTATGTTTTAGTGTGCCAAGTAAGAGAGGGAAAGAGAAACAGAGAAAGAGATTCAGAAATATAAGAGGAGAGAGAGAGAGAGAGAAATAGAGAGAGAGAGAGAGAGAGAGATAGAGATAGAGAGAGAGAGAGAGAGAGAGAGAGAGAGAGAGAGAGAGAGAGAGAGAGAGAAACAGAGACAGACAGAGACAGAGACAGAGAGACAGAGACAGAGTATGTTTACTAAGCATATAACGAAAGACTGAAGGAAAGAACTGAGGGGTTATCTCAGGCATCTATTACTGGCATCTGGCTACATTTTACTGGAGTTTGGTCAGAAAGTGTAGAAACTGATCAATAAAGAAATTTTAGTACTGGTAATCTATAGCTAGAGGAGAGAAGAATCCAGGAGAAGTGACAGCAGGCACCCATGGAATCAATACTCTCATTAAATGTTCAAAGATGTTTTTTCTTGAGATTTAAGCTTTTCCTTATTTTCAAGGTGACTTCTGCTTCTTACTTTCTTAAAACAGAAACAAAGAATGAAAATTTCTTGTGATAAAAACTAGAAGCAGTATACTTGGAGATGTTTCCCAGTGTTTATTCAGTATTTTCTGGTATTAATGATGATGATAATAATTTATTTTAAAATTTATAAAACCATCTTAACAACCCCTGTAAGGTTTCCAATGTTTCTGAACTACCTGTTTCAAGTTGTAGTTCCAGTATTAGTATTCCCACATCACAAGATAAGGAAATGGAGGCTCAGAGAGTTAGGTGACTTGCCCATGCAAAACATGGTAACTCATGGCATTGGGACAATTACCAAGTCTGAAGTCCCTTTAGCCAATTAAATCTTGAGCATAGTTTCAATCATTTTTAAGTAGATGTTCTACTAGAAATATTATTATTCATTCTGGTCTATCTTTACAGTGAAATATTCTTAGGAAAAGCCAGTCCAGCTCCTCTAGTGAGGGCCACTTCTCAACAGAATTGTTCTGACCACAGCAAGAGAAAATAGTCAAGAGTCATACATTGGTACTTAAGCAATGAAGAATGATACAAAGAGGGCCTTAACATGCTGGGTATATTTTCTGAGGGGGATGTATGGGAGAACATGGACAATAATACAAGGCTGTGGTGACAAGGATTGATGAACAATATTCTGCATTGATGATGGGAGTATACACATTAACAAGATTACTGATCCATTGAAATATGAAAACTATTGGATTAAACATCAGGTCATGGGCTATATTTCAATACTTTTATCTATTATATCATCAGTGTTATTAATCCTTTATACTAGTACACATCACAAATCATCCCTACTTTCTCAACCTGGCTATAAGGTAAGAGGATTTGAGTTCAGATCTTGACTCTGCCACTCATTCCTTTGTGACTTTAGGCATGTCCCTTCACCTCTCTCTGGCTCAGTTTCCTAGACTGTCAAAAGGGGGAATTTGTCCAGATGGCCCTGAAAATCATTTTGAGGCCAAATGTATGCTCTTATGATAATTCTCCTGCTCTATCCTTGTCCATGTCTTTCCATGAACCCTCCATAAAGAATCTACATAGTGGAGGTCTTGTCTTGGTTAAATATTTCACAGCTATCCATGGAAAACTCAGATTATCCCTCATTCTTCTTGAATGACCAGCTCATCCCACTTTCTAATCATATATATCATTGATAATTTCAATACTTCTCATGGTCAAGTCACTGTAGGTAATATAGTGGGGCCTATCTGCACTTTCCATGCAACTTTCTATTATTGTTATTGTTCAGGCATCTTGCAGTCAAGTTTGATTCTTCATAACTTCATTTGGGGTTTTCTTGGCAAAGATAATGGAATGATTATCCATTTCCTTCTCCAGTTCATTTTACAGATGAGGAAATTAAGGACAAGAAAGGAGTATGTGCTAACCATGGGGCATGGCTTGAATAAAAGCTGGAGGTAGAAAAGGGCTGAATAAGATCAGAAGAGACTCAGGATCCAGTTTGGCCAGAATGTTAAAATTTATGAAGGGGACTGATATGAATCAGGCAAATCGGAGCCACATTTTGGAGAGCCTTGAATGACAAGGGGAAAAAATACTTTGTAGTTTATCTTACAGACCAGTGGTATCTTTGCTTCTACTTTTTCTGACTGGCTATACCAATTGGGGAAAAAAATGTGTGCATGCATGCCCAATATTACTTATTAATAAGTTACACATTAATATGAATTCTAATAATAAAGTCCTGAGTTCAAATTTGACCGTAGGCACTTACTAACTGTATGACCCTGGGCAAAGTCACTTAACCTTGTTTGCCTCAGTTTTCTTATCTGAAAAATGATCTGGAGAAGGAAATAGCAACCCACTCCGGTATCTTTGCCAAGAAAACTCCAAATTGGGTCAGGAAAAGTTGGACATTACTGAATTGACAAAATAGCAACACTAATAACATTATAAAATTTAAACAAAATGTAGCAATTTTAAAAGTATAAGATAAAGGTGAAATATGTAATTCCAGGATGAGTAGAGAACTGTTGGCATTTAACAAGTAGGAGATTGATGGTCAGACCTACACTTGTGGAAAATCACTTTGGTAGCTGAGTGCAGGATAGATTGGACAGGGAGAGACTTAAGGCAGGGGCACCAATTATGAGGTTATTTTAATAATCTGAGCAAGAGGTAATGAAAGCTTAGAGTGGGAGTTGGGTGAAGAAAGAGAAGAAAATAAAATACAAAATGCAGTAGAGGGAGAGTTGATAAGGTTTGGCAACTGATCAGAGATAAGATGAGGGAGTGTCAGGAGTAGATGGCAAAAGACTAAAAACCTGAACTACTAGAAAAGAATAGGGATGCCCTAAAAGGAAACAGGTAGGGTTTGAAGAGGAGACAGGTAATTTAGGTAAAGATAATGTAAAAGCAGGGTCTAGAGACAGAAAGACCTGGGTTCAAATCCAGACTCAGATACTTCCTAGCAATTAAATCCTGGCCATATCACTTAACCCTGTTGATATCAGTTTCCTCATCTTTAAAATGAGCTGGAGCAGGAAATGGCAGACAATTCCAATATCTTTCTCAAGAAAACCTCAAATGGGGTCATGAAGAGTCAGCAACAACAGAAATGACTGAACAACAACAATGTGATTGTAATCCATATCTACCTGTTCTTCTTATGCTATTCATTATTTTTTCCTTTTAAAAAAAGGAGAAGGAAAGTAGAAGGAAGGGTTAGTATTGAAGTGAAGGGTTTCTAATGGATATAAACACATTATTGACTAGGATAAGGGTGAGGTGTGACCACTTTGCCCACCCTCTGACCTTTTGATCATGTAACCCTTAGAGTTATTCCATTACTTGGCCTCCATTTTGGAGGCTTCTGCTAAAGGCACCAGGGAGCTTTTAAAGCAATGAAGTCACACTGGCTAATATGAGAATGCCTCATCACCAAAGACTGAGAACCAGAAGATTATCTGGAGTTGGGATACAATAGTTCATACAGGTCGTCTAAGATAAAGAGAAGTCTGCAAGCTGGATGGGTAAAGGGAATCTACACAGTGACAAAATCTTAAATTCTTGAAGAATAATTGTATAAGAACCAAGTGTTAATATAAATGTATAAGTGGAAGGAAAGGAGTTTTAAATATATATTTCTAATCTTTCCTTCATTTGCCAACCTAAAGCAATCTTCTAAGGAGATTTCTCACTCCTATATAGTTTTTCAGAGATTTTTTTGGTTTGATATCCAAACAACTCTTCAGTAAAATATTTTATCCCTTAAAAAAAAAGCAAATACTTACCTAACAACCAACCAAACCTCTAACCAATCAAATAAACAACCAATCTACCAACTAACCTACCAACCCACCAATCTACCATCAAACCAAACAACCAAACTACCTATCCAACAATCAACCAACCAACTAACCTAAATAACCTTCCAACAAACCAACCTACCAACCTACCTGGTTATGGTAAGGAGATTCATGAAGCTACAGGTCTAAATATTTGACACCTCTTCTAAAAGACCAGAAGTTACTGAGAAATGCAGACCTGTATTGACCAAGTTCTCAATTTCAGTAAAATCATAGGTACAGAAAAACTGTGGAAGTAGAAACATAGAAGAAAAACAACTGCTTGAATACATGGGTCGAGGGGGTATGGTTGGGGATGTAGACTCTAAATGAACATCCTAATGCAAACACCAACAACATGGAAATAGGTTTTGATCAAGGACACATGCAATACCCAGTGAAATTGCGCATCAGCTACGAAGAATGGGGGGAGGGAAATAATATGATTCTTGTAACCAAGAAATAATGTTATAAATTGTCTAAATAAATTAATTTAAATTTTAAAAAATTAAATTAAATTTTTAAAAATCACAGATACAGTCCTTACCCTTGTCACTAACTTTGTTTGGGGTTGTATTCTGCTAAAAACAAGACCACTACCAATGACCACCACAGATGACTGGTAAAGATCCTAGAGATCATTTGGTTCAGTTCCCTTATGTTACAGATGATGTCACTAAGACCCATAAGAGAAAAGGGGTCACTGAAGATTATTATTGTAATGGTAATAATCACTAATATTTATATATCACTTTGGGGCTGACTAGAGCAGTGGATAGAGCACTGAACTTGGAATCAGTAAGATTCATCTTCTTGAGTTCGAATCTGGCCTCAGACTTTTACTAGCTCTGTAACCCTAGATAAGTCACTTAACCCTCTGGGCCTCAGTTTCCTTCTCTTTAAATTAAACTGGAGAAGGGAATGAGAAAACAGTATCTTTGAGAAGAAATCCCCCCAAAATGGAACCATGAAGAGCTAGACATTTCTGAAAAGAAAATTTGGCACTTATTTGTAAAGCACTATTATATATGTGTGTGTGTGTGTGTGTGTTTGTATGCTAACTCATTTCATCCTCACATCATGTACGGTAGATGCTGTTATTATCCTTATTTTATAGCTGAGGAAACTGAGGCACATAAAGGCCAAATGGCGTGCCCAAGGTGACTTTGGCAGAATGCAAACTCAGATCTTCTAGATTCCAAATCTTGTACTCTAATCCCTGCACCACCTAGCTCCTCAGATGGCAGAGTCTAGTCCCTCAGAATCTTAGTGTTCTGACTCTTCCAGTCCACTATGCTGAGCACTAGACCTGGAATCAAGAGTTGTCCTAGGTTCACATCAACATTGGGGGTTCATACCACCTATAACACCTCTCATTGTGTGATCCTGTGCAAATGACCTCACCTTTCTCTGTCATGGTTTCCTCCTCTGGAAGATGAGAATAACTTTTTGTGACTGATCCCACCAAGGTTGCTGTGAAGAATGTGCTTTGTAAGGCTTAATTTGTAACACATCAGAGTCAAGAATCACAATGTTGCCACATATCCTACTGAAGGGCTCAGCAAATAGGTGGTTTGCTTCTGATCTCCCTCTGACTAAAATGTGCCCTTCAAATGTAGCTTCTAAGGTCTGGGAATGGGAGCCAGTCATTAGCAGATCTCTTAATAAGGATCCTCTGGTTAATTCTATTGTGATCAGCAAAATATGTTAGATTCACTAAAAAACAAAACAAAACCCTGCAACCTGGTTAGTATCGATGAACATGTTGATTGAGGTTAGGTCCTTCCAAAATGCAAAAAGGGTTCTAAATATGGCTCTGGAAATTCACATGATCATTTATTAGTAGGCATCAGTGACCTAACTCTAGTGAGCAAACTAATTATGGTATGAGGAAGGAGTTCTTTCTGGTTTTCTATCCAGAAGAGAAATGCTGGAATACCAGGTTAAACTTTGATTGCTACTAGCTATGTAGCCCTCAGCAGTTCTCTGTATTTGAATCTCAGTTTCCTCATCTATAAATGGGAATAATAGTAATTGAACCTATCTCATGGAGAAGAAACTTTAAGGTGCTCAGGACAGGATTTAGGACTAAAAGGGACCTTTAGAGACCATCTTGTCCAATCCCCTCATCTTATGAGGGAAGTGAGGCTGAGGGAGTTTAAGGAAGTAGCAGAGCTAAGGTTTAAACCCTGTCTGCCTGATGCCAGATTTCGAGCTTTTTCTACTATATTATTTCGCCTTTTCCTCCATAAAAATTTGAATTATCATTACTAGTTCAAGTAACAAAGCATTAAATACTTCAAGTTGGCAAGAGAATGATTAATAAGAAACTAAGTTGTTAATTGCTCTTATAATTCAAAGAAACATGCATTCATTATCTGCCATGTGAGTGAGGCTATGGTGACTAGTTGCTAAACAAAGATAATCTTTATAAAGTGCTTAGAGAAGTGCCTGACATGTAGTTGGAACCTAATAAAGACTTGTTCCCTTGCTCCTTCTTTGAGCAGTCACTTTTGCAACTTCACATGACAAATGAAAGAAAGATCAGGGATTTGAATTCAGACCCTCCGAATTCAAACCCCGTATTCTTCCCATCACATCACAGTACTTCTCTCTACAGAGTATGGTAGAAGGTGGGTGGGTGGGGTGAGCAAGGTATTTATGTGGTGAGTGTGGAAGAATTACATATGAGAAGACCATATTTATGGTTATGAAAGGACCAGATTATAAAGGGCTTTAAAAGGCAAACAAAGGGGGCAGCTAGGTGGCACAGTAGAAAGAGTGTCAGGCCTGGATTTGGAAGGACTTGGATTCAAATCAACCCTTAGAAACATCCTTGCCGTGTGACCCTGGGCAAGTCACTCAGTCCTTTTTGCCTTCTGTCCTAGAGCTATTCTGAGGACACAAATAAAGGGTTGGTGTTTTTTTAAAGCCAAATCTAAGATTTTATGTTTGATTCTGGAGTTAATAGGGAGCCACTGGAGTTTACTTAAGAGGGGGTGACCCGGTCAAAACTTTGCTTTAGGAAGATCGATTTGACAGCCAAATGGAAGATGGACCAGAGTGGGAAGAAACTTGAGGTATAGAGACCAACCAGTAGACTAGTGCAGTAGTCCAGGGAGGAGGTAACGAGGGACTATGTACCCTGCTGGTGGCAATGTTGAGTAGAGAAAAGGGTGTATCTGAGAGATGTTATGAAAGGAGAATTGACAAGACTTGGCAACAGATTGGATAAGAAGCTGGGAAGGCAGAGAGTGAGGAGGTAAGAATGACAACTGGGTTTTAATTCTGGGTTCCTGGGAGAATGGTGGTCCCTCAACTTCTTTCTTACTCTTACCCCTTATAATTTACTCATATTTATACTATACTATAAGTATACTTTATTTTAATACTATATATACACATACATATGTATTTTAAACCCCTACCTTCTATCTTAGAATCAATATTGTATATGGATTCCAAGGCAGAAGAGCCATATAGGATAGGCAATGGTGGTTACGTGACTTGGCCAGGGTCACACAGCTAGGAAGTATCTAAGGACACATTTGAACCCAGGACTTCCCATGTCTTAGCCTCGCTCTCAATCCACTGAACCACTTCAATGCCTCGAATACTTTTATATCCTTTAATATTTTATATGATAACTTTTTTTAAAATCCTCATCTTCTGTCTTAGAATCAATACTGAGTAACTTTTGTAAGACAGAAGAGTGGTAAGGGCTAGGCAATTGAGATTAGATGATCTATCCAGGGTCAGAGTTAGGAAATGTCTGAAGCCAAATTTGAGCCCAGGGCCTCCTGACTCTAGGCCTAATGCTTTATGCACTGAGCCACCTAGCCTCCCCAGTAACTTTTAGATCTAATTTTAACTGTAATTTACTTAGTAACTTTTCTGATCTGTTATAGGCTGAGAGACAGGATTCCCACGAACTTAAACATTAAATGTAGACTATGATTGAGAAACTGAGGGGAATTTTCTACAATTCAAGTGCATAAGCTTTAATGCAATGGAATTTTTGCATCATATGTGCTTGCTTGGACACTCCTTTGCTAACTTTTTCATTCCCAGTGGCAGCTGGGATTGCAAACTGGGCAAGGTATTCCTGTATTCAAGTAACTTTTCCCAGCTTTACTATAGCTCTGTAGCATTACAGAAACACAAGCTAGTAAAAGCTTCTTGTTCTTCCATGAGAGGCATTTAATATTTATGGAATCGAAATCATTTCCCAGAATTATAACAGCTACAAATTGTTCTATTTTCAATACAGTGCTTTTAAAGTTTCACAGGTGTGTAACAACAACAATAAAATTCAAAAGATATGCTTTCCCATCCTTTCCCTCCTTCCTCCCCACCCCCCTACTGCCAATGACCAGGCCTCTGCCAAGATACTTGCTATTGGCCGTACTTTAAAAATATGAACAAAAAACATGTTGAGAGTCATTCAATGCCATGGAAACTGTCAGAGCCATGGAAGCATCATGTTTAGCATCACCATCAAGAGCTCAAAGCAAGCTGGCATTTGGGGATTTGCCATCAATGAAATTACTCTGCAAAGGCAGTCTGAATCTCTTGGGGTGAAAGAGAGGGAAAGAGAAGGGGGGAGGGGAAGAGAGAGAAACCATTTATTTACAATACCCTTAAAAGAGCATTTCCCTTTTCATGCAAAAGTTTTTCTTGAAAATATGAAGTAAAGCTTTTTTGGATGGGGAAAAAAAATTTGGTTCCTGCTGAAAAGTTTGGTGACAAATATTTAAAGAAGTTGAGATCACACTGGGATAGGAAACGTAAGTAATGCATGTTGTGAACACTTAACACATTTAACCACAAAATCTGTGAGCCTGTCAGTCTATCTAAGAAGTGGGACTGAGTCCTTAGTGTCTTTGCTTCTTTCCATCAATCAAATGACTCTAAATCCCCAATCCCAGGCAAAAGGCACAAAGAAGGCAGATTTGAGAGCCATAGGTTCATATCCTAGCTCAGTCACTCACTACTGCCTGGTGTGACCTTGGGTAAATCCCTTCCTCTCTCTAGAACTCAGTTCCTCCTCTGTAAAATGAAGGAGTTGGATCCTTACAGGGATCAATCAAGTCTATTTCTACTCCCTAGTAGAGATCTAAGCAATCAATATTATCAATAAAAATAATCCTACTCCTAGGTTTCACTAGGGCTTGGAAGTAACTAGGGTTCTTGAAGATCACACCAATGGAGCTCAAAGGTTGGCAGGTCCTACCAAGTTAGAAAGGCTCAATACTGGCAGCCAATTGCATTAGCTGTCTGGAAGCCTGCTAAGTATAGAGAGGCACACCACTATCAATCTGGCAGGAGGTGATGAATTCTTTGACCATGGTAACTCATGAAATAATAACAGTAAGTAAAATGATGTTTTACCTCTCCCCTCCTCTTAATTATGCTGCCTATCTTTAGATGCATGTTGAAGCCAGTAGAGAATTAAGGCTCAGATAGAGTTGGTCCCACAGATGTGTGTCTCATTGATCTGGACTTATTCCAGAGAATAGATTGGCCCATTTGGTTAATTTTATTTAATGGTGCAAATAAAATATGCATTTTGCTCATCAATGCACAGAGTAGGAATGGAGTTATTTGGGAAGAAAAATGACTCTCAGTGAAGTTTTAAAATCTTTCTTGTCAATATTATGCTTTCAGAATTTAAGTCCATTAAGTGAGAAGTAGCAAGAGTCCATTTAAAAAGAAAAAGGCATTTGCAGGCAGATATGACATAATGCACATGCTTATCCAACACAAAACAGTAGAAAGATTGCTGGATTTGGAGTCAGAGGACCCTTTTTCACATCAATTTGGCATCTTACAAAGTACTTTCTCTCAGTAGATTTCAAATTCTTCTTTTGTCTTTGTATGCCCAGCACTGGGTACACTTTCTTGTGGGCATTTAAATAAATTTATTTGACCCAATCAAGAAAGTACTGTAGATATTATCTACACCCATCTCATTGATGAAGAGCCTGAAGCTCAGAGAAGTTACGTGATTTTCCCAAGATCACTCAGCTAGTAAATGTCAGAACTGAGGTCTGAACCATAGATCTTCTGACTGCACAACTAATGTTCATCCTATTTTATTTACCACACAGCCTCAGTTAATTAGTGGGAAATGTAGGCCCTGCTACAAGATGATTCCGTGTTACATTCCAATTTAAAAAGGAATTTTTGGAGGTGTTGCCCTTTCTTATTTAGAGGTCATTACTCAATTCCTCTCCTTCCTCCCAATTAGACCCTCCCTTGTAACCAAAAGGTAAAAATAAGAAAAATGGATTATCACATTGGCTACGCAGGTCTAAGAACTTGGGCCTCATTCTCTATGTCTACTACCTTTCTTGTGGTCACTATATTAGTTTTATTTAACTATTTGTTTTCATTTTAAGAGATCTCTTATAAAATGGATGTAATCTGTGTTTTTAATATAAAAACAAAATGAGAGAAAAAAGGATGGCAGAAGCGAGAGAGAAGAGATAGAAGAGAGGGAGGAGGGAGAGAGAGAAGGAAAAAGAAGGAGAAACAGAGAGAGAGAGAGAGAGAGAGAGAGGGGCGGGGGAAACATGCTTTACTATCATGTTTCTGAGGTCACAACTAATAACTTCACTTGGGAAAATTCAGAGATTTTTCTGTGTAGTTTTCCTTTGTATTATTGTGATCATTTGTGTTTTTCTCTTGGCACTGTCTACTTTGTCTTGTCGGTTCATGTAAGATTTCCCAAGTTTCCCTGTATTTTGTATGGCATTCATTTCTTATAATACAATCTTATTCTGTTATATTCATTTACCACAATTTGATCAATCATCCCCAAATTTATGACCCTCCACATACAGCTAATACAAAAAGTTCCACTACATTTTGAAAGGCCATCTTGGCAGGCTAGCCTTTGATGGCCATGTTTACACAGCATGCATTGTAGACTTGGACAGAAAGCCAAATGTTTCTTTGGTCTCCCATCCATTCGAGGGTAAATTTTACCAAAAAAAAAAATAAAAATATAAAAGCATTTTGTTTTCTGTTCTCTTCCAGACAAATATTATGAAACTTCATCAAAGTACTTCTTGCAAACCCCATTATGATGTCAGCTCAGTTGTGACATCACAAAAAAAAAAACTATGACAGCAAAGCATGAACCTGGGCACTTTTCTACCTGTCTGGGAAGGTCTCAGACATTGATCCCACAAAAGGCTGTGAGTCTATTGACAAAGGACAAGTTTAGCTCCATTCAGAATGGCTCATTTAATCAGGAGGCTAGCACCAGGCAATGAAATATTCAAAAAATTGTTGTTGATCAGTTAATAATTAGCATTTAGTAAGTGCATCCTATGTGCTGTGCACTGTGTTAAGCTCTGAACATGCCAAAAATGAGGTCTCTGCCACATTCTAATGGGAGATACATCATGTAAATGACTTTTATATAAGACAGTGTCAATTAAAGGTAATCACAAAGGAAAAGAAGGGAGGACGGAGACTAAAGAAAGTTCTCCTAAAGAACATTAGCTTTGAGCTGAAACTTGATGGAAGCCAAGAAAACTATGAGAGATAGAGGTTAAGAGAGAGAGTATCCTAGCAATGACAGGCAGTCACAGAAAAGAATCCGGAGAGGAAGTGTCATGTTTGAAGAACATCAAATAAGCAAATGCCACTGGATTACAGAATACATGAAGGGGAGTTGTTTTAGAAGACCAGAAAGGTGTGAAGGACTCTGAATGCCAAGGAAAGGATTCAATTCTAGATGTAATAGGGAGCCACTATAGTTTATTGAGAGGAAGGAGTGACATCATCAGACTTGAGCTTTAGGAAGATCCCACTGATAGTTTATTGTTTATATCCTGGAAAATTTTAAAGCTTTTTAAGAGTAGAAACTATTTCTCACTTTTATTATTGTAACCCTAATATCTAGCCTTTTACATAGTAGGATTTTTAAAAAATACATGTTGAATTGAATTAAATATTGTTGCCTATAGCAATTTCTAAGGAGATTGTGAAGATTAAATGTAACTCTTCTCTGATTGTGAAAATGAAAATAATTAACTCTCGCCTGATTGTGAAGATTAAATTGTAACCCCTGTCTGTTTTTAGATTTTAATCACTAAAAATGTAAACACCCTACTTAAAAGTTGTAGTATGGAGATCTGCCCATTTTTAGATCTAATCACCAAAAGTGTAAACATCCCCCTTAATCATCAAATGGGAGGTCTGTGACCCACATGTGCAATAGTGGGTGGCGAATCAAAATTAAACTGACTTCCCCATGGCAGTCCTAAAGCAGGACTGCGATTGGGAGGCATAGAATTAGGGGAAGGCACAAGGAAGTGACTCAAGAGAAAGTGTCTTTAAAAGGGAGTTACAGCTTCCTAAGTGCAGTTCTACTTGTAGTGGAGGCTGAAGAGAATCTGATGATTAGACCTGAGACCCTGTTCCTGGTGAGGCTGTTCTAAAATCCCTTTCCTTGAACTTACATGTGGTGAGTGAAAAGCTGACTCTTAACTGCTAGATTTTCTGAAAAAAAAAAACTAAAAAAAAAACTAACCTCAAGAGAGACTTACCTCTTAAGAGAGATTTCCCCAGGTCCTTGGCTTTGCCAAGGCCTAAGAACTAACTCTCCCTGCCTGGAGTAAATTACTTAGTGATTAAGCTAGATATCCTACCCCATCCTCTCTCTGATTTTCTTACTTCACTCTTTCTACATTTTGTAAATAAATTGTAAATAAATCTCTTTGGAATTAATACAAATTACTGGCGACTACACTCTTAAATAATCCAGCCTAACCCTTTTAAAATTAACCCCTTTTCCCCCTTAAAGATACCAAATTGTAAAGAAACTTGTTCTGATCTCTTCATCAATTTCTATTTTAGGAGCACAAACGCTTCCCAGTGCCCTGATCAGGCTTCATTCTGACAGTCACTTCCCAATTAAGTGTCCCTTCCTTCCTATACCCTCCCCAAGCCCTACAAGTCAAAAATGGTCATTATTTCTCTGGAATGGGCACCCCTTCCACCAATAATAGCTACTATTTATAAAGTTATTTAAGTTTTTCGCAAAGATCTTTGCATGTACAAAGTGTCCCAAAAGTCTTGGTGAAAGTTTAAGATTTAATAGTATATATAAAAGTTTATATCTGAAATATTTTATATGTTTATAAATAATGTTTAATGTAATTTTATATAATATTTTTAAAATACAAATATGTATTTTAAAATTTTCATATCCTAAATAAAAACTGTTAAATCTTAAATCTCCACCACTTTGGGGACATGCTGTGCTATATGTACTCTTATTATCTTCATTTTTTCTAGTGAAAAACTAAAACTTGGAGAACTTAAATAATTTGCTCAGGATAATTCATTTACTGAGTATTGGTGATAGGCTTCAAATTCAAGCCTTCCTGACTCTAAAGCCAGCATTCTATTCACTTTACCATCTAGTTGTCTCTGAATCCCATTCATGTCAATCACAGCCCATTAGCAATTTTCATAAGTTACTATGAATTAGAAAACTTTCATCTGATAGCCAATCATTTCATAATAAATTTTTTGGCACAAGCTAGATCAGTTCCCAGATGAAAGACATGTAGTCTTAGAAGTATAGGCTTCCCTCAAAGTTTTGCCACATCAAACTTGGCAAGCCCAGTCAAAGCTTTTGTCCCACTACAATTGCCTTAGAGAACCCAGGGTTCTCTACAGAGAATCATTAGTAGAGGACCTTGGTGGTGGATCTCATGGATTATTGGAATCAAAAGTTTCTAGTTTAGTGCAAAGAAGAAAGTATTCCCTGCTGAAGTTTTCATTTCTCTTAAAAACTAGAACTGATGATTCAGCATCATGGCTGGGCAGAATTCCATATCAACTAGAGGGGCAAACCATCTCTCTGATTGCTGAGAAGCTGTCTCCTGAAAAGCAAAATCACTTTGCAGTCTTCCTCATCAGCTATTCACCAAAAGCAAGCCATGCACTTTACTTAGATAGCCACTAAGAGCACTGATGGTGAATGCACACTAGTACTAAATGATCGCACAAAGTGAATTATGGAGTGATGGATTTTGCCTTGCCTCTGGTTGTGTTTATAGCAAAAAAAAAATCAATATTTGAGAGCAAGATAATGCTATTAAACACTTTTTAGTTCTTTAAATTTTTTTTAAACTATCCAGATATTCTCAAAAGTTGATGGTGTGGTGAAAAGAGCACTGGGTTGGGAGACAGAAGGCTTTGGTTCAATCATAGCTCTCCGAAATATTACTTGTGTGACTTAGGTCAAGACACTTTTATAACTCCATATATATATATATATATATATATATATATATATATCCAAGGTCTCCATCAGTTGGGGTGGGGATCAGAAAAAAAATGTATTTACTGGGGAAGTATATTTGACCAGGGGCATGTTTTAGGGAGAGTAAATTGCCCAATTGCAGTAATGTAGAAAATGCAAGAAATGCAGGAGATGACTGGATAAGTGAAATCACAGAGGTCCTAGAATCCTAACCTAAGCAATTTGCACAATCAGTAGACAATAAAAAGCCAGGAAAGGCACCAAGAAGATCATTTAAATTTGTTTTGTTTTCATTTTCAAAGTGAATTTTTGTCCTCAAGATTAAAAGAGAAATCAGTTGAATGAAACAAACATAAAGCTGGTGAACATAGTAACAAAAATCCAAAGGGCATATGACATTTTTTTTCTTTTCCTCTTTAGTTTGACAGGAGATCGATGCTTTTTGGAAATCTAGGCTATGAATGAGTTGAATGTCAAAAGTTCAGTAGAGTTGGAAGATCTAAGTTTGAATCCCAGCTCTGCCAGTTAGTAGTTGAATGGCCTTAGCCAAGTCCAAACTTTGTCTCAACTTAGTTTTCTCCTTTCTGAAATTAGGAAAATAATATAAGTTCAAATTGTACTAAGACTTTTAGGACATATTATCATTTTTCTTTCAAATGCATATGTTGGTCATGAAGAAAATAATATGTGAAGTATAAAACATTTTATAATGGAGCTGATATTACGTGGATTACAAAGCACTGTCTTCCCAACAGTAACTAGAGGAAGGAAATATCAGAATTACTCTCCCCATTTTACACAGAAGGAAGGTGAGGCTTAGGGAGTGATCTGTATCAAGCTACTTGGCTAGGAAGTGTCAGGGATAGGATTTCAACTCAGGATTCCAAGTCATTATTGTCATTAGTCTAACCAGAAGCTAAGTACTCATGGAAACCTGGGATACAAGGACAATAGGCCATTTCTCTTAAGTATGTACAAATACCCTTTGTTTCAGGCTACCTTTCTAAATCCTGTGACATCAACTAAATTGTTGAATTCTGGAGTAGGGGACAGAAACTTCCCATTCCTTACTCTTACCATGAAAGTAGTTCCCTAGAAAGCAGGACTCTTTCAGTCTAGCTCTGAGTCAGGGTTGGTATGTTCTACTGGTTCTTTACTTCAGTTCCAGAAATAGCATGAAAAGAAATGATTGCTTGTTTATGACTACTACATCTGACAAAGAGGATGTTGAAAGGCTTAGTGGATACTAAAATTTAGATCTAGAGAGGAGCTTAGTTAGAGTAGTGTCCCAAAAGTTTTCATGCAATTTTAAGCTATAATGGCTTAAATAGCATAAAATGGCATGAAGACTTTTGGGACATCTTGTTTAAATGATAAAATGTCAGAATTTAAAGAGACTTTAGAAGATAGAATATAGTATGTTGGAACTTGAAGGATTTTTTTTAATGTAACACAGGATATTAGGCCTAGAAAAGGTCTTAAAGATTATTCAATCTACAACACTGATTTTGTAGATGAGGAAACTGAGGCTCAGTGGGGGGTAAATGACAGTTTCTCCTAAGTCACAAGCCATGAAAATACAATGGCAGCTGAATTAGATATGGTTGAACTATTCCTTTGATCCTATTTGTCATGGCTCCTTGAGCTGGCCTGATGCCAGATGAAAGAGCATGGATTTTAGATTCAGGAGGGCTGGGTTCAAATCCTGAGCCTGCCACTTATTCCCTTTATAGTTTAGACCAAATCCCTCCACCTTTCTGGGTTTCTGTTTCCTGATTTGTAATAGAAAATCATTGAATCTAGGATCTTTGAGGTCCCTTACCACTCTAAATTCTATCAATCACATTCCCTCTTTATCCTTCAATTTCTTCATTTTTAAAATAAAACCAGTAATCTTTAAACTTCTTCTCCAAATGGGTTATTGGGAGGAAAAGTGCTTTGTAAGTGTTAAAGCTCTATAAAATGTGATTTACAAGGATAATTATTTGGGGTTTCTGTTGTTTGAAGGGTTAGAAAAGAATGGCAAACTCAAACAACCAAATCTTAGTCATTTCTGGATCTGCTGTGACTGTCATGAGCATCAATTTGAATTTTCAAAGAGTTTTCCTGTAATCTATGAAAATTCATTATGAAATTATGAATTAATGAAATTATAAGTGATGATGAAACAAATTTGGCTTAGGCCTAGAAAATATTTTGTTAGTCTGAGCATCAATGAAAGTATCAAGTCTGAAACATGATGCCTGACTATTATAATAAAAATGAAAGGGAACAATACAGTAAGTTGATGTTTAGCTATATCATTTTAATGCCTAAACTTGGTCATGGATAAGAAATGAGGAAACACACCACCCTCCTTTTGTTAAAGGGGGTAACTATGGGGGTGGAATGCTGCCTATACTGTCAGACTCAATTTTGCTTAACTGTTTTTCTTTGTTACAATAAAAGTCTCAGTGGGGATAAAGAGGAAAGAAAAAGGAAGAGATTAGTGACATATCTAGAAATGACTGTTATATAATACCAAAAGATATCAATGTTCAGTCTTCCCCCAAAAAAACAGAAAGAAAATATCAGTCTTAGTATTTAATACCTGCTTAAGCAAGACTACATAGTAGACATGGGAATATTCTCATAATGTACCTCTCCTTTGCCTCTGCCATTGAAACAACTCTATATGTCTCCATTTTACTTTTTGGACAACTGAAGTTTTTTTTAACATCAAGGGAGTAAGTATTGGATAGACAGTATGGTCCAAAGGGTAAAAGACTGGACTTGGAATCACAAAGAACTGGCTTTGAATTCCATATTTCATACTGATTAACTGTGTAGCCTTGGGCTGCACTCAGCCTTTTTCTGCCTCAGCTTCCTCATCTACTATTACTTGAGCACAGAGCCTAAAGTCAGAGTTCAAATTCCACTTCTATCACCTGTATGACCATGAGACACTTGGGCTTTAGTTTCCTCCTCTTTAAAATGAAGAAATTTGACTAGATATCCTTTAAGGTCCTTCCCCATGCTAAAGTAAAAAGGTGATTGAGTTAAACCCCTCTCTCCATTTTGCATATGGGAAAACCTATGAGATGCAAATGACTTGTCCAGGGTCACATGAGTAATAATTGGATTTGAACCCATTGATTTTGATTCCTAACCTATGGCTCCTTCCATTATGCCATGCAGCTTCATAATATTAGCAACATAAAAAGGAAAAGAAAAAGGTAATTAAGGAAGAGCTTTCCATTCATCTGTGCTGGCAGGTGTATAGACCTAGAAAACCCTGAGAATCAAACTACCATCTCACTGATTTGGGTGTGAATACCCATTCATTATAGGCCCTCAAACAAGCAGATTAATGGAATCCCCACTGTGAGATGCAATGGCAGGTCAGGGTAACAGGAGCTGGTATTTCCACTGGCAAAAAAAAATGAGTCCCAGCTGTCATAAATCAAGGAGGCCCTACCTGTAGATTATTAAGAATTTTAAAAGGAAAGGATGAAGCCCCTAGATGTAAATTTTAATTGTATCAGGATTGATAAAATATACTCAGTGATTCCAATTTTTATTGAATTAAAAAAATAGTTGCTCATTCAGTACAATTTTATTCCGGTTTGAGTATTGTGTGATCAGATGAACACATTAATTATAGACTAATTGTGCTGACAAACTTTTCCTATGTGTAGAATCATGTTTAGGGGCTTTGTTAGCCTTACAGAATATACAAATACATATCCAACTGCATTTCTGTCGAATATTGGTCTTTTAAAAAGGTTTCAATTCAAGTATGAAATTGGTGTAAATGAATGACATATATATATATATATACATATATATGAATTTGATATATACCAGTTATCTCAGTGTCTTGTTCCACAACTAGACTATAAGCCATTTGAGGGCAAGGGCAATATCATTGATACGTTTTAAGAAACAGACAAATATTAGGTGTTGATAAGAGCACTGGAGATGAGGTTACTATATATGGTCTGGCTGAAGAACTGGCAATGTTCAACCTAGGAAAAAAAGATGATTTAGGATGGGGTTAGGGAACATGATCTATTTTCAATCTTTTGAAGGACAGTCATGTGGAAGAGACATAAGATTTGTTCTATTGTCCTCAAAGGGCAGAATTAGGAATAATGTATGGAAAAGGCAAAAAAGGGTAATTTTAGGATTAATAGAGCTGACCAAAAATAGAATGGGATCCCTCAGGAAGTTGTGAATTTCCCATCAGTGGAGGTCATCAGGCAGAAGCTGGATGGGCTACTAGAGAAAACCATAGAGGGGATCTCTGTTCAAGTAGGGGCAAGGCTATATGCCCTTTGAGGTTCCCATTTGGAGATTCTATCATTTTAATACTGGCTAGGTCAGGGCAACTGGGTGAGAAGTAAATGACCTCCCTAATTAATCTGTAATCATAACCTAGCTCTTTCATATCAATCTTGATACAGAAAAGCTGATACTCTGTTCTCACTGAAGGCTCCTATTACAAATGAGACAATGAAGCATGCTGCTTGGGCCCAGGCTATAAAAGCAGACAGCACAATCTTTTTTTTTTTTTCAGAGTCCCTGAGAAATGGAGTAAATGCATCTGCATCTGACCTTTTTCCCTCTGGTGTCCCCAGTAAAGAGGGAGGAATAAAGCACAGAGTATAAATTGTCCTTAGAATATTCTGATTCTTTTGAAAGGAAGAAGAACAAGCAGGTCATGCTGGGTGGAAGCTCTGTAGCATGAAGTATTTTTTTTTACCCAATTCTTCCCAATCCCAATGAAGGTTTAACTTCAGTCAAAATATTTCATTTTAACTTTTCTGATGAGTCTGACGTTTCTAAGAAAGTAATTTGGATTTTAGAGTGATTAGTGAAAAAAAAGCTGGGTTAGTAAATGGCAAGACAAGAATCTGAATGTAGCCTTTGTGGAATCTGTCTGGATTCAGATAATCTTGCAGCTGGAAGAACCAAGGGTTGAGCTAATTCAGCATGAACATGAATGAGGACCCCTCTACAAAAATCTCTTACAAATGGTCATCCAGATTCTACTCAGTCAACCAGCAGTGACCTGGAACCCACTAAACTCTCAAGAGTGCTTAACCTTGATTATAACAGGGATCCTTTGGCAGTCTGGGAAAGTCAAAGGACTTCTCTCAAAATAATGTTTTTAGATGCATAAAGTAAAAAATTTGCAATTAGGATGTCAAAGTACACCAATTATATGGAAATATATTTGTCAAAAAAGTTTAAGTGTTCATGAACTCCATGGGTCCCTGTATTAATTATTGGGAATGTTAGTTTGTTCTCCCTCTCCTTATCTCAAAAAGGAATTGACCTTTTCTATGAATTTCTACCCATCATTCTTAGTTCTGCTCTCTGGAGCCAAGTAATACAAGTTTACCCAGGTGACCTTAAATGAATCACTTAACCCCTTTGGGCCTCAGTCTCCTGCACTGTAAAATGAGGGACTTGAACTAGGTGGCCTTCAAAAGCCCTTTCAGCTTTAAATCAAGGCCCCAATGAATCTTTTATTTCTTCCCCATAACACTCTTGCAGATTCTTGAAGATAGCTACAATGACCCACTCACTAAAGCTTTTTTTTTTTACATCTCCTTTTCCTCGTAACTAATGCTTAGTTTAGTATCTCCTTGTCACTTATCCTGGTCATCCTCTGCTGCACGTGCCCCAGTTTATCAATACCCTTCCCAAAATGCATCTCCACAAATTAATATAATTTTGGAATCCAGACTCTAGTTTTAGATTTTTAACAACTTTGTTTCATTTTCTCAAGATAACCACAAAGTAGGAGGGGACTGCCCACTATGTAGATTGTTCTGCTCAGAGTCAATTAGCTTCAAAATATTGCAGTGATGGAAGGAAGGCTCTTCAGGAGGTCAAATTGTTCAGTCTTCTGATTCCAGGCAGAATCTTATTTAAACCATTTGAGAGAAATGATTGTAAACTCTTCTCTTTAAAGAGTTCTGGATTCGGTGACCTGATTCCATTGCAGTGTTGAATCACCTTGTGATATATCTAAAAAAGACCCAATATAAAATTGCCCTGTATTTCTTTCAAAGGGCTGATTTTTAAATAGGCTAGTCTGTGGCTCAAAAGGCTATGCGTTCCTGAAGGGTCATCCATCCAGTGAATCCTTCTGCCTTAAAGGACTACAAACACACTGAAATCACTGGACTTTAATTGTAGAGAAGTGGAGGGAGGGGGTCTAAGTCCCAACTTTGAAGTGTCAGAAGGAAAAAAAAAAAGCTAACGCTTTCTTAGGTAACCTAGTCTGTCCCTTCATTAAATATAGCATTAGAAAAATGTTCCTTCTCTCTAACCTTCAATTCTCCTATTATATTCTTGTCCAATTTTCTCTTAAAGAAAGTTGGGGGAGCAGCTGAGTAGCTCAGTGGATTAAGAGCCAGTCCTAGAGACGGGAGGTCCTAGGTTCAAATCTGACCTCAGCCACTTCCTAGCTGTGTGACCCTGGGCAAGTCACTTGACCCCCATTGCCTAGCCCTTGCCACTCTTCTGCCTTAGAGCCAATGCACAGTATTGACTCCAAGACAGAAGGTAAGGGTTTAAAAAAAAAAAGAAAGTTGGAATCTGAGATGGAAGGAGCACATAATCACAGATCTAGAACCATAAGGGAGCATTAGAGATCATCCTGTCTGCCACCTTCATTTTATAACTGAGAAGACAGAGGCTAAGGAAGTTAAGTTGCTTGTCCAAAGTTCCACAGACAGAAGAGAACTTGAGGGCACTGATGACAGAAAGTCAAAATTGGTCAGAATCTAAGAAAGCCTGTACCCCAATCTTGTCATTTACACTCAAGAAAACTGAGAACTGAAAGTTGTATGACTTGTCCAAGATAGCAGAGGTAAAAATAACTTTATATATGTATACATACAATAAATGTACATATACATATTAATAGATGTGTTATTGAGCCCTTAAAATTTAAAACTGCTCTAAGACAGAAAGAGAGAGAAGAGGGAGAGAACGAGAACGACACAGAGACACAGACATAGAAAAATGGAAAGAGAGAAAAGCAGAGAAACAAAAAGAGACAGACATACAGAGAAAGAGATAGAGAAAGAGGCAGAAAGGCAGAGACACAGAGAGACAGAGACAGAGTGAGAAAGCAAGTAAGCATAATGAAGGTTTGTAATGAGCTTTCCTCACAACAATCTTGTGAAGTATGTACGATAAATGTTATTACCATCTTAAATATCATGAAATTGGAGCTCTTAGGATTTTCAAGGCATGCCTTCATGTGCTTGGTGCCTGAAGTAGGATTTGAACTCAGGCTTCCTGACTCCAAAATTAGAACTCTATCTAATATACCCCTTGGTCACCTCTCAGGTAGTATGTATTAGATCCAGTATTGAAACCAATATTCTCTAACTCCAAAGTCAGTTCTTTCTACTATAACGCACTTAAAGTCCTTCCCCCACCTCACTCCACCTTAGGACTTCCAGGACTTTCTATCCAACCTGCCACTGAACTGATTTTTATGTGTTTTCTCCCCTAATTATGAGTTTGAGCTCCTTCTGCACAGAAATTGGCTCATTTTTCTATTTGTATTCTAGCATGTGTGGTGCATAGTGCTTAATAAATGTTTATTCATCCATTCAATTATTCTGCTATCAAGTTCAACCTCTACTTGAACAAGAATCTCTTTAGATGACCTTCAAATTCATGTTGATTCTAAGGTTCTAGGTTGTTCTTGATAAAAAATAATGTTAGTTCTCTTAACTTTCCCTAAGAATTCTGAATTTCCAACTCACTAATCAGTCCTACTGTTCTCCAAAACCTCTCTAAATTCTCAATAATTTTACATAGTTACAAAACTAAAAATTGGATCCAGGACCAAGGTCAGGGTCACTGTTTGAACAGTGAAATATCATCCACACTAACAGTCAGCCAGTGGGTATTTAGTTATCTGTCTTTTCTCAATAGATAAAATATGCCTTTTAAAATGAAGACCCCAAGAAAAATCGATGCACAGGAAATAAAAGTCAAGGAACTATTAGAGAAATTTCTGACAAATTTGATAAACTCACATACTCTTTCCTACTCTTCCCTATCCCATCCCACCCCCCACCCCTTTTGTAATTATGTACAAGGCTATACCAAATACTTGGTAACTACTCTCAGATATTAGATCTGTTGGCAGTGAAATTACTAAAGGGTTTATACCCAAATTAGACACTCTAATGTGACCTGGGCACCAAAGCTCCCTTTTTCTTCACTTTGTCCACTATGTACACAGCATAGGGCAATATAATAATATTAACATTTATTCTTGTGATCCTTTGTGGCCTTTTCCTCAAAATAGTCCTTTGGGGCAGCTAGTACAATTCTTGTCAGTCCCACATTAAAGATGAAGAAAATGAAGATCAAGGAGATAACATGATTTACCAAGTCACATAGCTAAGGAGGGATTTTGAATTAGAAGGGACCAGAGAAATTACATTGTTTAGTTTCCACTTTATAGAAGGGCATCTAGCTGATGCACTGGATAGAGTGCAGGGTCTGGAGTCAAAGACTTTTATAAATGTTATTGTTATTATGTTATTTTTAATCATTATATTGAAGAACATAAAAAATTCAAGATCAAAACCCTAGTACCCCAAATCCAAGTCCAATGCTCTAAATTTTACTAGACAACATTGTCCCTACAAGACTTCATAAGGGTAATAAACTTACCCTATAGAAGACATAAAGTCAGACATATATATATATATATATATATATATGTATGTATATAACCAGTTCATCCCCCTAAGTCTCCAAATATCTTATCTCTAAATAGTCCCAGCCAAGACATCATCTAAGGAAAACAGCAAATGGACACAATCCAAATAGACTGATTGTTTAAATGAGGATTGTGATATATAAAACAAGATATAAAGTTTTTTAAACAACAAAGAATAATTTTTTAGAGCATTCAGGATTGTCGGCACTCTCTACTACACTATTAGTATGGAGCTGGCTAGAGATACGTAGCACTTAGAAATGAGGATTACATTTAACATATGATGCTACCTAAAAGGGTTTTCTAGCTTTCATTCAGTGAGTTCCATTATCCTAAGCAATAATGTAGGCCTGTGCTGTACCAATCCCTGTCTTCCTTAGTCTCTTGAGCTACCTTAAACCCTTGATAGTAATAAAAGGCCAGGCAGAACCCAGCATGCATTTAAAAACTACAATAGCTTGCCACATCACACATTTGTTGGCAAGGTTTCCTTCAGTCTCCTGCTTAGTTTCTTTGTATAAATAAGCTAATTGGGAAATGGATAGGTTACTGTAGACACCTGGATACAAAAAAAAATAGCTCCAATGAAGACAGTGCATACACACACACACACACACACACACACACACACACACACACAGAGTACCTAATCTGAACTGATTGTAAAATGGTGCCTGAAACTGAAGGAATGAACAGGGCATGGCGGGATTGGACAAAATAAATTCATTACACCATACAGTACAGTGAGGTTGCCCAGAGGGGGACAGTCTGGCACACAAGGCAAGACCCAGTACAAGATTTTAGGCTAAGTGCTTTGGCCAGCACATTCGTTTTGGAGAAAAACTCAATGTGAAAACACCACATGAGCTGCCCATCCCTGTGATTCCAGTGTTCCAGAATCCGTCCCCCAACCAAAACATGGAAAGTGGCAAGCTGTGAATTGGAATTTAGTCCCCAAGATATAGATCAAATGATAGGCATCTGTCCTAATTGGTCACAATGAAACAGGGGAGCAATAATAAGAATAAATCATACAGGATGCACAAAATTAGAGGCCCATTTAAAAAAATTATCTCCCAACCCCCAGCATGGGTTTTTATTTATTACCAATAAAAATGATTATGTAGCACTTTGTGGAAAGAAATGCAATGTAAATGATAGGCAATAAAGCTCACATTTGTATGTATTACATGGAAAGAAACTAGTCCCACAGTATCCCTGATTGACACACTATACACATGCAAATGCATATCTAGAAATATGTTTTTACACATAAATGTTCATTGCCATGCACACAATGTGTACACTGCAGGAAAGAAAGGAGATCCTGGCCAAACTGGCTTACCCTTTTCCCAACCACTATGGGGGAAAGTCATTTAAGGGAAGAGATGTAATTCAGTGATCTGGGGGTTCAATCTTCCTAGCACATACAAACAATAAGGCACCCACCACCACCACCTGCGTTGGGCTGCACTCAGGACATTCAATGTTATTTTGAGAGGGCTCAGCCATAGAGATAACAGAGTTTGAAGCAATCCCTACTCAGAACACAATTCTTCAGGTTCATTTGCTTAATCCCACACCCCATTTCTAGAGCAAATGTTAGGCAAAAGGGTCCTGGTCCGTTAAACTATTTTACTAGGCTTGCTAAGATAAAATTGGCACACATTTCTGAACTGAAAGGTTTCTTCCTCCTCCTTTCATTCTCCTTGCTTCCTTTCCCTATCTTCCTTCTCTGTCTCAGGCTCCCTCTGTCTCCATCTCAGTCTCTCCTCTGTATCTCTGTCTCTACCTCCCTATTTCTCTTTATCCCTCCCCCCTCCTCCTTATCTTCCTCTCTCAGTTCCACCTTCCTCTCTCCCCGTCCCCCCCTCCTTCCCTTCTTTTCTCCTCTCTTCCCCCCCCCCCACCTCTGTCTCCCTGGCTCACCCTCTTGCCAGCCTCAGGGAGAGCAGTCATTGTATTGTTCCAGCCTAGGCTACAAAAAGGATTGACATGCCTGAATTGCACTATTGATGGGAAAGCCAACCAAGCACAAATATATACCAGCTCCAGCAGCCGCCACTTACCCAGCGCAGATCTGGAGAAGCTGCTTCAGGGGGGGAGAGGTACCAGCCGAATCCATCTTCCCTGGGACTGAGGAGGAGGAGGACGCTTCAGAGTCCAACATCAGCAGCAGCGGATGCTCGAAGGAGACCCTCCTCTCCCCACCTCACTTTCCCCAGGCAGTGATGCTGAGAAGCGGAACCACCCTTCCAGCCCGAGGAATAGCAGCAGTGGCAACCATCAGGGGCCCTGGCCTCCTCCCTCTTGGAGGAGGATGGGATGAGCTCAGAGAGAGAGCGCCTGGAACTTGCAGCGGGCACCGCGCCTGCCTCTTCCGGACTCCTCCTCTCCATCCCTCCCCCTCCCCTCCTGCCAGCTCCACCCCTGCTGCGGAAAGGAAGAGGCAGCAGTGGCAGCAGCTGGTTGTCATGACAACGGCCACAAGAAGGGAGCAGGGAAGATGAGCCAAGGAGAGAGGCTGGGGGCAAATTGAGCTGGAGATCAATCCAGGCTGCCCTCTGGGAGGCCCCCAGGACATCTGATCTAGCTCCTGAAAGGGTGGCCAGTTAAAATGAAGAGTCAGAGGAATTGGATTGGAATCTCAGTTCTGCCACTTACTAGCCGTGTGACCTAAGGCAAATTTTTTTTTATCATCTCTGGGCCTCAGTTTACATATCAGGAAAATGGGGATCATATACATATGGTCCCCATTTTCCTAATGTATACATATATATATGTATATATATATATACATATATATATGTATGTATGACATTTCTGAAATTCTTTACCCACACTCTCACTTGATCCTCAAAAACAACACTATGAGATAGGCAGGGCAGATACTACTTTGTTCATTCTATAAGTGAGACTCAGAAGGGAAATAGGTAATTCAAGGTCACACAGTAATAGAGCCCTATTTTCTCCAAACTAATATTAGCTACCTTGCAAGGACTATTCTGCAAGTAAACATGCTAGAATCATGGGATCTTGGTTCTAGATGGACCTCAAAGTGAGGACTTATAGCTGCATATGTTGTTCACAGCAAAGAAAACTAAAATGCCAGAACTGTGATTTTGTGTTTTGGGGGGTGGGGGGATCTCATTTTATTTTAGTGTGTTTTTTTAAATTATTTTCTACAAATTACATGTATACTATAATTTCCACATGTTTGCCTAAATTATATGATCAAACTTATCTTCCTCCCTCCCTCCCTTCTCTTACCCTTTCCCATGCTTACAGGTGACTGGATTTGGGGTTGTACATGTAATATCATACAAAGCTTTCCATGTTGTTCATTTTTGTGAGTAATCTGTAAAACCCAAACTCCAAAACATAAATCCAAATAAATAACTGAAAAATCATATGCTTTCATCTGTATTCTGATTCAAACAGTTTTTTCTCTGGAGGTGGATAGGTATTCTTTGTCACAAGTCCATCAGAATTGTCCTGGATCATTGTACTGATGATAATAGTTGATCGTTATAATGTTTTCCTGGTTCTGCTTATTTTACTCTACATCAGTCCATGTCTATCTTTCCAGTTCTTCCTGAAATAATCCTGTTCATCAAGGCACAATAATATTCCATCACCACCATATACCACAATTTGTTCAGCCATTCCCCAATTAATTTCTAATTCTTTGACACCACAAAAAGAGCAACAACAAATAGTTTTGCACAAATAGGTCCTTCCCCCCTTTTATTTAATCTGTCTGGCATACTGACCTAGTAGTGGTATTACTGGATCAAAGGGTATATACATTGTTTTATAGCCCTTTGGGAATAATTCCAAATTGCCCTCCAGAATGGTTGGGTCAATCCATAGCTTTCCAGTAATGCATTAGTGTCCCAATTTTGCTTCATCCTCTCATTATTCTCCTTTACTGTCAGAGTGGCCAACCTGATAGGTGTGAGGTGGTACCAAAAAGTTGTTTTAATTTGCATTTCTCTAAACAAGAGGGATTTCAAATAGTTTTTCATATGATTATTGATAACTTTGGTTTCTTCATCTGAAAACTGCTTATTCATATCCTTTGACCATTTGTCAATAGGGGAATGACTTGTATTCTTATGAATTTGATTTAGTTCTTTATACACTTGAGAAATGAGACCTTTATCAGAGAAATTTGTTACAAATATTTTCCCAATTTTTAGTTTCCCTCCTAATCCTGCTCTCATTTGGTTTTCTTTGTACAAAAGACCTATTGATTTTTAATTAGTTAAACTAAACCTTCCTGTAAAAATACTGGTTCATGTGCTTGGAGAAGTCACTAAAGAACTCTCAGTGTTGTAGGTAACTAAGACTCTAACTTGAAGAGAAGGTGGCTACCTGCATTGGTAGAGTTCTGTCAATTGGGAATTCCCTATCACTTATCTTTTCCCTTTAAAAATGAAAAATGTTAATGGCTTTATTTTTTTAAGTGACAGGAATTGAATCTGAGTTTCCCATTTTGAATCTAAGATCCAGTGAAATGAAGTAGACAAGGAGTCTTGCCAATGTGATTTCCACTCTTAGCTCTTTAAATAATTCCTTGTTCAGCTTTGAATGAGATAGTCCTTACTCTAAGTTAGTTTCCTCATCATCATAAAAATAATGGGATTGGAGCTGATGATCACTGATGGTCATTCTAGGTTTCAGTCCTCTGAACAGATAATCTCTAAAAAGGTTCCTTCCAAACTCTCATGCTCTGTGACTGGAAGGAATCAGAGACTTGGATCTGCCTTAGACTTTGTTTTAGGCATTTCCCTCTCTGGTCCTGTTTCCTTATCTATAAAGATGAATGAAGATTCTAAGGCGATCTGAGTGTCTGCCCTCTAGTCAGGCTGAGGGATGGTATTTCTACAAAGAATTTTATATATAAATACTGATGAAGTCCCTACTATGTGCCAAGCAGTACGCTAATTGCTACAGATATCATATAAAGTAAAAAATAAAATATTCCCTCTCCTCAGGGAACTTAACATTCTGCTTTTCAAGTTTACAAGATATTTAGTCCCCCCAAAACATGCATTTGTATAGACTGCTCATTGAGTGAAGGTATAAATGCTTTAGTCAGGTCCTTCATATAAAGAGGAACTAGGCCTACAATATGCACAATGCTTTCAAGAGTCACAAACTCTGGACTGCCACAAAAGTCCACTAATATATATATATATATATATATATATGTACATATATATACGTATATATACATACATATTTATACATATATAATATAAATATAATACATATATATTCCAACAGTGAATGTATATATGTATATATATATATATAAGCAAATATTGGAATAACATAATTTCAGAAGAATCCAAGCCACCAGAGACCCCAAAGAGGAATGGAAAGAGGAATTGGTTAAAAGAATGCTACAGCTTATCTAGAAGGATGGTAGGAAAGACAATAAGTACATATACATCTAGATAAGAATGCAGTTTTGGGAATGGAGTAAAAGTAAGGTAAAAAATGGTGGTTGAATTGATATACATAAAATATTAAAAGAATCAGAAGAATATATTTACTATATGGTTTGATGAATCATCTATAGTTCATTTACAGAGAGAAAAGATAAAAATCATACAATGTGAAAGGAAATGTAGGGATTCTTATTTTCACCAGTGGAGGAAGAGGATCCATTGATGAGATCTCAAATTCACTAGGATTGTGGTGGTGAACCTATGGCATGAGGGCCAGAGGAGAAAATCAGATCCCTCTTTGTGGGTATGTATGCCATTTCCCCAGCACAGAGTTCACCAGAGTTTGTTACCAGAAAGCCAGAGGGACTCGGGGCCAGGCTGCTCTGCTCCTCACCTGTGGACATTTTTCACATCAACCACCCCTCTAAAAGGTTCACCATCACTGAACTAAGATATGGTAGTGTACAGGCAGTCCAAAAAGAATTTATTATGCATTTACTATGTACGAAATGCTTTGCTAGGTGCAGGAAACAAACAAAAGAAAAGCTTGCAATCAAGAAGCATGCATGTTTTCTTGGAAAATAATATGCCCCAAATTAAAAAAGGTTTGGTACAAACAAAACCAATGTAACCAAAATTAGAAAGAAAGCAACAAAATGGAAAAAAAATCTTCATAACAAAACTCTCTGATAAAGGTTTAATTTCCCAAATACATAAGGAACAAAGTCAAATTTACAAAAAATCAAGTCATTCCCCTGTTGACAAATGGTCAAGGGCTATGAATAGGCAGTTCTCAGACGAAGAAATCAAAACTATCAATAACCACTGTAAAGACTAGAATTTAGGAATATGGGGAGACTGAGGCAGGTAGAAATTAGTTTCTCTCTGCAAGGAGTATTATATTTTTTAGAGGTTTATTAAAGGTTAAGATTTAAGAATATACAAGTAAGAAACATGTGCCTAGGCCAGAGGCCTAGACAAAATAACCTCACATCACTCAAGAGACTGCCTGCTCCAAAACGCAAGTCCAAAACCGCCGACCAGACCTTCAAAAGCCTTTGAATCCACTTAAATACCTTCTCGATCTCGGCCCAGGTGAGATTACAAGGCATTGTGGGGAAGTGGAGCAAAGGCTCATGGGGATTGTAGTCCTGTATTCGAGTCTATTTTTCACACCACATTAAAAGTATTCTATATCCCTCCTGATTAGAGAAATGCAAATTAAAACAACTCTAAGGTACCACCTTACACCAAGAAGACTGGCCAATATGGCAGCAAAGAAAAGTGATAAATGTTGGAGGGGATGTGGCAAAATTTGGGCACTAATACTTGGCTGGTGGAGTTGTGAATTGGTATAACCATTCTGGAGGGAAATTTGGAATTATGCCCAAAGAGTTTTAAAAGATTACTTGCCCCTTGACCCAGCCATACCACTTCTGGATTTGTACCCCAAAGGCATAATAAGGAAAAAGACTTGTACAAAAATATGTATAGCTGCACTCTTTATGGTGGCAAAACACTGGAAAATGAGAGGGTGTCCCTTGATTGGAGAATGGCTGAATAAATTGTGGTATCTGATGGTGATGGAATACTATTGTCCTGAAAGGAATGGTGAACTTAAGGATTTCTATGTGAACTGGAAAGACCTTCAGGAATTGACAGAGCAAAAGGAGCAGAACCAGGAGTACATTGTATGCAGAGACTGATACACCATGGCACAATCAAATGTAATAGACTTTTCTACTAGCAGCAATGCAATGACCCAGGGCAATCAAGAGGAGCTTGGGAGAAAGAATACTATCCACATACAGAGAAAGAAATGTGGGAGTAGAAATGCAGAAGAAAAACATATGATCAATCATGTGGTTCAGTAGGGATATTATTGGGGTATTGACATTAAAATATCACTCTATTGCAAATATGAATAATATGTAAATAGGTTTTGAACAATGATATATGTATAATCCAGTGAAATTGCTTGTCAGCTCCAAAAGGGGAAGGAAGAGTGATGGAAAAATCATAAATCATGAAATCATGGAAAAATATTATAAATAAATAAATAAGTTTAAAAAAGAAACTAATATGTCTGAATATAAGTATATACAAAATCTATACAAAGAAAACACAAGGTAATTTGACCAGGACTTTGGGAAAATTCAGACTCATGAAGGCTATTTTCAAATAAAAGGTTGTTTTGTTTTGTTTTTAAACTCTTACATTTTGTCTTAGTATTGATTCTAAGGCAGAAGAGCAGTAAGGGATAGGTAATTGGGATTAAGTGACTTGCCCAGGATCACTTAAGTAGAAAGTGTCTGAGGTCAAATTTGAACCCAGGACTTCTTTAAGCCTGGTACTCAATCCACTGAGTTATCTAGCTGCCCCTCAGATAAAGGTTTTAAACACCTTTCACCCAGTCAGAGTTATTTTATTTTGTTTGGCTCCCAGGAGAAGAACAAGGAGTAAAAAGATAATGAAAAGGAGTGAATTTAGTCTTGGAAGAGTGGTGTGCTTACAAATGTTTTTAACAATAAGATCTTAAAGATATAAATATACTCACAACACATTTTTAAGTTTTATCTACATTATTATTAATATTATTCCCTCCTTTTCTTGATTACAGGAAATCAGACATAATAAATGAAGCCCTGATTTGTAGTATTTATCAATTTCCAATATATAAACGCTCACATTGACAATTTAACAATTTGCTCTCCTGAGCCAGTAAAACTGGTTGTACCATAACACTGGCTTGATGTCAGGATAAAATTTCCTAGTTATTAGAGTTCTCTAGAATTGTAATGAGCTGTCCTAAGAGGCATTGAGTTCTCCCTCCTTCAATGTCTTCAAACATAGTTTGGGCCATATCTTGTCTAGTATGTTATAGTGAAGATTCCTTTTATGTAGCGTTTAGACAAGATTATCAGGCTGAAGTGCTTCCCAATTCTGTGATTTTGGAAAATTTTTTCTATGTTCTTTCCCTAATTTTTCCCTGAGAAGTACTTCAGCAATGACCAAATTGTCAAAGGAACGCTTTAAGGACCAAAAGGTATCCCTGCCTTTCTAATATGATTTACCCTGGAGTTTTTTTCTTTTATGAATCAAATTCCTGCAGTTTCTTGTGACTTCAACTCAATATTCTACACATGCAAAAGACCTCTGGAGCCCCCTGAGGCTGGGCTTCCCTGGTTAGAGGCATTGAACACTTGATCTTATCTATTAAAGATTACTTGTCATTTTTATTCTATAGGGACCCTTTATGAAGTATTTTTTAGCTGCTGAATGAATAAATGAATAAAAGAAGCTTTAATGAAGTGACTACTACAGGTTAGCATGTTGTTTGTTGTTGGTCCTTCATGTTTAAAGAAGACTAGTGACATCACAATTAGTAGTCTTTCTTGACTTGTGAGACAGAGTGATCCCAAATCAACAGCCTCAATCTCTTTTCCAGAGTCATTGAAGTTCAGTGGCAAGGCAAAGGTCAGAATAACTGGTGATGCATGGGATGCAGTGGATGAACTTGGCATATTTTTTAAACCCTCATCTTCCATCTTAGAATCAATATTGGTTCTAAGGCAGAAGAATGATAAAGGTTAGGCAATGGGGGTTAAATGACCTGCCCAGGATCACACAAGTAGAAAGTGTCTGAGGCTAGATTTAAATCTAGGACCTCCCATCTCTAGGCCTGGCTCTCAATCCACTGAGCCACCTAGTCCCTGGCATATTTGATGTCTAACCAAGCTATAAATGCTCCACAGCACTTGATTCAGTCATCTTCATGGTCAAAGGAACAAATTTTTCTCCTCCACCCCTTCTACAAGGAGATATCTTTCAGTGTTTAGAGTAGACATCCCCCTAGATCACCAAGAGGTTTAAAATCTGTCAGCTACCCTCAACTTTATTTAGCCCATCTGCCAAGACAGTTTTTCATCTGTGGTTGGTTATTACACATGGTACAACTTCTTGGAGCCACAGATGAAAGTTGGTGATGCAAAGTCAAAAGAGATATAGTCTCTTCACTCAAGGAGCTTATTCTAATAAATATACTTTCCTTTGGTACAGAAAGCCGTGGTTCTGTAACATCTAAGTATACTTGTGGTAGGGCCAAAGAAACAAGGCTGGTACATAGGAAACCTAGTTGAATAAATAAAAATTAATCTTGGAGACTTTATTATACTAGGTTGTAGTCCCTGCCCTACAAGGAAGGAATTATGTGATCTGAGGCAAGACATAATCTCTCTGGTTTCAGTTACATCATTGGTAAGGAGAAGAAAAAAGAATTGGAATCATGGCATATAAAGAAGAGCCTTTGATATGGAGTCAAGGCTTGAACACCATCGCTGCTCCTTCCTTCATTACCTTAAACAAAGTATTATCCCTCTGGATTCCATTTCCCTATCTCTGAAAAATGAGGTACTAGAGTTAGACTAAAAGATCTCTCAAGTCCTTTTAATCTGACATCCTCACTTCAAATTCTCAGGTCTATTTTACCTTTGACAATAGTATGCCTCCCCTACTCTTTCCCTGAAATAAAGATCAAACATGAACTGTAGGGGCCAGATATATTCTCATCTCTTAGAAGGCATCTTTAAAAATGCATCACCCTTTTATAAGAAGGACCCAGGACTCTACCTACTCTATTTTGACTACCACACCAGAGCAGAGACTTGACATTTCCCCTCTCACTATACTGTATCATCCCCAGTCCCTCTACCTCTTGCTCAAGTATATTAGCATTGCTTCTGAGAAGGACTGATCATCTTTTCTGCTCCATGGCTCCTCTTAGAATCCCCTTGATTCTACCTAGCTAGCTTCCACTAGCCACTACTTCTGACTCACTCAAACCCCTTCATATCAATCTCATATTTCCTTTGGTCCTATCCTATTCTATATCACCCTCAAGTGTGCCCTTCAAAACATCATTCTATTGGTAACACACTTCCCTTCATTTGTAGACCAACTAATTTATCTTTAACCAGGGGGAAAAAAACTTTGTTTCTGTTTTGAATTGAGTCTCCTATATAGAATAATTTCCTCAGTGCGTGAAAGGACCTTTTTATTTCCTTTGTCTATTTTAAGTCAATCAATCCCAACTTAAAGTACCCCTATTTAATACTTAGTAAGTCACTAACAAAGAAAGTTCACACTCCCAAAGACCAGAAGCACTGCCCTCCCCCTCCCCCCCTTGCAGTGCTAAGCAAATTGAAAGGCTCTGATTGATTCCTGTGAATTGAGAGAGAGACAGGAAGTGATGTGGAGAAACTGCTTATAAAAAGCCAGCCCCAGGGGACTTCCTGTCAAGATGGCGGCTTAGAGAAAGCTAAAGTTCAGATCTCCGGAAACCCTTCCTTACCGATCTCAAACTGTATGCTCTTAGGGCACCGAAATTCAAAACGAACAACAGGATAGACCCCGGGAACCCTCCAAAAGCCAAAACCTGAGATCACTTGGATCTAAGGGGTAGGCAGAAGGAAGGTCCCAGGACCCATCCCCCCCCCAACCCAGAGCTCTGAGTTGGAGGCAGCAGCGGGAACCTCAGAGCCAGGAAAAAGGGCCTCAGGGCCAGCTATTCTGAAGGCCGCACCCTGAAAACAACCTAAGCCAGACGTAGGGGCACCCAACACAGACAGCAGGGAAACAGAGAGAAATGGGGGGAGCCTGTAGCCCCCTGGCTGGATCCTTCCATCTGAGTCTCACAGAAGATCCCTGCATCAGGGCATACTCAGTCCAACCCAGCTGAAGCTAATCCTATCAGGAGCCCTCAGAGTTCCAGGAAGCCACGGCCCCTCCCCCTCAGAGTGCTGGGTCCTCTGGCCTGCAAAAACATTGAAAAACCCTGTGGAGAGTGCCAAGCCAGGCTCAGAGCATAGAAGTAAGGCAAAAAAGAAACATCGGGAGGGAACTGAGAACAGTAACAACTCAAACCCCGGGATTCCCCGGGAAGACAGAACAACAGCTGCATAGAACAGACAATTTGCCTAGGGCTAAAGCCTCTGAACACCAGACAGAGATAAGAAAAGCTAGTCCTCCCCACTCAGATAGAGATGGCAAACAGCACAGAAAAGCCTCAAAACTCCAAGAAAAACAAGAAGAAGGGGGCGATTTTGGACAAATTTTATGGAGCAAAAATACAAAATACAGAGGACATAGAAGAGGAAACACAAGCAAATGCCCCAAAACCTTCCAAAGGAAATGGAAACTCTCCACAAACTCATGAAGAATTTGAATCAGAAATGATCAAAAAGATGGAAGCCTTCTGGGAGGAAAAGTGGGAAATAATGAGAAAGAAATTCATGCATCTAAAAAACCGGTTTGACCAAACTGAAAAGGAAAACCAGTCTTTAAAGGTCAGAATCAGGCAACTGGAAGACAATGAGCAAGAATTAATAAAGCAAAGCGAAAAAACCAAGAAATTAGAAGAGAAAATAAAATATCTCACTGACAAGGCCATAGACTTGGAAAATAGAGGGAGAAGAGACAATTTAAGAATAGTTGGACTACCAGAAAAGCCAGAAATAAACAGCAAACTCGACATCGTAATACAAGATATAATCAAAGAAAATTGCCCAGAGATCCTAGAACAAGGGGGCAATACAGGCACTGAAAGAGTTCACAGAACACCCTCTACACTAAATCCCCAAAAGACAACTCCCAGGAATGTAATTGCCAAATTCCAAAACTCTCAAACAAAAGAAAAAATCTTACAAGAAGCCAGAAAAAGACAATTTAGATATAAAGGAATGCCAATCAGGGTCACACAAGACCTTGCAAGTGCCACTCTGAATGAACGTAAGGCATGAAACATGATTTTCAGAAAAAAAAGAGAGCTGGGCCTTAAACCAAGAATCAGCCATCCATCAAAACTGACTATATACTTCCAAAGGAAAGTATGGGCATTCAACAAAATAGAAGATTTCCAAGTTTTTGCAAAGAAAAGACCAGAGCTCTGTGGAAAGTTCAATATCGAAAAACAAAGAGCATGGAATACCTGAAAAGGTAAATATGAAGGAAAGGGAAAAGGAGAAAAATGTTATCTTTTTCTTTTACCCAAACTCTCTTCTATAAGGACTACATTTATATCTATGTATATTAATATGTGGAGAAAATGTAATGAGTAAATAGGGGAAAAAGAAAAACCAAATAGAATAATCTTTCTCACACAAAGATTCACATGGGAAGGGGAGGGGAAGAAAACTCCTATAAGGAGGAGAGGAAGAGAGTTTTTACTTAAACCTTACTCTCAGGGAAATCAACTCTGAGAGGGAAAAACATCCAGATCCTTTGGGATCTTGAACTCTATCTTACCCAACAAGGGTAGGGAGAAGGGAAAACCAAGGGGGATAGGGGGAAGGGAACACGAAAAAGGGAGGGAAGAAGAGGGGGGAGGGAGAGGGAACAAAAAGAGAGGGACTAGAAAGGGTAACATATCAAGTGAGGGGACAAGGGGGACTGATTTAAAGTAAATCACTGGATTAAAAGGTAGAGCTGAAGAAGAAAGGTTATAATTAGGGAAGGATATCAAAATGCAAGGGAGTCCCCAAGTGACAATCATAACTTTGAATGTGAATGGGTTGAACTCACCCATAAAACGTAGACGAATAGAAGAATGGATTAGAATCCAAAACCCTACCATATGTTGTCTTCAAGAAACACACATGAGGAGGGTAGACACCCACAAGGTCAGAATTAAAGGATGGAGTAAGACCTTCTGGGCCTCAACTGACAGAAAGAAGGCAGGAGTTGCAATCATGATATCTGATAAAGCCAAAGCAAAAATAGACCTGATCAAAAGGGATAGGGAAGGTAATTATATTTTGTTAAAAGGGACTTTAGATAATGAGGAAATATCACTAATCAACATGTATGCACCAAATAATATAGCACCCAAATTTCTAATGGAGAAACAAGGAGAATTGAAGGAAGAAATAGACAGTAAAACCATATTAGTGGGAGACTTGAACCAACCATTATCAAATTTAGATAAATCAAATAAAAAATAAATAAGAAAGAGGTAAAAGAAGTGAATGAAATCTTAGAAAAATTAGAATTAACAGACATATGGAGAAAAATTAATAGGGACAAAAAGGAATACACCTCAGCACCACATGGCACATTCACAAAGATTGACCATACACTAGGTCACAGAAACATGGCATACAAATGCAGAAAAGCAGAAATAATAAATGCAGCCTTTTCAGATCACAAGGCAATAAAAATAATGATCAGTAATGGTACATGGAAAACCAAATAAAAATTAATTGGAAATTAAACAATATGATACTCCAAAATCGTTTAGTTAGAGAAGAAATCATAGAAACAATTAATAATTTCATTGAGGAAAATGACAATGGCGAGACATCCTTTCAAACCCTTTGGGATGCAGCCAAAGCTGTAATTAGAGGTAAATTCATATCCCTGAGTGCATATATCAACAAACTAGGGAGAGCATAGATCAATGAATTGGAAATGCAAATAAAAAAACTCAAAAGCGATCAAATTAAAAACCCCCAGAAGAAAACCAAACTAGAAATCCTAAAAATTAAGGGAGAAATTAATAAAATTGAAAGTGATAGAACTATTGATTTAATAAATAAGACAAGAAGCTGGTACTTTGAAAAAACAAAACAAAACAGACAAAGTACTGGTCAATCTAATTAAAAAAAGGAAAGAAGAAAAGCAAATTAACAGCATCGAAGATGAAAAGGGGGACATCACCTCCGATGAAGAGGAAATTAAGGCAATCATTAAAAATTACTTTGCCCAATTATATGTCAATAAATATGCCAATCTAGGCGATATGGACGAATATTTACAAAAATACAAACTGCCTAGACTAAAAGAAGAAGAAATAGAATTCTTAAATAAGCCCATATCAGAAAATGAAATCCAACAGGCCATCAAAGAACTCCCTAAGAAAAAATCCCCAGGGCCTGACGGATTCACAAGTGAATTCTATCAAACATTCAGAGAACAGTTAATCCCAATACTATACAAACTATTTGACATAATAAGCAAAGAGGGAGTTCTACCAAACTCCTTTTATTACACAAACATGGTACTGATTCCAAAACCAGGCAGATCAAAAACAGAGAAAGAAAATTATAGACCAATCTCCCTAATGAATATAGATGTGAAAATCTTAAATAGGATACTAGCAAAAAGACTACAGCAAGTGATCAGAAGGGTCATCCACCATGATCAAGTAGGATTTATACCAGGGATGCAGGGCTGGTTCAATATAATTGACCACATCAACAAACAAACCAACAAAAATCACATGATTATTTCAATAGACACAGAAAAAGCCTTTGATAAAATACAACATCTATTCCTATTAAAAACACTAGAAAGCATAGGAATAGAAGGGTTTTTCCTAAAAATAATAAACAATATATATCTAAAACCATCAGTTAATATCATCTGCAATGGGGATAAACTAGACGCATTTCCAATAAGATCAGGAGTGAAACAAGGATGCCCATTATCACCTCTACTATTTGACATTGTACTAGAAACACTAGCAGTAGCAATTAAAGAAGAAAAAGAAATTGAAGGCATCAAAATAGGCAAGGAGGAGACCAAGTTATCACTCTTTGCAGATGACTTGATGATCTACTTAAAGAATCCTAGAGATTCAACCAAAAAGCTAATTGAAATAATCAACAACTTTAGCAAAGTTGCAGGATACAAAATAAACCCACATAAATCATCAGCTTTTCTATATATCTCCAACACAGCTGAGCAGCAAGAACTAGAAAGAGAAATCCCATTCAAAATCACCTTAGACAAAATAAAATCTACCTCCCGAGACAAACACAGGAACTATATGAATACAACTACAAAACACTCTCCACACAACTAAAACTAGACTTGAGCAATTGGAAAAACATTAACTGTTCATGGATAGGATGAGCCAATATAATAAAAATGACCATCCTACCCAAACTTATTTATCTATTTGGTGCCATACCAATTGAACTACCAAAATACTTCTTCACTGATTTAGAAAAAACCATAACAAAATTCATTTGGAAGAACAAAAAAAGATCAAGGATATCCAGGGAAATAATGAAAAAAAAAACATATGATGGGGGCCTTGCAGTCCCTGACCTTAAACTATATTACAAAACAGCAGTCATCAAAACAATTTGGTACTGGCTAAGAAACAGAAAGCAAGATCAGTGGAATAGACTGTGGGAAAGCGACCTCAGCAAGACAGTATACGATAAACCCAAAGATCCCAGCTTTTGGGACAAAAATCCACTATTCGATAAAAACTGTTGGGAAAATTGGAAGACAGTGTGGGAGAGACTAGGAATTGATCAACACCTCACACCCTACACCAAGATAAATTCAAAATGGGTGAGTGACTTAAACATAAAGAAGGAAACCATAAGTAAATTGGGTAAACACAGAATAGTATACATGTCAGACCTTTGGGAGGGGAAAGACTTTAAAACCAAGCAAGACATAGAAAGAATCACAAAATGTAAAATAAATAATTTTGACTACTTCAAATTAAAAAGCTTTTGCACAAACAAAACCAATGTAACTAAAATCAGAAGGGAAACAACAAACTGAGAAAAAATCTTCATAGAAACCTCTGACAAAGGTTTAATTACTCAAATTTATAAAGAGCTAAATCAACTGTACAAAAAATTAAGCCATTCTCCAATTGATAAATAGGCAATGGACATGGATAGGCCATTCGCAGATAAAGAAATCAAAACTATTAATAAGCACATTAAGAAGTGTTCTAAATCTCTTATAATCAGAGAGATGCAAATAAAAACAACTCTGAGGTATCACCTCACACCTAGCAGATTGTCTAACATAACAGCAAAGGAATGTAATGAACGCTGGAGGGGATGTGGCAAAGTAGGGACATTAATTCATTGCTGGTGAAGTTGTGAACTGATCCAACCATTCTGGAGGGCAATTTGGATCTATGCCCAAAGGGCAACAAAAGAATATCTACCCTTTGATCCAGCCATAGCACTGCTGGGTCTGTACCCCAAAGAGATAATGGACAAAAAGACTTGTACAAAAATATTCATAGCTGCGCTCTTTGTGGTGGCCAAAAAACTGGAAAACGAGGAGATGCCCCTCAGTTGGGGAATGGCTGAGCAAATTGTGGTATATGTTGGTGATGGAATACTATTGTACTCAAAGGAATAATAAAGTGGAGGAGTTCCATGGAGACTGGAACAACCTCCAGGAAGTGATGCAGAGCGAGAGGAGCAGAAGCAGGAGAACATTGTACACAGAGACTAAAACACGGTGGTATAATCGAATGTAATGGACTTCTCCATTAGTGGCGGTGCAATGTCCCTGAACAATTTGCAGGGATCTAGGAGAAAAAAACACTATTCATAAGCAAAGGATAAACTATGGGAGTAGAAACACCGAGGAAAAGCAACTGCCTGAATACAGCGGTTGAGGGGATATGACAGAGGAGAGACTCTAAATGAACACTCTAATGCAAATATTATCAACATAGCAATGGGTTCAAATCAAGAAAACATGTAATGCCCAGTGGATTTACACGTCGGCTATGGGGGGTGGGGGGGAGGAAAAGAAAATAATCTATGTCTTTAATGAATAATGCTTGGAAATGGTCAAATAAAATATAAAAAAAAAACACTAGAAAGCATAGGAATAGGAGGGTCTTTCCTAAAAATAATAAACAGCATATATCTAAAACTATCAACTAATATCATCTGCAATAGGGATAAACTAGATGCATACCCATTAAGATCAGGAGTGAAACAAGGATGCCCATTATCACCTCTATTAGTTGACATTGTACTAGAAACACTAGCAGTAGCAATTAGAGAAGAAAAAGAAATTGAAGGCATTAAAATTGGCAATGAGGAGACCAAGTTATCACTCTTTGCGGATGACATGATGGTCTACTTAAAGAATCCTAGAGATTCAACCAAAAAGCTAATTGAAATAATCAACAACTTTAGCAAAGTTGCAGGATACAAAATAAACCCATATAAGTCATCAGCATTTCTATACATCTCCAACACAGCTCAGCAGCAAAAACTAGAAAGAGAAATCCCATTCAAAATCACCTTAGACAAAATAAAATACCTAGGAATCTATCTCCCGAAACAAACACAGGAACTATATGAACACAACTACAAAACATTCTCCATACAACTAAAACTAGACTTTAGCTATTGGAAAAGCATTAACTGTTCATGGATAGGATGAGCCAATATAATAAAAATGACCATCCTACCCAAACTTATCTATCTATTTAGTGCCATACCTATGGAACTTCCAAAAAATTTCTTTACTGATTTAGAAAAAAACATAACAAAGTTCATTTGGAAGAACAAAAAAAGATCAAGGATATCCAGGGAAATAATGAAAAAAAAAATACAAAGGAAGGGGGCCTTGCAGTCCCAGATCTCAAACTATATTACAAAGCAGCAGTCATCAAAACAATTTGGTACTGGCTAAGAGACAGAAAGGAGGATCAGTGGAATAGACTTGAGGCAAGTGACCTCAGTAAGACAATATATGATAAACCCAAAGATCCCAGCTTTTGGGTCAAAAATCCACTATTTGATAAAAACTGCTGGGAAAATTGGAAGGCAGTGTGGGAGGGATTAGGAATAGATCAACACCTCACACCCTACACCAAGATAAATTTAAAATGGGTGAATGACTTGAACATAAAGAAGGAAACTATAAGTAAATTAGGCAAACACAGAATAGTATACATGTCAGACCTTTGGAAAGGAAAAGACTTTAAAACCAAGCAAGACATAGAAAGAGTCACAAAATGTAAAATAAATAATTTCAACTACTTCAAATTAAAAAGCTTTTGTACAAACAAAACCAAAATAACTAAAATCAGAAGGAAAGCAACAAATTGGGAAGCAATCTTCATAAAAACCTCTGACAAAGGTTTAATTATTCAAATTTACAAAGAGCTAAATCAATTGTACAAAAAATCAAGCCATTCTCCAACTGATAAATGGGTCAGGGACATGAACAAGCAGTTCTCAGCCAAAGAAATCAAAACTATTAATAAGCACATGAAAAAGTGCTCTACATCTCTTACAATCAGAGAGATGCAAATAAAAACAACTCTGAGGTATCACTTCACACCTAGCAGATTGGCTAACATGACAGCTATGGAAAGTAATGAATGCTGGAGGGGATGTGGCAAAGTAGGGACACTAATTCGCAATAAAAGACTGTCTGCCCTTTGATCCAGCCATAGCACTGCTGGGTTTGTACCCCAAAGAGATCATAAGGAAAAAGACTTGTACAAGAATATTCATAGCTGCACTCTTTGTGATGGCCAAAAATTGGAAAACGAGGGGATGCCCTTCAATTGGGGAATGGCTGAACAAATTGTGGTATATGTTGGTGATGGAATACTATTGTGCTAAAAGGAATAATGAAGTGGAGGAATTCCATGGAGACTGGAACAACCTCCAGAAAGTGATGCAGAGCGAAAGGACCAGAACCAGGAAAACATTGTACACAGAGGCTAATACACTGTGGTACAATTGAAGGTAATGGACTTCTCCATTAGGGTCAATGCAATGTCCCAGAACAACTTGCAGGGATCTAAAAAACACTATCCACAAGCAGAGGATAAACTGTGGGAGTAAAAACACCGATGAAAAGCAACTGCTTGACTACAGAGGCTGAGGGGAAATGACTGAGGAGAGACTCTAAATGAACTCCCTAGTGCAAATACCAACAACATGGAAATGGGTTCGAATCAAGAACACATGTGAAACCCAGTGGAATCACACGTCGTCTATGGGGGTTGGGGGAGGAAAAGAAAATTATCTTTATCTCTAATGAATAATGCTTGGAAATGATCAAATAAAAATTATTAAAAAAAAAAAAAAAGCCAGCCCCAGGACTCCTGAGGAGGCATTTTAGGAGGAATTTGATTGAAGAGGAGACTTTTTCTACAATTCATTCTTCGAGGCAATTTGGCGTTGGTGAGTCAGGCTAAAGAAGCATTCTGTACTGCATAGATTTGGTGTTGTGACTCGAGCTGAAGGAAGAGGCTTATGCTGGTGAGACCCTTGTTCAAGAGGCTATAGGACTTCCACTTGGAGAAGAGAACTTTATCCTGAGTGAGCTGAATTTCTTTGAATAGGGGCTCTAGCGTGGTAGGCTAGGAAATGTTTTCTACTTCCCTCATACATTTGCCTCATTTTACTATATTTATATTAAATTAAGTTATTAAGAGCAACTAAGAACATTTTGACTAAAGAAGTTAATTTTATATTGACCACAATTCTTTTTTTAAACATTTTTATTTTTGTCAAACCAAATTTTTAACTATTACATTTAGCAACCAATTTTAATTTTTACAATGGAACATCCATAAGGCAAAAAACTATTTTATTTTTGCATCTATATACATAGCACATTGTTTGGCACATAATAGGTGCTTAATAAATGTTTGTCAAAATGAAATTAAAATTAGATGAAATCTTTTCCAGGAAACATTCATTGACTAATGAATCTTCATTGTGCTATTCCCATAGCACTTAAGAATTCAGTCTTCTAGGAACAACCTCCAGGAAGTGATGCAGAGCGAGAGGAGCAGAACCAGGAGAACATTGTACACAGAGACTAATACACTGTGGTATAATTGAACGTAATGGACTTCTCCATTAGTGGCGATGTAATGTCCCTGAACAACTTGCAGGGATCCAGGAGAAAAAAACACCATTCATAAGCAAAGGATAAACTATGGGAGTGGAAACACCGAGAAAAAGCAACTGCCTGAATACAGAGGTTGAGGGGACATGACAGAGGATAGACTCTAAATGAACACTCTAATGCAAATACTATCAACAAAGCAATGGGTTCAAATCAAGAAAACATCTAATGCCCAGTGGACTTACGCGTCGGCTATGGGGGGTGGGGGGGAGAAAAAGAAAATGATCTATGTCTTTAACGAATAATGCTTGGAAATGATCAAATAAAATATATTAAAAAAATAAAAAAAAATAAAAAAAGATAGAAAAAAAAGAATTCAGTCTTCTATACTATCTAGTTGTCTTGGAATTAATCTATCAAAACAACATCACTAGCAATAGTGTTTGGCACTTAAAGTTTAATACAAAGTGGCAAATGGACAGCTGGATGAGACAGTAGATAGCGTACCAGACCCAGACTCAGGAAGACTTGGCTTTCTGAGTTTAAATCCAGCCTCATTCATTTACTAGCTGTGTGACCCAGGCAAGTCATTTAACCCTGTTTGCTTCAGTTTCCTCATATGTAAAATAAGCTGGAAAAAGGATTGGCAAATCACCCTAGTATCCCTGTCAAGAAAACCCCAATTTGGGTTACAAAGAGTCAGATATGACTGGGAAAAAAACAAACGAACAACAACGAGAATGGCATAGGTACCACATTCAGACTCAGAGAATTTGAGTTCAAGATTCAGATGTCCTACTTCTTCATTATGTGACCTTTAGTGAATCATAAATCCTCCCTGAATGTCAGTATCCTCATCAAAATTATAGTACTTGTACAACCTATCTTGTCAGACTGTTTTAAGAGATCCAAATAAGATAATATATGTAAATGCTTTTGTAGAGTAGAATATGATTGTGAATTACCATTATTTCCAAAGAACTTTAAGGTATATAAAGTGCCCTATTTACAAGAGGCAAGAATGTTTTAGTATCAAAAAAGGAGGGACTCTTTTATTTTTTTTTTTCAGGAAGAAACTTGAGGCCTTTAAAAGAACTGTACAATTTCCCAAAAGACAGCCAAACCCATTCCACACCTGTTTAATTCTATGCTTACCTCATGTGATAGGGCCAGGATGTCTCATAAGAGGGATTAGATTTTCCTAAAAGGTGAGAAAGCTAGCCCCAGCACCTGATGGGCCCCTACCCTATGGCTTCTTGGTCACTTAAGGTTTAAAAATCTCATTTGTATGGAATCAGGCCCCTCTGACTAAATGGGTGTCTTAATATTTCCTGGTTGTATTAGAACAAAGTAAACCGTTAGTTGACTATTCATCGATTTACACATGCTTCACTTCATCCCACAATTGAACCAACCTGAGCTAATAAAGTACTGGTGTTAGACAGTTCTAACTCAGGATCTGTCTGAGATATATGGACAAATTCCATAAGGTATCTATATAACTATGTATCAGAATCTTCACAGTAATGTTTGTTCTTTTTTATTTTTATTCTGTCAATAATTAGTACTGTCTTGGAGTGATTATAGATCTTATTGAAAATCTCTGCAATGTTTTGAGGCTTGACATAAGCAACAAAATGTCACCTCTAAACAAAATTTCCCAAAAGTCTTCATTATTTCCAGGATGTTTCTCTAAAACTTATATTCTTCACTGGACCACTTCTCTGACAGTAACATATGCATTTGGGCACCATATCACTCTTATTTTGTACTTTGATAAACATTAATGATCAGAAGGTTGCCAAACAAAGCTTTTTGGGTTAGGATGGATTGGAGAAGGAAGATAATTAAGATAGAAAGAACAAATTAAGAGAGACTTACAAAAGTACAGGGACAGTGGTATAGGGAATGTATGTTACAAATTTGTGGAAATAGTGTTGCCAAAACTTGGCAACTAGAAGGATATATGTGTCAGGAGAGTAAGAGTAAGGGAAGAGTCAAGGTTGACTGCAAAGTAAAATAAACAAAGCTGCATGATTAAAAGGACCTTACTATAAATTGGGGTGTATGGGGTGCTCAGGAAGGAGTAATATCTCTGGTATGGAGGGCTTGTCGTGCCCTCCTAGGGTAGCTCTCCAGCCTCTGACCCCCACCTGACACCCAGCTCTCACTTGTGGCTCCCAGTAGCTGCTAGCATGCGGCAGTGGCCACACCCCAGGCAACGGCTTCGACAGGCCGGCTAAACCTTGTGAGGGTAGCGATCGGGTCATCGTGGACCCCTGGTGAACCAGAGCTTTGCTCACCCAGCATGTGAAGACTGCTTCAGCTGAACAGGCGGAAGAAACCAACAAGAAGGTTCAACGGCTGAGATGGCGATGCAGCAAAGCACTGTGGAGTGCTCAGGGGGTGTTGGAGCACAAAAGACAACACGGCCATCCAATGCAGCTGAGGAAGTCTCCAGGTGTAACGACTTTTCGTGCCAATGGACCCAGGCTTCCAACGCCAAGAGAGTGGGACTGTCTCTGTGCATCGACTTTTCCACTTAAATCTTCATGCACAGGTGTCTTTGTGCACAAAAACGTCATCCTTGGTTACCGAGAGACTACTACCACCACTATAAATTACAGGGATTTTGAAGAAAGATAGATTTGTGGGAAAATATCTTTTCTAGACATTAAGTTTAATGTATTTATAAGGCCCAGAAGGGAGTCATCCAGGGAGCAACTGGCAATATAGGACTGGAGTGTGAAGAGAGATAGAGGATATAAGGAGGGGAAGGGGAGAGACAGAGACAGAGAGAGGCTGTAATCTTAAATAGTGTAGATTAGCATCACAGAAATGCTATTCAAATCATTGGAAATAAATAAGATTTCTTCAGAAAGTAGAATATAGAGACTATGAGTGTAGAAAGGGGGGCTGAGGACCAAGCCCCAGGGAACATCCATGATTAGGGTAGAGACAATGGATAATGAATCAATGAAGGGGACTGAGAATTGATCAGATGGGTTGGAAGGTGACAAGTAAGAGATGTGTCACAAAAGTCAAAGGAAGAGACATTATGCAGCCAGGCATTTTTTGACGGTATCAAGAGAAGTAGAGAAGTTAAAAAGAGTGAGGAATGATAGAAGGCCACCTGATTTAGTAAATTCTGTTTGGTGTATTATTCTGTGAGTCTTAAATGTATAACAAGCTGCACTGGAAATGTATTCTGTAGAACTTGAAGTTGGTGAATGAAGAAACCATAGAGAACTGTTACTCAGAGAATATCTGGTTTGTTAGTATTATTATTCATTTATAAAAATCTAAATTAAATGTAAAATGTTTATATTGTCTCAATAGCAACTTTTATTGATCATTGTAAAATTTAGTCACGTAACATTTAAGGAATTCCTTAGTAATTTTCAAATATTCATGTAACCTATATATCAGGGTCCACCAAGCTCTGAGGTCACATGGACTGATCTCAAGGACCCTCTCTCAGAATTTATTCTGGAGATTTCATCAAAATAGAGGCTATGTATAGTTCATTTTTCAAGTTTTAAAAAATGTGGGTAGAAGAGTCTCCAGCTACCATATATGCACTACAAGTAACAAATTCATATCAAGTACAAGAAGTCTTTATTTTGTATAACAGAAAAGTTAGAAGGTGTAAAGAATTCACCAGACTGCACAAATGAATAGAAAACATAGAGACTCATAGCAGTCCATAGATAAACATCATCGTTAACTTGAACTTCCCACTAGAAATCCTCTGTAAAGATGAATTACTTTGGAGAGGATGACTATTTTTTTATGCCATTAAGACTAAAGAGGGTTGTTGAACAAGGGTATTCCTTAAAGCTGTCAGAAAATCTTGTATAATTTTGACATTTGCAAGGGAAACACATAGTTGGGAAAAAATACCTTTAATGAAACATTTTGTTCTACCAAGTAAAATCCTTTTTAATAGTTAATAAATAGAAGCACATATGCTTTTCAATTAATTCTGGGACTGTAAAAATATCTATTTTAAAATATCACTGGCAAAAAGCCTGCCTGTTTCTTTTTCATACTACTACCAAGGATACCCTTGATGTTTGTTTATATTATTCTCATAAAATTTTTATACAAATGGGAAGGTAGGCATATGATTTGGTTATTATTGATATTTTGCTTGCTTTTGGGAGGGAGAGTAGAGGAAAGAGCAAGGCCCAAGAGTTTTTTTCTATATTTATCATAACTGCCCTTCATTCCCATATAGAGATGAGGGGGGCTGTGTCTATACAAACTAAGTGCCACTATATCCTTGTGTTAGAGAGAAGTAATCTTTTCATTCAATCCCCTATGAATGCCTCCCTTCATTCCAAAATTAAACCTGAACTAACAAGATGTTTGTGTTAGACTTACCTCTAATACAGGATCTGTTTAAGGTATCCAAATTGATAAACTTCATAAGGTGTACATCTTTAATAGTCACTCCTCTTTGAAATACCTTGAAGACAAATTCCTCAATGCCTTAGAAGTTGTGTCACCTCCAGCATATTTCTCCACAAGTTTTACTTCTCTAGTCTACCTGCTGTTTTCAGCTTTGTGTTCTTTACTGCCATTTCCCCCCTTACCTAGAACATTGGAGACTTGTTAAACCATTGTCTTAATGTAGTCACCTCAATGTGAAAAATTTCATTATAAAGATTTTGCAAATATCTCCTTCATTTTATGTGTTTCCATCCTACTTTCAAACGTATATGCTCCTGCAATAATTTTGCTTAGTTGTATCTCTTGACAAGTTTTCTTTTTAATGTATATATATATATATTATCAATTACATACAATAACAAATTTCCACACAATTTTTCCTAAGTTATATGATCAAACTTATCTCTCTCTTTCTTCCTTCCTTTTCCAGTTCTATCAGGCAATTCAATCTCAATTATACATGTATTATCATGTAACACATATTTCCATATTGTTCATTTTTGTGAGTAATCATACCAAAACCCTGAAATATAAATAAATAAATAAACAAGTGATGAATCATATGATTTCATCTGCATTCTGACTCCAACAGTTCTTTCTCTGAAGGTAGAGAGCAATCTTTGCCAAGTCCCTCATAATTTTCCTGGATTATTGTATTGCTGAGAGTAGCTAAGTCTATCACAGTTGATCATTGCACAATATTTCTATTACTGTGTACACTGTTTTCCTGGTTCTGCTTATTTCACTCTGCATCAGTTCTTGTAGGTCCTTCTAGCTCTTTTTGAAATCATCCTTTTCATTCCTCAAAGCCAATAGTATTCCATCATCATCCCATATCACAATTTGTTCAGCCATTCCCCAATTGATGAACATCCCTTTAATTTCCAATTCTTTGCCACCACTAAAAGAGCAGCTATACATATTTTTGTAGCTTTAAGAAACCTGTCTGGGATACAGACCTAGTAGTATTACTGGATTAAAGGGTATGCATTGTTTTATAGCCCTTTGGGCATAATTCCAAATTGTCCTCCAGAATGGTTGGGTCAATTCATAGCTTGCCAATAATGCATTAGTGTCCCAATTTTTCTACATCCTCTCCAACATTTATCATTCACCTTTACTGTTATATTGGCCAGTCTGCTAGGTATAAGGTGGTACCTGTAAATCTTAAAAACTACTCAGACTGTACCTTAGAAGATTTGGTTTAGCTATTCCCTTATTGTAACAATGGAGAAACTTGGTCTAACAAGAATCAGGAATGTATTGGGAATTTTTAAAAATACTCCACCCTACTCAGACAGTGCCTTAGGGGAAGATAAAGTTGTAAACTTCTGATTGAACAATGAAAGTCCCCACTCATACCTTATAGTGAAGCTAGAACTTTAAGATAGGTCTATTTTTAGATCTAATACAAAAGGTGTTAAGTACCAGTAAAGGTTAAATTAATCATAAAAAGGTCAAGTAACTTACAAAAGGCAAGCTTAACAAAGAGGTGTGAAGTACTCAGAAGATATAATCTAACAAGAGAAGGTGTGAACTAAAGAGTGGTGAAAACTAAGAATGGGCAGTCCTGGAAAAAAGTGTCTACTGTGATTGGTAGATGTGAAAATTTAGGGGAGGTGACATAAGAGAAAATTTTCTTTAAAAGGAAGGGTAAAAAGTCAGTTCAGGCTAATTGGAATTCAGGAGATTCAGTGGAGGACTGGAGCTTCCTTGGAGACAGTCTCGTGGTGAGTGATAAGACTGACTCACTCTCCCTTAGTTTCAGGAAGGCCACTTTGGCCAAAGCCTTTAACTACTGCCTGGCTCAGCCTGAACCAGAGCAGTTTAAATTAATTCTCTCTCTCTCTCTCTCTCTCTCTCTCTCTCTCTCTCTCTCTCTCTCTCTCTCTCTGTCTCTCTCTCTCTCTCTCTCTCTCTCTCTCTCTCTCTCTCTCTCTCTCTCTCTCTCTCCTTCCCTTAATTCTTTCTTTCTTTATTAATTAAAATCTCCATAAATCCCAGCTGACTTGGGTATTTTCATATTTGGGGATTTCCCATGGCGACCACTTACTTAGATTTTAAGTCAAAACACTAAAATTATCCTTACATATCTCAGAGTTATTTTAATTTGCATTTCTCTAATCAGGAGGGATTTAGAACATTTTTTCATATGATTGTTGATAGCTTTGATTTTGTCATCTGAAAACTGCTTATGACCTTTTTTTTTCCTTTGACTATTTGTCAATAGGGGAATGGCTTGTAGTCTTATGAATTTGATTTAGTTCTTTATATATTTGACAAGTTTTCTTTAAACCTCCTTTTCAAACAACTGCTCCTTGCTATTTTATGACATGAAACTACAAAAAATCTTATACCTTCTTCTCTGAAAGATTGTACAAATGAACTTATATTCTAAAGTGACCCTCACCTGCCAAATCTCTTTGTCTGGCAACTGACCACAACAATTTATAGGTTCTTCTGGAACACTCATTGTGGCAATTTATTGACAGATTAAATTTATTTAACAAAAGAGGCAGTGTTGCATAGCAGTTATAGGACTGGTCTAGAGTCCTAATGATCTCTGTTTAAGAGTAATCTCTGGTTGGCTTATTGTGTCATCTTCTTCAAGTCACTTAATCTCTCCTAGTTTCCAGGGAACTCAATAATGCTGTGAATTTCAGAGAAAGTTTCAATAAACAATGGTAAAGGAAATTCATCACTGGGTACTTTCTACAATGATAAAAACACAGGCTTGGTTTTTAAAAAAAATCTTTAGATTGTTATAATGTGTTAATGACTGTTCCATTTCCCTTTCCCTTTCTTAGGTATTGAATGGTTCTTTTAATGAATACCACAAGAAAGGGCACTTCAATTGATGGAAAAAATTATAGTTTTACTTTGAAATAAAAATGTTCATGATCCTGTCTCTATTTTGTTTGCCTTATGATAAAAAAAAATCACTGTCTCAATTGATGATTCTTGGTGTTTTGAGATATTTATTCTAACCATTAGAAATATGCAAATTAAATTCTGGCCATTCTAATCTTAATTAGGTCAATCTACACTTGCTTTAATTGTATGGAATATTTTATTTATTCATATTCTTTTTTTCTTTTTTATGTCAACTTTTTTCTTGTTCTAACAAGTTCATTGTCCAACTGTAAATAGATAATTGACCTGGGAACGACATCAACCTTAGCAACAAGCTATTTTCTTTTCATAAAATGAAATCAATTTCTTGTCCAGTTCAAGGACCTATCAATTCTTGCCAAAGGTATTCATGCTACAGAGTTGTGGCACTTTGATGTCATTTATAAGACTTTATTCTTTCTTATTTATTACTTCTAAATTATATTTTCAAGTATCATCTTTTCATATGGGAAAGAGAAAACTGCATTAAAGTCACCAAGTAGCAAAGTAGATGTTGATTTAATTTCAAGGATTTTACTGAGATCTGCTTAGAATTTCTCTACCTCTTCATCCTCTATAACAGATGTTGGCACATAAGGTGCAATCATTTTCATGATGCTATTTTTGTAAATGCTTATCATGAACACTACAATATAAGATGAGTGAATATCCTGTGAAGTAATGGTTTCTAATGTCTCTGGATACATGTTAAAAAAAAACACCTCCTTTGTTTTCCTTTCCAAGGACAATTAGTGAGCACCTTTCCATTTAACTGAAGCTTCTTTTTGTCTTCTCTTTTCTTTTACAGCAAGAATTTTAAGATTGATTTAGTCCATTTTCTACAAAAGTATACCACACATTTGTCACAGGGCAAGTATTACACATTTAGAATAATAACAGCCAAGTCAACGTTTTTGGGTAATCAATAAACAAAAAAAACCTGTGTGATTACCTTTTACCCCTGTTTTTTTGCTACTTTTGTACTATCAAAGCAGAAATACAAGTCTTAAGGGTTTTGTTGTATTTTTCTTTGTTTCATTGGTTGCCATGGCCAAAGAATTGATCACCAAATGGCTAGCCAGGCTCTGGTAATGAAGCTCTCTCTCTTGAAGTGCACTGGTCCTCCCAGAGCAGGCATAATCAATCTGTTGCAAAGGCCAGAACTGAAACCCTCCCAGCACAGTAGAACCTGACAGAACTTGTATTTGGCTGGTATGACTTTTAAAACTTAAGATTTCCCCCACACCACAATGAGACATTGAAGAAATGTTATTGGGAGGGATTATAATGACACGAATAGAAGTGATATTTAAATTCAACTTTAAATTAACCCGTTGTTGGAAAGACCTAGATGAACTGATGCAGAGTGAAATAAGTAGAAGCAAGAGAACATTATACACAGTTACTGAAATATTGTGGGACAATCAAATGTAATTGACTTTGCCACTAATAGCAATGCAAAAATCCAGGACAATTTTGAGGGACTTGTGAGAAAGAACGCTATCTATATCTAGAGAAAGAACTGTGGGAACAGAAATCCAGAAGGAAACACATGATTTATTACTTGTTTATATTGGCATAGGATTTGAGATTTTGTTTTTAAAAGATTATCCTATTACAAAAATGAATAATATGGAAATATGTTTTGAGTGATAATATATGTATAACCTAGGGGAATTTTTTGTCCAATCTGGCAGGGGGGAGAGAAGAGGGGAAGGAGATAACATGAATCATGTTACCATGGAAAATTTTTAAAAATTAAGTATAAAAAAATAAAATACACATAAAATAATAAATTTACCAATTGTTTTGAATATTATCTTTTCTGAACTTCATATCAATTGATTCAGGTAGGTAGTAGTATGAATATTTTTGCCTCTACAAAGCCTCAGAGGTCAAGAGACAAACAAGTAGCAATCTATACAAGGTAGCTAATATTTAAGCTAGGATTTGAATCTGGATCTCCTTATTTAAGGTTCAATACTCTTTCCAGAATAAAGAAGTAATTAGTTTGAGGAAAAATATATGGAGTCCAGTTGTGGTTTCAATACTTTTGTAGTCCTATAAAGAAAAATAAATTAACATTTTCTATACCAAATCCTTTCTGAGAATACTGGTAAGAGTACAATTTTGTTTGTTTTGCCTGGGTCTACAATTTCATTATTATATAGAATACCTGGGGAGAAAACTTTTCCACTAATTCTGATAGAACCATTTTTTCCTCCAACTTATAGTCTTTGAGAAATGGGGCACTGAGTGCTTAAGTGACCTGGTCAGTGTCACATAGTGATTATGTGTCAGAGAGAAGTCTTGAACCTAGGTCTTCCTGACTTGGGGAGGTGGTAGCTATCTACTATGCTACCTATCTCTTTAATGCAAATGAGGAAGAAATATTTTAAAACATGTCAGTGGGAAGAGGCTTTTTTGGATCTTTTTATAAAATATTTCATACACATACTTTAGATTTCTTTAAGAAAAAGGTAATTAAATATTTCTTTGGGGCTGTAATGGAAGGGAACTGAATAAAATCTTAAGATGATTTGGTATAAAATTGGAAGATCAAATTGATCCTAGTCTGATTGTTCTCTCTCTGTCTCTCTCTCATTCTCTCTCATTCTCTCTCTCTCTCATTCTCTTGGTCTTTTCTCTTCATCTCTGTTTCTCTGTCTCTGTCTTTCTTCCTCAGTCCTTTTTTTCTCTCTCTCTCGATGTTTCTCTCTTCCCCCTCAGCCCTTTTTCTCTTTCTCTTCATCTCCCTTTCTTTCTCCCTACCCCCACCTCTCCCTCACTTTTTGTGGTCTTTGTGGTACTTCATACTACAATGACTTATCTTTATGAAGTCACTAAAAATCCCATTTTAATTGGAATGTGAAGCAGCTTTTCTGTCATTCCAGACTGTCATGTCCTTTCTCAATTCTCATTTCCTCTCAGAATAGAAATATAGTTGACACATACAGCCTGGGGGCTTGAAGCAGAGAGCTCAGTGGCAGTGAAGGTTGTAATAAGAGGCTAATGCAAATCTCAGCTTCCATTCTTGTCTTGATTTAAAATTAGAACACAAAGAAGAGGAAAGCTTGACTTTTAAGCTAGGGTGTAATTCAATCACTTGCTCATGCTGGGCTCATGTTACATGATGAGTCTCAATATTGAAGAGTGAAAAGCATCCAACTTAAACTGTCACCCCCAAACCTAGTTCTCCATTCTCCTTTATGCATTGGGGTAGAGGGAGAATAGATACAGTATCTCACTGTAAGACTATTGATGTTAAAAAGTTGGACTTACACTATGTAACTTTTGAAATACAATCCAGTTTGCTCTACTCCTGTTCACTTCTGAGCTCAGTTCTCTCACTCAATCAAGAAACATGGTACCTACTATGTACTAGGCACTTTGTCAAGTATTAAAGATCAAAACATTCTCTGCCCTCAAGGAGTTTATATTACATTATGGGAAACAATATTTACATATAAGCAAATATATATATATACATATATATATTATACACACACACACACACACACACACACACACACACACACACACACAGAGTACCAGCATCAGGAAAGGCCTTATGTAGAAAGAAACACTTGAACTGGACTTAAAGAATCCAAGAATTGTAAGGAGTGAGGAGGAAGTGTATATGCTGGTGGGTCTACCTGCCTCTAGTTTTTCCCTCAACTCCAATTTATCTTCTATTTAGCCATCAAAGTGATTTTCTTAAAATGCATGTCCAACTATGTAACTATCCTACTCAACAAACTCCAGTAGCTCCCTATTGCCTTTAGAATCAAATATAAAATTCTGTTTGATGTGTAAAGCCATTCATAACTTAGGTCTCTCCTACTTTTCTGATTTTCTTACACTTTACTCCTCTCTACCATATATTCTTCAATCCAGTGACACTGGCCTTCTGACTGTTTCAAGAACAAGACATTCCATCTCTTAGTTCAGGGATTCTCTGGTTGTCCTTCATTCCTAGAATATGCTCAGTCCTAAATTCTGCCTATTTGGGGGATATGAATAGGCAGTTTTCAGAAGAAGAAATCAAAACTATCTATAGTCATATAAATGTTTTAAATTATTATTAATTGGAGAAATGCAAATTAAAGCAACTCTGAGATACTACTTCAAACCTCTCAGAAATGACAAATGCTGGAAAGCATGTGGGAAAGTAGGTACAGTAATGCACTATTAGAAAATTGTAAACTCTAATGATTCTGGAGAATAATTTGCAAGTATTCTCAAAGAGTTATAAAACTGTGCATACTTTTTGAGCCATCAATACAATTACAAGGTTTATATCCCAAAGAAATACAGGAAAAAGGAAAAGGACCTGTATGTACAAAAATATTTATAGCAGTTCTTTTTGTGGTCAAAAAGAATTGGAAATCAAAGTGATATCTGTCAGTTGGAGAATAGCTAAATAAATTGCAGCATATAGTTGTGATAGAACACTTTTGTATTATGGGAAATTAAGGAGGTGAGATAGTTTCAGAAAAAAAAAATCTGAAAGAACCTGTAAGAACTGATGTAGGGTGAAATGAACAGAATCAGGAGATCATTGTAGACAGCAACAGCGATATTATAATGATGACTGACTATGAAAGTCTTAACTACTCTAATTGATTCAATGATTTGAGAGAATTTGGGAGGACTCATAATGAAAGTTGCTACCCAACTCCAGAAAAAGAAGTAATGAACTCTGAGTGGAAATTAAAATATAATTTTCTCACTTTATTTTTCTTGTTTTTTTATTCTTGCAACATGGCTAATATGGAAATAAGTTTTACATAATTTCACATGTATAATGTGGATCATATTGCTTAGCTTCTCAGCATGTGAGAAAGGGTGTAGGAGGAAGAGAATTTGGAACTCAAAAATTTTTAAATGTTAAACAATAAATAAATAATAAGCAAAGAAAAAGAAAACCCTCAGCCTACCCGCTTTCCCTAGTTTCCTTCATGTCCCAACTAAAATCTTGTCTTTTAGAGGAGGTCTTTCCTAATCCCTCTTAATTTTAGTGCTTTTCCTCTGCTAATTATTTTCTATTTATCCTGTGCATATATCTTGCTTTGTGTATATTTGTTTGCCTTTTGTCTCTCCCATCAGATTATAATTTTCTTGATGTTAGGGACCATATTTGCCTCTTTTCATATCCTCAGGGTCTGGAATACATTAGGTGATTAATATGGTTATTGATTGACTGATCTATTGAGTATAGAAGAGACTTGATTTAGGGATACTAATTGGGAGGCTATTCTAATAGTTGTGATAGAGGAATGATCCAGAGACTTTGAAGGACAGAGCCTGCAAGACATGCAAAGGTTTAAATCCACAGTGAGGGATGGTTGAAGAGGCTTGGAATCTTGAGGGAAGAGAAATTCCAGGTGGGAGACAGTTGATCTCTCTCATCTTGAGAAAACCAAGGTGACAGTTGGTTCAGAGTTTTCTTTCCTGAGCTATTCAAATCCCTCATTGAACCTAACCATTCCCCCCCCCCCCAATACCAAGAATTGTGGCAGAACCTGAGAAGAAATAAGAACAGAAAATGAAGATCTCACACAGCTCCTGTGACACCCTGAGTCTGGACATTGGCTCTGCTGTGAAAAAAGACCAGGACCTCTTAGAGACCAGGATGACAAGCTTGAGTCTCAACTTTGGAGAGAGGGAAAAAGATATTTTTGACAGACAAGGACTTCCATTACCCTCTTTCCTATAAACTCCAAACTGCAGGCATTTTGCTTATCTTACCCCTGACCACAATTTGTTATAATAAGGTTGTCAGTTATCCTAAATTGACTTCCCTGTCATATTGAAGAGAGCTGATTTCTCTCTCTTCCCCTAAGGGAAACGGTTCACCCATCAAATCAGATATTAGAGGGCTGGTTTGGGTATAATGGAGAAAGAGTAGATGATCCCAGATAGTAGAAGGAGGGTGAGATGGATTTCCCCCTTCAGTCTTCTTCAAATGTGGCTCTCTTCTAACCCTGCCTTTACTCCTCTCTAATAATAGTCAACTTAGAAAGAAACGAGAAGAGAGCCTAAAGTAGAGCCTTGGGAAACCACAGTTAATAGACATGACCTGGATGAAGATTTATCAAAGAAAGACTGATAACTGAAGGAGTGGGAAATAAAATAGATACTTTCCTATGGTGTATGAAGAGGATGTTTTTTTTTTGAAAGGAAGAATGCTCTTAAACATTAATTGACATAGTTCATTTAAATGTATTTGCAATAGCTGACCTTATTTGTATGTATGCAACAAAATAAGTAATGCAGACCTATTGCATTAATATTTGTTTTGTGTAGTCTGGTTTTCTAACTTGCCTCCCATTGTGATTTTTTTTCACATACAATATTCTTTTGTTGTTGTTGAGAGGGACACGGAATGGCCATGTGGGTTTAGTTTTGAACAATTCACTTGAGAGTTTCTTCTCTTCACTAAGAAAATGTAACTATGGCTTGTTCAATAGAAGGTTTTTTTGCAAGAACTAATGAATTTCTTTACTGTTCCAACTGTATTTGTAAATAAACTTGCTAATGCATTTAAGCAACAACAACAAAAAAGATATGAATAGATATGAAATAGATATGAAAGTTGTTGGGAAGGTGTAGTCATCAAGACCTGGTAGCTAACTGAAGAGAATGATAAATCCAAAACTGAGAATGATTCTGAAGTTGAAAACCTAAGTAACTAGATGGTTACAGTATGGTCTGCAGGAAAGGGGAAGGCTAGCCTCCTAATTGGTCTTCCCAATTCAATTCTCTTCTCCATTCTAGCCTGCCTTCTACACAACTGCAAAAAATGGTTTTTCTTAAAGTGGAGATCTGACTATGTCACCTCCCTATTCAATATACTCAAGTAGCTTCCTATTGTCTTTAAAATAAAATATCTCTCTTTAGCTTTTTAAACAATCTGGTCCCAAATTATCTTTCTATCCTTGTTATATAATACTACTCCTCCCTGATTCTGAAATACAACCAAACTGGTCTTTTATTTCTTATATATAACACTGTCTTCATGTCATTGACTTTATACTGACTTTCCTCCTCACTCAAATTCTAATCCTCACATTCTCCTCAGAGAATCCCTTGCTTCCTTCAAGACTCAGCTCAAGCATCATCTTCTACACAAAGTAGTAAAGGAGGCTCCTGATGTACCTGTTTGCTAATGATCTTCTAGTTTAAGGATTTTATATTTATTCTCTTTATATTTGTTCTGTATGCACCTGGAAAGGCAGCATAGAGAGAAAATCAGCTTTCCAGACTCAGATCCAGTCTCTGATACATAATATCTGAGTGACCCTAGACAAATCATTTAACCTTTCTGTGGTCTAGATAACTTGAAACTACAGAGAAAGTGTTCATTTGCATTGGTAGGAAAGTTTCCTCCTCTAGGAGGTCTCTCTACCAATGAAATTACTGGACCTACCTACCTTATTTGTAGGTACTTATGTCTATCCCTTAGCCTATCTGTATGTATTTTGTCTCCCAATCAGAATACAAGATCTTTAAAATCAGGGATATCATTCCTTGTTTTCATATTCCCAGCATCTAGTACAGGGCCTGATACATAGTAGATATTTTTAAATGCTTCTGATTATTATTTATTGAAAATTAAGAAGAGGGATGACTTTGATGTGGAAATAATGAATTCTCTTTCAGATATGTTAAGTTTGAAATCATAGGACATCCATTAATGGCTGATCAGTATTTTTCTGAGTGGTCCTTTGGTTATCATTAATTTTGCTTAGTGTGAGATATTTAGATTGCAGAATTCCTATCTATATAGCATTACAAGATAAATGGACATAGATTTTTAAAAATGTGATTTCACTATTCTAAACTAATCTACTCTTTGTTCCTCACACCTGGCATACCAGCTCTAACCATCATAATCACATATAGTTGATGTCTGATGCCCAGAATGTGTTCTCTTCTAAATCCCACCTTTTTGAAGCACTTGCTTTTTTCTAAGCACTTTAGAAGTTGAGGTGTTATTCCTTCATGGAAACTTCAGTCAAATTTGAACCCAGGCTTCTTATACCCAGGCCTGGCTCTTTGTCCATTGAGCCAGCTAGCTGTCCCCTAAAACAGTTCATTTTTAATACATATGTATCACTTCTTTAGTAGACAAGAAATACTGCTACTGGATCTTTAAAATGCCTTAGAATCTTGGGATTCATGGCTAAATTATCATTCTAAGAAGGATTAGGGTGTAGATTTGGAGAAACTGTGAGAACATAAATTTCTCTAATTCTTATTTTTTAAAGAAACAGAAAATTCCTAGAAGACCCTGGAAGGAGATTGAGATTTAACAGTGATTTATAAAGCGTTTCACTTGTCTTCTTTTAAAATACTCTTTTCTCATTGTGGTTGGAAATAGATTGTGAGTGAACTGAGAGAAAGAATATATTCTTTAAGTGCACTACATTTTATCCTTATATTTTGAATAAATAAAAGGAGTCTTGAGACATTTTGACTGCTTCCTGGAGAAGCTTTATGTAGTTCATTCATCCTCAGAAGTGAGAAGTCTAGCTACATATGGTGAGGGGCAACTCTGGCTTTGATCTTTTTTATAACTAAAACATTTAAATAATTGCTTTTTATATGTTGAAAAGATAATAGCTATAATGTTTACATTTAGGATAACAGAAATGGATAGATAGATAGATAGATAGATAGATAGATAGATAGATAGATAGATAGATAGATAGGTAATCAAAGGGTTATAGGGAAAATAAATGAATAACTCAAGAATATTGAATAACATGCTTAGAAACTCAGAGGTAACTGATCCTAGAGAGAGGCTGTAATTTTTGTAGTTTATAAAGAAGAGTTAAAATATGCTCCTATAATCTTAGAACTCAGCATGATGAGAATGATTATGGTACCAAGTCAGGTGACAGTTTCAGAACCCCACTCAGACTACAAGTGGGGATAGATTTCTTAGATTGTGTTGGACATGAGATTGAAAAGCATTTTTATATGGAGTAAAGTCAAAACAGCTGGGATAATAAAGGAAGTCCTCATTTGAAGAAAAGTCATAACAATTATAGGATATAATGCCAATTGATTGAGGATTAGCACATATTAGATGGAGAGCTGTTATTCAGTGAATTAGTGGCCAAAGGTTTAAAAAAAATTCTTAAAAAAAATTTTAGACTGGATATCCCAAGCAGAAAGACATTTTAAAACTAGTATTTTATTTTTCCCCAATTACATAAAAAACAAATTTTTAAAAATTTTGAGTTCCAAATTCTCTCTCTCCTTACCCTTCACCCCTCCAAGAGACCATAAGCAATCTAATATAAAGTCTATATGCAAAATCACGAAAAACATTTTTTCATATTAGTTGAAGAGGTCTCAAATTTAAAAAAATTGGAAAGAAAATGAAGTATAGTATGTATTGATCTATAGTCATATTCCAACAGTTCTTTCACTGAAGGCAGATGACATTTTTCATTCTAAGACTCTGGGATTGTCTTAGAGCACTACATTGCTGAGGATAATTAGATCATTCAGAATTGTTCATCCAAATATTGCTCTTATTGTGTACAATAATGTTCTGGTTCTCTCCCTTCACTTTGCACCAGCACATAAATCTTTCCATCTTTTTCTGAAAGCATCCCACTCATTTCTTAAAGCACAATAATATTTTATTACAAACATATATAACTGGTTCAGTCATTCCCCTATTGATGTTCAGTTTCTCAATTTCAAATTATTTGTTACCATAAAAAGACCTGCAACAAATATTTTGTATGAATAAGTCTTTCCCGTTTTTTAGGCATTTCTTTGGGAATCAGAACTAGTAGTGGTTTTGGTGGATCTAATTGCTCTCCAGAATGGTTGGATCAGACCACAACTCCATCAATAGGGCATTAGTGTCCCAATTTTTCCACATCCTCTCCAATATTTATAATTTTCCTTTTCTGTCATATTGACTAGAAAGGTATGAGATGGTACTTCAGAGTTGTTTTAATTTGCATTTCTCTAATCAAGTGATTTAGAACATTTTTATGAGACTATAGATGATTTTGATTTCTTCATATGAAAATTGCTTGTTCATATACTTTGATCATTTATCAATTGGAGAAAGACATATTTTAAAGTTTGCCTTATTTCTCTATATATTTGAGAAATGAATCGTTGATCAGAGATCCTTACTTAATTTTTTTCAACTTTGTGCTTCCATTCTAATCTTGGTTGCATTGATTCTGTTTGTGCGAACTATTTTAAATTTAATATAATCAATATTTTCTATTTTACATCCTATAATGCTCTATCTCTTGTTTGGTCATAAATTCTTCCTTTATCCATATATCTGACAGGTAAACTATTCCATGTTCTCCTAATGTGCTTATGGTATCATCCTTTATGTATAAATGATATACTCATGTTGATGTGTTTTTGGTAATACAGTGAGTTATTGGTCAGTCTCCAGTCTCCACCATAAAATTTTACCATTTCCCCAAACAGTTTTTGTTGAATAGTGAATTCTCATCACCAAATCATAGATCTTTTGATTTATCAAACACTAAATTATTATGGTCATTTATTATAAGGTATTATATATCTAATCTATTCCACTAATCCATCTCTCAAATTCTTATCTAGTACCAGATTGTTTTGATTATAACTACTTTGTTATACAGTTTTAGATCTGTACTACTAGGTCACCTTCCTTCACATTTTTAAATTTTATTTCCCTTAATATTCTTGACATTTTTTCCTTGCAGATGAATTTTGTGATAATTTTTTTCTAACTCCATAAAATAATTTTGGCCAGTTTTATTGGCATGAAACTGAATAAACAGATTAAGGTAAAATTCTCATTGTTATTATATTTGCTCAACCTACCTATTAGCAATTAATATTTGTCCAATTGTTTAGATTTGACTTGATTTTCATGAAAAGCATTTTGTAATTGAGATCACGCCATGCCTGGGTTTGTCTTGGCAGGCACACTTCCAAGTATTTAATATTATCTACAATTAATTTAAATGGAATTTCATTTTTTATCTCTTGCTTTGGGATTTTGTTGGTAATACATAGAAATGTTGATTTATGTAGATTTATTTTAAATGTCCTGCAATTTTGGTGAAGTTAACTATTTCAACTAATTTTTGAGATTATTTCTAGATTTTTTAAAGGATAGCATCATATTATCTGCAGAGAGTAATAGTTTTGTTTCTTCATTGCCTATTCTAATCCACTCTGTGATTTTGGCCTGCTCTCTTTCAGAACTGACTGTGTTTGGTCCTTTCCTAGTTAACCTGGTAATCCTCATTCTTTTAAGTTCATCATATAACTGCTAGACTTAGTGTGGACATTCCACTGATCTGACTTAGCTCACTACATCTCAGAACTTTTGAGCACAATATTTGCTAGCCTCAGTCTCCTCAAGACCTGGGATTATGGCTGTGTACCACCATACTCTGTGAACAACAGTTCTCAAAAAAAGTACAAAGTATTAATAATATGATGAAACAATGCTCTAAATCACAAGTTAAAATAACTTTAGGCTTTACCTCAGACCCAGCAAAATGGAAAAAGATGATAATGGAAATAATTCAGAAGGGGCTACAGGAAGATGGGCAAATTAATATACAATCAGTAGAGCTTTGTGTTGGTTCAACCATTTTGGAAAGCAATTTAGAATTACACTAAGAAAGTAATTACAGTGTTTACTACCTCTGACCCAGAGATCCAGTTGATAGGCCTAGAACCTGAAAACATAAAAAAAAAAGAATTAAAGGCCCCATATAAAAAAATATTTATAGCAACATGTTTTGTAGTTGTAATAATCTGGAATCAAAAAAGATACTCATCATTTGGGAAATGACTTCACAAATTATGGTATATATTCATGGAACATTACCACTCTGTAAGAAACAATTAATATAAAGAATTTGGAGAAACATGAGAAGAATTAAATCAAAGTGAAGTGTACTAATCCAGGCAGAGAATTTTTATGGTAACAATGAAATACAAATAGAAAGGCACGACTTCTGGTCAAGATGACAGCTTAGAAGCAGCGAAAGTTCAAACCTCGGAAACCCTTCCTTACTGATCGCAAACTGAGTGCTCCTAGGACACCGAAATTCAAGCTGAACAACAGTACAGACCCGGGGAACCCTCCTCCTGGACCTGGATCAAAAGGTACGGCCCCCCAAAAGCCAGAACCCTAGATCACTCGGATCTAAGGGGTAGGTAGAAAGAAGGTCCCAGGACCCATCCCCCCCAACACAGAGTGCTGAGCCCACGGCAGCAGCAGGAATCTCAGGGCCGGCAAAAGGGCCTCAGGGCTGGCTATTCTGAAGGACTCACCTTGAAAGCAACCTGAGCCAGTCTCCGGGGCGCCCAACACAGATGGTAGGGAAACATAGAGAGAAGGGGGAAGCCTGTAGCACCCTGGCTGGGGTCCTTCCATCTGAGTCTCAAGGGAGGTTCCAGCTTTAGGGCACCAGCTGAACCCATTCCCATCAGGAGCCCTCAGAGCTACTGAAAGGACAGAACCTCAGGGCCGGCAAAGGGGTTGCTCCAAAGAGCTTACCTTGAAAGTAACCTGGGCCAGTCTCCAGGCATTCAACACAGACTGTAGAGGAGGAGGGTTTTTTTTTTTTGGTTCCAGGATCATTCAGCCCATACCAGCTGAACTGAATCCCATCAGGAGCCCTCAGAGCTTCTGAAAGAACAGAAACCTCAGGGCCATCGAAGGGCTTACTCTTACTCTGAAGGGCTTACCTTGAAAGCAACCTGGGCCAGTCTCCGGGCACTCGACACAGATTGTGGAGGAGGAGGATTTTTGCTTCAGGGCTCATTCAGTCTAAACCAGCTGAACCTAATCCCATCAGGAGCCCTCAGAGCCCAGGGAGGCCACAACCCCTCCCTGTTTAGAGAGCAGGGTCTTCTGAAAAAACAGAAACCTAGAGGCAGAGTCAAGATGGCAGCCTAGAATGAGCATAGACCTGGCAGCCTGGCCAGAGCTTTGGAGATCCTCCATATTTGCTCCAGTCGTCCAGGAAGTTTAAAACTCAGAGTAAACCCAGCCCAACCAAGCTGAACTTAATCCAATCAAAAGTCTCCAGAATGCAGGGAAGCCCAGGCTCCACACCAAATAAATTACCAAATATTACAAAATAAACCCTCATAAGTCATCAGCATTTCTATATATCTCCAACCCAGTTCAGCAGCAAGAATTAGAAAGATAAATTCCATTTAAAGTCACCCGAGACAATATAAAATACTTAGGAATCTATCTGCTAAGACAAACACAGGAACTATATGAACAAAACTACAAAACACTCTCCACACAATTAAAACTAGGTCTAAACAATTGGAAAAACATTGATTGCTCATGGGTGGGACGAGCCAATATAATAAAAATGACCATCCTACCCAAACTTATATATCTATTTAGTGCCATACCCATTGAACTACCAAAAAACTATTTTACTGAATTAGAGAAAACCATAACAAAGTTCATTTGGAAGAATAAAGGATCAAGGATATTCAGGGAAATAATGAAAAAAATACAAAGGAAGGTGGCCTTGCAAGTCAAATTTCATCTTCTTTTCATCTTTAATTTTCTTTGCCTCTTCTTTCATCTCTTTTGCCTCATTTTCAAGCTGATCAATTTTGGCTTTCAAGACACTATTTTCTGTTTCCAGATGATTTATTTTACTTTTTAAGTTCTCTTCCCAGTTGGCTTCAGCCTCTCTTAATTGTTTTTTGAATTGTATTTTGAGTTCTTCAAAAGCCTGTGTCCAATTTTCTGGAGTTTCTGTTTTTTTTACTTTGTGTCCCTTGATCATCCTCTGTTTCATTTGCTCTTTGTTCATTGCCTGGATAGAAGATGTTGATTGTAATTTCTTTTTTCTTTTTTTATTTTATGCATATTTCCCCCTTCTTTTCCCCATGTAATTGCCTGTAGTTTTGCTTCTCTCATTTTGTGCTAGATCTGTGAGTTTGTGCTGCTCTGTCCTGAAGGGCTTTCTTCCCTGTTTGGTCAGGAAGTCTGATCTTCCCCAGCTGACAGCAGAAGCTACGAAGGAGCTGGGCTTCCTCCCTGTTGTCAAGGTTATTGCCTGTAGTTTATTGCTATCTTTGCCCCTTGTAGCTCAATCAGCAAGGCTCTCAGATCAGTCTGTGGGGGAGGGGTGTTAGAGCTTGAGCTTCTCTACCCTCTGAAGGCTTCTTATCTGCACTTATTGATGAGATCTGGCCAGAGAGAAGGAGTTGATCTGCAAAGTTGGCTATTCCCTGAGGCCAAAAACTTCAGAAAGGGGGGGGGCAAGATGGAGAGTTTCGGCTGAGACTAGCCCTGTGCTTCTCCTCCAGCTGCATCTATATCACCTGTGTTCTAAGCCCTGAGCCTAGCACAGCTTTGCCAGTAAGGTTCTCTCTTTTTTATCCCTGTTCAGTTTTCTCAAGATATCTGTTAACTCTTAATTTTTCTAGCATTTCATCTAGTTCCATTACTTCTTTCTTATTTTTTTTTCATTCAATTTATCTCATTCTGAAAGGGGAAGGTTAAGATCTCCTACAAATATGGTCTTACTATCTATTTCCTCCTTGAGCTCCTTCAATTTTTCCTTTAGAAATCTAGATGCTATACTATTTGGTGCATAAATGTTTAGTAATGATATTACTTCATTGTTTATAGGACCTCTTAGCAAAATGTAATTTCCTTCTTTTTCTCTTTTAATCAAATTAATTTCTACTTTGACTTTGTCTGGTATCATTATTGCTACTCCTGCTTTTTTCACTTTAGATGATGCATAATATATTCTGCTCCATCCTTTTAACTTGAATCTGTGTGTGTCATCCTGCCTCAAATGTGTTTCTTTTAAACAACTGTTTTTAATCCATTCTGCTTCCATTTAATGGGTGAGTTCATCCCATTCACATGAAGTGTTATGATTACTAACTGGGTATTGCCCTCCATTGTATTATCCCCTTAGGATCCTGCTCTATTCCCTTTCACTCTATTCCTCTTCACCAGTATTTTGTTTTTCATCACCTCCCCACTTCTCCCTCCCTTCAATTACCCCCAACTTCCCTTGTCTTATTTCCCTTATACTTCTTTTTAGGCTAAGATAGAATGCTGTGCCCCACTGAGTATATTTGTTTTTCCCTCTCTGAGTCATTTACAAAGAGAGTAAAGTTTAAGCATTACCTGTCATAACTCTTATCCCCCCTTTCTGTATTGATTTTTCTCACCTATTTATTTTATTTAATTCACCCTATTTTTTCTCTCCCTTTCCTTTTCTCTCAGTGAAACTGTCTCTTTCAGTCCTTGATTGATTTTGACATGTCAATCATATGCGTACATATGTTCCATGTCATCACATTTACATATATTGCGTATCATCATATACATCATATTCTCATAATCAGCTTACTTTTACACCATCTTTCTGAGTAAATTTCTTCTATCTTCTCTACTACTGTGTAATTTTTGAGAATTATAGAAATTCTCTTCATGCAGTCATATAGATATTTTTACCTTAATGAGTCCCTTAAATTTTCTCTTTCTTATTTACATTTCTGGGCTTCCCTCATGTCTTATATTTGGTCTTCAATTTTTTTTGTTTAGGTATGATTTATTCCTGAGGAATGCTTGGAAATCTTCTGTCTTATTGAATGACCATTTTCCCCTGAAAAAATATACTTAGCTTTGCTGTATAGGTGACTCTGGGTTGTAAACTCAAATCTTTTGCCTTTTTGAATATCATATTCTATGTCTTCTGATTCTTTAGTATAGAAATCATTAGGTCCCAAGTGATCTTGATTATAGCTCCATGATATTTGAATGCTTTCTTTCTGGCTGCTTGAAGTGCATTTTCCCCTTGGCTTGGTGGCTCTTGAATTTGGCTATTACATTCGTGGAAGTTGTCAGTTGAGGATTTCTTTCTGGAAGTGATCTGTGAATTCTTTCAATTTCAATTTTATTTTTTTGTTCAAGGATCTCTGGGCAGTTATCTTTGATAATTCCTTGTAATATGATATCCAAGGTTTTTTTCTTCATCATGGCTTTCAGATAATCCAATAATTCTCAGATTGTCTCTCCTAGATCTATTTTCTAGGTGAGTTGTTTTTTTTTATAAAATATTTCATGTTTTCCTCTGTTTTTTTTTCATTCCTTTGATTCTGCTTTATTGTTTATTGATTTCTCATGAAATAATTAGTTTCTAAATGGTCAATTCTGATTTTTAAAACTTGATTTTCCTCTGTCAGTTTTTTGTTCTCCTTTTTCAATTTGCCCATTTCTTCTTGTATCACTTTCGTTTCTCTTCTCCACTTTTCTTCTACCTCTAATAATTTGTCTTTGAAGAGTTTTTTGAGCTCTTCCAGAATCTGTATCCAATCTACATTTTTCTTTTGAATTTTGAGTGTGTTTCCCTTCCTTTCACTGGCTCCTTCTATGTCTGCACCTTGCTGTTTGTCTCCATAAAATGTCTTTAGAGTTAGGTGTTTTTTTGATTGTTTGCTCATTTTTCCTATCTCATTGTATGTAGACTCTGTTTTCTGGGAAGTTGGGGTACCCTCTTAAACTTTAGTCCTTCCTTTATGTTATTTTCAGTTTTATTTTCTGAGTTGTTACTAGTTTACCAGCTCCTCAAAGGGCTAAGAACTCTGATAGTCCGCTCCCCCTGCAGATCCATTTGACCCTTGAGATGCTGATATCTTAAGGACTTTCCTAAGGCTTGGGTGTAAGCTTTTGATCAAAGTTTGAACTTTATCAGGTCAGGTGCTGATCAGATTCTAGCCCCAGACTTAGGCTCACCTTTTTTGGTCTCCAGGTATTCTTGATTCAATCAGGCACACCCTTGATTGCCCTATCCTAAAGCTCCACCTTCAGTTTGGGGTAAAAAGATCCCAGAGAGACTCTCTCTGAGAGTTGGGTCCTCACCCTAAGCCCAGACTGGGATTCCTGGCTTCACCCTGGGCCCATGCAGATCGACTCCCTTCAGCCCAGATTGCCTTGCACTGGGACTCCAGACTTCTCCACATGTTTACAATTTCAATAGGTGTCAGTTGGCTTGCACCTCTATTTTTCTGGCAGGATCTCAGAGTCTGAACCAGCCTAGTCTTAAGTTCTGAACCTGTGAGAGCAGATGTGTGGGGTGATGGGGAGCATGGCTTTTCTCTTCACTTGCTTTTCACTCACTGCTATGCCTCCTCCTAGCTCCACTCCCCTCTCACCCCATTTCCCCATGTGATCTCTACCTACCTTTTAGGTTTTTCTTTTTTTGAGGGTTGTTTCCCTCTGTCTCTTTGGTTCTTTAACTCCTGTATTTATTTTGTGGTGAAATTTTACTCTTGGTCAGAAAGGATTTTTGTGGTGAAATGGCAAGCTGCTTCCTTAGTTACTCCTCCATCTTGGATCCACCTCTGGAAGTCTGAACCTTCTTTCTTGACTGTTTTGTGAGTCTAGGTGTGCATCCTAAACACTATTTTTGTCAGATTAAATAAAACCTGACCTATATTTAATTATAAGCTACTCTGTGTGTTTGTATGAGGTAAGGATTCTATATTTTTGTAATATAAATGAGTCAAAAGTTATTGTTTCTTGAGAAAACCCTTGGTTGGACTCAAGCCATTAAAGAGAAATTAATAAAAGACCCTGATGAATAAATCCAGACTGTTGGTTCAGGATCATAGGTTACACTAGAGATCATTAGCTATACAATGCCATACAAACAATTGGAAGTCAAGGAATCTATATTTAACCAAATCTATTACTGTATTTGTGACTTCAACAGTTTGCCTCTCCATAAGATGACAAGGTTGGGCTATGTGATCTTTTTAGCTCTAAAAGCTGCAATCCCATGATTAAAATGAGGATCTCTAGATTTGATTCCTATTCTCTGCAACCTTTTTTTGCTACCTCCTAAAAAGCTATGCCACGTGATTGTCTCATCTGCAAATTGGGGATGATATTTCTAATACTGCTATGGATGGCAATTGCACTTTCTAAAGTGCTTTAAATGTTAGGTATTGTATAATAATAATTCTTAATATGGCATTATGTTAATAGTGTATGTATGTGAGGGGGAACCAGATCTTTCTGACACCAAGTGCAACTCTCTTATCACAATAACTATCATTTTACAAAACTTCCTCCTCTCAATGCATTATAATATTACCATGTATATAGCATACGCCTCTGAAGGAGGACTGTGTTCTTTGCCCTTACCTTCTAGGATCAACAACTCACGGATTAAGTGCTTGAAGAGACTTTAGGGGTGATCTAATCTATCTTTTTCTTTTTATAGATAAGGAAACTGGGGCCCAGAGAAAGTAAAATTTGTCTCAAATAAGAATAGGAATAAGTTTTTTGTTTGTTTGTTTTGTCTTCTCAGAAGTTTAACTGCTGCTTTATTTGTGACTAGGCTTGCTACCAGTAATTCCCTTCTTGAGTCTGTATTGGTATGCAAGGGTTTAGAAAACCAAGAAACAATAAATATGCTAGGAGGGGTGTAATAGCAACATCTTGTGTCACATAATATTTTCACCTTTTGTTTTCCTCTCTGTCATTCCGAGTGAGGATAAATGTGTGGTTGGTATGAACTAAAACCTAAAGTAGGGAAAAGGGCAAAATGACACAAAGATTTCTTAGTATGATCACAAGATAATGGATTTAGATCTGGAAGAGATCTGAGAAATCATTCACTTAAACATCTTTAATGTATGAGTAAATGGTCTCCCAGTCAAGTGAAATGATCTGCCCAAGTTAAAACAGGGAGTAAACTGGAATTTGAATGCAAGTCATTTCACTCCAATGAAACATTTTTTCCTCCAAACAGAAGAACACTTAGGTAGAGAAAGGAAACGTTCTTCTTCCTGGAAGGATCACTTAATTCTAGAAGGTGACGATGAACATGGTTCTGATTAGTAAAGAGACATAGAATATCAATCAGCCTGCACCTACAAATGTTAGTTGCTGAAGATATGGGGAAAAAAAGTAGAAATCCCTGCTGACAAGGAACTTACAGTCTAGCCAAGGGAGGTAGAATTTCATACATAGGAATACTTCAAAGTGACCCAAGAAAACTTAAGACATTAATACCTGGGAAGAACAGGAAAGGTTTCAGGTAGGAGGGAGTGCCTGGACTGAACCTCAGAGGAAACTAGAAATTCTCAGCTGCAGAAGTGAGAAGGGAATGCAGATGCATAGAACTAGAAGTAACCTTGAGAAAACAATCTAGTTCAAGCAATTCATCTTATAGATGAGAATATCCATAATACCATAGGTTGTAATTACATGACTACTTTATATGTAGAGCCATGAGATCTCTATTCAGGTAAAAGTGTGATGAAAGAGAAAGAACATGGGATTTGGAAAGACTCAGCTTTCTAATTCTGACTCTGCCGATTAATAGCCTTGTGACCTCAGTCACTTCCCTTAGTGACCAGAAGTCACTTTCCTAGGCCTCAGTTTTACCCTCTTAAAAGGAGGCAGTCTATTAGAGAGTCCCTGAGGTTCTGTGTTGCTCTGGGTCTTCTTAAATCCACACTTTTGTTGCAAAATGCCTCAGATTCAAGTACAGGGACTGAAAAAAGCTCTGCTATTCGTACTCCTTTCTTTTCTACAGCTGTTTGTTTGATTTTCATCTTTCCTTCAAGCTGGAGAGAGACCTCATTGAACAACTCCATCAGGCTTCTGGCCTCTGGAAATGTTTTCTACTAGTAATAACAATGAACCTAACAGCTCTCTGTTTTTTCCTTGGATCTGAACCACAGCTGCACTTATTTAAAATCCCTACAAGACTTGTCTGTGGCTTATGTGAGAATCGTTTTGTTCTATGTTCTATTAATCCTGCTCACCCATTTGCAAAATCTGGCTATGCTTTCCTCTTAATATTCCTAACCTAAGACTCAGCTCAAGCTTCATTTACATGAGACCTCTCTGGATTCTGCCCTTCTCCCCACAATCACCTTGTATTTATTTTGCATGTTTGTGTTGTTGTTCACTTGCATCCAATTTTTCATGACCCTGTTTGAAGTTTTCTTGACAGAAAAACTGGAGTGGTTTGCCATTTGCTTTTCCCACTCATTTTACAGAAGAGAAAAGTGAGGCAAACAGAGTTAAGTGACTTGCCCAAGATTACACAGATAATAAGTGTCTTAGGTTGGATTTGAACTTGGGTCTTTCTGACTCCAAGGCTAGCATTTTATGTATGCATTGAGCCACCTAGCTGCCCCTATTTTGCATGTCTCTACATGTGCCCATCCCATGTCTTTAATGGAATATAAGCTTTGAAAGTCAGGGAGATTTCCACTTTCATCTTTCTATCCTTAGCTCTTAACACAGTGCTTGGCACATAGGAGGAGCTTAAATGTTTGTTGATTGATAGAAATCCTTGTTACTTCCTCTGATATACAATTTGATCATTCAGAATCCTGAAATAAATTAATATTATGGCTAGGAGGGGTTTTAGAGATAATATGTTGAATAACTGATTAAGACAACAAATACTTGAGTTCTTATTCTATGGAGAACACTATATCTAGATTTCTGAGACATATGTATGTATATATATATATGTATATAAATAGATATTAAAAGACATAGTCCTTTTCCTCAGGGAGATTATGATTTGGTAGGGCATAAGAGGAAAAAAATATAAATATAAGACAAAGAAAAGTATAGAATAGACTGCTATGAGAGACTGGAGAAGGGAATGTTGTTTTGAACCCAGGAAGATCTGTGAAAGTGTGCTCTAGTAGATGCTATTTGAATAGATTTTAAAGAAGGGTTAGAGGGTAGCTCAGTTTTGCAAATAGAGTGTAGAGGTCTGGAATTAGAAAGAATGCAGTTCAAATTCAACTTCAGTCATTTACTAGCTTTGTGACCCTGGGAAGCACTTAAATCTATTTGCCTCAATTTTCTTATCTGTCAAACAAGCTGGAGAAGGAAATGGTGAACCACTCAGTATCTTTACCAAGAAAACCTCAACTGGGATCATCCCTTACAACCTGGCTATATTTAGGCCTTGCTCCAGCATTTACCCAAGACAGCATAGTATTTAAATCAGGTGCTTGTTGTCCCTGGCAACAGGCATTTTGACATTGATTGGTATATCTAGTTTGATTATTGTTATTATTTGCATTCCATCTATTATTATCATAATTATTTCTATTCCAGTTATTGTTTCTATTATACCCATTACTTAATTGTCTCCTAACCTGAATCCTAAAGTGGCAGTCTCTGTACAGGTGTCCAATTCGATTATACAGAAAACACTGTCTGGGTCCTGATCTCCTTTCATTTGATTTATAATTATTATTAGTATACCTTGACTGCACAGATCTTAATGCAGCCACAGCTTTTATTTCTTTGATTTCACTCTCTCTAGCCTTTGATTCAGCTTCCTTCAATTTCCTCTTTAACTCCTCAATAATAGTATCCCTGTCATCATTCCTTTCCTCCGAGTCTGTAATAAAATATGTGGCCTTCCTCTGTAGATCATCCAACTCTAATTCCTCCCAATCAGTGTAATTTGTTTTTAAAAATTGCCTAATCTTTGGGAAAGCATTTTTAACAAAGACCCTCTTAATATGTGCAATTGAGTTCTCTTCCAGGGGATCCATTCCCAATAAAGTTTCAGCTGCCTCAGTTATCCTTTCTAGGAAAATCGTAGGAGCTTCAGAGACCTTCTGATTTATTGCCTCAAATTTTGACCATGAATTGGGCCTTTTGGTATACCTTCCCATTACCTCCAGAATTGCAGCTCTTGCCTCTATTAACATCTCATAAACTCCCTCTTCAGATGTATCTAACTTCAAATCCTCTGGCTAGGATTGCAAGAACAGATCTGTTCTAGTCTCCTGAATAAATTTGGTTCTTTCTTTCTTAGTCAAGACCTCTTTCATCAGTAGGGCAATATCATTGAAGTCTGGATCATACAAATCAATTGCCCTATGCATCTCCTTCATTACCCTATTAGGTTCGTAATTAAAAAGTGGTGTTTTCTTCCTGATGGACTCAAGATCTTCTGGGGAAAATTTCTTATGTATTTTCACTTTATGGACTTCATTTTGTTTTACTACTGGAATATTCTAAGTGGGTACAAAGACATTATTCCTGCTGCCTCCTCTTTATCTACTTTAAGTTTTTCCCATTATTGTTTAATATGTTGGTATCTTGGGCAAAACCTTGGGTCACATTTAAGTTTATTAAGTACTTGAAGGTATCTAGTTGGAATTTCATTTGCATAACCATCGTCTTCATGTCATCCCTTCTAAACCAGGTCACAAGATATTTTAGACGCTTAACACATAGGCACACAGAGACACTAGACTTATAGAACACACAGGCACAGATTACAACCAGGGGTACATAAGCCATAATGTCACATAGCTTAACATCCATTAGGGGTTTCAGACAGTCCATAGCAAACACATAATAGGGAACATCACAAATACAAAATATGGTACATACAGAAAATAATTGAAGAACAGAAATAGTACATTGCTAAACATGTCTACAGACATGCCTGCTTCCATTGTAAGATTATTGCTACAATGTATATTGTACATAAACTAAAGACAACACAAATAAATTTCAAACAATCAAAACAGTATTTTTTTCTTAAGATGGCTGCCCCAAGATGGCTGCCAGGGTCTGTGGTGCAGCTTCAGTAACCCCTTCAGGAAGCCAACCCTCATAATTCTATGTAACCCCCTAAGCTTATAGCTAGCTAAGTACACAGAGAAATATACAAATAAATACAGTATACAGATTTTAACCTAGCTGCCTCACCAAACTGTTATGGTAAGATAGGATTTTGGATAAAGGAAACACGAGGAAAAAACATATAAAAATCTACTTTATTGTTTTGGAAGGAAAAGGAATAAGGGCTTAGGGATTTACTTATGCTTATTCTTATTTAAAAAACGAACTAACTATGCTAACTAGGTTACTAAACTAAAACTTAACCAAGTTCCCAAATCTTGCCCAGCAGGGGTCCAAAAAACCAAACCAGTTAGATCCAGGATCTGTTGTTAGATGCCCAAGTAAGACTGAATGCTGCCAGCAGCTAGATACAGGAACCCTTCCTCAGGTCAACACAGGGAAAACCCTCTTCAGACCTTCCTCTTGACTTCCTCAGGAGACCAGAAGAAAAGTCCATTGGAGCAAGATGGAGTCTTCCCAGATCCTTCAGCTCAGGCTCCCATGTGACCCTTGGTCACATTCCACTGTCAATCAAATCTAGATTTGCTCTTTTCAGTTCTTGCACAGTTTTGCAAATTGCAAACCTTTCCATCCTTTATCACAATATGACTTAAACCACTGAACAAGAAAAAGATATTAAATGAGAGGCAGCATGACATAATGCAGTGGGGTTGAACTTGCAGGACTCCTACTGAGACTTTGAGTAGTGGTCTTGTTTATGTTCAATCCCCAGCATGATAATGGTGGGCACTGAAGTGAAGGAGTGAGAAGGCCAACCCTATAACTACCATAAGTCTGGACCATTCAATGATTGGCAAGGGCTCACTTTCCTTCTTACAGGATAAATTAAGGAGAAGGAGATGATCTTCCTCTACAAAATGTCCTTTGAAGTAGGGTTATCCCTTATTTTTTGCTACAGACATTCACAGGTGATCAAATAATAAAGGAAGTGCAGTATGAGAAAAAAATAAAACTTTTAAGAAGATTCATTTTGGTGGAGGAATTCCATGGAGACTGGAACGACCTCCAGGAAGTGATGCAGAGCGAGAGGCGCAGAACCAGGAGAACATTGTACACAGAGACTAATACACTGTGGTATAAGAGAACGTAATGGACTTCTCCATTAGTAGTGGTGTAATGTCCCTGAACAATCTGCAGGGATCTAGGAGAAAAAACACTATTCATAAGCAAAGGATAAACTATGGGAGTGGAAACACCGAGGAAAAGCAACTGCCTGAATACAGCGGTTGAGGGGACATGACAGAGGAGAGACTCTAAACGAACACTCTAATGCAAATACTAACAACATGGCAATGGGTTCGAATCAAGAACACATGTGATACCCAGTGGAATCACGCATTGGCTACGGGGGGTGGGGGAGAGGAAAAGAAAATGATCTTTGTCTTTAATGAATAATGCATGGAAATGATCAAATAAAATACTATAAAATTAAAAAAAAAAAGAAGATTCATTTTGAGGTAAAGCTAGATAGCTCAGTGGATTGAGAGCCAGGCCTAGAGACAGGAGGTTCTGAGTTCAAATATGGCCTCAGACTCTTCCTAACAGTGTCACCCTCAGCAAGTCACTTAACATCCACTGCCTAGCCTTTACCAGAACCAATAGACAGTGCTGATTCCAAGATAGAAGGTTAAAAAAAAAAAGAAGATACATTTTGCAGCCTGAAGCTGTGAGCATCTGGAAAACTTGAAGGTCTGCTAGACTTGGAAAAGTAGAGCTAATAAGCACTGTGTCCTCTCTTACTTGATGTGGGTATAAATTGTAATTGGGTACCAGTGAAGACCACCACATTCCCATGTAATTAACACTGCATTGCTATTTCTGGTTCATGGAAAAAAACACTGTGTTTGTTGGTGTTGTTCAGTCACGTCCAACTCTCTGTTGACCCCATTTTCAGATTTGAGATACTGAAGTAGTTTGCCATTTCCATCCCTAGTTCATTTGACAAATGAGAAAACTGAGGCAAACAAAGTCATGTGACTTGCACAGGGTCACATAGACAGAAAGTATCTGAGGCTGGATTTGAACTCAGGTTTTTCTGACCCCAGATCCAATGCTCTATCTATTGCACCACATAGCTTTCCAAATCACAGTTTATAGACATGATAAAATGGATTTGATGTGTTTTGGGAGATAACATTTTCTTGATTTCATACTCTTTTATTCTACTGCCAAGTGGTTTGGGGATAAGGGAGAGGCCCTTAGAAAAATTAAAAATTCATAGAAGACTGTTTTTGGATATCATGAACTTTCCCCTTTCAATTATTTTTTTCTCTTTAGTCACAGAGAAAAGAACTTAGATAATCTCATTCAAATTTTGATGTCTTAGACTTACTTAATGCCCTAGAATCTGAGAATTATCTAGCTTGAAATCATGTTGGAAGGTTAAGTTAGAGAAACCAAAGCAATGAGAGGGTAGGTGAAAGGAGAAGGGAAGAAGTTAAGCATTTATATAGCACTTACGATGTTAGGCACTGTTAAATAAGCACTTTTACAATATTTAGTTCATCTCATCTTCACAACTATAAAGTAGATGCTATCATTATCTTCATTTTACAGATGAAGAAATTGAAAGTAGATGATTTACCCAAGGTTACACAGCTTATAAGGGGCTGAAGTTGAATTTGAACTCAGAATTTCATGAGCATTTTATCTACTATTCTCCCGCCTTGGGAATAAAGAGGGAGATATTGGGTGGTGGGAGCAGTGTTTTCTAGAACTAACTTTGGGTTGTGTCTTTAATCCAAGGCTCAGCCTGGCTAAATGTGGAGAGGTTCATCATCAAGTGGTGCTTATTTAAAAATCATAGCAATTCATATATAAAGTCATTGACTAAGGGGTAGAGAGTCTGATATCTATAAGGGTGGAGAGAGATGAATCCCCTGTTGATTAAAGAACTGAACCATAAAGAATTAAAATAAAATTTCTCTCAAATTATCCATCCACGCATTCAACTGGAATAAATAATAAATGCTAAAAATTTATTACAACAGCCATGAAGGCAGTTGGAGCAAGTTTTGTGAAGTACTTAAAGCTTGGTAAGACATAGATGTCAAGGTCATCCATGACATCTTTGGTTGTCACCAGTCATCCCAACTTTCATCTTTCCACTAGACTTTGATGATTCTGGAGCCTTACTAAAATTCAATTCACTCAAAAGTCAAGATATTACTCATTGTTGATGTCATTAGTCTTCTTCAAAAACAAAGGATGAATAACACTAAGTTCCTACTACTATGCTACTGTAGGAAGCATAAGGTATGCAAAGACAAAAATCCAAAGCAAAAAGAAGCAAAACAGTCCTTTCCCCCTGTAGTTTACCTCCTACCAGGGAAAATGAAATGCCCATAGTTGAGTAAATATACAGTATGTTAACTAGAGCAAATGGCAATAGCAATTGGGGGGGGGGGGGTTTGATGGTGGTGAAGAATGTGGTTTGGATTGAAATCAGCTTCCTGTGGGGGCAGCAAGGTGACTTAGGGGATAGAGGTCCAGGCTTGGAATCTAGAGGTTCTGAGTTCAAATATGACCCCTGTGAAGATTGGATTTAGCTCTCCCCTGATTATATCAATGAAGGTACTTAGCTCTTCCTTTATAGTGAAGATTAAATTGTAATCCCCTGTCTATTTTTAGATTTTAATCCCCAAAGTCTAAACCCAGTACATAAAGTAGATCTACCCATTTTAACCACAAAAGGTATGAACTAACTACAAAAAGGTGTGAACTAACCACAAAAGGTGTGAACACCCATTTCATACATTGAGTGGGAGGTCTGTGACCCACTTGTGAAAGAGTGGACAATCCTGTAGAGGAGTGTCTGCTGTGATTGGTAGACATAAAATTTAGGGGAGGTGACACAAGAGAAAAAGGTCTTTAAATAGTGGAAACAGAGACACACTGGGATCCATCAGTCACTTGGAGTTGGACTGGAGGACAGACACTTGGACTCAGAGTGAAGACACTTGGCTTTGGAACTGGAACCGGTTCAGAGGAAGCCAGAGCTCGTGTGCACACTCATTCTCTCCCCTTTTCTCTCTTCCATAATATCTTCCCTCTATTGTAAAAATAAACTACCATAAATTCCATTTACTTTGGCAATTCATTTTGGGATTTAGAAATTAAATCTCTGGTGACCACCAATTAAATCTATTCAGTCCAACCATATAAATTTGACACCCCAGACTCTTTCTAGCTGTGTGACCCTAGGCAAGTCACTTAACCCCAATTGCCTAATTTTTACTGCTTTTCTACCTTGAACTGAAATTTAGTTTTGATTATAAGATAGTAGATAAGGGTTGTTGTATTTTTTTAAGTAGGCTTCCTCCAAGAGGATGAATCTGGGGGTCAGCTGGGTGGCTCAATGAATTGAGAGCCAGGCCTAGATATGGGAGGTCCTGGGTTCAAATATGGCCTCAGACACTTCCTAGCTGTGTGACCCTGGAAAAGTCACTTAACTTCCATTTCCTAGCCCTTACCTCTCTTCTGCCTTGGAGCCAATAGTAGTAGTAGTAGTCTCTCGGTAACCGAGGATGACGATTGTCTTTGTGTGTTTTTTGTGCACAAAGACACTTGTGCATGAAGATTTAAGTGGAAAAGTCAATGCACAGAGACAGTCCCACTCTCTCGGCGTTGGAAGCCTGGGTCCAGTGGCACAAAAAGTCGTTACATCTGGAGACTTCCTCAGCTGCATTGGATGGCCGTGTTGTCTGTTGTGCTCCAAAACGCCCTAAGCACTCCACAGTGCTTTGCTGCGTCGCCATCTCAGCCATTGAACCTTCTTATTGGTTTCTTCCGCCTGTTCCGCCGAAACAGTCTTCACATGCTGGGTGAGCAAAGCCCTAGTTCACCAGGTGTCTATGACCTGATGGCTACCCTCACAAGGTTTAGCCGGCCTGTTGAAGCCGTTGCCCGGGGTGTGGCCTCTGCTGCATGCTAGCAGCTACTGGGAGCCACAAGTGAGAGCTGGGTGTCAGGTGAGGGTCAGAGGCTGGAGAGCTGCCCTAAGAGGGCATGACAAGCCCTCCATACCAAAGATATTACTCCTCCCTGAGTACCCCATACAGCCAACACACAGACGGAAGGTAAGGGTTTAAAAAAAAAAAAGAGGATGAATTTGAACTAAGGTTTAAAAAAAGGGTTGCTCAGAAGTGAGAAAAGATTTCATTTTAGGCTTGGCCTATAGTTTCTGCAAAAGAATAGGGGTAAGAGATGTAATATCTATGGAAAGCAGCAATCATACCATATAGGCTACCATCTTGTAAGCCTGACTACTGGGCCAATCCTGCCTATCCCTTATGACATTCCAGGTCAGAACCTCAGATCTCCAGAAAGTATGTATATGGGGGACAAAAAAAAAAAAAAACTTGGTTTGCATTTGAATCTTTCAAATATGTGTACCACATCCCTCTGAACTTTTTGCCCCCATATACATAGTAAAGTAATTTTATTGCCTACATTTCATTTTATTTTATTTAAGTTTCTGTTCAATCATATACCATTTCCTCTCCAGGAAAATATTTCAATAGCCTTATTTTAACTTCAGATTTTCAATTTGTCTTCTTTCCCCAGTCAGCACTCTCTGGATCTCTTATCTACAATTAGTTTCTCCTTTCTGAGTTTCAGATTTGAATAGTGAGGCTTCATGGGGTTGGTCTTTACAGGAACCCCTGTTAGGGTTCCTAGGCCTTTACAGAGACTAGTTGGGTTGGATGGTCTCTGAGATTATATAAAACCCTGGAATTCAATGATCTTTTCATTTTTTGACTGGAGCTATTTGAATACAGAGAGCAGAACAAGATTTATACCTTGGGGAATGTTACTGGGTTTGGCAGTGAAGAGTTTTAAATGATAAACAGAAATGTTTATGTTTTATCCTAGAGGTAACAGAGAATTTATTGAAAGGAGATTATTGGAGTTTATTGAGAAATGGAAATTGTCTGCTCAGATATGAGCTTTAGGGAAGCTTTGTGAAGGATGGATTGGAATGGGAAGACATTTGAAGCAGACCAGAGAGGACACTATGGTAATAGCTGAGGTGAGAGATGATGAGGGCTGAATGGAGTAGGATTGTGTGAATTGCAAAAAGGGAATGGATATAATAGATGCTTTAGAGATAGAAATTAACAACTCTGGCAAATGATTAGATATATGAGCTTTGTAAGAATAAGGGAAGAAGAACAGTGCCAAGGGCACAAAACTAGGTGCAAATTCTACCTCAGCAGATAAATGGAAGTTCAGAAGAAGGGTGAGTTTGGGAAAAAGATAATGAATTCTCTTTTGGACTTTTTGAGATCCATATGGGACTATGGGTGAGGAGAGCAATTTGGGCTGGAAAAATAGAACTGAGGTTCAACTGCATAGAGATGATAATTGAATCCATGAGATCTTATAAAGTCACCAAGTGAGAATATGTAAAAGGAAAAGAGGGTCCAGGATAGAGCCTCCAGTATATATTTACAGTTACGGAGCATATGATAAGCAGCAAAGGAGACTGAGGAATGACTAGACATATAGGCAGAAAACCAAGAGAAAACTGTCTTGATAATCTAGAGAGAAGAGTGTATGTAGGAAGAGAGGTTTGCTAATAGTGTCAAATTCTAAAGAGAGAATGAAAATGAGGATGGAGAAAAAGACATAAAATATTCAATTAAGGGATCGTTTTCAAATTTGGAGAAAGCATTTATGCCAGGAATACATGACTTATTCAGCATTAGGAAAACTATCAACATAATTGACATTACATGACAAAAACAACAAAAATCATTTGACTGTCTCAATAGATGCAAAAAAAGCTTTTGATGACAACACTCATGCCTATTAAAAAAATAGAAACCATAGGCATAAATAAATAAGGAATAAACTTTCCTTAAAATGATATGTAGTATCTGCATAAAACCATCAGCAAACATTATCTGTAACCGAGATGAATTAGAAGTTTTCCCAATAAGATCAAGGGTGTAGCAAGAATGCCCATTATCACCACTATTACTGAATATTGTACTAGAAATTCTAGCTATAGGAATACAAAAAGAAAAAAAAAATCATGCAATTAGAATAGGCACATAAGTTATCAATGTTCCCAAAACAGTATTATCAAGGGCAAAGTCTGATTGCTTCTCTGTTGGTCTAAGCTTTACAGCCCTAGACTCTGTACTTCCAGACATGGGTTTGGGGGTTGTACACATAAAGCCTCAAGGAAAAATGTTAATTAGACTCAAGCCTGAAAGAATTCCTGGAAGAATTTAAAAAACAAATTAGAATGGTAGAGGAAAAATTGGAGGGGAGGGAATTAAAGTGATACAATAAAATGAAAAAAGAATTGACAGCTTGGTAAAGAAATCCTTGGCTGGATCTCTGCAACTACAAGTACTAATTCTTCTCTTTGCTTTGGAACTGCAATCAGGGTTCTTGCTTCACAGCAAACCTCTTCACCTTGATGACCCAGAACTGTGTATAATCAATAGAATTATCAATCAGTGTCAGTTGCACCCAGTGCCAGCAAAAGGTTCCCAATAATCTCCTACCAATTGTTTGACCCTCTTACCATCTTTGGTCTGAGAGCTCCCAGATGCTGTTGCTATGACCACTTTCACTGCCACCATGTGAATGGGGGCTTCATGTAAGCCTCTGTTCCAAATTCTACTCCCAAACTTCTCCTATAAACCTACTAAAGTTTTACTTACACTGGAAATTTTTTCACTCTGACCTTATGTTGACTCTGCCATTCTAAAATTTTATTTAAGTGTTGTTTAAAAAGCTGTTTGGGGGTGAGGGGATATTGAAAGAGTTCAGCTGGTTTATTCTAATAAGCCATATTGGCTCCTCTACTGACCAGTTTTCTTTTAAAATTTCATACATGGGGGCAGCTGGGTAGCTCAGTAGATTGAGAGCCAGGCCTAGAGATGGGAGGTCCTAGGTTCAAATCTGGCCTCAGACACTTCTCAGCTGTGTGACCCTGGGCAAGTCACTTGACCCCCATTGCCTAGCCCTTACCACTCTTCTGCCTTGGAGCCAATACACAGTATTGACTCCAAGACGGAAGGTAAGGGTTTAAAAAAAAAAAATTCATACAACAACATATCTGGGCTTTTTTTTTTTTTTAATCACAGTGTTCAAACAGTCCAATTATTCTTAATTTTGTTCTCCTTGATCTGTTTCCAGATCAATTGTTTTTGCTATGAGATACTTTATATTTGCTTCCATTTTTCAGGCTTTTGATTTTGTTTTAATATTTCTTGTTGTTTCATGAAGGCATTGGCTTCTCTTTGGTCCATTCAAATTTCCAGGGAATGTGTCACTTGGCCAAAGTTTTGTATATCTTATGTCAAGCAGTTAATTCCATTTCAAAATTTTTCTTCCAGAACTTTCATTTCTTTTCCAGTTTTTTTCCCTCACGTACTCATTCCATTTGTTAAAAAAAAGATACAGCTTCCTTTTTAATTCTTGTTTTGTCTCAGAAATTTCAGCTGAGTTTTTGCCCAAGTTGTGTTTTCTTCTGAGACAATTGTTTTCAGTTGTTTTGGAATCCTTCTCTTCTGTTTGCATTTTTAGTGCCCTCTGCTACTGCAATAACTCATTGTGGCATGATTCTTTTTGTTTGTTTGTTTGTCCATATTTCCAGCTTGCTTCCTGGCTTTGTACATATTGTTATGGATAGGCTTTTTCACACTATTGGAAAGAAGGCCTAGATTTGTCCTATTACTACTTTCACAGCTTATTGAATGTTATGTATTTCCAGAATCTTTGAGACAGCCTGGGAACTTGCAAGTTTTCAGTGTTCCTAAAGAGGCTTTATCCAGAGCAAAGTTTGATTGCTGCCTCCTGGTCTGAGTCTTACAACCCTGAACTGTTGGCCTCCTGATATGGGTTTGGATCTGTATAGTAATAGCCTGCTGCTAGACTGCTTTCTATCAGTCTACTGGAAAGCTCTGTTGGTTCAGGATGGCAGAATTGTAGACTCTCCTTTGGTATTATAGATTTCTTTTGGACCCCTTTATTGGTTATTTTTCTTAAGACTGGATAAGGTGCTAGAAGTAAGACACTGCCTGATCTTAAGGTCTGAACCACACCTCAGTGGCTTTTGGCTTCTGAACTTCCTCCTTTATCGGTAACCCAGGGCCTCCCTGACTGGGTACTTCGATGCCACCTCAGTGAGCAGTTCCCCTTCTCACTTTGTCCTGAAAATGCAACCCAGGATTGGGTAGTGGTTAGCAAAGATACCAACTGGCACATATTCCAGTCGCAGTGCCCCAGCATAGGTCTAGGGATACCTCTTTCTAGGCACTAGAGTGCTCCATGTGCTGACTGATCCTGCTCCAAATTCTCTGTTTATCTCCTTATGCTGACCTAGGCTAGACAAAGGATTCACTGTGCCTTTTTTAAAATTTCAGGTTTTTTTCTGGCACATTTTATTATTTTTTTAAACCCTTACCTTCCATCTTGGAGTCAATACTGTGTATTGGCTCCAAGGCAGAAGAGTGGTAAGGGCTGGGCAATGGGGGTCAAGTGACTTGCCCAGGGTCACACAGCTGGGAAGTGTCTGAGGACAGATTTGAACCCAGGACCTCTCGTCTCTGGGCCTGTCTCTCAATTCACTGAGCCACCTTGCTGCCTCTCTGGCACATTTTATAGGTGTTTGGAGGAATTGTCATAAATGGGTATTAATGCATGCATATGAATATGGTGGTAAAGGAAATTAATAGCTATTATATATATGTATGTTTTATACTTTAAGTCCATCATCATCATTGCTAGAAGAGAGTTTTAACATATGCAGAACACTTTATAAATATTATTTCATTTGATCTTCACAGCAACCATGGAACATATGTGCTATTATTATCCCCATTTTACAGATAAGGAACTGAGACAGAGAGAGGTTAAGTGACTTGTCCTTTGTTACATAACTAGTAAGTAGGACTTGAACTTAGGTAATCCTGATTTTAGGTCCATCTGCCTAGACAAGAGCTATACTAAAGATTTTTAGAGATTCTCCCCATGTATCTTTGGAAGAGGGAGGAGTATGAGGAGTGGGCTATGTGTTACTCTCAGAATATGTTTCACAAAACAAACAAACAAAAAAACCTATCTAAGCAATGTGCTTTTTCCAAGCATTTTACATCCCAGAAACCCCTAATCATGAACCCCTCCCCTTTTGCTAAGCTGTGCCCCTGAGTGGGCTCCAGCATGCTACAGGAGTTATAAGTTGTGGTTGTGCTGTTTTCTGATTGGATAAAACCTTAAATTGTAAGTCTTGGCTCACAAGATTCTGGGTGGGGTGGTAGAAAGGGAAAGGAGATGGAAAAGGAGAGCTTGTGGTGAAAGCCTTTAAAATGCTAGGCTCAGCCAGAAGAGGGTGAACTTTGCCCATGATCAGGCCTGAAGGGTGGTGCCCTTTCTCATGAGAAAGAAAAAATAAATAAAACTCTGTCTTTTCTGTTCATATCCTCTGACTTCAAATTCTCATTGTGAAAAGTGGTCTCTTCCCCCACCTCACACAGGAGAAAGAGAAAATGAGGGAATAAAGAGTTTGGCTCCCTCTCCTTGGGATCCAAGCTCATGCAAAGCTAAACCTAGACCACCTGAGCCCAGAGCCAGGATCCCATATAGGTAGTACTTCCTTCCTTCCCACATATATACTGGGTTGTGGGTAAGATATAACATCCTCCATTTTTTTCCCTTCCCCATAACGCATGAGTAGCCTGGCTATTTGTGTGAAAATTCCAGGTTTAGGAGTTAGCAAAGTATGAGCAGAAATAAAAAAAGGGGGAAAAGGGAATTCGAGAAGAATTGAACTTATTTTTAAAAAAGGATCTAGATTAGGGAAAAAGGAAACTATAGCTGGAACAAAATTGGTAATAACCTGAATATGAACTGTGAGGTGAAAGGAGAGAATGTCACAGTAGTATGAAGAATAAAATTAGAAGTTTTTGAGATTTACATTTTTTTCTGTTTGCTCATTTCCCAACTTTTTTTCCCCTCTCATCTTTAGACTTGGGATTCTGCAAGCTTCCTGCTAATTCTCTCTCCTCTGCTGGTTTGTAGGATTGGGCAGGGTGACTTGAACATGCCCATCCAGAAGGACTTTTGGTCCTCATTTTGGGCCAGTGCCAGGACCTGAGACTTCAAGGGGAGGGTCTGAGGTGCACTTTTACTGATGTAGCACCCTTCCTGGGATCCTGAAATTAGCCTATGCTCAATCACAGAACCTAGAGCAGTGGGGTTGGGGATCAGCCAGCACTCCTCTGTGTGCAGTTTTGCTTCCCCCTCATCCCTTGAAAATCAACTCTCTCTCTCTTATGAGTTCAGTGGGAGAGCCCCATGACTTCTTGCTGTTGGGTTTGGATTCTGTCTTTTTAAAGTGCTTTTTAAAGATTGGTATGGAAGGATAGTCAGAAAGGTTTCAGATTTTGCTGCTACTAAGCCGTCATCTTGACTCTGTATAAATGGAGATTTTGAACCTTTGGACTTCATTCCCCAGAAATCCTAGTAGTTTCCAAAATTCCCTATAATCACTCCCACGTCTCCACATTGGCAAGATTACGTTATTGATATTTAACTGGTGATAATGCCTCCAACTCTCTCTCTTTCTTTGCAATGATGCAGCAAGTATAGTGGTAAGCTAAGGGTGGGGATTTTAAATGGGCTAATTAGCCATGGGAATGTGGTTTTTATTTTGTATCCTCTTTATTCCTTAATTTCTTATGATCTTTAATAAATCTCTGTAAAATATAATATTTTTATTATTAGAGATTAAATTTTTAAATTTTACAAATGGCCACCATGAAGGGACCTTTAAAGGTTCCTGATACACCTACTACATTTAGAGAGCCATTAGAGTCACATTTTGCATCTAGTTTGATTACCAAAACTTACCTAGATGCACCAGTGTCCAAAAGACAATCATAGTATAAATTTCCTAACTTTAAAGTGACATGAGGTTCCTTACTATGTGTGTGTGTGTGGATATATAGGGATAATTGGCATTAAAATATCAGGGTCTGGAAAAATCAAAGGTTTCACTCTTTGATGCCAAGGCCTTTTACCCCCTCCCCATCAAACCTTCATAAACATTCTTGGCCAGTTTTCTGGGATCCCCCACACTGATCGGGATTTTCACCCAGAGTATAGCGTGGATGAGCTCCATTTTTTATATATTGTTATTGGGCATTTTGTTGTATAATATCATTTGCCTCATTTTGAACATTGTCATTATTTTGATTGGCATTACAATTACTATAGTTATTATTTCTAAAGTTGTTATTATTTCTTTTTTCCTGTAGCCAGCTCCTACAGACCATCATTACATGGCCTCTCTTTCCACAGTAAAGGCATGTTAATGATTTATCTGTGGGTTCCTGTAAATGGGTTATGGTCTCTCCCTTACTTTTCAGTTGTCCTTGTAATCTTTCACTTTCTTTAAGTCTTCTACTGACTTATTGTTTTCCTCATGTCTTTTTGTATGGCCCTTATAAACATAGACTGCTACTCTCCTCAATTCTTCAAGGTCCATAGAGTCCCAATTCAGATAGCTAGTTTTAAAGTATTCTTTTACCACTGAGAAACAATTTTCAATGAATTGTTTATGTATTTGTCTAATATCCCTTTCTCTAGACAAATCAAGGTCCATATACATCACTTAGTCTGTCCATAAACTGGGAGGGAGTATCATCAATTTCTTGTTGGGTTCTCTCAAATGTTGGCCATGAATCAGGTATATCAGAGCAAGCTCTCATGACTGTCAATAATGCTTCTCTGGCCTGGTTTAGTTTTGTGTAATCTAGTCCAACATTGGGGTTCCTGTGTGGATCTTCAGTTGGTCAATAATTTGCTCCCCTTCCTTACTTCTGATTAGCCAGAGAGATGACTTTATTTTTCTCAGGAATTTTTCTAATAAATTTTCAACCTTCATCCAAGTGGGGTCAAAAGTTTTGAATGTGTTCTCCAATTTGTTAATAATTAATATTGGTTATTCCTCAATTGAGGGAAGGTCTTCCGTGAATTTTTTTAAATCTTCAGGGCTGAAAGGTATATGGTGTCTTATAGATATCAAGTCCCCAGAAATAAACTTCTATCTGAATTATCTGGTATTCCTGTCTCTAGGTTTCTTGCTCCATTTTCAGTGGAGTAGGTAAGAAAAGAGGAAGGGGTGGGATAGTTAGGATTGGGGGGGGGTAAGGTAGTATGGTAGCTTAAACTTGGCTTAGGACAGTCCAGGGGGTCAGTCAGTTGTTTCTGATTTGTCACTTGCTAGCAATCAGGAGTGTATACACCCCCGCTTAAGGATTAAGTGTGGGGAAGGAAGGCCTATGATCCATGTGTGCTAGCAAGTGACAAATCAGAAACAACTGACTGACCCCCTGGGCTGTCCTAAGCCACGTTTGAGCCACCATTCGTACATGTGAGGCACAGGAAGTGATGCAAACAACTGCCTTTATATTTCATGTCACTTCCTGTGAGAGGGATGTTTTGCAAACTTGGTGGTGGAACTCAACCCTAGAGGAGCTCGTGTGGGAGACCTCAGACTGATTTCCCTTTAGACAGTGACATGGTGAGTTATAAGCCTGACTCCCCTTTTCATTGGCTTTCTGAAGATGCCCCTTGGTTGAGGCCTCTGAACTCTTGCCTGGCTCAGATCAAGCCAGAGCAGATCAATTCCCTTTTTCCTCTCTCTCTCTCATTCTTAATTTCTTCCTTCTATTGTAAATAAACCACCATAAATTTCCATTCTAAATTGAGCATTTCATTTGGATTTAGAATTTAAATCCCTGGTGATCAACTAAAATTATATTCAGTCTCAACCCTAAATTTACCCCTCTTACAACTCCATCCCCTTGAAGAAGAAATTTAGAAAAATATATAGGATAAATGGAATGATAGGAAGTTGTTACTGAATAAGTAACTTTAGATTTATTGATCAATGAAGTAGAACACTTTTGGGTGATGGCAAGATCAAGGATGTTACCATCCCTGTGTGTAGCTGAGGTAGAGTAGATGAGTAGGTTATAGAAATTGAGTATACTAAAGAACTGGAAGGTTAGGGTAGTAGAGGGAACATTAGCATCTTTATTGCAATCCCTTTGTATAAAACTAGGACTTGTTGGGTTATAGAGAGTACTATGAGCTCATTTTTGAACTGAGAAAGAAAGGAGAATATCCTGGGAGCCTGTGGATAATAGCCATCATAATCTGGTTGGAAAGAAAAATATTGAGGCAGCAAATCTCAAAGTACCTCAAATTTGCTGAGTGATAGAGATAGAAGGAAAATTACTAAAGTAGCATTGGGGAGCAAGGAATATTCTGACACTTTCTTCAGCACCAGCAAAACTATAGCCAGAGTAGGGAGGCAATAAGTACTACCAGGAATGTAAGGGATAGCAATTGTCATTTGATGGAGCCAGTCCTCTGTGGACTCCAAAAGAGGGAAGGAACATGAGTGGGAGAAGTCCAAGAGAAGTGGAAGTTTGTTAATTATAGAATCCAAATTACAAATGGCAACCTTATCTGGAGTGGGACATTGGAGAAATTCTATTGGGGTAGATGGAAAATAAGAGAAAAAATAGGGATGGTGAGATAGGTGGCTTACTTTTTGCAATTGGAAATTTAATATCACTGGATCTGAGAGAGTAAGAAGTTTGTTATCTATTGAGAAATGTGTTCAGGTAGAGAGGGAACAGATGGAAGTAGCTCCTCTAATTATTTCAAGTGAGACAAACTTTCTAGGTTTCTGTTCTGCCTCATGATCTCTGATTGTATTCTAAACCAACCACAGACTGATCTTTCTCATAGAGCTGTACCCACTCAGCCATGATCTAATCTTTCTCATGGAATGGATCTTTTTTCTATTCTATTATTAATTTTTGAAAATCCTTCATGATTTAAGATCCTAGCATTTAAAGTAATTTAATTTTCCCTCCTCGTTTTATGAATGACCAAATGACTGGCCTCTCGGGGATCCTATAAAAGGAATTTTTTTAAAGCCTCTCTTAAAATTGATATGAAGTATTGATTCTAGGGCAAAAGGGCAGTAAAAACTAGACAATTGGGGTTAAGTAATTTGCTTAGTGTCACATAGGTAGGAAGAACCTGAGGCCAGATTTGAACCCAGGTCCTCCCAACTCTGGGTCTGGTTTTCTATCTACTGTACTTCATAGCTGTCTGTCGTAGAAGTACAACTCTCTTGTGTCTGAGGTTAGTAAGATAATCAGTATCCCCTATTTTTTCCAGGGACAATAAAATTAAATATGTAATAGGAAGAAAGCTGGATACAAAAGCAGTGGCAGAAACTGAATCCAAGGTAGAAATCTTTTGTGAGGAAGAAAAGCATAGAGCTAGAGAGCTCAAATTCTGCCTTCACGAGCATCTCCCAAAAGGTACCAGAGCCTTTGCCTTCTGTTTTTATTCAGTTCTCCTCAAAAGAGGTGAAGGCCAGGGCACCTAGGTGACTCAGTGGATAGAGAGCCAGGCCTAAAGATGTGAGGTCCTGGGTTCATAGCTGATTTTGGGAACTTCCTAGCTCTGTGATCCTGGATAAGTCACTTGACCCCTATTGTCCAGCCCTTGTCACCTTTCTGCCTTGGAAACCATACTTAGTATTGATTCTAAGACAGAAGGAAAGAGTTATTTAAAAGAACAGAAAAGAGATGTGGAGCCAAATGCACAACTCCTTGGAAAGTGAAAATTGCCTAAGCAGCTTTCATTATATGAGTAGTTAAATGAAAAAATGACCTTGCCTCATTCAGTAGCATGAGGTCAGCATGCTCAGAGACAACAAAAAAAGTGACTGGAATTATTGAACTGTAACATGATTTCATGCCAAGAATACTGGAAATGGCCTAATTCTGTCCTACTTAAATTTAATTGTAGACTCTAAGTAATATCACACTCCCACATTAACTGCTGTTATCTAGCTCTCGAGAGATTTGATTTGGGGCACCCCAAAATTTCCCACCTAAGGAATTTGACCAATTCTTTTCTCTGTGAGGAGTGGTTGAGGCTGCAGGTAGATAGCGGAGAGAAAAGGAGTAAGCATGAATTCTGCAAGCAATACTGCCCTCTGCTGGTTGCCTTCAAACATGACTGAAAAACTCAGAAATTTGTTCATTGTTGCCAAGGCCAATAAGAGAAAAGCTGGTGAACTTAGAGATACAGCAAAGTTTCCAGTCCTCGTAAGATTGTAAGTAAATACACAAGAGCATAGAACTAGAGTTGAAAGGAACCTTATTAGGCTATCTAGTTCAACCCCCTCATTTTGTAGATGAGGAAACAGGTTGAGAAGTTAAATGACTTGCCCAAGATCATACAGGTAATGCTAGAAATTAGATCTGACTCTAATCTTCTGATTCCACAATGAGCTTTCTTTCCCTTGTGACACACTGCCCTAAGGTCTTTACCTCTTCGATTCTGAGCCATAGTCTCAGAGCTAGAAGGATCCTCCGAGATCATCTGACATAACCTATCCCTTCTATGACATACCTGACATGATCATCCAGATTTTACTTGACACTGTTAAGTTAAAACTGTTCAAACCTTTGAGCAATACCACTGAAGGAAACATCTCCAAAGGGTTGATATATTTGTAGCTATATTGTTTTTGAAGTTGCTACAGTAGAACTATGTAAAGAACTGATAACAAAATGGGTGCTCATTGGGGAATGGCTGTCAGCTATTGGGTGGAATTGCATTGGTCAATAATAACATAATTGAATTGAATGAGAAGTATACCCACTTTGTCCTCAGAGCACATGGGTTCAAATTCTACTGTTACTAGTTGTTCCTTATGTAAACTTACCCTTTCTGTGCCACAGATTCCTTCTCAATGAATTGAGAACTCAGTGAAATCTAATTCCATTTCTAAAATTTTGGCAAATAATCTCATTTTTTTGATCTTCAGTTTCCGCATAACATAATGATATTTAACATTAAAAGGACTTTATAAATCATATAATCCGAACTCATTTTTTCCCATTTGAATAAGTTTATTTAGTCAATTTATAACATTATTCCTTGGTTACAATAATCACATTACTTCCTTCCCTCCCCTCCACCCACTCTTTCCTAAGCCAGTGCACAATTTAATTGGGTATTACTTGTGTCCTTGATCAGGACCTATTTCCATGTTGTTTACACTAGGATGTTCATTTAGAGTCTACATCCCCAACCATATCCCTTCAACCCATGTATTCCAGCAGTTGTTTTTCTTTGGAGTTTTTACTCCCACAGTTTTTCCTCTGGATGTGGATAGTGGTTTTTCTCGTAGGTTCCTCCAAGTTGTTAAGGGTCATTGCATTGCCACTAATGGAGAAGTCCATTACATTCTATTGTGCCACAGTATATCAGTCTCTGTGTACAATGTTCTCCTGGTTCTGCTCCTCTCACTCTATATCGATTCTTGGAGGTTGTTCCAGTCCCCATGGAATTCCTCCACTTTATTATTCCTTTGAGCACAATAGTATTCCATCACCAACATATACCACAATTTGTTCAGTCATTCCCCAATTGAAGGGCATCCCCTCATTTTCCAATTTTTTGCCACCACAAAGAACATAGCTATGAATATTCTTGTACAAGTCTTTTTCCTTATTATCTCTTTGGGGTACAAACCCAGCAGTGCTATGGCTAGATCAGAGGGCAGACAGTCTCTTTAACGCCCTTTGGGCATAGTTCCAGATTGCCCTCCAGAATGGTTGGATCAATTCCACCAGCAATGAATTAATGTCCCAACTTTGCCACATCCCCTCCAGCACTCATTACTTTCCTTTGCTGTCATGTTAGCCAGTCTGCTAGGAGTGAGGTGGTACCTCAGACTTCTTTTGATTTGCATCTCTCTGATTATAAGAAATTTAGAACATTTTTTCATATGCTTATTAATAGTTTTGATTTATTTAACTGAAAATTGCCTATTCATGTCCCTTACCCATTTATCAATTGGAGAATGGCTTGATTTTTTTGTACAACGGGTTTAGCTCTTTCTAAATTTGAGTAATTAGACCCTTGTCAGAGGTTTTTGTAATGAAGATTGTTTCCCAATTTGTTGCTTCCCTTCTAATTTTGGATGTATTCATTTTGTTTGTATAAAAACTTTTTAATTTGATGTAATCAAAATTATTGATTTTATATTTTGTGGGTTTTTTTCTAGCCCTTACTTGGTTTTAAAGTCTTTCCTTTCCTGAAGATTTGACAAGTATACTATTCTGTGTTCTCCTAATTTGCTTATAGTTTCCTCCTTTATATTCAGATCATTCACCTTTTCTGAGTTTATCTTGGTGTAGGGTGTGAGATGTTGATCCAAACCTAATCTCTCCCATAATGTCTTCCAATTTTCCCAACAGTTTTTATCAAAAAGTGGGTTTTGGTCCCCAAAACTGGGATCTCTGGGTTTATCATAGGCTGATGTCATTTACCCCAAGTCTATTCCACTGATCCTCTTTTCTGTCTCTTAGCCAGTACCAAATTGTTTTGATAACCACTGCTTTATAGTATAGTTTGAGATCTGGGACTGCAAGTACTCCTTCCTTTGCATTTTTTTTCATGATTTCCTTGGATATCCTTGATATTTTGTTCTTCCAAATGAACTTTGTTATGGTTTTTTTTTTTTCTAATTCAGTAAGTAAGTTTTTTGGTAGTTCAATGGGTATGGCACTAAATAAGTAAATTAATTTGGATAGGATTGTCATTTTTATTATGTTAGCTCATCCCACCCATGAGCAATCAATGTTTTTCCAATTGTTTAGATCTAGTTTTAATTGTGTGGAGTGTTTTGTAGTTGTGTTCATATAGTTACTGTGTTTGTCTCGGCAGATAGATTCCTAAGTATTTTCTTTTGTTTAGGGTGATTTTAAATGCAATTTCTCCTTCTAATTCTTGCTGCTGAAATAGGTTGGAGATATATAGAAATGCTGATGACTTATGCAGGTTTATTTTGTATCCTGTGACTTTGCTAAAATTGTTGATTGTTTTGATTAGCTTTTTGGTTGATTCTCTAGGATTCTTTAAGTAATGAAGTGATAGCTTGGTCTACTCATTGCCAATTTTAATATATTTCTTTTTCTTCTCTAATTGCTACTGCTAGTGTTTCTAGTACAATGTTAAATAATAGAGGTGATAATGGGCATCTTTGTTTCACTCCTGATCTTATTGTGAAGGCTTCTAGTTCATCCCCATTGCAGATGATGTTTGCTGATGGTTTTAGATATATACTGTTTATTATTTTTAGGAAAGGCCCTTCTATTACTATACTTTCTAGTGTGTTCAATAGGAATAGGTGTTGTATTTTATCAAAGGCTTTTTCTGTATCTATTGAGATAATCATGTGATTTTTGTCGGTTTGCTTGTTAATATGGTCAGTTATGTGGAACGTTTTTCTAATATTGAACCATCCTTGTATTCCTGGTATGAATCCTATGTGGTCATAGTGAAAAACCCTCATGATTACTTGCTGGAGTCTTTTTGCTAGTATCCTATTTAAGATTTTTGCTTCTATATTCATTAAGGAGATTGGTATATAGTTTTTTTTCTCTGTTTTTGACCTGCCTGGCTTTAGGGTCAGTACCATGTTTGTGTCGTAAAATGAATTTGGTAGAACTCCTTATTGGCTTATTCTGTCAAACAGTTTGTATAATATTGGGATTAGTTGTTCTTTGAATGTTTGATAGAATTCATTTGTGAATCCATCTAGACCTCGGGGTTTTTCTTAGGGAGTTCTTTGATGACTTGTTCAATTTCTTTTTCTAATATGGGGTTCTTTAGGTAATTTATTTCTTCCTCTGTTAATCTAGGTAATTTATATTTTTGTAAGTATTCATCCATATCACCTAGATTGCCATATTTGTTGCCATATAATTTGGGCATAGTAGTTTTTAATGATTGCCTTAATTTCCTCTTCATTAGAGGTGAGTTCTCCCTTTTCATCTTGGATACTTTTCCAATTTGGTTTTTTTCTTTCCTTTTTTTAATTAGACTGACTAGTAGTTTGTCTATTTTATTTGTTTTTTCAAAGTACCGGCTTCTAGTCTTATTTATTAAATCAATAGTTCTTTGACTTTCAATTTTATTAATTTCTCCTTTGATTTTTTTGGATCTCTAATTTAGTCTTCATCTGAAGATTTTTAATTTGTTCACTGTCAAGTTTTTTCATTTGCATGCCCAATTCATTGACCTCTGCCCTTCTTAATTTGTTAATATATGAACTCAAGGATATAAATTTGCCCCTCAGTACGGCTTTGGCTGCATCCCAATTGTCATTTTCTTCAATGAAGTTATTGTTTCTATGATTTGTTCTTTAACTAACCGGTTTTGGAGAACAATATTGTTTAATTTCCAATTAATTTTTGTTTACATCTCCATTTACCCTTACTAATTATTATTTTCATTGCATTGTGATCTGAGAAGGTTGCATTTATTATTTCTGCTCTTTTGCACTTGTTTGCAATGTTTTTATGCCCTAATACATGGTCAATTTTTGTGAATGTACCATGTGCTGCTGAAAAGAAGGTATATTCCTTTTTGTCCCTAATTGTTTTTCTCCACATGTCTACTAACTAATTTTTTTAAGATTTCATTCACTTCTCTTACTTCTTTCTTATTTATTTTTTGATTTGATTTATCTAGTTCTGATAGAGGAAGGTTCAGGTCTCCCACTATCTATTTCATCCTTAAGCTCTACTAGTTTCTCCTTTAGAAATTTGGATGCTATACCATTTGGTGCATACGTGTTGAGTATGGATATTTCTTCATTGTCTATACTGCCTTTTATCAGGATGTAATTACCTTCCCTATCTTTTTTAACTAGATCTAGTTTTACTTTGGCTTTATCAGATATCATGATTGTGACTCCTACCTTCTTTTTATCAGTTGATGCCCAATAGATTTGGTTCCATCCTCTTACTTTCACCCTATGCATATCTACCTTCCTCATGTATGGTTCTTGTAAACAGCATATGGTAGGGTTTTGGATTCTAATACACTCTACTATTTGCTTGCATTTTATGGGTGAGTTCATTCCATTCATATTCAGAGTTATGATTACTAGCTGTGTATTTCCCAGCATTTTGATTTCTACTCCTGGTCCTGTGTTTTTTCCTTTTACTATTTCCTTCTACACCAATGTCTATTTTTAACCAGTTCCCCTAGTTCCCATCCTTATTTTACTTCCCTTTCTACCCCCCTCACTTCTTATTCCCCCCCATTATTTTCCCTATAGTCTTTCTAAAATTATCCCCCACCCTCTCCCTCCCTTGTACTGCTTCCCTCCCCACCAGTCCATTTATTACCCTTCTACTCCCCTATACGGTGTAAATCTATTCTCTGCTCCAATAGATTGGATTGCTCTTCCCTCTTTGGGTCAATTTCAAAGCACATAAGAGTTGAGTATTTCCTATCTCCAACCTCTTTACCCTTCCAGTGTATTGATGTTCTCCCCCATCCCACCATGAGCTTCTTTGTGACATATAAATTTTACTCCCATTTGTTTCTTTTCCCATTTCTTTTAGTATTAACCTCTTTTTTTAGCTCTAGTTGTGTGTATATATGTGTGTGTATGTGTATATACACACATGTATATGTATTTATGCATGTTTATATCTTTATACCTATTTATGTCTCATCCTTTCATCCTATACTGTTTGTCACTGTTCCCTCTAAGTGTAATTCTTCTAGCTGCCCAGGTGATAAAAACAGTTTTTAAGAGTTACCAATGACCTCTTTTTTTATAGGGATACATATCATTTTAACTTATTGAGTCTCTTAAAAGTTTTGTGGGGTTTTTTTTTTGGCTTTGTTTTTCTTCTCCCCCCCCCGCCCCCTTTTTAAATTACCTTTTCATGATTCTCTTGAGTTCTATGCTTAGAAATCAAATTTTCTGTTCAGGTCTGGTCTTTTCTTTGCAAATTCATGGAATTCTTCTATTTTGTTGAATGATCATACTTTCACCAATAAGAATATAGCCAGTTTTGCTGGGTAGTTGATTCTTGGTTGTAGATCTAGTTCCCTTGCTTTCTGGAATATCATATTCCATGCCTTTCGGTCCTTCAGTGTGGATGCAGCCAGATCCTGTGTTAACCCCACTGTGGTTACATGGTATCTGAATGACTTCTTCTTGACAGCTTGTAATATCTTTTCTTTGGTCTGATAGTTCTTGAATTTGGCTATAACAATCCTGGGGATTAAGTACAAGACGTGAACTATGGATTCTTTCAATCTCCACTGTTCCCTCTTGTTCTAGAATATCGGGGCAGTTTTCTTGAATAATTTCCTGTAGTATTGTGTCCAGGCTTTTTCTTTTGTCATGGTCTTCTGGTAGACCAATGATTCTTAAATTGTCTCTCCTCAAATGATTTTCTAAGTCCTCTGTTTTGTGAATGAGATGCTTCATATTTTCCTCAAATTTTTCATTCTTTTGGTTTTGTTTTATAGTGTCCTACTGCCTTGTAAGGTCAATTTATTCTGGTTGTTGTATCCTGGTTCTTAAAGACTGGATTTCAGTTTTGGTCATCCTTCTCTTTCTGGTCTGATTTTCTATGGAGGTCATCTTTCATCCTCTTTACCTCATCTTTTATCTCCTTTGCCTCATCTTTCATCTGCCTTGCCTCCTCTTTCATCTCCTTTGCCTCATTTTCAAGCTGGTTTATTTTCGCTTTCAAGACACTATTTTCTGTTCCCAGATGACTTATCTTAGTTTTTAAGTTCTTTTCCCAATTGTCTTCAGTCTCTCTTAATTGTGTTTTGAATTGCATTTTGAGTTCTTCCACAGCCTGTATCCAATTTGCTGGGATTTTTGATTTGTTGTTTGCTGATCCCTCCCCCTCTGTTCCGTTCGCTGTATAGAAGCTGTCTATTGTAATTTTTTTCTTCTTTTTCTGTTGTTTGATCATATTCACCGCTATTCACCCCTTCTTTGCTCCCCGTATTTGTCTGTACTCTTTCTCCTCTCATTTTTTTGGTTTTGGGAGCTTTTGTCAGTGTCCCCTCTTGGAGCTTTAACAGAAGATCTCTTAGTGCAGTCTCTAGGGGAGGGTTGTTGGAGGTTTGAGCTTCCCTGTCCTCTGGAGGCTCTTGATTGGATTAAAGCCCAGCAGTCAATGATGGAGGGGTGTGGAGCCTTCCCTGGAGGGTGGTGGCTTCCCTGAGTTCTGAAGACTTTTGATGGGGTTAAGTTCAGCTGAGTTGGTCTGGGTATGCTCTGAGGCCAAAATCTCCTGGAAGGCTGGAGCAAATATGGAGGATTTCCACAGCTCTGGCCAGGCTGCCAGCTCTATACTCCCTCTCTAGCTCCTTCCCCATGGTCTGTGTTTGATGCTCTGAGCTAGGCACAGCCCTGCCCACAAGGTACACCCTCCAGACCAGCACCTTTGCCTGCCTAGAGGATCTCACTACCTCTGGAGTCTCAGTGCTCTAGGTGGGTGGCGGGAGAGGTCCTGGGACATTTCTTCTGCTTTCCCCTTAAACCTGAGTGTTCTCAGATTCTGGCTTTTGGGGGGGTGTACCTTTTGAATTGAGTCCAGCAGGAGGGTTCCTTGGCTCTGTCTTGCTGTTAAGTTTGATTTTCAGTCCCTAAGGAGCATTCAGTTTGTGATCTGTAAGGAAGGGTCTTCAGAGGTCTGAACTTCTATGTGGCCATCTTGACTCCGCCTCCCAAACTCCTCATTTTAGAGGGGAGTAAACTGAGGTTCAATAGTGGTAAATCCCATTTGGAGTGAAGTGAGCAGAACCAGAGCATTGTACACAGAGACTGAAACATTGTGATACAATCATATGTAATCAACTTTGCTACTAATAGTGATGCAATGATCCAGCACAATCCTGAAGGACTTGTGAGAAAGAATACTATCCACATCCATAGGAAGAACTGTGGGCGTAGAAATGCAGAAGGAAAACTTTGAGTTTTTATTTGTTTATATGGGTAGTGAATGGGGGTTTTGGTTTTTAAAATATTATTACAAAAATGATTAATATGGAAATAGGTATTGAGGGATAATACATGTATAACCCAGTGGAATTGCTTGTCAACTCTGAGAGAGTGGAGAGAAGTGGGGAAGGGAAAGTACATGAATCATGTAACCACGGAAAAATATCTCAATAAATTTTTTAATTGAAAAATAAAAGAGATTAATCACAATAGTAATAGATTCCAGATTCAAACTCAAGTCCTCTCACTATAAATCTCCCCTTTTCTTGTTGATTTTCAAACTAAGTGAGCAGTCAATCTGGTGCTCCAAACTAAGGAGGCAGTATGACATAGTTGCTAGAGCACCAGATTTGGAGGAACCCAGGAAAACCTTGGTTCAAATCCTGCTTCAGATTTTTCTGGCTAGCTATGTGTTGTTTGTCAAATAACAAAATTTTAAGAATTAGAAGGGATCTTAGCAGACATTTAGTCCAATATATACACAAAAGTAATTCCCACTATAACATACCCAACACGTATTTATTTATCTCCTGATTGAAGTCTTCTAATAAAGGACAAAACTTTTTGCAATGACCCATTCCAGATTTAAAATTTGGAATCTCTAATTGTTAGGGGATTTTTTCCTGACACGCCTAAATTGGCCTCTTTGGCAATTCCAGAAGTTTCTGCTGATTCTGCCCCCAAATGACATCTAACAAGTCAAATCCTCTTTTCCATTTGCCTTTCAAGTGTTTTGATAAAGAATCAACAAACATTAAATGCCTGATATGTTCCAGGTACTGTGCTAGGCTGCAGTTAAAAAAAGACAAAGATGAAATAATCCCCATCTTCAGAAATCTTACTTTCTATCAGGAGAGACAACTTTTTGCTTCAATATTGGTAAGACTCATATATCTGACTGATTTTTAAGGGAGACTGGAATGCATATGAGGCTGTTGGGTTTTTAGGAACTGATGTATAGAATCCCTTGGAAAACACAGTTTTGGGTACTTGAAATAAAAGTTTGAGAAAAATCACTGGTTAGATGACATTGTACTTGCCAAGGAGCAGCACTGATAGAATAATTATCTCAGTGCAAATGCAACTATTTTATAGTTTCTTTTATACATAAGAAATAGAAAAATCAAAGTAAATGCTTACTCTCTTCTGATTGGCTAGGCTAACAAAATAATTTGCAATGTCAAAACAATTTTACTAATAGGACACAGGAATGTGTTAGAGGTAAAACATTTTCACCATTAAGAACTATTAGAAATACATGGAATTAAAAACATTCTCATTTTGGGGCATAACCAAGATGGTGGAGAAGGTGCAGGGACCCATCTGATTTCTACTAAAATACCCCCCAAAAAGCAATGATGTAACATCTCAAATTGAATTCTGAAGCAGCATAAATCACCAAAAGTCAAGGTCAAGTTATTTTTCAAGACAAAACAACTCAGATGGCCAGCATGAGGGATCTAGATCACTGGGGTAGAGGTGATATAGTGTGCCAGGACAGGCCCTACCAAGGCAACAGGCCTTGAGCCCAGTTGATGCAGTAGCTAAGGCTTTCAGAACTTTCAGCAACAGATGATGAAGGGTAGGGAGTTCAGACAACTGTTCAGAAGGAAATTGTGGGACTCTTTGCTGGCTCTGGGTACAAAACTCTAATTGCATTGCTCATACATAGAACCAGGTCACAGTCCTGGGGTGCAATTGCAGGGTGAAGAGGAGCATTAGCATACACCAATGCTTGCAGCCACAGGAGTGTGTCAGGGGAGCCCTGTTCACTGTCCATTGGTGTAAGAGAGTGCTCATAGACTAGAGCACAGGCTGGGAGAGTATTAAACACATGTCTCCTTACATCATACCAACTGGGAAGAATTGAAAGCACATATATCCTTATCATTAGCTCTGAAGGCAGCTGCACAAAGAACTTGAAATTTAAAACAATGTTCCCTTCACCACAGTTATAGAGTCCAACTTTAACAGGTTTTTAAACTAAAAGAAAAGAAATGAAAATGAGCAAACAAACAAAAAAAAACCCCTCAACATAGTAGGTTATTTTGGTGACAGGGTAGACTCAAACTCAGAAGAAGACAACAAAGGCAATTGTGTTCAAAGCCTCTAAGTAAAATATGAATTGCTCTCAAGCCCTTAAAGGATTCATGGAGGAGCTAAAAAAATTTTTTTTAATCAATTGAGAGAGGTAGAAGAAAATTTGGGAAAAGAAATAAAAGTGATACAGTAAAATCATGAAAGAAGAGTTGAGCTCGATAAAGGAGGCACAAAATTAAACACTGAAGAAAGGAATGCCTTAAGAAATAGAATACGTCAATTGGCAAAGGAGGCACAAAAATCCAAAGGGGGAAAAAAAAACTTCTTATAAAGCAGAAATGGCCAAGTGAGAAAATATAAACAAAAATGCATTGAAGAGAAAAACATCTTGAAAGGCAGAATTGGTCCTTTGGAGAAAGGAATACAAAGATTCACTAAGGAAAAGAACTCTTTACAAAGTAGAACTGGCCAAATGGAAAAGGAAGTACAAAAGCTCTCTCAAGAAAATCATGCTTTAAACATTAGAATTCGGCAAATAGAAGCTAATGACTCACGAGACATCAAAAAACAATGAAACAAAGTCAAATGAATGAAAAAATAGAAGAAAATGTGAAATATTTCATGAGAAAAACAACTGACCTGGAAAATAAATCTAGGACAGATAACTTAAGAATTAATTATAGGATGCCCATTATCAACACTATTATTTGACATTGTACTAGAAACACTAGCAGTAGCAATTAGAGAAGAAAAAGAAATTGAAGGCATTAAATTAGGCAAGGAGGAGACCAAATTATCGCTCTTTGCGGATGACATAATGGTCTACTTAAAGAATCCTAGAGATTCAACCAAAAAGCTAGTCGAAATAATCAACAACTTTAGCAAAGTTGCAGGATACAAAATAAACTTGCATAAGTCATTATTATTTCTATGTATTTCCAACACAGCTCAGCAACAAGAATTAGAAAGAGAAATCCCATTCAAAATCACCTTAGACAAAATATAATACTTAGGAATCTATTTCCCGAGACAAACAGGAACTATATGAACACAACTACAAAACATTCTCCACACAACTAAAACTAGACTTGAGCAACTGGCAAAACATTAACTGCTCATGGGGAGGACGAGCCAATACAATAAAAATGACTATCCTACCCAAACTTATTTATCTATTTGGTTCCATACCCATTGAACTTCCAAAAATTTTTTTTTACTGATTTACAAAAAAAAAAAAAAACCATAACAAAGTTCATTTGGAAGAACAAAGGATCAAGGATATCCAGGGAAATAATGAAAAAAAAAACACATATGATGGGGGCCTTGCAGTCCCTGACCTTAAACTATATTACAAAGCAGCAGTCATCAAAACAATTTGGTACTGGCTAAGAAACAGAAAGGAAGATCAGTGGAATAGACTGGGGGAAAGCGACCTCAGCAAGACAGTATACAATAAACCCAAAGATCCCAGCTTTTGGGACAAAAATCCACTATCCGATAAAAACTGTTGGGAAAATTGGAAGACAGTGTGGGAGAGACTAGGAATAGATCAACACCTCACACCCTACACCAAGATAAATTCAAAATGGGTGAATGACTTGAACATAAAGAAGGAAACACTAAGTAAATAGGTGAACACAGAATAATATACATGTCAGACCTTTGGGAAGGGAAAGATTTTAAAACCAAGCAAGACTTAGAAAGAGTCACAAAATGTAAAATACATAATTTTGACTACATCAAATTAAAAAGTTTTAGTACAAACAAAACCAATGTAACTAAAACCAGCAGGGAAGCAACAAATTGGGAAACAATCTTCATATAAACCTCTGACAAAGGTTTAATTACTCAAATTTACAAAGAACTAAATCAATTGTACAAAAAATCAAGCCATTCTCCAATTGATAAATGGGCAAGGGACATGAATAGGCAGTTTTCAGATAAAGAAATCAAAACTATTAATAAGCACATGAAAAAGTGCTCTAAATCTCTTATAATCAGAGAGATATAAATCAAAACAACTCTGAGGTATCACCTCACACCTAGCAGATTGGCTAACATGACAGCAAAGGAAAGTAATGAATGCTGGAGGGGATGTGGCAAAGTAGGGACATTAATTCATTGCTGGTGGGGTTGTGAATTGATCCAACCATTCTGGAGGGCAATTTGGAGCTATGCCCAAAGGGTGATAAAAGACTGTCTGCCCTTTGATCAGCCATAGCACTGCTGGGTTTGTACCCCAAAGAGATAATAAGGAAAAAGACTTGTACAAGAATATTCATAGCTGTGCTCTTTGTGGTGGTCAAAAATTGGAAAATGAGGGGATGCCCTTCAGTTGGGGAATGGCTGAACTAATTGTGGTATATGTTGGTGATGGGATACTATTGTGCTAAAAGGAATAATAAAGTGGAGGAATTCCATGGGGACTGGAACATCCTCCAGGAAGTGATGCAGATCGAAAGGAGCAGAACCAGGAAAACATTGTACACAGAGACTGATACACTGTGGTACAATCGAACATAATGGACTCTCCATTAGTGTCAATGCAATGTCCCTGAACAATCTGCAGGGATCTAGGAGAAAAAACACTATCCACAAGTAGAGGAGAAACTATGGAAGTAAAAACACCGAGGAAAAGCAACTTCTTGACTACAGGGGTTTAGGAGATATGACTGCGGAGAGACTCTAAATGAACACTCTAATGCAAATATCAACAACATGGAAATGGGTTCGAATCAAGAACACATGTGATACCCAGTGGAACCATGTGTCGGTTATGGGAAAAGTGGGGGGGGGGGAAGAAAATTATCTTTGTCTCCAATAAATAATGTTTGGAAATGACCAAATAAAATAATGTTTAAAAAAACATTGAATAAAAAAAAAAGAATTAATTATAGGACTACCTCAAATCTATGGTAAAAAAAAAAGTTTAGACATCATCTTTCAAGAAATCATCAAGGAAAACTGGCCTGATATCTAGAACCAGAAGAAAAAAATAAGAATTGAAAGAATCCACCAATCACCTCCTGAAAGAGATCCCAAATGGATAATCCCAGGGATATTATAGCCAAACTCCCAAGTCAATGAGAAATATTGTAAGCAGCCAAAAAAGAAACCTTTGATATATTGTAGAGTCACAGTCAGGATTTAGCAACTTCTACATTAAAGGATTGAGGGACCGGGAATATGATATTCCAGAGGGCAAGGGAAGTAGGACTTCAACCAAGAATCATTTACCCAAAAAAGCTGAACATAATTCTTCAGGGGGTAAAAGTGAGTTGAGTATTCAATGAAACAAAGGACTTTCAAACACTCCTGATGAAAAAGCCAGAGCTGAATGGAAAATTTGACTCTTAATTAGATTTAAGAGAAGGTAAACAGGAAAGCAAATCAAAAGATAATCAATGTTAAATTTTGTATACCCCTTCACAAGGAGATGATTCTTGTAATGACAACTTTGTCATTATTGGGGCAGTTAGAAGTAGTATACATAGACAGAAGGCGAGGGTGTAAGGTGAATATGATAGGATGATATTTTTTTTAAAAAGCAGAAAAAAGTAAGGTATGAGAAAGAGGAATGCATTGGGAAGATGGGGAAAGGAAAGATAGAATGGAGTAAGTTATTGCACATAAAATACCCATGAAAGAGCTTTTACAGTGGAGGGATAGTTGGGGGTGGTGGGAAGGAGAGGATGGGAACCTTATTCTCATCAGAATTGGTTCAATGAGGGAAGAACATATACATACTACATACTAGGTATAGAAAGCTATCTTACCAGACTGTGAAATAGGAGGGGAAAGGGATAAAAGAAAGGGGATGGGACTAATATAAAAGAAAGCAAATTGGAGGGGAAGGTCAAAAATGTAATAGGGATAAATAGGATGGAAAGTAATAAACAGTAATATTAATGGTACAAAAATGACATCTTTTAAATAAATGTCTCATTTAATAAATGTCTTTTAAATAAAGGTCTCATTTCTCAAATACATAGAGAAATGAGTTGAATATACAAGGATACAAGTCATTCTCCAGATGATAAGGGTCAAAAGATATGAGCAGATAATTAATGCTCTCTGTATTCATGAAAAAAAAATGCTCTAAATCACTATTAATTAGAGAAATAAAAATTAAAACCTATCATACCACCCCACACCTATCAGAATGGTTTGGAAAATGACAAAACTTAGAGAGCATGTGGGAAAGTTGGAATGCAAATGCATTGTTGTAGGGAAGTGTGAACTGATTTAATCATTCAGGAGATGATTAGAAAAAATATAAATTAAAACAACTCTGGCGTATCACCTTACACCTAGCAGACTGGCCAATATGGCAGCAAAGGAAAGTGATAAATGTTGGAGAGGATATGGCAAATTGGTACAATAATACACTGCTGGTGGAGTAGTGAATTGGTCCAACCATTCTGGAGGGCAATTTGGAACTATGCACAAAGGGCTTTAAAAGAATGCCTACCCTTCGACCCAGATGGGTTTGTAACCCAAGGAAATAATAAGGAAAAAGATTTGTACAAAAACATTTATAGCCTTGCTCTTTGTGGTGACAAAAAAATTGGAAAATGAGGGGGGTGTCCATCGATTGGGAAATGGCTGAATAAATTGTGATATCTGATGGTGATGGAATATTATTGTGCTGAAAAGAATAATGAACTGGAGGAATTCCATGCGAACTGGAAGGATCTCCAGGAATTGATGCAGAGTGAAAGGAGCAGAACCAGAACAATGTATACAAAGTCTGATACATTATGGCACATTCAAATGTAATAGACTTTTCTACTAGTGGCAATGCAATGACCCAGGACAATCAAGAGGAGCTTATAAGAAAGGACACTATCCACATCCAGAGAAAGAACTGTGGGAGTAGAAATGCAGAAGAAAAACATATGATCGATCATTGAGTTTGATAGGGACATGATTAGGATTTTGATGTTAAAGGATCACTCTCCTGCAAATATGAGTAACATGGGAAATAGGCTTTGAATAATTATACATATATAATCAAGTGGAACTGCTTGTTAGCTCTGGGAGGCGAGTGAAAGGGGGATGGAAATCATGAATCATGTAATGTGGGAAAAATATTCTTAATAAAAAAATTTTTTAATCATTCAGGATAGCAATTTGGACCTATGCCCAAAGGGTATACTGCATCCCCTTTGACTCAGCAATACTATTACTAAGTTTCTATCCCAAAGAGATAAAAAAAAAGAGAGAGAAAGGATCTATCTGTATAAAAATACTTAAATATAAGCAAAAAGAGAACCCATGTCCTCAAGGAGCTTACATTCTAATGCTACAAGACATCACATAAAATAAGATGGAGAAGCAAAGAAGCAGTCAAGTGAGAAAAGAAGAGATGACTAGCCTGATCAGCCTCCTTTCTAGAGAGAACTGTTCAATGTGAGGTCCTAGAAGTAATGATATTTCTGAGGTATAAATTCCAGGGCTGAGGTGATCTTCCTTCCAGAATGAAGAGGTATCTGGGATGTGATAGAGAAGTCCAGCATACAGTCTGTTTAGAAATGAAGAGTGTACCAGGATGCATTTCTGGAATGAAGGAGTGGTTGCTAGGAACAAGACTGGTAGTCTTGATTTTAGAGGGTACTGACACTTGGGTTTCATGGGTTTAAACCCTTCTTGATAGGATTGTTAATGGTGGAGTTGTAGTTTGTGTGGCTCAAATTTGCTGACAGTTATAATTATTCTTCTAGGACACCAAGTATGAATAAATTACTGCAGTGGCCACTTTGCTTCTTCTGCTTCCCATGCTGGCACTTACATTGTTTTTTTAAGGCCTGGTTCACATTTAACTTCTTTGGGTTTGTGCTTTTCTTTCAGTCATGTCCTGACAGTTCTGATCATTCTGCTTGTCTGACAGGACCTCCATTAGAGAAATTCACCCAGGCATTCACTTGGTATAATGGTATTACATGGTCAAAATTTAGGAACTTAAGTGATGATTTAGGGAGGGGGTAAAAAATAATTGGTATGGAAAGAGAATTATTTTATTCTAGCTAAAAAGATGGAAAGAAAATAAGTGCTTCTTACCTATTAAACAAGGTACTTCAGTTTTGTGGCCTATAAAATGAAGTGCTTAGACCAGATAACCCTTAAAGTGTCTTCTGTCTCTAAATCCAAGGACCACAAATTTAAGCAAACCAAATAAGCAATAGCCGTTCAGGGTTAGCAAACCCTTAGAAATCCATCCAATCTAACCTTCTCAGAAAACCATGGATTTAAAGAGAGAAAGGCCTTAAAGATCATTTTATCAAAGCCTCTCATTTTAGATGTGTAGAAGCTGAGGCATAAAGAAGACAATAGGCTTATCTCTGATCACACAGCAAGTGACAGAGTTGAGACTCAAATCCATGTACTCTGAAAATATGGCCTTATTTCCATCATATCACTGTAGTTGAAACAGTATCACGTTAGGCAAGTTTTTCCTGTTTTGTTTCCTTGCTTTATTGAGGCATTGTACCGAACTTGACTCAAGGGCCAGTTCAGACTGCCGATGGCACTTCCTGGTTATCTTAGTACAATGTAGCCCTGAGGAATTTCAGGGGCACTCAAAGGCTTGGTTGATGGTTTATGGTAGGTAACTAATGAGAAATTCAGGCAAGGGAACAATACTCAGATGAATCAATCTGAAGTGTCCTCAATGTTGATCCTTGTACACTATTATTCTCCTACTAAGGCTAATTAAATCTTTTTGTTAAGTATTGAATGATTTGAGAGTAACCCACAATTCTTGTTGAAAGTGATGCAATATGAATGCAATGGACTACTATTATTGTGTTATAAGAAATGATGGGGGGACTTCCAGTCAAGATGGCGGCTTAGAGAAAGCTAAAGTCCAGATCTCCTGAAACCCTTCCTTACCGAGCTCAAACCGAATGTTCCTAGGACACTGAAATTCAAAATGATCAACAGCATAGACCCGGGGAGTCCTCCTCCTGGACCTGGACCTGGATCAAAAGGTACGGCCCCCTCCAAAAGCCAGAACCTGAGACCACTCGGACCTAACGGGTAGGCAGAAGGAAGGTGCTAGGACCCATCCCCCCCAACCCAGAGCGCTGAGTCCGAGTCTGAGGCAGCAGAGGCAACCTCAGAGCCCCACGGCCTGCTATTCTGAAGGCCGCTTCCTGAAAACAACCTAACTCAGTGGAGGGGGCACCCAGACAGCAGGGAAACAGAGAGGGACGGGGGAGCTCGTAACCCCCTGGGAGGAGCCCTCGGACCTCCGGGAAGCCCTGGCCCCTCCCCATCAGAGAGCAGGGTCTTCTGAAACAACAGCAACCCTCAGGACTGGCAAAAGGGCCTCGGGAGCCGGCTACTCTGAAGGCCACATCCTGAAAACAACCTGACCCAGTTGCCGGGGCACTCAGACAGCAGGGAAACAAAAGAGACGAGGGAGCTTATAACCCCCTGGCTGGATCCCTCCACCCAAGTCTCAAGTCCCTGCCTCAGGGCACACTCAATTCAATCCAGGGAAAGCTAATCTTATGAGGAGCCCTCACCCAGAGCTCCAGGAAGCCGCGGCCCCTCCTCCCACAGAGTGCAGGCACTGGCCGGCTAAGGCACAGGAACAAGGGCCAAGCTAGGCTTAGAGTATGGAAGTAAGGCAATGGAGAAGCATCAGGAGGGTGCCAAGGAGAGGAGGGCAGTAACAGGGACACACCAGCAACTCCTGGCTTCCTGGGAACACAGAACAACAACTGCATAGAACGGACAATCTGCCTAGGGCTAAAACCTCTGAACACCAGACAGAGGTAAGAAAAGCTAATCCCCCCACACACACACTCAGATAGAGATGGCAAACTCCACAGAAGCAAAAAAGTCCCAAAATTAAAAAAAATAAACAAGAAGAAGGGGGCGACTTTAGACACATTTTATGGAGCAAAAATACAAAACACAGAGGAAATAGAAGAGGAAACACAAGCAAATGCTCCGAAACCTTCCAAAGGAAATGGAAACTCTCCACAAACCCATGAAGAATTTGAATCTGAAATGATCAAAAAGATGGAAGCCTTCTGGGAGGAAAAGTGGGAAATAATGCAAAAGAAATTTACACATCTACAAAACCAGTTTGACCAAAGTGAAAAGGAAAACCAGGCTTTAAAGCAAGAACTAATAAAGCAAAGCCAAAAGACTAAGAAATTAGAAGAGAACATAAAATATCTCACTGACAAAGTGACAGATTTGGAAAACAGAGGGAGAAGAGATAATTTAAGAATAATTGGACTCCCAGAAAAGCCAGAAATAAACAGCAAACTCAACATCGTAGTACAAGAGATAATCAAAGAAAATTGCCCAGAGATTCTAGAACAAGGGGGCAATACAGCCACTGACAGAGCTCACAGAACACCCTCTACACTAAACCCCCAAAAGACAACTCCCAAGAATGTAATTGCCAAATTCCAAAACTCTCAAACAAAAGAAAAAATCCTGCAAGAAGCCAGAAAAAGACAATTTAGATATAAAGGAATGCCAATCAGGGTCACACAAGACCTTGCAAGTTCCACTCTGAATGATCGTAAGGCATGGAGCATGATCTTCAGAAAGGCAAGAGAGCTGGGTCTTCAACCAAGAATCAGCTACCCATCAAAACTGACTACATACTTCCAAGAGAAAGTATGGGCATTCAACAAAATAGAAGATTTCCAACTTTTTGCAATGAAAAGACCAGAGCTCTGTGGAAAGTTCGATATCGAAAATCAAAGAGCATGGAATACCTGAAAAGGTAAATATGAAGGAAAGGGAAAAGGAGAAAAATGTTATCTTCTTCTCTTACTCAAACTCTCTTCTATAAGGACTACATTTATATCAATCTATGTATACTAACAGGTGGGGAAAATGTAATGTGTAAATAGGGGGAAAAGAAAAACCAAATAGAATAATCATTCTCACACAAAGATTCACATGGGAAGGGGAGGGGAAGAAAACTCCAATAAGCAGGAGAGGAAGAGAGTTTTTACTTAAACCTTACTCTCAGGGAAATCAACTCTGAGAGGGAAAAACATCCAGATCCATTGGGATCTTGAACTCTATCTTACCCAACAAGGGTAGGGAGAAGGGAAAACCAAGGGGGTGAGGGGGAGAGGGAAAACAAAAGGGGAGGGAAAGAGAGGGGGGAGGGAGAGGGAACAAAAGGGGAGGGACTAAAAAGGGAAACATATCAAGGGAGGGGATAAGGGGGACTGATTCAAAGTAAATCACTGGACTAAAAGGTAGAGCCGAAGGAAAAAAGGTTATAATTAGGGAAGGTTATCAAAATGCCAGGGAGTCCACAAATGACAGTCATAACCTTGAACGTGAATGTGATGAACTCACCCATAAAACATAGATGAATAGCAGAATGGATTAGAATCCAAAACCCTACCATATGTTGTCTTCAAGAAACACACATGAGGAGGGTTGACACCCACAAGGTCAGAATTAAAGGATGGAGTAAGACCTTCTGGGCCTCAACTGACAGAAAGAAGGCAGGAGTGGCAATCATGATATCTGATAAAGCCAAAGCAAAAATAGACCTGATCAAAAGGGATAGGGAAGGTAATTATATTTTGTTAAAAGGGATTTAGATAATGAGGAAATATCACTAATCAACATGTATGCACCAAATAATATAGCACCCAAATTTCTAATGGAGAAATTAGGAGAATTGAAGGAAGAAATAGACAGTAAAACCATATTAGTGGGAGACTTAAACCAACCATTATCAAATTTAGATAAATCAAACCAAAAAATAAATAAGAAAGAGGTGAAAGAAGTGAATGAAATCTTAGCAAAATTAGAATTAATAGACATATGGAGAAAAATAAATAGGGATAAAAAGGAATACACCTTCTTCTCAGCACCACATGGCACATTCACAAAAATTGACCATACATTAGGTCACAGAAACATAGCACACAAATGCAGAAAAGCAGAAATAATAAATGCAGCCTTCTCAGATCACAAGGCAATAAAAATAATGATCAGCAAAGGTATATGAAAAACCAAATAAAAAACTAATTGGAAATTAAACAATATAATACTCCAAAATCGTTTAGTTAGAGAAAAAATCATAGAAACAATTAATAATTTTATCGAGGAAAATGGCAATGGCGAGACATCCTTTCAAACCTTTTGGGATGCAGCCAAAGCGGTAATCAGAGGTAAATTCATATCCCTGAGTGCATATATCAACAAACTAGGGAGAGCAGGGATCAATCAATTAGAAATGCAAATAAAAAAACTCAAAAGCGATCAAATTAAAAAACCCCAGCAGAAAACCAAACTAGAAATCCTAAAAATTAAGGGAGAAATTAATAAAATCGAAAGTGAGAGAACTATTGATTTAATAAATAAGACAAGAAGCTGATACTTTGAAAAAACAAACAAAATAGACAAAGTACTAGTCAATCTAATTAAAAAAAGGAAGGAAGAAAAGCAAATTAACAGCATTAAAGATGAAAAGGGGGACAGCACCTCCGATGAAGAGGAAGTTAAGGCAATCATTAAAAATTACTTTGCCCAATTATATGGCAATAAATACACCAATTTAGGTGATATGGATGAATATATACAAAAATACAAACTGCCTAGACTAACAGAAGAGGAAATAGAATTCGTAAATAATCCCATATCAGAAAATGAAATCCAACAAGCCATCAAAGAACTTCCTACGAAAAAATACCCAGGGCCTGATGGATTCACCAGTGAATTCTATCAAACATTCAGAGAACAGTTAATCCCAATACTATACAAACTATTTGACATAATAAGCAAAGAGGGAGTTCTACCAAACTCCTTTTATGACACAAACATGGTACTGATTCCAAAACCAGGCAGGTCAAAAACAGAGAAAGAAAACTATAGACCAATCTCCCTAATGAATATAGATGCAAAAATCTTAAATAGGATACTAGCAAAAAGACTCCAGCAAGTCATCAGAAGGGTCATCCACCATGATCAAGTAGGATTTATACCAGGGATGCAGGGCTGGTTCAATATTAGGAAAACCATCCACATGATTAACCACATCAACAAACAAACCAACAAGAATCACATGATTATCTCAATAGATGCAGAAAACGCCTTTGATAAAATAAAACACCCATTCCTATTAAAAACACTAGAAAGCATAGGAAGAGAAGGGTCATTCCTAAAAATAATAAACAGTATAGATCTAAAACCATCAGCTAATATCATCTGCAATGGGGATAAACTAAATGCATTCCCAATAAGATCAGGAGTGAAACAAGGATGCCCATTATCACCTCTACTATTTGACATTGTACTAGAAACACTAGCAGTAGCAATTAGAGAAGAAAAAGAAATTGAAGGCATCAAACTAGGCAAGGAGGAGACCAGGTTATCACTCTTTGCAGATGACATGATAGTCTACTTAAAGAATCCTAGAGATTCAACCAAAAAACTAATTGAAATAATCAACAACTTTAGCAAAGTTGCAGGATACAAAATAAACCCACATAAGTAATCAGCTTTTCTATATATCTCCAACACAGCTCAGCAGCAAAAACTAGAAAGAGAAATCCCATTCAAAATCACCTTAGACAAAATAAAATACCTAGGAATCTATCTCCCGAGACAAACACAGGAACTATATGAACACAACTACAAAACACTCTCCACACAACTAAAACTAAACTTGAACAATTGGAAAAACATTAACTGCTCATGGATAGGACGAGCCAATATAATAAAAATGACCATCCTACCCAAACTTATTTATCTATTTAGTGCCATACCCATTGAACTACCAAAATATTTCTTTACTGATTTAGAAAAAACCATAACAAAATTCATTTGGAATAACAAAAGATCAAGGATATCCAGGGAAATAATGAAAAAAAACCACATATGATGGGGGCCTTGCAGTCCCAGACCTTAAACTATATTACAAAGCAGCAGTCATCAAAACAATTTGGTACTGGCTAAGAAACAGAAAGGAAGATCAGTGGAATAGACTGGGGGAAAGCGACCTCAGTAAGACAGTATACGATAAACCTAAAGATCCCAGCTTTTGGGACAAAAATCCACTATTTGATAAAAACTGCTGGGAAAATTGGAAGACAGTATGGGAGAGATTAGGAACAGATCAACACCTCATACCCTACACCAAGATAAATTCAAAATGGGTGAATGACTTAAACATAAAGAAGGAAACCATAAGTAAATTGGGTAAACACAGAATAGTATACATGTCAGACCTTTGGGAGGCTTTAAAACCAAGCAAAACATAGAAAAAATCACAAAATGTAAAATAAATAATTTTGACTACATCAAATTAAAAAGCTTTAGTACAAACAAAACCAATGTAACTAAAATCAGAAGGGAAACAACAAATTGGGAAAAAATCTTCATAGAAACCTCTGACAAAGGTTTAATTACTCAAATTTTATAAAGAGCTAAATCAATTGTACAAAAAATCAAGCCATTCTCCAATTGATAAATTGGCAAGGGACATGGATAGGCAGTTCTCAGATAAAGAAATCAAAACTATTAATAAGCACATGAAGAAGTGTTCTAAATCTCTTATAATCAGAGAGATGCAAATCAAAACAACTCTGAGGTATCACCTCACACCTAGCAGATTGGCTAACATAACAGCAAAGGAAAGTAATGAATGCTGGAGGGGATGTGGCAAAGTAGGGAAATTAATTCATTGCTGGTGGAGTTGTGAATTGATCCAACTATTCTGGAGGGCAATACCCAAAGGGCGACAAAAGAATGTCTACCCTTTGATCTAGCCATAGCCCTGCTGGGTCTGTACCCCAGAGATAATGGACACAAAGACTTGTACAAAAATATTTATAGCTGCACTCTTTGTGGTCAAAAACTGGAAAGCGAGGGGTTGCCCATCAATTGGGGAATGGCTGAGCAAATTGTGGTATATGTTGGTGATGGCATACTATTGTGCTCAAAGGAATAATAAAGTGGAGGAATTCCATGGAGACTGGAACAACCTCCAGGAAGTGATGCAGAGCGAGAGGAGCAGAACCAGGAGAACATTGTACACAGAGACTAATACACTGTGATATAATCGAATGTAATGGACTTCTCCATTGGTCGTGTAATGGCCCGGAACAATCTGCAGGGATCTAGGAGAAAAAACACTATGCATAAGCAAAGGATAAACTATGGGAGTGGAAACACCGAGGAAAAGCAACTGCCTGAACTACAGCGGTTGAGGGGACATGACAGAGGAGAGACTCTAAACGAACACTCTAATGCAAATATTGACAACATAGAAGTGGGGGGAAGAAAAGAAAATCTTTGTCTTTAATGAATAATGCTTGGAAATGATCAAATAAAATATTATTTAAAAAAAAAGAAATGATGGGGGCAGCTAGGTGACACAGTCAAGTAGATTTATCTTTCTGAGTTCAAATCTGGTCTCAGACATTTACTAGCTGTGTGACCTGGGGCAAATCATTTAACCATGTATGACTTTTTCCTTCTCTGTAAAATGAGCTAGAGAAGAAAAAGACTCCAGTAGCTTTGCTCCAAATGTGGTCATGAAGAGTCAGATATGACTGAAACAACAGAACAGTGATACGAAAAAGGCAGTGCAGTCAGATTTAGGTGAGCTCTTAGTTCAAATTCTTCTTTCAATACATACTAACTGTAAAACAAGTCATTTATATAAGCCTTAATTTTTTTCATCAAGAGAATGGGAATAATGATATCTATGGAATGTCATAGTGGTACTGAGCCTCAAGTTAGATGTATGGACAAAACTCTAAACTTTAATATGCTGGGTATTATTATGTTTATAATTATTATACTATAGTTGTCTCAGTATCTCTGAGTGGTATAGGTTGACTCTAGCCAGTACCTTATTTGACCATTGACTCACCTTGTGTTTTGGGGTGCTATTACTATATTATTTTCTTCTTATAGAAGGTTTGGTTAAATGATGAATCATGCCCATGTGTATGACTAGATCCATTTATCTTTTACTGGAACCCAAATTGCAAGGACAACTCTATTTTTAGAGACTTTTCTTACATAGAAAAATATTTATATTAAATATTTAAATATATTAAATTTTTTGCTGATACTGATTTTCTTCCAAAAGCCCCTGATAACATTTGATTAGCTCTAACCACTAACGCAGATGAATAACTCTTCTATGAAGTCTTAGGGTAGTCTATAGCTTTGAAGGGTTAAGTGAATTTCCCAAAAATCACATGGCTGGGATTTTGGAGGCAATGTTGGAATCTAGGTCATCCTACCTCCAAGGCCGCAGGGCTACTCACTACTCTATATAGCCTTTCATATTTCTTATGGATCTGAAAAGGGTTTTTACCTTCTGTCAAATGAAGAGATTGGTCTAGAAGACTTCAAAGGTCCTTTGCTACTAGGATAGCATATGGTAGTTCTTACAAGAATGGTACAAAACTGGCTGAGTCTGACACTTCTTTGGGATACACACACACACACACACACACACACACACACACACACACACATAATTTTTTCCCCTTAACTCTTAATGGAAATTATGTTAGAAGTTAGAATCAAGGGGTAGCTAAGAATTTTATGCTGCTGATGGCGATTGAGAAAACTGAGCTTGAAATGTACCATTAACTAAAATATAATATTACATTTATTCAGAATACACAGTAAAGAAAAAAAAGACAATTTCATTTCAATCTGAGTTTATTGAATATTTCGTCCAGTTGAATTTAAATAGTACATTGACTCCATCAACACTGGCAAGACATTGTGCTAATACTGAAATTAATAATATCAGTCACTGCCATCACTTAAAATTATATTCCTCTTATAGAGCATTAATAGAAATATTAATAGCTATTCATCTTTACCAGCTTTAGGATCTTATTGCACTTTTATTTAAATTTTTTAAAAAAACATTTTTTCTATAAGACCAGCATAAATTGCCTGAGCTTTGATCATTTGTTCTTCTTATTAACACCATGAAACTGTACAGATAAAGATCTGTAGAAAAGCATTAATAGTCTGAAGCTTCAATAAAACAAACTTAAAAAAAATATATCCATGATATCTATCATCTTTATGTCTGTGCTTTGGTTACATTTTCTTAGTGTATATATTTAATTTATCTGTCTTGAAATGAGTGTATGTCCCTTACTAGTGAAAGAAATACACTTAATAGGAACTATTTATTACATTGCTGAAATGATGTTACAAATGAATTGCCAGGGAGGATTTCAAGATCAATTTAGGCAAATGGAATATGTGGAAATTGGTTCATTTAAACAGAAGTATATTGTCATGTATATATTATGTGTGGCTTCTTTGCATCCTTATGCATGTAACTAATCAAAGGTCTACCAAGCAAAGTACAAAGATCTGTTTGGAATGTCAGGTTTTTCTACAGATATGTTCATTGCAATAAAATATATCCAATGTCAAAAATATACTGGGGAAGCCATTTTTCTCCATCTAGACAGTTTTAAGACCAAAATGTGAGGTTAAAAGAATGATGGAAGAGATAATAAGAAAGGCTCATTCAAGGAGACTAAAGCTTCAGATCTGTTAATCCTTTCAGATGAAAAACACAGAAACAAGTCAATAAATCTTGATTGTGAGAAAATTTACTCTGATCACACAGTAAAAATATCTCACTATTCTACTGTTTTCTAAATGTCCACACATTAGCTATCTTTAGTCTCTGCATAACAAGAATCTACTTTCAGTGATACACCCAATCATCTTTTATATTACTTTAAACACCTATAAACTTGAAGTTTAATGTCTAATCTTATATCAAATATATTATACAGCCAATTGTTACAGATGATATAAACAGTGATATGCATATTGACTATTCAAACAGAAGGTGGAATGCAATAGAAAACATTCAAGTACAGTTTGTAAAGTTACTAACAGATTAATAAAATACAGTAAGTTTCCTTGGTCTTTCTCAAAGCCAAGAAGAGCTTGAAATAAAAGCCAATACAAAGAACTAGACACATAAGCAAATGTTTGCTGAAATACTAATTTCAGAAAATCAGATGATATTGATTAAATATAATTTTAATACACTTTTAAAAATACAGCATTTTAAACTGCAATAGTTTGATAGCTTTAAGTGATTTTGTATAATATTATTTTTTAAGTAATTAATAATGTGTAATACAATTCCAAATAATATCAATTATTTCAGAGGGAGGTAGATTCCTCTCTAGGAATTTAAAAACAAAGAGAAAGTGATATACCAAAAAGAAATTCATTATCCATGATCATTATATGGAAAAAATTACCAAGAAAGGGCTTATAACTTTGGCCTTTATTTTACTAAACAGAGTTTATCTTTGCAAAGTTACTTTGCAAAGTATCTTTTGATTTGAGATTTGAGCTTATGGAAAAGAAGCAGAAATCTGGATCTGTGTTGCATATAACAGAGGTGGTGTCAGGGTATGTGTCAAGAGTGATTTCAGTGCTCTTAATCTTCGGCCTTCTCTGAATCCCTTCTATACATGAAGATCCTTTTGACTTTATATATAGAGGGGGATGCAAGCTGGATCTATTTTTTTCAATCACCTTCCATTGCTTGATATTTAATGTAAACATTTTTAATCAATTGATCAACAAATATGTCTTAAGTGCCTACTATGTGCCCAGTTTTGTGCTGGATGTGGGCTGTTAAAAATTTCTTCCAAAACAATAACCCTGAAAGTAGCAGGATGTATTTTCTCACAATGATAACACGGTTCTGTGAATTGAGCCATAATTCTAAGTAACGGATTTAGCCAATAAGGTAAATTTGGACACTATGGAGTAATTAACTAACTATAAGAACTTAAATCAAAGAGTTCTTTTTCCGACACTGGAACAATGTATTGGGGTTTGCATGATAATTCTTGAAGTGTTCAAGTCTTCTTCCAATTTATAATCCCTTATTAAAGTACACTCGTTCTAATTCAGGGCTGGTCGCTTTAATCTTGGCTTTCAATTCTGGCTCCAAGCGTGTTACAGACATGGAACTGAATGTGGAAGAAATGATAAAGTTCTGATTTGGCCACAATTCAAAAAGTAAAATGAAACAGCAGTACTGATTAGGGAGTTAGGAATGAACTGATATACACTGAATATTACTTGATTTCTGGTAAAGAAACCACCACCACCCCCTCCCTGTTTTCTGTTGAATTCCTACTCATTTTTAAAGACCAAATTAAATGCCATCTCCTCCATGAAATTTTCTTTAATTTCATGTGGTTATCTCCTCCTTCAGAGCTCTCACAGCACTTAAGTTTTCTAAGTTTCTATTGAACATATGCAATGCTACATATTGTAGCTATACTTGCCTTATCTTCTTTTTAGACTGTAAGCTGCATGAAACTAGAATCCTTCTCTTATCTAAACATTTTATTTCCTCAAGGCACATGGTGCAGTACTCTGTACACAATAGGAATTTAAATGTTTTTGTTATAACTTGGTCAGAAACAAATTATCTTATTCCTATGGAAAAATAAAAACAAAACATAGCTTCCGGTAATTTCTAAAAGTTCGGTCTACATATGAGATAAATTTTAAGGAAAGAAAAACACGACTGAGAAAAATTTCATTTACTCCCCAAAATATAAAAACCTATTCATCCTGTAGGAAAAGGAAAATCCTTCAACTATCTGAAGGTGACACTTTTAGATACTAAGAGGAGTAATATATAATGTCTCTCCATACTTGAGAAGCAAATATAGGAGGAAACAAAAGTGATAGTCCAAAGCTGGAAATAAAATGAATTAATATGTATGATGTAATGGAAACTGCACTGGTTTGGGAGTCAAGAAAACCTGGGTTTGAATTACAGAGCTGATACTAATTATACTACCATTGAAGTCATTTCAACTTTCTAAGCTTCATTTCCCTCATCTGTAAAATGGGGATAATAATATTTGCAAGCTCCTATCTTGGAGATTTCGTGAGAACTAAACCAGATAATGTAAACAAAACATTTTATAAACCTTCAAAGTACTGTTTAAATGTTAGGTACTATTATTATATTATTATATTTTATTATATATGTATAATATAATATAATATGATATGATATGATATGATATGATATGATAAATACTATTGTTGTTTATTATTGGTTAATCTGAAGAAAATCATTTAACTTTGCTAGAATTCAGTTTTTTTATCCTCAAGATGTGAAGTTTAGATTGAATGACCCCTAAAGCCTTGTAGGGAAAGACCTACAAATTAGCATTTCTTTAAATCCTGGAAGAAAGATTTCTAAAATGTTATGAGTTTGATAGCTGTTGGAAAAGGAAAATAATTTATATAATAAAATGCTCAGACAAATTTTTAGGACATTTTTAACCATACATTTTGACAGTACTGTGCAATACACTGTTAAGAAAAAAGGTTCAGTAAAAATAAAGTCATAAAAATTTTGAATTGAATTCACTTGTTAGAGCTGGATTCTAATATACAAACTATGGAAAAGGATGATGGTAAATGCTAATTCAGAGCTCATCTTGACTCTTAAAATTGTAAATGCAAGACATGAAACAATTCAATTTTGTTCCACTGAGTGCAAAACAGTGGGTATAAAAAGCAAAGACAAAATGTACTCCTATGAACTTCAGTTTTTCAGGTGTAAAATGAAGATTATTATATGTAGACTGCTACCCTCATAACTTGGTCATGGAGGAAGTGTTTTATGTATAATGATGTACTCTAGAAACATAAATTAACTTGTCCAGCTACATAGCTGTATATAATGAAGTACTCTAAAAACATGAATAAACTGATTTATCCAGTCACACAACTGGTAAATATTTGAGTCAGGAGTTTAAACTTAGGTCTCCTGATTCAAATTCCAATGTCTTCCTACATAAGATTATTAATATTTTAGTAATTTAGTAATATATAGTTTTACTAATAGTAATTTATACCGCCAAAACCCAGGGTCATCTTTTTATCACATAGAAAAATCAAGAGTCTCTCAGTAAAGTTATGATAATGCAGCCTTTTTTTAATTAGTTTTAGTGAACTAAGGTTCATATTAAGTTTGATTTTATTTAAATGTTAAAAGCTAGTCTGTACTTGAGTTAATGTAAGCCTTAATAAAGTTAGTCCCACTCTTTCATAATCCATTCAAACCTTAGCAATTCTTTCCTACAGAAGAAACTTGTACCCAAATCAAATTCAGCCCACAATCTTCCTAAATTGATATTCTTCCAAATAAAATAAGCAATAGTTCTAAATACATTACCTTTTCTGGGGAAACAATGCACAGCACAGAGGCGTAGCAAACACCAAACTATAAAAGTAGAAAGAGACAATGCTGAGAACTTCACTGTTGACTTCTCATCTTAGCCCCTCCTATTTTGTTCATTATAGAGGAAAGGATTCAGTATTCTGAGAGCAGTCATGACATGCAGTTTTAATTAGAAAAATAAAAGATTAAACTATGATTTAATAGATATCTCTCTACTACTTTTTGTTTTCAAGTATGTGTTTAAAATAAAATGTTGTACAAAATTATCTAATATAAAAAGAGGCCAAGTTATGCTAATCTTCTCCTGTACAATCCTGTAGAGTCTTTATTTCAATATGGGCCACTCTGCTTAGTTTCATTATCCCGTTGCTCTTTCTGCTCCTTTACACCCCAAAGTATTACTCACCAGAAACCAACTAATCCAACTTGAATAGGGGCACTCATCCAGGGGAATCTCTGTAGTAGAAGTAAATGACAATCAAAATTCTTTTACACTAGATATCTGTGGGCAATTACTTATGCTCATTAAAGAAAATTTAGAACTGATTTAGGCAGACACTATACAATTTTCATATAATAAATATTGACAGTTGCAAACTCAGGTTTCCTATAATTATCTAAAATTTAAAGATGAGTAAGAAATCAAAGGTCAAATGACCTTTAACAGCACGTGTCTATTATTACTTGAAAATATAAAATTTGTGCTTCAATTCAATCACAAACTGATTTTGGTTAATTTTAATATGGTTGATGCCAGTGATGGCATAAGTAATGTTCATAACACCTTGTAGTTATTGTTTGTTTTTGTTAATGAGAACAGAGTTAAGTGGAGTAAGTTAGCTGGTCTTTGGTTAAGGAAGCAAAATGCTGTTGGAATTTTAAGTTGATAAAGGGGTAATAGAAACAGACTTAGTTATTAAATACTTAAAAATTACTGTTACCATAACTATAAAAGAATAAATCCATCCCTCAGTGATGTACACTTGTGGATCACAGAATTCTCTAGAACAAATCAATCTATTTTAAAGAAAAGTTATTAAAATTCATGCAACAGACATGTTTTAAGATTTGGTCCTGAAAAAAGAAGACGAAGATAAAAGATCTTAGAAGGTTAAAAACGAAGAAAGTAATGCAGTGTGTACTGGGAAGAGTATGACTAATAGGCCAAAATGCCTAGCCTAGTGCCTGCCCCATAGTGGTCACTAAATAGTTAACTTAGTGCATTACAAATTGGAACTAAAAATTGAGGCAGGTTTTCTAAAAATAAGAGAGAAATAGTTGAATCTTGGTTAGTAACCAATGATATAATTTCTTGCTTAGTGAAAATAAATCTAAGAGAGCAGTAGACTTGGGATTTAGGACACTTGGGTTCATATTCTGTTTCCCAAACTGAAGGGTTGTATGACCAATCAAGTCATTTAACCTTCTTAACCTTCAGCTTCCTCAACTTTAAAATAAGGGTAATAATATTTGCAATTAACTATCTCAAAGGGTTATTGTAAGGAAATTGCTTTCCAAACCTTCACTATTATCCCCAAATTTCCCTTATGCTCATACTCTTATTCTCCATATGAGCTTTCAGAATTGAGGGCTCTTCAGAATGCTTACTAAAGAGGACAGAACTTTCAGACAAATGAGGCAGGATGATGACATATAATTCACAAGATGAATTGACCCCGGAAATTAGGTACTTCTCCCAGGTCTTGGTAGTCACTTAGTCAGAATACAATAAGATGCTACCTTATATTTTGTACAATTTTTTAAGCAAATATGTCTTAATGTGTAAAAGAGAACAGTTAGAATTTCAGAAAATTCTGAAAAAAATTAATTGTGGTTGTGGAAAAAGAACACTCATCATGCATTTTGGGCCCTTCTTTCTTCTCATTATAGTCATTACCCCAGTTTAGATTATTATCATCTCTTGTCTGGAAAATGTGTTAAAATTCCTAATAGGTGTCCCTGCTTTCAATCTCTCCCATTTTTTATTAATCTTCCTGTAATAAGCTACTTGTAATATACAAAGGCACAGGTTTGTCAATGACACTCTTGTGATCAAAAATCTTCACTGGATCTTTATTGCCTCTAGGGTAAAATATATATTTCTCAATATGACATCTAAGGTACAATACAAATTGATTACAATTTATCTTTCCAGCCCAAGTGGACTTCAGACATTCTCATTCCCCACCTTCAGGAACTTACAGAAGTTATACATGATAGGAATATGCTTCCTTCTTAACCTCATCTCTCTATATCCTTATCTTCTACAATAACATCTTTCCTGGTCCCTGGAGGTGTAAAGTTCTTTCTTCTTACAATATTTCATACTCATTTGGATACATATGATATACTGCTTATAAGACTGTTAAGTTCTGTATCCCCAGTTTAGTACAATATCTTGTACAAGAGTAGTTACTTGATAAAGCTTTTCTGAATTTCATTTTTATTGCTGGACATTCCCAATGAGTGTTATGTGTGTCATTATTATTTGAATTACTTTTTTTTTACAAAGTTGCTTTTGAGTATTTGAAAATAGTACAAACCACATTTAAAAATTATGTTGTCTTACTTATCTGATTTGTCATTTTAATTTGATCAGCTTCCTTTTACTAACTATCCATCCCACTCATTAAAAAAAAATAACAACAGTGGTGATTGTTGATAAGTAATCATTGGCCTAAATCTTTAGAAATGAAGGATTAAAATTATTTTCAATAAACTTTCCATTTTTCTTATACATATAAGGAATAACATAAGAAATAGGCTAAATGTTGATTACCAACATAAATAGTACAAGTTATAAATTTGGTATAGCAGAATAGTTTCTAGTCATTTTAAGAAGCATTGTGATAAGGTAGAAATGACACTGTCCCTGGATTCAAATCAGGGTTCTAATCTTAATACTGCCATGAAGTAGTTTGGGTGTACTGAAAAAGACATCATTAACTCATCTACCCTAAATTTCCTCTTGTGTAAAATGAGAGAGGTTGGATTAGGTGAACTCCAAGGGCCCCTCCAATTCTACCTAACTTTCTATATTTTAAGGGGCCCTTCCAAATCTTGACAATCTAAGGCTCTACCTAACTTGCACTGCTCCATATACAAAGATGAAAAAGTTGACTCACCACTAGGTGGTAGTAGTAATAAAATTAAGCTCTGGCTATTTTGTGAGAAGTTCTGGCAACAGAGGGAAATCTGGTTTTAGTCAGATGCCTAGATTCAAATCCCAGCCCCTTCACTCTATGACCTAAGGAAATTTATTTAACTTCTCTATGCCTCAGTTTCCTAAGCTGAACAAAGATGGCCTCTAAAAGTCCTTTCAAGTTCTAAATGTATACAGTATAACTATAAAGCAATGAGAGTTGTTTCCAATGTGGTTCAATATCATACTCCCTCTTCTAGTCTGTTAGTAAGTAGAAGATTCAGTCCAAATCCATGAAATATAAGATTTCTTCTGTATAGTTTGTATAGGGGTCAAACCTGCAAATTGGTAATTTTTGTATAATGTGTGAACCAACTAGGATAATCATCATGAAAAAATTTATTAAAACTTAGACTGAATTGTTGTTATTTCATCAAGACCTCATTAATTTAATTACTAAAGACAGTTCTCCAGAAAAACTATAAGGTGACAGAAACTATTCTGAAAGAAAAAAAATATTCATAAACACAGAAAATTTTAAGCATTAAATTTTTTCCACCTTCCCCCTGCTAACACAAAATGGCCAGAGCTTAAGAGGCTCAGAGAAAAGAGACATTTTTTGTCCATGATCACTCGTCTAACACAAGTGACAGTTGAGGATTGTCATCTAGATTCTGGCTCTTTTCACTCTATTCCACTATCTCTTCTCTCTTTCTCACACTGTGCTAAAGGATTCCTATTCCAATAACTACTCAATGTATGCAGTGATCTAAAGGATTTTTCTGTATGCAGAGCAGCCTGAAGCAAGGGAGTGGCTTGAAACTGACCTTTCAAGCCATGTATGAATTAATGTGCTAACAATCAAGAAATTAATTTAATTTTCATGAAAAAAAATGAGGCTAATGTATTAATCCAGGCAAGATGTGATGAGGATCTTCACTGAGGTGACGGTCACCTGAGAAGAGGCCAAATGAAATACATGTCTGACAGCTTCCTCACCTAAAAAATAGATTTGGACCAGATATTTATGGCCTTATACGGGCTCTACCCCATGATCCTAGGATCCTAGGATCAAGCATGTACTTGTGTGCTTTGCATGCAAAAGGCAAACCTGCCCATTGTATTCTATGACAAACTTTCAGGAAGCACAATATAAATGGGCTAAAAAGGATTCATATGATCATAGATCTAGAGTTAGAAGATAACTCAATGGCTATTTAGTCTAACCCAATTTTACAAATTAGGAAATTGAAAGACCTTGGAGGTTGTGACTTATCCAGGATTATACAGGTAGTAAGCACTTGAGGAAGTATTTGAGGTACTCTAACTCCAGAGCCAGAATTCTTTACATTGTACCATGCTCATATTTGCATCACTGGCCTGTTTCTTTATCCAAAGGACTAATGTGGCTTCGATTAGCCACTGAAAGGAAAGTTTCCAAGGGATACAGTTATATCCTATATTTAACAAAGTCTGTCAAGAATCAGAACTTTGGGATCAAGTCTTGGTCTTACCACTCATGACTTAATGTGACCTTGGCCAAGTCCCTTTTTCTTTCTGGGCCTCTTTTTACCCCTGCAGATTGAGATGTTTGGACTAGATGAACTTTTAGATACTTTGAAGCTATGAAATTCTGACAAAAGTATAGCCATCCCACTATCTTTAAAACTCAGAAAGAACAAAACAACTCTAAATGTCAGGCAAATAATGAAGTAATACTTGCATTGTATGAACCAAATGACCTCCCAATCCCCTATCTTCACCTAGTCAAAAAACAATTTTTTTTGTCTTAAAAAGGCTTGAAGGAAAAGTGTATTTCTTGTAAAATTAATCATGAACAATGTTACTGAGAACAAATCTGTTAGTAAAGCAGACTAGAAGTATTGTTACTGTAGTGGGGAGAAGCTCTATGAAATGATGGATTTTTGGAAGTCATGAGTGGACATGCAGAGGTGCTGGTTAAGTCAAACTTTGCTGCTAATTCGTTTTTTAGCTAAACTAGGGTAAACACTGCCAACAGCTACCTGTATAGCATTGTTCACCTGAACTCACAGTTTGAGAGGCAGAAAGAAAGGAGCAGGAGAGCAAAAACGACCATGATGGTGCCACTGAACATTATATGGCCTTGAAGAAACCACTTTCAAATTCATCTGCAAAATTCATAATAGCCAAACGTTGGTTATACTGTGAGTTAAACACGAGGTGGTTGGTTGCCAAATACAATCTTCTCTTTTCTTCCAAAAAAGTTGTAACTTTGATACAGATTGAACTGATATAATAACACCATTTCCATACATATATTATCAACTCAAACTTTAGTTTGAAATAATTATTTTGCAAAATTTTTATTATTTTGAGAAGGAAGTGCATGACTTCTCTGTATGTTTTGCACCCCCCAATGCTTCCAAAGTTGTGCACTGTATTTTATCTCTAGAAATAGAAGATCAAGAAGTCTGACAACTATGCGTAAAGAAAGGTAGCCTGGATGAGAGAGACAGATAGAGAGAGAGAGAGAGAGAGAGAGTTTCATATACATACTAAAATTTATAATCTCTTCCTTAAGCCTAAATTTATTTTAGGAAAACAGAGACGTCAATGAAGACAAAAACTTTCTAGTCATTCTAATTCTATTCATTACATTGGATGAACTTTTCCCTTCTGGTCTGGTTTATAAGGTTCTAATGAGAGGGATCATGTAGTTCTTATTTTCTCGCTTTCTCCTATAGCATCTTGCATAGGATCCTGCCCATAAAAGAAATTATGATAATGTTTGAGGAACAAAGTGTTGACATTCTAGGCATTCTCAATTAATGTTATTGTGCATCAAATAATATTTTTAAAGACCCAAAGAGTTAAAATACTTCTTGATATTTCAAACTTACTATCAGAAAGTGACTTTAATGAATGCATTTACAAAGAGATAAAAAAAACCACACTAATGTGGATAAAAGATGAAGCTTTTCCGAGTCTCGTAAATGCTATCGGCCCCCCTCCTAAGTTACCTTGTATTGAACTACTTTGTATTTACTTGCTTTTACTCTCCTTATATATGTACCATTTATGTCTTTGTATACATACATACTTACTGTCTTCCCTATTAGAATGTAAACTCACTAACAAGAGAGATTGTATTATACTTTGTATTTGTTTCCCCTATACATAGCAGATAGGAGTTTCTTAATAACTGCTTGTTGACTGAATGAACTGAATTTATTAAAAGCAATTTTTAGGGCAGCTGGGTAGCTCAGTGGATTGAGAGCTAGCCCTAGAGACGGGAGGTCCTAGGTTCAAATCTGGCCTCAGACACTTCCCAGCTGTGTGACCCTGGGCAAGTCACTTAACCCTCATTGCCTAGCCCTTACCACTCTTCTGCCCTGGGACCGATACACAGTATTGATTCCAAGACAGAAGGTAAGGGTTTAAAAAAAAAAAGCAATTTTTACAAATGCCACCCTAAGGGAATGATGTTGTCATGATAAGTAGAAACATTTTCTTTTCTCTGAAAGTCTAGTAGTACAATACAACCTGGAAAACTGAAGGAGGATTTATTCTGAATCATCATGAAATCCTTGTTTTTATTTGGCTAGATTCTATTCTGTCAAAAAATAAAACCTAGAAATGAGTTTTCAAATACAAAAGTCAAATGTTTCATATCATAACTTAAAGTATTAGGGTTATCATCAAAATATATTAGATTTCTGTCATCAGATAAACTCCTGAGGTATTAATACAGTATTTAAAGGGAAATGGTATTGCTCATTTAAGATGTTTTATGACTAATTTTTTATTTGTCCAAATTCAATTCCTCTCTTTCATTTTAACATAAACATCAAGTTAAAGCACAAGATGAGTATTTATTTAGTTCTGATAACCTAAAAGAAGTAGTGGGCTGATTACATCTCTGAAAGCTTTTCAGATCACTGAAGAAAATATTCTTTGAAAATAAAATTTTATTTGAACAAGAAGACTTTAATCAAATGCTTTTTTATTCTTTCATTAGTCTGCATGTGAACAGGGGATCAAATGGAAGGGGAAATGTTGCAGGTAGCCCAGGAAGTTTAACATATAAAACGTAATTGAAAAGATGTCATAGACTTACCTTTAAAAATGCTTTCTTCTCCAAAGTGTTCATTATAAATGGAGGAATGGCTGCAAGCAAAGGCAAATGTTCTTAAAACTTTAAACATTGATTACATTCAACTTATCTATGGCAATCTTATAACAAATTCATGTCACTTTTAGGCTACCTAAATATAGACAAAGTGAAAAATATGTTTAGTATTCTCCTAAGTATTAAAAAACTCTACCAATCCCATTTGTTTATAGAAGTTAAATTCCTAAAAATGCTTCTGTTTCCAAATGATATCAGATTGGTTGCACAATTCCTTGGAACTTTGCAAAGTCTTCCCTCAAAAAGTTTTTAACCTAATCATTATCTAGAGGGATACTATCAAATGGATGAATAATGTGTAAATAGGTTGTGATATTCAATTACAGTACATATGTAACACATATGCTATACAGTATGTATGTGTATGCATGTGTGTATATATATTTATATCAATGTGTTTGTATGTGCATGTATATCTATCTATCTAAAAGATTTTACAAATGGACAATGAGCTGGATTTATGATTAAAGAGGAAAACATACTGGATTGCCTTCAGGAAAGTGAAATATTTCTTTCATGATCCCAAACTGTTTCTAGAAAACTCAACTTTTAATATCAATATGCTAAATTGTGTTGTTATATGATTGTGAGACATATAACACTAGGCTTAAAAGGACTGAAAATGAGTGTCAATCAGAGGGCAGCAGAGAGGTATGACAACATATAAAAAATAAAAAAAACTTCAAAGAAGAATTGGAAGAAAAGATATTATCAGAAACGCATAATTGGAAAAGATGATGTAGTTGGTTCTTGGATAGGGGCAAGTCAGCAGTCTAGGTACTCCACAGGAACGTTTGGTTTGCCTTATTAGGAGAAAGTAAGGAAGGCTTCCAGGATACTTGATGCACCCTATGTTAATTTACATTAGAGGCCCTGGATAAATATTATAAAGGACGGGTAGGTAGATATGGATGAGTTGTGATTGACACTGTTAGAAGTAAAATCCAAACTGAGATTCCAGATCCATTTGGTATATGCTATTTGTTGAGAGTATAGAATCAGTTTATACGCAAACTTAGATACACTTTTTGAAATTCAGTATTTTAAAAATCTCATGGGAAAGGATCTATTTGTACAAAATTGTTAATAGCTGCTCTTTTTGTCGTGGCAAAAAATTGGAAACTAAGGGGATGTCCCTCAATTGAGAATGACTAAAGAAATTTGGTTTAAGACAGTGATAGAATACTATTGTGCTATAAAGAATAATGAACAGGATGAATTCAGAAAGAGTTGGAAAAACCTATATGAACTGATGGAGTGAAATAAGCAGAACCAGAAAAACATTGTACACAGTAAAATGCTCTCCATCTCCAGAGAAAGAACTGTGAGAGTAAGAATGCAGATCAAAGCATATGATTTATCACTAGTTTATTTGGGTATATGTATTGGGATATTGGTTTTATAAGATTATTCACTTACCAAAAAACCAATATGGAAATATGTTTTGCATGATAATACATGTGCAACACAGACTGAGTTGTTTTCCACCTCTGGGAGCAGGAGAGAAGGGAGGTAGACAGTTTGGATCATATAAATTTGGAAAACTTATGTGGAAATTTTTAATTAAAACAAAAAAATAATAAAATAAATTGAATCTCATAATATATATACATATATATATATATATATATATATACACACTGGCAACATTTTAAAAATTATGGTTAATTTTCCTAAGATATTTACATTTTAGCTTTTTAGACAAAATACTGCCCTTTGAATAATGTTACTTACTACTTCAACATGAAATTAAAACTGAAGTCCCCAATCTTTTTCTTTTTTTTTTTTTTGCAGAGGTTGCCATATTCAGGGAAAAAAAAGTGACTCAGGTAAGGCTAATATTCTAAGTTCTTTTCTAAATGTTACTTAATGAAAATACTCAGAAAGTTATCTCCACCACAATCAACCACACCATCTCTGTTTTTATAATCATTGTCAGACCACATTAGAGTAACTTTCCAGAGGTTTCAAATGTCTTAAAGTAGTTTGAGCAGAAAATCAATGTTTTCTTGAGATAAAGTAGTTTATAGGAAAACATGCAAAAGAAAAAAAAAACTAAACCCCTTTGCCTGATAAAAGGATGACACTATCTTCCAAAATGAGGGATCATGTGGAATGAATAGATCCCTTTTGCATGGAGTGAATATAAGAAAATTTACATTAAAGAAGTATGTCACTCTTCCCCTAACCATAATAATTACATGGAAGAAAAAACATACATAGGCATAATTCATTTTATTGTGCTTTATTTCATTATACTTTATAGAGATTGTATTTATTATAACCCTACATCAAGCAAGTCTATTGGTGTCATTTCCCTTATAACACAAGCTCACACTGTATCTGTGTCACATTTTAGAAATTTTTATATTTCAAACATTATTATTATTATCTATATTATGGTAATCTGTTATCTTTTATGTTATTACTCTAACTGTTCTGGGGTGCCATAAGCTACACCTATATTAAAAAAACAGTGCACTTAATTGATAAATGTGTGTGTTCTGATTGCTTCACTCATAAACTCTTACCCTTTCTTCAGGTCTCCTTATTCCCGAGATAAAACAATGTTGAAATTAGGCCAATTAATAACCCTACAATGGCCTCTAAGTGTTCAAGTGAAAGGAAGAGTCAATTAATGTAGCAAATTTCATTGTTTTATTTTAAGAAATTGCCACAGCAACTCCAATCTTCCACAACCCCCACCCTGAATAGTAAACAATCATCAACATTGAGGCAAGACTCTTCACCAGCAAAGAGTATTACTTGCCACAGGTTCAGATGACAGTTAGCATTTTTCCTAGCAATAAAATTTTTAATTAAGGCATGAACATTGTTTTTAGACATAAATCCTATGGCACTTAATAGACTGCAGTATAAATATAACTCTTATATGCACTGGGAAACCAAAAAATTTATGTGACTCACTTAAATGAGATAATCACTTTATTGCAGTGGTCAGAAACTGAACCTTCAATGAATCCAAGACATGCCTGTACATCTAACAGCATTCACAAAGAAGAACTACAAATCACCATGATGTGGAAGATTAAATTCACAATCCAATTTACAAAGATATCCGAGTCCATGTGTATGGCATGGTACTGACTAGTTATGGAACAAACTATGCTCAGGGAAACCCTACAAAGGTGATATATATGTACTGAATGCTTACTGGATCATTTCTTTCATTATAAGACACCTCAGAGAATGCACATAAATGGAAATCCCATAAATCTGATGATGGGGAAAAACAGCTGAGTCAAAAAGATGTACCTTTATAGTTATCAGAGAAAACATATGAGAGGAACAGTATAAATATGAAAAGGAAAGGAAGGGGCAGCTAGATAGTACATTAGATGAAGTGCCAGGGCTAGAGTAGGCAGGACCATGGTCCAAATCTGGCATCAGACACTTCTTAGTTGTATGACCCTGGACAAGTCACTTAATTCTATTTGCCAAAAAAAGGGACAGAGAAGACTTTTAATACATGAAAAACACTCTAAATGTATGGGGAAACTTCAGTTAGAGCTTATAGCTGAATGCAAAGAACATCTATGAAAAAAAATCTTCTAAATATCCTATATGCTTTAAGCAATATCTATAGTATTCTTAAGTTTCCAGTGTCCCTGGTCCAGCTCTTCATGACCCATTGAAAGAAAGATTTTATCTCTCATGACTAGAACTGATTCTCGTAATTGTGGAGTGAATACCACATTGTAATGGCATTTTGTTTTAGGCTATCCTATAGTTATACTCCAGGGTTTCTTTAAATATATACTGAGAGACCGCCAAATGATTTATAAGCAGAGCAGAGGCTCATTTCTAGATTAAATAGATTCTTGGTCTAAGACAAAAATGGAGTAGCTCTGGAATTCTTTAATAAATTGTTTCAAGAGACCTAGTTTGGGTCACAATTCTTGGTTTTCTACTCAGGCCAAATTAATCCTTTCCCTAGAATTTAGACATTTCTGTTGAACATTATTGTTTTTAATCCTCCCCCCTCCCAAATAAAAGGATTATGTTATCTGATGAACTTTACTAACCCATGCCAGGTGCTGCCATGAGAATCCTTGAGACAACCACTTGTGCTATTGCTTGTTGGGCAGCATTGACTGATTCACCTAATCGGTTTCCATTTTCATCTGTAACAGGAATACCAACTTGGAGTTCCCTGTAGAACAACAAAAAATGAAAAAAGAATTTAGATATAGATTTTCATTCTTTGGACTAAAATGAACATATTCAGTAAATAACAAATTATTTTAAGACCTGAACACACATTTGTGAATTTATTGGTCAGGAAAATGTTATAATTATTTTCCAAAATATTACAAAATTTATATTAGGTGTGACAAAGAAAAATAAAATCATTGTACAAATACATTTTTAAAAAAGTATTCTAATGGACCAGAAATTATTTCATTAATAACATGTCACTTAAAGTAAGTTCTTATAGAATAACTTAGTAACACCTTAATGGCAGTTATGGATGAGGTAGTGGACGGAGAGCTGACTTTAGAGTGAGGAAGACCTGGGCTTAATTTCTTCCTCCCTCACATATTGGCTGTTGAAACTTGGGTGAGTTCTTTACTGTCTCAATGTCATAGGAAATTCTCTAAGGTTCTACACTGTAAAGCAGTTTCTAATCTCTTTTGGTAAAGGGAGTTTCCTTAAAATGAAAATTACCTAAACCAATGAAATCACAAATCCAAAAAAAACCCCTCCAAAAACTATGTTCAGGAACAAAATGTAAACCATGGTTTCTCAAAAGAGACAGTATGCTGAATTACAATTAAATTGGCTTAATCCTTTCCATATATCTACAAAAGCTTATATACTACTAGTGGAAACAACATCCTTTAACAGCTACTAACACTAAAGTTCTAAGTCCTACTTTTACCCTGGTGCTTGTAATCCGATCCAAAATGCCTTTTCTTGTTCTTTCTTCTTTAACTTTTGCCAGTTCTAAAAAATACTTCCAAAAATATAAATTAATATTACTTTAAACCTAAAACAAATGCTCTAGGCAATTTTTTAAATTCATTTTGGGCAGTACTTCTTTCCCCCCTAGATCTAATGTCTCATATAACTAAATTTATTGTCTCAAAATACTTTTTTTAAAATGGAGGCACCAAAATATATTAACAGAGACAGTGCCTACTACCCAACACAAGCTCAGATACAGAGAGACACTTCTATTCCAAAAAGAGTATAATCAACTTACCTTTGTCTCATTAATGGAATATTAATGCAATTAGCAGCAGCTACAGCAGCAAAAGGAACCAAACGTCCTATAAGGGGTGAAACATGCTAAAAAAAGAAGTCAAAAACATTATTTTACTACTTCTGTAATACTGAATGTATTTCTCCATAAAACTACTTAAAACTGTAATCTCATAAATTCAATTCAATTCAGATCACTAAACTTTTATTAATCCCCTGCTACGTACAAGGACTCATCCTAGCCACTAAGGAAGATATAGACAGAAGAATGAGATAGTTCCTGCCAATCTAGTAGAGATGGTAAGATGAATATACAATAAAACACATAATAAAGATATAAGTGCATGGAAGATGTCCAAAATGCTAAGAAAGATCTACGGAAGAATTGAGTATTTATTACTATAATGAAGGAAACCGCAAGGGTAAATTGTAGGGACAGGAAGGCAGAGCCTGTTGCCAGTAGACCTAAAAGTTACCATACTCTGTCATATTCTGAGGCTGTGTTTGAGGATAACCAGAACCAATGGACTAATGCCTGGATGCACTATATTGTGGTAGAAGAACTGATTGTCTGGGAAGGAAAGCAAGAAGAACCAGGTGAATACTTTCTGGTAGAACAATATGGCTTGAAGGGTTTTGTATTCATGTATGATTTTCTTTGTGTGCCTAGGTTTTTCTATGTCTGTATCTGGGGAATTCCTTTGCATCAGATTGTATTGTGAGATACTCAAGAATTTGGGCCAGAGAGAATACTGACAAGATAGTTGATGACGACTCTGCTTCCCAGAGTTAACAACAAATGTGTCTTTGGCAACATTTTCTGAACATTTTTCCTATTCTCCTGGTTATACTTATTTCTGTCTTTGACAATCATGTGCCAGAGACTCAGGGCCCTGACATAACTTCTGCTTTTGTTTTCTGTCAGGAAAAATTCCATTGAAGAAATAAGACTGAATGCTAGACAGTAAAAGATATGGGATAAAGTTAGTGGAATGTATTCTGACATGAGTGATTTATAAGATGAATAAGGCAGGATGAGTTCAGGAATAGTGATAATATATATTAGAAGGGATAATAAGTAAATATTTCATATTTTACTATATATGCTTTCAGGAGAGCTCAAAAAGCTCAAATCTTAGTGTTCAACAGTGTTTCACATTATTCTATTTTTATATACTTGGCAAATATATGTGGCAAAATATATACACATATACATTCATTTAATATCTTCAAATAATTCTCAAATCTACTTGGTAGGCATTAAAATAGGAGAAATAGGCACAGGAAGCACATCATGAAGAAGAGTATGAATTTTGGAAGAAAGAAGATCTGGGAAAAAATTAGAGATGGTAAGGAAAAGATGCTACAACTATAGGAAAATGAAAAATACCTTTGTTAGTGCATTAAGTCCCAGTGCAGTTACTACAGCACCTGTGGTTGCAGATACATAAGCAGTTCCCAATTGACTAAAAAGAAGAACACATATATCACACTCACATAATAAAAAGTATTACAATATTTTCTCTAATTATGGAAAAAAATAAGCAAAATCCAATTAATGGCACAGCAATCTCTTGTCCTCCTATATCTTTCTCAAATATCAATTAACAAAAATTTATTGAGTGTCTTCTATATGCCAGGCACTGGGGTTATAAGAACAAAGAATGAAACAATCCTTAGGGCAAGGACTTCATGTTCTAAGTAGTTCAGTACTAGAGATATTGAATGTGAGATAGCTTTGGAATATCTAGTTTTAAATATGAACTAAGAAATTAGTAATAAGGGTGTTAGGCACATGGGAGAGAGGGACTGGAGACATTTTGCAGGATGTTCCAAAAGTCTTTGTATAGTTTAAAGATATATATACATATATTCACATACACACATACATATGTGTATATAAAGAAGAGAAAGGGAAGAGGAGAGGCAAGGGAGAGTTTAAGATTAAGAAAGAGCAAAAGGGAGAACAAGCAATTAGGGGACAGTGAAAGTGAGAGTGAGTGAAAAAACAAGAAAATAATGTACTGAGTGTGAATGAAAATGTGAATAAGCAATATATTGCATAAGCTCTTTTCTCTTTTTTCCAACACCTATTATGGGGCATTTAGCACAGATGGCTCTTGAAAAACATTTGACTAAATATAGAGGCACTTAAAAAATATTGAGTTGAACATTTTGTAGCACATTTGAAAAGTCTTAGAATTATACCATTAAAGTAGTCAAGATCTACTGTACTACATTAAAGTGGTTGCCTAAAAAAAATGTATTATCCTTTTTAAAAAAATTGAGTCAATGACCTCAAAAATCTTTTAGCTCTAGACCTATCATTCCATTTTAAAGGAGATATATAATTTCATGAATTAATAGGGTAAAGAATAATAAGCCTACAGTGTTCTAATTTGGCATCCTTCCTTCCACATTTCTACAAGGAGCTAAACTATATCTTTTGAAGGAAAAAAATGGAGCTATAAATTAAAAGTTGAGGAGAATTTTGTGTCCAAATGAGGGAGGTGATCATTCCACTAGACTCTGTTCTAATCAGATTATATCTAGTGTATTGTACTTAGCTTCGGGATTCATATTTTAGCAGGGACTTTGACAAGTTTGTGGGTAACAAGAAAAGGAAGTAGAGAAAAGAGGATTCTAAAGATTAGTTGGAAAAAGAATGGTGAGGTTATACCCATAGAAATAATGTCTTAGCAGTGGCTAGGCATCACAGTGGATAGTGCCAGGCCTAGCACTGGGAGGACCTGGGTTCCAATCTGGCTTTAAACACTCTCAAAATGTGTGACCCTGGGCAAGTCATTTTACCCCATTTGCTTAATTTTCTGTCTTAAAAGTTGTTATGAGGTCAGAAAGTAGGGTTAAAAAAATAAGAAAGAAATGAAGTCTCAGAGGGTAACATGACTTCTGTCATCACACATTTAAAGGGTTGTTATGTGGAAGATCAACTAGTTTTGTTCTGATTAAATCAAGAGATAGGATAGGCAACGGAGAGTCAAATTTGAGGTCTATATAAGAAAAAAAAACTTTATTTAAAAAAATCCTAGCACTCCAGTGATTCCTTTTGATATAGATGTGACCCTGGTTCCTAGAACAGTAAGCCAGGAAGTTCGGGAAGACTCTATTATATTGGAAGGTCTTCAAATACAATCTTTGGAGCAGGCTGAACTTGTCTTCCAAGAACCAGTCTAGTAATGGGCTGGCTCCTTGGTAATAATTAGGCCATAACAATCCATGAAGCAAAGATAACCAAAAAAATGATCCTTAAAACCACATAGTCCCCTTTTACTGCATTTGTGAATAGAGGAGTATTAGGAAAGGAAATAGAAGGTATTAATACTATTACAGATAATCTCTATATTAAGTTAATTATTGGTACTCTAAAAATAGATCTTTGTCTATTAACTAATAAGTTGAAACAGTACCAGAAGGAGTAAAAAATGCCAATTTTTTAAAAACTCCAAACTTATGTTTTAGAATTGGCTTCAAGGCAGAAAAGTGGTATGGGTTAGGCAATTGGGGTTAAATGTCTTGCCCAGGGTCACATAGCTACAAAATGTCTGAGGACAAATTTGAACCCAGGACCTCCCATTTATAGGCCTAACTCCCTATCCACTAAGTCACCTAGCTGCCCCTAAATCATATTAAGTTTCATTGCAAGTTTCACATAAATGAAACTAACATAAAGGAATTGGTAAGAGTTGGTCTTATTGTGTCTATGGCTTTAATGTTTTAGATGCAAAGAAAGGCACAGGTGAGAATTCAAAAAATTCAAAACCATATTATAAAGTATGATCTTGGATTAAGGAATGAGGGAAGCCAAAAAATTATGAATGACAACAAAGTCTGTATCTCCTCCAATTAAGTCATATCTGCTCTATGTTTCTATTTCTCCTTTCACTCTTTTAAACTATCTGAAACCAGGCTTCCAATCCCATCATACAATGGAAAATATCCTCTCAAAATTGTCAATCATCTCTTAATAACCAAATTTAATGGTCTTTTCACAGCATTTGGACTCTGCATTATGTCATTAATGATTGCCTTCCTCTCTTTGATATTCTCTCCTTTTTAAGTTATCATTAAGCTCTTTCTTGATTCTCTTCATATCTGTCCAATTGTTCCTTCTCAGTCTCCTTTGCTAGTTCTTTAAATAAACTGGATATTCCCTAACACTGTATCCTGGGTCTCCTCCTCTTTTCACTCTATTCTCCCTTAGTCAATGATCTCATTAACTCTTGTGGTTTCAATTATCTCTATGAAATGACTTCCAGATCTATATATCCAATCCTGCTCATTTCTGAGCTAGTAACACATCTCCAATTGCCTTTTGAATACTTTGAATTGGCTGTCCTATCAAAAAACCCTCAGTATTTCAAATGCAGAACTCATTTTATTTCCCCTCTAACTCTCCCAATTTCTCTATTACTACTGAGGATATCACTATAATCTCAGGTACCCAGGCTTGCAAGCTTCATAACATCTTCAACTCCTCACGTTCACTCAAGCTACATAATATGTTGCCAATTCTAGTCTTTCTATCTTCACAGCATCTCTTATATATACCTTATTTTTCCATTATTCACACTGCTACAACTTCAATTCAAGTCTTCATTACTTTTCACCTTTACTATTCACCTAACTAAAGACCATGCCTCAAGATTCCCCACTCAAATCCATCCTCCACTCAGCTAACAAGGTGATTTTTCTAAGGTAAAAGTCCTCGGATCAAGTCAGTTCCTCTGCTTAATGACCAGTGGCTCCTCTGTTCCCCCAAAGAGCAATATTAAAGTCTTCTGTTTTGCATTTGAAGTTATTTTTATGCTAGGCCCTTCCTTTCTTTATTTAAAAAATTTTTTTTTAATTTTAGTCAATTTTGAACGTTATTCCTTGGTTACAAGAATCATATTCTTTCCATCCCTCCCCTTATAATACCTTCAATTTCTTTTTCTTCTCTAATTGCTACTGCTACTGTTTCTACCACAATGTTAAATAAGAGGTGATAATAGGCATCCTTGTTTCACTCCTGATCTTATTGGGAAGGCTTCTAGTTTAGCCCCATTGCCGATGATGTTTGCTAATGGCTTTAGACATATACTGTTTATTATTTTTAGGAAAGGCTCTTTTATTCCTATGCTTTCTAGTATTTTCAATAGGAATGAGTGTTGTATTTTGTCAAAGGCCTTTTCTACATCTATTGAGATAATCATGTGATTTTTGTCAGTTTACTTGTTAATATGGTTAATTCTGCGGATGGTTTTCCTAATATTGAACTATCCTTGAATTCCTGGTATAAATCCTACCTGGTCATAATTAATAACCCTCGTGATCACTTACTGGAGTCTTTTTGCTAGTATCCTATTTAAGATATTTACATCTATGTTCATTAAGGAAATTGGACAATAGGTTTCTGTCTCCGTTTTTTACCTGCCTGGCTTTGGAATCAGTACCATATTTGTGTCGTAAAAGGAATTTGGTAGAACTCCTTCTTTGCTTATTCTGTCAAATAGTTTAATATTGGGATTAGTTGTTCTTTGAATGTTTGATAGAATTCATTTATGAATCCATCTGCACCTGGGCATTTTTTCTTAGGAAGTTCTTTGATGGCTTGTTCAATTTATTTATTTATTTTTTTGGTATAGGGTTGTTTAGGTATCCTATTTCTTCCTCTGTTAGTCTAGGCAATTTATATTTTTGTAAATATTCATCCATATCACCTAGATTGCCATATTTATTGCCATATAATTGGGCATAATAATTTTTAATGATTGCCTTAATTTCCTCTTCATTAGAGGTGAGGTCTCCCTTTTCATCTTGGATATTATAAATTTGGTTTACTTCTTTCCTTTTTTAAATTAGACCAGTACTTTTGTTGATTTTATTTGTATTTCAAAGTACCAGCTTCTAGTCTTATTTATTGAATCAATAGTTTTTTACTTCAAATTTTATTAATTTCTCCTTTGACTTTTAGGATCTCTAATTTAGTCTTCATCTGAGGATTTTTAATTTGTTCACTTTCTAGTTTTTTAATTTGCATGCCCAAATCATTGACCTTTGCCCTCCCTAATTTGTTAATATATGAACACCAGGATATAAATTTCCCCCTAAGTACTGCTTTGGCTGCATCCCATAGATTTTGAAAGGATATCTCATCATTGTCATTTTCTTCAATGAAATGATTGTTTCTATGGTTTCTTCTTTAACCAATTTTGGAGAATTGTATTGTTTAATTTCCAAATAATTTTTGATTTGCCTCTCCATGTACCCTTACTAAGTATTATTTTCATTGCATTGTGGTCTGAGAAGGTTGCATTTATTATTTCTACTCTTTTGCACTTGTTTGCAATGTTTTTATGCCCTAATACATGGTCAATCTTTGTGAATGTACCATGTGCAGCTGAAAAGAAGGTATATTCCTTTTTGTCCACATATCTACTAACCCTAATTTTTCTAAGATTTCATTCACTTGTCTTACCTTTTTCTTATTCATTTTTTAAATTTGATTTATCTAGTTTTCATAGAGGAAGGTTCAGGTCTTCCACTAGTATAGTTTTTCTATTTATTTTATCCTTGAGCTCCACTAGTTTCTCCTTTAGAAATCTGGATGCTTTGCTATTTGGTGCATACATGTTGAGTACTGATATTTCCTCATTTTCTATACAGCCTTTTATCAGGATGTAATTACCTTCCCTATTTCATTTGACAAGATTTATTTTTACTTTGGCTTTGTCAGATATCATGATTGTGACTCTTGCCTTCTTTTTCACAATTGATGCCCAATAGATTTGGCAACATCCTCTTACTTTTATCCTATGTGTATCTACCTTCCTCATGTGTTTCTTGTAGACAGCATATGGTAGGGTTTTGGTTTCTAATCCACTCTGCTATTTGCTTGTGTTTTATGGGTGAGTTAATTCCATTCACATTAATAAGTATGATTACCAGCTGTGAATTTCCCAGCATTTTGATTTCCACTGCTAGTCCTGCCCTTTCTTCTTTCACTATTTCTTCCTACACCAGTGTTTTGTGTTTAATCAGTCCCCCTAATTCTCACTCTTATTTTACTTCCCTTTCTACCCCCTCCCTTCTTATTCCCTCTTACTTTCCTTACAGTATTTTTAAACTACTCCCACCCTCTCGCTCCCTTGTATTGTTTCCCTCCCCACCAGTCCATTTGTTACCCTTCTACTTCCCTATGGGGTACAAATCAATTCTCTGCCTCAATGTATTTGATTGTTCTTCCCTCTTTGAGTCAATTTCAATGCACGTAAGATTTTAGTATTTCCTGTCTCCAACCTCTTTACCTTTCCAGTGTATGGATTTTCTCCCCCTCCTCCAACTATGTACTTCTTTGTAACATATAAAATTACCTCATTTTGTTTCTTTTCCCATTTCTCTTAGTATTAACCTCTTTTTAAAAACTCTAGTTGTGTGTTTATGTTTATATATATATATATATATATATATATATGCATACATACATCTATATACATATTTATGTCTTGGCATTTCATCCTATAGAGTTTGTCACTGTTTCCTCTAAGTATAATTCTTCTAGCTACCCAGGAGATAATAACAATTTTTAAGAGTTACCAATATCCTATTTTCTTATTGGGATACATTCCCTTTTAACTAATTGGGTCCCTCAAAAAAAGTTTTTGTTTTGTTTTGTTCCCCCCCCCATTACCTTTTGATGATTCTCTTGGGTTGTAAAAAATAGACTCGAATACAGGACTACAATCCCCATGAGCCTTTGCTCCACTTCCCCAGAATGCCTTGTAATCTCACCTGGGCCGAGATCGAGAAGGTATTTAAGCGGATTCAAAGGCTTTTGAAAGGGGTTTTTTGGACTTCCGTTTTGGAGCAGAGGCGTCTCTTCCATGATGTGAGGTTATTTTGTCTAGGCCTCTGGCCTAGGCACATGTTTCTTACTTGTATATTCTTAATCTTTAACCTTTAATAAACCTCTAAAAAATATAATACTCCTTGCAGAGAGAAACTAATTTCTACCTGCCTCAGTCTCCCCATATTCCATAAATTTTAATCTTTACAGTTGGCGACCTAATGGAAAAAAGAACTTTCAGTCTTCTGATTTCTTTTCTGATCTTAAATTCAGTTTTAATATCTAGTACCTAGAAAAAAAAATTTTTTTTTGAGCCATATCTCTCTGGCCAAGGTTTTCTACCCTCGCAAAGCTGCTACAGGCTCCGGACCTGCCCCGCCGCTTCCTGCCTGCAACCTGCAGCCCTGATCGTCCTCACCTGGTACCTGGTCCCGGCCTTGCCCACGCCCGCAGCCACTCCTGCTCCTGGCCTCTCATTAGCCGCTGCCTGCCTATTTCTGCGCCCCAGACCCACAAGCGTGACCCCAGCCGGCTCATCACCCAGATCCTTGGAGCAGATCGCTCAGGACTCATTGCGACCAGCTGGTAACAGTATTGGCCACGTGGGCGGAGGGGAGAGAAGAGAGGGAAAGGAGAAAGGGTAATTTTCCCTTAGGCTAAGCCTCCACGTGGATGGGGGTATTGGCCACAGGGGTATCAGAGAGGGGAAAGAGAGAAAAGACTAGAGAGAAGAAACAGACTTTTCAAACAGAAACCTAAAAAGCAATGGGCTGTTTAAAAGGATTTTTGACTCTTCTGGCAATTTCATTGATTTTGCCTGCCTGTCTGGGAGCAGACTCAGCCCAAAGATTCAACTTTAACTTTGGGGAGGAAAATGGGTGGCCCAGCGAACTGGAAGCCAGGCCCAGAGCCGGGAGGTCTCTAGTTAAAATCTGGCCTCCGATGCTTCCCAGCTATGGGGCCCTGGACGGATCCCTTGAACCCCTTAGCCTAGCCTTTACTACTCTACCTTCGGACAATAGACATTTAAATGGATAATTAAAAACAAACAAACAAAAAAAAAACCCCAAGGAACTTTGAAGAGACTAAAGGCTACATTCTAAGGCATTTCAGACTCCAATGGTTTATAAACATCTCTGTATTCTATTGCATTGTTTTGTTATGGTTTAACTTTGTGATTTTAAGTTCATATATTACTGGATTGAATATTATTCTGTGAACTGAAGGTTGACTGAATTTATTTTGAATGTACTGAGTTTTAAAATTCTGTTGTTTTCCCCCTATAACTGTGTTGAACAAATATTATTGTGAATGAGCCCATATATGAAAAAACAGCTTTTTTTTTATTTTGCTGAGGATAGATGGACTTCAGAACTGGTTATAATTGTATTAACAACCTTTGGAATTTTAATGTGCTAAATACCTCAAATGATTTGATTTTAAGGGTTTTTAAATATGATTTTTGGAATTTTTTTTTAACAATCTAGTTATTTTTGCCTGCCCCTACCACGAGGTAAGGCCCATTACAGTAGCTGAAGTGAAATGTATTTTATAACCCCCAACCTTCCCACATGTGAATGGAAGTTGGGCAGTTAATCTCAGGGCATTTGTATCCCTATAAGCCTCCAAGAAAAAGGAGCACCCCTTTGTTTATGCTCTTCAGCTCACTATTTTACTTCTACCAGAATGATATCTAGATTTCTTGATTATGTTCTTAACCCTAGATGAGTTTTACTTTGTTTAAAAAAATATATATATGTTTATTACCAAGGTTGAAGGATTGCTATGTTTGTAAAAATTGTGACAAATGTCCATCAATTCATAACTTATGTGAAATGTGAAAGCGTGTTTGTTTGCTATTGTAATTAATTGGGCTATTGAGAATTTTGGGGATTTTGATATCTACATATTTGTACTACTGTATTTTTAAAGATGAAAAAATTGTTAACCTTGTTCAATTCATTTGCCTTCTACTCACAGTGATCATGGCCAGATACAAAGAGGAAATGGATCTCATTTTTTGGTGAGAAAGCCTTGCATTTTATATTTTCTTAGCTGACACAGATTGTCAATGATTATAAGCTATATTTTTGAATTTTTTAAAGCTCTTTTATTATTATATTTTTCTTGCATGTGCAATATACTTTTTCAGTTTTTTTTATTATTTTTTCCTCTCCTTTTCATATTTGAAGCACATGTCACCAGTATTAAGATTTTCTTTAACCTTTTGATTTTCAGTGCTACAAGTTTAAGATACATTTGCTAATGCATGCCCTAAAAAGCTTGTGACTATAAAAATGATGCCACTAATTATTTAAATAAATTATGGGACTTTGCTTTATGATTCTGTCTGATTCCAGGACAAGAGATACACACAAGAGCCATTTCATAGGGCCAAAGAAAGGCCAATCTAGAATGGATTGATGCACTTCTAGGCCAATACAAAGGTCTTGAACATAGATGTGAAGACTCGAGGTTACTATGTTTAACATGTGTTAAGACATAGGCTTTCCTTGTATCTACACTCACTCTGAAGATACTCACAGATGAGTATCCCCAAAACCTTGGCTCCTACTTGGCTTCTATAATCTGGTCCCTTTCTTTTCTGCCTCTCATAGTGTGGTACCTTTCTGTAGTCCTGGCACTGACTGGGTAAATGCATCATTACTTAGATCATTTTGATTGGGCCCTGATTGAAGGACCTGTTATAGATTTATTTTTCTTCTACTTGGAATTTTTACACATAAGACTTTGATAGTCTATATTTTCATCCAGAAATTTTTCTTTTCTTTTGGATTTTCTGGTGTCTTTTTAATATCTCTTGCCAATTGATTCATATACCTCATACCTCAGCCATGCATCCCTAACTGATTCTGAATCTTTCAATCACCCACAACACGGGGGAATGTAAAAAATATCATTATTTAAATTGCAAAGTTTAAATTCCTTTTGAGAAGAAGTTTAGGTAAAGAAGATGCTACCTCTCTGAATCCAGAACTGAACTGTTGGAGAAGCCACCATGAAGAAGCCTCCAGACCACAAGTTGCACAAAATTGAACTTTGGGTGTGGTTGATTGAACATTTATTTGTATGTATACTTTTATGCCAAAGGGGACTGCCCCCTAATGGCTTTTTGTCAATGTGTTCAGCAATTATTGGTTTTATTCTTTTTTCTCTTATCCTCACACTATTGTAATCTTTTAAGTTTATTATGTTTTTATGATCCTTTTGGGGAAAAATTAATTTTTCCACAAATGATCACACGGGGGGATGTAAAAAATAGACTCGAATACAGGACTACAATCCCCATGAGCCTTTGCTCCACTTCCCCTGAATGCCTTGTAATCTCACCTGGGCCGAGATCGAGAAGGTATTTAAGCGGATTCAAAGGCTTTTGAAAGGGGTTTTTTGGACTTCCGTTTTGGAGCAGAGGCGTCTCTTCCATGATGTGAGGTTATTTTGTCTAGGCCTCTGGCCTAGGCACATGTTTCTTACTTGTATATTCTTAATCTTTAACCTTTAATAAACCTCTAAAAAATATAATACTCCTTGCAGAGAGAAACTAATTTCTACCTGCCTCAGTCTCCCCATATTCCATAAATTTTAATCTTTACAGGGTTCTGTGTTTGACATCAAATTTTCGGTTCAGGTCTGATCTTTTCTTTACATATGTTTGAAATTCTATTTTATTAAGTGACCATAATTTCCCCTGAAAGAATATAGTCAGTTTTTCTGGGTAGTTGATTCTTGGTTGTAGACCTAGTTCCCTTGCTTTCCCAAATATCATATTCCATGTCTTTCAGTCCTTCAGTATAGATACAACCAGATCCTGTGTTATCCTCACTGTAGTTCCATGGTATCTGAATGACTTCTTCTTAGCAGCTTGTAATATTTTTTCCCTTCTTTTGGTAGCTCTTGAATTTGGCTATAACATTCCTGGGTGTTGTTAGTTGGGGGTTAAGTACAGGAGAAGATTTATGGATTCTTTCAATCTCGACTTTTTCCCTCTTACTCAAGGATGTCAGGGCAGTTTTCTTGGTTAATTTTCTATAGGATGATGTCCAGGCTTTTTCTTTTATCATGGTCTTCCGGTAGACCAATGATTCTTAAGTTGTCTCTCCTGGAACGATTTTCTAAATCTTCTGTTTTGTGAATGGGGTGTTTCATATTTTCCTCACTTTTTTCATTCTTTTGAATTTGTTTTATAGTTTCCTGCTGCCTTGTGAAGTCACTTGCTTCTAATTGTTGTAATATGGTTTTTAAAGACTGGATTTCATGCCTGGTTTTTTGGTCATTCTTCTTCTTCTGGTCTGATTTTCTTTGGAGGTCATCTTTCATCTCCTTTGTCTCATTTTCAAGCTGATTAATTTTAGCTTTTAAGACACTGTTTTATGTTTCCAAATGACTTATCTTGTTTTTTAAGTTCTTTTCCCAGTTGTCTTAAACCTCTCTTAATTGTGTTTTGAATTGTATTTTGAGTTCTTCCAAAGCCTGGGTCCAATTCACTGGAGTTTCTGTGTTTTTGCTTGGTGTTCCTTGATCCTCCTCTGTTACATTTGCTTTGTTCATTGCCTGTATAGAAGCTGTCAATTGTAATTTCTTTTTTCTTTTTCTGTTGTTTGTTCATATTTGCCCCCTTCTTTCCCTACTGTAGTTGCCTTTACTCTTGCTCTTCTCATTATATGTTGGATCTGTGGGTTTGGGCTTTTCTGTTAACCTTCACCATTGGAGCTTAGCAAAGCTCTTAGAACAGTATGTGGGGGAACAGCATTGGAGCTTGAGCTTCCCTGTCCTCTGAAGGCTTGATAAGATTAAGCCCAGCAGAATTGGAACTTGCAGAGCTGGACGTGCCCTGAGATCAAAACGTTGGGAAGGGGGAGATTAAGTTGGCTTGTCTTGGCTGTAACTAGGATGACTAGGATGATTAGGATGCTCGCTCTGTGCTTCTTCTCCAGCTGCTTCCCCACCCACTGCCTTTGTTCAAAGCCTTCAGCCTGGCACGGCTTTGCCTTCAAGGTACTCCCTCCATAGTAGCACCCTTGCCTGCCCAGAGATTCCAGCCACTGCTGGAGACTCCGTACTGTAGGTGGGGGAGGGATCCTGGGACCTTTCTTCTTTCTTCCCCTTAAACCTGAGTGTTCTTGAATTCAAGCTTTTGGGGGAGCATACCTTTTAAGTTGAGTCCAGCAGGAGGGTTCCTTGGCTCTGTCCTGTTGTTAGGTTTGGTTTTCTGTCCCCTAGGAGCATTTGGTTTTTAATAGGTATGGAAGGGTTTTCAGACTTCTGAACTTTCACTGCCTCTATGCTGCCATCTTGACTCTGACACTTCCTTTCTTTTAAAAAAATTATTCTGATATTTTTTCCTTCCAAGAATTATTTTTTAAAACATTCAATTTTATTTTCAGTTCCAAATTCACTCCCTCTTCCTTCCTTTCCCCAACTCATTTAGAACAGAAGAAAAACAACCCATTACTCATATGGGGTGTATGGGGTGCTCAGGGAGGAGTAATATCTTTGGTATGGAGGGCTTGTCATGCCCTCCTAGGGCAGCTCTCCAGCCTCTGACCCTCACCTGACACCGAGCTCTCACTTGTGGCTCCTAGTAGCTGCTAGCATGAGGCAGCGGCCATACCCTGGGTAACGGCTTCAACAGGCCAGCTAAACCTTGTGAGGGTAGCCATCAGGTCGTCGTGAACCCCTGGTGAACTAGGGCTTTGCTCACCCAGCATGTGAAGACTGCTTCGGCTGAACAGACGGAAGAAACCAATAAGAAGGTTCAACGGCTAGATGGCGACGTAGCAAGGCACTGTGGAGTGCTTAGGGCGTGTTGGAGCACAAAAGACAACACGGCCATCCAATGCAGCTGAGGAAGTCTCCAGATGTAATGACTTTTCGTGCCACTGGACCCAGGCTTCCAACGCCGAGAGAGTAGGACTGTCTCTGTGCATCGACTTTTCCACTTAAATCTTCATGCACAAGTGTCTTTGTGCACAAAAACACATAAAGACAATAGTCATCCTCGGTTACCGAGAGACTACTACTACTACTCATATGCTGTCATGAAAAATAAATGTCCACATTGGCCATGTTTGGGGGGGCAAGAGGGGGAAAGAGAGAGAGACAGAGAGACAGCGAGAGACAGAGAGAGAGAGAGAGAGAGAGAGAGAGAGAGAGAGAGAGAGAGAGAGAGAGAGAGAATATTCCACATTGTGCACTGAGTCTATTAGTTCTCTTTCTAGAGGTAGAGAGCATGTTTCATCATGAGTTCTTTGGAATTGTGGTTGGTATAGCATTGATCTTTAAGCCTTTCAAAATTGTTTTTCTTTAGAATATTATTATTATGTGAATTATTCCCATCCTATTCACTTCTCTTTGTATAAATTCCTGCAAGCCTTCTTAGGTATTTTTTCTGAAACATCCCTTTTATTTCTTATAATAATTATATGCCTTAATTTTTTTTAGCTCTTCCTCAATTGATAGGCATCATCTCAGTATTTTTTTTACTATAAAATGAGCTGCCAGTTAATGTACATATGGTTTCCTCTCTTATTTCTTCAGACTACAAATCTAGTAGAGGAATTGCTGGGTCAAAGGGTATGAACAGTTTAATTGATTTGGTAGCACAACTCCAAATTGATTTCAAAATGGCTTAATTAGTGCACAACACCGTTAATAATGTATTAGCATTAGTGTACCTGTTTTCTCATACCCCTCCCAGCATCCCATTTTCCTTTGTTATCATCTTATCCAATCTGATTGGTTAAATTGTATATCTCAGAGTTGCTTAAATTGTATTCTCTAATTATTAGTTAGAACATTTTCCATAAGACTTTTGATAGTATGGATTTATTCCCCTGGAAACTGTCTATTCATATCCTTTGACTATTTATCAATTCTCTCCAAGCTCTTTGATCCTGCTACACTAGCCTCCTTGCAGTGACTTAAACATATCATTCTATCTCTCATATCGATGTCTTTATGCTAGCTGTTCATCGTGGATGGAATGCTTTGTCTCCTCACTTCTACCTCTTAGTTTCCTTTGCATTCTTCAAGATTCAGATCCAAACCTACCTTATATCAGCCTTTCCTGGTCTCTAACTGTTAATACCTTCCCCTCCAAAATTGCTTTCCTATCATTTTTTATATATCTTCTATGTATTTAGTCATTCATATGCTGTCTACTCTATAGTATATACCCTCTTTGAAGTTAGGGAATTTTTTACCTTTCTTTTTTACCTCTCAGTATATATAGCACATTATACCTGGTATATATGAAATGTTTAATAAATGCTTGCTGACTAACTATATAATATGAATATGTTCTTGAAGAAAATAACTGGAATGCATTGGATTTAGAAAATATGAAATAGGATTATAAAAGAAATTAAATTATTATTTTTAACTGAAATGAATGACATGTTACTAATAATCCACTGATATCCTCTTGTAGTCAGGAAAAAAATGGAGGAAGGCCCCTAGCATATTAGGTAGATCCCATATGTCAATCTTTTTTTTTTTAATCCTTATCTTTCATCTTAGAATCAATACTGTGTATTGTTTCCAAAGAAGAAGAGTGGTAAGTTCATTAAGTAATTTGCCCTGGGTCACACAGCTAGGAAGTATCTGAGGTCAGATTTGAACCTAGGATCTCCCATCTCTCGGCCTGACTCTCGATCCACTGAGCTACCCAGCTGTCCCTCCCATTTGGCAATCTTATATAAGAGTCTTAATAAGGATCACACCGCAACAGCAGGTATGGATAGACTGTGACCTGCATCACTGAATAAGATATTTGTAACTAGGAATGTCCAAAAATAGAACCGAGTGCTCTAGGAAGTCAAAGTATTACAGATTTACAATTTAGTAATTTTCCTATTATTAGCCATCTTCAAAAAGATGCTAGATGACTATTTAAAAGAGATTTTGTAAAGATGATTCCTGTTCAAGTATATAATATATTAGATGACTTCTGAGATCCCTTCCAGTTTTAAGATTGTGTGATAAGTATTTATACAATAAGGCTCATAGAGAACAAATTCAGCCAATCTAACAAAATAAAGCAGATCATTTTGGGCTGTTTACCTTCTACTTTTTATTTATTTCTTAGCTGACCTATTTAAAAAATAAAGAAGTCATAAAACTATATCACTATGGTTTCACTTAGTCTCCCAGACATACCTAAAATGAATACTGATCTAATTTCATTCCTACCATCACCATTCTACATAGCTTATGATGGGAGAGTGGATATATTTTGCTAATGTTCATTAGCTTCAGCCCATACATAGGGTGCTGGGCTAGGGAGAAAGGATTAAGAAGCCATAGTAGAAAAGCATTAGTATTATCACAGCTTTAATAAGAGTTATGAAGGCAGGTTGACAAGTGATCTTGACATAAAACAGTGTTTTAGTTTTGTAGAAACCTTTCATTTAACATTATGTAAAAAGATATTCTAAAAAATCAAACTGTAAAAGGGTTCTTTTAAAATAACAAATACAGCATACTGATATATTAGGTATTTTTAACACAGAAAATTAAAAGCTAATATTTATTTCAATAGATTACATATTCTTACCTAACAGTAATAGGGGCATCACCACTCCTGTTTGTATAATTCACAACAGCATTGAAGGACTGGTTAATCCACTGCCAGAATAGTACTGCGGGAGTAGTTCTAGAGGTATAGAGAATGGGGGAAAAGAGGTGAAGAATGGGAAGTAGAAAGAGAGTATAAAATAATCTAATAGTACTTCTTATGGAAAAAAAAGAAAGCTAAGGAATCAAGAACTTTGAAAAAAATAGGTTAAAAAGGTGATTTAAGTGTTTATGGTAGACTTAAAAATTAGTAGAGTTGGCCTGATATTCAAATGTAAAACTTATCTTTGGATATTTCACATCTCCTTTGCATGTTGCTTTGTTTTTCTGGGCCTCCAAAGCTCACTTAAACTATCGTCTATCCAATCAAAACCAGCTCTTAGTTAAACACCTGGTTTCACACTAAGATATGAGAAAAAACTCTTAAGATGTTATACCACCAAGGGGTATTCACATTTTAATAGGGAATCAATGCTTTAAGCCACTAAAATTCATCTTTTTGGAATTTCTGGGTTTTATTGAACCATTTCGTGGACCCAGAAAACCCAATCATATAAGCTCATTTTGCTTTTATGAAAAGTAAATGCCTACAAATAAAAAAAAATGTGATAATGATGATTTTCAGGTAGACTTTTCTCTTTCTCCCTCTCCAAATTCTCCTTTATAAATAAGATTAGATAAAATTCTAACCTCCAACATTAAATAGGATTTAGTAGATTCATTAAATTCAGTAGAAAAAGAGAAAGCATTTTCTAGAGCAACAATTATACAAAAAGAAAAACTAAGTGCACGTGAGAAAAGTAGTACTTTGGTTTTAACTAAATTATACTTTATCAATATGGTTTGTATAGAACTTACTTAAAAGTTGAGTGTTGTATAACTTACCTATAAAAAGTCATCATACAGCCTGTGATTGTCATATTCATAGGAACCTGAGCTGACATTCTTCCTATCAAAATCATCTTTTCACCAGTATCAGGATGAAAAGCTGAATCATAGACATACTTTGCTCTCCACAATTCATTTTCTGTTAGCCCAGGGGATACAATTCCTTTTCTAAAACAAATTACAAAAAGTAAAATTAAGAAGTACATATTATTAACTTAAAATTAATCACCAACAATTACATTATTGTGATGAATTTGGGTAGTCACCACATCCATCAGATTTCTATGTAGTCTACAAGACTTTGGCCTCTATCATTCTTTACTTTTACGGCATAGTTTCCAATATAATTCTTCAATTCACAAGTATCCCTAACTTCTCATTAAAATCACAAAGTACCAATGCTTATGGTGACTTAATTTGTAGTCTTAAAGAAAAAATCTATTTATTATTTCTATAATTATTTATCCTCTGCAATTTGTGTTGTCCTATAAATTATAATAATTTTCATGATGGCTTTTCACGTGGTTTCTCATGGACTGTTACAGATTAATAAAAATCACCTGCATAGGAATATTACCCTAAAAGATGATGAATTCCTTGAAGTTAAGGTGACTCTTGCTGCCCCAACTCCCATCCCAAAGTTCTTCTTTCATTGGAAAATACTCAACAAATGTTTAAATTCAACTGCTGAATCATGTTTTAGATGGCTGGCATGAAGCCCAATTAAGAGGCAGGAGAATTGAAAAAAAAAGATAACCTTTCAATATAAGATTTAACTATACAAGTAAAACTACAAATGAAATGTAACTGAGTCAGAAAATAGTGAAACTAAAATGTTACCTGTAATCATGCACTATTTGCCTTGCATTTTCTAATTGTTCATTAGTTAATAAAATATTTCGTGGGTCAGTTACAGTAAAAAAATGACTGGCTCTTCCAATAAAAGTGCTTTGATCCCATCGTGGTTCCTTGATATTAATGTTTAGTGGTATTTCGGCTGACATTGTTCTACATGAAAGTAAAAGAGAAAATCATTTCAGCATTTTAAATTAACATTTTTTCTAAACTTAAGGAGCCAGCAAATAAAGGAAAGGTTATGTATCTTTGCTAGTGATGAAAATGACTATGAGAAGTAGTGAATTTTACTAACATTCCAACTAAAAGATATACAGAAGTTTAAATAGGAACTTAGTTGTTCATGAAATTAAGTTGTCTTTAACAAGTTTTCCTCCTAACTCTATTCCAACTAACAACCATTTCTATTTATAATGGCATAGTATTTTCATCTTTCATGTTTGGAAACAAATCTAATCACATCAAACCTTTAAGCAGAAAGGCATAATTATATTATGTCAGAAAGAACAGAATTATAAGCTGAAAGTATATTTAAGTATAACAGTCATAAATCTGGTAAAATCACAAAACACAATGCTAAATTATTACTGCAATGTATTTTTTTAAGTTTGCTTGCCTAGTATTATTAGATAATTTTGAGCAAAAGTCTATTATAAAACTCCTCCAGTAATCTACAAATTAAGATTAAACTGATCTTGATTAAGGATGATCTTGAAAATCATCAATTTGAATAAAATATGCTCACAATCTATTAGTATACTGACAAGATGAGTTAGGTAACAGTTTCTTTATTTGATTTAGGCGAGCCAAGTGCACATCTCTTTCTTTCTCTTTCACACTCATACACACACACACACACACACACACACACACACACACGTGTGCAAAGAAAAAAGGGTATTTCCATAGTGAAGAATATCAAAAAGAGAAAGGACTTTGAAGACTTACAGCCCAAAGTATGAAGCTAGGGAGTTCACAAAATTCTTGAATACACCGTAGTGCTTTATGTTGTCTTCTCACGTTCTACAACAACAACAACAAAAAAAGATATAGTAGTATTATACATCAAAATGAAAGATATACATATCTGTTCCAAATCTGTCATAAACCATCCCAAAGAAATGTCTTGGGTGCATACAGTATGGTACAGTGGAGAGAATAGTACTATACTTGGAGTCAGAAATCATGGCAAATCATTCAACTACTATGTGGCTCAGGCAACTCCATAGAAGGGTTATTCTAAATCACAGGTGTTTGAGCTCCAAAATCACTTATCTTTCTAGTATTTTCATGTGTTTGTTGGGTTCTGTACAAGCAAATAAAACAAAAGTTACTACCTCATAGAAGCTTCCAATCTAGAAATGGGCAAAAGAAATGTCTTATCTGGCACTTGGTAATCTGAATGAAATTTGACCATTAACAAATCATTTAACTATATTCTTGGATAAGAGCTCAAAGTATACCTGACCCTAAATTGAGCAACTTAAAACAATTTCCAGACTAAAGCCAACGGATTTATCACAACGTTCTTTAAAGCCATTAAACACTATTCCTTCTGTTACCTAGCCTCCCTAGTAATAAGTTAAAGACAGTTTTATTGCCATGAATTAAGATGCATTAGTTGAGTAAAAAAGTAAAACTCAACCTTATGTACTTAATTATATTACCAGAGAGTTATTTAATTCTAGGGGAAAACTGGGCTTTAACTTCCAGAGGAGATAAAATACATAGCTCTATGACCATGAAAGAGGGTAGTATAAATAAATTAAATACAGTATGCAGATTCTTAAAATAACTCTACCCATTAATTTCAAACTTTACCAATCACATTATCCAAACTGCTTAAAGGTAGCAAAACTCAAGTAGGCTATGCATCCTGTTGGTTCCCCTATACTGTCGAATAAAGGCATTTAAAAAGTAAAATAATCAAGTTGGGGAAACAAAGTTCAAGAAGCAAGGGCTCTAGATTATTTACAAAACAGGGAAGAAAGAGCTATGGTCCTAAGAGTTTAAAAGGAAGATTGAGTAACGACCATTTTATAACAATGTATAGATATGCTCTTCAGAATAAAATTTAAAACATATACTTCTGGTTACTTTGTTTTAAATACTATTAAGACATTAGAAAAAACCTAAATGTCTTAATGTGTTTTTATCTGAAAAAAATTAATATACAATCACACCTTCCTTTCTTACAAAATCCTGATCATTCCAAATGTGATAAAGTTCAGTTATTATGACTCATATGTTTTAATTACAAATTCTTTTCAAAAGGAAACTCATCAGTAAGCTTACAAATGTTCTTTCCCTCACGTCCGTTCTGTTGTCTAACAGTCCTTTGTGCATCAAAAGCACTTAAAAGTTTATTTGAAGTGATTTGATTTTTTTTCATCTATGATACATATAGGTTCTCTGTATTTGGTTCAAAGTCACTGTGGCAAAATAATAACATACTTAAACAGTTAAATATGTTACTTTAATGTCACTACAAATAGAATGCATTTTCACTTATACTACTTAGCAGTAAGTCAAAAGCAATGTAGTCAAATTAGCTTTCTATGAGGCCAGTATCATACACTGTGTTTAAATAGCCTCTCTGAGGAAAAAAAAAATGCACCTTACAGACTATATATGTTCATTCAATAATTAAAATTCATGAGTAGAAGTATAATTATTTCTAATTTTAACATGGGAGAAAGTTATGTCTTAGCAGACACATTAAAGCACTGAATGACTTTCTCAAATAAATGCCACAAAAATTTGGAAAGTATTTCTAATGTAGATTCCCCCCAAAGCACTAAATAGCAAATAAAAATAAAAACAAATTTTGCAAAATACTATGTAGAAAGTTCCTTTTCTATGAATCTACCCTTTGTAAAGCACTGTACTTGGTGTGAGGGAGGTACAAGGATTGCCAAAATAATCCCTTTTCCTACCGAAATCTATCAGATGCCAAAGTCATGAGGTTAATTTCCTTAATTTTGTTTAATGGCTTTATTTTCTAATCAACACCAACTATCTGTCTTACAAATATGAACTAATAGTCATAAGAGGAATAACAACTCATTTTTATATGATTCTTAAATAACTACCTTTTAAGGTTCGGTAAATAGCAAGGAGAAGAATTGTGGATGGACTAGATACTCTTTTCAGTTAAATTATTTTCTACTCACTTCCTGCCACAGAACCTTTGATGACAGGCAACTCATGTGCACAGACTTTAGATTAGTCAATACCCTACTCTCTCTATTCCTGTTTCCTCATTTGTGGTTTAGGCTAAATAATCTCTAAGATAATGTTCCAACATTGACATTCTATATTTTAAGATTCTTATCCAGCTTTAACATTAGCAACAAAAACAACAGCAGATGAATGACCCCCTGGTCCATTCAGTGCCTATTCTGGCAAGACAATGTTCCCTTACAAATAGGGGAATATGTCAAGGTAATAACAGATTTCCCGCCCCCTCTATTTAGGTTTAGCATTTCCTCCATCAACTAACAGAAAATGCAGAACTCTAGCCTGAAGCTATAAATAAGAGTAAAAGCTAATGTATGAGATCAACACCAGTAGTGTCTCTTAAAGAGTGGTCCTAGATCACCTTGATTCAAGAAATTTTCATTACTGATGATGAAAACTTCCTAAGGGCAGGGACTGTCTCTCTTTTAATTTTGTATCCCTAGGACCTAGCATACTACTTAGTATACACTAGGCAATTAATAAATGCTCATTGACTGAAGCACCAAAAAGTTTCCAATATTATGAACTTCGATGGTAGTTTTATAAGAATCTAATTGATTTAAATTATTTTAAATCAAAACAATGATATTTTTATTGGAGCCTTAAAAACATTTCAACTCTAAGAAAAAAAATTCAAGTTACAAATCTAATTGTAATTGGTATAATGGAAAGAAAACATCATTTAGTTAGAAAACCATAGGTTTCAAATCTTAGCCCTGACACCAACTAGAATTGTGACCTGAAGTTTTTCCCCTCTCTAAGCTTGTTTTCTCACCTAAGAGACTGTTCTGAAGTGTGTTCAAGCTTTTAAATTCCGTCTTAAAGTCTCTGCTAATTCTAATATTGTATGTCCTGTGGAGTCTTACATCTAAAAATTTTAGGTTGTAAGATAGGCTTCCAGTTTAACATGCTATGAGTCAGGTTAATGTTTAGTACCTTTTGTAAATGACTTGTTTACGAAAAGTCTAAGAAAATCTTTAACTTGGTCCTATTTCACTGGTTCACTGAATTATGCTGACCTTCCACTTCATTTTATAGAGCATGAAGAAGTAAAGGTAACAATTTGTTTTGAAACTTTCCTTGTGGAAGAGTATCACAATGATTATGGTTAGGGACTGTAGGGGTAAAGGAGTGGCAAAGTAAGGAAGAAGTATGCTATAGTGGAAAGGACACTGGACTTAGAATCAGATAACCAGGGTTTGAGTGCCAATGCTGCCACTTACTAGCTCTGTGACCTTGAGCAAGTCTCTTTATTTCTCTGAGCCTCAGTTTCCTCATCTGTAAAGTGAGGGAGTTGGGCCAGATGATCTTTAAGGTCCATTCCAGTTTTAACATTCTTTGATTCTGTGAAATAGGTAAACAGATATTTCAAACCTTCAGTAATTCCAACTGAAAGTAGTTTTCTCAATGAAGACACAATGCAATTATAGCAAAAATTAATATATTTTTCTGTTAAAAGATTTAATGAAAATTATATTTTTGTAAAATGCTCCATTTTGAGTAAGTAGTAAAAAGAGATGATAAATAAAAACTAGACCTATGTATAATATAGGGAGTCTCCATGAGGAAATTTCTCTTATCAGTGAAGACTGGCATTTTCTCTGCAACTTTCAGTCTTAAGTTTCCTAGAGGGACTGTGGAGTTAAGTAATTTATCCAGAGTCACATGGCCAATTTATCAAAGAGTCCCTTAAACTCAGGTCTTCCTGATTCTAAGATCAGTTCCTTATTTACAATGCTATACTGTCTCAATAACTTTATCAGATTTGGAAAAGAGTCTGTAAATTTACCGATTTGTTAAATGCATATACTTGCTTAAATTTAAATTTAACTACCATAACTAAGAGTAAGCTATGTGACATTGTGCAATCTGCTTCCTCTCAGTGAGCCTTTCTCTTCCGCTGAAAAAATGTAGTTAAACTAAATGATCTCTTAAATCCCTTCCAACTCTAAGTTTCTAGATTTCATAAGATTCCTCTCATGATTAAGCAGATCTCTACCAGTTAGATGGGATATAATAATAATATTATAAATGACTAAAGGACTTTTTGCAGTCACATAGGGTTAGAAGCATAAATTTCAAAGGGAAAATTAAATGGGCTCTGCACCTAATCACTGAAGAGCAAAATGCATTTTATTTTTAATTTCAATTGTTAATTTTTCTATGCAAAACTATATATGTAGATTTTTTATCTTAAAACAATGGTCCTAGTCAGATTGTTGGCGTTCAGCATACCTTCAAACTATCATCTAATCTTTCCTCAGAATTCTACTCCCTTATTGTCAATAGCCTATTATCTCCACCTGGATATTTTAAGGACCTAGTAGCACCTTAAACCTGACATGTTCCAAACTGAATTCCTCTTCTCAATCCCCTAGCTTTTCTGTTTTTATAAGCCCATTTTTTTTAAGTCACTCTGGCTTAAAATCTCAAGAGTCAAGTCAACTAATCAATAATTATTTATTAAGGGTTTGTGTGTTGGGGTCAAAGACAAAAGTGGAGGTAGGAAGAATGTTGAGATCTGGTAACCTAGTGGCTATGTGGGGTGAGTGAAAGTGAGGAGTTGAAGATGGCAGCAGTTTTTCCTGTGGATAGTTAGAAGGATGGTAGTACTGCCCTTGACAAAAGTAGAAAAATTCAAGAGGGGCAAATTTAAGGGAAAAAATTGAATACAATGAATTTTGGACATATTGAATTTTAGATGTTACATTACACTTATTTCAGTATGTCCCCTACATATTTGGTGATACATATCTGAGGTTTAGGAGATTAGGACTGGATCCAGAGCTCTGGCATTCATTGCCATGGATAAATAAACCCATGTGAGTGGATGAAATTTCCAAGACACAAAGTGTATAGAATTTAACAAGGTTCAGCACAGAGTCCTTTGTATTACCCCAAACCCCTAGAGGATTTATGTGGATAATGATCCATCAAAGGAGACCAGTAAAGGACAGTTTAATGGGAATACTATGAGAGAAGAGTACCAGGAAAACCTAAAGAGTAAAGAATATTCAGAAAGAATGTGGATTTATAAAGTTATAGAGATTAAGAAAGGATAAATTTTGAGAAAAAGGTTATGAGATTTTATAATTAAGAGATCTTTGCTGCCTTTGGAAAAAAGCAGTTTCTGTTAATTGAAAAAGTCAAATGCCCCACAGAAGGGTCTAGAACAAGTGGAAGGAGAAGTGAAGTTAATGATTAAAGAAGTTGTTTTTTTTTTTTAAGAAGTCTGGATGAAAAAGGAGAGATATAGGTTGGTTGCACTGATGATAAAACCTACTGATTTGAAGATTTTTGGTAGGCAGTGTGGAAAGAACTAGTAGATCAGGAGAGATTGAAAATTAGAGAAGGTGGTATGATGGTAGGGCTCTGTAGAGAAGACAGGAGGGATAAGGATCATGTGTACACGTAAAATGGTTGACAATATTCTCTATTTAGAGAATTAATTAAAGGAATAGAGAATAGGGAATTATGCTAATTTGTTGGGAGATGAACAAAAGAAGATTACAGTAAATGGCCTATATTTGGGGATAACTAAGAGATGGTAGGTTTTTAGATAGGAAAAAAAAAAGCCACTGTGTAGTATAGTATTGAGAGCCACTTAGGGAGATAGAAAAGGACTGACTTGTATTGAAAGCCCAGTTGAGATTAGATAAACTGTATTCAGGAACACAGATTGGAAGAGGTAGATGGCAGGATTTATCCAACATTGAGTTTCGAAAAGATAGGGGAGAGATGAGATAGAGAAGTCAAGAAGTACAGAACTAAAAGACATTATAATGTTAAAATAGTCATCTAAAGGATTAAATGGGAAGGGGGAAAATTAGGCCAGAACAGGGGTGATAGGGATTAGAGAACTCAAAGGGTGGAGTCAGAGTGAGGACAAGTAATAGTTTTTGGAGAAGGCAATGGGAAAGAAAGAATGATAGGTTACTATCATGCATGCATTATATGCAAAGCAATTACAGAGCTGTTGTTGTTTATATCATGAAATGCAAATATGCAAAGCAATTACAGAGTTGTTGTTGTTTATATCATGAAACTGGAACTGTGGAAGCCAAGATGCCAGAGTAAAAGTTAGGACCCAGCTGAACTCTTCCAAGAAACTGAACTCTTCAAAGAAACTTTAAAAATAATACCTCATATTAAATTTTGGAGCAGCAGAGCTAAAAAAAAGAAAAGCCAGGAGACATTTTTGCAGCTTAAGACAACTTAGGTGGTTTTCAGGCAAGGTCTATAACACCATGGTGGGTAGGTAGAAACCCAGAATATGGTAAGAGCAACCAATGGAAAGCCCTGAGGTAACCACAACAACAACAGTAGAAGTAACTTTAAGAGTTTTTGGCCCATAGATGGCAAGAGGATTGGGCAACTAGGTAGAAAGATTATATGTAATTCTGGGTCACAGTTCTGAGATAGAGCGGAGGGGTTATGGTAGATCAAAAGGAGCAAGGACCTGGTCACAGTTCTAGGGCCAAGAGGAATGCTAGTACTTGTAGGTGCAAGGGAGAAAGGGGCTTCCTAGTTAAAAGGCAAGAGCACAGATAAGGAAAGCAGTAACAACATCTTTCTCAGGATAACACCACCTTGGAAACACCAAATACTTAACAGACCCTCTAGAACTAGCTCTGAAAATAGCAGCACACACACATACACACACCTGAAGCTTGATACAATGCAACCCCACCTCTCAGATGAACAAAGTCCAACTTTGACATAAAGTTGAAAATGAAGAAATAGCCTGGGAAATATGAGCAAACAACAAAAAAAGAATGACTATAAAAAGCTACTCTGGCAGTAGGAAAGACCATAGAAGAAAACAACAATGTGAAAATAGCTATAACCAAAGCCTCAAAGAAAAATGCTAATTGGACTCAAGGCCAGAAAGATTCCTAGAAGAGTTAAATAAAGAGATAAGTACTAATCTTTCAAGAAATTATCAAGGAAAACTATCTAGATATCTTATATTAAAAGGATAAAACAGAAATGGAAAGAATCATCCAGTAATTGAGATCCCAAAATGAGAACTCTCAGGAATATTATAGCCAGTTCCCAGAACTCCCAGATCAAGGAGAAAATTCCACAAACACCCCAAAAGAAACAATTCAAATATTGTGGAACAATAGTCGGGATCACACAAGAATTAACAATTTCCACATTAAGGGAACAGAGTACATGGAGTATGATATTCCAGAAAGCAAAGGATCAAGGATTACAACCAAAAATGACCTATTCAGCAAAAGTGAGTATAATTCTTTGGGTGGGGGTGGGGGAGGATATTAAATGAAATAGAAGATTTCCAAGTACTCCTGATAAAAAGACCAGAGTTGAATAGAAAATCTGACATTCAAACAGAAGACTCAAGTATAAAAATGTAAACAAGAAAGAATAATCATAACTGACTCAATAAAGTTAAACTTTACATTCCTATATAGGAAGATGATCCTAAAAACTTTATCATTATTAGTGCAGTTAATAGTAGTCTGAATAGACAGAGGGCATAGGTATGAACCAATTATGGTGGGATGATCTTCAAAAAAAGAATGTAGGGGTGAGAAAGAAGAATGGATTAGGGAGAAGAGAGAACAGAGCAAATTTTCTTACATAAAAGAATCACTCAAGGAAGAGCCTTTACAGTATGTGGGAAAATACTGGGCGGGTGGGGGCAGAAAAGGAGTGACAACCAGTGTTTGAACCTTCCTCTCACCAGAACTGATTCAGAGAGGGAAAAATTCACATACACACACACACACACACACACACACACACACACACACACACACACACACATTTGAGTACAGAAATATAGCTTACCCAAAAGGGAATTAGGAAGAGAAGGAATTGAGAGATATGGCAGGGATAATAAGGAGGAGGGTAGATTAGGTGAGGCTGTAGTTGGAAATAAGGAAGGTTTTTGAGTCAGGACCGGGTAAAAAGAGAGCGAGTGAACAATATGCTGTATATAAGAGACACATTTGGAACAGAAAGAAACACAGAATTAAAATGAACCACTGGAACAATCTATTATGCTTCAGCTAAAGTGAAGCTAGCAGGGTAGCAATCATGATTTCAGCCAAAACAAAAGAAAAATCAGACTAACTAAAAGATATTTGGGGAAATAGCATTTTGTAGTTTTAGAGTTGTCCATGACACCAAAAAGGTGAACTGACTTGATCAGAACTGTATAACCAGTATGTTAAAAAAAAAAAGTAGGATTTGAACCCAATTCTTCCTCCTAAAGGGAATTCTTGATTCACTATCCCATACTACCTCTCAGAAGCATTCTATTAAGTACTCTAAATATCTGGCAAATTTGGCTATTTTGTCTCCCTCCCTTCACTAGACTTCATCCCTTTACTAACTACCACATTCCAAATCTGGAACATCTTGAAGTCTTTTTCTCTTTCTTTTAAGTATCACCTCTTTCACAAAGACTTTTGTAAGTCTCTCCCTTTTCCAGGGGAATGGTCTCTTTCTTTTCCAATTGCTCTTAAAAGTTTGCCTGAATTGCTCCTTTGTTTTTATCTTACTGAATTCACTCATTTCATATTCGTCTACAAGTTTTCCATACATGTCTATAAGATTTGGAGCCCTCTGAGAGCTGGACCCATTTTATACCTACCTACCTACCTTTGTGTTATGAATGTTCTAGCACACGGTCTTACACATATTAGGAATTTAATATATATTTGTGGGATTTAACTGAAACCATCATAAAAATGAGCAAAACAGCATGGAAAGAAAAATAAACTCTACTTGAAATACTGTACAGCAGATTCTTTAGAGAAGGAATATGTAACATTTAAACTCAATGTAGGCCCCACAGCTATGCATTCTGTTACTTTGTGTCAAGTGATACAGGGCATTTTATGGTTTTATAATATCAATGGAGTTCTGTAGATTTTTTAAAAAGTTACTTTAGTTTCAATATTTCTGCAATACATTGTTACTATTATAACATTACTAATTCTGCCTAATGTATCTATTTAACAATTCTAATGAGAAATCATAAAGGGTAGAGAGCTGAAAAGGACTTGCTTTGCCCCTTACACTATAATAAGAGCAAATTTAACACATTCTAACTCATGAATTAATAATAATTCAAACAGTAAAACTTTTCCATTTAAAAAAATGATTACCATTTACTGCTACTACAAAATCCAGTGATGAAGTTGATCTTATTCAAAATTAGGTCATTATTTACTGATGTATGACTATGAGAACACAGAAATTATCTTAAAACATTTGGCTCCATACTTTACAGTTAAGTGAATTTCTCCAAAAACTAATTAGTTCTCCATCTTTCAGAAACAAAAATTTTTCTAACCTATCTCAATAGCTTCCACCTTAGGATCAAAGGATTTAGAGGTTAAAAGGGACCTTAAGGATCATCTAGTTCTTTATAGGAACAAGAAAAAAGGTCATTTTCACAAATGATACTTTTCAAACCCTTAATTTCATCACACACATATCCCTATGAAGGGTAACACAAATAAAAGGCTTTCTGAACTTTCCTATCCTTTATTGATCTTCATTTGCTTTATACTGCCTTTTCCTGATGCATTACTAGCTTAGAATTTTTAAAGGACTTATAAGAATAGTACATAATATAAACCTTGAATTGAAGAATATTAGAACTGGAAAGGTTCCAAGGGATAACATATTCCAGTTTTCATTTTATAAATGTAGAAATTGGAGCCCGGAGAGATTAAATTATTTGTCTCTGGTCATCTAACTAGCTACTAGAAGAGGCAGTAAGGTACAGTGGAAAGAGCTTTCTACTTTGTAATCAGAAGAAGAGTTTCTGTGCTTAGGTTTTACAATAAACTTGCTTCCGACTCTGATCAAGTTTCTCTGGGCTTCAGTTTCTCATAAAAGGAAGTGGTTGTGCCTTCCAGCTATAATATTCTAAGATTTCCAATTCTTAAGTTCCTTCATGGTAGATTTTCTTCTTTCTCTCTCTTTCTTTCTCTTATGGGCCTCTTTGGCAGTTTGGTCTCCCTCTTCAGAATAATATTTTTATATACTTAATTATATAAACTAATATAATACTAATTATATACTTAAAATACATAGGATAATAAAAGAAAACAATTAAAATGAAATACACTCATCAAAAAATTAAAACACCCGGTCACGAGCTTCTCCTAAGATCAAAAAAATTTTCTTCATTTATTCTTGTATTCTCATTTTGCACAGTGTCCCAAGCACACAATAGGTCGTACACAAATTTCTACTAAAGTAATTCGAAGCAAAATAAACTATTAGATGGCATGTATACAATATAATGAGACTTTTAAAAAACTACCCTTCCACAACAATCCTGTGAGATCAGTAGTGCAAATAAAAATAAACCCACTTTGCTGAAATACTTGGTTTCTGCTGGGTCTTAACACTGGGTCACACCCCTCAATCTGAAAAGAGCATGGGTGACCTGGGTTCCAACCCGAATTCTGTCACATAACGGAGTGAGCTAACAATTTGTCTCTGCCTGTCATATAGTGGGACGCTTGATCTATTTGAAATCACTTGGCTTCTCCAGGCCTCAGTTTCAACTGCAGATTGAGGGGCTGGGGCATGATGATCGCTAAACTTTGGAGCTCAGGATTCCAGGGGATTTTCCCTAGGGTCCATCTCCTAGCAACGACTCGCGCTATCCCCTCCAGGCGGCGCGGGGTCCCCAAGGCAGCCGCCATCTTGGATGCCCATTCCGAGCCAGGCTTCGTCCTGACTCCCCGGAACCCAGCAAAGGACGTGTCTGAGCCGGGAAGGGGAGTGGGGTGGCCTCAGTATCCGGGTGGAAGAAGGGGCTCCCAGGCTGGAGCTCCCCCCCTTCTCCCGCCCCACGCGAGGTCCAGGGCCATCTGTGGGGTTTGTCAAAAGCAGTTGAGCGGGAGGTGGTGGTGAAGGGGGACGTCCTCTCCCCTGGACCTCTGTCTGGTCATACCATGCCCCAGGCCCCTGATGCGTGCCCACCCTCCCTGGTTCTGCCTGACTTGGCCCAGGGTACACTCACCGCTAGCTCCAGCGGGCCCGCAGGCTCTTCTTGGGATTCTGCAGCTTCCGGAAGAGAAGCTCCCGCCAGCCCCACAGCCTCAAGCTAGTCAACCCCTCCGCCAGCTCGCGCCTGCGCGTTCCTGCCCCGGAGCCCACGCCCGGGCCAAGCTTGGAGCCACCCCTGGGCGCTGGAGGGCATCTAGTCCAACCCCGCCTATTTTAAAGGGGAAAGGAAGCCAAGGTTAAAAAAGTTAAGTAATTTGGCCAAGGTCAGTTAGGTGGTAAATCCAGATGTGGGATTTAAGCCCTGGAGAACCCGAGTTCAAATGCTGCCCTCTTTCCATTACTAGTAATGCTTTTAGGGGGGATTATAGAGCCCTCATTTCATTTTATGGTTGTATTCTGGGTAATCAGAGGATTAGAAATGATTTAAAGCTAAGAGAAACCTTTGAGATCTTCCACCCTAGAACTCCTAGGGTTGAGGAAGCATTTTTTCTCTCCCCAGGGCATTCTTAGGACAGTGCCTGCATAGCAGTGGCTTAGTAACTACATCTTGATTTGACATGTTCTGTGAAGGGTCTGGACCCCTAAAAGAATCCCCTACCCTTTGTCTGAAAGATTGGACACACATTTTCAAATTGGCCCTCATGTCCAATTTCTTAGAGAAAGTTAGAGAAGACGAGAGTATTAAAAACTTCCAGAGAAAGAAAAGTCCCCCCCAAGAGAAAAAGCCGATCATTCATCGTAACTCCCCCCTACTCTTCTTTACCCCCTCACCTAGGGCTACTTGTGGGCTGAGTATTTCCAATACAAGGTTGCCCAGAAGCAGAGATGCTGTGATACAAGTTCCTAGATCCTGTAAAGAACCATGGAGGACCTGGGGTGGGGGAAAGGGGCATCTCTGTGTCTGAGATTTTCCTCTCCGCTCCCAGACTAGTCAATCCCCTGAACTGTGACTTCTGCCTTACTCCTAAATCCAAGAAATCTCATAAGACAATTGAATCTCTTTTTCCCCACTCTCACCATCAGTTTCCGCTAGTCACAACTCCACCTTCTTCCAACCACCAAATTCCACCCCGATCTTCCTTAAAGGCATACAAGCCTCACTATTAGCTGTTTCAATTTCCCTACTCTGGGACAAATTTTCCCCATTTGAACATATCTCTACTCTGCATCAAAGCCCCTATCACCCTACACTATTTAGAGCTTTAGGTATGAAAATATTTTCATTACCAAACTCAAAGAGTTGTTGTGAGGAAGAATTTTTGTAAATCTTAAAATTATAGACAAGTGAGGCATCACTGTATATTGTCTTAGGTTGCAGAGCAATGTATTCCTTGGGTGACTAGGCAGAGGTATTGTTTAAGTGGGACATATTAGAAATAAGTCTAACTGGTTATTTTTTTTTTCTAAATTGGATCAGCACCCCCCCAAAAAAAAACCACAGTCGAAGTTCAAAATTTGGGGGGAGTTCAGGGATTGGGAGAGAATGGAGAATTCAGTTAGCTATCTTACTGTATCATAGAATTTTAGAACTAGAAATGTGCTTAGAAATCATATAGTTCAACTCAGGAGCAAACAGATTCAGAGGGAGAAAATAACTTTACTAAAGTCTTTCACTTAGTTTGAAATGGGCATTTCAATTTTATTCAATAGGTATTTGTTTAGTGTATACCATGTGTCAAGTACTGCTCTACACACTACAATAATGAGTGATCTGAAGAGAAGGAAGAAGCAAAAAGAAGGAGAGGATGCAAAAGGAGAGAAGGAAGGCCAGTTGACAAGAAAAATAAAGTATAAAGATTGTTTTTTAAGTAGAGAAGACAAGGCAAGAATAAATAAGACAAAATATGCTATTTGAAATATAGTTTTCAATGTAATTAATTTCTTATTTGTGGAATTTCAGTCACTATTTCCACAAATATCATATCTGATTTTTCATCTTCCCATTTAACAGGCAAGTCAGAGCATAAAGTGCTAGCTAGTTTAATTCTAACATGTGGCAGATACTCATAGTTATGTTTGAATATAGAACTTAAACATGTTTTCATATTAAAAAAAAAAAAGAGCAATCCAAAGCTTGGGTCAGCACAGAAAAAAGGATATTTCTGAATACAGTGAAAAGTTAGTGATCTGAGATAAGATCTTGCTAATTCTGTTATACCAGAAGTGGTTTTCTCCCTGAGTTAAACAGAGATAATTAAATCCAGCCAGCTTTTTGCATTTTAAAATTTGCTCTTTACTTTTCACTATTACAAAATAAAAAAAAATCCCACTAGAATGAATGAAATACAACATCATTTAAGGTTGGAATATACTTTTCAAAATATATAAAAATCATACTGGGGGATACCCCTGGGATTTTAGAGTTCAATACAACTTTGAAGACCATCTAATGTAACTCCTTTATTTTATAAATGAGGAACCTAAGATCTCTAAAATTGAAACAATGCCTTAAGGTCACATAGGCACCAAGTAGCAGGGATGGTATTTGAACTTCTGACTAAATCCAGTGAGCTTTTCATTGCTGCCTAGTTACCTAAAAAGAATACTAAGCAAGACATAGTAGCCTCTATCATGGTAGTGCCACATCTTTGGAATTTGACCTTGAGCAAGTTGCTTCATCATCATGGACCTTAGTTTTTTTCAATTGCAAAATTTGATAATTGAACAAGATATTATTAAATGTCCTTTCAAAATCCTAAGACCCATGATCCTATGAATTATTACTCCAGGAATTGAAACACTATCTAGAATAACTTTTTGTGTGTGTGGCATGGACCTACTTAACAGTGTAGGCAAGCCTATAGATCCCTACTGAGTAATACTTTTCCTTGTTTTAATTGTTATTTTCAAAACCCTTATCTTCTATATTAGAATCAATACTGTATATTGGCTCTGAGGCAGAAGAGTGATAAGGGCTGAGCAATGGGGATTAACTGACTTGCCCAGGGTCACACAACTAGGAAGTATCTGAGGGCAGATCTGAACCCAGAACATCTCATCTCTGTGTCTAACTCTCTCAATCCACTTAGCTACCCCCTCCCCCTAATAATGCTTTTAAAAGCATAAAATAAAATGTACAAGATTACAAAGGAAATAAATTATATTGAAATACAGTTATCACAAACAAAAAACAAAAACAGGTGAAGAAACCCTGATTTAGAGATACTTGTCATATAGGTGATTATCACCAAAACTTTCAATAACATATCTATGATTGTGTCTTTGCCATGCCAATTATTGAGCATGACTCAGATACCCCAACTTTGTGCTCAGGAAGACAAAAGGTATAAGTTCTCTTTGCTAGTATAAGGAAACAGAAAGGGCACTGGTTTGGGAGTTAGATCTATTCAGGTTATGAAACTTATAGCTTTGCAAATATGTGCAAGTCACCTTGACACTTTGAAACTGCTCCCTCATGAATAAAACCAAGTGAATTATATTATATACCTTACAAGGTTGCTTGAAGGAAATTACTTGATAGATTTGTTTACACTCTTATCATGCAACCATTCTTAAAATACTTTTTTCTGATTCATCATCTATGTTACCTCGAATGTATATATGTGTATATGTGTGTGTGAGTGTGTGTGCAAGACAAAGCCCAAAGCTCTGTCCTGGGTCCTCTTTTCTTTCCATTTTATGCTTTTCCATTATATGATTTTAACCTCTCCCAGGCATTCACTCATTCATTGTCTTTATAATGATGATTCCCAGATTTATTTAACCTGCCCTAGTTTATTTCCTAAGCAGTGTCCAAGATAACATTTTGGCTTTATGCAAGATCTGTATCAACTTCAAAGACAATATGTACAAAATAGAATTTATTATATTCTCTCTAAAATGATTCTGTTTTCATAATTTCCCAATTATTTTTGAGGATAACCTCATCTTCCCAGTCACTCTGGTTTACAATTCAGTGTCATTCTCAACTTCTCACTCCCAATTATCCAACATGTCCAGTTTTCTGTGAAATCTTGTCATATATATTTATATAAATTATACATATATGCATATATATTATGTAAATTATACATACATACAAATTACACATATATGTGTACATATACATAAAACATCTCATACTATTCACTTCTCTCTATTCACATAGCCTAGTTAAAACCCTCATCATCTTTCATTTGGAATTCAGAAGTAACCTGATTCCCCCTTTCTCTGGTGCCTCCACTTCAAATCATCCTCCACTCCATGGCCAAGGTGATTGTTTTTTTAAAGTGCAGGTCTGACCATGTCACTCCCTGCCCCTGTTTAGTAAGCTCCATGGATCTCTATTAGCCCCAGGATAAAATATAAATTTCACTATTTGGCATTTATAGTTCTTTATTACCTAACCCTTATGTTTCCAGTTTTCTTATACTTTACTCCCCTGTATTCATTCTAAGATCCAGTTATACTAGCCTACTTAACAATCTCTTGCCAATGTCTCTGCATTTCCAATCTCTATGCTTTTGCACTGCCTATTCCCCATGCCTGGAATTCTCTGCCCTCTCACCTTCTCTTGATTTCTAAAGATTCCTCTAAAACTAAGCTCAAATGTCACATTCTGTAGGAGGCCTTTCCCAAACCCCCTAGCTACACTTTCCTTTCTCAGATTAACATCTGAGATTTATATCTCTTCTATGTATCTTGGACATAACTATTTATTCATGAATTGACAGGAGGATAAGGATTATTTTTACCTTTCTATCCTTAGTGCTTCATATAATGTTGCCACTTTGTTTGTTCAGTCATTTTTTAGGCATGTCCAACTCTTTGTAACAACATTTTAGGCTTTCTTTTCAAAGATCCTGGGGTTGTTTGCCATTTCCTTCTCCAGCTCATTTTACAAATGTGGAAACTGAGGCAAACAGGGTTAAGAGACTTGCTCATTTCAAAAGACTGCCTGCCTCCCTTTTGATCCAGCAATACCACTGCTTGGTTTATACCCCAAAGAGATAATAGGGAAAAATACTAATACAAAAATATTCATAGCTGTGCTCTTTGTGGTGGCAAAAAAACCCTTGGAAAATGAGGGGATGCCCTTCAATCGGGGAATGACTGAACAAATTGTGATAACTGATGGTGATGGAATATTATTATGCTGAAAGGAATAATGAATGGAAACATTTCCATGTGAACTGGAAAGACCTCCAGGAATTGATGGAGAGTGTAAGGAGCAGAACCAGAAGAATATTGTACAGAGACAGAAACACTGTGGCACAATTGATGTAATTCAATTTCTACTAGCAGCAATGCAATAATCCAGGACAATTCAGAGGGACTTATGAGAAAGAACACTATCCACATCCAGAGAAAAGAACCGTGGGAGTAGAAACAGAGGAAAAACATTTGCTTGATCATATGGTTCAATAAGGATATGATTGGGGATATAGACTCTAAATGATCACCGTAGTACAAATATCAATAATATGGAAGTAGGTCTTGATCAATGATACATGTAAAACCCAGTGGAATTACTTGTTGGCTCTGGAAGGGGGAAAGAAGGAGGGGAGGGAAAGAACATGAATCATGTAACCATGGAAAAATATTCTTAATTAGTTAATTAAATAAAAAAAATAAAAGATAGAGACTTGTCTATAGTCACATAGAAAGTAAATGTCTGAGGCCAGATTTGAGCTTAGAAAGATGACTACTGGTCCAGCATTCTATTCTCTGATCCATTCTTTTCTATTTTTCTGTAACTTTTTTATAGTGGATATACCCATCTTACTAGAAGCCATTCTCTTTGTCTTTTAATATTCTTCTTAGGTTACTAATACAGTAAGCTAACTATCTGCAAACATTTTCTGCTAATGTACATACTTATTATCTTTTATTCCAATTATCTGAGGCAGCTAGATGACTCAGTAGATAAAGTACTAGACCTGGAGTCAGGAAGACCTAAATTCAAATCTAACTTGAGTCATTCATTAGCTGGGTGACAGTGTACAAGTCACTTAACTTCTACTTTTGTCTGTTAGAGAAGAAAATGGAAAACAACTTCAATATCTTTGCCAAAAAACCTATTAATATATCATGAAGAGTTGGACATGACGGAAGAACAAAACAATAATTCTTCTTATCATGTACAAGACAGTGAGTTGAGTAATTATTATAATAAACTAAATAATTAATAGTAATTATTATTTGTATGCTATTTGAGAACCACTACAGTGGAATAGCTAAGAAGACTTCTTTTTGGGGGCCTAACAAATTCTAGTTCCTATAAAGTTATTGGTTACATAGATTCTGTTTTCCAGCCTTTTTTTTTTTAATCAATATCTTTTCAGTTTTCTCCGGATTTTCCACTTTCATTTTGACTTGTGGTACTAAAGCAATTTAGAATAGCTGTTCCTTTGTGTAAACTCTGGCTAAGTTAGCTGCCAGCTCACCCCTAGACTTAGCTTTGCCCTAGTCATGAAAAGGTACTAGCCTAGTTTCCACTTTGAAGTGTTCTTGATGAGTCACACATACTGAAGCATGACCTTAACTATTTTAGGTCCCAAATTGAGGCATTAACTTTAGGATTGAGATAAAAATTTCGAGGGGAAATATCAGTGGGGAAATGTTTTTAAAGAGGATAAAAAGAATTTGAAGGTTTAATTTTACCCATTTGACATACACCTGTTTATTTAGCTCTTTGGGAGTGGGGATGGGAAATCTTTCATTCTGACTTTGGAATGAATAGATATTAAACATAATTCAACCTATGTTGAGGGGCTGGCATAATGAGAGAAACTGCTGATTCACCCAGGAATTTCATAGAAATACCAGCCAGTGGTTTGAAACAAAGAATTATAAAGGAGATGAAATTCAGAATAGAGGTGTCAAACTCAGCTGCAAAGCTACAAAACCACTATTGCAGTCAGAACTAGATAAAAATGTAATTGGGAAATGTTTAAAACAATAAAAATATAATACAACATAGATAATGTTAATTTGTGATCTTATACTAGCATACTGCCCATAGGAATCTATTTCTATTTGAATTGATACAGGTTGGATAAAAGATTCAATCAAAGACTGTATTATTGTAAAAGAAAGCAAAGTGGTCACAAGACTTATGAAAAAACTTAATCTTGGAGACTTTGTACTAAATTTATAAGTATTTATTAATAAAGAGAAAGAAATAGAGGAATAAGATTTCCAACCTTTCTAACTTAAAGTAAGATCAGATTCCAGCCCAGCACTGTCCCACCAAGCCACCACTTGCCAGAGATGGCTGCATAGATAAGCACTACAGAGGCAGCTGAGAGAGGGCTTCTTCCACAATCCCAAAGGAATGGCCAACAGAACCCATGACCTTCATTCACTAGCTTTTCAAATTCAGTCTAAGCCCTTCCTCCCAGGTCCTTCAATTGGCCCATGACCTCTATCCCCATACATCATATCCCCTGACGTCTGCAACTTCTGCCAATCAGGAACCTTCTGACACATGACTCTGTGATTCCCATGGCCACCCACTGTGGTGAGTCTTCCAGGACTGGATTAGGTTGGAGGTCCCCCAGATATTTAATTCACACAAGACATGAGGGAAGGAAAACTGTATGACAGCTCACGAGTTATCTTGCTATTATAATAATATAAAGAAGAACTTGAGGAATGGCCCTAGAACATTGGCTGAATTTCTGTGATGAACTTGTGTAAGACTGTGGACAAGAGAAATGTAGGATGGGTAGAGATGGACAGATTGTGATATGAATTATTAGAGTAAATATGCCCATAAATGAAATCATTCATTTAAATGTCATCAAGAGTACTATCAAGTGGAAAATCATTATTCTAAATGCTAGGGACACAAAAAGAGAAAAACAGAATCTACTCTCCAGGAGCTTCTCATCGGTCTGTGTGACTTTGGGCAAAAGTCTTTTAGTTTTCTCATCTATTAAATTAAGAAGGTAAATTATATCATCCTTTATCTCTAAAGCATCTGATCCTACAATGAAAAATAGACAAGTACAAAAATGATAACAAAAACAAAAACCTACCAATTTATAATGCAATTGAAAGTGAAATTGATGGAGAGATTAAGGCAAAGTTCAATGACCAATATGGGAAAGAAGAGATCACTACTGCCAGGAGGAAAGAGGGTCAATGGGTATTTCAGGTAGGTGGCATGATGGATAAAGCTTCGAGCCTAGAATTAAGAAGACCTGAGTTAGAATCCATTGAAACACTAGCTATATGACCCGAGGCTTAACCTTTGTCTGCCTTAGTTTCATCAACAATAAAATGGAAATAATAATAGCCCCTGTCTCCCTGAGTAGTTATGAAGGTCAAAAGTGATATTTGTAAAGCTCTTTGTACAATGCCTGGCACTTAGTAGGTGCTTAATAAAAGCTATTTTCTTCCTTTCTTAGTGGAGATAGCACCCAGCTTGGTCTTTAAAGAATAGGATAGACTTCAAATAGAGTAATCTGGTGGGGGATAGGAACCTATTTCAGCAAAGGCACTAAGAAGGGTGAGGACTTATTGAGAACAGAGGATAGATAGACTATATGAGAGTTTTTAGAATGTAAAGTACCTGCAGGAAAACAATAGGAAAAAAGGCAGGATAAATAGGCTAACCCAGATTTGTGGGGCTAAGGAGTATAGCAAAATACCAGGATTGAAAACAGAAAACTTATGCATAGTTTCTCTATGCATAATTCTAAAATTAGTTTTTGATAAATATTCTGTAACAAAGACACACCTGAGGGAATGGGACTATGTTTCCCAATATTTCTAGGCCCAGTACTTACAATAGTGCCTGGCACATAGAATGCACTTAATAAGTGTTTGTGGATTGATTGACCAATTATGGAGTATAACCTATGACCTTAGTTCCCATGAAACTTTGTTTGAGCATAGGATAATTGCATCATATGAAGAATAATGGCTGTTTGAGGAAACATGATTCCTGTGATCAGCGTTTATAACAATGAGGGAAAAGAGGCAGGGAATATACAGGCTAGGAAAGCAGAGATTCATTTGTGATCAGGAGTGTGGGTAGTGCCCAATACCAGTCAAGTCAAGAAAGGTTTGGAGATGCAGACAATGAGAATATGTGGAGAAATTATAGTTAGCAGCCATGATAATATGACTGATAATTAAAAGTTTAAGAATCCATAACAGAACATGTGTTTTGGAGATAATTTCCCAACTACCCTTTGGGGAAAAGGAAGATTTTATACTCACTCCTGAATGTGTAAGACTGTTTCCTGTGTAGCAGAAGTTAAATAGGCTTATGAGGATTTACCCAAGAAGCATGAATCCAGAATTCCTCTGGAAGCTTCAAGATACTTCAAGGAAATGACGTAATTTATTGAGTCTTTGATTGATGACAAGCTTCCTGACTGCTTCTGACCTTCTAGAGGTCCAACACTGAAAGAACTTTGGACTTTGGAATGTTTTGGTAAGTATTGATGGTCCTTTGGTCATCTGCCTGGAGATTGCTGATAGGAGAAGGATATTTCATCAGGTAAAAGAAGATGAGCTTCTTGTTGTAATGCAGTTGTAATTCTCCAGGTAGCATGAAGTTTCTTAAGAAAGGTAGATGGAAAGATGAATTCTTCTCTGCCCCTAGTATCATGGCAACCTCTCCCATGTGGAAGATCCTGGTAGGCCTACAATGAAATCAGTTTATGCCTAGGCCCCTGGCCACTTCTGCCTCTTTTGTACTTTTTCTTTCCTAATCTTAGGGAATGATAGTAAATGAACCCAGGCAGAGAAGCATTTTTAAAGCTAATTGAAGTAAATTATATCATTGAAAATCATGACATGGACTGAATGATAAAGCTTTAATCCCCATGAATTCAAGTTAGGGGGAAATGAGTTGTAATTTGGTAATACTTTAGCCAAAACTCAATCAATAGCAATGCATTTCTGATCCTAATCCTTTGAGCTAGATATATGAATCATGTTATATATGCAAAGGTTGTGTGATGGAGTTATATGGTAATATATAAACTAAATTAAATAAGCAGTAGTCATGCATTCACAGCTTTATCTACTTGTTGCAACTGTACTACAATTCTTTCTTATCCTGTATTAACTCTGTATACAGCAGATAAAAGAAAATACCACCAACAAGAAATAACTTTGGGGTTGGTTAGGTGGCAGAGTGGATTGAAAACCAGGCCTAAAGACTAGAGATTCTGAGTTCAAATTTATCTCAGACATTTTCTAGCTATATGACTCAAGGTAATTACTTAAAGTGACTGTCTATCCTCTTACCACTTTTCTGCCTTGTAACCAATATAAAATATTTATTCTAAGACCAAGCTGAGGGTTTTTTTTTGTTTTTTGTTTTTTTTTTTTTTTGGCTTCTGGCTAAAGTGGAGAAAGTAACTAGATGTATCTCTGGGACTTGAATCAATCAAGTTGGAGGTGACCTGGCTCATTGGAAGGAAGAACAAGAACAATTGTTCCTATAACTCTCTCTGACTGACTCTATTTCATGCTTGTGACAGAATTGCCATTTCCCTCAATATCTTCCAAACCAACACTAATTGTAGATAATAGGGAAATCCTACTCCTCTTACCTTATCCTCTACTCTTGTCCTGTCTTCCCCAAATAAACCCCTTGTTTGACAAAGAAGATTATATTTCATTGAAACCTCACAGTTCCCACTGAGTGATTTGAAGGAGACTGAAGAAGGGGGAGAGGGGAGGTTGAAAGGCTTCTGAAGAGGGAGGAAAAGGGAGGAGGTTAGACAAAAAGGAGATAATTATCTGATCTATTAGTTATCTAGTATACCATCAATATACACCCTCAAATTATCATCTATTACACTACTGGCCAGCTATTTTTAGCTAGGGTACTCTTGGTGAAGAAGAGATAAACCTCTTCTCTAACCTAACTGGTTGAATCCTTTGTTCCTCCTTCCTCCTTTGGTCCTTGATGGTGACTCTGGCATTGCTGATACTGCCTGCTTCCTCCTGACCTTCTCAACCCAGATTGCTCACCAGACCTGCCTGGTCCCAGAAATCCTCCTCTTGATCTCCTGAACCTAAATCAGCCTCCACCCTGAACAGACCCTGACCACTGTTGCTGCCCCTGCTGGGGTGATTGCTGCCACAGAGAAGCTAAGAATCCTTGGAATTGAATAGCTCCTCAGGGCATATGGTAAAAAAATAACAAAAACCAGTGTCTTCTTCCTTAGGCAACAATTAGCCTCCTAACTCCCTCTGGGGAAACTAGCATTTTACCTCAGGGGAGATAAGGAGAAGGAAGAGACTCTTCCAAACAGAAAAGCTTATTCTATGAAAGAGCAGTGCATTACCTCTTTCAAATAGCTTCCAGCTTTAGGACTAATTCTTTCAATTATCTTGTCTGAGATTCAGGGGATAAATTCATATCCCTACAACCCTTTGCTATCTGGGCCTGCCCAGTCTCTAAGATTCATCCAGTTTGATATTCCTCAAACCCATGTTCTCCCTAGCTATGGGAAATACCACAGTGCTGATAATAGGGAGCTGAATTTTAGAAAAGGGAATTTTAAAGGGTCTGGAGGTGAAATTTTAAGCCTTTTCAGACTGAATTTTTAAAAAAATGAAAGTCTTTGTATCTTATTGTATTTTGCTGATTGCTTTGTTTAAGATTTAATTCTGTCATTTTAAGTTCACATATTAATGTAGTCCATACTATTCTGTTACACTGAATCATTTTAATCAACTGGGTTTTAAATATTAGCTATATTATGTTACCTTTCCCCTATGACTACTGAACAAAATATCGTAAAATATTATAAAAGCCCATAAACAGTTCCCCCCCCCCTCATTTTTCATTTGTTAATTGTTACATAGATGATGGATAGACTCAACCTGGCTAACAACCTTTAGAGAATTTAGTAATCTTAAGAATTTAATGGTGATTCTAAAGGGTCTTCAGAAATAATTTGAATTAACAAGTGGTTTCTAAATGAATGAGTTTTTTTTTTAATATTTATATTTTAAAGAATGCTGTATAAAATGTAGAGAAACAAATGTTCCTACCAAGGTGTTTCTATGAATCAAGAAGCCAAAAAAAAAAAAAAGAGCTCCTAAAAAACTCTTCAGTTTAATTACTTCCACCAGAACAATCTATATTTCTTGGTAATGTTCTAGACCCAAATAAATTTTACTCTGTTAAAAAATATATTTGCCAAGGTTGAAAGATTTGCTATGTCTGTAAAAATTGTGACAAATATCCACCAGTTCATAGGGTTTTTTTATGTCATACAGCAACTTTTATGAAATATAATAGTGGGTTTGTTTGTTATTGTAATTAAATGGGCTATTGTGAACTTTGGGGACTTTGATACTTTTTGAATTTGTATTTCATGCTGTACTGCTGTTCCTTATAAAAAAAAAAACTGTTACTTTGTGGAAATCATTTGCTTTCACTCACAGTGGATCATGGCCAGGTTTGAAGAGGAAATGGATCTCATTTGGGGGGGGGGGTGAGAAACCTTTGTATTGTACCTTTCTTTAGCTGACACAGAGTGTCAATGATAGTAAGCTATATATTTTTTATTTTTAAAACATTTTATTATTGTTTTTGCTTGCATGTGCAATATACTATTTCAGTTTTTTTTTCCCTCCTTTTTTGGTATTTGAAGCACATGTCACCAATATTGAGAAGATTTTCTTTAACTTTTTTGATTTTGCAGTAATATAAATTTAAAATATTTTTGCTATAATGTCAATGCATACCCAAAAAGCTTTAGACTATAAAAATGATGCCATTGATTGTTTAAAAAAATTATGGGACTTTGCTTAATGATTCTGCCTGATTCCAGGACAAGAGAATACAAAAAGAGTCACTGCATAGTGCCAAAGAAGCACAAAGCCAATAGAGCATAAAGTCAAAGAAACCAACCAATCCGGGTGGGATTGATGAAAATTTAGAGCCAAGACAAGAGGACTTGAATTTGTTTGGGATTCCAGGTTGTGACTGTTTAACATGTGTTAAAGGGAGGTCTTTTTAGTCCCACATTCTACCAAGTATCTCAAAACTGGTTCCTACCTGGCTCCTATAATCTATTCCCTTTTCTGTCTTTCATGGTGTGGCAAACTTTCTATAGTCCTGGCTACTGATTGGGCAAATGCATAATTGCTTAAATCATTTTAATTGGGCCCTGATTCAATGACTTGTTATGGATTTATTTTTCTTTTACTTAGAATTTTTACACATAAGACTTTGATAGTCTATATTTCATCCACAAATTGTTTCTCTTTTATTTGGATTTATTTTATGTTTTTTATTTCTCTTGCCAATTGATTCATACACCTCATAACTCAGCCATGTATTCCTAAGTGATGCTTGTGTTTTTCAACACCCTCTTCAGAAAGGAATGTTTAATTATTCTAAATTGCAAAGTTTAAATTATTTTTGAGAGTAATTTTAGGTTAAGAAACATACTACCTCTCTGAATCCAGAAAGTGAACTGTTTGGAGAAGGCACCATGAAGATGCCTCCACAGACCGCAAGTTGCATCAGAAGATCCAGAGTGAACTTTGGGATGTGGTGATTTGAACTGTGTGGGATTGAATGCACTTGTTTTATATGTATACTCTTATGCTGAAGGGTATTTCCCCCAACTAGATTTTTGTCAATATACTTAGCAGTCATTGGTTTTGTTCATTTCCTTTTATCCCCAAATTATTGTAATTTCAAAGTTGGTTAAGTTTACAAGATCCATTGGAGAGACTAGTCTTCCATGGATCTCAGGAAGGAATGTATAATTGAAAATCTTTTACCCTAAAAAAAACCACTACATTTCCCAGGAGCCCACTGACTTCCTGTTATTACATACTTCCTGTAGATAGGGAATATTGGGTGGGGATGTAGAAGGTTCCATCTCTTTACTTCCTGTCCCAAGCTTGATGGTAGTAAGGTGGGTGTTTGAACTGGCTGATCAGCCATAGGCACATGGTCTTTATTTTCTATCTTCTTTATTCCTTGATTTCTAATGATCATTAATAAATCTCTTAAAATATATTTTTATTATTGAGATTTAATTTTAACTTTTACAGACAGTTAGTTTGATTCTGATTTGTCACCCACTATTGAACACATGGATCACAGACCTCCCCACTTAATCATTAAGTTTACACTTTTGGTGATTAGATCTAAAAATGGGCAGGGGAGTTAATTTCATTTTCACAATCAGGGGAGAGTTAAATTTAATCTTCACATTACTCTCAGCAGTACAACGACACAGAGAAATCCTGAGGGATTTATGATAAAGAATGCTATCCACTTCCATAGAAAGAACTCTTAGAGTAGGAATGCAGATGAAAGTATATGGCTTTTCATTGTAGTTCATTTAGATTTTTATTTTGGGGGTTTGATTTTGTATGATTTTCTTACAGAAGTAAATAATATAGAAATATGTTTTGCATGATAATACATGTATAACCCAGATCAAATTGCTTATCAGCCCTGGGAGGAGGAAGGGATTCAATTTAGATTATATAACTTTAGAAAACATGGAGAATTTTTTTATTACATGTAATTGATAAAATAAAATATCTTTGTTAAAAAAAAAGAAAAACTGACCATGGGTTGGGTCATAAGGACTTTAAACATGTAGAAAAGTATAAATATTAAATATCATTGACTGATTAAAATTCAATAAAATATTCAACATAGTGTCAATGAATAAGAAATTAAAAAGTGATTGAAGGATAAATAATTCTAAAGAACTTTCTATTAAAGAACAAATTATAGAAACTAGAAAATTTCATCAGCAAAATATCAATAATATCAATAATAATACCAAAACTAAAGTATTCAACTAAAAGAATTATGTGAGAAAATTTTACATATTTTAACTTTCATTATCAAATAAGAGAAAGAATAAATAAATGCATTAACTATGCAGCTAAAAAACTTGTAAAACAAATAAAAATTTTAGAACAAGAAAGCAAAACTCTGAAAACTAAAAAGGACTTAGGTTGAAAGCAAAAAGAAAAAAAACACTCATTGAGCTGATGATTAAAACTAGTTAGTCTTTTGTTTCTTAAGAAAAAACTAATAAATTGTTAGATAATCTGATTTTAAAGAGAGAGAAAGCAAATTGTTCACTATATGTATATATATAAATGTATATGTACATATACATTTATACATATATATATATATATATACACACACACATGATGTTGGTTGGCAGTGTTGTTGTTGTTGTTGTTGTTTTTTTACTAGTTAGCAGATATTAGAAACTCTGTGCTTTCCTAACTGATAAGAGCTTGAAGGGAGAGGGGGAGCACTCAGACTCAAGGCTGGGAAATTACACCAAAGCATCAAAACAACCTTGAATGTGTGACAAAGAGAACATGGGAGGGAGAATCATCCAGGTGTACTGGGGATTTTTGTGCCCATTCTCTGCTCCTTCCTCTGGAATGACCCCCTGGAATGGCTCTTGAAATGCCTTTGGGACAAATAGTCTGAGAGAGGGCAGAGAATTCTAGGATGTGAGGAGGGCAGTACTACAGATCCATAATAAAATCTAGAAACCTGGAAATCTCCATTATGGTTTTTTCCATTTTCCTGAAAAGAGGCCATCTCTTCCATCACCCTGGCTACACTATCTGTAACATCCTTGAATAAACACTTTCTTACCTTAAGATGAAGGGTTCTGAGCTGCAATTCTTTGGGTGAGAACGAGCATTTGCTCTGCCACAATATATATTTATGTTATACATATATATATAGTATATAATATATATGAAATCTATATTATGTATTGTTTGATCCAGTTCTGGTTTCCCAAATTAGGAAGCACACCAGATAATGTAAAAGCAAGAGGTACTGTTTTATTACAAGCTCAAGCTTGGGTCCCACCACCTCCAAGGCAGATGGGACCCTGAACAAAGGGGAGAGAAAGATTATATAGGGTAAGTTTGAGGTGCAGAAGAGGATATCTTATTGGAATATTGGGTAGGGTTAAGTCCTTAGGGTTAAGGGTCCTTATCAGTTCCTGGAAGGGGGTGTGTGACAGGGTCTCCTGGGGTAGGGGTCTTTATCAATTCCTAGCACATTCCCAGATATGGTAACTAGTTCTTCATTAACTTAACTGCAGGGGCTCTAGTGGCAAGGGGATCAGGAAAAAAATAGGTTCCAGGGCTGGTCCTTCAGTATAAATTCACAACTGAAGATAAAATATTTTATCTTAAACTATTGTATCCAACTTTATGTAAATAAACTGTTAACTTAGAGGAAATCAGTGATATTTACCAAAATATAAAATACCCAGATTTATAAAAGGAGAAATAAATAATCTAATATCAGTCATTATCCTCAAAGAGCTTATACTCTAGTGAGGGAGAGAGAGTAAATAAACAAATATATGCAAATGCATATGTACAGGATTAAGAGAACATAATTAATAGAGGGAAGGAACTAGAATTAAGAAGACTTGTGAAAAGTTTCCCATAGAAGGTGAGATTCTAGCTGGAACTTGAAGGAAGCCAGGAAAGGTACTATAGGTAGAGATGAGGAGAGAGAGCATCCCAGGCATGGGAAATCCAGAGTAAATGGCTACTCGAAAGATTGAGTATCCTATTTGTCAGAGTAAGGAGACCCGAGTCTTTGGATTTACTATATGTGGTAGGGTATAAGGAGTAAGAAGATTAGCAAGATATAAGAAGGCTAGGACTTTGAACACCAAACAGAAGATAATGCATTTGATTCAAGAAATAATAGGAAACACTAGATTTTGTTGAGTGGGGGAGTGATATGGTTAAAGCTGCACTTTAGGAAAGATCATTTTAGTGGCCAAATTGAGGGAAGATTGGGGTGGAGAGAAACTTGATGCAGGTAGACACATCAGCAGGGCTATTTTCAGTACGGGGGGGGGGGAGCAGGGCGGGGAGGGGGGGGAAAGGTAATTAAGGTCTGCACCAGAATGGTGGCAGTGTCAGAGAGAAGTGGGCAAAATGCTGGTCCTTTTTCTGTGGAAAGAATTCAGTCTCAGACTTTTTCCATTGCAAATACAGCAGACTTTAACTTTATTGTTCAAGTGCAGCAGGAGAAGTGGGGGAGGGGAGCTGGGATAACACATCCTGTGGGTTCTTCTCCTTAAGGTGGTAAGCACACTATGGGGAAGCTAGGGCCAGGTTATATGGGTTTAGCCATGTGATAGGACAAACTGGGTAGTGGTGTAGTGGTGATTGGTTAGTTTCCACATTGGAGTTTTCCTCCTTCCTGTAGGTGTCAAAGCCTGGTGACTAGGATTCTGCACATGTGTCACCCCACAATCCTCCTTGTTCCCTCTGGGCAGTATGATTAAATTGAAAAGCAAATGATATTGTAATGAGGTAAATGTTACAGGCAGTAGTTAATTTGCTATTTTAGCCATGAACGGAGTGGGGTTTTACCCTGGAAAGCCCCAGTAATCATTGTAGTCACTAGGACCCTCAGGCATTGATTGTCCTAAGGAAACCCACCCTTCCTCATGAGGAGTGAGTGATAATGAGGAATAGAAGATGATTTTGAGGTTGGAGGGCTGAGGAACTGGGACTATAGTCTTGCTCTCTGCAGTAATATAGAAAGTAGGAGGGGAAAAGAGTTTCAGGGATCAGATAATGAGCTCTGTTTTTGACTTGGTGAGTTTAAGATGTCTACTGGACAGTTTAAGATGTTTGAAAAGCAGTTGGAGATATGAGAATAGACTAAAATTAGAAACTAAGAGAGAGGTTACAAATTGATGAATAGTTAACTAAATTATAGGATAAATTTTTAATGAAATATTGTGCCACAAAATGTGACAAAAACAACAGCTTCAAAGGAAATTAGGAAGAACCTTTATGAAAAGATGCAGAAGGAAGTAAGCATAACTGGAAGAAAAATTTTCACAACATAATAGAGAAAAACAACTTTGAAAATTTCAGAACACTGGTCAATGCAAAGATAAATCACAAGTTGCAAGGACTGAAGATAAAACACCAGTCATCTTGCTAGAGAGATGATGAGAATGAGATATATTTTGGAGCCCGATCACTATGGGAATTTGTTTTGCTGGTACTCCATATTTTTTAGGTTATTTCTCAAATTATCCCTTGGATCTCATATGTTATTGAGTTGGATATTCTCTCTAGTGACATAGAGAACAATTTATTCATCCCTTCCTTAATCTGTGCAGTTCTTGTTATTGGCTTCCCACAATTTCAGTGCAGTGGGGCAACTCAGCATTCTGGACCCAGTAGGTAATAGAATGGTTATATGTGTGGGAAGGGTTAGTACTTTCATCATTCTACCTTGGCCATGTATATGAGCTGCTATAAGGCAGCCAAGCAGAACTGTTTTGATTCTACTTTCCCAGTTCTTGGTTGTAGTTATCAAGGCTGCCTTAGGCTAACATATTTCCAATTTATATCATGTCACTTCATTTGATATGTTCCCTCCCTTCTCCCCCATGTTGCATTTGTCTATATAGAGGGTGTGAAAGAAAAAATTCTTTTGGAGGAAACATCACTTCTTCTCTTTCATCACTCTTTATTATAAATTATTCATTACTAAGTAAGCCTCTGAGTGGCACTGCAAGACCATGTTTTCAATAGGAGTTGCTGAAACTACCAAGTGCAAAAGTCATACTTAGCAGAATTGTAGTTATAATTCTAGGGCATTTTATATAATCATTGAAGACGATGGAGAACAGAGACTTCATTACCATTTAGTTCAGCCATGCTTATTTGGGAGAGGTTTAAGCTATTTAAGTTAACTTTATAAATGAAGCAGATAATTTTTAAAATGTTAATATTAAAACACATATATTGAACATATAGATCCTGAACCAGGTACTGTGAGATACAAAGAAGATCATCACAGTTCCTGTCCTTTTGGAGCTTCTAATCAACAGAGAGAGAGAGAGAGAGAGAGAGAGAGAGAGAGATCTTAAATGTGTACCAATAATTAAAATCTAATAAGTTTGGAGTTATAAGTATAAAGAAAGATACAAAAATTTTCTAGGAGCTATTTATGGATGGAGAAATATTTTTAATGAGGTGGGGTAATCAAATGAAAGCTTCATAGAGGAATTTTATATCATGGAATTACTGGGCATTTTGTATTTAATTATTTGTATATACATTGTTTCCCTCATTCTGAGGTCAGGGTCTATTTTTTTCTTCTTTATATCTCACTGTACCTGATCTATAGTAGATACTTAAATAAAATGTTTATTAAATTGAATTGATTTGGGAGAGAGCAGTTGAAGACACCTGGACTGTGCTCTAAATGGAAATGGCACAAAGTCTAAACTCTGGGGTTTAGGCTGATTCTGTTATTTATATATTCCAGTGTATGTAGTAGATGCTATATTTCAGGGAACCTACCTACATATTACTGAAATCAAATTTTAGTAATAATGAGCTATGTTAGAATGGGGTTCTGCTGTATGTCATCAAAGACCAAATAAAGAAGCATTCACATTTTTCCCCTGCACAATAGTCAAAAAGAGATTTGTTATCAGTTATAATATTATTAATTAGTTAATGATGACCATTACTATTACTATTATATATTACTTCTGGTTTTCAGAGTAAGTTTGTATGACATTATATTATTTGTTCTGTAATTTATGGTAAAATCTCTTGGGATTAAGAAAGGAATTTGTCAGAAGGGAACAAATGTATCTACAGTAGTGTGATGTAGTGAAAGGTGGTACAGGTCTTAGGGTTAAAAGACCCAGGTTCAAATTCTTGCCTAACACTTCATTGCTATATGATTATTGCCAAATCATTTTCTCTTTCTGAGTGTCACTTTTCTTCCCTATAAAATAAGCATAACAATGCCTATGCTTATGTACCTTTTAGTTTTGTTATGGAGAAAGCACACTGCCTACCCATGGAAGGCACACAGTGGTTAATAAGGCAGTCCTTGATTGAAAATGGTCCAACTTTTTGAATAAGAAGGGGGTAGTAACTCTCTAGGAGATCATTCATTCCAATGTACACTGGGATTGCACCTGTCTTGTGATGATAGAAAAAAACTCCACCATATTTCAGTGTAAAGCTCATAAACACCATGACATAATGGAGAGAGCAATGATCTTCCCTTAGGTAGCTAGGTGCTGCACTAGATAACACTGTGGGTCTGGTGTTAGCAAAATACATTCAAACTGGGTCTCAGACACTTAGTAGCTATGTTACCTTGCGCAAATCACTTATTCTTTGCTTGGTTCAGTTTCTTCAAATGCAAAATGGGGGTACCAGGGTTATTGTCAGCATCTAATGATGTAATGTTTTGGAAAGAACTTTGCACAGTGTCTAGCACATAGTACTTAAAATACTTGTTTCCTTCCATTTCAGTGATGCAGAAACATTCTCAGAATGGATAAACTGGTTTTATGAAGATGACATAGGACATTGATGGTGAACCTATGGCATGGGTGCCAAAGATGGCATGCAGAGCATTCTCTGTGAACCTCTGGCCACCTTCCCCCCAGTTCATTATTAGAAAAGTAGAGGGACTTTGGCAGAGCTGTTCCCTTCTCCCTCTCCTTTGTGACAGATGACATTTTTTCACATCACCCATCCCTCTGCCCAGCAACTCAATGGGAGCACATGAGGGTAAGGTGAACAGCATATAGACAGAGCTACACATGCTGAGGACATTCCTTACTTCATCCACCCCCTCACCTAGCAGCTCAATGGGAGTGCTTCCTCCCTCCACAGTGTGGTATAATGTTGGAGACAATTGCACCTGACACTCAATGGGGAAGGGGGTGTATCATGGTATCTCTGGGGAGGATGGGCTTAGCACTTGGTCTGGTGGGGTGGAATGGGGTGGGGACAGGTACTCTCTGTCTCTAAAAGGTTCTGCATCACTGATATAGGACTTAAGGAGCAGAGCTGGACTTGAATCCACTTCCTTTGATTTCAGAATTATTTCTTTTTCAACTATACCCAACCTAGAAAACTATTCTACAAATAAACTACAAATTCTTTCACATCTTTTTCACAATACCCTTTCAGTTAATAGGACATGATATTCATTAATCCATGGGATTCACAAAATACACATTCTTAGGCTTTTCATCTCTTTCTCCTACTTCAAGAACCAATAGATCTAAATATGCAAATCGAATTTATAGGAAAGTCACAACATGTGATTCTTTGTGCAAGAACAATAAAAACCTTCACTCAGCATTCCATTCAGTTGTTGATTTACCCTTAAGGTAGGGTTTTTGCTTTTAGTTTTAACCTTCAGATCTTTTTTGATAGAGGGAGAGGCAGTAGAGTTGGCCTTAAAGCTACAAAACCAGGAGTTTGCCTCTTACATACTGATAGTGCAACCTTGATTTTATTACTTCTCAGTGTTCTGGGTGACGCTAAGACTATAAGTTATAGACTAGGAGTCATACTATATTCAAATATGATTCAGTTATATAACTCAGATACCTCTTACTATTTGTATGACCTTGGGCAAGTCCCTTTACCTCTGTCTGCCTCAGCTTCTTTAATTGTAAAATGAAGATAGAGTCCCCCAAAGTTGCTGTGAGCATCAAATGAACTATTTTTGGTGCTTACAGAATGCCTGAAACATAACCTACTAAGTGCTATGCAAATTCTTCTTTACTTCCTCCCCACCCCACCTTCTGTTTTTTAACAAAGGAAGGAATTTCTCCAACCAGGAATTCACCATAATGAATCACAAACACATTTCCTATACAATGGTACTTTAATCACACAATTCACATTTTGGTAAGTTATTCTTGTTAACACCTCTGTGAAACAGGTAATAGGAATATGAATTGTTATTTCCATTTTATAAATGCAGAAACTAAATGTCAGTGAAACAAAATACCATGAATGGATTGAGGGTAGGATTGACATGCTTTCAAAGCTCACTTCAGCTATCTATGAGTTAGAGCCTATAGGCAAGCCTGGGAAACTGAGCCCAAACCAAAGTGTGACTCTGGCACAGTAGGTAGTGCATCAGTCTCACAAACTGAAGGTCGATCCTCACAAGGAGAGTGTGATATACAGCGAGAGGCTTCCAGAATACATAAGAGCCCCCTTGGGCTTAGTCCAAGTCTGAAGTGGTTTGTTAAATCTGAGAGTCCCCTGGGGGTGGATTCTCATGGGAACAGGCTCAAACCTGATGTTTTCACCTTCAAAACTGAATGGACCTCAGTGGATCACTGGGTCCCTCCGGTGTAGCCCGGGGGACTTTTAGATTCCATGTTGACACCTGTCAACTAGAAAAAACATAGAACTATTAAATAGTCAAAAATCACTCTTTAATCAAGGGAAAAAGGGGTTAGCGCTACTAATACGACAACAGAACTGCTTTCCAAGACTGCACAGAGTCAAGAGGCCCTGGTCACCAACCCTTGGGAGTACCATCTACTCAGGATGGGCTCCTAGGAACAAAAGAACTTGGGGAACCTATATACCACTCTAGATGACCTGGGGGGTTTAGGATTAGAGGGACAGTTGATTAACTTTACAATGGTGAGAAAGGAAAATGAAGAATTCCAGACAGGAATAATAGTGAGGGGCTGGTGCCCCACAATGGACACAAAAGGAAAAGACTCTGCCCAGGGCTGGGTCACCTTGGTAATGGACCTTAGCCTAAGGAGAGAAACCATTGGGACAAAAGGGATGCTTAATATTGGATGGGATTAGCTGTTCTCACCCAAACTACCAGGAAGTTCACTGTCTGGTGAAGAGGGACTTTCCCTCAGGGGGAAACCTCTCCAGTGACAAGGTCAAAACCTGGGGTTTCTATACTCAAACTAAATAAACTGGGGATCTCTAGATTTCCATGTTGACAACACCTCCAAAACTGAGCATAAAAATAAAAAGAGAAATGTATTAATTTAGAAAGTAATGTTGAATCTGGCAAGGAGGATAGTATAGATGGAACACCCAGCTGAAAGGCTGCTCCCAGTATCCATCAATTCTGGGGATTATATACTTTTTACAACAGTGGGGACATGATGTGTTATGGTGTGGACGTGATTCTAGAGTAGTAAACACTCAGGCATTTAGTGGGGGAGGGGAGCTGGGTCATCTGACCGGGGTCTGCCTGAAGACCCTCATAGTTTCGGGGGCAGATGAATGCCTGAGATACAACCAGATGGTATTGAGGTATAGCCTGGAGGTGCATCTCTATATCCATCTCAGATCTAAAGGATGATCCAAAGATGATAATGATCTCAGAGTCTTACCGAAGTTATAAGATGGTCTTGGGTTAGGAGTCACAAGAACTGAAGGGAGCAAAGGAATTTCCCTGCTTGCAATTTACCTGGGTTTTGTTGATATGATGCGCATGCCATCTGTATGAGTCTTTTTACTATGTAGATCTGAACTCTTCCATGCTTAGGAGATGACCTCATGAATCACTATGGCCACCAAAAAATCACCTGTGAGCCAATCTGCTAATGAGCCTTTCCATACTCAGCTTTGCTGGTCTTCAGGTAACATACAGAGTTAATTTACTAACTTGTATTCAGAGATTTTCTGGTTTGGTAGGAATTTTGGAAGGATCTTCCAGGGCTTGGTCATCATTGGCATGACCTTTGAGATTTCAAGTTTTTAAAAAATATTTTATTTGATCATTTCCAAGCATTATTCATTAGAGACAAAGATCATTTTCTCCCCCTCCCACCCCCATAGCCGATGAGTGATTCCACTGGGTATCACATGTGTTCTTGATTCGAACCCATTGCCATGTTGTTAGTATTTGCATTAGAGTGTTCCTTTAGAGTCTCTCCTCAGACATGTCCCCTCAACCGCTATAGTCAGGCAGTTGCTTTTCCTCAGTGTTTCTACTCCCGCAGTTTGTCCTCTGCTTATGGATAGTGTTTTTCTCCTAGATCCCTGCAGATTGTTCAGGGACATTACACCGCCACTAATGGAGAAGTCCATTACGTTCGATTATACCACAGTGTATTAGTCTCTGTGTACAATGTTCTCCTGGTTCTGCTCCTCTCGCTTTGCATTACTTCCTGGAGGTTCTTCCAGTTCACATGGAATTCCTCCACTTTATTATTCCTTTTAGCACAATAGTATTCCATCACCAACATATACCACAATTTGTTTAGCTAATCCCCAATTGATGGGCATCCCCTCGTTTTCCAATTTTTGGCCACCACAAAGAGCGCAGCTATGAATATTCTTGTACAAGTCTTTTTCCCCATTATCTCTTTGGGGTACAAACCCAGCAGTGCTATGGCTGGATCAAAGGGTAGACATTCTTTTATCACCCTTTGGGCATAGTTCCAAATTGTCCTCCAGAATGGTTGGATCAGTTCACAACTCCACCAGCAATGAATTAATGTCCCTACTTTGCCACATCCCCTCCAGCATTCATTACTTTCCTCTGCTGTCATGTTAGCCAATCTGCTAGGTGTGAGGTGGTACCTCAGAGTTGTTTTGATTTGCATGAGATCTCAATTTCACCTCTGTATCATGATTCATGAAAGTGGAATTTTAGAGGAGGGCTAATTTTATGGACAAAATATAAAAATCAACCTACATGTTTATTTCTATGTCTACATGGATTTTGTTGATGTTGGTCAGTTGTAAAGTCATGCCCAACTCTCCATGATTTCATTTGGGGTTTTCTTGGCAAAGATTGTATGGTACTTTGCCATTTCCATCTCCAGCTCATTTTATAGATGGGGAAAGTGGTACAAACAAAATTTAGTGACTTGTCCAGGGTCACACAGCTAGAGAGAGGCTAGATTTGAACTTAGGACGATGAGTCTTTCTGATTAGAAGCCCTGATCTCTATCTATTGTACCACCTAGATGTTCATTGTCTTTATAGATAGCCACACCTAATTCTATATTCATATATTTATCACTTAAGAATTATGTATGTGTATACATATTAAATTGGGCAATTACTAAAGCTAAATAGTATGCATTACCTAGAATATCTCAGTGGGCACTGTATTTTCTACTACGAAGAGTTTTGAAGTCAATGTGTCATGATCATTTTTGGTGAATGTTTTAAAAGGTAAATGTTGTCCTAGATGTCTCCTGAAGCACTGTAAAATATTGACATTCTCTGAGTCTGTAATATCTCTTCTGTCTTCATCTCTCTCTTTTTTCTTTCTCGCTTGTTCTCACTCTTCTCTCTCCCCCTCCCTTTCTCTCTCATCTCTCACATAAGTTGTGCTTTTAGTTGATGCCTGAGACATCTGTTCCTCATGTTGATAATTTCTCAAATATGCAGACAATAATCCTAAAAGCATTCTTGTCCTGAAGCCATAGCCTAGTCCTTCCTTCATGCAAAAACATTGACAGCTGCTTATGCTAAATCCCTTCACATCAGGAATTGGCTCTTTATTTTTAAAATTACCAATAATTCATGAATGTTATTTGGAAACCAAGTAGATGTTGCATTTTTTAATCAGGACTGGAGGCTATAGTCAATGCTGATTGCTCTGACTCCTCTGAGTCAGTACTTTGGATGTCTGAAGAAATCAGTAATATTACCCAAATTAATCACAGTATAATAGTGCTGATTATACTACTTAGGGAAAGACAATATTTAATTATTCTTTTCATCCCAGATGAATGTTAAGTATTTGGTTTCCTGAATTCCTTTGGAAAAAAAAATCAAAATGTTCTCTTGGTTTCTTAGTTTCAATAATTCTGAGCCTGTACATAATTATTACTATTGAATTAATATGCAAGTTTACCTTAAGAATGTCTTTCAGTCTGAGGCTAGCCTCCCGATTAGAGGCTCAGATCTTTTTAAGGGAAAATTGCTCAGAAAGCAATTTGTAACCATTGCTAAAAAGGTGAGATGAATAAAGGAGAAAGGGGGAACAACACTTCTGGATTTGAAGTCAAAAGATATAATTTCAAGTTCACTTTAGACCAGGTTTCCATCCCCGCCCTCCCCCTTCTCAGCTCTCCTTTGTGTATTATCTTTCTTCATTAGAATGCAAATTTCTTGAGTCAATACTTTTATTTATAGCCTCAGTTCTAAGGCTGGCTTATAGTATACAGTTAAATGTTTCTCTCTGTGTGTCTTTCTGGTTGTCTCTCCTCTGGCCCTTCCTCAAGTCAGGTCATTTTGTAATATATTGCTATAATCTTTTTGCTAGCATTTTATTTAAAAGTTTGGATTAATATTCATTAGTTTATTCTTTCTTTGCTTTGACTTTCCCTAATTTAGTTATTCAAACTGTATATGTATCAAAGAATGAATTTGATAGGACTCCTTTTCTAAACTATTTTTTCAAACTGTTTCTGTAGTTTTGGAATTAATTGTTTCTTAAGTTTTTGTAGAATTTTCTTGTAAGTCTTGCTGGTCTCATTTTTTCTTTCTTTCTTAGGGAGCTCATTAATGATTTGTTCCATATTTAAGTTAGAGTTGTTTTCATATTCTATTTCATTTTCCATTAATCTGGAGAATTTGTATTTTTATAATATATAATCAACATAAAATTCTGCAATATATCATCCTGCTAATTAATAATTTTCCAATATATCATTCTTTTTATCTGGACAAATTATATTTTTATAATATATCATCTATATAATTTGAACATATCATCCATTTAATTTAGATTATCAGTTTTATTGGCATTTTGTTGGGCAAAGTAGCTCCAAGTAATTGCTTTCATTCCCTTTCATTGATTGTGAATTTCCCTTTTTCTTTTTTCATATTGTTAATATGTACCTGAGAAACAGGTATGCTCCTTTCCTTTCCTATTCAATATTCTCTAAAGGTCTATGATAGCTAACTCTTCTAAAATTCTGGTCATTTCCTTATTTATTTTATTGTTAAATTTATCTGTTTATGAAGGGGCAATATTTTTATTTTCTATTACCTTTTATAACTCATTTAGCTTTTCCTTTAATAATTTGGATATAAGGCCATTTGGTGCATATATAGAACTAGAAATATTTTTCTATTTCCTTCCCTCCATATTTTTTTCTCATATATTAAAATTAAATTGTTAAAAGCTACTATCATCCTTGTGACTTAAGGGTTAATTATTTTATAAATGGCAACCATACTAATTTTTTTTACTAATATTATATTTCCAAACCAATTTCTAAATAGTACATTTAGAATACATTCTCTTTAGAATAATATTATTTTTTTTTGGTATTACAACTGAGAGAATCTGAATTTAGCTGGCATAGTATGGTTACTTCTGGGTTCTGAGGGATATTCAGGGAAGACTAGCTCCTCTGGTGTGAGGGGTTATGAAGTCCTTTTAAGGGCTGCTCATCTACCATTGATATCAACCTGTCACCTGTCACTTGTGGCTCCAAGAAACTGTAGCATGTGCAGCAGCAACACCTTGATAAAATGATCTTAGTAAATGGGCTAAACCATGTGAGGAAATTGGTCAGGCCTCAAAACCATTAGTGGATTAGGTGGAATGTGTACCTCAAGTATTTTAAGACTCCTTTCAGAAGAATTGGTAGATGAGAACAATTTGTTCCAGTAGCCAAGAAAGCAGTTGAAACAGTGGCCATGGATCACTTAGAGATTGGTCAGACACTGAAGATCCCAAGGTCAACCATTGCATCCTGGGTCATCCCCAGGCATCCTGACTTATATTGCCACTGGACTTCAATGACTGGAAGAGAATGTGAGAGTGATGTGCAATTCCTTATCACTTACATTTAATTAATGCAAGAGTCGACATAATCCTATGATGTCATTGGTTCTCTTAGAAATGAAGGATGAATAGTAACAACATCAGGATTACATATACACGATAATGAGGCACCATGAAAGGAAGTTTCCTTTTCATTACCTATAATCAGAAAATCCTTTTTAAAAAAGAACAATTTTAATTAAAATTTCTCTTTTGTGCATGGAGGAAAGAGACAAACTAGATGATCTTGAAGATCACTTCTAGTTGAGAAAATCTTTTGATTAACAGCTTGATATAGTTGAAAGAGAATTGGACTTGAAGGTGGAGGACTTAGGTATAAATTTCATCTTATCCATGCATTCTCTTGGGAGTGACCTTGAGAAAATCATTATAGGCCTTAATTTGTAAAATATTTGTAAAATAAGAGAGTTGAACTATATGACCCATAAACCTCTTCCAACTTTAAATATGTACTTCTCTTATATAATGAATGAAAAATCATATTTTGCCATGTTTTTGACTTTTATTAATGACTGTGGTGAAGGGACTATGAATGTTGTGTTTTTTTTTCCTTCAAAACATCAAAAGATCCATAGTCCCATTGGTGTGGACACTGCCTCCACACAGTGAGATTCTAGTATCTCCATGCCCTAGTAGACTGATCTTCATAGGCTAGTATAGGAAAGAAAGAAAAAAAAAGGAAGAAGAGAGAGAGACAGAGAGAGAGAGAGGCACAGAGAGAGAGAGAGAGAGAGACGTAGACAGAGACAGAGAGAGGAAAAGAGGAAGGACAGAAGAACAATTTTCTAGGGATATATATACTGTAGCCAAGGCACCCAGATGATCATATTTTGGCTACTCATCATATGTGATTATCTTCATGTGTTGGCATTTCTTTTGCATGCAGACATTTAATTTGAAAACAAACATCTGGTCATTTCAAGACAATTTGTATCTGATTAGAACATATCCAGAGCTTTTGCCCAAAGTGTTGCCTGCCAGGTGCAGAACCAAATCTCTTTATATATTCTTATTTGTTCAAATTACAAAAATGTGTTCAATCCATTTGAGAGATAACATGCTGTTTTATTTTACTTGAGCTACTTAAATAAATTTGAATCCAAATTTCGTTTTCCCTTTAACTAATACAGATATAACATTAATCATTAAGCTCAGTGTATTTTGACAAGTTCAGTAGGGAGATTTCTATACTTGAATAAATGTAGTTTTAATCCTAGATCCAGGACTTAATAGATATTTGACCCTGAATTTGTCACTGCTCTTCTTTGAGTTTCAGTTTGTTTATCTGTCAAATAGTTATATTTGTCTCACTATTCACCCTTGCAGTTATTGAGTGATGTGAGGTTAGAGAGTGCCTTGAAAACCGTAAACATGATAGAATGTAAGCCATTATTTCATCTAAAAACATAAGTATTTTTACTATTAGATTTAGATATAAAAAAACTTTTTTTACTGAGAAGTACATGCATTGAAACATAAATAAGAATGAAATGAAAGATAACAAAAAACAAGTTTTTTTAATATAATCATACAATTTTATTATTTCAAAATTCTTAAAGGCAAAAAGAAACCACAGGCCAAAAAACAGAATAAAAAAGATATTTAAATCAGCTGTTGCAAGTTAGTAACAAACTCATCTTGATTGTTTTTGTTACCCCTTCTGAAACATCTTTTCTATGTATTTGTTGATATTATTGTTGCTAAGATAATTTATATATTTTTTAAAAATAGAATTCATTTGTTCTCTACCACCTTCAGTGAATATGGAAATCATTACAACTTTCACAAAATGACAACATGAGAAAAGACTTTTGTACTGGCCCTAATTCAGTACTCACATCTACTTGGGCTTGATTATATTTCAGAGTAATTCCATCCTAATGAATCATGCTGATCTCTGACTCTGCTTTAGAATCTCATATTCCCTAATTAGCATTTTGGAAATGGTTTTTGGAAATAGCATCTGTTGGCATATTTTTGTTCAATTTTGACTTACAGTTCATACATTGTCAGAGCTAAAAGGAAGCTTAAATATGAACTTATTTCATACATGGGGAAACTGAGGTCCTAAGATTTCATTTGACTTGGTTTACTTCTCATTTCTTTCTGTAATGAATGATATAGTTTGACCAAGGTATTCTAAAGGAAAGAGGAAAAATCCATTCATATGAGCTGCTAATAATAATAATAAATACACAGGAAATATATATACATATATATTTCCTATTAGAATATGAGTTCCTTGTGGGCAGTGACTTTAATTATTGTGTTTTAGTACCTAGGACCTTGTTCAGAGATAGCAGTAGTAAAGGTAAATACTCATTCATTCATTCAGTCATAGATATCTTTAGGTTAGGTGACAATTATATCTTTGTTATATTTATAGAGGAGGTATTACAGTGGGAGATATTTCACAGGGTTGGGGTTCAGACAGTTTCAGACAGTCTAGATCATGTGAGGTGCCTCTAACTATGTGACTCTGAAGTTCTATAATTCTTCAGAAGTAGCTGTTATACACAAACACATACATGTGCACACATATTTACATATGTATGTATATAGGTGGATACATTTTATGAATATATGTATACATGCATGGATGTATGGTGCATATATGCGTGGATGTATGTTTTTAAGGAAGAAGTTGATCAAGTCCACTTTACAGAATTACAAATTCTTAGGGTTGGAAGACATATCCAAGGTCTTCTAGCTTATCTTTAAACAAGAATCCCCTTTATAGCATTCTTGAGAAGTGGTCATTCAGTCTCTGTAGACAAGGACTATTGATTTAAATTTGTTCTTTCCCATATGGAAGCAACTTTTGGGTCACCTATCACACTCCAACAATATCAGCACTATTATATGGCACCCATCCCTTCTTTAGAACTGTTACTTAGAAATATTAGTCGGGAGGAATACAAAAGTAGGAAAATGTCACTTTAGTAGGTAATTAGGGAAATAACTATGGTAGGTAATACAAGTTCAACACCATGCCTTGAACATTTTAGTATCGATCTAGCTGTATTTAGTGTGGCTCCAGTTAAAAAACGTCACATCTGAATGCTCAAATATGTCCTCGAGTAGTCAGGGCAGATCAATAATACAACCAAAATTGTCTCTGAAAGCTCAGCAGTAGCTAGGAGGCACAGAGGGTAGAGTGTTGGACCTGGGATCAGGAAGTCCTGAATTCAAATTCAGCTTCAGACACTAACTATGTAAACCTGGGCAAATGACTTAATCTCTCTTCATCTCAATTTCATCATCTGTAAAATGAAGGTGATAATAACATCTATTTATTAGGCTTATTATGAAGATTTAAAATAATAGTTTGTAAAGTACTCTGCAAACTTTAAAGGGTTACATAAATGCCATTTATTATTCTGTACAAATAATTCAAAGAACTGTAATAAGATATAAGACACTAGGAGAATCAACACATAGACATTCTTACATGGCAGCTTCTCTGATAGTATATTAAAAAAGAAGCTATCTATATATATTAGCAAAATTCTTCCCCAGAAAATCTTGTCAATCCAAATACAGCCTCATCTACCTCCAAATGATAGGATTATAGACTTAGAGATAAAAAAGACCATAGGAAATACCTACTCCATTCTCTTCCCTTTAGTGATAAAGAAACTGAGGACAAGAGATATTAAGTGATATGGCCATTGCCATATAGATAGTGAGGGTCACTGCCAGTATTCAATATCAGATACCTTAATGCCATTGGATCTTGCCTTTTTTTTTTTTGAGAATTTCAGTGCTTTTAATTTTTTATTTAAATTAATTTATTTAGTCAATTTAGAACATTATTCCTTGGTTACAGGAATCATATTATTTCCCTTCCTCACCTCCCCCACACTTCCTGTAGCTGACACGCAATTTCACTGGGTATTACTTATGTCCTTGATCAAAACCTATTTCCATGTTGTTGGTGTTTGCATTAGGATGTTCATTTAGGGTCAATATCCCCAATCATATCCCCCTCGACCCATGTATTCAAGTAGTTTTTTCTTCTGTGTTTCTACTCCAACAGTTTTTCCTCTGAATGTGCATAGTGTTTTTTCTCATAGATCCCTCTGGGTTGTTCATGATTGCTGCACTGCCACTAATGGAGAAGTCCATTATATTTGATTGTGCCACAGTGTATCACTCTGTGTACAATGTTCTCCTAGTTCTGCTACTTTTGCTCTGCATCAATTCCTGGAGGTTGTTCTAGTTCCATTGGAATTCCTCCACTTTATTATTCCCTTCAGCACAATAGTATTCTATCACCAACATATACCACAATTTGTTCAGCCATTCCCCAATTGGAGGCCATCCCCTCATTTTCCAATTTTTTTTGCCACCACAAAGAGTGCAGCTATGAATATTCTTATACAAGTCTTTTTCCTTATTATCTCCTTGGGTACAAACCCAGCAGTGCTTTGGCTGGATCAAAGGGCAGGAGGTCATTTAGTGCCCTTTGGGTATAGTTCCAAATTGCCCTCCAGAATGGTTGGATTAATTCACAACTCCTCCAGCAATGCATTAATGCCCTGACTTTGCCACATCCCCTTCAGCATTCATTAATTTCCTTTGCTGTCATGTTAGCCAAATTGCTAGGTGTGAGATGATACCTCAGAGTTGTTTTGATTTGCATCTCTCTTATTATAAGATATTTAGAACACTTTTTCATGCGTTTATTAATAGTTTTGATTTATTTAACTGAAAATTACCTATTCATGTCCCTTACCCATTTATCAATTGGAGAATGGCTTGATTTTTTGTACAATTGATTTAGCTCTTTATAAATTTCAGTAATTAGAACTCTGTCAGAGGTTTTTATAATGAAGATTGTTTCCCAATTTGTTGCTTCCCTTCTAATTTTGGTTGCATTTGTTTTGTTTGTACAAACCCTTTTCAATTTGATGTAATCAAAATTATTGATTTTATATTTTGTGATTTTTTTTCTAGCTCTTGCTTGGTTTTAAAATCTCATGATTTCCCTTGATATCCTTTATCTTTTGTTCTTCCAAATGAACTTTGTTATTTTTTTTTAATTCAGTAAAAAAGTTTTTTGGAAGTTCAACGGGTATGGCACTAAATAAGTAAATTAATTTGCGTAGAATTGTCATTTTTATTATGTTAGCTCATCCTACCCATGAGCAATCAATATTTTTCCAATTGCTTAGATCTAGTTTTAATTGTGTGGAGAGTGTTTTGTAGTTGTGTTCACATAGTTCCTGTGTTTGTCTTGGCAGATAGATTCCTAAGTATTTTATATTGCTCTAGGGTGATTTTAAATGGAATTTCTCTTTCTAATTCTTGCTGTTGAAATGGGTTGGAGATATATAGAAATGCTGATGACTTATGCGAGTTTATTTTTCTATCCTGCAACTTTACTAATGTTGTTGATTATTTTGACTATCTTTTTAGTTGATTTTCTAGGATTCTGTAAGTAGACCATCATATCATCTGCAAAGAGTGATAGCTTGGTCTCCTCATTGCCTATTTTAATATCTTCAATTTCTTTTTCTTTTCTAATTGCTACAGCTGCTGTTTCTAGTAAAATTTAAATAATAGAGGTGATAATGGGCATCCTTGTTTCACTCCTGATCTTATTGGGAAGACTTCTAGTTTATCCCCATTGCAGATGATGTTTTCTGATGTTTTTAGATATATATTGTTTATTAACTTAAGGAAAGGCCCTTCTATTCCTATACTTTCTAATGTTTTCAATAGGAATAGGTGTTGTATTTTATCAAAAGCTTTTTCTGCATCTATTGAGATAATCATGTGATTTTTGTCAGTTTGCTTGTTAATATGGTCAATTATGTGGATAGTTTGAACCATCCTTGCATTCTTGGTATGAATCCTACCTGGTTATAGTGAATAACCCTCATGATCACTTGCTAGAGTCTTTTTGCTAGTATCCTATTTAAGATTTTTGCATCTAAATTCATTAAGGAGATTGGTCTATAGCTTTATTTCTCTGTTTTTGACCTGCCTGACTTTGGAATCAGTACCATATTTGTGTCTTAAGAGCAATCTGATAAAACTCCTTCTTTGCTTATTCTGTCAAATAGTTTGTATAATATTTGGATTAGTTGTTCTATGAATATTTGATAGAAATCATTTGTGAATCTAACTGGATCTGGGGATTTTTTCTTATGGAGTTCTTTGATGGATTGTTCAATCTTTTTTTTTTTTTTTGATATGGGGTTGTTTAGATAGTCTATTTCTTCCTCTGTTAGTCTAGACAATTTATTTTTGTAAATATTCCTCCACATCACCTAAATGGCCATATTTTTTGCCATATAATAGGGCATAATAGTTTTTAATTATTCCCTTAATTTCCTCTTCACTAGAGGTGAGGTCTCCCTTTTCATCTTGGATACTGTCAATTTTGTTTTCTTCTTTCCTTTTTTAAATTATATTGACCAGTACCTTATCGATTTTATTTTTTTTTCAAAGTACATTTTCTAGTCTTATTTATTAAATCAATAGTTCTTTGATGTTCAATTTTATTAATTTCTCCTTTGATTTTTAGGATCTCTAATTTAGTCTTTATCTGAGGATGTTCACTTTCTAGTTTTTTAATTTGCATGCCCAATTCATTGACCTTTGCCCTCCCTAATTTGTTAATATATGAACACCAGGATATAAATTTCCCCCTAAGTACTGCTTTGGCTGCATCCCATAGATTTTGAAAGGATGTCTTATCATTGTCATTTTCTTCAATGAAATTATTAATTGTTTCTATAATTTGTTCTTTAACTAACCAATTTTAGAGAGTCCTATTGTTTAGTTTCCAATTAATTTTTGATTTGCCTCTCCATGTACCCTTACTAAGTATTATTTTCATTGCATTGTGATCTGAAAAGGTTGCATTTATTATTTCTGCTCTTTTGCACTTGTTTGCAATGTTTTTGTGCCCTAATACATGGTCAATCTTTGTGAATGTACCATGTGCGGCTGAAAAGAAGGTATATTCCTTTTTGTCCCTATTTATTTTTCTCCACATATATACTAACTCTAATTTTTCTAAGATTTCATTCACTTCTCTTACATCTTTCTCATTTATTTTTTGGTTTGTTCTATCTAGTTCTGATAGAGGAATGTTCACGTCTCCCCCCAGTATAGTTTTTCTACCTATTGCATCCTTGAGCTCCACTAGTTTCTCCTTTAAATGTGAATGTTATGCCATTTGGTTCATACATGTTGAGTATTGATATTTTCTCTTTGTCAATATTGCCTATTATCAGGATGTAATTACCTTCCCTATATTTTTAAACTAGATCTAGTTTTACTTTGTCTTTGTCAGATATCATGATTGTGACTCTTGCCTTCTTTTTCACAGTTGATGCCCAATAGATTTGGCTCCATCCTCTTACTTTTACCCTATGTGTATCTACCTTTCTCATGTATGTTTCTTGTAGACAGCATATGGTAGAGTTTTGGTTTCTAATCCACTCTGCTATTTGCTTGTGTTTTATGGGTGAGTTCATTCCATTCACATTAATAATTATGATTACCAGTTGTGTATTTCCCAACATTTTGATTTCCACTCCTAGTTCTGCCTTTTCTTATTTTACTATTTCCTTCTACACCAATGTTTTGTTTTTAATTGTTCCCCCTAATTCCCACCCTTATTCCCCCTCCCTTCTTATTCCCCTCTTATTTTCTTTACAGTCTTTTTATACTACCCACCCCACCCTTTCCCTCCCTTGGACTGCTTCCGTCCCCACCAGTCCATTTGTTACATATATATATATATATATATATATATATATATATATATATATATGGTGCAAATCAATTCTCTTCCCCAATGTATTTGCTTGTTCTTCCCTCTTTGAGTCAAGTTCAATTCATGTAGGAGTTGAGTATTTCCTATCTCCAACCTATTTAACCTTCCAGGGTATTGATGTTCTTCCTCCTCTGACCATGAGCTTCTTTGTGACATATAAATTTACCCCCTTTTCTTTTTTCCCCATTTCTTTTAGTACTAACCTCTTTTTTAGCTCTAGTAATATATATATCTATATCTATACATATACATATATATACAAAGTTATATATGTATTTATGCATACAAATATCTATATGCATATTTATGTCTTGGTATTTCATCCTGTACTGTTTGTCATTGTTCCCTCTAAGTGTAATTCTTCTAGCTTCCCAGTTGATCACAACAGTTTTTAAGAGTTACCAATGACCTCTTTTTTTATAGGGATACATATCCTTTTAACTTATTGAGTCTCTTAAAAGTTTTTTGTTTTGTTTTGTTTTTCTTTTTTCCCTCTTTTTTAATTACCTTTTGTTGATTCTCTTGAGTTCTGTGCTTGGAAATCAAATTTTCTGTTCAGGTCTGGTCTTTTCTTTGCAAATTCATGGAATTCTTCTATTCTGTTGAATGATCATATTTTCCCCTGTAAGAATATAGTCAGTTTTGCTGGGTAGTTGATTCTTGGTTGTAGACCTGGTTCCCTTGCCTTCCAGAATATCATACTCCATGCCTTTTGGTCCTTCAGTGTGGATGCAGCCAGATCCTGTGTTATCCTCATTGTGGTTCCATGGTATCTGAATGACTTTTTGGCAGCTTGTAATATCTTTTCCTTGGTCTGATAGTTCTTGAATTTGGCTATAACCTTCCTGGGTGTTGTTAGTTGGGGATTAAGTATAAGACGTGATCTGTGGATTCTTTCAATCTCTACTTTTTCCCTCTTGTTCTAGAATATCAGGGCAGTTTTCTTGGATAATTTCCTGTAGTATGATGTCTAGGATTTTTCTGTTGTCATGGTCTCATGGTAGACCAATGATTCTTATGTTGTCTCTCTTGGAATGATTTTCTGAATCTTCTGTTTTATGAATGAGGTACTTCATATTTTCCTCAATTTTTTTCATTCTTTTGATTTTGTTTTATAGTGTTCTGCTGCCTTGTGAAGTTGCTTACTTCTAGTTGTTGTATTCTTGGCTTTAAAGAATGCGTTTCATCCCTGGCTTTTTGGTCATTCTTTTCCTTCTGATCTGTCACCTTTTGGCCTCATTTTCAAGCTTATTGATTTTTGGCTCTCAAGACACTGCTTTCTGTTTCCAGATGACTTATCTTACTTTTTAATTTCTTTTCCCAGTTGTCTTCTGCCTCTCTTAATTGTATTTTGAATTGTGTTTTGAGTTCTTCCAAAGCCTGGGTCCAATTCATTGGGTTTTCTGTTTTATTGCTTGGTATTCCTACCTCCTTCTCTTTTCAGTTTGCTCTTTGTTCATTGCCTGTATAGAAGCTGTCAATTTTAATTTCTTCTGATGTTTGCTCATGTTTACTCTTTATTTACCCCCTGCAGTTGCCTGAACTCTTGCTCCTCTCATTTTTTTGGGGGGAGGGGGCTTTTCTGTCAATCTTCCCTATTGGAGCTTTGTCAGAAAATCTCTCAACGCAGTCTGTGAGGGAGGGGGATTGGAGCTTGAGCTTCCCTGCCCTGTGGAGGCTTTGATTGGACTAAAGTTCAGCATTCTGTGGGGGAGGGGTGTTGTAGCTTGAACTTCCCTGCCCTCTGAAGATTTTGATGGGATTTAGTCTAGCTAGGTTGGGCTGGATGTGTCCTGAGGCCAAAACCTCCTGGAAGGTTGAAGCAATATGGAGGGTCTCTGCTACTGCAACTAGGCTGCCCGCTCTGTGCTCCATCTCTAACTGCTTCCCCACTGCCTGTGTTCGAAGCTCTGAGCCTGGCACAGCTTTTCCCACAAGGTACTCCCTCCAGACCAGCGCCTTTGCCCACCCAGAGGTTCCAAGTGCCACTAGAGGCTTAGGGCTCTTGGTGGGGCAGGGGTCCTGGGAGCTTTCTTTTTCCTTCCCCTTAAACCTTAGTGTTCTCAAATTCTGGCTTTTGGGGGGAGGGGTATACCTTTTACGTTGAATCCAGCAGGAGGGTTCCTTGGCTCTTTCTTGTTGTTAGATCTGATTTTCAGTCCCCTAGGAGGATTTAGTTTGTAATTGGTAAGCAAGTGTTTTCAGAGGTCTGAACTTTTGCTGCACCTCTGCTGCCATCTTGACTACACCTCTGGGTCTTGCCTTTTGAAAAATCCAAGACATATAAAGCCACCATAATGACCACTCCAGATACTTCTACTGACCCTAGTAATAATCCTTTTTTCTTCTTAAGAATCTCAGGAAAATTCTGTCCTTATATAACGCTACAGAAGAATCTCAATGTAGCATCACCCACTCTCTTTACCATAGTACTCTAGCTTACTGTGTTCTTTCCCCTGTCTCAGTGTTAAACCTATCTGCTGTTGCTTTCAGCATAAGCTTCTTCCATGCTGGCCATGGTTTTGATGATTTATCTTGTGACAGTGCTAACAATTAGCCATTTCTCTGATAACTTTCCTGGTTAGCCAACAAATTCTCCTTCCCATAGAAAGCTTATCAAAGTATCTAATACTACATGGAATAGGAATAGGATAATTGTATTTGAAGGTAATCTAGACTGACATGTGTCCTCTGAAGAATTGAAAATTGATTGGACCTTCTATTTTCAAGGTTATTGGAAGGAATACTACCTTTTTGGAAGATAATTAGACTTTTTTCTTATGTTCTATAAAAGAGAACATAAGATTGGAGTAATGAAAATCTTGGTGAACAATTATTGAATGAACTAAATGCAATCCAGAATACTTATGAAATTAGTCTAAATTACTATAGGGACATTATTTTTAAAAATTTAGGGAGATTTGGGAAATCCAAGATAATTAAAAATGTAAATGTACTGATTATTTTTCAACTAAAATTATTTTTGCATTCATTTACTTTTTTTTTTTAAACCCTTACCTTCCATCTTGGAGTCAATACTGTGTATTGGCTCCAAGGCAGAAGAGTGGTAAGGGCTAGGCAGTGGGGGTCAAGTGACTTGCCCAGGGTCACACAGCTAGGAAGTGGCTGAGGCCAGATTTGAACCTAGGACCTCCCATCTCTAGGCCTGGTTCTCAATCTACTGAGCTACCCAGCTGCCCCCTTGCATTCATTTACTTTTAAGTGTTGAGTTCCACATTCTCTTCCCTCTCTCTAACCTTCCCCCTTCACTAGAAAGCAAGCAATGTGACATCTATATTACATGTGAAGTCATGCAAAACATATTTCCATATTCGCCATATCACAGAAAAGCAAAAAATAAACAAAATGAGGAAATTGTACTTTAATTTCCATTCAGAATCTATCAGTTCTCCCTCTGAAGGACAATGACATTGTCTTATCATGAGTCCTTTGTAATTGTCTTGGATGGTTGAATTGATAAGAATAGCCAAGTCTTTCGCAACTGAACATCATTATAATATTGCTGAGTCAGTTATGCAGCTAAGTGGAGAGAGCCAGACTGGAAGAAGGGAGGTGTAGGGTTCAAATCTACCCTCAGAAACTTCCTAGCTGCATGACCCTGTACAAGTCACTTAACCCTAATTGCCTAGTCCTTGCTCCTCTTTTGTCTTGGAACTAATATTAAGTATCAGTTATAAGACAGAGCGTAAGTAGTTTTCAGCTGGGTTTTGGATAGTTTTGTAAAGTGGTTTAGAGTTTAGAACAGGTAAATTGGAATTTATTTTTAACAACATAAAATTATGCTTAAATTATGTAGGACAAGTTTAATGTTATAAAGAGGTGGAGGAATATTTTATTCATAAAAACTTAAAGAAATATAGTTTCATAGGTACCAAAACAAACACACTACAACCACATTGAAATCTTTTAGAGAGCTATAAATTACAATATTTCAGGTAAGTTGTATATACTTATGACTAAAGTAAGAAACTAAGAAAATGAGAAATTACATAAACATTTGTAAATTTAGTCATTATTTTTAAAATGAATTTTAATTTGATTGGAAAAATTTGGGGATTTTGGCCTTTTAAAGGAAAAAGTGAGTTACTAAGAAGCAAGCAGCTCTCATTTAAACCACTGAATACAACAGTATCGACAAGAGGTTCCATGTAAGAAAGCAACAGAAGAGGAGACAAAAAGACAAGAAGATGGAGGATGTGGCAAAGAGGGTAAAGAGGAGGTGCTGAAAGCTTCTTCCTTAGAGTTGTGGCTGCATTTCATTGCCAACTAGATTTGGACAAAGGTAAAGCTTTTGATAAGGGAGTAGTATCAAACTATTGATATAAGAGTTTCACTTAGGCAGTTGAATGGCATGTGGAATGGTAAGGAGAAAAACTGGGAATGGGGGAGGTTAATTAAGAGACTTTTTCAATAGTCTAATATAGAGGTGATGGAGGCCTGAACTAGGGCTATGCTCATGTGAGTGTAGAAAAGGGAATTGATGAGAGATGATAAATATTTTCCAATTGATTAAAATGATGAATGATGTGGGGGAAGCTCAGGGGACTGAGAATCAGGCCTAGAGACAGGAGGTCCTAGATTCAAATCTGGCCTCAGGTACTTCCTAGCTATGTGACCCTGGGCAAGTCACTTAAACCCCAATGCCTAGCCCTTACCACTCTTCTGCCTTAGAATCACTATGGTATTGATTCTAAGATGGAAAGTAAGAGTTTTCTTTTTTTTAATAGTGGATGATGGAAAATGAAAATGGAAAATAGATAATGTTGATTCTAAGATTGTGAATCTATGACTGGAAGAGTGATGGTAAACTCAGTAGAAAAAGGAAAGGGAAGAAAGTGGAGTACATTTTAGTACCGGTTAAGATGCAGATGTTTATGAAATATCCAATTAGAAATATTAAAAATAATGATAAGTTGTGACTTTGTGCTGGAACTCAGTAAAGACACTGGGGTGGGGGTATGTAGACATGGGAATCATTTAAGTAGTGATGAAAATTCAATGCATTGGAGCAAGAGATATCAGCTAGAGACAAATTATAGGAAAATAAGTGAAAAGGTCTTTAAATTTTAGTAATCTGAGTGAAGAAGGCTTTACAACAAAGTTCGACTACTGCTTGGTTTTGTCCAGTGTAGATGTTGGTTGAAAATGACCATTTGATTTAGAAGAATGTAGCTCAGAGTTCACTGGATGGCTCTACAATGTGTTTGATGACCAAATTATCATTGATCCCTAAAGAGGTCAAACTGAACCAATTGTTGGTTTAATTTCTTAAGGTAAGAATTCGATGGCTTTCTTGGACAGTATTGTTGCTATGGTGTCCCCATGAACTTGTTTTTAAATACAATATATGCTCTTTGTATTCTGTAGACTAAGGAAAATTCTGTTTACACAGTAAAAAATATTTCTATAAACCATTTTGACTTTTTAATAATTTGTAAACATATTATTTTGCTCACAGATGTATTTTATTGAATAAAAGAGCACATGCATGTGATACTGATGTCATTAGGAAGAATTGAATATTGAATCAAATTTCCTATGGCACCAAATCTAAATTCCCCAGTGGGCAGAGCCAAGATGACTGAGTAGCAGGAAGAATTACAGTAAATTCCCTCTCCCCTATCTCCTTGCCTCCACAAAATACTCCTCCTCTTAAAAGATCTAGAAAATGCACTCAAATGGATTATGATGGGAAATTCTAGAAAAAGTCCTAGTGTATCATGTTTCCAGCCTAAGTTAGCATATGGACACAGGAATGATCCCTGACTAGGAGCTTACCTGTGGAATATTCCATTTCAGGTATGAGCTGTGCAGCTGGGAAAGAAAAGGTTCCAAGCTCATCTTGGAAGTGTCTAAACTTATGTAGGCAGCATGAACAACTGCCAATTGGCACTCACTACTCAATTTCTGGTCACAAATCCAGGATAAACAGAGATGGAACTCATGCGTAGGCATTGAAATTCAGGATAAGAAGCCAATGTAAGACCTAGTCTAGTCTGTATATTGAGGAAGAAGAAAGTTCAGAAGCAAGCAGAGGTGAAATATCTTGGACCACGGATGTAGAGTAAGATCTTATTTCAATTTTTTATCTCAATCTGAAGCATAAAAAGGAATAAGCAAGGAAGGAATCTGAAACAAATGTAAACCTACTAGTTCTGTCATTCTAAACCATCAGAACTTTCTAGTTAGCTAAAAGAGTCTGAGTAACAGAAATCTACCGTTTCTCAAATCCAAACCTAGGTCAAGAACTTGCACAGCTTTTACAATGGGACAGCAATTGCACTTTGCCCAAGATCAGACTAGTTTGGAAGCATCCATAGCTTGCAGGTCCCCAGTCTGAACTATTCCTGAGAGCCTAGAAGAATACAATATTCATTATCCCAAGAAAGCAGCAGCAGGACCATTCCTCAAGTATATAGAGCCTTTTGATGAATCAATTGTGAAATTTGAGTATACTGGGAAAGTGAGCAAAAAAGAAAAAACCCCAATTCACAATAAAATATATATTATGGTGACAGAGATGCTCCAGATTCCAAACCAGAAGAGAATGACTTGAAAATATTTACAATACCTCATGCAAAAACAGAGCATGAACTCAAATTCCACAGAATTTCTGAAAGAGATGAAACTAAAGTTTTAAAAAGAGCTAATTTTTAAAGTATATTAAATGAGAATAAAATGGAAAAAGGAATGAGAGATATGGAAGAAAAATATGGGAAAAGGAATTAATAGCTTGGCACAAAATATATAATGCCTTACTCAAGCAGTAAATTCTGTAAAAATTAGAAAGGACAAAATTGAAGCCAATGATTATATGAAAAACAAAAAGTATTAAAATAAAGAGACTAAACTAGAGGAAAATATAAGCTATTTAAAAGCAAAAATAACTGACCTGGAAAAAGATGGAGGAGAAAAAAAATTGAGTTGTCGGACTATGCAAATAACAAGACTAAATTTTTTTTAAACTAAAAAAATAACCTGGACATCCTGTTTCAAAAATTCCTAAAAGAAAACTCCCTAGATATCTTAGAACTGGAATGAATATTTTATGATAGTCCTCTGCCAAAAGGGAGACCCTCCTGAGAGGACACAGAATTCTCCTATTTATACTTGATTTCTACAACTTTATTCATGGTGCCTCATGCCTTCAGTATAGTACAGCTGTCAGGAGGTTAAGTACTAATGTAGGTATCTAGTTTATATCTAAGGAAAGGCTTGTGGGCCAAATGTTGGGTGAAACAACCCTTAAGGTGTTCAAGTGCTGAGTACAAAATATAAAAAAAAATGGGAATCAGTTCAATGCAAAGCTTTATTGCAAGCAATTGAGAAGGGGACCCAACATAGAACTCAAATATATATTCTAACACAGACTATGCCTCACATAAAGATGACAATGCTTTGGGGAGCACAGAAATGCATATCCATTAAGCAGAAAGGGGTTGCTCTAGAAGGAAACTATTCTTCTGCTAGAGAGGAGACTTCAAAATGCCTTTCTGAGGGGGAGATAGTATATTCTGATTATGACTTGTCCTCCTGGAGCTGGTGAAGATACATAACATGAGTCAGGGCAAAATATTATTGCGGGAATTGTTGTAATGGAAAAAAATACAAGCTGGTATTATACAAAATATTATTTTGAGGGTTGGCATATCAAGGAGTAAAACAAGCTAGTGGTAAACAAAATTTTATTTGGGGGTCATAGCTATACTAGCCTTAAGAATATTATTGTTAATATTTTTACATGAGTATATTTGATAAGGTTATAACCTTCCTTAGGAGGAGACTGTCATTATTGGCTCAAGGCCATCAGGTCTAATCTTTTAATAATTGTTGAAATGCATAGATTCTATAATCTATAACCGTCCTTAAGTAGAGACTGCCATGGTGGTTCCAAGAATACCAGGTTCAATCTTATGACAGAGAAACAAATAAATAGAAATAATCCACCAGCCACCTACTTAAAGAAACCCCAAAATGAAAATTCCCAAGAATATTGTAGCCCAAAGCTAGAGTTTCCAGGACAAAGAAAAAGTAGTGCAGGCAGCTAGAAAAAAAGAAATCAATTACCAACCAGCCATGTTAGAATCCCTCATGATTTAGTAGCCACCAAAATGAAGACATGGAGAACTGAGAAGACCACATTTCTGGTGGCATATTGTCTGAAGGCAAAGACTGTAGACTTGCAGCTAAGACTAACTTATCCACAAAAATGGAGTAGAATTCTGTGGGAGAAAATGGATTTTTAATGAAGAAAAAGAAATTCCAAACATTTCAGATGAAAAGGCCAGAACTGTAGGGTGAAATTTGATGTCTAAATATAGGAGTTAAGAGAAACATATACGTAAAGATCAATGAATAATTGATGAATAAATGAATAAAATTATATTCTATGAAAGGAAGTGATTCATATGTCTTCTCTAAAACATTTTATCAGTGGAGGTCATAGGAGAAGTCTAATTAGATGAGGCCAGGGAATGGTTCTGTTATTCCTTGATGACCTTAAGAATTGAAAGGAAAGGGAAGAGGCATACACTGGCTTGGAATCAGGAGGAAGAAGATCATAAGGAAAATTTATATTACAAATTATCCCTAAAGAGGAAAAGCACATACAGACAAGTTTTCTTTTCTTATCTGAGAGAGCAGAACTAGAAACAACTACAAGAAATGCAAGGAAAAACTTCCTAATAATTACAGATGTCTCAAATTCAAATTGCAATTGGTTTTTACTAGAAGTCTTCAAGTAAAGACTAGATAAGCACTTATTAATGGTATTGTAGAGGGTTGTAGAGAATTTCCTACTGAGATACAAGCTGGGCCACATGGATTCTGACCCATCTAACTTTTAGATTCTAGGACTACAGAGCAGAACTTATATCCACATAAATACATCTTGTTTGTCTCCATTTTGTTTGGCGTATTCCGCTTGATGCTCCTCACAAATACATATTTATTATCCACTTCATGACCTTGTTCACCAACTCCAAAATACCTTCTCTGGTCAACTCTATCTTATTCTAAAGCAAACCATGTTTATTTTTCTTATATAGTATTCTCTTTTTATGTAATGTGTCCTGATTGTTTTCATTTTTAGTTGTTTTCTGTGTTTGAGGTGAGGTTACTATTTAATTAAATTCAACAAATATTTTTAAAGAATTCATTATGTGATTTATAGCTGTTCTTTTTCTGGTGGCAAAGAATTGAAAATTAAAGGGATATCCATTGATTGGGCAATGGCTGAACAAATTGTGGTATAACCATGGTGATGGAATATTATTGTGCTGTAAGGGATGATGAACAGGATAATGATCATGGGAAGAGAAGTGAGAAAAAAATCTGAATTTTAAAATATCAAAAAACAATTGTTTCTACATGTAAATGAAATGATAAAAGTTAATATATATAGGTATTTCCAGGTTTTTTTTTTTGATGATCATTCTGTTGATAATTTCTTATGGCACAATAGTATTCCATTACAATCATATGCCACACCTTGTTCAGTCATTCCTCATTTGATGAATAATCCTTCAGTTTCTAGGTTTTTGCCACCAAAAAAAATAAAAAGAGCTGCCATAAATATTTTATAGAAATAAGTCCTTTTCCTCATCTTTGACTTAGCTTTGTATTCTTATGCAAATTTTTTTCACTTTTCTAGTTTTCAGTTTCATAGGTAATAGAGCTATAACAATCTTAGAGGGCATCTACACCTCCACCTCACATGCCCTCCTTCATTATATACAAAGAAAGTAAGGACTGGGGAAGATGTGACTCAACTCTTCAGTGTATACAGTTAAGGGATTGAACAAGAGAATCCTCAAAGTCCATCACAATGGAAATGTTGCAATCACTTTTTTTATTTGATATATAACACTCAGCAAAGGATAGAATACACATTTGGTAATCCATAAGTGCTTATTGAGTGAACTTGAATTCACCATCCATGGCTTATCACAATAACCCTTCTAAAAATTGGACAAGTTTTTCCAGGTCCATGTATCTTTCAGTGTTAGAATGTGACTTGAATATAATCAGATTTGCATCTTTAATTCATCCTTAGCTTTTTTTTGTGGGATTATAGAAATGGCTTCCATTTGCTAATACCTTGTATTTCAAGTTTTAGAAAGTATTTTCCTCACAACAGTCCCATGAAGTAGTTAGCAGAAATATTATTTTCACTTTACAAATGAACAAGTTAAGATTCAGTGTCAGTGCTAGATTGCCTAGCTGGTGAGTTTAAGAGTAAGAATTGCAATTCAGGTTTTCTGACATTAAGTCCAATGTTAGTCCCAATTCGGCACTCTGTCCCACCTACTTTTGAAATAAAAAAGACTAAAAATCATTAAAAGTGTGGGTGCTAGAAATATCACATGAAGGAAACCCACCTAGATTTTTAGCAGTCCAATTGAAAAGAAGAATCTTATTCAATAGGGAATTGGTAATCAAACGGGAGATATGCATCTCCATGCCATTGGTTTGAATAAACACCTGGGGTGAGCCCAATTGAAAGTTGTTACAAAGTAAAACTATGTCTGTTTGGATAAAGAGAGCTAAACTTTCAATCTTATTTCTATCATTTTTACAGAGAGTAGATGTATAATATCAGTGCATAATTATATAACTCTTTAGGGTTTAGGAAATTGAATAATAGGGAGACAAAGTGTGCCTAGTAAGAAGCATAACGTTTTAGAAAAGCACATCTAGGGGCAGCTGGGTAGCTCAGTGGATTGAGAGTCAGGCCTAGAGATAGGAGGTCCTGGGTTCAAATTTGGCCTCAGACACTTCCCAGCTGTGTGACCCTGGGCAAGTCACTTGACCCCCATTGCCTAGCCCTGACTACTCTTCTGCCTTGGAACCAATACACAGTATTGACTCCAAGACAGAAAGTAAAGGTTTAAAAAAAATAGAAAAGCACATCTACCAACAGGAGCATGTTCACAGAAGAGTAGCCAAGACAATGAAATGGTTGGTATCGGATTAATACAATGACATCTGGGCTATTAAACATAGCCTTCAAGCGAAAGAAGCCCCAGTTTCTCACAAGACACATAATAGTAACATTTACAAAAGACTTATTATGTTCAAGGCAATGTGCTAAATGCTTTCCAATATCTCATTTACTTTTCTCCACAACTCTGGGAGGTGGATACTATTATTCCCCTTTTACAGTTGAGAAAACTGAGGCAAAAAAGTTGGGTGACTTATCCAAAGTCAAAAAACTAGTAAATATCTGAGTCTGGATTTAAATTCAGATCTTCCTGACTCCAGGCCCAGTATTCTATTCACTATGCTATCTCACTGCCCCTAGAAGGAATGAAGGTGGATATCTTTAGGAAGATATCTCATCATAGATTCAGCCTGTAGAGTAACATTTACCTTTATCCTTCAGGGAGGGTACCAAGTATTGTTACAGTTCTTCAATAGTAGTGGAGCTCCTGCCGTCTTTTGGAGATGGGGGGTGTTCTGGGATTGTGCTCCATGGCGAGCTGGATACCATGTTTGTGTGGGAGTGTCCCCTGTCTGCTATGCAGTTGCTGCTCCAGTGGAAATAACTTCACAGTAACTAGGCTGATTTATGCCTTCTTTTTGCTTATTGGTGTGGGCATATCCTATGTGATGTTGATACCAGGAATGGAAGAACAATTAAATAAGATTCCTGGATTTTGTGATAGTGGGACAGGACTTGTGCCTTGTAATGTATTGGTTGGATACAAAGCTGTCTACCGTTTGTGCTTTGGCATGGCCATGTTTTTCCTTCTGTTTTCTTTATTGATGATCAAAGTGAAGAGTAGCAGTGATCCTAGAGTTGCAGGGCACAATGGATTCTGGTTCTTTAAGTTTGTAGCAGCAGTAGCAATTACTGTTGGAGCTTTCTTTATCCCAGAAGGACTCTTTACTACTGTGTGGTTTTATGTGGGCATGGCAGGGGCATTTTGCTTCATCCTCATCCAGCTGGTTTTACTTATTGACTTTGCCCACTCATGGAATGAATCATGGGTTGAAAAAATGGAAGAAGGAAACTCAAGATATTGGTATTGTAAAGATTAAAATTAGGGAATATGGGGAGACTGAGGCAGGTAGAAATTAGTTTCTCTCTGCAAGGAGTATTATATTTTTTAGAGGTTTATTAAAGGTTAAAGATTAAAGAATATACAAGTAAGAAACATGTGCCTAGGCCAGAGGCCTAGACAAAATAACCTCACATCACGCAAGAGACCGCCTGCTCCAAAACGGAAGTCCAAAAAGAGCCAAGAGCCCCCTCAAAAGCCTTTGAATCAGCTTAAATACCTTCTTGATCTCGGCCCAGGTGAGATTATAAGGCATTCTGGGGAAGTGGAGCAAAGGCTTGTGGGGATTGTAGTCCTGTATTCGAGTCTATTTTTTACATTCCCCGTGTGATCATTTTTGGAAAAATTAATTTTTCCCCAAAAGGATCATAAAAACATAATAAACTTAAAAGATTACAATAGTGTGAGGATAAGAGAAAAAAGAATAAAACCAATAATTGCTGAACACATTGACAAAAAGCCGTTAGGGGGCAGTCCCCTTTGGCATAAAAGTATACATACAAATAAATGTTCAATCAACCACACCCAAAGTTCAATTTTGTGCAACTTGTGGTCTGGAGGCTTCTTCATGGTGGCTTCTCCAACAGTTCAGTTCTGGATTCAGAGAGGTAGCATCTTCTTTGCCTAAAATTCTTCTCAAAAGGAATTTAAACTTTGCAATTTAAATAATGATTTTTTTTACATTCCCCCGTGTTGTGGGCAATTGAAAGATTCAGAATCAGTTAGGGATGTATGGCTGAGGTATGAGGTATACGAATCAATTGGCAAGAGATATTAAAAAGACATCAGAAAATCCAAAAGAAAAGAAAAATTTCTGGATGAAAATATAGACTATCAAAGTCTTATGTGTAAAAATTCCAAGTAGAAGAAAAATAAATCTATAACAGGTCCTTCAATCAGGGCCCAATCAAAATGATCTAAGTAATGATGCATTTACCCAGTCAGTGCCAGGACTACAGAAAGGTACCACACTATGAGAGGCAGAAAAGGGGACCAGATTATAGGAGCCAAGGTTTCAGGGATACTCGTCTGTGAGTATCTTTAGGGTGAGTGTGGATACAAGGAAAGCCTATGTCTTAACACATGTTAAACATAGTAACCTCGAGTCTTCACACTAGGTTCAAATATGCAGCTTTATTATCAGCTACAGTAATGAATTACCTGCTGTCTTTAGTTGCTATAGTACTGTTCTTTCTTTACTATACTCACCCAGATGGTTGCTCAGAAAATAAGGCCTTCATCAGTGTCAACATGCTCCTGTGCATTGGAGCTTCTGTAATGTCTATTCTGCCCAAGATTCAAGAATCACAGCCAAGATCTGGTTTGTTGCAGTCTTCAGTAATAACAATCTACACTATGTATTTGACCTGGTCTGCTATGACAAATGAACCAGACAGAAAGTGCAATCCAAGTTTATTAAGTATAATTGGCTATAATGTCACAACAAGCATTCCAAAGCAAGGGGACTCTGTCCAGTGGTGGGATGCCCAAGGAATTGTGGGACTTATGCTCTTTTTGTGTTGTGTGCTTTACTCAAACATCCGGTCATCTAACAACAGTCAGGTTAATAAACTGAATTTGACCAGTGATGAATCAACACTAATAGAAGATGGCATAGCGAGACATGATGGATCACTTGATGATGGTGATGATGTTCACTGAGCAAAAGATAATGAAAGAGATGGTGTTACTTACAGTTACTCTTTCTTTCATTTCATGCTTTTCTTGGCTTCACTTTATATCATGATGACCCTGACCAACTGGTACAGTTACAAACCTTCTCATGAGATGACCAGTAAATGGACCTCAGTTTGGGTGAAAATCTCTTCAAGCTGGATTGGTATTGTGCTGTATGTTTGGACACTAGTGGCCCCACTTGTCCTCACAAACCGTGATTTTGACTGAACTGGAGTTCTGAAATGAAAGTTCTTTTGCTTCTTGCTCATTTGAATTGACAGTATTCCAGACTTTGATGTAAATATGTGTGTGTGTTAACAAGGTAACCTACCTGGTGTTAGTCTGCATGGCATAGATCGTGTCACTTTCAATTTTACTTGGTATTTTCTTGCTAAGCTCACCGATTTATGTTGGACTTAATAGCAGTGAAATATAGTCAGTATTGTGTGAGGTAATAGAAAAAATAGGGGTTCTAAGGAATACTTCATAGGTATAGAGGAAAAGTGAAATAGTGAAAGCAAAAATGTTTGCTTGAAATTGACATTTTTTAAGTATGTTGGTATTAAAGAAGTTATTTTATCAACTTTATATAAATAAGCAAGTTAGGATTTCCTTCCAATAATACATGATGACTTGCTTCAAAAACACACCCTAGTAAGAAATTTATTATTCTGTAATTCTTTAAAATATGTTCTATGGACATTTTTTTCTGACACCTGGTATCTCCCCAGATTTTTCATTCCATGAAATGTGGTTTTGGATTATATAAATATGCAAATTGTAATTAGTAGTGCCCAAGTAATACATTTAAAATTTCCCAAAGTTGGAAGATTTTTATAGGCAGGTACAGTTTTATTACTTTTGTTAACTACTCCTCCTTAGAGTTGGTGGCATAAGAGTGATCATTCAGTAATAACCCCAAATCAAGAAATCCATTTTTTTAAATGTACATGTTATATGTAGAAGAAACTTTTATTAACTTTTCAAAAAGCGAATTTTGAGTTCATAAAATAACAATCATGGCTTAGAGTCACATTATAGGAAGGATTTTGGAAGTCAGCTAAAGGAAAAAATGAAGTAGATTTTTGACCTGGGGAAGAAATTTTAGAGCTGGAATAAGACCTTAAGAGATTACAACCATCTCATGTTACAGATGAGAAAATAGATCCAGAGATGGGGAGGTCATTGTCAGTTTTAGAACTAGGTTTCCTGACTAGTTAAGTGCATTTGTCATTACACTGACATGGCACCAAAATTTCTTCCACAAAATGTATTGTTCATAGTATGTGTTGTACCTGATCTGTTTTGGATTACTCCTTGTAATTCTTGTGGCAAGCTGGCATGCCTACAGTTAATGGCAGAATTATTTGACCCAATGCTAAGGAATGAAACCTGGCATAAAGTTTTTTGTGCAGTTTAAAAGGTGGTTGGAGCCTGGTGCTTGGAGTGGAGGCCCTCAGACTGTTTCTCCATTTTGGTCACGTGAGTGATAGGGACTGATCTCTTTTCTTTGCCTCGGCTATCCAAGGGCTTGGGCCTTTTGGCCCAGCCTAAGCAGAGTGGGTATTTAAGCCCTATTCCCTTCTCTCCCTCTCTCTCTCTCTCTCTCTCTCTCTCTCTCTCTCTCTCTCTCTCTCTCTCTCTCTCTCTCTCTCTCTCTCTCTCTCTCTCTCTCTCTCTCTCTCTCTCTCTCTCTCTCTCTCTCTCTCTCTCTCTCTCTCTCTCTCTCTCTCTCTCTTCTCTCTCTCTCTCTCTCTCTCTCTCTCTCTGTTTCTCTCTCTCTCTCTCTCTCTCTCTCTCTCTCTCTCTCTCTCTCTCTCTCTCTCTCTCATACCTTTCTTCCTACTGTTTGTAATTAAAAATTCCATAAAAGGTTGACTGCTGACTTGAGTTTTCATTTTAGGAATTACATAGCTGAATTCCTTGGCAACCTTAAATTAATATATCTCAGTCTTTTAAAGTGATTTCCATATCACAGTAGGAGGAAGAAATCATTTCTATGTATACTATACTGAATTTACTACTGTTATAGATTCTATTGATCTTGTTATTTGTTATTGATGATGGATAGCTGACTTGAGTTGTTAGGGTCACTTGGTGGTAGATGGTGTATAAAGCTGCTGGACAATCCAACAGGATTGATTTTTACTATCAGGAGAGGCAGGGATAGAAAAAGGATATTGGAATATGAAGGATATCTTGAATCTAAAACTAAAGTGTCTAACTCCACCCTGAATACCTCTGTCCTGCAAGGGATGTCTTCAAGTCTGAGATCAGACCTAACATAACTTTCTCTCTATCTAAAGATATAATATCTAACTCACTAAGCTATTCTGACAGTTTATTTTAAATTATACAGTTTTCTTAACTTATATTAAAAAAAAATCCTCCAGCTTCCTCAAAGTGATAATCAACTGAATGGCAATGTGTTCTGTCTCTTCTCTCAGCAGGGGGTCAAAATTGACACTATTCAAGTGAGAGTGAAACAGTGACCCCTTCTGGCCACCTTTCCCTGTTTCAAAGGAAAAGCAGTCACTTCACTCAATCATCCTCAGATCTCAAGATGTTCCTGTCTTCTCCAAAATAACTCTTACAAAACTCAGAGTTATCCAAAGCAACCTGCCAGTCACCTCCTTCAAGCAAGGAAGCTAAAGAGAGTGAGCCGTTTCCCAACTGTCTTTCCTTTACTAAAATTCTCTTCCCAATCACTCACAGAAAATTCCTTCCTTACCTGCTTAAAGGAGCCAAGGTAAAAATAAAACCTCTTTCTCTTATACTAAGTCCTTATTCTAACTAGGTTAATTAACTCATTAATTCTTATCATTACACTACCCTGTGCCCCCCTGACTAATACTATCCACCAGGAAGAGAAACAGAAATCCACAGAGACATATGCAAGAATAATCTCTCCTCAGAAAACAGACAATTCACCAATGCTATTCACAAGACTGAAGAGAATCTGAGTCTTATCTTCACTATGTGAAATAATATAGTCATATATATGAATTTACTTTCACTTTAAGAACAGTCCCCAAATTTCTAATAGAGGAGTTTTAATATCTTTTGTGTCATGGATCTCAGTGGAAATCTGGCAAAGTCTGCAAACGCCTTCTTGGAATAATATCATTAAGTCCATAAAATTAAATGCACATACATACAAAGCAAAACAAATTATTTCAAAATTTTAATTTTTTTAGCTAACAAAAATGAGCCTTTCTAACTCTACCTGTTTCCCAGATGAAAATGAAAGAAAACTAAAACTTGTAATAAATCTGAACAATCAAACAAAAAATTATCATATTGACCTGTAAAATGTATGCATGTATGCATACACACACACACATATATATATATATAAAAGTTTCTATCCATGTCCATAATCTCTATTAAGAGGTGGGCTACATGTTTTCTTATGAGTCCTTTGGAATACCGGTTAGTCATTGAACTGTTAAGCCTTTTTCAGGTTTTCAATTTTATTTTTCTTTACAATGGGAAAATAATCATATTAAATAGTTATATATATATATATATATATATATATATAGGTAGGCATAACTATACTATATTATATATGTACATTCACAGCTCTGTAAATACATTGATTCACAGATACATACATGCATATATGCAAACATAGGAGCTCAGTGACCACAGATTAAGAACCCCTGTTCTAAAGGTGCTGCATTTGACTAATTCAATATATTGTCATCAGGAATAGGCTTTCCTCTTTATATTGAAAAAGTCATAAAACAGATATTAAAAATTAAATCTGTATGCAATTTTTTCAAAGCACTACTACTAATATTCAGCCACATGAAATTCCAAAGCATCTACTTTTATCCTTCATTTCAGTGCTGAACCAGATATATGCTCTACCACCACTGGCCATGGTGCTGACTGGCTCTTTGATAACATTGCTAGCACATACCTTCCACTGAAGAAACTAAGTAGGGATTAGAAAAGACTTGGAGGACTAGAGTGGTGTGTCTGTGAGTGTGTGTGTGTGTGTGTGTGTGTGTGTGTGTGTGTGTATGTGTGTGTGTGTGTTGGAGGGATGGGGGTGATCAACCAACAGTTCCTTCAAATATCTGAAGTACTTTCTTATGGAAGAGGAATAGATCTTTTCTGCTTTCCCCAAAGGACAGAGCAGGAGAAATAAAGGAGAAATTGAAGAGAAAAAGATTTCAGGTCTATGTCAGGTATTGCTTCTTTAAAATTTGGAGTTTTCTATCTCTTTTATTTCTTTTGGAAGTATAGAAATTAGGTATTTAGTCTGATGTATGTATCCTCTCTCCCATTAGAATGTAAGGTCTCTATAGGCAAAGATTGCTTTTATTTTTCTTTTGAATCCTTAATACCTAGCACTGTAGTAACAGTATCAGCAGTGGTAGTGAAAAGAAAAATAACTCACACCTTTTAAGTTTTCAAAACACTGCATATACATATTCTCATAACATCTATGTGAGATAGGGCTTATTTTATGCCCAATGTTCAGATGAGAAAACCAAGGCAGACAGAGGTTGCTACATGCCCACAGTCACACAGCTAGTATCCACTGTGTCACCTAGCTACCTATCAAGAACTTAATAAATACTTGCTTACAGATTGGTGATGCCATTCCTATAGAAAGTTATTCAGAAGGGAGCTGAGTTTGTTAAAAGTTATTGAAAGTTAATTAAAAATATTAAAGGATGAACATATTATCGAAATAAATTATACTACTATGGCACTTTAAGGTTTTTACAAAATGCTTTTCTTATAACACTGTGAAATAGATAGCAAAACAATGACTATAAAAGGTTGCCTGGCACAGTGGATAGAGTGTTGGATTTGAAGCCAAGAAGAAATGGGTTTAGAGTACACCTTTGAAACTTAATAGCTATGTGACTTGGGGAAACTGTTTAACCTTCCTAATCATCAATTTCCTTATCTATAAAATAGTGTAATACCATCTACTTCTTTGGGCTAATGTGAGGACCAAATGTCATAGTACATTAATGTACTTTGCAAACCTTATATCACCATTTTAAAATGAGCTTATTATTATTCAAATTGTGCAAAGGGGACATACTGAAGCTGAGCAGATAAATAACTTACTTAAAATCATGAAACTTATTGGTATGAAGGATAGGATTAAAATCCATTCTCTCTAGTTCAAATCTAGTAGCTTTTACCTTAGAGTAGTTAAAAAAATAGAAATGAGCAAAATTTTTGAAAGCATAAAAGATAGGGAGAGGATAGGATAATTTGTTTTGTGACCCGTCCAAATTAAAGTAATAAGTCATGTACTTATCTGTAATATAATTCCGATAAAGAGCTGTAGTTCAGCATAATAGTAATCAGTTTTTATAAACAATTTACAGATCTATGAGACACATTCATGAGTTTTTATATTTTGACCAAGCCAAATCTCACCTAAAATATACTTGGCACCATTTCCAGAAGTAATACATGGCATCCAATAGTTTTTGTTGTAGATCTTATCCCTCCTACACTTTATCCCTCATACATTTTAAAGTATATATTCTACAAATAGTTCAGCACTAGTCATTAGCCCCATGTAATTATGCACATATTTACAATCATTCTTATCACAAAATTCCAAGAAGTAACACTTAATAATGAATTGAACTTAGTCCAATATAATTCATTATTTATAGTTCTAGATCTGCTAGTGGAAGAATGAGATGCTCCCATGAAGATACTGTTCCCTCTTGTAAGTATGTGTCTCCTAGCCTATAACTTTATCCATGTCATCCAGAAGATTACAGATTTCTATCATCTTTGAAATGGAAAGTTCCTTTTGATTTAGCCAATGTTTACTATTTTCTCTAGAAGGTCTGGATCAAGAAAATCCTAAATTATTACTCAATCATCTATAGGAGTTAAGTAAAGTACACTAATGGATATAACTTATCATAGAAAATGGGGTATACATATTTTCTGGTTTACATATATATATACAATTTTAATAATAATTTTCAGCATTCAGACTCCATCAGTTCTTTTTATGGCAGTGGATAGTCCTATGAGGCATTAAGAGTTGTCCTGGATCCTTGTATTGCTGATTGATCATTGTGCATCACTTCTGGTACTGTATTTGATGTTTTCCTGTTTTATTTCACTCTGCATTGCTTCATATAAGTCTAAGATTTTTTTGTGATGATCCTGTTTGTCATTTATTAAGTTATAATAGTATTCCATTACAATCATATTCCATGACTTGTTCCATCATTCTCCAGCTAATGGACATCCCTTCAGTTTCTAGCTCTTTGCTACTACAAAAGGAGCAGCTCAATACTTTTGAACACATAAATCCTCTTCCCCATCTTTGATCTCCCTGCGATATAGACAGAGTAATGATATTACTGAGTCAAAGGGTATGCACAGTTTTATGGCCCTATGGGCATGCTTCCAAATTTATCTCCAAAAGAAATAGACTTTCCAGTATCCTAAAATAGTGACACTGCCCTCTGTAATGCTGACTTGTGCTGATTTTGTAGACTCACAGAGCTACTGAGTTGTTAATAATATTAGAAAGAATCTATTCCACTTTGAATAGATTTAATGCCTGTGATATCCCTGACAACTGGTAATCTAGTTTTTTAGTGTAATGGGAAGAATATTAATTTTGGATTCAGAGAACTTGAATTTAAAAGCTTTGGCTCTGGTATAGGCTACTTGTGTGGCCTTGTCCAAGTTCCTTAAATTTGGGAACCTCAGTTTCCTCATAAAAAAGAAAAGAACATTGGAATGGATGATTTCAAAATTGTTTCAAACTTTAAATCATATGATCTCATGATATACTGTGATTAAAAATTCATCCATTTTCCTTTTTCCCATCAATAACTACAATGAATTATCATAATTAAATATATATATTCTATTTTCTGTTAGACATATGAAGTAAATAATAAAAATAAATCTATTGAGAATTTTTCTTTGGAGATAAAACCTCATATTTAGGGCTAACTTCTCAAAGTCATTTAAACTACAAATGAAAATATGAAAAATAAACACAAGATATTTTGGCCAGAAAAAAAAAAACTTTACTAATGTAAATGTCAGTTGTTTTTCTTGACATCTCCATGGTTTTTGTTTTTTACAGTATTTCTCTCTTCTTTCCCATTGAGATTCACTGACACATTCACTGACTTCACTAACTTCAAGTGAGAATGTTATAAATAAAATTCTAAATGTAGCAGTATTTTAATGTTCTCTTTGCACATAAATCACAGGGAAACTTGAAAGACATGCTAACCATACCTGTTCCTCATTTGTATCTATGTTTTTGACATTTCCTGGTGAGATTTTGTGAGTAAAAGGGGAATCTTTGTTTCACTTTAGATTTTCAAAGGGAAAAAATGAGGAAAAGGTAACTTGAAGTACCTGGAGTAAATTGCTCTGAGTTGCATACTTGGGGAGGAAGAATTGGTAAGACCTGAATGGTGCTTAAGAGCTTTTTAATCTCATTCTGTTTTCCTTAATTATTATTTTCCAAATAATAGCACTAAACTTTCTAGAAAGGTTCTATTAAAAGGTATTTAAGCTATATTTAGGAGTATGGTATAGAAAAAGAAGAAAGAGAAGGGTACAAAATTGAAAAGAGTGGGGAAGAAATGAAACAATAGACACAGACACAGAGACAAGGAGAGTACTCAGACAGATAGAAGCAGATAGAGGGACGGACAGACAGAGATGGTGAGAGACATTTAGCAAATGTCATCTCTTAAACATTCAGGTTCTGAAAAATCTGAGTGCTTGTGGAAGAATTGTGTATGGCCATCAGTGCACACTGTTTTTGAGGGAGTATATAGTATTTTATGCATTTGGGAGGCTGTATGTGAGTAATGTTTCTCTTTCTTTTGAATTCTGTTGTTTAATCTATAGTTTTTATAGTTTATGCCACCTAGAGTTATTTTTTGACTGAATTTTTATGGTAAAAACACTGAAGCTGAATCCTTCTCTTATATTATTGGAGTTAAATGTCCTAATCTTTCTTCTGTAATCATGTCCAGTATGAATGGGTAATATAACTAGGAATCCAAGCAAAGCCATGTGTTTTATATATATATATACATATATATATATATATATGTTAGATTAAAAAAAAGTGAATGAGGCATTCTTCTTAGGATAGATGGAGCCCAGAATTATAAAGCAGTATTTGACAAGGTAGACTAAACCCTTGTTACTCATTTTTGATGCCCGATTTGTATTTCTACATCCAATAACTAGTTACTGTGGGAAATAAAGTGCTGTTTCTTTGTAATTAAAAAGAAAGACAAACTATGGATAATATGTGAGGCAGAGAATTCCGTATTCATTCCTTTGCTCACTGAGAACCTCTGAGGAAACAGGGTTTCGTGACAAATGAACTCAGTTTGGGGTCAACGAACTAGGGATCCAATCTCTGTGCTTTTATTTATTTTCTTTGTGATTTGGCACGAGGTATTTCAGCTCCGTGGGTCTTAGTTTGTTCATCTGTAAAAGGAAATGGCTGGAATAGATTATTTTAAAGGTCTCTTCCCGCAGGAAATCCCAAGAAGTCAAAATGAAATTGGCTGGCTCATTACGTGGTGTCCTCCCATTAATGGAGATATGCAAGCACAATATGGATGAGTTAAATGTTTTATGCTGAAGAATGGGTATTCTTACTTTGGTAACGGTTGAACTGGATAGCTTTTGAGACTCTTTCAAACTCTGACATTCTGTGTTTCTGTGATTTTGTAACCTTCTTCCCCCCCCCCCCCCACCCCCTCCCCGTCCTTCAGCCCCAGTCCACCCAGCTCCCACAGCTAAGCTGGAGTGAAAGCCTCTTCTTATCCCTAAGCGTTCTCTGTCCCCTTCAGTTGGGTCGAGCCTGTCAATAGCCTGGAAAGGCTGAACATCACAGTCGGTCACCAGAGGGCGCTACGTCCTTTCGTACCAAGACCTGAGCTTGGAAGTTAAGGAGCTTGAAGGAAAAGGCAGTGCCCGCGTGGACTGTTACCCCGGCAAAGCAGATCACCAGGAGAAGATGAAGCGAGCATTACTTGGCCAAGTCCAGCAGTACGTCCAGCCCGAACTGTCCAGAGTCTGAGCCTTACTTCGTAAAGGTTCGTAAACGACTGCTCCCTGGCGACACTTGTGGGTCAGTCAGTCTCTGTTCTGAGTGGGCTCGTACAACCACCCATTACTGGTCTCTGGATAGGTGTAGGGTGGCTGTGTACTAGAGTAAGACTATTTGTTGACATAAAGGTTGGCTTTGTATCCTGTTGCCGATGGGGTTGTGCTGGGACGGGTAGGGCTTTTTTGGGGTGGTGGTGGTGGTGGTAGTGGTGTTTAGGATATGTGTGTGTGTGTGACAGAGAGAGAGAGAGAGAAAGAGAGAGAGAGAGAGAGAGAGAGAGAGAGAGAGAGAGAGAGAGAGAGAGAGAGAGAGAGATTGTGTGTGTGTGTGTGTGTGTGTGTGTGGTGTGTGTATTCCTTAACTATCCGACATTGGCATAATGGTCTTCATTTAGCGGAGTTTGTACTCCTTGGAATGGATGGCTTGGTTTCCTTGTGTGTCCCCGAGAGTCTTGCCTAAATTGACGGTAGCTTTAAAAGTCCAGCATAGGAAAGCGTACCCACTCTCCAAGTTGACAATGAAGTGTAAATATCTTAGCTAGGGCTGGGGTGGGCTTCGTGTCTATGCCTCGAGGGAGCGGTTTTGAAATTAAGTTAAGGGAAGAGTTTCCAAAATGCCCTTCTTTGTGCCTAAGGAAGCCAAGTCCCGAGGCAAAGGGAAAGGAGGGAGGTTGGAGAACGGGAAGGGGAGGAGAAAAGGAGGGCCCAGGAATCCGCCCTTCGTGGGATGTGGCCCTTGGGGAAGGTAACGGGGGTGGAGGGTGTGGGTATGGGCAGAACCCATCAGAGACAGGTTCCATCTCTTTACCTCCTGGTCCTTTTCAGGAAGCCGAGAGTGCTGCGGAAAGCACTCAGGCCCCCAGACTGAAGCGGTGATGCAGAAGGAAGGTGGAGGGTCCTGCCTCCCTGGTCGAAGTTGGGGTCAGCCAGCAGCGCAACCTACCGGGGCCCAGATGTGACCTGGCTCCAGGGCGGGGGCGGGAAGAGCTCCCTGGACCAGAGACTTCCCACGGTGCTCTGACCAACCTGCGTTAGAATCACCCACCCAGGAGCTGAGGAAGGTCAGAACCTCAAAGCGACTTGAAAACTGAGAGCAGCTAAGGTTTGAGTCGAGAATCCCTGCGACATCTCTTAAATTTTTTTTTTAATTGCCAGGATTAAAGGGGCCAGAGAGAAGGAAGGGGTGGGGGTGGTTGTTGTATGTGTGGGGTGGATAGAGGTCAAGGCCTGATTTTCATTGTATCTAGGGAGCCTTCCCTTGGTTCCCTCTCAGGATGAAGAAATCCCAGAGCCCAGGATAATTGTATCTTAGTGGAAGGACCTGCTCCCCAGATTCTATCTCGAGTGAAACATACAAAGCACCTCCTGGTTTCTCGTTAAGTCTTGTGGCCTGAGTTCTCTCCTCTCTAAATCTGAGGAATCCCAGGCTGGGTGGGAAGTGGGGAAGGCGGGGCAGGGCTTCAATACACTGCCCACAACTCACTTGCTTTTGCTTCTTACTGGATACCCAATGTCAAACAAACTCAAAGGTTTGTTTGACGGTCAGCTGGGGACCAAAAATCATTCCCTCTCCAGGCCACTTGCTCATTGAATTTGGACAATGAAATTGAATTGGCTTTTTCTCTTCTGAACTCCCAGTTCTGGGACCCAGGCCCCAAAGCCATTGATTAGCTCTTGTTTGTGTTTAGGATTAGATTCTAAGCAAAGCCAGGACTAGCAGAGGGAGTCTGACAAACAGGTATTTGTAGCTAGAACATTTAGCGCCTTCAAAGAAGGAGCCCTAAATAAGATTTAGTTTGGCTGCTAGAAAAAAACTCAAAAAATGTCATTGTTAACAAACCCTGATCACCAAAAAACCAAAATGAAACAAAAACAAAAAAACCTTTGTTTGATTTGTTTCTAGGGCTAAGGAAATTTGAAGCTAGCCAGCAAAGAAGTTGGGGGCTTCCCCAATCCAGTAAGAACATCCAGGAGATCATATGGAGGATGTTAAACAACAAATCAAAGGAGCACTTCTTGATATGGTTGTTGGGAAATTATATTAGAAATCTAATGTCACTTAATGTGACACACTTCAGTGAAAATGAAGAACCAGAGGAATGGACAATAGATTCCTAGATTTACCTGACAATTTCTCCTGTGTGGTGGGTATCATTTTTTGAAGAATACACAGGGCGGCATACACAAGGGACTAGTCAAACTCTAGATGGGGTCATACTGGAATTTGAAAATGGGAATCATCAGCAAATTCTAAGATGCCAAAGGAACTTCATTAGAAGTATTCTGGGACTTGGGTTCAATTCCAAAAATCAGTGATTTATTTATTACCTATAGAACTTTGGCAAGTCATATTTTGACCTTGATTTCCTCATTTTGATAATTAGGAGGTTATAATAGATGTCCTTGAAGGTTTCTTACAGTGCTATTCCTTTGATTCTCTGACTTGGGTTGCAAATTATAAATACATATCTAAAAATTGGCTGCCAGTTGTTACTGGAATACAGACATCTATGTAAAGGTGAAGAAATTTCAACAGAAGCTTTAGATCAACTTGGTGAAAAACACAATAGAGACATAATGCCCTTGAATGACACAACTATGGACAGAGGAGGGCTGGTAGTGGAAAGGGACTTCTCCTTCCGCATCCTTACTGCCTGCTTCCTTTCACTATTGATCTTGTCTACACTTTTGGGAAATACTTTGGTGTGTGCAGCTGTCATCAGGTTTCGCCACCTAAGGTCCAAGGTGACCAATTTCTTTGTCATCTCGTTGGCTGTTTCTGACCTCTTAGTAGCTGTCTTGGTCATGCCCTGGAAAGCTGTTGCAGAAATTGCGGGTTTCTGGCCCTTTGGCTCCTTCTGCAATATCTGGGTGGCATTTGATATCATGTGTTCTACGGCCTCCATTCTAAACTTATGTGTCATCAGTGTTGATAGATATTGGGCTATTTCCAGTCCCTTTCGCTATGAGAGAAAAATGACCCCCAAGGCAGCCTTCATTTTGATCAGTGTTGCTTGGACTCTGTCTGTGTTGATTTCCTTCATTCCAGTGCAGCTGAATTGGCATAAGGCCAGTCCCCTGAGCTCACCAGATGGGAATGTTAGTTTGCAAGATGAGACAATGGACAACTGTGACTCTAGCCTGAGCAGGACATATGCCATCTCTTCTTCTCTTATTAGTTTTTACATTCCAGTGGCTATCATGATAGTAACATACACGAGGATCTACAGGATTGCACAGAAGCAAATAAGACGAATCTCAGCTTTGGAGAGAGCAGCAGTTCATGCCAAGAACTGCCAGAACACTACTGGGAATGGGACAAATGTAGAATGTTCCCAGCCAGAAAGTTCCTTCAAGATGTCCTTCAAAAGAGAAACCAAAGTTTTAAAGACTCTGTCAGTGATCATGGGAGTGTTTGTATGCTGCTGGCTACCTTTTTTCATATTGAACTGCATGGTACCCTTCTGTGAATCTGATTTGCCTTCTGGGGAAACAAAACCCTTCTGTATTGATTCTATTACCTTTGATGTTTTCGTGTGGTTTGGATGGGCAAATTCCTCATTGAACCCTATAATTTATGCCTTTAATGCTGATTTCCGAAAGGCATTTTCTACTCTCTTAGGATGCTACAGGCTCTGCCCAACTGCCAACAATGCGATAGAGACAGTTAGCATCAACAATAATGGGGCTGTGTTTTCAAGCCATCATGAGCCCAGAGGGTCCATTTCTAAGGACTGTAATCTGGTTTACCTGATTCCACAAGCTGTCACCTCCCGAGACACAAAGAAGGAAGAAGGTGGAGGCTCCAAGCCATTGGAAAAAACCTCTCCAGCTTTATCTGTCATTTTGGATTATGAAGTTGATCTATCTTTGGAAAAGATTAACCCCATCACACAGAATGGACAACACAAGACCTGAACCGTAAGATGAATCCTGTAAAATATGCTAGTCGAAACAAAAACAGAAACCTTCTGAGATTTCCTTTTTTTTGTTGTTGTTGAGAAACTAAGCTACGGTGAGTTTTCATGCTCACAAAAAAGCTAACTGCTGCTTCTACTCAGCATACAACTTTGTTTTATATCAGTCCAGTATATTTTTGATTTATAGGTATTTCTGTACTGTTCATACTGAATGAAACAGAATCGGTTAAAGGTATAAGACAAGGATTAGCTCTTCATCTCTATAATTATTTATAGAAACTATTTTTTATCAGTGACTGAAGATAGGGCAAGAAATCATGAATAAACAGTGACACTTAAAAAACAAATGCCACTTCCAGAAAGAAATAAGAGTGTTGAGTTTGCCATGTATAAATAGGTGCTAACATGTTTCAAACCAAGTTTTCAGATTGTAAAGTTGGGTAAATGCCTTCGTAAATTATTTCTGAAAAAAATGAGCCTTATAGAAAGAATGAATATTTTTAAGTTTGGGAGATGCTTTGTTAATACTGGTTTTATTTATTTATTGTTTAAATTGCTATTTTTAATATGTTACAACAAATCTATATTTATCTTATTTAAAAGTATTGTCTGATGGGAGATCTCTGAGACCTCATGATTACAATTTTTAAATATTTGACTGATCAACATGTTAGTGTCAGTCAGTAATGAAAATGTTGAAAAACATATAGTTGGAGTAATCTGCTTATGTATACTTCAAAATTACAACAAAAGCTAAGTAAGAATAAAGTTGAGCTGTGACATTTCTTCTGAATTCATCAGAGATCAATACAGGATCAGAGCTGGCAAGGAAAAAAATGACAGCTCATTTTTTTCCCCAACAAGGATTTAAAAACACAATGGATTGCTCCTATTCTTTACATTACTTTCCCGTTACAAAGAAGTCTTAAGAAAACAATCAGCAGCTCTGTAAATACTTTCCACAGGAAGACCAACTTAAGAGGAATCATGCTTCCTAGTTGAGAGCTGAGTCTCCCGCAACCAGAAGCATCAGACGTTTTGTATTTATGTAAAATAATCGGCTTCTCAGTCTTTTCTTATTTCAAGTTTTGGCTATCTTTTTTTTCCCCCATGAACAAAACCAATGACTGATGGTAGAAATGCATAGTGACTCTGATAAGTCTTGCTACCTACAAGACTGTGTATTTACAGTAACACCAATAAGAAGAGAACATACTGTGTATCCTGCTTCTTTACCAACATCATATTTCTTTAACATCAGACTACCTTTCCTGCTTTACTTTTGACCTGAGAATCAAGTCATTTTTCAGTTTTATTCATGTTAATAGTCCATTGAACAAACAGCAGTGCCTCATTACCATCTGGGATTAAGATGTTTCTGGAGAGGGGACCCCCATCATTTTCAGATGTGTTGCCAGCAGCAAAAAGTCACTGGGATTTCTTTTGTGGCTACAGATGCTTCCACTGTATTTTCAGCAAAGTTCCTGCTTCTCTCATTCCCTCTGTGCTTTAAGGAACATCCCTTTTGCAGCAATGTCCAAGTGATGGAGTAATCTTGTGTAGTCCAAGAGAGGACCTTGGTTCTTAAATGAGAAAAAATGAGAGAAAATCTTATTTGGGAAGACCTGCTTAAAGGAGTACTGAGGGAGGGGGAAAGTAAATATTTACTGAAAGAATTCATCATGCATCAGGTCTGTGTTATATATGTATTGTGAATATGTTTTCCCAAGGATTTTTTTTGGCTTGTATTCTTTCATACATATAATAAAATTATTTTGTGGACACAAATGGAAACAGAAGCATTTACATTGCATTCCTTAAAAGCACATTGCTTGGGGGTCTTTCAGATTCAGACATCAAGAGAAAAATATTAGATTCATATTCAAATAGCAGCCTAGTGTATAGGAAAGGGCACTGGATTTAGAGCCAGATGTGGGTTTGATTTTCTCCCAATATTGACATTTACTTATCACGTGACTCTGGGAAGGGGACTTTAACCTCTCTGAGTCTTGGTTTCCCTAAATATAAAATTAGCAATACTCCTTGAACTTCTTTCCTCACAGGGTTGGTTGTGAGGAAGATGCTCTGTAAATTTTAAGGCAATGGGGAAAATCAGAGTTATTATTTTGATAAGTGCATGGGGTTTTTAAAGCTGAAATGTCTTTCTGCTAGGTGCTGTGCTACCCTTAAACACATGAGTATATTCAGAATCAGAAAATGTGTGATTTCAAAAATATGTCCATGCTTTAAAGTTTCTCATCTTTGAAAAGGAATATTTTTAGATGTCTAAGAATTGTCTTTTTCTGGTTATGATTTCATAAACTTGAAAGGTCACTGAAGGCTACTTTCTATTTTCCATATAGTTCATTTCAGCAAGCATTTAATTATTTTTATTTTCACTTTTTAAAACCATTACATCTTAGAATCAATACTATGTGTTTGTGTATTGGTTCCAAAGCATAAGAGCAGTAAGGGCTAAGCAATGGGTGTTAAGAAACTTGTCTAGGGTCACACAGCTAGGAGAGTCAACAAACATTTATTAAAGGAGAGTGTGTTACAGTTAGGGTTCAAATCCAGCTTACTATTTTAGTAGTCCTCTTTGGGCAAACCACTTAACCTTGTGCCTTAGTTTTCTCATCTGTAAAAAGAAGGGGATACCTCAAATGGCTTCTGCCACTCCTAGTTCTAGATCTGTGATATTCTGACTTACAGCATACAGGGACCTGTGATTGGTTCTGGGGATACAAGGACAAGACAACCTAATCTCTGCTTTTAAATGTCTTATTATCAAACACTATTTAAGTGGGTACACAATATATTTTTAAAATTAAATAGTAGTCATTATTTTGAACATGGTTGCTTGATATTGAGGTCTATTGTGCAAGGTAGGTAGCATAGTGTAGTGTGTGGACTAAGGGGCAGGAAACTTGAGTTCCATTTGTAGCTCCACTTTTAACCTGTGCCACTTTGTATCCCTGTCAGTTCCAAGCACTGTGCTAAGTAAGCACTGGGGCTACAAAACGAAAATAAACAAAAGGACGTGAAAACCCAACCTCCACTCTCAAGTAACTAGGAAATCTCAGGTGGAGACAACATGTAAAAAGCTTTGTATATACACACGATATGTATCTATAGCATGTAAATGACAGGTAGTTTCAGAAGAAGGCCACTTTAATTTCTTCCTTTAAAAAATACTAATGACTTGAATTAACTGTAATGTTTGAAGGTTTCCACAATCCTCAGGAATCTCATGGAATAAGCAGTCCAGGATTTGCTATTCTCATTTTACAAGTGAGGAAAGTGAAGTTCAAAGAATAGAAGGGACTTACTGAGCTAGTCACACTAGATGAAACAGAGGTCTCATTTTCCTTGTTCCATGCTCTTTGTTTCCTTTCTAGTCTAAGCATTCTATGATGCTGAGATACAATACATACATAGATGGGTGCAGGATTTTTAAAAAAGAAAACATGGGTTATGATGCTGAATTTGCCAAGTTCTCCCTGCTAGGAAACAACATCCCTTGGAGCTACTGAAAATGCATGATCTTGCTAAAAGGGTAATCCCCACCCTCACCCCAGAGGAATGGTAGTGACTGACCAGTAGATAAAATGGAGGCTGGGCTTGCAAGCAGAGGATTAAATCTGCCATTCTAAACATCACACAGCAGATGGTGTCTTTTCAAATTCCCTATTTGCCTTTCTGGGCATGAGAAGAGAATAAACATATTTGCAGTTGGCACCCAGAATGCAACATGGTTTTCCTTTTAGCCATATTTCTTTTTCTGTGAACTTTTCTTTCCTGAAGCTGAATTTCCTTTTTCAATGTGGAGTTGCATATTGTGGCAACCAAGATGCTTTAAATGATGTCATTTTTCAATTGAGAAAATGAAGTTAAAAAAAAAAACACCCATCCCTTCTCGTGCTGAAATTATAGATCCAGCTAAATGATTTACTTTGGTGAAAGAGCACAAAGTAAATGACATACCTAGAAATTATGTCAAACAATTATAGGATTCAATACAATATCAAAGAGACTATAATTTTCTCTCTTGGCATGTTGGATTGATAGATAAAATGCATCGTGATAAATGTTAATTTCACTGAAAAGAGCTTCCAAAGAACTCAATTTGCAGCCCTAAAAGCAAAATTATAGCATGACTTTCATTTAACCTTTAACTACTCATTGCTCTGCCTTATTAATACTAAGGTTAAGTAAAACATGTTACGAATATTGACATTTAATTTGAAGAACATTTTTCCTTACATTTCTGAGAAGATTTTTTCTTTCTCCTAATCAAAAATGAGGAACTCTTAACTTGTGTGTGAAATGATGGGAAATGGGATAGACTGATGGAAGCCAGAAGCTTGGGATCCATGAGATCTGGGTTTTAATTCTGACCCTGTCACTGACTTTTCCCAGGAATGTAAGCAGGGATGTTGTAAGGCTCAGATGAGATAATACATGTAAAGTACTCTGTAAACCTTAAAGGGCAATGTAAATGCTATTTTATTAGCATTAAGTAATTGGTATATTGTTTTATTACTCTTATTATTAGCCTCCAGTCACCAGGCCTCAAGTCTGTTGATGATTTCATTCCCCAGTTCTTTTACACTCCTGCTGAGCTTGAGCAATATTTACAGAGCAATACAGGGGCATACTGATAAATATTTAACAACTAGTCTAAACAGGAAAAAATAGCATACTCACTTTCAAGTTTATTTTGTATTATTAACAGTTTCTTAAGTTTAAGAATCAACCCAACAATAAATCAAGCTCTGATTTGAAGTGATTGGCAGTCTCCATGGTGTGAATGCTCACAATGAACATTTTACAACCAGCTTGGAGAATCAGGTTCCAGTTGGTTCCAACATACCCTTCAATATAAGGCAAGCCATTTAATTGCTTTGTATTAATTCTTCACTCCTGTATCATGGGATTGATAGAATTGTCCAATTTTTTTTGGTGTCCAGATTGCTATTTTGGAGATTGTATGGTAAAAACAAATTGAAGTAATAATAAAAACAATGACATTTAATAGCACTTCAGTTTTATGAGGTGTTTTATCCTTTAGATGGCATGTAGTAGGGCTTAATAAATGCTTGCTGACTGATTATCTTCTCATTCTCATAACAAACTTATAGGTTTTATGAAAAATGTCCCAAAAGTTTGAGTGCAGTTAAATGTTTTTTTTTTTTTAAGTAGCTTAAAATTACTCGACAATTCTTTGAGATATCTTCTATATGGAGTATATCGTCCAAATACAGTAGCTTTGATTATCTTCATTTAGAGATAAGGAAACTGAGGCTGACAGGTTAGATTATTAGTTGGTATTCAAATGATTTCTTTTTAAATTCTTTTACAAATATTTTACAAATATCTTTGTCTTTGATACTACAGCAATTTCCAGACGTAACCTCCTTAGACTTACCATAGACTCAGAGAGTGATTGCCTGTAACATCACATGTATCTCACCTCTACAATTCCTCACCTCTCTAATGAGTGAAAGAAAGAGTTGTAGCATCATTTCTTCCCTGGAACTGAGATTGGTCACTTTAATGAGTTTTTTATCTAAGGCTGCTTTTATCTGTCACTGTCTTGTAGTCAATATGTACCTAAAGAATAATAATAACAATAGGAGCCTAGTTAATAATAAAATTAGGTAGAGGGATTTGTTATTGTTTATATATATGTTATATATATATATGAGTATACATGTGTTATACTCATGTACACACATATATTCTGCCTTTCATAACTAGCCCGATTTAAATGTTTTATACATGTGTATTAACATGATCATTTCTGTATAATCTCTTTTTCCTTCTAGCACTGAATTCCTCCCACATAACAAAGATAAATAAGCAGTTAAAGAAAGCCAAATAGAGGGACTACTTTTGTCAATGTACAAAGCATTCTGCTCCTGTTGTTCTTCACCTCTCTTCCCAGAGTCCAAAGTAATCATAACTATTGTATAGATTATGCTTTGCTTTGCATTATATTCTCAAAAGTGGTGATTAACTGAGAGCTCTCCAACTATATTAGAAGTGTTAAACACACTGCCTACAACACCCTCTGTGTCCTGAACCAGTTGAAAATGTAATCAAGAATTATTTAACAAAATACATAAAAATATAATAAAACATAGAAACATTAAGCATTCTAAAGTAAAGTCAGTATGCTTCCCCAAAGGAAATTTATGTACAGAATAAATTTGAGTTTGATGCCACTGCTCTAGATAACTTGGGCAAAAAGCTGACTATAGAATTGGATTACTTAGATAATTGCCTTAAATGTTCACTTGTCTTTGATTCATCATATTTTGTGTGTGTGTGTGTGTGTGTGTGTGTGTGTGTGTGTGAAATTGGCACACAATTGTCTTCTCAGAGTCCTTGAAGAATAGACTGCCATGAATGGGCACACCAACTTAGCAAATTGGTGTGTCCATTTTGATGACCAAAATCCCATTGCTTAGGTTTTAGTCACATATGTATTGCTAATCTGATGTTCTTGCATTGCAGCAAAGGCAGTTTACTTTGGTAATTCTCAAGATTAGATAGATTCCTCAGGTTCTTTCCAGATCTAATGTTCTGTCATTCCAATTGAGAGAATGATCTGCTTCAGAAAATAATAATCCATTTTCTCTAAAATTCTGGTTATGGTCGCCTCAGTTCTCTTTATCTCTTTGTTGTTAGGGACAATAGGAAACTGCTGAGGGAACTGGGCAATTTGTTGGTAGGAACCAAGTATATTATGGAGTTTATGTTTCCAGGAGTGTCAGAGCCTCTGTGGCCTAGTGCTTTCCTGTGCTTTGGAAAAAAAACCTTTTTACCTTTGAGAATGCCCTTGACTTTACCATGAAATCTTAAAGAAGTTGGGAACATGTGAAGAGCCTCTGTGGTTTGTCTGGTCTGTGCATATGTTTTAGCACATGTATCCTGGAAATAATCCATTTTCAAGTAGGCTCAATTTTATGAAAATATGAGGGTATCTGTACTTGTGAGAAGCAAAGCCTACAAAATAAATAACTCATTAGAAAAGATTCCTAAAATACTCAGGTCTTGGGAACATGGCTTGGGCAAATAGGGGGCAAAAAGGGCAGTCTCTATCTTTGAGCAGAATCTCTGAGTTGGAATAAAAATAGATGTCATATAGTCCAAACCTGAATGGTAATCTGAAAAGAGAATGTTTCATCTCTATTGGAAAATCTCTAATGAAGTTGAACCCTTGACCACTAAGGGCAGTCCCTTTCACTCTAGAATAATACTTTTTTTTTGGGGGGGGGGAAAGGCAGGGAATTGATAGGGACTTGATTGGAGTCAAAGTTGAAAGTGTGTATCTTTTTGAATTCTAATACTTTTCTAAATTTGTCCTGAGCGTGTTTACCTCCAGAAGGGATAGTTTTGGGGTATGGGTCATAGCACATGCCTTCAGCTTATGTATAGAGGGGGTATGGTCATGGATATAGAGCAGGGGTCCCAAAACTACATCCTGCGGGCCACATATGGCCCCCTGAGACCATGTATTTAGCCCCCACTGCTCTTTCAGAAGGGGCACCTCTTTCATTGGCGGTCAGTGAGAAGAGCACTGTATGTTGTGGCACCACAAAGTGAGGTGTTGTTCATGTATAGTACTACTTCTTGTGACATAATCCTTTGCATGATGCCTTAGAATGAGGTACCGGGCAAAGGATTATGTGACTGCACAATGCAAGACGTCAGCATGGTGAGCAGCAAACTGGGGGAAGGGATTCCACACTGTGTATACTGCTGTCCAGTTAGGGTTAGGGTTTGGGTTAGGTTTTTATAGTCTGGCCCTCCCATGGTCTGAGGGACAGTGAACTGTCCCCCCTGTGTAAAAAAGTTTGGGGACCCCTGATTATAGAGCTAAAAGATGGGTTCCAGTCTCTGGTTCTTTCATTTACTACCTATGTGACCTAAGGCAAATTATTTCATTTCCCTGGGTCTTGATTTCATAATCTTTACTGTAAAGTTGTTGGATTAAATGACCTCTAAATCCAGTGCTAAATGCAATCTTTCCATGAGAGGATGCATTGCCTAGAGGAAAGAACACTGGTTTAGGAATTAGAAGACATGATTTTGGATTTGAGCATTCTCATACTCGATGACCTTTGGCAAGTTAATTTCATCTCTCTGAAACTTGCTTTATTCACTTATAAAAAGGACAGAATAATACTTGTACTTATTAACTCACTAATAGTGATAACAATGAGAAAACCATTTTGCAAACCACAGTTTTTTTCTGCAATAGCATTTCATTATATTTCCACTAATTACATGTAAGAGACAATTTTTAGCATTTGTTTTTTTGACATTTTTCGATCCAAATTTTCTTTGCAATCCTCTTTTCCTTGTCCTCCCTGAGATGGTAAACAATTTAGTATATGTTAAACATGTGCTATTTTGCAATACGTATTTCCATATCAATTATGTTGTATATAAAACACAAAATTTATAGTGAACCTGAATGCCCAGGGGAGGCAACATCCAATTGCCTAATCTCATGTATTCTCAATACTCTGGCAGAATCCTGTTTCAATTTATATGCATAACAAGCTAAATCATCACTGATGAAGAGATATGGATTCATTTCCTTTGTTTGCTCTAATGTCTTGTGAATTTACTGGAATATCATAATTCATACAAGCCTAAACATCCATTAATGTGTTGCCCTTATCAGTCATCAAATAAGCAATCTGTGTTAAAATAATTGTAATGGATATTTATATAGTACCCTAAATTTTTGAATGTGCTTTATAGACTGTCTTCTCCAGAAGTGTTTAAAAATCCATTCATCATTAATCAGTCCAATCTGAAAACCATTTATTAAGAACCACTGAGGCATTGCAATGGGTTTTGCAAATATGAAGACAATAGCCCTGCCTTCAAGCAGTTTACATTTTTATAGGGGGGAAGCATATGAGTGGAGATATATATATATATATATATATATATATATATATATATATATACACACACACACACATATATATACATAGCATTTGTAGGGAGAGTATATTAAACCTCAGAAAATATTTTCTGTTAGAAAGCATCAAGTTAAGCCTTTAAGGAATCTGGGGATTCTAAGAGGCAGAAGTGAGAAAGGAATGTGTTCCAGGCATGGAGGATAAAGTCAAAGGTACAGACCTGGATGTAGGAATTGAAATACAGATTGCAAAGAATAGCAAGTAGGATGCTTTGATCAGAATGTATCATAGATGAAGTGGAGTAATGAAATGTCTAGAAAGGTAGATTGTAAACTATTTAAAATGCCAAAATCAGTTTTTATTTCATCCTAGAGATGACAGGAAACCACTGAAAGTTTTTGAGCAGAGTGTAATATAGCGAGACGGTTGCCTTAGATAAATTGTTTTAGCCATCATGTGGATGTTGGAAGGTAATAGTAGAGGTAAGGGGAGGGGGCACCAGGGATCATAGTCAAAAGAGCAGTAAGTTTGGAGTCAAAAGACCTGGATTGCCATTCCAGATCTGCCAATCACTACCTGCCCATCATTGTTTATTTCTCTTCTAGTTTCCTTCTTCATAAAATATAGAGTTTGAAGTTGAATATCCCTAAAATCCTTTTCAGCTAAAAATCCTATGCAATCTTAGTTTAACTTCAGAAAAAAATGGCAGAGCAGATGTTAACGGTTAACTGGGTCTGCCTTTTTGTCCTAGTGTTTAGCAATAAATGTCTTTTTAAATAGTTCAGAGAGTTAATGGAGTAAACATGTTGCAATGTGTTTCTGAATCCTGAGCGTCCCTGCAATTTTTTGAGATGGCATTTTTTAGGTCAAATGAATTTGGTTTTGTGGACATGTTGACTGTAATTATGATAATGACCAGTTCAGTCTGAAAGATACACATTTAATGAACACACTGCTGTTTATTTTCTGCTAAGCTGCAAATGAACACCACAGGGGAAATTTCTACTAATTTGCCAGTATAAGTTTTTGACTCGGTACAGTTATGGTCTTCATCTTTCAAAGGCATTTTCCCCTCTAGGTCCTGCCCAGGAAAGCTCTCAGTGCAGAACAAGGAATTCAGCTGGCAAATTTGCTTGTAAAAAAACTATAGACTTGCTTGCAACCTGCACTTAGGAACATTAGAGTCAGATGATAGGGCTGCTGTGTGCATTCTATGTTACTAATGGCGATGCAGCAAAGCACTGTGGAGTGCTTAGGGCGTGTTGGAGCACAAAAGACAACACGGCCATCCAATGCAGCTGAGGAAGTCTCCAGGTGTAACGACTTTTTGTGCCACTGGACCCAGGCTTCCAACGCCGAGAGAGTGGGACTGTCTCTGTGCATCGACTTTTCCTCTTAAATCTCCTTCACGCACAAGTGTCTTTGTGCACACTCATCTATACACCGTAGATGAAAACGCATATATACAATTGTCATTCTCGGTTACCGAGAGACTACTACTACTACTACTACTACTAATAATAATAATAATAACAGCAGGGCAGAAATACAGAAGTCCTGCATCACCTCAAATCGGACCAGTCAGCAGTGTGGCTGTTCCAGTTCTTTTGAAGAGCCTAACTCTAGTGATCAGGAAAAGTAAAAATGAGAAATGTCACTTTTAGGGAGTGGTGTGTCTCCCAGGTATCTTGGGGCATATTTGATTGCTAGCCATGCAACATGATTTAGTAAATTATAACTCTGCGAGGAAGACATTGTGGTGTCCTGGAAAGAACACTGGATTTTGAGTCAGCTAAAGTTCAGAAACTTGCTCTACGACATATTACCAATGTGACCTGAAACAAGTCAAATGAACAAGCATTTCTTTATATGTGACAACGTGCCAAACACAGTCCCAAGTGTTTGGGATATAGAGATAAGAGTATGCCACCTGACCTCATGGAGCCCACACTATAATGGGAATACAATGCAGAAATGAGTCTGTACAAACAAATTAGATATTAGATAAATTAGAGATGATCAACAGAGAGAAGGCATTAACATTAAGGGAGATTAGGAAGGCAAGTGGATTCCCTGCTTTGGACTTCCTCATCTGTCAAGTGAAAGAGTTGGCTTAATTTGTGGCCACGAATATCATTTATTCTCTGAGTTCAAAACTAAGTGGGTCCCAAGACAATTCTATAAATTACATAGGCCTAAGAGTAGATGCCCTTATCCTCCCCGTCACCAACTTTACTTCCAAATTGAAATCCTATAAAATGTGATATTTTCCAAGGATTAAGGACATGAGTTTAACCAGCATCAGAGACACTAAAATATTTCATGTGAATTGCAATGAAAATAATCTATCAATTCCTATGCTGATCTGATTACGAATCGTACTTCTTTCCCTATGTCTAGAATTTGTATAAAATCTATGTTCAGTAAATAACTAATAATGTTTTTCACCAAGCCAAAACATCAAGTGAATCCTGGGGCATTCGCAGTTCTCCTGACTTCTGTCCTGCCACTGGAATTCAGTGACTGAAGGGAGGGCAGCAAGGCTGAAGACTTTGTGCAATCTACTTCACTTAAATCCAAAGCTCAAGTCAAAACATCATCCTCTTGATGTCATTAGTACTCTTCAAAGCAAAGGATGAATGACATATATAGATATATGTGCATGTCTACACACATTTGTATTTATACACAGAAATGGGTAGAAACTGGACGTGTGATTTCATTTTTATTGTGTTTTTCAGTCATTTCAGTTGTGTGTGACTTTGTGACTCCGTTTGGGGTTCTCTTGGCAAAGATACTGGAGTGGTTTGGCATTTTCTTCTACAATTTGCCACACCGATGAGGAAACTGAGGCAAGCAGGGTTAAGTGACTTGCCGAGGATCACACAACTAGTAAGTCTTTGAGTCCTGATTTGAACCCCATTCTTCCTGACTCCAGACATGGTGCTTTATCCCCTGTTCCACTTTGCTGCCCAGGTTATGTAACTTCTATCCTTAAAGAGTTGAAGAGAACATTGATAGATTAAGTGATTTATCAAATATGTGTCAGATGTAGGATTCAAACTCAAATATTTTTCACTTAGGGGCCAGCTCTCTCTTTATTATGCCACATTACCTGATGCAGATTTGTGTATATAGGTTATTCCAGAATTTCAATATAGTTGTAAACTTTTAAAGCATAAAACTGAGAAGTTTAAAACTGCACTAAGATTTTGGGGCCACCTTTTGTGTGTATTTGACTCAATTAAGCATTTTCACATAGATTTTACATATGTGTGTATAAATATCCTATATAGTTAAGTCTTACATTTTAAATATAAATAGATATTCAGAATGAGAAGAAAAACCTAAAACTATGTGTATATTTTTGATAAAGATATAATTTGTGGCATATTTTTCTAAGGGAGCATGAATATAGTTTACTGTTTATTAATATTTACTTCCTTTGGTTTAAATTTTTCTCTCATTAGATTGTAGTTTAATAATATAAAATATATACTAGAAAATCAATATGACTTGTTCATTTACCATTTTGTAATAGTTTTCTTCATTTTTTTAAGGATTTAAAAAAGACAGACTTTTTTCCTTTATTGGTGCTTTACTTTTGTCTTTGTCCCTCCAACCTCTAGCACAGTGCCCAATACACAGCTAATGCCTAATAAATGCTTGTTATTGATTCATTTCTTCACATTCAAAGCAGTACTTTTGTCAAGATACTAGTTGGTAGCATAATGGATAGAAAGTTGAACCTGGAATCAAGAAGACTTGAGTTCAAATCAAGCCTCAGGTAGTTACTAGATAGGTGATCCTGCACAAATCACTTACCCTCTGTTTGCCTCAGTTACCCAAATATAAAATTGGAATAATAGTGCCTATCTTTTATTTTTTATTTTTATTATTATTATTATTTTTTAAAACCCTCACATTTTATCTTAGAATCACTACTGTGTATTGGTTTCCAGGCAGAAGAGTGGTAAGAGCTAGGCAATGGGGGTCAAGTGACTTGCCCAGGGTCACACAGCTGAGAAGTGTTTGAGGCCAGGTTTGAACACAGGCCTGGTTCTCAATCCACTGAGCCACCTAGCTGCCCCCCAGTGCCTTTCTTTTAGAGTTGTAAGGATCAAATGCTTAGCCTGGTGCCTGGCACATAATAGGTAATATATCTTTGTCTATAATCTATATGTATGTGTATATTTATTCTCTTTTCCCTTCCCTTCCCTTTCCTTTAAAATATTTAAATAACCAGTCCATAAATATTTATTAAGCACCTACTAATGTGCCAGGTCCTGTGTAAATGCTTTGGATAGAAAAAGAGACAAGATAATTTCTGCCCTCAAGGAGCTTCCAATCTAATGAGGGAGACAACATGTAAACAAATATAAACAAAGTAAGTTATGCATAGTATAAATAGGAAATAAGTATCAGAGGGAAGACACTGCAAAATATTAATAAAATCCTTTTAAATTGCTTAAATTATAGTTTATTTTCCCCTTCCACAGTTAGGCCACATTTCAGTAGAAGATAGAACTTGTATATACCATGTACAAACACTCTTTTAAAATACTTAAAAAAAAAAGGTGTGAAAGTGCCAAGTTAGATATCCAAAACTTGAAGAAAAATATGTTTGGATCAGCATTAAAGAAAAAAAACTGGAATAGGCTTACATTTACAGCCCTATTTCTTGGAGATCTTTCAGAAGGGAGCTTGGAGATTGAAGCCCTCTTCTTCACAGGCAAGACAACTAAAATATAGAAGGAAATGATTTGCCTGAAGTCACACAATTTATAATCTCACACTTGAATTCAAGTTTTCTTTTATCAAATCTTGTAACTGCACTATTCTGGCTGTGACATTAAGAAATCAAATGAACCTTTACTCCTCTGCTAAGCTACAAGCATTATTCTAGGCCCCTGGGGTCTTGACAAAAGTAAAGCCAACATCGCTCATTGAGGAACTTCCATTCTATGTCATATCTTCCATAGAATTGCATATTAATTGGATTTAATACTCATAGCAACTGTTTAGATAGCACTTCAAGGTCTTAAAAGGACAACAGTCCTGTGAGATAAGTATTATTACTACCAAATTCTACAAATGCCATCTGACTCCAGGCTCCATATCATCTGGATTTAGATTCTTTGCTCTTAAACCCAAAAGAAACAATTTCTAACATGTAGCACATAATGCAATTATTCTGAAAGCAAAGCAAAGGAGTAGGAAGGAAAACAAATTAAAAATAAATAAATAGAACTGTTATCAAGGAATAAGAAATGCTGATTGCCAACTAATTGTGTACTATTTACAAGTTCTAGATTGAGAGTTATTATAGTGATAAGGTATAATGAAAAGATTTTTGGATTTGAAATCAGAAGACTTGGGTTTAAATTTTAAATCTGGAATGGGAAAATGTGGTGTAATGATAAGTGTGTTAGACTTTAAGAAGGAAGCCTTGCTTTGAAGTTCTGGTTATGTTCTTTATTATTTGTGGGACGTTGGACGAACCAAATTAGTTTCTCTGAACCTTAGTTTCCTCATTTCTAAAATGAAGAAATGTAATGTAGCTTCTAAGATCCTGTCTAGTTGTAAATCTATCGTCGAAATTATACAAGACACTACATCTTCCACCTCTGGAAATTTTTTTGGCTGTCCACAATGCCTGAAATTTTCTCTTTCCTCATCTCTGCATTCTGGTTTCCTGAGTTTCCTTCAAATATCTGTTAAAATCCTACCTTCTACAAGAAAACTTTTCTTGAAACTTGCTGATGCTAGTGACATCTATGTTGATTATCCCCCATTTATTATGTAGTTATCTTCATTACATACACACACACACACACACATATATGTTCCCTTCCAGACTACTTGTGAAAAAAGACTTACTTTTCTTTGTGTCCCTAGAACTCAACACAGTATTTGGCACATAGTGTGTGCTTAATAAATGTTTTTTTTTTAAATTCCTGACAATAATTGTGACTTTGATCAAATGACTGATCCTCTCTGAGTTCCAGTCTTCTTTTTATAAAATGAGGGATTTGGGACATTAATTCATTGCTGGTGGAGTTGTGAACTGATCCAACCATTCTGGAGGGCAATTTGGAACTATGCCCAAAGGGCGACAAAAGAATATCTACCCTTTGACCCAGCCATAGCACTGCTGGGTCTGTACCCCAAAGAGATAATGGACACAAAGACTTGTACAAAAATATTCATAGCTGCGCTCTTTGTGGTGGCCCAAAACTGGAAAACGAGGGGATGCCCATCAATTGGGGAATGGCTGAACAAACTGTGGTATATGTTGGTGATGGAATACTATTGTGCTCAAAGGAATAATAAAGTGGAGAAGTTCCATGGAGACTGGAACAACCTCCAGGAAGTGATGCAGAGCGAGAGGAGCAGAACCAGGAGAACATTGTACACAGAGACTAATACACTGTGGTATAATCGAACGTAATGGACTTCTCCATTAGTGGCGGTGTAATGTCCCTGAACAACTTGCAGGGATCCAGGAGAAAAAAACACCATTCATAAGCAAAGGATAAACTATGGGAGTGGAAACACCGAGAAAAAGCAACTGCCTGAATACAGAGGTTGAGGGGACATGACAGAGGATAGACTCTAAATGAACACTCTAATGCAAATACTATCAACAAAGCAATGGGTTCAAATCAAGAAAACATCTAATGCCCAGTGGACTTACGCGTTGGCTATGGGGGGTGGGGGGGGGAGGAAAAGAAAATTATCTATGTCTTTAATGAATAATGCTTGGAAATGATCAAATAAAATATATTAATAAAAAAAAAAGATTGAAAAAAAATGAGGGATTTGGGCTAGATGATTTCTAAGATCCTTTCCAGCTTTATTTCTTATGATAAATCATTATGCTAATAAGTTGTTATCATATACATGTGTTCAGGCATTCCAAATAATACTTAATAATAACTTAAATCTAGGTCTACCTGACTTCCAAATTATATATTTCTGTCTACCCCAGTCCTCTCTCCCTCTTCCTTCCTCTTCCTCCTCCTTTCTTTTTGTTATTGTTCTTCTCTTTCTCCTTCTCCTTCTCTTCCTCTTTCTCCTCCTTCTAATATATGTATGCATATATATATATATATATATATATATATATATTTAAAAGTTTCCTTCAAAATTACCCCAGATCTATTAACTGAATATCAAATCTGATGGTTTTCTTCTTTGTTTCATTTCTTGTTTTTTTGTGTCTTTGTTTGTTTGTTTGTTTCCCTTTGCTTTCTTTCATCCCAGGGAGTCATTTCTTCTAATAAAAAATTTAGGAGAAAAAAGGAAAAATGGAAGAGAAAAAATAAATTACATGTAATGTATATGTATAATGTATATGTAATCCAATAGACTATCTACATTCCTCCATTTGCAAAGGAGTTGGGAGGGGTAGCTTCTCATATCCATTATTTGTTGCAAACCTTGTTCTTTGTAATTTCAGAACATTTGTTTTCAATCACTTTGGAATCATTCTTTCTATCTACCTTGTCATAGTGTACATAGTTTTCTTAGTTTGGTTTACTTTACTCAATAACAATTCATGTATTTCCATAATGTGCTGTATTTATTCTGTCTGTTAAATCTTAAAGAAGAGTAAAGTATAGATCTTGGTGGACATCTACTTTGTTTTAAATTCTTTACTTTCATAAAGTCTGCTGCTATAAATATTTTAGTATCTATGTAGCTTTTCTTTTAGTCAAAGACCTCATTGACATATAAGCTTGATTGTGGAATCTCTGGGTCAAAGAGTAGGTATATTTTAGCTACTTTATTTAATTCCAAATCACATTTCAGAATGTTTAGACTAATTCATAGTTCCACCAACAATGCATTATATTTTCTTACCTCGACACAACCCCTTCCATCACTGATTGTTCTCATCTTCTTTAATTTAATTATCCCCACCCCCAATTACGTTTGAAAATAGTTCCTGTTTTTTTTTTTTTAATTTTAATTTTATGAAGAATTTTGAGTCTCAAATTCTCTCCCTTCTTGTCTTCCATCATGGTAAGCAATCTGATATAGATGTAAGCAATCATGCAAACCATTTTTCTGCATTAATCCTTTTGTGGAAGGAAACTTAAAAAATATCAAGAAAGAAAATGACAAAAGTTTGATTCAGCCTGGCTTTAGATTCCATCAGTACTTTCTTTGGAAGAAGATGGCAGTTTTTATCATGAGTCTTTTGGGATTTTTTTGGATTATTTTATTGCTGAGAATAGCAAAGTTATTCACAGTTATCATACAGTATTACTGTCACTGTTGTATTAGGTGGTTGATCTTTAAGGATTATAGTGATATGGAATCAGATCTGCCACCTTCCTCCCTTGTCTCCTTCCTCCCTTCTCCCTCCTCTCTTCTCCCTACCCCTTCAGTTAGTCACTTTAGTTGGTGACAAACTGGAAGTCAATTCTGAGTAAGTTTCCAGATATATCTAATAAATCATTCACTCTTTGAATGGCTAGAAGAAGGGCTTTATTTAAGGAAAGGGGGAGGAGACTCAGAAGAAGGCCATCAGCATAGCCATTAGTGTAGACCCTCCTAAGAAGAATTTATGGGAAGAACATGGTCAAGAATGCATGGATATGTTGTGAAATGTACCTTTTGATATAGTAACTACATTGATAAGATCACAGACACATTGACATTTTGAAGAGATATCTTTTTAAAAATTACTTATTTTTTTAACAATCTTTTAAAAACATTTGTGTTCCAAATTCTCACTCTCTTCCTAGCCATTCTTCCACTCACTGAGAAGGCAAGTAATATATCAATTATGCATGTGACATCATACAAAACACATTTCCATATTAGCCATGTTACAAAACAAAACAAAAGCAACAAAAATGAAGAAAGTAAAATAGCATACTTCAATTGAACTTGTAGTAATCAGTTCTGTTTGTAGACATGGATAGTATTTTTCATCGAGGTTCCTTTAGAATAGTTTTGGATCATTGTCTTGATCAAGGTATACAGGTTTTTGAGTACAACTACAACTGGCTTTTAAGGTTTGCCAAAGTGTGAAATTCCAGCTCATGTTCTAAGGCAGAGATGGCAAACCTTTTAAAGATGGAGTGTCAGACTTTGCCCCTACCCCCCAGACCAAGTGGCAACCCCCCAATTCTGTGCCCTTCCCCCCACTGAATGCCAGGCAAACTGCTTCCTCCCCTCCCTTACTTCACCCAGGGGAAGTAGGAAGCACTCCAATTTGAGTGCTGGGAAGTGGGGAGGGTGATGTAATCAGGCTTGGGGTGAGAGAGATGCAAGGGGTGCAAGCACTCTTCTCCCCTCTAGTTATATGAGCTATGATCCCCTCAAATCTAGAAAAAATGCAAAAAAGCCCCAACTTACAGGAAACCCCTTATTTATAGGAAAATATAACTCTCAGTTTAAATAACATCATCTTGACACATTTACCCTATCACATTCCAGACTTCCTGAAGCTGGTATCCTTCAAATTAACCTTTTTTAGCAAATGGTCAAGGGTTGAAGTCAGGTTTTAAACTAGATACAGGAATGATTGGGAGATTGACAGGACACTATCATATTTTTCAGAATTTCTAGCCTACCTGTTCTCCCTCAGACAGGCACCCCTTTGAATGCAAACTGAATAGGTTGAGTTAATAAGAAGTGAGGGGTAGAAGAATACATATTAAAGGAGCCAAAGGTTGCTTGTGAAAGAAACTGGGGAAGCTGAAGAGGCTATTGGCTTAGCCTTAGGTTCATAAAACTCATTCCTAAATCATTAGACTACAGTTTTGAACATTTTAAAGTACAAACTCAAAAGACTCATCCCCAAATCCCCAAAATACTCTGTATAGTAAAAACACTGGTTGTTTCTGATAGTAAAGACATAAGTTGTTTCTGTCTTACTCAAGCCCAAACGTAATTAAGATGTCATTGTACTTTGAATGGGCTGGGGAAATCTTGTCCTGTAAGGGATACTGTCTTGAAGAGACCTTTTTACTAACTCCTACTGGGAAGAGGGTTGGGGGTGGTGCAGAGTAGCCCAGCTGCACCTTCCTCAGGCTTTCTAGTTAGGAACTCTGGTGGACTCTGTGCTGCAGGGACAAGTGCACTCGGTCCTTGGGGCATTGGGTCCTTGGCATGCATTCCCACAGAGAGGTCTCCATCAGTTCTAAGGTCTCCTCAGACTCTAACATTTAATGTTTTTTTCAAGTTCTTGCAGTATGTGGTCCTTGAGAGCAGGGACTATTTTTGTTTTGTTTTGGGGTGTGTGTGTATGTGTGGGTGTGTTTTGGAGTGTGTATGTATCCCTTTTCTGTATCCCCAGTGCTTAGCACAATACCTGGAACTTAGTAAATTCCTATTGATGTGATAGTTAATTCTGTCCAAAGTCCTCTTCTATCTCTTCTTTTCAGATTCCAGCAGTCTGGATTCTTTAAGAATTTTTCTTACATTTGAATCTCCTACATTATGAGATCTATTCTAACTCATTCTTTGTCTTATATTCTAACATCCCTTCTATCTGTGACATTAACACTACTAATGAGAATAGTTGGTATATATGAGACACCTTGCATACATTTTCTAATTTGATTATGATAAATCTGTAAGGTTGTCACTTCAGGAAATATTTTCATTTTACAAATGACTAAAATGAAGCTCAGACAGCTGGAGTACCTGGCTCTTAGTCACATGACTGCTGAGTGTCAGAGCCAGTGTTTGGGCTCAATCAGTCAACAAACATTTAGTAAGGACTTATTATGTATGAGGTCTCTCCTAATACCAAGTCTCAAACTCTTTGTAACCCTTTATTCATTTTCATTCTGCGAATTAAGTATGGTCTTTTGCAGGACTTCAATTCTATGATTATATGAAAAATAATAAATCATATCAATATTATCATTAATAACAATCAATTAACAATTATTAATATAATATTAAATAAATAAATTATAACAAGATACATTTATATGTTTGTATACACACATGTATGCATAATATACATATAGTTATGCTATATAGCATTATGCATATATTTATGTCATATTCATATAACATAGTTCATATAAAACATGTATCTATGTATTCATATAATCACATCTATAAATATATTTATATACAAGTATATACATTTATTTAATACTTTATTTTTATTTGTATTTAGTGGGTCTCTGATTTTTATTGACAGAGGGAACTGCCAGTGACAAATGTCCTCTTTCAATTCAGATCAGGCACCTCTTTGGCAATTTATAGTCTGAGATGATTGCCTGGAATACCAAGAGGCTGTGACTTAACCAGGGTAAATAGCCAGTAAATGTCAGAAGCAGGAATTAAATCTAACTCTTCCCAACTCCAAGGTTAGTTCTCTAACATCCACTATTCTATGCAACTTCTCCGCCTTCATTATGTTAAAATACCGAATATGACCTCTTAATCAGGGCTGGTTCTAAATTACATGACTTTTAAAATCTAATTGATTAGTAGAGTAAGAACTCATTTTTAAAAATATAGCTGAATTAGTCAGTGTAGGAGGCAGCAACGCTTATACAGGTGAAAAGAGAAATCATCTTTAACATTAACGAAAAGAATGTAGGAGGAACTAGTCAGGAGCAGATTAGTAATGGAGTGTATATCACAAAATGTGACACTAGTAGTCAGGAGCAATTTGAAAAAGAAGTTTGCCTTCTGAAGAAAGTTAGGCGGTTATATGAAGTTAAATTCTTGAAGCAAGGTCTGGATATTTCTGTGAAAAATGGATGCCTCCGAAGATTTCACTTGAATTCTATGCCAAAACATCTCCTTATAAAACCTGTATTGTTCCATAGCATCGATGGAGTATATGGATATCTCCCTAAATATTAGTGATTTTTAGTTTATAAAGACCAGGTATATTAATTTATTCAAAAATTTGCTTTATGCTTTGAGCTATTTTAAAAATTCTGGTCCTTCTCTTAAAGGTGAATAAGTAGAAGAACAATATCTAATATTCAGTTTACTATTAAAACAAATGAACTTTTAGAGAGAAATTTAGTTCACAGTAAGGAGAGATCTTGGATAGTGAACACAATGCCTCATGGGAAGGGGGCACTAAGAAACTGCACTTTCAGACAATAGAGGAGGATAAGAGGGAGGAGACCCCAGTACCCTGCAAGAACACCAGGAGAGGTAGGAGAAAGAAAAGGCTAGTCTAGGGAAGATCCCATTTTGGGTACACACGAATGAAGGATGGTGTCAGAAGAGGAGGATGCAATCACCTTGAAGCTCCTAATTTTATTTTTTTTCAAATAGGTACTAATTTTATTTCTTTCTATCTGCATACAGAAGAACAAGTGATTTCCACATCTAAATTTTAACACTCTGGGGCAAAGTTCTTGTCACTCCACCTTAGTTGCAGCTTTGTTTCCAGACCTTCAGGGAGTACTTAATAAATGTTTGCTGAGTCGAATTGGCAATTTCATTGCGGTCTGTTCTAAAAATATTATTAACCTTGTGGTATCACAGTGCCTTTATAATTTGTGGTTCATAGGATTTTGTGCTGGAAGGGATCTTAGAGACCATCTAATATATCTCTGTGTCTATATTAGATTCAGACACCCTGGGGAGATTATGTCAGTCTGATTTGATATCATACAATGTTAGGACTAGAAGGGGTTTTGAATCATAGAACAAGAAATGTCAGGTTAGAAGAGACCTTAGAAAATTGAATACTGAGTACCAGTGATGGATATCCAATTCACTCACTAACAAGATGAGGAAAATGAAATCTTAAAAGGCAAGTTACTTGACCAAAGTCACAGTTTTTAAGTGACAGAATCACAAGGTGAACTCAGGTCTTTGTACTCCATATCCAGTGTTCTTCAGTATTATTGTGATTTACAGTAGGGTGGTGAACTGGTCCTCTAGGATATAGGGATTGAGGATGTGTATCTATGGCCCTGGCTTGACTTGGACAAAGTATTGGATCTTCTACTTCCCCTTTAAATCAGAATTTATTTAATAATTATTGTCTTCATGAAAAAATTATCCACTATGTATGGTAAAGAAAGCATCATGAGAAAGGTTAGAATTATGTTCTATTACCAAATAAGGAAACCAAAGATTGCTAACAGTATCACACAGGAAGTCACAGAATTATATAAACAAATTAAAATTATATCTAAAATTTTAAAACATTGCAGAAGTTAATGTACTGGGATATGCATATGCTTGGTTTCAAATTTTTAATGGACCAGAAAGTGAGAATAATTAAGACATCATTTGACTAGAATAAAAGTTAATTATTTGGGCTTCTCTGATCACATCTTCCTTTAAAAAAAGTTTTATAATACAGCATGGTATAGTCAGTGGATAGAAGAATGGTCTTGGAGTTAGGAAGACCGAGATTTAAATCTTGTCTCTGACTCATTGGCAGTGTGACCCTGGGTAAGTTAACCTTTCAGAGTTTTTGCCTACTTTTGAAGACTGTCATTTCCAGAACAGGTGCTTATTGGCACTGAAAGCAAGAGTTTCCTTACTAGGAACTCATATACTGAAGAAATAAAATACAATTTAAAAATGATTTATTTTTGGCTTTTGTTTTTATAAGGCAGTTATTTCCCCTTAATCATGTTACCTAAGAACCTTTGCCTTGAATCTTTCCTTTTAATGAAGAAAACCATTTGGATAGGATGTATCTGACTGTGTAGAACATATTCAACATCCATAGTCCTTCCACCTCCAACCAAATCAATAGACTATGCTTAATAAGATATACAACATTGGCAGGTGCCCACTTTCTTTTAGAGAGGAGAGAAGTGTTTTTTATCATCACTTCATTAGAGGAAAGACTAGCTATTACAAATAATCAGAATGACTACCTTGTAATTTTGCTTTTGCCTATATAACAGTAGTTATATTCTTTATTGTTTTCTTGATTCTGCTTGTTTAATTCTGCATCTGTTTATACAATTCTTCCAAGGTTTTGGTTGCTATTTTATGGAACATAAAGCATAAGAACTCTTAGGCTGGCATTCTTAGAATTGTTGGGTTCTTAAGCCCTTAGTGGAATTTAGATTTAGAAGGGATTTTGCTCTTGTTGTTGCTCAGTCATTTCAGGCAGCAACTGGTATACTCTCTCTCATTTTATAAATGAGGAACCTGGGGTCCAGAGAGTTGAAGTTTAAGACATGTTTATGTATTTATGTATGCATATGCATACACACATATGAATCAATTATGCCAGTGTTTCTTTCCATCATCATAATGTATAATTTAATTAATAAATAAAAAATAAAAAACTAATAAAGTAAATTTAACTAATAATAAATTAGGGAGAAGGGAAATAAGCTAGGAAGTTCAGTGGATAGAACACTGGGTCTCTAGTCAGGAAGACCTGAGTTTAAATTTGATCTCAGTCACTTACTAGCTGCTTGACTCTGGGCAAGTCACTTAGTGTCTTGTTTGTCTTAATCTACCAGAGAAGGAAATGGCAAGCCACTACCGTATCTTTGCCAAGCCATGAACAGTATTATAGTCCATGAGGTCAAGAAGAGTTAGACATGACTGAATGACTAAATAACAACATCCTTTATTTTAATGTCTTTGAAAAGGGGAGCGGTTCATGAGGGAAAAGCCTCAATTCCTAACTTTTCCCCTGGAAAGATAACTTATATAATGGAGGAGCAATGAAGGCTTCCATGTTTCCTGATGGTTCCGCTTGCTGCTAGGCACAATTGTGGGGAAAAAGATCACATAGGAAATGAATTCTGAAGAGGGGATAGAGAGTATTCGTGGTTATTAGAGTAATAAGGCAGTTTGCTTTATGTCAATGTGTAAATGGCATCTTCCTGGACTCTAAGATAAAAAAAATACTGATTGATTTATAGTCTTTGCTATATGTATAGCTATATGCATACTATCCTAATAGTTTCCATGTCTTTCTTTGTCATTCACTGTTTCCTCATTTTAAGTGGAATTATGTTGAGGAAGTGCTTGGGGTGACTTTACTTCTTAGAGGCAGTCAAAAGTAGTGGAAGGAGAAAGTGAAAGCACTGGAATTTAGGGCCTGGATTTTGAATCCTACCTATTATTTACCATCTGTGAGACTTAACACTAGTCATTTCCATTTCTCTCTCCTCTGGAAGATGAAGGGATTAGACCACTAGATGCCATCTTTGTTAGAACATCAATGAAAATGCCTCTCCAAAATGTGGTGACAGGAGCTCAATTTATACATTTCTCTCAACTAAGCTTTGTTCGCTTTGATTTTTTTTTTATGACAATATAGATTCCTTCCTGCTAGAATCTGAGCGAGGATTGATGAAACATCTCCTTCAGGCAGGAGGCACTCAGAGACTAGCTAAAGAATGTCTCCAACCCTGTCTTGGTGAGTCCTAGCAGCATGAGATAATGAAAAGACCATTAGTTTAGGAGTCATTTGGTGGGAACAATACCAGATTTGTATCCAGAGGACCCAATTTGAATCCTGGCTCTGCTCTTTAGCACTCAGAAGGACCTGGACAAATAATTTCATCTCTAAGGACTTTATTTTAGAATATATTGTACCAAAATTCAACATGAGGATCTAGGAATAAAAGTAATAAATAAAACAATTCCTGCTCTCTAAAAGAATTGACATTCTATAAATGGTTTTTAGGTCTCTTTCAACATTAAATCTTATGTTTTTGAAAGTCACAAAGTTCACTTAACTAGCTATGTGACCTTGAATAAGTAACTAGATATAACCAAACCTTAGTTTACTCATCTGTACAATGGGCATAATTATGTTTATATCTCCCACCCACCCTGCCCCTACCCTATCTCAAGCTTGCTGTGAAGAAAGTTCTTTGCAAATTGTAAAGTCTTTATATATAAATATTTTCTGTTATTTTTCCTCACTAGATATTACTTGTAGGATCTGAGCTAGTAACCAAAACCAAAAACACATATCATCAGTAAAACCTGAAGTTCTGAGAGACATTAAAGCCATGCTATTTGACACAGTCACACATGGAAAGCAGATACTGCAAAGCAGCCTTCAGGAAGGATGGAAACATCCACTCATCACCCCTCCTGCTTTGTGATTTCTCTCACTAACATCCTTTATTATTGGAATTGTTCCCCAGGAGAAAATAGATGAGAGCAAAATGCCTACAGGATTAATACAGATGTTCCACTTTATTCCCCCAGAATATTACCAAAAGATCATACTCACAGTAAACCTAAAGATTCCTATATACCCACATAGATGGGAAAACCCCTTTTCCTAGGTTAAACTTCTAACAAAACTGCAGTTAGATTCTCTACCCTCACTACAAGCCAGGGACAACAGATATAATACTTACCTCTCAGGCAGAGATTGGTACATTATACTTCACTGATTTGTTGTGCTAACTGAAGTCTAGATACCTTAGTAAAACATTATAAAAATGAAAGCCTAATATTTAAAAAAAATACCTAAAACTGGGTTATGTTTTTCTTTCCCTTTGACCCCTCAACTTGGCAACAGTGTTTTTGTTGATTATCTCCTAAGAAATCCTGATTGATTATGTAAGTTGATTAAAGTGACAATAATTATTCTTAGCTTATTCGTAAGTCCAAGCACCTCACTGGTTAATGAACAACTGATCTCTAGTTATGCTGCCTGTGATGAGAATACATTTAACTTCTGTAAACGCTTCATATTTGTTGTCAGAATCTATAACAACATACTACGTAGGCTAATCATAGAATGTTAAATAAACAATTTGTTAAAAGTTAATGTATAGGGGGCAGCTGGGTGGCTCAGTGGATTGAGAGCCAGGCCTAGAGATGGGAGGTTCTAGGTTCAAATCTGGCCTCAGACACTTCCTAGCTGTGTGACCCTGGGCAAGTCACTTAACCCCCATTGCCTAGCCCTTACCACTCTTCTGCCTTGGAGCCAATACACAGTATTGACTCCAAGACGGAAGGTAAGGGTTTAAAAAAAAAAAGTTAATGTATGACATCTAATTATCTGTAAGGAATCATGTATGTTGAAAAATGAAGCTGTGTGCCAGGTATCTGTGTAACCACTGAGGGGGTATAAAAATAAAGACACCCTGAGCCAAGTGGAGCAGTTCCTTGTGACTCCTGACTGTAGGTTGAAACTTTTAACTGTCTACCCATCATTTACACTGATGCTGCTCCACCAATCAAGAACCCCCGATGCTTCTGTAAGGGCAGGCCCCACCTGTGACGCTGAAGGAACTTTTTTCAATCTCAGTGCCAGAAGAGTCTTTAGGGGACATTTAATTCAAGGTGTATCTGAGCATGAATCCCCTCTGTAGATCCATGACAAGTGGACATATAGCCTCTGTTTAAAGACTTTCAGTCATAGAGTAGTCACTCTTTCAAAAGGGAACTATTAGTTTTTGACACTTTTGAGTATTAGGAAGTTTTTCATTGTATTGAGCTAAACTCAGGCTCCCTATTTCTTCCTCTCATTTCTTTTCATCTGTCATCACTGGACCTTTCTCTGCATGTTATGTAGAGCTTATTAGCACGCAGTCTAAATGTTTTGGCTGAGATGTTATTTGAGCCCAGAACATGATTGAGGCAGAAGACTAAAAAATGTATTTCCTCTTCTGTGTCCCTTTACCAATGTGTTCCCTTTAATTCAGAAGATATGTCATTTCCCCCCTCCATTTTTTTCTTTCAAAAACAGCAGAAATTCATCATATGGCCCATTTAAAAGTATAGTTAAACATTTTCAAATGGACATATTTTGGTTCAGTGAGGAGTTGAAAAGGCTGGGTTGAATTTCTGAATTTCATTTCTCCTTTGACTGAATAATTTATTTTTGGCTTCCCAGACTTCCTTTAGGGCCCAGCTAATATCCTACTTTCTACAGTAAAGACACCTTTCCTGATCTCCTTTCTAGAAACTTCTTTTTGTTATTTACCACTTATACTGTCTATACTTAATTTCTACATAGTTGTTTGCATGTTGTTTCCCCATTAGTTTGTAAGCCTCTTGAGAGTAGGGGCTATCATTTGCCTTTCTTCTTCCCCCAACTCCCCAGATTTTAGCATGTCCCTAGCAGATGGCAGATACTTAATAAATATTTAACTTAATATTTTATAATCTGGAATTTCAACATTTCAATGGGATCTGGATTTCTTCATGTGTACACTTTGTTCACTGTTCACTGGTGCGGATTATGACCCTCTCATATCTTTTCATTTTATGCTATTATTATCTTTGTATAAAGCTTACTTAAATCATCTGAGCATCAACTCTCTTTCATGGAGACTAGTGCAATACTTGGTCACTTCTACTATTTCTTATTCTCACTTTATTAAATGGAACCCTCTTTTTCATAACATACATGTAGCTGATGATGTTTGGAATAAATCCACAATGATGCCTGTAATACTTAAATTCTTTGTGTCTCATTTTCTCAAGCCAGAAGAGAGGAAGATAGTGACAGTAGTCATTAATCTACTTTTCAGAAGAACAAGAAAATAGTCATCTTTGTCTTTATTTCAAGAGACTTTCTGAGGTAGATTTTCAAGCACAGTGGTAGATATGTGATTTTAAAGATATTTCTATTTAGTTGAATATTTCACATTACATATAAAAATAATAATTAAAAATTTTTGAGTCCCAAATTTTCTCTCTTTCTATCTTATTCTCCTCCATGAGAAGGCAAGCAATTTGATCTTAATTGTATATGTGGAGTCATGTAAAAAATGTTTTCAGATAGTAATCTTCAAAAAATAAAACAAGAAAAAAAATAAAAAAGTATATTTCAATCTGCATTCTTTCAGTGAGGTTCCAAATTGTTCTTCAGAATGGTTGGATAAATTCACAACTGTAATAACAGGATTCCAATTTTTCCAGATCTCTTCCAGTATCTGTCATTTGACTTTTCTGTCATTAGCCAATATGAAAGATATGATATGTTATCTCAGAATTGTTTTAATTTGTATTTCACTAACCAATAGTGATTTAGAGCCTTTATGTGAATTGATAGCTTTGATTTCTTTTTCTGAAAATTACCTGTTTATATCCTTTGATCATTTATAAACTGGGGAATAGATCAAACTTTTATAAATGTGGTTTTATAACATATTTGAGAAATGAGGCTTTTCTCAGAGAAATTTGTTATAAGTCCTCCTACCTCCTTATTTTTTGTTTTCCTTCTAATTTTGGCTGCATTGATTTTCTTTATGCAAAATAACATTTAATGTTATCAAAATTATCTTTACACCCTTTAACTTTCTCCACCTCTTATTTGGCCATAAATTCTTCCCTTGTTTTAAGATCTGACCAGTATTTTTTTCCCATGCTTCCCTGACTTATTTATGATATTACCCTTTGTGTCTAAATCATTTAACCATTTTGACATTATCTTGTCATATGGTGTGAGATGGTAATCTATGTCTAATTTCTACCAGATTGTTTTTTGCCTTTATTACCAATTTTTGTCAAATGTTGAGTTTCTACCACCAAAGCTTGGATTTTTTTGGTTTATCAGACTTTAGATAGCTCATTTTTAGATTTATTATGTTTATTATGTTCTAATTATTCTACTAATCTATTATTATATTCTTAGTCAATATAAGATTATATTGATTATTTGATAAATATTAATTACATATTACTATATAATTGGCAATTAGATAGTCATTTTAACAAAAGATCCATTTATTCCTTATGTTTTAGTATTTTTAGTAGGAATACATATATTTTGTAAAATTTTTTTATATCACCATCTATTGATTTCTATATCATATGATTTTTATTGTTTTGTAATTTATATGGTTAATTATGATAATACATTTCATAATATGGAATTAGCCCTGAATTTCTGATAATAGTACATGATCTTTGCGATATGTTACTGTAATATCCTAGTATTTTAAAAAATTGCAGTACTATTGAGAAAATTGATCTGTAGTTTTCTTTTTATGTTTGGTCTTCCTGTTTTAGTTATACAAACCATATTTGTGTCATAAAAAGAATTTGGTACGACTCTTTCTTTACTGATTTTTTCAAATAGTTTATAGAGTATTATAATCATTATTATCCTTAAATATTTGGTAGAATTTACCTGTAAATCCATCTGGTTCTGGGCTTTCTTTTCTTTGGGAGTTTATTTGATGATTTTTAAATTTCTTTTCCAATGATGGGTTTATTTAAGTATTCTGTATCTTCTATTAATTCTATTAATTATGTTGATAATAATCTGATTAACTAATAATTTATTATATACAATGTAAAATAATATTAGTATAACACATAAGCAATATAGTCATTCTATTAGTTAGCAATTTTATTTAGAAACTTTTCTATTAATCTGGGCAGTTTATATTTTTGCAAATATTCATTAATTTTACTCATATTTTCTGGATTATAACACATAATTGGTCAAAAGAACTTGTAATGCTTTATCTTCATCTTCATTGGTGATGCATTCACCCTTTTCATTTTGATACTGGTAATTTGGTTTTCTTTTGTTTTTAATTCAATTAAATAATGATATACTTATTTAAAAAATGAAGCCATCTCTTAGTTTTTTATTAGTTATTGTTTTTACTTGCAATTTTATTAATTTTCCTTTGATTTTTCAGGATTTTTATGTTGGCATTTAGTTGATTTTTAATTTATTATTTTTGGATTTTTAAAAAAGTTGCACACAATTCATTAACATTCTCTTTCTCCTTTTTATTGATGTACACATTTAGAAATATACTTTTTCCCCTAAGTACTATTTTGCCTGTATCTCATAGATATTGGAATGTTGTTTCATTGTTGCTTTTCTCTTTAACATAATAATGGATTTTTTTCTCGGATTTTTTTCTTTAACCTATTCCTTTAGGGTTATTTAGTTTCCAGTTCAATTTTGATCATAGTGTTCAAGGCTCTTTATTAAATGTAATTTTATTTCATTATTATCTGAAAAGATTACATTTAATATTTCTGCTTTTCTGAATTTGGTTATAATGTTGTTATACTTTAATATGTAGTGGATTTTTGTGAAGCTGTCATATATTTCTGAATAAAAGTTATATTCTTTTCTTTTCCCATTCAGTTTTCTCCAAAGATCTATAATATCTAGTTTTTCCAAGATTCTATTCATATCCTTAACTTCATTTTTATTCATCCTTTGGCTAGATTTATCAAACTCTAAGGGAGGAAAATTGAGGTTCTTCCACTAGTATAGTTTACTATTTATTTCCTCCTGTAAGTCATTTAACTTTTCCTTTAAGAATTTAGATGCTATGCCATTTGGTGCATAAATATTTAGTATTGATATTGCTTCATTTTTGTCTGTGGGTCCTTTCAGCAAGATGTGGTTTCTGGGCTTATCCCTTTTAATTAGGCCATTTTTTCCCCTTTACTTTGTATAAGATCTCAACTGCTACTCTTGCCTTTAATACATTGTTTGAAGCCTAATAGATTTAGCTATAGTTCCTTCTGTTAACTCCACATATGTCCCTTTGTTTTAAGTGTGTTTCTTATAAACAACATATTTTTGGATTCTGGTTTTTTATCCATTCTGCTCTCTGCTTGTGTTTTATGGGTGAGTTTGCCCCATTCACAGTAATGATTAATAATTGTGCATTTCTTTCAATCCCATTTCATTCTTTTTCTCTCTTTTTATGTTGTCCGTCTCCTAAAATCTGTTTTGCTTTTGATAATTAACTTCTGTTATCTGTCTCACTTTTTTTCAGTTTCCCCCTGCCTTTACCTTATCCATTTCCATTTTGGGTAAGATATATTTCTATTACCAATTAAGGATATGTTTGTGTGAGCACACACATATATATGTGTATATATATATTTGTCTACATATTATCTATCTATCTATCTATCTATCTATCTATCTATCTATCTCCCTCTTTGAACCAATTTGAATGACAGTGCGATTCAAGAAGTTGCTACTACCCTCCCACTTCCCTGCCTCCAACATAAAAGCTATTCTTTGTGCACTTCTTTAATGTGAGAAAAAGTTCTCTTCTCCAGTGCATCCTTCTTTCTCACTTCTCCATCTTTTTTGGAAATCACCCTAACATAACTAACTCATGCCTTCTGTCTATGTGGACTTCTTCTAACTGCCTCAACAATGATAAAATTCTTAGAAGTTACATACATCTTCCCCCACAGAAAGATAATTTAATTTTATTGAGTCCCTTATGATTTTTCTTATATATTTACTTTTTAATGCTTCTCTTATATATTATATTTAAAATTCAAATTTTCTGTTCAGCTCTGGTCTTTTCATCAGGAATGCTTGAAATTCCCATATTTCATCACAACAATTTTTCTTCTTTAATGCTTATTTTCAATCTTGCTGGCTAAAAAATGGACAAGAACAGAAGTTATAGCTGGGTTTGTACCCCAAAGAGATAATAAGGAAAAAGACATGGACAAGAATATTCATAGCTGCCCTCTTTGTGGTGGCAAAAAATTGGAAAATGAGGTGATGCCCTTCAATTGGGGAGTGACTGAACAAATTGTGTTGGTGATGGAATACAATTGTGCTCAAAGGAATAATAAAGTGGAGGAATTCTATGGGAATTGGAATGACTTCCAGGAATTGATGCAGAGTGAAAGGAGCAGAACCAGGAGAACTTTGTACACAGAGACTGATACACTGTGGTACAACTGAATGTAATGGACTTCTCCATTATTGGCAATGCAGTGATCCTGAACAACTTGGAGAGATCTACAAGAAAAAATACTATCCACATTCAGAGGAAAAAGTGTGGGAGTAGAAACACAGAAGAAAAACAACTGTTTGAATACATGGGTCGAGGGGATATGGCTGGGGATCTAGAATCTAAATGAACATCCTAATGCAAACACCAAGAACATGGAAATAGGTTCTGATCAAGGACACAGGTAATACCCAATGAAATTGTGTATCGGCTATGGGAAGGGTGAGTGGAGGGGAGGGAAGGAAATAATATGATTCTTGTAACCAAGGAATAATGTTCTAAATTGACTAAATAAATTAATTTTAAAAATAAAGAACAGAACAGAAGTTGCAGGCATTCAAAAGAACATAGAAATTGAAATGGCAGATTAAAGGTTGTATTGTTAACAAGGATAGCAAAAAAATTGTAAAGTGCAATCAACACCTTATAATAAAATATGACCTGTGAAGCAATATTTCCAAAAGAAAGTTGGGTAGGACATGTAGGGACTTATGGGAAAAGGCATTAACATCTCATAAATCCTCCATATATCTTCTTCATTTCTGGAACTTCTTGCATTCTTAAGGTATTTTTAATATTGCTGGACTTCTCAAGGTTATTCTTGATTATGATTTCAGGTCTTTTGTCTTCTGTTATATCATATTTCAAGCCCTCTGCTCCTTTAGCATGATAGCTGCTAAATATTCTGTGATCTTGATTGTGAGGGCACAATATTTTAATGGTTTCTTTCTGACTGTTTGAAATATTTTCTCCATAACCTTAGGGGAATTTGGCTATAAAATTCCTGGGACTTTTCATTTTGAGATATCTTTCAGGAGATGATCAGTAGATTCTTTCAATTTATATTTTACTCTTTGGATCTAAATATCAGGACATTTTTCTGCAAAATTTCTTGACATATAATAGTTTGGCTTTTTCTTTAATTATGTCTTTCAAATAGTTCAATAAATATTAAATCTCTCTTCAACTTATTTTTATGTCAGTTGTTTATGATGAGATATTTCACATTTTCTATTTTTGAAAATTCTTTTGGCTTTGTTTTGTTGTTTCTTGGTATCTACTACAGTCATTAACTTTCACTTGCCCAATTCTAATTCTTTTATTTTCAGTTAACTTTTGTACTTCTTTATTCCATTTGGTCAATTATAAATTTTAAAAAAGTTATTTTTAGAAGTGAATTTTTGTGCTTCTTTTTTTTCATTTGTCCAATTCTGCTTTTTAAGGTGTAAGTGCCTTCAAGGGTTTTTTATGCTTTTTAAGGAAGATGTTAATTGTCTTTTTGTAACTTTCTTCCTTTGCTTTTTTTATATGTATTTTTTCTTATACCATTCTGATTTTGAAAACTTTTTTTAGCTCTTCCAAAATTTCTTCTTGGGATTGTGTCCAATTCACATTTTTTTTTTTGCTTATAATAGTTTTAAATTGTATTCTGATATTGTGTATCCCCTATCACCCTAGCAGATTTTTAAGGTCAGGTTCTTTTATATTGTTTGCTCATTTCCCCACTGTATTTCTTGATTTTGAACTTTATATTAAACTTGTGCTTTCTACTCATTCTTGGAGAGAGACACAGTGCCAAGCTTCAGGCTTTTTTGCACTGATCTTTTCAAAGCTAGTTCTGAGAGTTTGGAAGGTTTCAGTGCTTACAAGGTGGTATGATCTGAGGAGAGTCGTGGCCACTACTCTCCTGGTATGTCGTTTGCTCTTTACCTGGCTGGACTTTACAAGATAGACTCTTGATCCTTTGGGATTTCAACTGATACTGCCCCTCAGGGTTTACTCCCTCTTAACCAAAAGTGTTCCTCTCAGTTTTTTTGAATTATGACCCAGAAATAGGTATAAGCAATGTAGTTGCTAAATAGTTTTTGGTCCAGTGCTACCTCAGGAATCCTTGGGAATATCTTTCTGACCAATTTCTAGGTCCCCTTACCATCTCTGCTTTGAGAACTCCTGAAGTTTCTGCTTCTATCACTGCCACTTTGTCTTACCACTAGTGTTTCATCCATATGGGCTTCAGGTCAACCTCCTCCCCTGGGTTACAAATTTCTTTTTCTGACCTAAATTTTTATGCACTGGAAGAATGTGTCATTCTGACCTTTTATTGGACTTACCAATCCAGAGTTCTATTTGAAGTTGATAATTTTTTTTTTTTTAGGGGAATGTTGAGAGAACTCGGCTGAGTACTTTCTCTGCTTCATCATACTGGAATCTTTATTCCACCCACAGAAGTCAGATGTGTGATTTTTTTGGTGGGAGGATGATTCTACTTTCTCCAATGCTCTTCAAAATATTTTTCAGTAAAAGTATCATAGATTTAGACCTCACAGAGACCCCAGAGATTGCCTAGTCCAATTCCCTTATTTGCAAAGGACAGTAACTGAGTCCCCAAAAGACGACTTTTGTAATGTCCCCTGTCATGATTTTAAAAAGTCATATGATCTTTGGCTTTGCTTTTCTATTAGATATTTTTTAATTTCTAGTTCTAAATTTATTCTTCTTGGTAGAGAAAATAGCATATAAAATTATCAATGATTAAAGCTTTCTATCTTCTCTTCAGTGTCCATTAATATCATCGTAGCCACCTCCGGTAATGGTTCTATCTTTACTTTGATCCTTTTATTTTACCCAGTAGTAACAAAATGATACAAAATCCTATAAACCCATTTTGTCTTTAGATTTCTTTTCTCCTCATGAATTTTGCCATTCCCCAAAACATTAATTCAAGAAACTGCCATGTTTCTGTTCATTTGTCATTACCTGTCTTCTGTATGTCTTTCAAAAAGCTAAGTTGATGTGTTCTTTGTGTATTCATATTAGTATCCTTAGACAACTGCCTTCTTTCCTCATCATTGGAAGCTTTTATTGTGTTTTCAGAATTCATTTTTTTTGGGACATCCTCTTTCTCTTGGGCTAACTTTTGTAGAAATATAGTCCATGGGAATCTACAACTCCTTTCTCTAAGCCACCTTAAATATCTTTTTCTTATAATCTAAGGTGCTTTCCTCAAATTCTCTGTACAGATTCCAAAATAGAGTATCACCAATTTCCATGTTCCCTTACTCCTACCTTTCCATCATTTCCATCCCGGAACTCAATTCCTTCTTACTGATTAGAATCAGGTCCAAAATAGCAAGTAGTTATCTTGTGTGATTATTTCACTTTAGGAAAGTAAAAATAATGAAGCAAGTAATCCAAGAAATTATTAAATGCTACCATTTTGAGAGAGAGGGAGAGGTCCAGAAGATGTGTAGATATTTGAAGTCTCTCATCATTATTATGCAAGGGTTCCTTGTCTGGTTTATAATCTCTTCTGGAATTTACCTTTTTTCCCCTTCATTGGGAATAAAGTTTTTTAAATTTTTATATTTCTATAGAAATGTGAGCTGCTACTGTTGCTGCTGCTGCTACTACCACTACAACAACTGCTACTGATTCTGCTATGGAAGAGAAGAAATGCAGAGTTGTACATGAAGTGCTGATGTTGGAGTCAGCAAAACCAGGCTTCAATTCAATTTAAAAAAGCACTTTTTATATGCCTACAATATACTAAGGATTGTGAAAAGTGGTAGGTGATTTGAACAAAAAAATTCAAATGATCTTTTTACCCTTTACCCTTGAATTATATTAGGGGAAATGGCATGTACACAGATAAGTAATTACCAATATAGAAAAGTTTCAGGAAAGGAGATGTTATCAATTATCAAAACCAGGAAGGGCTTCTCTTAGGTGATGATATTTGAGTTGAACTTTGAATAGCCATAGGGATTTCAAGAGAGAATTGAGGGACATGGAGTTTATTTAGCTTCTGCAAAGATATAGAAAAGGCATCACATTCTGCCTTTGATTAGATATGTGATTTCATGTTGGATATTAGGACAAACTGTAGAGTCAATAGAATTGAATATGTAATTATTTTTAAAAGCCTGGTCAACTTTGGTAAATTGCACTGATCTGTTATATAACTAATTCTTAGTTGGGTAGGGCTCAAAGTGAAAAATTTGATATACTTCAAGATCTGTGATTTCACGAGTCTTCCTTCTACAGATAAATATGCAAGGATTTTCATCTCTTAGAACAAGGATTTCTTCAGTTGCTGTGGCTAAAGTAGTTATTCCACGGCAGTTAACTTTGTGGTGCCAATCTTCTTTGTATTTGGCTGAACTGTTCCATTCGGGATAGAAACTCAATGTTATTCAACCCTTATTAAAAGTCTGACCCAATTTGATAGGACCTGCTAGATACTTCCAGTCTCCTTCACTGCTTCCACCTTCTTCCTAATGATTATGTGGGCACCATATTAAAATGTGATAGGTAAAATTTTGCCTTTTTTTTTACTTATCTAGGACCCCACAATACTGCTGAGTCTGCTCTAAGCCATCTCAGCTGTGCCTTTTTCCCTTTCCCCTGGTTCCCTTTTCTCTTTAGAATATAATCTCACTTAAGGCAGGTCTTGTTTCCTTGTATTTTTGTCCATAAAGCTTATCACAATGTCTGAAACATGCAAAATATAAAAGAAATGTTTTTGGGTGCAACTAGGTGGTTCAATTGACTAAGAACCAGGCTTAGAGATAGGAAGTCCTGGGTTCAAGTCTAGCCTCAGACACTTTCAAACTGTATGATGCTGGACAAGTCATTGAAACCCCTCGCCTTTGCCTAGCCCTTACCACTCTTCTGCCTTGAAACTAATAAACAATATTAATTCTAAGATGGAAGGTAATACTTTTATGACTTAAAATAAAATTCATTTTAATTTTTTTATTTTTGGTTATTGTCTAGTTCATTTATTTTTAAGTTTTATATTTAATTAATTAATTTAAAATATTTTCCATGGTTACATGATTCATACTCTTTCGCTCTCTTCCTCCCTCTCCCTCCCATAGCCAATGTGCAATTCAACTGGCTTTTACAAGTATCATTGATCAAGACCTATTTCCATATTATTAATATTTGCAATAGAGTGATCATTTAGAGTCTACATCTCCAATCATATCGCTGTCCAACCATGTGATCAAGGAAATGTCTTTCTTCTGTGTTTCTACTCCCACAGTTCTTTCTCTGCATGTGGATAGTGTTCTTTCTCATAAATCCCTTAGAATTATCCAGATCATTGCATTGCTGCTAATACAGAAGTTCATTATATTTGATTGTGACACAGTGTATCAGTCTCTGTGTACAAGGTTCTCCTGGTTCTGCATCAATTTCTGGACATTGTTCCAGTTCACATGGAATTCCTCCAGTTCATTATTCCTTTGAGCATAATAGTATTCCCATCACCATCAGATACCACAATTTGTTCATCCATTCCCCAATCGCATGGCATCCCCTCATTTCCCTTTTTTTTTTGCCCCACATAGAACATGGCTATGAATATTTTCATACACATATTTTTACTTATTATCACTTTGGGTTACAAACCCAGCAGTGGTATGGATGGATCAAAGGCAAGGCAGTCATTTAAGCCTTTTGGGCATAATTCCATATTGCCTCCACAATGTTTGGATCAATTCATATCTCCACCAGCAATGCATTAGTGCCCTACTTTTGCCACATCCCCTCCAAAATGTATTACTTTCCTTTACTGTCATATTAGCCAGTCTGCTAGGTGTGAGGTGGTATCTCAGAGTTGTTTTGATTTACATTTCTCTAATTATAAGAGATTTAGAGCACTTTTTATGTGCTTATTGATAGTTTTTATTTCTTTGTTGAAAAGTGCCTATTTATGTCCCTTGCCCATTTATCAATTAGGAATAGCTTGATTTTTGTACAATTGATTTAGTTCCTTGTAAATCTGAGAAATTAGGCTTTTGTCAGAGATTTTGGTTATAAAGATTTTTTTTCCCAATTTGTTGCTTCCCTTCTAATTTAGTTTGCATTTGTACAAAACTTTTTAATTTAATGTAATCAAAGTTATTCATTTTATATTTTGTAATAATCTCTATTTTTTGCGTGGTCTTAAATTCTTTTCTTTCCCATTGATCTGACAGGTATACTAGTCTATGTTTACCTAATTTACTTTATAGTTTCCTTCTTTATATTTAAGTTGTTTATCTTTTCTGAATTTATCTTGGTATAGGGTGTGATATGTTGATCTAGACCTAATCTCTCCCATACTGTTTTTCAATTTTCCCAGCAGTTTTTGTCAAACAGTGGGTGCTTGTTCTAAAAGCCAGGATCTTTGGTTTTATCGTATACTATCTTGCTGAGGGCATTTACCCCAAGTCTAATGCATTGATCCTCCCTTCTGTCTTTTAGCCAGTACCATATTGTTTTCATGGCCACTGCTTTATAGTACAGTGTAAGATTTGGTATAGCTAGTCCCCTATCTTTCACATTTTTCAGGTTTTTTAAAAAAGAAATTTATACTAAAAACTTAAGAAACATTATTGTTCTATCCTTTAAGAACTTGGAGTACTCTTAATTTCCTAATAAAGCATCTGAGGAGGAATTTATGGACAGAAGATAATAGGAATTTCTGTTCCTTTTCTTCTTTTCCACTGCAATACTAGAACATTCTGTCTCTTTACAAGGCCAATGGGATATATAAACTATGAATAATAGAAATAATAAAAAGCCATATTTTTATAGTGCTTCATGGAATGAAAAAAAGTCACTGGATCCTCCCTACAATTTGGTGACATAGTTAGGGCAAGTACTCCTTCTCCTACCTCTCAATATATATAATTCAGTTTCATTTGGGAATGAATGAATACAAAAGGACTTTTGTTTGAACTCACAGAGACATAGGGGTCCTCTCTCTAACTTTCCTGCAGAGGCTGTAGAATCACTATTACTTATAACACAGCTCCAGTGATATTCCAGTCCTCTCCATTATTCTCCATTTTCCCTCTTTTGACTGTAGATGTTAACTACTATTTGTGGGCACAGCTCACTCTGTTTCAGATCCCAGCACTTGCCCCTGCTCACATAAACAGTGAAGAATAGTGGCCAGAGTCTAAAGAACAGAGCTGGAAGGGACCCCAAAAGTCATCTTGACCAAGCTCTTCATTTTACAGTTGAGGGAAGCAGGCATAGGGAAGCTAAGTAACTGGTCCAACATCTCACATGGCAGAGGAGGATTCTGAACCTACATCCTTTGCTCCAGAGACAATCTTCTTTGCCCCAAACCATGCTGATGGAAAGTTGGTTGACTGATCCTCTACAATATGCTGCCTGAAACATACATTGGTCTATTTGCTCATTGTTTTGTTATAAGTTAAGCTTAAATTAGTTCTGAATCCAAAGGTGAAAGCTACATAACCAAGTTTTTCTTCCTGGTCCAGATCATAGAGAGATAGCAGAACTTTAGGATAAAGGCATTATTCAGGTATTGTTGGCTCATCTAGCCCAGGAGATGAAAAGTTTATTGTTTGACAACTGTGATCAGAAGAGTGGTGGAGCTAAAGCTCCTGTGGCATTGTTTTTGTTTTTGTTTTATTTTTGGTTTCTCAAATGAGCTGGTAGAGCAAAGTTCTTCCTGTGAGTATAGTATATTGTTTTTTTCCTTCCTAGCAATCAAATGCTTTCTGTTGTTCTCCACCATTTATTTCCCCCAAATAATAAAAAGGATGTTTTTTTCTGATCTAACATGATTTTCCTTAAGCATAGTAATAGATTATTAATAATGACTAATCATTTGAAGACACTGGCATCTATCACAGAGTAAGGATTCTAAATGGTGACATTGAATTTGTTCTGTCAAAAAGCCTACATCCTCATTTGTACCTCTGATCCAATCCAATCTCAAAATCATTTATGAAGCTCCTGCTATGTGCAAGGCATTTTGATAAGTTTTAGGGATACAATTAATAAAAAGACAGATAATCCCTGCCCTTAAGGACCTTATGTGGAGTTAAAAATCAGGCAGCACAGCAGATGCAGAGTTGTTGTTCATTCATTTTTTCAGTTGTGTTCAACTCTTTGTTATTTCATTTAGGGTCTTCTTGACAAAGATACTGGAGTGGATTTTCATTTCCTCTTCCAGGTCATTTTACAGATGAGGAAACTGAGTCAAACAAGGTGAAGTGACTTGTTGAGAGTTACATGATTATTAAAGGTCTGAGGACAGATTTGAACCCAGGAAGATGAGTCTTCCTAATTCAAGGTTCAGCACTTTTATCCACTATGTCAGCTAGCTGCCCAGATGTTTAATGGAGGGAGCCAAAAAGTCCAGTTTCTTCCCTCTATAAAGGAACACATTGGGAGGAGTTTGATATTCCACCTTTCAGACCTCCAATCAGCACTGAAAGGAGGCTGAGGGAGAGGGAGCCAATGAAGGCTTTAGTTAGTGGGATGGTGATGAACTTAACTTCGAAGGAGCATCTTCAGGCAGAGAAGCAGATGTAAATGAAAGAAGAGAATTTAAATGAGTCACTTATTTTATAATAGATTTGTTGGAATTTTGACTATGGTTGTATCAAGTGCCAAAGTTAGAATTTGCAATCTATGTGAGGTCTAATCAAATCAATGCTTATCAGATGAGGATGTATTTAAATAAATCTAGGGAAGCTGGAATAGGAGTGCTCTTTCCCCTACCACTCATGACAATTCGCTTTCCCGCTACATGTCCTCCAAGGTTTTCTTCTTTCCATTGGCCTAGAGGGTATTTTTAGGTGTCCCTTTTGAGTGTGTTCTTGTTTTCTTTTTTATCAAAACAGGAAGATTGTTCTCCTAACTATGGTTTTTATATTCTTTTAAAATAGAAGACAAACATTTTTTTCCTAATAAAATGAAGCTACTTTCAAGATTAATATCCTGATTATAACAAAAGACTCCTATAATTGAGAAGCAACATGGTACACTGGGTGGGGGGGGGGTGGAGCATTGCATTTGTAGTTAGGTGACTAGGAGATTGAAGAATTACCCTTACTTCCCTAAAAATATGCATTTTTGCCTCTTCTACTAACTAGCAGTGTAACATAGGACAAATGATTGCCCTTTTCTGAATTTCATTGTCTTTATATCTAAAATTGGAATGATGATAACACAAGTACTACTTTATGTAACTGAATACAATGCCTTGAAAGTATAGAGGTGCAATAGAAACATGACCTTTTATTTTTATTTTAATTTTTTTATTAGTTTAAAAAATTTTAATTTGAATTGCTTTTCCATTAATAAGCATTTATTTTTTTCTCTCTTCTACAACTCGCCCCTCATTGGAAAAACAAAGAGAAAGAAGAAAATTTTGCAACAAATATGCATAGTCAAGCAAATTAAAGTCCCACATTGGGTCTGTCAAAAATATATAGCTTATTTGGCAACTTAAGTTTGTTGCCTCTTTGCCAGGAGCTGAGAAGTATGCTTGATTTATTACTGGTCCTTGGGGATCATGCATGGTTGGTCATTGTGCTCATCAGAGAACTTGAGTCTTTTAAAGTGGTACTTTTTAATAGTGTTGTTATTGCATGAATTATTCTCCTGGTTTTGCCCTCTTTATTCTGTATCGTTTTATACAGGCCTTCCAATGTGTCCAACTGTCCCTTTTGTCATTTCTCATGGTACAGTAGATTGTATTACATCTATATACCATTATTTGTTCAACCACTTCCCAACTAATGGATACTTCCTTTGTGTCTAGTTCTTTGACTCTAGAAAAAGGGCGGCTTTAAACATTTTTATTCAGATGAGTTCGTTTCTTATTTTAAAATTTTCTTTGTTTTGTTTTTTATTTATCTTCCATTTCAGGTTCCTAGAAGTCTGGAGACATGAATAGGGGTGAAAAGGGAAATGATGATTTATATAGTCCCCTTACAGAATAAGAATTAAAAACTGGCCAAGGTTAATTACAAAGATCTTTATAATGTAAATCAAACTAGAAAAAAAATAGGATCTTGAAATCTCTATTCATGGCAAATGACTTTAGGGATTTTTATAGTGCTGCAATGTTACCAAAAAATAATGACATTCCTACCAATTCTTTGAGCTGCCAGACTGAAAGGAGTATGTGCACAATTATTCAGAATATCAGAAAATATACATTAATCATTTGTTTCAGCAGATTGAGTCAAAGATGGCATCTTTTAAAACATAAGCATAGTTTTTTTTCAAATATATCAATTTCTTTTAGTGCAGACTGAGATGAGATTAAAAGGAACAGAAAGGAGAAGTCTGGCCCTTTTTTCCCACTCTATTTTATGCTCAGAGAGTCTCAGATGATGTCTTAGGATATTTGTTTCTGTAGTCAAAGTGCATCCAGAAGTTTCAAAACTGCTTCATGTGGCTTCAAGGAAGAAGAGTTCATCAGGTCATAGAATTTGGAGCTGAAAGGGGTCACACGAGGAGGCCTCAAGAAAGTGAAGTGATTTATTTCTTTCACACAGCTATCAAGTTTATAGATTTTCAGTAGAAAAAAGTAATATTTAATCTAAAGCCTTGTTTTTTAAGAGGAGAAAACTGTGGCACAGAGGAGGAAATTAACTTGACCAACATACACAAGATCTTTTCCTTTACCAATATGCATATCTTAGTTAGTGTTTGTCTCAGGCAATTTACTAATCTTAATTGTGGATTTTATCTGCTATGTCTCTCATATTGGCAGCCCCTGTGGATCCTGTTTGGCTCTTATCAAAACAAATGGAATCCTTCTACTATACTGTTTTTATGTTCATATTTCCTATTTCACTGTGTCATGTGGGAACATTTGGGAAGGAGAAGTCCCCTGGGAAAGTTAGTTACATATGGTTCAGCAGTGTGGCTAGGAGATCAAAGAGTCACTCCTACTTCCCCAAGGGCTAGCATATATTCATGATCAAAGTTTAATTTGAATACCAACCTTCAGACTCTTTTCTCTAGGGCCCACCTGGGTGTTTATGCCATACTTTATTTTGATGAGTGAAGATTTTTCTCCACTGTGATTTGGTATTTTTAATTTTTTTTTGCCTAAATTCATGATTTCATCAGTGCAGGAAACTTCCAGTCAGGAAACTCTCTCTGAATCTTCTTTTTTTCAACAATCTACAGTCTTAGAAAATTGACAGTCACAAATGAGAGTAAAGTGACTTGTTGAGTTAGAGCAGGAGGAAGATCACATAGCCAGTGTGTGATAGGAGTGGGACTGAAATCTAAGAAATTTATCCTATATCTCTTGCAAAGTGAAACATACCATTCTGTACTTTATTTCTTCCATGAGTTTTTCTCTAATATGAATAATGTCTCTTCTTTTACACATGATGAGCATGGAAATATTTATTATACAATATATATACCACCTACATCATATTACCTGCCTTCTTGGGGAGGGAGGAGAGAGGAAGGGAAAGAGGAAACATGGATTTTTAAAATATAAAATATTAAAAATTGTATTGACATGTAATTTAGAAAAAAATATGATTAAAAATAAAATAAAGACTTTCAAAGCAGGATTCAGAATAGAAGATGTGGACCCCATCAATGAGGGTTTCAGTGACTAAATTGCTTTTTAAAAAAATCTCTTTATTTTAAGGAAGTTTCTTTGTAGATATGGGGAGGGGAACTATGAGCATATAGATAGTAATATTAAACACAAAACAACAATTTTTGATCTGTTTAAATACAGTCAATTTTTAGAGTATGAATAAAAGTAACGCAAACCTTAAGACAATGCCTTGAAACAGGAATTTTTTTTTGAGAATTCAAGGAAGCAGGAGAATGTCTTCACTCATTGAACCAATATTTAAATAGTTACTTAAAATGATTTGTAAGAAGAAATATTTAGGTATAAAGTGAAAAAAAAAACTTCTTATCAATTAGACCCATCTCAAACTGAAGCAGACTTTCTTTAAAAGATGGTGAGTTGATTCTCCTTGAAGTTATTCCAGCAATGGGTACATGACCATATGTTATGAATATTGTAGAGATTCTTACTCAGATATAGTTGGACTACATTACCTTTAGAATGCCTTCCAGCTTTGAAATTCTGGGGACTTAATGAAAGATAGAAAGATATAGTGTGGCATAATGAATAGAATACTGGGATTGGAATTAGAATTTTAATCCAACCTCAGAAACTGATTAGCTAACTAAATGAATTTAGATAAGTCAATCTCTTGCCTGTAAAATGCTAATAATAATAGCACCTATCTTATAGAGTTATTGTGAAGATCAAATAAGAATTCATATGTGTGTAGACATTCTATATATGCATACATGTACATATGAACTGTTTTTCAAACCTGAAAACTTGATATGTAAGCATCATTCAGTGAAATGCTAATACCTGGAGGACAAGAACTATTTTGTTTTTCATCTTTCAGTCTTAGTGCATAGCTTAGTGCTTAGATTTAATAAATCATTGTTGAATTGAATTGAATTACATTACTATGGATGAGAATGACAAAAGGATGTAGATGGGTTGCAATCAATGCTAGGAGCAATTGAACACATATAAATTTGATTATGCATTGAAAGGCATAGACATTGACATAAATTATGCCTCTTTGGAGGTCAAAAGGTAGCTAGAGAGCATAGTTGACAGAGCACTAGGACTGGAGATAGGAGAGCCTTGGTTCAAATCTGCCCTCAGATGTGTGACTCTGGACAAGTCACTTAACCTCAATTACCTAGTCCTTGCTATTCTTTGATCTTAGAAATGATACTGACAGAAAAGATAAGAGTTTAAAAAATAAAACAAAAATACTGATGTTTAAAGAAATAAAGCACAACCATTTAGCACATATGTCATTTTTTTTTTAAATTTAGGAACTACTCAATAAAAAAGAATTGATCATCTTAGTTTTTAGCAATTGTTACTATTTATGCAATTTCTACCAAAATTCCTCCCTTTGGGGTTCCTTTACTAATAATTTAGCTCTCATCCTTATCTCTGTACACCTTCATTGGCTATACAGCCACTTATAATATATTATTTCATTGGATTTTGAGTCAAAAGGGACCTTAAGAATAATGCAGTCCAATCCCCTCATTTTAGAGAAAGAGAAACTAAGTATCAGACATGTTAAGTACTTCTCTTAAAGTCACACAGGGAGTAAATAGCAGAGTTGGGATTTGAACCTAGAGGTTCTTTGAGTTAAAAATCTATCCATTTTGCTACTACTCTGTGTTTGTTTCTATTCCATTATATGTATTTTGATGTATTTCTTTGTTTGGGGTTTTTATAGATCATCTGAATATAAGCTTCTTGAGGGTAAGGGCTATGGTTTTGATATCCTTTGACTTCTTTCTTCCGTTAGCCCCTACACAGAAATAGCTTCATGAACTGAAAAGAAAAAATTTCTCGTGTTTTCTCCATCCTTATAACAGAAATGTTTAAAATTCAATCAAATTTAATTCAACATTTCCAAAGTGCATACAATCAGTCAGACATTTTGCCAGGGTCTGGGAATACAAAGATAAAAATGATGCAATCTCTTTCCTGGAGGAATTTACATTCTAGAGGAGATGATATGACATACAGTCGACTAGTCAGGTAAGTGTAACAAAGGGCAGAAAGTGATGAGATAAAAAGAGAGATCCAGCTAAATTGAAATGGGAGTTCTTTGACAGGAGTCCAGAGAAAGGTTCATAAGGTAGGGGAAAACTAAGTAGAATCTTGAAGGAAGACAGATTCTGTAACTTGCAAATACAGGATTTTTGCTGTTGAGGCATTTTCAATTTTTCTGAACTCTTTGTGATCCTTGGCAAAGATATTGGTATGGTTTTCTGTTCCCTTCTTGAGCTTGTTTTATAGATGAGGAAACAAACAAGGAGACAAACAAGATAAAGTCATTTGCCCAGGCTCACACAACTACTAAGTGTCTGAGACCAGATTTTAATTCAGGAAGATGAGTCTTCTTGATTCTTGGCCTACCAACTCTATCCACTGTACCAAAATAAAGTAGCCTAAATAAAGAAGGTAGTGCATTCCATTCAGGGCAGAATAGACAATGCTAATACATGGAAGTGGAAGATACCAAGCTGAGTTTGGGGAATAACTAGTAATCCTGTGTAGCTGGAACACATAAGGCAAAAAAAGAAATGAAGTAAAATAAGCCTGGCAAGGTAGATGAGCAGGAGGGTCCTGTAGCTCTGTCTTGTGGTTGAATTTGGTTTTCTGTCCCCATTGAAATGCTTTGTGTTTGATTCCTGTGGAAGGGTTTTCACAGAGGAATCCATTTTTGCTGCTCCTAAGCTGCCATCTTGACTTTGCCCCAAGTGTTTCTTTCTAGGGGGGTCTTTCATGCACCATCCCTTTCTGAGGTCAGTCTATTGGACTGGTCACACCAAGAAAAGACTGTTTCCTGTAAATAGTAAGAAGCCTTTTAATTGGCTACTGAGCCAGACTTCTATAGATATATTAAAATTACCATCCCATTTCCTCAGTACTCTTCTTTCTGTTGGCCTCTTGGTATATGGACAACTCTTTGAGTTCCTACCTTAACTTCACTGAATTAGTCCATGAGTACATCACTAAGACTTTGCCTAGGATGCAACTGCATTCTGCCCATTTTTTTCCTTGGAATAGAGCTTTTGTAAGATCTCAAAGGCAGTTGGCATCTTTTTCTTCATGGGTATCCAAGAAGCAGAATTATTGGAGTAGCTGAGGCAGTGATAGATTCAATAGCAGTCTGGGTGAAAGAGAAAGAGTCACCAACAGAGTGTGGAACACTGAAAAAGAAAAGAACCTATTTGGCATTAATTGGATTGTCCTCAGTAGAGGTGAAATGCAAAATAATTAATGAGCAACCTTATTGTAAATGTCTCAGTCTTCAATAGATTGTAATCATTTTATGTTTTTTAATTGCTTAGCATTTCCCATTATGCATTGGAATAAAATTTCTTACTTCTGTTTCAAATTTGTAGTTTGGGGTCATTTTTACTTCTCCTTTCCTTTACTTCTCCACCCCTTTACATTGTCAGGATCCTTTAAGTAGAGTCAGAAATGAAATTGTTGCTCAAGAATTTGAGGTGTGACATAGAATTGAAGCACTTGGAGTCTTTTTCTATTGGGAAGAAAGACAATCTCAGAATAATGAACATAGGGCAAACTGAGAGGGTAGAGAGACTAGGATTAATGAAAATCTCATGTCTCTGCCTAGAACCTATCTATTTGCTGTGCTAAACCAGAGGTGTCAAGTACTTGGAAGGATGCAACAGACAATACTGAGCTTCCTTTAAGCCAGATTAAAATGCAGTTGGAAAATATTTAACAAAATACACTTAAATGTAATAAAACAGATAATATTATCCTTTAAAATTGTTACTCTGTGGCCCCCAAAGATCCTTATACATGCATTTAGTCATCCCATTTTTATTTGAGTTTTATATCATTGAACTAGACCATCACAGCTCTGTTAGGCTATTCAAACAACCTAAAATTTAGATTCCTGGCCTCCAGTCTTTATCCTCTCCAATCCATCCTTCACAGAGCTGGCAAAGCAATTTTAAAAAAGCACAAACTCTCCTTCCTGACAAACTTTAGTTGTTATATTAACTTTATCACAGAGTATCAATCCCTTAACTAGGGACTTAAAACTTTTCACAGCTCAGAAGATACAGAGAAAAGAAATTTCATTCAGAATAATTAGAGAAAATTTGAAATAGTAGTTCACTTTCCAAAATTCCCATAAAAATTATGTCATTACAACTCCAAATACTTATAGAAACTGACTGACATAATTAAAGATACTGATTGCTTATATTTGAATAGTTCTAGTAAGAATTACAATACTACCTAAATTAAATTATATATTAAATACCATATTAATCAAACCACCAAAAGATTACTTTATGGAACTATCCAAAATAATAACAAAATTCATTTGGAGAGACAAAAGATCAAGAATCTCAAGGCAAAAAATAAACAAAAATGGAAAAGAAGGTGGATTAATGGCACCATATCTGAAAATATATTAAAAAAATATAATCATAAAAGCTATCTGGTCCTACAATAAAATAGAAAAGTGCATCAGTGTAACAGATTAGGAATACAAGAGTCAGAAGCATTCAAATATGGTGGCATTGTATTCAGTAAATCCCAGGACAAAAGTTATTGGTGTGAGGGCTTGTTTTTTGACAAAATGGACTAGGTCAACTAGAAAGTAGTTTGACATGAAATGGGTATAGGCCAATATCTCACAACATATACAACAACAATCTTCAAGTGGATATATGACCTGAATGAATGTAAAACAAATGGTATGAACTGGAAGGGGCCTTTGGACTTAGAAGAACATCTCCAATGGAGGGGAACTTAGAACATAGACTGTCAGAATTAGAAGGGACTTTGTGATCAATTAGTCTAGCCATCTCATTTTACAGAGGAAAAAAGTAAGGCCCCCAAAAGAAATGATTTGTTTAAAGTCATACAGCTAGTAAGTTATGGAGCTAAGTCTGGAAGTTATTTGTCCATATCCACTATTTTGGGGTTCTTTCTATTATACTCTCCATGATGAATGGCTTTGGGCTCTCAGTGGTAGTCTGTATTACTTAATTTATTTCTTTGATTTTGGAAACCAGATAAATCAGAACCTTTTCCTATTTCAGTTTTCCCAAGAATATAACATCATTATTAAAGAACCTAGATCCTGGGCAAATTGTATCTAAAACCAATGGGTTTAGAGCTTACAGTAACTCTAAATAGTACAGTTTTAATCTAGAGTTAATCTATTCAGAATTCATCTTATTTTTAGATTTAATAATATCTAACATTTATATGGTGATTACTAAGTTCCAGATATTATACTAAGTGCTTTAATATTATTTTCTATCTATATTATTTACTATTATTATCAATAACTTTGTCAGGTAGGTACTATTATTCCCATTTTACAGATAAAGAAATTGAGGCAGAGATTAAGTGATTAATCTACAGTTACACAGTAAGTGTTTGGGACTAGATTTGAACTTGGACCTTCTTGACTTCTAGCCAAGCACTGTAGCTAATGCCCCACCCAATTTCCCCTAGTTGAAGAAACCTAAATACAGAAAGGGGAGATATTTTGTTTAAGTCACATGAATAGAACTAAGATTTAATCCCAGATCCTTTAACTCTAAACTCTTTATTCATTTTTTTTCCTAAAAGCACCTCATTGACTAATTGTGTTATGATTTTTTTATGGAAAAGATAACTCTAGATCCACTTAATGAGTTTAAAAGATAGCAGATGTGCCAAAGTCTCCCTTTGACACAAGTAGAAAGTTCTGAAAATACTCAGATTCAGAAGAGTTGGCTTACTGTCCCATTCAGTGTACTATATGAGAAACAACAGGTTGTCAGAATCACTGAATTAGAAGAACAGAGATATTTGCCCTTGTGGGATCTAATAAAACTTAATCCAAGATTGAGGGAAAGGATGCTGTTGTTCTTTAATATTGCTAACACATAAAAATTGAAACAAAATTCTTATGGTGACCAGAAATCTTTGGGTTAGAAGCCAACCAGGGTCTGAAGAATAATCCTATTTGTTTCTGGCTATGGTTCACCCAACTTCTTTTTGAAGACTTCCAATGACAAGAAACTCATTACCATTCTACTCTTGGACCAAATTTGTTAGAAATATTTTTCCTTAATATTTTCTTGAAAACCATTATTTGTTATTTTCTTCCAGTATATGTTCCTCCTTCTCTCTCTCTGTTTCTGTGTTTCTTCTCTCTTTGTTTCTTCCTGACTCATGTCTCTCTCTGTGTTTTGCTTCTTCTCTTTATATCTTTGTCTGTCTCTGACTCCCCTCCCCTCTCTGTTTCTCTCCTCTGTCTGTCTGTATCTTCCTCTGTATACTGAGATTTTTCATTTCAGTGGTGTAGGGGCTCTGGATAAGCAAACTAGATCTTTACATTATGCTATGATCCTCTTTTTCTTTATCTATGGGCATTAAAATAGCTTGTGTGTAATTGTTTTTCTCTCACAAGCAACTGAGTTAACTTCTGGATTGCTTTGAATAGGAAAAATATTAGGTGAAATAGGAATGTAATGTTTTCTTAAAATTGCTACATGCTTCTCATGGATGCCAGTGATTCTTTTGAAGCACAGTTTTGACCCTATTGCTTCTCTACTCAAGAAATTCTGGGTTTGCTTGTAGGATTGACATTTAAAGTCATTTACCATCTGGTTCTAGTCTACTTCTCCAGGTCAACTGTACATTACTCTCCTTCATATGTACTCTATATTCCTGCCAAGTTGGGCTATTTGCTCTTTACTCTATATAATAATAAAAAACAACCATAACATCAACTAACATTTAAATAGTGATTACTATGTGCCAGGCACTGTGAGTGCTTTGCAATTTTTATCTCTTTTTATCCTCAAACCAATCCTGGAAGATAGGTACTCATATTATACCATTTTATAGATGAGGAGATTTGAGACATACAGAGATTGAGTGACTTACTCAGGGTCACATAGCTAATAAATGTTTGAGGTAGCAGTTGAATTCAGGCTTTTTGACTCCAGACTCAGTGATCTACATGCTGTGGTGTCATCTAGTAGTCAATATTATGTGATCCCCTTCCATTCTTTTGCAGTCTCTATCTCTCTGCTTTTAATGCATTATCTCCTTACTGCTGCCTCTTAGGCTCCTGTGTTTCCTTCAAGGTCTATCCCTCTAGTTGCTAATACATTCTTTGAGTAAATTTAAATTATATATATATATATATATATGTATATATATAGGGTGTATATATAACTATGCATATCTAATATATATATATGTATATGTAAACACATAAATACATATTTATAAACATACATATCTACAGCAAAGAGAGAAGAGAGGAGGGAGGGGAGAAAAAGGGAAAGGAAGAGGGAAGGAGAGATACACAGAGAGGCAAAAAGAAAGATAGACAGAGCCAGAGATAGAGGCAGAGATAGAGACAAAGATAAAGACAAAGAGATTGAGAGAATTTACTTGTGTATTGTACATGGAAATACATCTCTGCAGTAGATTCAAGCTCCTTGAGGGCAAGGACTATCCTGTTTTGTTTTTGATTTTGTAACTAGCAAAATCCCTAGTATACAGTAGTCACTTAATAATGCTTATTGGATGAATAAATGAAGGAATGAAAAGACACATCTTGCTCTAGGGAAGTGATTATTTTGTTAGGCATAGATTTGAGTCATATTTTTGTCTCTGACTCAATGCATGTGATTGGACCATTTACCTCTTTCTGGGCTTCAGTTTTATCATCTATGACAGAAATGTGCCTAAAATTTCCTTCAGTTGGTAAGGTTTTGTAGCCTTATGATTTCCAACCAACTTTGTAAAATATTTGGAATACACTGAAATTCTTATCAAGAAACATTAATCTTTCTAAATTTTACACTCATGATCCCAATTTGATCAAATCACATTTTATCTCTATTTTTTGCCTGAGATTTGACTTTCAGATGACTAATTCATATTTCAAGCACTTGTGATTTCATTAGTAAGGACATTGCTCTCTAACAATCCTCATCCCTAATATAGATTACAAATGTGTTATTTTAATGGATGACACTCATGAGTTCTATAGCTAGAAAAATATGATCTGTTGTAAAGACAAAATAGTTAAATATCAAGTATTTACATATAAAGGACAGTGGAGGTTAAGGGGATCAAGGCTTCATGAATAATGTAACACATAAGATGTACCTTAAGAAAAAGAAAGACCAAGAGTTCCAGGGATGGAGCCAAGATGTCAGAGTAAGGCAGAGCAGCTCAAAGTCACCATAAGAATCCCCTCCAATCAATATAAAAAAAAACACCATAAAATGAATACAGAAGTGAAAAAACAATAAGGAGACAGACAGAAACAACTTTCAAGAAAAGAAAAGACTTAAAAGGTAGTCAGAGTACATATGGGGCACCGAGGTGAGAGGGGAGCACAGTCAGCAAGACTCTAGCAAGGAGTAAAGAGCAAATCAAGAGCAAGCCACACCCACCCACTACACATCTGCTGTCCCAGATTCAGAATCTAAGTCCAAGCCAACATTCAGATCTTGAGACTCTGCCTCAGCAGAGGTCCAAGTCAACTCATACCCCTTGAGGTTTTAAACCTGTGATAAAGTCTGAAATTCAAGCCCAGAGCAGTCTGTGCTGAAGTGAGCTGATCTGTGTAGTCTCAGAGAAAGCCAGGAGTCCCAATGTGAGCCAGTGGTGAGTACAAAGACCCAAGCTTGGAGTAATTGGTTGACAAAAGGGGGATCTGGATCTTTTTGCCAGTGCCTCAGGGCAGAGCTCCAGTACAGGGAAAGAAACTCTGTGCCTAATGGGATCAAGTACACAGTGGGACAAAAAACTTGTCCCTAAGCCTGGGGATAGAATTTGATAATCCCCTGAGCTGATCAAGTTTAGAGTGAGATCAAAAGCTTATGCTCAAGTCTGAGGCAAGTCTTTAAGCTATAAGCATCTCAAGGGTTAATTGAATCATTAATGGGAGGAAGCCCTTAGAGCTCCCAGCCCTCAGACCATCATACCACCTTGGAAGAACTAAAATTGGAAGAAATCCAAGAATTAAGCTAAGGACAGCATCAAGGAAGGACTGAAGTTTAAGAGCATAACCTAACCTCCCAGAAAAGAGAGCCTACCTACAAAAAGGCAGGAAATGTGAGCAAACAACAAAAAAGCACCTAACTGTGAAGATTTTTTATGGAGACAAAGAGCAAGGTACATACACAGAAGGGTACAGCAAAAGCAAAGCAAACACATTCAAAGTCCAAAAGAAAAATATGGATTGGACCCAGATTCTGGAAAAGCTCAAATCCCACCCTCTTCAAAAACCAATTAAGAGAGGCAGAGGAAAAGTGGAGAAGAGAAATGAAACTGACATAAGAAGAAATGGGCCAATTGAAAAAGGAGAAACTAAAGCTGACAGAAGAAAATCAGGCCTTAAAAATTAGTATGGATCAACTTGAAACTAATGATTTCATGAGAAATCAAGAAACTATAAAGTAGAATCAAAGGAATTAAAAAAAAACAGGGGAAAACATGAAATATCTTATTGAAAAAGCAAGCAATCTGGAAAATTGATCCTAAAGAGACAATTTGAGAATTATTGGACTATCTGAAAACCATAAAGAAAAAGATAAAGAAAAAATATTGGACATCATAATATAAGACATCATTAAAGAAAACTGCCCAAATATCCTTTAACAAGAAAATAAAGTTGAAATTGAAAGAATTCACAGACAAGAAATCCTGACATGACAACTTCTAGGAATGTAATCGTTAAATTAAAGAGCCCCTAAGCCATGGAGAAAATTCTTTAAACAGCTGGAAAGAAACATTTCAAATACCATGAAACTACAATCAGGATCACACAGGACCTAGCAGCTTCTAAATTAAAGAACAGAAAGGCATGGGATATGATATTCAGGAAGTTGAAAGATCTGAGTTAACAACCCCGAGTCACCTAGTTAGTCAGCAAGACTAAAGATATTCCTTCAGGGGAAAAATAGACATCCAGTAAGACAGGACATTTCTAAACACTCCTGAGGAATAAGGGAGATCTAAACAAAAATATTGAACTCCAAACATGATACCAAAAAGAAGTCTTAAAATGTAAATAAGAAAGAGAAAATTGAAGAGACTCATTAAGGTCAAAATAATTATATTTCTACATGAAAAGAGGATATTTGTTATTAAAATTACTCTTAGTAGTAGAGAAGATAGAAGGAATATACTTAGAAAGAGAGTGGGGAAGTAAGCTGATTATGATGATGTGTTGTATATGATGATATATATGCATGATATATGATATATGGTGATATGTATGCATAATATGAAAGGGAATATCAAACTCCCTTTGTTTAATTTATCATAATCAATTGAGAACTTGGACTTAGTCAGGCACTTGAAAATCCTTTTATAAGAAAGTTCTCACCCTCAAGAAACAGGAAGTGGATCCCATCAGCATTGTCCCCTGGCTAGTGCCAGGCAAATTAAGAAAATATGATTAGTTCCTGAGATGTGATAGACCAGCCCACAGTGAAAGGAAGTAGAAACCAGAGAGATGGGAAGTGATGTGGGAAAAGGGCTTATAAAAAGCAAGACTAGAGAGCTTAGAAGTCATTCTACATTGGAAATTCTGCATTGGAGATTCTACGTTGGAGATTCTTGCTGAAAGAGATTCTGTGTTGGTGGCTTGAAGAATTCAGGTTTGATGACTCTCTTGGGTTGAGAAGACCCTGGATGGAGGCACTGGCTTTTTGGCTCTTCTCTTGTCTTTGGTGGGATGCTTTTCTTTGGTGAGACTTGCTTTGGAAGCATCAGACAGTCTTTTGGTTGGTGAAACACTTGGCTGGAGACACTCCCATAGGCTGGTGAAATTTGCATTTGGATTTGCATTCATAGCTTGGAGACACTCAAATCCAGACTTAGGGTATTTAGTTATGCAATATTTTCTACCTCCTTCCTACATTTCCCTATCTTTACCATCTCTACCTTGCTGTAATAAATCTACTAAAAGATTCATTACTTGAGTTGATTTTTATAAACAGTGATGACAACTTTTTATAACTCTTAATTTGACCAAAATCAATTTTAATGCTTACAATGATATATGTATGCATATGATATGTTATGTATAAAAGTCAATGGGTGAAAGAGAATTGCACTGAGAGAAAAGGGAAGGGAGAGATAGAATGGGGTAAATTATATAACATAAAGAGGTATGAAAAATCATTATAGAAAGGGGGGGATAAGGATGGTGACAGACAATGCTTATACTTTACTCTTATTGTAACTGGCTCAGAGAGGGAAAAAGAAATATTATATACTCATTGGAGTACAGAATCTTACCCTACAGAAAAGTAGACAGAGAATAATACAAGGAAAGGGAGAGTTAATTGGAGGGAGGAAAAGTTGGGGGGATGATAAAAAGCAAAATATTGGTGAGGTGGAACAGAGTGAAAGGGAATAGAGCAGGATCTAAAGGAGAAAATAAGATGGAGGGCAATCCACAGTTAGAAAACATAACTCTGAATGCAAATGGAATGAACTCACCCATAAAACAGAAGAGGATAGCAGAGTGGATTAAAAACTAGAATCATACTATCTGTTGTTTACAAGAAACACTTTTGAGACAGGGTGACCCAGAGATTCAAGGTAAAAGACTGGAGCAGAATTTATTATGCAACATCTAAAGAAAAAAAAGCAGGAGTATTAATCATGATATCAGACAAAACTAAAGTCAAAATTCATCAAATTAAAAGAAATAAGGAAGGAAATTACATCTTGCTAAAAGTTATTATAAACAATGAAGTAATATCATTACTAAACCTTTATGCACCGAATGGCATAGCATCCAGATTTCTAAAAGAGAAACTAAAGGAGCTAAAGGAGGAAATATATAGTAAAACCATACTAGTGGGGGATCTCAACCTTTATCTATCAGAACTATATAAATCAAACCAAAATAAATAAGAAAAAAGTAAGGGAGGTGAATGAAATGTAATAAAAATTAAATAATAGATAGCTGGAGAAAACTGAACAGGAATAAAAGGAATATACCTTATTTTCAGCAGCATATGGTACATATACAAAGATTGATCATGTGCTATTGCATAAAACATTTGAAACAAAAGCAAAAAAGCAGAAATAATAAATTCAAAATTTTCATATTTCATAATGTGACAAAATTAAAATTAGTGAGGGATCATGGAGAGGAAAATTTAAAATTAACTGAAAACTAAATAACCTAATTATTCAAAACAGGTTGGACAAAGAAGAAATCATAGAAACAATTACAGACATCATTAAAGAGAATGACAATTAGGAGACATTATACCAAAACCTATGGGATATAGCCAAAGCAATGCTCAGAGGAAAATTAATTTCTCTGAGTGCCTATAGCAACAAAATCAAGAGGGAGTAGATCAATGAATTGGGCTTGCCACTTAAAAAAGTAGAAAAAGATCAAATTAAAAACCCCCATATAAAAACCACATTGGAAATCCTAAAAATTAAAGGAGAAATTAATAAAATTGAAAGTAAAAGATCTATTGAATTAATAAATAAGACTAGGAGCTGGTATTGCCAAAAAATTAATCAAATAGATAAATTTCTGGTAAATCTAATTTAAAAATAAAGAAGAGAATCAAATTAGCAGTATCAAAAATGAAAAAGTAAATCTCACCTCTAATGAGGAGGAAATTAAAACAATTATTAAGAATTACTTTGCCCATTTATATGACAATAAATATGAAATGGGTGAATATTTACAAAAAATATAAAATGCCTATGTTAACAAAAGAGGAAATAGAATACTTAAATAACCCCATCTCAGAAAAAGAAATTGGACAAGCCATCAAGGAACTCCCTAAGAAAAAATCTCCAGGGCCAGATGGATTCAAAAGTGAATTCTATCAAGCATTCAAAGAATAATTAATCCCAATGCTACATAAACTACTTGACAAAATAAGCAAAGGATAAATTTTACCAATTTTTTAATGACATAAATATGGGACCAATTCCCAAGCCAGGCAGACTAAAACAGAGAAAGAAAACTATAGACCAATCTCCTTAATGAACATAGATGAAAAAATCTTAAATAAAATACTACCAAAGAGAATATAGCAAGTCATCAAAAGGATTATTTGTTATGACCAAGTGGAATTTATACCAGGAATGCAAGACTGGTTTAAATTAAGAAAACCATCCACATGATTGACCATATCAATAACCAAACTAACATAAATCACATGATTATGATTATCTCAATAGCTACAAAAAAGCCTTTGACAAAATACAACACGCATTCCTATTAATTACACTAAAATATAAAGGAATAGAAGGGCCTTTCCTCAAAATAATAAACAGTATTTTTCTAAAACCACCAGCAATTATCATCTGCAATGGGGATAAGTTAGAGGACTTCCCAATAAGATCAGGAATAAAACAAAGTTGCCCATTTTCACCACTATTATTTAATATTGTATTAGAAATGCTAGTAGTGGCAATTAGAGAAGAAAAAGAAATTGAAAGAATTAAAGGAGGCAATGAGGAAACTTAACTATCACCCTTTGCAGATGATATGATGGTATATTTAGGGAATCCTAGAAAATCAATAAAAAGCTAGTAGAAATAATTAATAATTTTAGAAAACCTGATAGAAAACAAACCCACATAAATCATCAACATTTATATATATTTACAACCAAACTCAGTAGCAAGTGTTAGAAAAAGAAACTCCATTTAAAATCATTCTAGATAATATAAAATATTTGCCAATATACCTGTCAAGACAAACTCAGGAATTATATGAACACATATACAAAACACTTTTCACACAAATAAAACTAGAGCTAAACAATTGGAAAAACATTAATTGCTCATGGGTAGGATGAGCTAATATAATAAAAATGACAATCCTACCTCAACTAATTTATTCATTCACAGCCATACCTATCAAACTACCAAAAAACTTTTTTATGGAATTAGAAAATTATTACAAAGTTAATCTGGAAGAACAAAAGATCAAGAATATCAAGGGAACTAATGAAATAAATATTAAGGATGGAGGCATAAGAGTACCAGATCTTAAAATGTAATACAAAGAATACTGACCATCAAAACACTAATTTACTGTTTAAGAGAGAGAAGGGTGGATCCCTGGAATAGACTAGGGGTAAATGAACTCAGCAAAGTAGTGTTTGATAAACCCAAAGATTTCAGCTTTGGGAACAAGAACTCACTACATGACAAAAACTGCTGGGAAAATTGGAAATCATTATGGAAAAATTTAGGTCACTCTATACCAAGATAAATTCAAAATGGGTAAATGACCTAAATTTAATGAGTGAAATCATAAATAAATGAGGGAGTCAGGATGGTGGCCTAGAAGAAGCAGAAGTTCAGACCTCTGAATAGCCTTCCTTACTGATCACAAACTGAATGCTCCTAGGGGACTGAAAATCAAAATTAACAACAAGACAGAGCCAAGGAACCCTCCTGCTGGACTTAATTAAAAGGGTACACCCTGCAAAAGCCAGAATTCGAGAACACTCGGGTTTAAGGGGAAGACAGAAGGAAGGTCCCAGGACCTATCCCCCCTCCCAACTAGAGTGCTGAGACTCCAGCAGCAGTGGGAACTTCTGGGTGGGCAAAAGTGCTGGAGGGTGTACCTTGTGGGAAGAGCTGTGCCAAGTTCAGAGCATCCAACACAGATGACATGGAAGGAGCTAGAGAGGGAGCATAGACCTGGCAGCCTGGCCAGAGATGTGGAGATCCCCCATATTTGCTCCAGCCTTCCAGGAGGTTTTGGACTCAGAGTACTCCCCACCCAACTAAGCTGAACTTAATCCCATCAAAAGTCTCCAGAACTCCGGGAAGCCCAGGCTTCAAACCCATCCTCATTGACTGCTGGACTCTAATAGAATCAAAAGCCTCCAGAGGCAGGGAAGCTCAAACTCCCAACCACCCTCCCCCAGAGACTATACTGATACACCTTCTGTTAAAGCTCCAAGAGGGGAGACTGACAGAAGCCCCCAATACCAAAAAAATGAGATAAGCAAGAGCACAGACAAATACGGGAGCAAAGAAGGGGTGAATATGAGCAAACAACAGAAAAAGAAGAAAGAAACTACAATAGACAGCTTCTGTACAGCAAATAGAACAGAGGGGGAGGGATCAGCAAACAATAAATCAGAAATCCCAGCGAATTGGATACAGGCTGTGGAAGAACTCAAAACATAATTTAAAGAGGCTGAAAATTGGGAAAAGAACTTAAAAATTAAGATAAGTCATCTGGAAACAGAGGAACTTGAACTAAAATGAGAAAATAGTGTCTTGAAAGCCAAAATCAACCAGCTGGAAAATGAGGCAAAGGAGATGAAAGATGAGGTAAAGAGAATGAAAGATGACTTTCAAAGAAAATCAGACCAGAAGGAAAAGGATGACCAAAAAGCCAGGGATGAAATCCAATATTTAAGAACCAGAATACAACAACTGGAATTAAGTGACCTGACAAGGCAGCAGGACACTATAAAGAAAATGAAAAGAATGAAAAAAATTGAGGAAAATATGAAGCATCTCATTCACAAAACAGATGATTTAGAAAATTGTTTGAGAAGAGACAATTTAAGAATCATTGGTCTACCAGAAGACCATGACAAAAGAAAAATCCTGGACATAATACTATAGGAAATTATTCAGGAAAACTGCCCTGATATCCTAGAACAAGAGGGGAAAGTGGAGATTGAAAGAATCCACAGATTACCTCCTGTATTTAATCCCCAACTGACAACACCCAGGAATGTTATAGATAAATTAAAAAATTATCAGACCAAAGAAAAGATATAACAAGCTGTCAAGAAGAAGTCATTCAGATACCACAGAAACACAGTGAGGATAACGCAGGATCTGGCTGCATCTACACTGAAGATTCGAAAGTCATGAAATATGATATTCTGGAAAGCAAGGGAACTCGGTCTACAACCAAGAATCAACTACCCAGCAAAACTGACTACATTCTTACAGGGGAAAGTATGGTCATTAAACACAATAGAAGAATTCTAAGCATTCATAAAAAAAACTCAAGACCTGAACAGAAAATTTGATGTCCAAGCACAGAACTCAAGAGGATCATCGAAAGGTAATTTAAAAAAAGGGTAAAAAGAAAAACAAAACAAAACAACAACAACAAAATTTTTTTTAAAGAGATTCAATAAGATAAAATGATATGTATCCCTATAAGAAAAGAGGATATTGGTATCTCTTAAAAACTGTTGCTATCACCTGGGCAGCTAGAAGAATTACACTTAGAGAGAATAGTGACAAACTGTATAGGATGAAAGGATAAGACTTAAATAGGCATATAGATATATGCATGCAAAATTCATATACATGTGTATGTGTGTATATGTATATATACATAACTAGTGATAAAAAAGAGGTTAATACTAAAAGAAATGGGAAAAGAAACAAATGGGGGTAAATTTTATGTCACAAAGAAGCTCATGGAGGGAGGAGGGGGAACATCAATACATTGGAAGGGTAAAGAAGTTGGAGATAGGAAATACTCAACTCTTATGTGCTTTGAAACTGACCCAAAGAGGGAAGAACAATCCAATCCATTGGGGCAGAGAATAGATTTGTGCCATATAGGGGAGTAGAAAGGTAACAAATGGACTGGGAGGGAGAGAAGCAGTATAAGGGAGGGAAAGGGAGGGGGCCAATTTTAGAAAGACTACAGGGAAAATAAGGGGGGAATAAGAAGGGAGAGGGGTAGAAAAGGAAGTAAAATAAGGGTGAGAATTAGGGGGAATGATTATAAACAAACATTGGTGTAGAAGGAAATAGTGAAAGAAGAAAAGGCAGGACCAGTAGTAGAAATCAAAATGCTGGGAAATACACAGCTAGTAATAATAACTCTGAATGTGAATGGAATGAATTCACCCATTAAATGCAAGATAATAGCAGAGTGGATTAGAATCCAAAACCCTACCATATGCTGTTTACAAGAAACACACATTAGGAAGTAGATACGCATAGGGTGAAAGTAAGAGGATGGAGCCAAATCTACTGGGCATCAACTGATAAAAAGAAGGCAGGAGTCACAATCATGACATCTGACAAAGCCAAAGTAAAAATAAATCTAGTTAAAAGAGATAGGAAAGGTTATTACATCCTGATAAAAGGCAGTATAGACAATGAGGAAATATCTGTACTCAACATGTACACAGCAAATGGCATAGCATCAAAATTTCTTTTTTTTTTAAACCCTTACCTTCCGTCTTGGAGTCAATACTGTGTATTGGCTCCAAGGCAGAAGAGTGGTAAGGGCTAGGCAATGGGGGTCAAGTGACTTGCCCAGGGTCACACAGCTGGGAAGTGTCTGAGGCCAGATTTGAACCTAGGACCTCCCATCTCTAGGCCTGGCTCTCAGTCCACTGAGCTACACACCTGCCCCCCGCATCCAAATTTCTAAAGGAGAAACTAGAGGAGCTCAAAGATGATATAGACAGAAAAACTATACTAGTGGGAGATCTGAACCTTCCTCTATCTGAACTAGATAAATTAAACCAAAAAATAAATAAGAAAGAAGTAAGAGAAGTGAATGAAATCTTAGAAAAAATTAGAGTTAGTAGACATGGGGAGGAAAATGAATAGGGACAAAGAGGTATATACCTTCTTTTCAGCAGCACATGGTACATTCACAAAAATTGACCATGTATTAGGGCATAAAAACATTGCAAACAAGTGCAAAAGAGCAGAAATAATAAATACAACCTTCTCAGATCACAATGCAATGAAAATAATAATTAGTAAGGGAACATGGAGATGTGAATCAAAAATTATTTGGAAATTAAACAATATGATTCTCCAAAATCGGTTAGTTAAAGAACACATAGTTGAAACAATTAATAACTTCATTGAAGAAAACGACAATGATGAGACATCCTTTCAAAACCTATGGGATGCAGCCAAAGCTGTACTGAGGGGCAAATTTATATCCTTGAGTTAATATATTAACAAATTAAGAAGGGCAGAGGCCAATAAATTGGGCATGCAAATTAAAAAACTAGAAAGCGAACAAATTAAAAATCCTCAGATGAAGACTAAATTAGAGATCCAAAAAATCAAAGGAGAAATTAATAAAATTGAAAGTCAAAGAACTATTGATTTAATAAATAAGACTAGAAGCTGGTACTTTGAAAAACAAATAAAATAGACAAACTACTAGTCAGTCTAATTAAAAAAAGGAAAGAAAAAAACCAAATTGACAGTATCCAAGATGAAAAGGGAGACCTCACCTCTAATGAAGAGGAAATTAAGACAATCATTAAAAACGACTATACCCAATTATATGGAAACAAATATGGCAATCTAGGTGAAATGGATGAATACTTGTGAAAATATAAATTTGCCTAGACTAACAGGGAAAGAAATAAATTACCTAAACAACCCCATATCAGAAAAAGAAATTGAACAAGTCATCAAAGAACTCCCTAAGAAAAAATCCCGAGGTCCAGATGGATTCACAAATGAATTCTATCAAACATTCAAAGAACAACTAATCCCAATATAATACAAACTATTTGACAGAATAAGTCAAGAAGGAGTTCTACCAAATTCATTTCATGACATAAACATGGTACTGATCCCAAAGCCAGGCAGGTCAAAAACAGAGAAAGAAAACTATAGATCAATCTCCCTAATGAATATAGATGCAAAAATCTTAAATAGAATACTAGCAAAAAGAGTCTAGGAAGTCATCACAAAGGTTATTCACTATGACCAGTTAGGATTCATTCCAGGAATGCAAGGATGCAAACTGACAAAAATCACATGATTATCTCAATAGATACAGAAAAAGCCTTTGATAAAATACAACACCCATTCCTATTGAACACACTAGAAAGTATAGTAATAGAAGGGCCTTTCCTAAAAATAATAAACAGTATGTATTTGAAACTATCTGCAAACATCATATACAATGAGGATTAAGATCAGGAGTGAAACAAGGATGCCCATTATCACCCGTATTATTATTTAACATTGTACTAGAAACACTAACAGTAGCAATTAGAGAAGGAAAAGAAATTGAAGGTATTAAAATTGGCAATGAGGAGACCAAACTGTCACTCTTTGTGGATGATATGATGGTCTACTTAAAGAATGCAAGAGAATCAACCAAAAAGCTTGTCAAAATAATCACAACTTTAGCAAAGTTGCACGATACAAAATAAACTCGTGTGTGTCATCAGCATTTCTATATATCTCCAATCCATCTCAGCAGCAAGAATTAGAAAGAGAAATTCCATTTAAAATCACCCTAGACAATATAAAATATTTGGGAATCTATCTGCCGAGACAAACACAGGAACTATATGAACACAAGTACAAAACACTCTCCACACAATTAAAATTAGATCTAAACAATTGGAAAAATATTGATTGCTCATGGGTGGGACAAGCTAACATAATAAAAATGACAATCCTACCCAAATTAATTTACTTATTTAGTGCCATACCCATTGAACTACCAAAAAACTTCTTTACAGAATTGGAAAAAAAAACCATAACAGAGTTCATTTGGAAATGCAAAAGATCAAGCATATCCAGGGAAATCATGAAAAATAAAAAAGGAAAGGAAGGAGGATTTGCAGTCCCAGATCTCAAACTATACTATAAAGCAGTTGTTATCAAAAGAATTTGGTACTGGCTAAGGGACAGAAAGGAGGATCAGTGGAATAAACTTGGGGTAAATGACTTCAACAGGACAGTCTATGATAACCCCAAAGATCCCAGTTTTTGGGACCAAAACCCACTTTTTGATAAAAACTGCTGGAAAAACTGGAAGACAGTGTGGAAGAGATTAGGTTTGGATCAACATCTCATACCCCATACCAAGATAAACTCAGAATGGGTGAATGACCTTAATATAAAGAAGGAAACTATAAGCAAATTAGGTGAACACAGAATAGTATACTTGTCAGATTTGGGGAAAGGAAAGATTTTAAAACCAAGCAAGAGCTAGAATAAAATAACAAAATGTAAAATCAATAATTTTGATTACATCAAATTAAAAAGGTTTTGTACAAACAAAACTAATGCATCCAAAATTAGAAGGGAAGCAACAAATTGGGAAACAATCTTCATTATAAAAATGTCTGATAATGGTCTAATTACTCAAATTTTTAAAGAGATAAACCAGTTGTACAAAAAAATCAAACCATTCTCCAATTGAAAAATGGGCAAGGGATGTAAACAGGCAATTATCAGTTAAAGAAATCAAAACTATTAATAAGCACATGAAAAGTGTTCTAACTCTCTTATAATCTGAGAGATGCAAATCAAAACAATTCTGAAGTATCATCTCACACATAGCTGATTGTCTAACATGACAGCAAAGGAAAGTAATGAACGCAGGGGATGTGGCAAAGTTGGGACATTAATGCATTGCTGGTGGAGTTGTGAATTGATCCAACCATTCTGGAGGGCAATTTGGAACTATGCCCAAAGGGCGCTAAAAGATTGTCTGCCCTTTGATCCAACCATAGCACTGATGGGCTTGTACCCAAAATAGATAATATGGAAGAAGACATGTACAAGAATATTCATATCTGCGCTTTTTGTGGTGGCCAAAAATTGGAAAATAATGGGATGCCCTTCAATTGAGGAATGGCTGAACAAATTGTGGCATATGTTGGTGATGGAATTCTATTGTGCTCAAAGGAAAAATAACCTGTAGGAATTCCATCACAACTGGAATAACCTCCAGGAATTGATGCAGAGCGAAAGGAGCAGAACCAGGAGATCATTATACATAGAGACTGATACACTGTGGTACAATCGAATGTAATGGACTTCTCCATTAGTGGCAATGCAGTGATCCTGAACCACTTGGAAGGATCTACAAGAAAGAGCAATATCCACATTCAGAGGAAAAACTGTGGGAGTAGAAACACAGATGAAAAAGAACTGCTTGATTACATGGGTCAAGGGGATATGATTTGGGATATAGACTGTAAATGAATATCCTAGTGTAAACAACAACATGGAAATGGGTTCTGATCAAGGACACAGGTACAGGTAATACCCAATGAAATTGCATGTTTGCTGCGGGAAGAGTAGGTGGAGAGGAAGGAGGGAAATAATGTGATTATTGTAACCAAGGAATAATGTTCTAAATTGACTAAATATCTTATTTAAATGGAAAAAAAATCATAAATAAATGAGATGAAGATAGAATAGCATACCTGTTAGATCTATGGGAAAGGAAGGAATTTAAGGCCAAGCATGAGATAAAGAACATTAAAAATATAAAATGAATTATTTTGATTATATTAAATTAGAAATGTTTTGTACAAACAAAACCAATGTAATTAAAATTAGAAGGGAAACAACAAACCGGGGAAAATTTTTTATAACAAAATTCTCTGATAAGGGTCTAATTTCTCAAATATATAAGGAACTAAGTCAAATGTCCAAGAAATCAAGCCCTTCCCCAACTGAGTAGTCAAAGGATATGAATACGCAGTTTTCAGATGAAGAAATCACAACTATAAATAAACACATGCAAAAGTGTTCTAAATTCCTCCTAATTAGAGAAATGCAAATCAAAACAACTCTGAGGTACTACCTCATATCTGGCAGATTGGCCAATATGAAAGTAAAGAAAAATAATTAATGTTGGAGGGGATGTGACAGAATTGGGATACTAATACACTGCTGGTGAAGTTTTAAATTGATCCAACCATTCTGGAAGGCAATTTGGAATTATGCCCAAAGGAATTTAAAAGAATACATACCCCATATCTGTGCACTTTGAGGTAGCAAACAATTGGAAAATGAAGGGTGTCCTTCAATTGGGGAATGGTTCAACAAATTATGGTATATGATGGTGATGGAATACTGCTTGATTTCCATGCGACCTGGAAAGGCCTCCATCAACTAATGTGGAATGAAATGAGCAGAATCCTGGGAACTCTTGGGATATCCATATTTTGAGAGCTGAGCCAGTGGTCTCCCAAAGAGGAGGGTTCTTCTGACTAGGTTGAATGATCAGGCAAATAAGAGATGAGAGATGACTGAGTGCTCAGACCTGTGCTTAGGCATCACTCAGTATTCTTCCATTGCCCAGGGTTTGCATTTGTTTTACAGCTTGAATGAGTCCTCGCTTTTCTGGCTCACAATTTCATTTGAAACATCCATATTTTCATAGAAGCTAACAACAGAGACGAAGCCTAAGGAGTGTGAACCTTAAAAATTCTCAGACCCTACTTCATAAGGTTGGATTGTGAACCTTAAAATTCTCAGATCCTACTTCATAAGGTTGGGTTAAGACTATTCCCCATTTTAAACAATGAAGGAACTTAGATCAGGAATGTGAGACTTCTATTTATATCAGGAATGTGAAGACCTCTACTCCACCCCTACTTAAGCCTGCTTTAGGGGAAGAAACTCCTTGCTGAACAATGAAAGATACTTAAACCCATACTTATAGTAGGACAAAAATTCTTAAGCTATGCCTATTTTTGGATATAATACAAAAGGGTGCTAAGTACCTATAAAGGTCAGGCAACTTGTGAATTTACAAGGAGCAAAGAGGTGAGAAACTTACTTATAGGTTTTCTGGTGTGAACTTAATAAAAATTTTAAAGCCTTCTAGGTCTGTCCTTTGAAAAATGTCTTCTGTGATTGGTAGATGGGAGAACTTAGGGGAGGTGACATAGGAGAAAATTCCCTTTAAATAGGAGCTCAGATTCATTCAGATGGATTCTGATTCATTCAGATTCAGGATTGAGATTCAGGCATTGAGCTGGTGGAGTCAGCTGAGATGAAGCTGGCCTGGTGTCACTAGAATCCTTGCGCCAGGGAATATTTCCCTGGCGACCACCTTATATTTGATTTAAAAACAAGACACTGTCTTGAAACCATATTTTCTGCGGTCACAATTTTAACAATCCACTCTTTTATCTGCTACAATTTAGGTCTTCCACTATTTTAATCACTACAGTTTATGACAACCAACTATTTTAACTCTTACAGGAGTTAGTCAACAAAAACACTTGCTAAGTGAGAGGTCAGAGGGTAGAATCAACATGATCCAGATATAGTTTGGGAAATTCAGAGCACAGATTTGCCAGAAGTTTTTATGCCTAAAAAGAGGGACCTATCTAAGTGGGTATATAAGAATCCTTAGGTTTAATTTTATAAGTAGAATCTCCTGGTAATATTCTGGGGGGGATAGAGTGGGACATCTATATTAACCCTGCAAGCATGTTGCTCTCATCTAGTTTTCCTGGGTCTAAGTAAGAATAATAATCATAGCAATTCCAATAAGGTGATGTTAATAAGGAAACTCACTTAGGGGGGTTTTAATGGATGTTTCTATTCTTCCTGGGGGCTGCTTTGCAGTCCCTGGTTTCCACATGTGACTATGTCAATCAGTGTGGTCTTTGATGGCTCCTGGGACCTTGTCCTTATCATTCTTTTGCCTTAGAACTAATACTTAGTATCAATTTTAGACAGAAAAGTAGGGTTTAAAAATAAAGAGAGGGTGTCTATGAGGAAAGGAGGGAGAGCATTCCAGGTATCTGGGATGGCTAATACAAAGGCATGGAGATCAGAGATAGAGAGACTGCCATGTGTAAAGACAGTTAACACTTAATTGTTCAGAGGAACTGCATCTCTCAATTTTCCTTAGTAAAGAATTGACATAAACACAAATGTTTTAATGTGTGAAGAGGGGTGTAAGAATCTCTTTAAATTCAGAGGCCAACAGTTTTTCATATTATTGACCTATTCTTCCTATTGATTAATCAGATTTCTTCTGTTATTTGAACAAAGACTTAAAAAATCTTATAGACAAATGGAGGGAATGAACACGCATTTTGAAAACATTCAAACCATTAATTCCCAACAACCCTAATAGGTGGACAAGGTCAGATTGATTATCATTATATGATTAAGCTTCATTTAAATGACAGTCCTCCTTGGATGGCTCATCTTTCTGAGGAGGGGTATCTGAGTTCTCAAATACCATACAAAGGGAACAGAAGTTTCGGCATGCCCTTCCAACCTGAGGTATGTTTCAAGTATTAGCCAAGCAACATACTGTATGAAGGACCAGTCGAGAACAGAACAAAAAGACTACTTATCAGGAGACAAACTAATACAGTCAATGACTCAAGTCAGAGAACCTGAATTCAAGTTTTACCTCTGATATTTATTCCCTATGTGACTTTGGCAAATCACTTAATTCCCCCGAATCTCAATTTCTTCATCTGTAAAATGAAGAGATCTGAGGCCCCTTTGAGCTTTAGATTTATATTCCTATAATCATTGTTGATATTTCTGTATTCCATGGAACCAGGGTCAGACCACAATATATGAATTTGCCTAATTAAGGAGGAAATTTCTTATGATTTGGTAAGTAAAAGAGGTACAGTTCTGTAACTCCATAGATTTTTAAAAAGCAAAGTAATCACTTCAGGCTCAGGCATTTAAACTTCTTAACTGTCTGGAAATCCTGTTTAATGGATTCTCTGACATATATTACTATCCAATCTTCTCAGGAAAGAATAATCTCTTCTTATCCCTCTTTATTCTGTTTAACTTTATCTTAGTTATTTAAAAATGAAACCAACATAGGCTTTCTCTTTTGGGACCATATCTCCAGCATGGCAAGAATCAACTAATTTCAGATAGTTAATACATGTCAGAAAAATACAAAATAAAGAAAAAAGCATCCCAATAGTCCAGGTTCATGAGCCTTTGCTTAGTAGTGAAGACTATTCAATGCTTAAGCCCTCCCTTTTCTGTCCATTTGAAGGTAGAGCACAATTGATGATGCTTTGATAGACCTGTGAGCTCCTTTAGTGTGACAAATCACACTGTTGATTCAATTTGGAACTTCACACCTTTCTATTCTTGATTTTTCCTTTGTTTGTTCCTTCCTTCATTCCTTTCTTCATTCGTTTGTTTGTAAATTTGTTTGTTACTTCCTTCCTTCCTTCCATTCATATCAGAATATCATAGTTATTTTTGTATATATCAATCCTTTCCCCATTATATCCCGTTCCACTGCCTCTAACAACTCTAGGAATTATTTTGATGAAGAGAAACAATTGAACACAAGGAACTGATATCACAAATACTAGATATGCAACATTTAACACTGAAGTTCAAGGCGTCCTTCTCTGTTGAGAATAAGATTGGTTATTACTTAGATTTCGATTACCTTTTATAACAGTGTATGACTCTTTCAATGTTGTTTTCCTCTGCATTATTGCAGTAATTGTATTATATTCTTTTTTTTTTGAAATTTATTTTTAAGTTCCATTTTTCCCATTTTCCCTATACCCCATCCTCCACACACTGAAGGCAAGAAATATGAGGCTCATTATACATAAGAATTCATGCGAAACATCAGCTACCTTGTGAAAAAAAGCAAGAAAAATAAAGAAAAGAACTGCTTCAATCTGTACTCAGATTTCTCTGCTTTCAATGTGGAAATAGATAGCATTTTATTTCATCATTTTTTTCATCCTCTGGATGTCATCAATCATTATATTGAATAGATTTGCTAAGTTTTTACATTTTATTATCATTACAATATTGCTGTTATTTTGTACATTGCCTAGTTCTCCTTGTTTACATCAGTTCATATAATTCTTCTCAACTTTTCCAGAAGCCATCCCCTCCATAATTTCTTATAGCGCAATAGCATTCTATGACTTTCATTATCATTCCCCGATTCATTGGCATCTCCCAGTTTCCAATTCTTTGCAAACATAAAAAGAATTGCCAGAAATATTTTCAAATATTTGAGTCCTTTTCCTTTAAAAAAATCCTTGGGGATATGTTTAGTAGTATTATTGCTGATTTGAAGAATTACACTACAGTTTTATAACTCTTTAGGTAGAGTTCCAAATTGTTCACTAGAATTCCAGAATATACTTATTTTTCCACATCCATTTCAAGATTTGTTATTTTCCCTTTTCTGTCATCTTAGCCAATTTTACGTGTGGTGCCTTGGAGTTGTCTTAACTTGCATTTTTACAATTCTTAGTGAATTAGAACATTTTTCCTATGACTTTTGACAACAATTTCTACATCTGAAAACTGTATCCACTGACCATTTATCAGGGAATGACTGTTTTTTATATATGTGATTCAGTTTCCTAAATATTTATGAAATAAAAACTTTATACAATAAACTTTCTATAAATCTTCCTTCCCATTTTCTTCATTTCTTCTAATTTTGATTATATTTAGTTTTATTCATATAAAACTTTTTAATATGACTAAAACTATCCATTTTCCCTTCTGTGATCCTCTCTTTTTAAAAATTTGTCATGAACTCTACCCTTATCCATAGATCTGATAGGTAATTTTTTCATGCTCCTCTAATTTGCTTATTATATATCTATTATGTCTATATCATGCACCCAATTTGACCATATCTTAGTATATGGTTTTGAGATGTTGGTCTGTACCTTCAATTATATTCTTATACCACAGTTTGTTAAGACAACCGACCCCCCCCCCACCCCTTTGTTTTGAGCTCTATTCTTTGATAAAAAATAAAATTTTGTTATCTATTGGATCCTTTTGTCATGGAACTCTTAGGGCAGTGCTGGCAAACCTTTTAGAGATGGGGTGATGCACCCCATCCCACCCTCCACCTGGCCCTCTGACTCCTTACCCCAGATAGGGGAAGGAGAAATCTTTCCTATTAGGCTGCTGAGCAGATAGGCAGGTGATGAGAGGTGTTCATGGAGAGGGGGAGGAGAGTGGTCCAAGTGCTCTGTGCCCCTCCAACTATATTCCACCCTGTGAGCTATGCTTTTCTTCACCACAGATTAAGTAGGCTGGCATCTGAGCCACACCCTCATGTAGCATGCAACCCTCTCCCCCAGTACCTTACCCCAGATAAGTGAGGGAGGAAGCACTCTCATTGAGCTGCTGGGCAGAGGGATGGGGAAGCAAGGAATGTCCTTAGGCACATGGAGAGGGTAGGGGAACAGCTCTTCCAAAAGACCCTCTGCCTTTCTAGTAATGAACTATGATGGGCAACTGCAGGTGAGTCCATAGAGAGGGCTTTGCATGCCATCTTTGGCATGCATGCTATAGGTTTGCCATCATGGTCTTAGGGGGTATATTTTGCTGAATTTATACAAATTCTTAGATGATAGTTGCTAATATTCATGAAATTCTATATAAGTATTTGAGATCATTTGATCTACAAAAGCTATCTGTGACATAGGTAATCTAGGTTTTATTAGTCATATTACAGATGAGTAAATGGAGACTCATAGAAATTAAGAGAATTTCTCATTCTCTATGTAATTAGTTGGAGATATAATTCAAACCCAGATCTTTATGGTCCCAAGTTCAGTACATTTTCCTCCATAATATGATGATTTAGTAAACATACTTACAATGTTTCTCCAGGTTTAAATAACAACAGACAACAACAACAAATCTATTTCATGGATATAATAAAGCATTTGGATTTTCTTTTTGTTATGTATCATGTTGGCTACTTGACCAGCACATCTTTTCCAGGGAAATGAATGAATGAACAAAATAATTATTAAGCATTTATTGTGTTCTAAGCACTGGGGATTCAAATAGAAAAGTAAGGCAATCCCTGCTTTCAATAGTTCATAGTCTAATGAGAAAGGCAACAGATATTTTTAGCTTTTAGGAAAGTTTTAGATATAAGTCTGATAGAAAGGTAACAGTTCCTTAATGTATAATGGAAAACAGATAGTAAAGCCTCTTCATTAATGTCATTTCCACTGCTAGAATCATATAATTTTATAATTCTGAACCATTTAAAAATGCAAAAGACTATGGTGAGAAAAAACAACTTAATTTTCTGGGACTTTAAAACCCTTTTAACTTTACATTTTAAGATTAGCACATCTCCCACCTGAAGCATGGAACCCTTGCATGACATTTCTGATGAGGGATCATTATGACAATGGCTAAATACTTCCACTGATGGTGAACTGACAGTTTAGGCTAAATCCAAAGAGCTGTTTCTCTGTCCCCTTCATATTTGATGTCTTCATAGCTTTTATCCCTGTCAAAGATTCTCTCCTTCTACAATTTCTGTGGTGATGCCTACTGATTCTCCTCCTACTTTTCTGTCTGTTCCTCAGATTCCTTTAATGGATCATTAATTGAGGTTTCAAGAACAATAAGAACAATACTAGCATTTACATAGTACTTTAAGGTTTTCAAAGCATTTAAAAATTTATCTCATTTTGTCCTCACAATACCTTTGGGAGGAATATACTATTATTATACACATTTTACAGATGTAGAAATTGAGGCAGATAGCCATAAAGTGACTTACCTAGAGCCACACAGTTTATAGGTACATGAGGCCACATTGAATTCTGTTTTTTCTGAGATCAAGACCCTTATTTTCTTCACCACCTAGTTTATCTCCTAAATCTCTCTTTTAGACTGTCTTTCACTCTACATTCTCTCTTAGGGATGTCAATATTTTCTAAGAGATCAATTATCCTGTATATGCAGATAACTTCCACATCAATGTAAACGAACAACCTCTTTCTCTGGAACTCCTCTGTCTCATAAACTACTTGACAGATAGCATCATCTGAATGTCATATCAGTACCTGAAACTTAGCATGTTGAAAATGGAACTAATTATATTTTACCCAAAATCTATGGCTCTTCTAAATTTTCCTATTTCTTTGGAGTGCACCATTATCCTTCTAGTTACCCGAGTTTGCAACCTCAGGGTTTCTGTTGGTTCTTGCCTCCCCTTTACCTATCACCCCTGTCTATATTCAATTGATTATTATCAATTCTACCTCCACATATCTTGCACCAGTATCCTTAAGTCTCCCTACAAACACCCTAGTTCAGACTTTAATCACATTTTATCTGGATTATTTGAATGTTTTTTAGTCTCTCTTTTTCCAAATAATTTTTGTTGTGGCAGGATGGAGATTAACCCTTGCTCTGGGGAGGGTGCCCTTTCAAGAATGACAGACTCTGGTGGAAATCCTTTAAAGATAGAGAGATTTATTTAGGTCAAATGGTTGAGAGGTCGTGTGCAGGTCCAACTGCCTCCTTGAACAGAAAAATGTTCAGAATTTTTATATCCTAAAGGGATGACGTATAAGTGACTTGGAAGGGAAGGATGGGGAAGGGGATGAACAATGAGAATAAACAAGTAGGGCAAACAAGGGAGAAGAGGTAACAGAATAGATGCCCTTGGGGATGTGGGTCTGGGGGCATAGTACAAGAACACATAATTTATGGAATCTTGATCATATTAACCATCTGGAGAAAGATGGGGATATTTGGGATCATAAGTGATGTTTAATATGTAGGGACCATAAATCTAATGTGTTTGAGATGTAAACATGAGGTGTCCCCTCATGCTCAGACCCTTATCAGACCCTTAGAAGAGGATCCTTTGTTTGTTCACTACAAGGTGAATTCCTCATGTAATCTTTGTGGTATCTCTAGGGTGTACTGGGGGACCCTGGTGTCCACCACACTTTTCTCTTTAATCTGTTCTCCATTCAACTGTCAAATTAATATTTCCTAAATTGAAGATATGACCATATCACTCACCTGCTCAAAAATCAGAAGTGACTCCATATTTCCTCTTATAAATCATCCAGAGATTTAATACCATTACAATCTTTCTCCTTTTTGTCTTTCTAGACTTTCTTTTTTACATTCACCTTCTTTCACTCTAAATTTAGCTAAACTGCCCTCCTAGTTCTTGCTCATACTTGACATGTGATCTCCAGTATCTCTGCCTCTGCATAGGTGCTGTCTCTTTCTTATGCCTGGAATGCATTCCCCACCTGCCTCACCTCCTCTTGGAATTTTATGTTTCTTTGAAGACTCAGCTCAGGTATGACTCCCTTCAGTAAAGTATTTCCCTGGTTCCTGCAGTTATTAGTACTTTCAAATTATCTTATATTTACTTACCCACTTAATATCATATTTCCCAGATGAATGTAAGCTCCTTGAGGTCAGAGACTATTTCATTTTTGTCTAATGTATTCTCAGGGCCTAGTCCAGTGCCTTTCATAGTCCAGTGCAAGAGGGTTGGACTCAAAGTCAAGAAAACGTATGTTTACTTCGTACTCTGACACTTACTATGTTGGTGTCCATGGACAAGCCACTAAATCCTTCTGAGCCTCAGCTTCCTCATCTATTAAATGGAACTAAAATCACTTATAGTACATACCTTACAAGGTTATTGGATGGATCCAACATGATAATTAAAGTAAATTGCTTTGAAAACTTAAAAATGCTATATAAATGACAGAGATTATTATTACTGTTGTGATTGTCACCATCTTAGTTGTTGTTATTCTAGGAATCAAATAAATGTTGGTTGAATTGAATGGGATGGAATAGAATAGAAGTCAGGGAGTATATCATGGGTTGGAAAATCTCTAGTTGCTAGGAGGCCTTTCCTTTTTTTTTTTTTGAATTTAGTCCAAATCTCTTTCTGCAACTTGTTCACCTTGATGTTGGTTTTGTGATTGAGTTCTTATTGAGGCTTTCTTTTTGTCTCTATGTTAAGCATTCCTTGTTCTTCAACTGACTTGAGTCTAGAAAGCGTTGAATGGCAATTCCATAAAGGAAAATGCCTTTTCTAAATCTGAGAGAGATCTTAGGGATCACCCAGTTCAACCTCTTCCCTATCCCCGAAAGAATAGAAAGGTAGAAGTGACTTGTCCTTGTATATATAATCTCTCCAGACTGATTCAGCAAATGTTGGTTTAAGATGGTAATAGAAATGGTGCACTGGGTTTTTCCTACTGTAGGAAGCTTCTTAAAAGACTCCCAAGGGGCTTGAAAATACAACTCACTTGCTTGTCCCTGACAAGTAAATTCTCTAACTTGACAGGCAGAGCAAAGTGTATTTTCTCTAGGCTATGGTATTTTGCAATCCAGAGAAAACTAGAGAAACCTTTTGTGGGTATCATGTAACATGTATTACTATGAGATATGTAAATCCAACAGCTAAACAAAAGAGAAGGAAAAACCTCTTAACCATTAGAGATGTCCAAAAGTAGAAAGAGTTGATGTGGAAGGCAGTGAGTTACCTGTTACTGGAGGTTTTAGGCAACAAATTACTGAAGCAGTTCACAAAATTTAGAAATGGTACTTTTCTTAATTTTTCCATGTTTTCCTACAAAAAAAGAATGAATAGATGGAGGGAAGGGAGGCTCTATCTCCCTCCCCCACCTGTTCTCCTCCTAGATCTTGGTGCAATAGTTCTTTGCTGCCAACTTCTGAAGTTGCCACTGAGGTGGGGCTTATGTGTTTTGGGGGGCACACATTGCTGCAAAGGTCCTGGAAGAAGGGGTACTGATTACTTAACTGTTATTACTCTTTGAAAAATCATGGACAGGAAACACATTCCTTCTGCTGTAAACTATCTTGGAATTAAGATTCGATTTGCCCAATGCCACTTAATCCTGAACCATGTTAGCTCAACTCCAGAGCTGAATGCTTTCTATCAACATGAGTATAGCTTGGGAACTCCAACTCAATTTTTTGTTGCACTGGAGACATCAAACTTACAAAAGACAATAATATGTTACATGAGGTCCAAATACAACAACCAAGAAACTCCTTAATAGGAAAAGTAACAGTAGCACAGTATGACATTACTGAGATGGTATCACTTCAAACGTTCTAATCATTGGAGAGACGCTGAAACAGACTCATCTTGACATCTCTGAATGCCTGCATCCCATAACAGATGATTATGAAATTACAGAGGCAAATACACTTGAAGCTTTCAACCAAATCATAATGAAGAAGGAAATAGTGAAATACTTATAGATAACAAAGCTCTCATTTATATAGACTATAAAATTTTTATAAAAAGTTATTTTAAAACTCCAAAAAAAAAAAAAGAATGAATATTTAGATATCTATGTATGAGAGTCATTGGGGAGCTATGAAGAGAATACTAGAGTGAAAGTCAGAGTACTTTAGGACCTTGGTTCAGATTCTACCTCTTATTCTTACTCCCAATGTGACCTTGGACAAGCCACTAAAATTCCATGTCCTCTTTCTTCATCCATAAAATGAAGGAGAGTTAGAATAAATGGTCCAGTGGTCCAGTGGCTTTAAATCAGTGGTCTTATGGTCACTGGGTAATCTCTGAGCAGCCTTCTCAAAATCCTATGCTACTATATGCCTGTCCAACATATAAGATATATCTTTACGACTATACAACATCTCTTCACAAAATCTGTCACCAGTCATCATTGCACAAAAGCATAAAGGATTCACAATTGCTTTAGCTTGGGAGTTCCCCTTTCGGATTCCCCCAACCATCACAGAGTATAATCAGTCTGTGAGATTTAGTAGATTAACACTAGCTAATTGCCTTAACCATATAGAGATTAAGCAGCAGTAAATGTCATAGGTAGGATTTGACTCTGAATCTTTCTAACTCCAAACCAGTATTCTATTCAGGATGCTACTATTCTTTTTTTTTTTTTCAAATACAGTACATCCTTTATTTAACCAGACAACAAATAAGAAATGGACATTACTTTCATCCAAACAAAGAGATAAAACCAAGACAAAACCAAAGGAAAACTTCTCCTTGTCACTCCATTTTCCCCAGAAACCAATACAGACTGTATTATGGTTTATTTATGTCCCTTTGCTTAACACACTTAGTCATTAAAGAAACAACTTTTCTCCTTATTGTGAGTTCCATTTTCCTAGGAATCCAATGAGTTATCTTCAGAATTATATTTAATACTACTACAGTCAAGGCATCTCCTTTAGGGGCAAGGACTTGGAGCTGATAAACAGTCAACTTCTTTGCCTTCAGAAAGTCCCACAAACAATCCAATTTATGGCACAACACTTAGGGAAAACATTGAAGTTCAATAGACATTCTATCCCTCTACTCATACAGATCTGTAGCCATCACATAATTCACAACAGTGGTAAAGTTGAAAGTCATCATTTGTTCCTTCATATTTTGACTCTGTCTTTTGATTTTCCTTGGCCAAGAGGAGATCTCCATTTGGTTCTAAGAATTCCTTTTTTCTCTAGGAGGCTAGATATAGGAACTTCCCAGTGTTTAAGAGGGTTCATTCTAGATTTTCTTCACCATCTTTGCCACTTGATCACTGTCATTCTTTAGGTTCCTGATTTCTGGGAGAACTTTCTCCCTTTATTGGTGGCTCATTCAAGCTTCCCTAGTTGGTATCTGAGTTTGAAGCTCATTTCACATTTAGGCTCCTGTCTCAGCAGCTACAGCCCCCAACACATCTTATTTAAGGCATAGGCTTTTGGAGTGTAGTCCAAGTCCTCAGTTAAAAGAGAGTTTATACTCTTGCCTTGATATCATTTAAAAACAAAAAAAAGAACAATGTGTAAAAAAAATGATATCAATATACTCTTGCCTTGATATCATTAAAAAAAAAAGAACAATGTGTAAAAAAAAGTGGTGTCAATGGTATTGTTTACCTTCTGTCTGGGAAGATAATTTCCATCCAGAACAAAAGTTTCATTCTTCAGTCTTGGAACCTAGTTAGCCTTTAGAAAGTCTCTCAGGAAAGATGTTCTACCTTTTCATGTTTCTCTTGCTTTCTGTGCTTGGATATCGAACTTTCCACAGAGCTCTGGTCTTTTCTTAGCAAATGCTTGGAAATCTTCTATTTTGTTGAATGCCCAAACTTTCCCCTGGAAGTATATAGTCAGTTTTGCTGGGTAGTTGATTCTTTGTTGGAGACCCAGCTCTCTTGCCTTTCTAAATATCATGTTCCATGCTTTGCGGTCTCTTAGTGTGTTAGCCACTAAGTCGTGTGTGATCCTTATGGGAGCCCCCTTATATCTGAAGCTCTTCTTCTTGGCTTCTTGTAGGATTTTCTCCTTTACTTGGAAGCTCTTGAATTTGGCAATTACATTCCTAGGGGTTGTCTTTTGGGGATTTAGTATAGAAGGTGTTCTATGGATCCTTTCTATTTCTATTTTGCCCCCTTGCTCCAGAACATGAGGGCAATTTTCTTTAATAATCTCCTGTAGAATAATATCGAGTTTGTTGTTTACCTCTGGTTTTTCTGGGAGACCAATAATTCGGAGATTTTCTCATCTCCCTCTGTTTTCCAGGTCTGTGACCTTCTCAGTGAGATATTTTATGTTTTCTTCTAATTCATTAATTTTTTGGGTTTGCTTTATTGATTCTTGCTGTTTTATCATCTCGCTTTCTTCGAGGTGCTTAATTCTGGTCGTTAGGGACTGGTTTTGCTTTTCAGCCTTGTCTGCCCTTCTATTGGATGCTTCGAGTTCTTTTTCCAATTGAGCATTCTTATCTGTCAGACAGCTGATCTCTTTCTCCCATTTTTCTTTCCAGGTTTCCATCTTTTGAATAAGTTCCAGTTTGAGATCTTCCAGAGCTTGTTGATAGTTTCCATTTTGGGAGGCGTGTTCTGAATTTTTTTGGATTTCCTCCTCATTCTCCTCTTTTCCTTGGGTACTTCCACCATAAAAGTTTTCAATAGTCACTTTTTTCCCTTTCTTCCTGGAGGCTTGATTTTGGGCCATGTGAGCCATCCCTTTGGTGGTTTTATTCCCCTTTCCTTTTTGGTCTGGGATCTGGGTTATATGGGTGGTTTTTCTGTGAATTTAGGTTGCTTCAGACTAGTTCTTCTCAGCCTCCCAGGATGCTACTATTCTAAACAAAACACTTTACTAGGTTTTATATAGAACAGTTGTATAGCACAGTGGGTAGAGTTCTGGGTCAGCAATTGGGAAGATTCATCTTCCCAAGTTCAAATCTGGCCTCAGATACTTAGCTGTGTGATCCAGGAAAACCACTTAACTCAGTTTCCCTAAATTTCCTTATCTGTAAGATGAACTGGAGAAGGAAAAGGCATGCTTCTCTAGGATCTTTGCCAAGAAAACCCCACATGGGGTTATCAAGAGTTCATCACAACTGAAAAACAAAAATAAAAACTGACCAACTGAAGGTTCTATATAGACAAATGAGACAGAGACATAACCTTCTAGGCATTACTATCTAGAAATAGGACCTTGGAAAATAAAATAAAATAAAGCATTGAGTAAGGACTCTGATTTCGAAGAAGATTGTAGCTATCCTATGACTTGGAGTCAATCAAACAGTCAGCAATCATTTATAAAAAAGTTCAATATTTGTGTGGCATTGTTTCTAAGGGAAAGCAAGGCAAAAACATAGATGTTGTCATCACGTGAAAGAACTCAAATTTTAAGGGTAGAGACAACATAAAAAAATGAAAGGTGATCTCAGTGAAATGACACTAAAAGGGAGTGAGAGGACCTGAGTTCAGTGTAGAATGTAGGATTCAAGCTCAGTTCTGAAGGAATCTAGGGAAGCTAGGAGGCAGAGCTGAGAAAGGAGAGCATGGAAGATGGTCAGTGAAAAGGTATGGAGGGGAACATTGAATGTGGTTTGTGAGGAACATCAAGAAGGTCAGTGGCATTGGATTGCAAAGTGGAGGCAAGAAGTCTGGAAACATGGGAAAAGAACAAGTTGTAAAGGACCAAATGCTAAGAAGATGATTTTATATTTGATCATGGACAAAATTGGAGCCAATGGAATTTATTGAGTTAGGGAGTAATAAGATAAGATCTACATTTTAGGAAAATTATTTAGGTATCTGAGAAATTGGAACTGGAAGGGACTTGAGGTAGGGAACTAAAAAGGCTTTTACAGTAGTCCAGAGTAGGAGAGGGAGGTAATGGAATCTTGAAGAGTTGGCTGAGACCTCAAGAGTTTAAGTTATTTAACCATGGTCCTATTGCTAGTGTCAGAGGTACAATTAGAACCCAAGTCTTTCTTATCATAGGTTAATCAATCAGTCCACTGAACTATGCAATTCTCCCAATGAAGAATAGTCTTTTGATTAAAAAAATAAATATTTAGCTTTACTTTTTTCTTAGGATTCAATAAAACTTGGAATTGAATTTTCTTTAAGGAGAGAAAAAAACTTAATCAGAGTAGAGTGGGATTCTTTTGGAAGTTGCAAATTCTTTCAGACTAAAGTTCTTGGAATGGAAGATCAAATGATTATTTATAGGGGTAAACACTGTGGATAGGTTTCTTTGTATTAGCTGAATTTGGTGACTACTAGGACCCCTTCTACCTCTGAGCTTCTGTAATTCCAGCAACAAAAAGTTAATATATTAGGTAATATTAGCAAAGCTCTAACTTCCAGGAATAAGAAGGTGACAGTTCTGAACTTCACTCTGGTTAGACCACAGAAGGAAGATTGTTTTCAGTCCTGGACACAGTATTTTAGAAAGGACATTGATAAGCTGGAATGACCAGAGAAGGGCAATCAGGATAAGAAAGAGACTTGAGTTCAGCATTTTGACATATAAAGCTTGGCTTCTTGAATAGGCATATTTAGCCTGGCTAAAAGAAGACCTAGGGGCAGGGCATGATAAGCTATCTTCAAGCATATACTGGGCTGTCATGTGGACTTCTTTTGCTTGGCCCTCAAGATAGAACTAGAAACAATGGATGACATTTACATAAAGATAAATTTAGATTTGATTATAGAAAACTTCTAGAATTAGAAGGCTCCAAAAATGGGAAGCACTACCTGGGGAAGTAATAGATTCTGTCTCACTCCCTGAATATCTTCAAGCAAAGGCTACACGATTATTTGTCAAGTAGTAAAGGCTAGTCTAGATGGGCTCCCCAGTCCCTTTTAACTGACATTCTGTGTAGGTGTGGGTTGAGGATAAAGCATCAAATATATCAAATACCACATTATTATGCCTGAATAATTTTAAATTTAAAGACAAATATAAAGACACATTGAGGGCTCTCTTGAAAAGCACATCATCTCCCCTCAATACAAGAAGTAATTGATCAGAAAAAATGACTTTAAAGGAAATGGGACATCTTATGTATGGACAGTGGGCTCCAAACTTTAGTTGAAAGGAGAAATGCCTTAAAAGCATTGCCATTGCTTTTATGAGCAAGAGTTGAGAACTGTTCTATTATAAGCCACTAGAGAACTGAAAGTTTCAGATGAGGATGAGGCTGTGTGCTGGTACACTTATCGATGGAGAGTAGTTCCATAGCTTTTAGCACAAGCACTTTTTATGGATATACTTCATTGGGTGCTATCCAAGGTGAAAAATGTTGCAATTTTTATTTAAAACATGTGGTATCTTGGAAACCTCACTGGACTTGGAGCCTGGAGACCTGGGTTTGAATCTAGATATAAAACTTAGCTAACCTGATGTCAATGGGCAAGTTACTCAGACTCTTCAGTATCCTGGTCTCAATTTCCTCATCTGTGAAATAATTATAACAACAGCATCTGCCTTTCATAGTTGCTGTGAGGATCAAATAAGATATAGAATGATCAGTAGAGAGACAGACAGATGATAGATATGGATATATAATATACATATATAATTTTATCCTTTATATATTATATATGTTTTTTCTTTGCATGCCTCAAAGCCCCACAGAAATGTGAATTATTTGTAAAATAGGAATAAATGGAAGCAATATAAAGTCCTCACCTCATAGGGTTGCTATGAAGATCAAATGAAATAATGTATACAAACCATCTTGCAAACTGAAAACACTATATAAATGTTAGCTGTCATCATCTTCATCATGATTTACTGTTGTTATTAATCTGTTTCACAGGTTAGTTATAAAGAGCATGCTTTATAAACTTGCCATGATATATAATTAAGTTCTTATTAGTGTAACATGTGAAACCAATCAGGCTTACCATTTTCCAAGAAAACTTACCTATAATTCACATCTCTCTGCCCCTTCCATGAGTCTATACACAAATATTCTGGCATTTCTTTCCTGATACAATTATCCTTAGTACCTCCTTTTCAAGTCATAGTCATACTGATCACTATTTCCTGTCCCCCTGATTTCTACTTGAAGTTTTGTGCTTCAACTTCATTAGTTGTTTGAACCAAATTATGCTTACTTAGGAATCATTTTTTATTCTATTCTGTCCCTTCCTCTTCCCCTAACATCCAATCAGTTACCATTCTATTGATTTCACCTCTGATACATCTGTGCCTTCTTCCCTCCCCTCTATCACCTAGCTACTGCTCTGGTTTATGACATCATCTGTACGTTGAACAATTATAATAGTGTCCCAACAGGTATCAGCTTCTAGTCTCTTCTCCTTCATCCAACCATTCAACAGCTGGCAAACTAGTTTTAATGCACTAATCTGATCTTGTTATTCTCCTGTTTTAGAATAAAATGCAAACTCCTTAGCCTAATATTTGAAGTCCTCCACAGTCTGATATTACATGTATGTTGAATTGGATTGAAATTCAGTTCATTTTTTTTCCTGATCTTCCATTGTGAGCAAAATGGCGAATCATTAAAACATCAGATTGTCTTCCTTTGTCTCTAGACCTAAGTAAGATCCCTGAACAAAATGTTCTTGTTAAAAGGGCACAGTGCCCAGAATCTAGTCATCAGGGAGCACATTTTGATTGGCTAACAATATCTGCTCCACAATATGTAGGCAGAGCAGAGCTACAGACTTTGTTTGCCAACTCCATTTAAGCAGACAGAGTTAGTTCAATGCAATCAGTAGCATTTTCTTAAATATGGAATTATAGTTTCTTATATATAAAGGAAATAGAGATCAATTTCTTTCAACAAAGAACCTTTAAAAGCCTACTTCCATAGACTATTGTGCTTTCTCTGTCTCTTTCTTTCTCTGTCTCTATCTCTCTGTCTTTTCTCTTTCTGTCTCTGTCTCTCTCTCTGTGTGAATGGTACTTACGTGAGATAAAATTCTTGTCCTCATAGAATTCCCAGTCCAGTAGAGGAATATGACACAGAAATTGATTAGTATAATACTCAATGAATACTTAAAGTCCTAGGCGAGATCTGAGAGAAACGACAATATTGATAGATAAGCTTAAGTAAAGCTTCCTGGAGGACATTGGATTTGTGTTGGGCTTTAATAATAATAACAGTTAACATCTTTATAGAACCTCACATATATTATCTCATTTAATCCTCATATCAACTTTATGAAATAGGAACTATTATTATCCCATTTCACAGAGGAGCACGCAGAGGCTGAAAGATGTGAAGTCACTTGCCCAGAATCATATTGCTATTAAATGTCAGAGGCAAGATTTAAATTACAGGTCTTTTTGAAGCCAAGTCCAGTGCACTATCCATGATGCACTTAAAAGGATGGATAGAAATTCCTTAGGCAAAGAAAGGACAGAAGGATATTTCAGGGTAAGAGACCAGATTGAGCAAAGACAGGGAAATAGTCAGGGATTCTTTGCATTTTGGTGGTCAGAAACCAACAAATTTTTACCAGATTATAGAGAATGTGAAAGGGAATAATAATAAGAAAATGTGGAGAAAATGAAGTATTGGAGGAGAACATTGAATGCCAGGTTAAAAAATTTAAATTTTATTTAGTAGGCATTAAGACTGAAAGTGGTGCTTTTTTTTTGTTTTGTTTTGTTTTTCACCAGAATGAGACAGAGTCAGATGAAGGAAGGGAGAAAGGAAGGGAGGAAGGAAAGATAGAAATAAAGAGGGGTGGAAGATGGGAAGGAAGGAAGGAAGGAAGGAAGGAAGGAAGGAAGGAAGGAAGGAAGGAAGGAAGGAAGGAAGGAAGGAAGGAGAAATAAGCAGAAGGGATACTAGTTTTACTGTGGATGTTAAGAATAGACATAGGGAAGACAGAGTGGAGGTAGATAAACAACAATTTTTGTTACTAATATGATTTATCTTTCAGTAAAGTCCAAGGACAAGAAAATTAAGATTTTGTTTCTTTAGAAAATTCAAGATAGCAAATGAGTTCATTTAAAACTAAGAGAATTTTGAATTGAAACCCCACCCTAAAAAAAGATCTACACATATCCCTGAACAAAATTGTGATGAAAAAATTCAAAATAGGTACAAAAATGGTTTTTATAAATAAAAATTACTGTACATCTTACTTTTCTTTGTAAATCTCCCAGAAAACTGAATCTGAAAGGGAGCTTTTGAAGGTTTTTAAAACACTTTCTTTTCAATAGTTTGATGAAGTTGTTTCAGTATCATTGTCCTCATTTTCCAGATGAGGAAACCAAGTCCTAGGTAAGTGAATATTATATTAGTTTCTTCATCTAAGAAGTTGCATGAATTCTTACAAGTTGAAAAAAAATCATGTAATCAAATTCTTTCGTTTTGCAGCTGATGAAACTAAAGAAGAGAGAAAAGGCACTCAGTTTAAAAATAATTTACTAAATATCTGCTATGTTCAAGGCACTGTGCTAGGTGTTGGAGATAAAAAGGTAAAAACAGGAGTTTTTGCCCTCAAGATGATCACATTCTATTAGGTGATGCAATATATATTCAATTAAGTCACTGTAAAGTTATACAAAGTAATTTCAAGAAGGAGAGATCGCAAATAAATGGGGCAATTAAATGGTCACAGGACTGATGATTTAGAACTGGAAGGAATCTTAGAAATCCCCTGCTCAATGGCAGCTAGTTGATTCAGTGGATTAAGAGCCAGGTTTAGAAAGAGGAAGTCTTAGCTTCAATTCTCGCCTCAGACATTTCTTATCTGTGTGACTCTGGGGAAGTTAGCTCCAATTGCCCAGCCCTTCCTAGTCTTCTGCCTTGGAAGTGACATATTATATTGATTCTAAGACAGATGGTAAGGGCTTAAAAAATGTCCCAAACTCTGTATAGGAAGTAGCAGCACCTGTGCACTATTTTGATGGAATCTAAGGATTCCATGGTGCAGAGGTGAGGTGGGATCCCATTTAATACTGAAGATGCCACTTAAGTAAGAACATGAAGAAAAAAGATGGGATGTTGAACACAGGGAACAGCTGGCAATTATGTTTAATAAGGATGTGAGGAATGTACAGCAAATTAATATGAAATAAGACTAAAAAGGGAGAAGGGATCCAAATTGTGAAAGGTTTTAAATACTAGCATGAGAAATTTGTATCCTAGAGCTGATAGGAAGCAAGTAGAGATTTTTTAAGTAGAGAAGAGATGCATTCAGATTCATGTTGTAAAAATTTGTCATTTTGGTAGCTTTTGGATTGGATAGGGAAGAGAATGAAGCTGTGAAAAACAGTCCCTTCCTCCCCATTTTCCAGTATACATTTATGTTTTGTCTTTCTACATCAGAATAGAAGTTCCTTGAGGAAAAGGACTATCTTGGTCATTTGTATTTGAATTACCAACACTTAGCACAGTGCCTGGAATATAGTAAATTCTTAACATGTTTGTTCTTTCACTGTCTTTCTCTTTTTTCTCTCCCATCTCTTTTTGCTTGTCTTCTTTCTAGATACAGGAATAGTCTAGACAATAGGAAATGAGGGACTGAATAACGATAGTAGCTATGTGATTGAAGAAAAGGAATGAATGTTATACATATGGCTATAGGATGGATAAGATATGGCAGCTGATTGGATACAGGAGTTGAAGGAGAGGGGACAATAATAACAACACCTCCTACCATCTACTAATTTTATAGATGAAGACAATGAAGCACAGAATGATTAAATCACTTATCTAATGTCACAAAGCTAGTAGCTATCATAGAAAGTATTTGAACTTAGATCTTCCTGATTCTGAGGCCTGGGTTACTGTGCTATGTTGAATTGAATTCTAGTTCTAGTTTTCCAAATTCTAGTGCTGAATTGAATTGAACTATTGAGCAGCAACATAAACATGTGAATCATTATGATGGTACATTAGATCTTATCATCACCTTTATCTTAAAGATGGAAAAAATGATGCAGAGTGCTAAACTGGGATTAAGAGGTTCCTAGGTGGGCCACTAACTAGCTTCTTGACCTTATGAGAATATTTGACTTTGTGACCTCTTAAGTCTACTTGACATTCTGTGTTTTGTGGTCTCTTCTAACTCTTAATATTTTTCTAGCTTTAACATTCTATTTTTTGTGTAAAAATATGAAAATGTTTTATTGATATGTTTTTAATATCACAACCATTTAAAGACAGTCTTCCCTACAAAACAATGACCATGCCTGACAATATACATAAGCATTTTACCCTAGTAGTGCCCAGTTTAGCTATTTTCTAGGACCATTACTGGTTTTTCAACCAATCAGAATTCAGTTTATTTTTAGTAATCTTTTAATTTATATTGTTGGACAAATTCTGTTTATAACATAATATAAAATATACACATATATTTAGTTCTGCTTATTTTACTATCTGTTAGTTTAATCAATCCATTGACAAACATTTATTCTGTACTTACCGTGTGGCGAGCATTGTGCTAGGGCTATGGCCAAAATTCAAAATAATGAGATTGTCTATGTACAAAATAAATAAATATATGATGGTTTGGCAGAGAAATCTTTATTTTAACCTATAGGCAATGGGGAATTACTAAAGCATCTAAAGCAGGGAAGTAATGGGATCAAGTGCTTATTTTACTACCTCAGTTTGGTAGCTATGTGAAAGGTGGAGTAGGGAGGTGAGAGACTGGATGCTGGCCCACTGAGGTGGCCATTAAAATAGTAGTCAGAGAAGAGATTATGAGGACCTAGACTAAGGTAGGGAGTGGGGTAATGGTGTGGGTAGAGTGAAAGAGATAGATGTGAGAGAGAGAATGTAGGTGGATATAGACAGGAGGTTTGACAACTGATTGGATAGTGGGGTTGAATGAAGAGTCAGAATTGATTCCCATATTATGAATCATTGTGAATGGAAGAATTGTGGTGTCCTCAATAGAAACATAAAAGAAAAGATTAGAAATAGGAAGCTTTCAGTTCAGTTTTTTTTCCTGTTGAGTTTGATATTCAAATGAGACACTGTGATAGCAATATCCAGCATTTCATATATCTGAAATTTTCATATTATTAATTTCTTATGCACAATAATATTAATCTACATTCATAGACCACAATTTGTTCAGTAATTGTCTAGATTTGCTTTCTTTTTTATGGTTTTCTGGTTTTTCTACCACGAAAGTGCTGCTATGATTATTTTGGTATGAATTTGACCTTCATTACTATCACTGACTTCCATGGAACATGTCCTTAGAAGCAGTATTTCTGAGTCAAAGGTTATGTGTACTTTAGTCACTTTTTTTGCAAAATTTTAAATTGATATCTAGAATAATGAATTCCTAGCTCAACCAAAAGTATATTAGTTGGAGAGAATGTAAGATGAGGAAAAAACAAAATTATTTTAATTTGAACTTTTCATAGTAATACTTGTTTGGTGCTCATGTCCAAGTGGTCATTTAGAATTTGCATTTCTTCTTTTTGAAAATTCTTCAAATCCTTGGAGTATTTGCTGAAAAGTTCTTATTGTCAGATCATTGTGCCAATTACCTAAAGAGTTTGGGTTTCAGAACTTCATTAATGATATGTAATATATATTTTTTTACTCATTCATCTGTTTTTCTTATTTTGTTTTCATTGATCTTGTTTACACAAAAGATTTTTAATATTATATAACCAAAATTTACTATTTAATCTTTTATGATTATTATTAATTCCATTTTCAAAGTTGCCTTGTAATTGAAAAAATACGGAAAAGAAGATAAAATTCTTATTCAAAAGTTTATGCATTTGTAACTGTGGAGACTTTAATCTCTAAGGTCTCTTTCAGTCTCATAATTCTGTTATTCTATATACTCTTTGTCCCTTCATTCCCTCGAACCTCCTACATGTTTAATCATAGTGTAATAGCTCACAAGGCTATTCTTGGTAGGAACAATGATGCATATGAATTAATGCAAGATTTGCAGTGGCATCAATTTACATTTCATTGAAGTAAAACACCAGTTGGAACAGTCTCCAACTTCAAAATGTCTGTAAATCATGCAAGGATGATACATATCTACTGAGCATTTTGAGGACAGGTCCCTTGGAGAGTTTCAGATAGTATGAAGGGTGATACAGGCACATAGCTTCAGTTTGCATTAATGGGGATCATGCAGCTAAATCTTTGTACATAATCAAACAATTTGGGAGATTTAGTTCAATTCTGACCTGGCTCTTTAGGCCTTACTATATTTCAAAGGGAATAGTATGCTTCTATGGTCTTTAGCATTATAGAAATTAAAGTTATCTTAATTGATAAAGAATATCTTTCTATTTAGAATTTTATGTTTGGATTTTTAGGCACCAGTTATACAGATGCTAAGCCTCCTACATAAGAGATATATGCCCCTATTGAGCATCTGGGTGTTTTGCTATTTCTAAATCTTATTTATTAATTACATTTAGTGCCATTTGGTACCAGAATCCAAATACTAATTTGTTTTTAAAAACAACTTTTTGGGGGCACATAGGGCTGTGTGAATTATTTTTTTTTGCCAGCAAAATCTATTTGTTTTATTAGATGAATTACTATATATCATATGCCTATATTTTTGGCTTTTCATTTATGCCCATAGAGATACCAGCCAATTGTATCTTGGGCAGAGCTCCCTTGAGTCTTCTAAGAGATAATAATGATAATAGCAATAATATTTCTTCCTTTCAACAAGGCCATATTTAACTATCTATGTTGATCAATGCAATATCATCATTAATCTTGTTTCAACAGGCCTAAGGACTGAAGTAAGTATATCCATCACCCTTTTATTCTCTAAGGGGAACTACCTTAATGACAAGAATATTGCCATCAAAGCACAGGATATTACTTAAGCTAAAAAATAACTTTCATTTCTAGTGGAGCTATAGGGAAAATGATAATTCATAAATTTGCTAAGTGAGTTTGATTCAGTCTGTACCCATCACATTATTAATCAAGCAACTTTGGGATTATTTAAGCCAATGCCTGGCCCAAATATGTGTTTAATAACTATTTATTGACTGAATTGACTGAATGTTAGGCTAAAAGGAAGAGCCATATTTTAAAGCATTATTCATCTACTCTTCCACTAAAGGCCTAAGCTTATCTAACTCTGGGTTCTTGAAGGCTATATGAGTATGAGGCCTAATGAAGCCGGAATGGCCTCAATGAACATCATAACCCACATGCATATATCTTTTTAAAGTTTGCAAAACCGTTCATATACATAAACATTTTTAATCTTCATTACAGCCCTCTGAAGTATTATAAGTATTCCATTTTACAGAGGAGGAAACTGAGATTCAGAGGATATAAGTTTACTTACTTAGGATGAGAATTGAACCCACGTCTTGGTATAGGTTGTGTATCTGTCATCTGAGGACCAGTATACTAAGTGCAGTTGGGTTCACCCTCAGATTGGGCATAAGATGATGACTTTTGTGGTCTTAGTGATTCTTGAATGTGGTCTTATTGGTCAATGGAGGGCAGTGATGGTAACTAACTACAACATTTTAGATCTTTGAAGAATAGAAGGCTCATTCTCTATGCTCAGTAGATTAGTCTTTGCTAAATAATCATTCTGAAAATTAAAGGAATCTCAATTTTTGATCATTATAACATTTTGTTTATCTCTTTCCCTTTTCCCTCTTTTTCTTTTTTCCCTCATTACTTAGTTCCTTCATTCATTTGTTCGTTCCTTCCTTCTTTCCTTCCTTATGGAAATATTCTGACTTTTCTGTCATCTCCTACTTTCCTCTATAAACTCGATGCTCCCAACAATTGAAATAATATACTCACTTCCTACCCTACATACAATTTTTAACACCATTATTTTTTTTGCCCACACTATTCCCTAGTTTATCACTATCCTACCTCTCTTTCTTTATCCATTTAATTTTCATGCAATCTTTAAATACAAATTTAAGTAACCCTACTAACAGGAAGACTTTTGTAAAGTGCTTTGCCAACCTTAAGGAATTATGAAAATGCTAGCTGTTAGTATATTCACTATTCAAACAAAGCTCTTTCATTTTTAAAAGTGTTTAATATTATTTCTACTTGCTATCTGTGTGAGAGGCTACAAACATTTATTAAATATCTACTATATACCAGGCACTAAGTTAAATACTAGAATTAAAACAAAAGGTAAAAACAGTACTTATCCTCTAGTATCCCACATGCTAATATGATATTGGGCAGGCCATTCCCTCTCTGAAACAGAATTTCTTCCTAGGTTAAGAAAGATAACTTTAAGTCCCTTCCTGTTCTGCACACTTCATGTTCATAAGCGTTTTCTATCTTTAACATATGTTCTATAATCCACATTTTAAAGCTTTTCTGTACTCAAATATTCCAGTTTCTATGTTGTAAAATCCCTCTTGGATTTGATGTATTCCAAGTTCCCTGCTAACAGTAAATCCTCTAATCCACCAAAGATTGTGACTCTTTTCATGGTGATTTGAGGATAACTTCAGTATTGTATATATTTTTGTAGCCAGAATTCTTTTAAGAATATTAGCAAAATATTTAAAAATGAGGCAGTGAGGAGATGGGAAGACCTGAGTTTGAATCTGAACACTTACTAGTTATGTGGCCCTGGGCACTTCAGACTGCCTCAATTTTCTCAATTTCCCTCTTTAAAATGGGTGCAATAATAGCATTTACACACACTATGTTAGGTAAGTTATTATTACTATTATTATTATTATTATATTATTCAAAAGTCATGCACACATCAGAAATACACATTATCATTTTTTTCAAAAGACATTTAAAATATCTGAAAATTAATACTAGTGTCAGTGTAGCAACTGAACTTGAAGGCCTCTTTAGTGTAAAATCTTATAGGTAGATTTAAAGTGTAGACTACAGAAACCTAAACCAGCTTAGAAATATTTGTTGACATCATATCTATCAGTGCCATAATACTGCTGTACCCAAATCTACCAATGAGTATCTGCACTAAAATTCCATGATCTTAATTTTATAGAGGCAGTCAATCTTCACCTTTCATAGGGGTAACATTCCTAGAAAATATCAGGAAAGTAAAAAATGGGAATGTTAGCACATTGAAACTATGGGAAATAGAATGTTATGTTCCCACGACTTCCCCAAACTAAAAACTTTCATTAGAGTTTGCTGAAAATACATAAAATAAAATTGGTAACATGCAAAACATTTTTTCTCACCAATAATTCCCTAGAATGATTTTTTTGTGTTAATATCACAATAAACAAACATTTATTTTGGACAATATTCATTTTTAATGACACATAGAACTTACAGTACCATAAATACTGTATAGGAAATAAAATTATTAAGACTAAAACATTTTTAACCTGAATCTTAACCTTCATTGTGTCAGATGGTGGTGTGAGGACATTAAACTGTATGTTATACCACTAAAAACTTCTCTTGGCAGCCACATGATCACCAATGGAGAGGTTGCTGAGACTATAGATATTGCTGTCAAAAGGTGCCAAAACTGGAGAGGTCTGGACATCAACTCTAATACTCTGCCTTTTACTGCTGGTGAATAGCATTGGTGATCATGAAGGATGTATTAGCTTGAAATAATCTGACAGCAATGTCTTTTTTTCCTCTGTTTGAAACTACCAATGTCCTTGGAGTATGAGAGTATAGCAGAAAAAAGTTGACATTTAACCTAGAGACTACTATAGATGATGGGTTAGTCAGCTTTGCTGTCTTTAGGTCTATTGGACTGACAGTGGCTGAAGACATTCTGGCATGAAGTTTCCCAAATACCTTCATTTCTCAATAACCTGCATTACTGACTGTACTCTTAGTCTTAGAGTCCAAAGGACATACACCATGTTTTAGGATCATAATTACAACAAAAAACTTAAGTTTTAAAGGCAAACAATGAAAATATTCAATGGTGACAGAGGGAGTTCTTCACTCTAAAACTGATATGACTCCACAAACTTATAGCACTTCTTATTTTTCTCTATTGAACATAGCTATGAATGGGGAGGTTGCCAATATCAGAGTGAAAATGGGGTTACTAATATAATTATGTGAATGCTTGCAGTCACAAAAGTAAAACATGCTAATGTTGAGAACTAATTGTATGTGGAAGAACTTGGACTCAAATCCAGGTCTACTGACCACAAACTCAGAACTATTACAATACAAATGTAACAGGCATATTAGTAAAATATTTGTCAGCCAGTCGGGTAACAAGCATTTAGTGCCTACTTCTTTTCAAGCACTGTGCTAAGCCCTAGGAATAGAAAGCCAAAAGATAGTCCCTGCCTTGGAGGAGCTCAGAATCTAATTGGGAGGCAGTAAGCAAACATATACAAACAAGAAATGTGCAGGAAAAATAGGAAAAGTTAATGGAGGAGAGGCATTAAAAGTAAGATGAATGGGAAAAGCTTCCTGTAGAAGGTAGGATTTTAGTTGGGACTTGAAAAAAGCCAGGGAAGACAGGAGATGAGAAAGAACATTCCAGGCATGGGAGAGAGAAAGAAAATGCCTGGAGCTTAGAGATGGACTTTCTTATATGTGAGAAAAATAAGGAGTCCAGTGTCACTCGATCAAAGAATATGAGGGAGAAGAGGGGTTGTAAGATATGAGAAGTTTGGGAGAGTCTAGACTATAAAGGGCTTTGAATGCTTGAGAGTTTGGGCAAAATTCAGGCACTCAGTGGCCTAGTGCATGGAATATGGACTTTGGAATCAGGAAGATCTCAGGTCAAACCTTGTTTCAGACACTTATTAGCTCCATAACCCTGGATAAGTCCCTTAACCTCTCTCAACTTCAGTTGTCACATCTTTAGTGTAAGAGTAGCAGCTGTCTGTCAAGGTGATTGTTAGGATCAAATGAATAAACATTTAAAATGCTTTGAAAATTTAAAACTCTATGTAAATGTTGCCTATTTTTATAATAATTATTATTTTATTTATTTGCAAGGATATCAAGTAAACCCTTAGAGAGAAACAAAGTGGTATAATGGAAAGTTCATTGGATAAATGATTAGGACACTAGGTTTCTGATTATAAATTTCTCCATATAAATTATATATGAATATAAATTAAATATAAATATGAAATATTTAATTAAAAAATTAAAAAATTTAAATAAAAATAATTTAATAAAATTTAATAAAAATAAAATAAATATGAAAAAATATAAATTATATGATTTTGAGTGAGTCATCTTCTCTGGGCCTGTTTCCTCCTCTGTAAAATGAAGGGACTGAACAAATACACCTCTAAAGTCTTAGCTCTTAAATAAAAGTTACTAAACCTTCCTTTGTGAATCAGCATTCCTCATGTTTACAAAAGGAGATTTAATGCCACTTGTGAGAAGAAGGAAAAGGAAGAGATTTCCCTTTAATTGGCATATTATTAATGAGGGGAAATTACATTTAACCTAGGATGAAATTTCCTTGGTATTGAACAGTCAGCTTCCAAGCTAAAAGGATAATTTTAACCAAGTTATTTAAAGACAAGCCATAGATTGTGGTTTTATGGGACTTTAAAGTTTACAAAAAAATTTCCCTCAAAACCTTATGAGGTTAATAGTACCATCATCATTATCTCAATTTAATATGAGCAAATTGGGGCTCAGAAAAAATTTAGTGATTTGACTAGAGTAAAATAGTGTCAGAACTGGAATGTCCAATAATATACCCTAATTCCAAATCCAGGATGATATTTTCCCAAAATATCATGTTGCCTCTAGTAAAAACATTTATATACTCCTCAAGGAGTTCAATTCAATATGTTCTGATTAGGGACCTGCTATATTCCAGGTCCTAGAGTATAAACACAACCAAAAAAAAAAGTCCCTGGTCTGAGAACTTGTGTTCTATTTATCATTGTACAGCTTTTTTTCCCCCTTCTATTTGTGTGGTGAGATGTTTTCTAATGCCTGAAAGGCCGCCTCTATTTTTTTATATCCTAAGGGATTAAATAAATTAATATAATTAACTTAAGCAAAGTGAAGGACTCCAAGTATTGAACCTCCCTCCTCTCTTGATACAGATGGGCAACTTACCTGCAATTTTGAGTATTATGAAGTTGTCTGGTAGTGCTAAGAGGATAAACAAGTTACCACCTTTGGGCAAATATGTCAGACTTTTGACTCGAAATCTAGGTTTTCTCTTGCCTTCCCACTCTAGTAACAGTAATCAAAACAATGACATCACTGATGCTGGTAATGGCATACCATCCCTGTGACTTTCCTCACCAAACCTCCTTCCAGTAGAATGTAAATTATTCAAGTGCAGCAATTTTCTTGCTTTTGTATTTCTATGTGCAAAGCTTAGCACATATTAAACACACTATATATTTTTCATTCACTCTTTCACTCTTGTTTCCATTCTATACATTATGTTTTGCTTCCTTTCCTACTCTTGTAGATGTGGAAATAATTTTTAAAAGAATTTATATAGTGACAGTCTTATTAGTAACTGATAAAGTCAGGGTTTAAACCCAAGTCTTTATTCTGTCACATCAATAGTGACAAGTGGAACCCATCTAGAGATATTCACAGATTTTTAAATCCCAGCTGATTTTAACATGCCTTCTAAGGCAATTTTCACTCATATGGGAGCCCCAATTTCAGTGATTGACCATTTACCTTCCTTTGACTTGTGTGTTAAAAGAGGTAAGCAGATATGTGGATGACAATGTGAAATTCAATCTCAATTCCTTTCCCTACCACAGCATTTATCTGTGCTAAGACACAGCTCAAAAGGATGTTACTGCCTCATTCATGGTTGGAGACAGATTTCCCAGGGGGTTTATTCTTTCCTTTCCCAAGGGTGTTATGGAACCTATAGCTTGAACCTGTGGTGGTAACCCCACCAGTGTTGTTGTAAAAGAATATTCATGGTGTTGGAACATTATTTTTTGTTACCATCAGGTTATTTTTGTGCTTTTATAGGGGATTAGACCAAGGGCAGTATTTCATTCTCCTGAAGTGGGGTTGTGAATATATTCTAAAGTTCCATAAATTAACACCTTTTTAAAGCAATTTTAGGGAAAGATTATTAATGATATCTTTGGAGATCCTGGATCAGGAAAGCACATATCCTGGCAAAGCTGATGTGAGGACCATCGTGATTCCAGATGAATTAAAAAGATGAAAGCAATAGAAGACATCCCTACAAATAAGAAACTACATCATGAGACTCTAAGTGAGCTTTTTGATATAATGAATTGAACTGTGGAGTGTTGAGCCCTCCATCCACTTCTGTACTTCTCATATGTTGTTATTTTATCTTGATTGTAAAATACTTTTGCCAAAAAAATTGGAAATGTCCCCAATGCCTCCTTGCCAATGCATCTGTCAATCATTTTTGATATGTTAAAAAAGCAATCAAATGTAGATAGGCTCTCCATGAAATGTATATTATCTTTGGGCCCTTAACCACTCTGGTAAGAAAATCCTGAAATGTATAGTATCATATATGGAATGGTTTATTAGGGAGACAAACATATCTCCCAAAGAATCATAGGGAGGATTGTGTGAATTTAACATAAATCTGTGCCCATCTTTCCTTTTTAAAGAGAAAGCTTTAAAAATCCATTTTTGTCTCACCTCCACACCTTGATTAGGTTATCAACAAAACCTGAGACTGATCTGCACTAGGAGGCTGCCTTATGGCTCCATCACATCTCAGAAGATGCTTTTCTCTTGATCCACATGACTCCTGGCATTCAGAAGACTGACCTCTGACCTTCACTGAGGTGGACAACCAGGAAGACTGAGAAAAACTGACATCACTGGTGGTATAAGTTATAGATTGAAGAAATTTGCCCTCTCTTTCCTAGGAAGCAGTGTGGGCATTCTCTTTCCTAGCAGGGCAGTACATTCTCTTTGCTAGTGAATGGAGACATGATTTGAGTGACAAGTTCAGATTAGTTTGGTGACTGGTCATGAGATTATGTGCCTTTCCTCTCTCCAACCCATTCCAAGTATTTAATAAATAATTATATATTAATATATTGTCTCCAGATAATTTTAATCTTAAATTTTTGTTGTTGGAATGGGGTACAGGAGGCCCAAGGGAATAGGGTGACCAGGGGACTAAAGAAGACTAGGAGATGGAAGGATGTATAGGGTTTTTTTTTGGATTTTTGGAAACTTTTATTTAATTAGTTAATTTAGAATATTTTTCCATGGTTCATATTCTTTCTCTCCCTTCTCTCCTTCCCCCTTCCATAGTTGATGCACAATTCCATTGGGTTTTACATATTTATATAGATCAAGACATTTTTCCATATTATTGATATTTGCTCTAGGGTGATCATTTAGAGTCTGTATCCCCAATCATATCCCCATTGACCCGTGTGATCAAGCAGTTCTTTTTCTTCTGTGTGTTTCTAGTCCCACAGTTCTTCCTCTGAATGTGGCTAGCATTATTTCTCATAAGTCTGAAGTACTAATAGTTTTTTAGTTTTTAAAAAATTTTATTTGGTCAATTTCAAACATTATTTCTTGGTTAGAAAAATCATATTCTATTCCTCCCTCCCCTCCCCCTGTCCTTCCTATTGCCAATACACAATTCCATTGGGTATTACATGTGAGAAGGACTTATAGTTTTGATAAAATCATACAGCTGCCACTTGATCTCAAATAGGAGAGACCTCATCCATTGTCCCTTCCACTTCTGAACAACTTTAATTGTTAAGAAGTTTCTCTTACATTAGGTTGAAATATGTTCTTTTGCATCTTCTACTCTTTGTGTTTAATCTTGTTGTTGAGGGCCAAGTAAAATAAATCGAGTGTCTTTTCTACATGAGAGTCATTATTATATTTGAAGATGGTTTTCATCTACCTACTAAGTATTTTATTTTCCAGGTTAAATACCATCTGATGCTGTGCTGCCCTCTCACACCCTACACACACACACACACACACTTCTTTCAATTCATCCTTGGTGAGCCATGGTCTAACATTCCCTACTACTTTCATTACTCTCTTTTGCCTACTATGCATAGTGTAACTGTCTTCCTAAAATGAGGTATCCCCCACACTCTCCAATTCATAAACAGGGTTCAACTTTACAGTAAAAAAAAATCACAAAATAAATTGAGAAAAAAAAGAACAAAAACAGCAACAACAAAAAGAATATGACTCTAGACAGTTGCTATGGTAATAGGGAGGTTCAAGAAACAAACATAGAAGAGGACAGCATTGAGAAAATAGCTATATGTGGAGCATCAAAGAAGAATTTAATTTGGTTGCAGGCCCCAGAAGACCCAAGGAAGAGATCAGAAAGGACTTTAATAATCAAGGAAGAGAATTAGAAGAAAAATTGGCAGAAAATGAAATTAATGCTGGAAAAGAATGAAAAAAGAATCAATATTTTGGTAAAGGAAACACAAAAATGGGAAAAGATATCCAAAATTTGCCAGTAAAAAAGATAAATAAAAAGGAATGGGGAACATGGAAGTGAGGGCCCTATACAAGGGAAGACAGACTGGGGAAGTGGTAGAAAGAAGTAAAGTACTTGTGAAAAGGGACAAGGTGAAAGGAAAGAAAGAGAAAAATAAACAGAGAGAAAGCAGAATGGAGGGAAATATATAGTTAATTTTTATAACTATAAATATAAATGGGATGAACTCATCTATAAAACAGAAACAGATAGCAGAATGGATTAAAAACCAGAATCCTATAATATGCTATTTACAAAATATACATCTAAAGCACAGAGACATACACAGAGCAAAGGTAAAGGGCTGGAGCAGAATCTGTTATGCTTCAGCTGAAGTAATAAAAGCAGAGGTAGCAATCATGATCTCAGACAAAGTTAATGAAAATAGATCTAATTAAAAGAGGCAAGGAAGGAAACTATATTTTGCTAAAAGGTACCACAGGCAATGAAGTAATATTGTTATTAAACATATATGCACCAAGTGGTATGACATCCAGGTTTTAAAAGAAATTAAATGAATTACAGGAGGAAATAGATATTAAAACTATAATAGTGGGGGATATAAACTTTTCCCTCTCAGAATTAGATAAATATAACCAAAATTAAACAAGAAAGAAATTAAGGAGGTGAATTAAATTTTAGAAAAGTTAGACACCATAGACCTTTGGAGAAAATTAAATGGGAACAGAAAAGAATGCACCTTTTTTTTAGCAGTGCATGGCACCTACACAAGAGTTGATCATGTATTAAGACATAAAAACCTCATGAGCAAATGTAGAAAAGCAGAAATATTGAATGCTTTCTTTTTGGATCATAATGAAATAGAAATGACAGTCAATAAATCTCCATGGAAAGAGAAATTAAGAATTAATTGGAAACTCAATAATCTATTCCCAAAGAATAAGTGGATCAAAGAACAAATCATAGAAACAATCATTAATTTGATTAAGAAAATCATTAGCATAATTGATTATCAAGAACAACCATTATATCAATAGAAGGAAAAAAAAAACTTTTTCCCCTATTAATTCTTCCATTCCTATTAAAAATATTAGAGTATAGTGTAAAGGGTGAATTTAGGGTTGAGACTGGATGTAAAAATTATTGGTCTCCAGTGATTTAATTTCATAAATCCCAAATGAAGCACTCAAGTCAGAATGGAATTTTATGGTGATTTAATTACAATAGGAGGAAGTAATTAAGAAAGAGAGAGAAAGAGAGAGAGAGAGAGAGAGAAAGAAAAAAGAGAGAGAGAGAGAGAGAGAGGAAAAAGAGTTAATTTAAACTGTTCTGGCTCAGCCTTATCCACATGACTGTCCCAAGGAAGTTGTTTGAGGGAGCTCTTCCAGGCTCAAGTTCCAGGATCGAACTGGTGCCCAGCCCTCTCACAGGAAGTGATGAGAACTCCAAAAGCAGTTTTCTACATCACTTCCTGTGTCTCACATGTGCCAATGGTGGCTCAAGCTTGGTTTAGGACAACCCAGAGGACAGCCAGTTGTTTCTGATTTGTCACTTGCTAGCACATGCCAGTATGTACATGTAGGTGTGTACATTCCTGGGTGCTAGACTAAGCAAGATGGAGAAATTCTAAAAATCACCCCCCCCCATGATGATTGGGGGACTAGTCTCCCCAATTTATCACTAAGTATAAGCATCCTGAACCCCCAAAATTTCTAACTGCAGGTGCATACAAAATTTTACCTTCTAAGAGGAAAACTACAATAGTTAGAGATAAGAGGAAAATAGAAGAGAGGAGAAAGCAAAACCAATGTTTTGCTGGGCTCATTGACAAAAACAAATTAGAGGGCAGTCCCCTTTAGGCATGAGTGTACATTCAAAATAATGTTCAATCAACTTTCAGTTCAATCAATCGCACCCCAAGGTTCATTCTTGATCTTCCTGTAGTGTAAGGGTTTAGGTATCTTTCTGCAAACAGTTCATTCTCTGAATTTTAGGAGTTAGCAAGCTTCTTCCCTGAAGATCTTTCTCAAACAAAAATTTAAATCTTGGCTTTTATGAAAATACAATCCCCCCTGAAGAGGGTGTTGAGAAACACCCAGGTCAGCTCAGGATACAAGATTTAGTTATCGGGGTGTGTGAGTCAATTAAAAAAAGACAAAAAACAAAAACAAAAACAAAAAACAAAAGAAGAAAAAAATAATGGAAGAAAAATTAAACCTTTATTTTTAAAGGAAGAATTCAAAATCTGTATCAAAATATCAAAATTCTATGTATACAAAATTTTGAGTAAGCAAGAATAAATTTCTAATAGGCCCTTGTATTAGGGTCCAATTAAAGTAATTTCTATTCCCACAAGTCTGTAGGACAGAATGCAGTAATATTTCATTTACTCATTTGCAGCCAAGGCTACAGGAAGTTGCCATACTATAGGAGAGAAAAAGGACCAGATTTTTTTTTTTTGATAGGGAAGTGTCATTCCGTGGTCTGATTTTACCTTCATTCTCAGGGATAGAGGGAGCCAGGATGATAGCCAAACTTTGGTACTTGTCTGTAAGTATTTTCACGAAGAGTGTGGATACAAGGAAGGCCTACATCTTAACATATGTCAAACATCACAACCTCGAGTCTCACACTAGGTTCAAGTCCTTTGTATTGGCTTAGAAGTGCATCAATCCTACCTGGATTGTTTTTCTTTTTTGACCTGTGTAAAAAAAGCCTCTTGGCACTATTCAGATTAAGTCTGTGCTCCATTTTTTTTTTTGATCCTGTTTCCTAGAATCAGACACAAACATTAATCACAGTCCCATAAAAATTATCAATAAATGGCAGGTTCCCACAGTGTAAAGTTGTTTGGGTGTGTCAATCACGAAGGGAGGGGATTTTGAATGGGCTAATCAGCCATGGGCACATGGTTTTTATTTTGTATCCTTGATTTCTAATGATCCTTAATAAACCTCATAAAAATATAATATTTTTATTATTAGAGAGACATAACTTAATTTTTACAATAGGAATTAATGGAACATTTCTAAAAATAATAAATACTAGATATCTAAAACCATCAGCAGGCATTATATATAATGAAGATAAAGTATATGCCTCCACAATAATATGAAAGGTGAAGGATGCCCATTGTAACTACTATTATTCAATATTGTTCTAAAATGCTAGGTATAGCAATAAAAAGAGAAAAAGGAATGAAAGGAATTTGAATAGGCAATGAAGAGATAAAACTATCACTCTTTGCAGACAATATAAGATATTTAGAGATTCCTCAAGAATCAAGTCTATCATTCTAATTTGCCAAGATATTTTCAGATCCTACCTCTATTAATGCAACCTAAGTTTGTACTAGTATTTTGGTCTGCTATTTCTCACTGTTGACTCATAGTGTTAGGGTGGGATTTGGGGTAAGGGAAACACAAGAGGAAAACATATAAAAATCTGTTTTATTGTTTGGGAAGGGAAAGGAATAAGGCCATAAGGATATACTTTTATTCTTAAAACTCACTAAACTATATTAACTATGCTACTTAACTAAAAACTTAACTAAATACCCCAGTTCTCACAGCAGGAGTCCAAAATCAAATAGAGTCAAGATCTTTTGTTGTTAGATGTCAAAGCAAGTCCTGATGTCCAAGTAAGACTGATGCTGCCAGTAGCCAGAAACAGAGAAAAAGTCCCTTCCACAGTTTGATCACATGGAAACTTCTTAAGTCTTCATCTAAACTTCCTCAGGAGAGAAGACAGTCAGTTGGAAAGATGGAATCTTCACCTAGATTCCTCAGGCTCTGACTCCCATGTGACCTTTGGTCACATGCCACTGTCAATCATTCATAACCTAACCATGTTTATGTTTTGTGTTTATATTTTATTATGTTGTTACTTTTGCTATGTCATGTTGTTTTGCTATTTTAAATGTCAGTGTTACTATTATATAAGAGTTATGTACTGTTGTATGCAACATACTTACCCCTACTTCCTCTTGAATAATCTTCTGCAATTCCATACTAAGTAAATATATTTGTGTTTGCATGTGAATAAATTGTATGTTATTATGTACTATACTATATTACCCAGAGTACAAATTCATTAGTCCATATATCCTGTAATCCTCTTCATTGCAAATTTCACAAAGTCTTTCAAATTTATAAATTTTCAGTCTTTTATCAATGTCCATTAATTCTCAAATATTTATTTTACTCCACACAAGTTCATGGAGGTCTTTCCATTTCTTATAGAAATCAAGCAGGTCAGCATTACTTCCAGCACAATAGCGTTCCATCACCATCATATATAGTCTGAACTCTTGAATCATCCTATTTCCTCTAGGAGGCTCAATAGTATTTCAGGGCTTACTCACAAATCAAGTAGAACATATAAACATCTTGGGTTATGTATGTTTATATGATGACAAAAATGACAGCTAGAAAAATCTGGAAATGCTTTGGGTGGCAGTAGCACATGAGATGAGCTTGGAAAAAAGCAGGTTATTTCAAGAGGCAACACTGAGGGAGCAAAATCCAGGCCTGGAGGATAGCTTGTGCTATCCCAATCAGTAGCTGGGCAACTGTAAACCAAGATTCAGATAGAATTGGTATCAAGCTTTCTTGAAGGCTGAAATTTAGTGGTTTGAAATGAGAAGTTCAACCATTTGTTGAAATAGGAATTTTGGTGCTAAATGTCAGCACTGCATTATAGGTAAGATCAGTAGGCCATCTGGCTCAATTGACTTTCCAAATTTTAGTTGTGCTTTTTTTTTTTTTTAATGACAGCTGTTGACATTCATTAATTCTATTCCTTTGTGGACATCCTAGGTTCACAATGTCCATTGTGGATCCAACCTTAGCAGAAAGGGCATATATATAAAAATATATATGCTATATATAGCACTCTCCTTTATTCCCAGGTCCATAGCTATAATGGAGTACATGGGGAATCTTATCCTATTTCAAAATTATTGCTCTATTTCAGGATGTCTTTGGCTCAGTTGGAGATGTCTGCTCTTTTCACTAAGTTACTTATTCCCAAGCCCTATAAATATTTCAGATTGCACCAGTACAAAATTACTTCATATAGTACAGATACACACTCACAAAGAGGGACTTGTACATTGTCCAATATCATCCTTAAGTTCTTTAACTGGTTCATAGCCCTTTTATCTAGAAAGAGCATTAGCACTATTGTGTACTGAACCAAATGTTATTGACCTAAGAAGTTCTACATTTGAAAAATAAAGCCCTTTTTTCCCCTTGGCTGGTCAGAGAAGACAAGACAATGTAGTAAATTGGATAAAGTATTTGATCTGAGGTCAAGAAAACTGCGATCAAATACCTGTTCTGACAATGTTGGGTTTCTGACTTTGGGTAAATCACATATCTTAGTAACATAGCTCTAGCTCTGAAAGGGACATCAAGGGCCTTCAAGTCTACTACCTTCATTTTACTGAAATAGAAACTAAGGGATAGAGGGCAAAATGCTTTGCCCATGATCACATGAGTAATATGAGAGGTACATTTTGAAGCCAGATCCTTTAATTCCAAAGCCTGCACTATTCCTCATTGCCTCTCTGTATTTATTTCATCATTTACAAAATGGGCATTACAATATGTTCAGTACTTCTTTCAGAGTTGTTGTGATATGAAAAAAAAGTATAACTTAGGTCAAATAACTGGTTAACATTAAAGCATTATCTAACTACGAGCCATTCTTATGTTACTATCCTTTATTTTTCATAAAAAAATGATAGACTCATACAAAGACCCACACTTATACTCTAAGCTCCATACAAAAGAAAACAAATTCTGAAAAGATTAGCAACACAGAACATTCATCTTAAATTTGGAAAATTAAAAGAAAAAAACACTTAAAATACTTGGTTTTCTAATAAAATCATATTTGGAAAAGGTCCCAGTTCTTTTCTACTTCAGTGCCTTGGAAAACTTCATTCTCCCTCTTTGCCTGCTAAATTTTTAACTGGTCTTTCAAACATAACTAAATGCCATTTTCTGTTATTTCCCTTCCCTGATTCCTGACTCTCCTCTCTTTCTCTACGCACCCCCACTAGTAGTGAATTTGCCCCTCAAATCTCATCTACCTCTCTTTTCCCCTCCCAATATCCTGATTCTTAGTACTTATGTTTTGTGGTCAATTGTTATATCATATCCCTTAAATTATATGGAGGCCCCAATGAGGACAGAAATTCAGTTTTACTGACATTTTAAATCTTCCCCTGAAGTACTGAGTACATTACTATAAACATATTAGGGATTTTTTAACATTTTAATTTTTTTTACATTTTTTTCTTTTTATAAATTTTGAGTTCCAAATTTTCTCCTTCCCACTCATTCTTCCCCCACCCCCTGAGAAGACAAACAAGATGATAATAATTATTTAGGTGAAACAGATAGGTTTATTTAGTGTTTGTTGAATTGGATTGAATTAGGACTTCAGGATATTAACATGTGAAACCAAATGGTTAAAATAGACAATCTCTAGGGTTTGTTGAGATCCTTAAAATTCTACCTCTGAAAGCAAATCCCAGCTACCTCTTTCAGCAATGAGTGGTTCAGGGCCAGTTAATCTAAACCAGGGCTAAATTCTGAGGAAAAATTGTTGGGAAACAGAATTCTGTTATTTTCTATATTATTCTATGCAACAAAATCTGATAGTGTGGTATAGTTGATAGAAGGCTAGACTTGACATCAGGAAGCTGTAAGTACAAATCCTCCCTCAGACACTTATTAGCTATGTGACTCTGGGCAAGTTGCTTAAACTCTCTCAACTTTAATTTTCTCAAATGTAAAATTGGGATGATAATAATAGCATTTACCTTTCAAAGTTAATGTGAGGATCATATGATATAATATTTGTAAAGCACTTTGCAAACCTTAAAGCATTTTCCACATTTTAGCTTTTATTGTTTTTTCCTTCGATGTTTTATGTTTTCCCAAGTAATGTAAAAACAATTTTTGGCTTGAGATTTCTAACATTTTGAGTTCCAAATTTCTCATCCTATGTCCCTCCTCTAACCCCTATCTGAGATAGTAAGCAATTTTATATTGGTTATACATGTGCTATTGATACAAAACACATTTCCATATTTGTCATGTTGTGAAAAACGACACATTAAGAAACATGAAGAAAATAAAGTGGAAAATGGTAAGCTTCAATTTGCATTCAGACTCCATCAGTTCATTCTTTGAAAATGGATGGTATTTTCATTGTGAGTCCATTGGATTTGTCCTGGATCATTGAGTTGAATAGAATGGCTAAGTTATTCATAATTGATCATCATATAATATTGCTAATACTGTGTACAATGTTCTCCTGGTTCTGCTTATTTCACTCTGCATTGGTCTGTGTAAGTCTTTATGGGTTTTTCTGAAATCCTTCTGGTCATCATTTCTTGTAGTGATTATTATTTAATTCAGTGACGCAATGGGAAAGGCAATATCTTCAAATCCAGAAAACCTAGGCTAGAGTTCAGCCTTTGACACTGGCTATGTGATCTTGGGTAAGTAGATTCTTTTTTCTGAGTTTTATAGTTTCCATATCTTTGAAATGGAGATGGTAATAGAGATGAGGATATGGATTCTCAGATGATCCTACCTCTTAAGTAGTATTATTGTGAATAGAGCAATTCTGAATTTTCATGTGGCTTTATGTATGAGCACTTATTATCATCAATCTTTAATAATCCCTTCACTTTTTCTTCCTCAGACTGCTAAAATAGTTGGATATTTTAATGACATACTGAAATACATTTTGAAAAGCCCCATAAGCATGTAAATGATGTTCTGGGGATCATATTTGAGGAAGTACATTAATAAACTAAGTCTAGAAGATATAAAGAGCTTGGAGTCCATACCATTTAACGCCAATTAAAGAAACCAGGATGTTTATTTTGGAAATACTTGGAGGGGAGGAGGATTGGGAACCATTGCTTTTGTTTTCTTCTCAAAGATTTGAAGTGTTTTCTTGTGGAAGAAGAATTAGACTTGGTCTATTTAACCCCATGGGACAGACTAGGGCCAAAGCATGAAAGTTTCAAAGAATTTGATTTCAACTCAAAATAAAGGAACTTAAATTTTGAGCTATTTTAAAGTGGAAAGAACTGTCTTAGGAGACAGTGCATTCTCTATCATGAAAATTTTTCAAGTGGAAGCTGGTTGATGATTGCAGTTCAGGTATTAGCATCTGTGTAAATTCCCTTACTCTGAGATTTTTCGATCCTAGGAATAATTCATTAATATTTCAAATTCACATTTGAGCACATTCCCAATTCAATTCAAATGATCATTGATTTAGAATTGGAAGTAACCTTGGGAATCATGTAGTCCATCCCAACAGTTTTATAGATGAAGGAAATGAGAACTTATAAAGTTAGGCAATTTACTCAGTTATGTGATTGGTAAATGACAAAGTGATGGAATAAGTATCTGACTTCAAATTTAGCCCTCTTTTACTTTATTATGCTTCAGAATATATTCAGGCATGCATGTATGTAACATACAAACAAAACAAATGAAATAAGGCAAACTATATATATATATACATATATATATATGAACATTTAACCAAAAACATAACAACATGACAAGAAAATATCTCCTCTTGTGAACAATTATCTCAGAGGTTACCACACCATCAATGGGTGAGGAGATTCAAACAGAGATACAGGTGACCAATTACATGGGATAATGGAGAGAACACTGGATCTGGAATCAGAAAGACTGGACATTTTAGCTATGTGACCCTGGGAAAGCCATATAACCTCTGTTTCAGTTTGCTCATTTGTAAAATGGGATTAATGATAACACCTACCTCTCAGGATAGTTATGAGAGTTAAATAAGATAATATTTGTAGAGAACTTCTCAAACCTTAAAGAATTGTGTAAAGATAGGTGAGAGGTAGAGTGCTTTGCCAAGAGTTAGAAAGACTCAACTTTTTGAAAGCAAATCTGACCTCAGACACTTACCAGATGTATTATCCTAGATAAGTCACTTTACCCTGTTCCCCTCAGTTCTTCAACTGTCAAATGTGCTGGAAAAGGAAATGACAAACTCCTCCATTATCTTTGCCAAGAAAACCCCAAAGGGCTGATGGAGAATCAGAAATCACTGAAACAACTGAATAACAACGAAATTATGTGACCAGAGACCACATATGGATGGTATTCACTTAGATGATTAAGCAACTAACACCTTTGGTGCTACTAAATGACTGTTGCCATTATACTGCTATTTCTGTTTTGTATCTTGTCCTTTCTTCACTCTGGGCATCACTTCTGCAGTCAGCTTCTTCATCTCTTCAGGGCCCCCTGCTGGCCATCTCAGTAGCCATCTGCTAAGGAGCAATAACTAGAGAATTCTCCATAGAAAGGGCAGGTGGGGAGTTATTTAGTTCTATATAGGGTTAGTACATTCTGCTAGTATGTGGTAGGACAAAAGTCAGAAAAAGGCAAGAAATATCAGAGCAGAATTGAACTCAGGTCTTTCTGACTTCATATAAAAAACTCTGTTATATCTAGGCTCCTAAAAACCTTCCCCTCTCCACCTCTTGACTCCTGTTCATAGCCAGGATTTTTAATACTTTTCAGTCTGAAAAAAGTCAACATTATTTTGAAATCCGTTTCTATGATTCTAATTCTTATGAATCTAGTCATATTTACTTCTAGTGAGATAATCTTGAAATATGGAGTTTATTTTGGTCTAGACTTGTGATTTAATTGCTTTAGGGACTTCCTGGATGAGGAAACTCACCAGACCAATTGAGATTAGCATCTGTTCTGTGATATATAATTTTAGAGATTTGCCTAGAACATTGCCTAGACATGAAATGATTTGCTCAGGGTCTCCAAGGCAGTACTTGTTAACAATAGAAGTCGAGCCTAATTCTTCCTAACTCCAAGACTAGCTCTCTAACCACCACCTCATACTGACCCTGAACTATGATACAATTTGGAAATAGATTGTATTCAAGCCACCTCTTGGGACTTGTCATTTTTGAGTCCTGTCTGATTTTTTGTGATCCTGTTTGCAATTTTCTTAGCAAAAGGTATTGGATTGGTTCGACATTTCCTTCTCCAGGTCATTTTATAGGTGAGAAAACTGAGGCAGACAAAGTGTGAGTGAATTTCCCATGGTAAGACAGCAGGGAAGTGTCTTAGGCACATTACAACTCAAGTATTCCTGACTCTAAGCTTGGCACTCTCCATTGGATCACCCAGATACCTCTAACATTCTATCATGGTTGGGGACAAGCTGCAGGATTGTGCTGAAAGTCAGAAAGCTCTCATATTATATAGAACTTGAGCTCTCTCACCCCTCTCTGGTGCTAAGAAAAAAACACCCCCCCCAGCTGCTGACCACAGCCTTGACCCCGAAGACCTATCCATTCTTCCAAACCATTTTGCTCTCAGAATAGCTGTGAAATTCCTTTCGCATCATATTTGAATTGGTATTAAATATGTAGTGGGGACTCCTAGAGAGGTAGAGACATCTCCTTTGAAAGTATCAGCTACCAAAAATTCCCATTGGATTCCCATTAAGTCATGAGAACTGCATTGAAAATCCCCAGGGAACTTTCCTTCTAAAGTCTCCTATAGTTTCTGAAGAATGAGTAAGCAAATCAGAGGGGGTAACATGCTTTAAAAAAGCAGATACTCAGAGCTAATTCAACATTTGGAAGCCATAAGACATAATTCAAGTACCTAAGGAACAGAACATCTTTTTGAATAAAAGCAATAAATTGCATATTCATTACTAACTGGGTTCATTGGATGGGCATCTTCTAAAGTTTCTGGAGCAGTATCCTCTTTCTCTACACACTAACAGTAGGTTTGGGTTAACCCCCCACAAAAAACAATCTTAATGAATATATGAATCAGTGGAAGATAGTGTTAGATTTGGAATCATAAAGACCAGAGTTCAGATCCTACCATAAATACTTTCTAGCTGTGCTTGTGTGTGTGTGTGAGAGAGCCTATCAGATCACTTAACCTCTGCTTGCCTCAGTGCTCTCATTTATAAAATCAGGATAATATTAGCACCTACTTCCTGTGATTGTGAGGATCAAATGAGGTAATAATAAGAAATCACTTAGAATTATATAAATGCTAGCTATTAACAATAATAGTGATAATAATAAGCAAAGGAAACTGTGAGGTGGTGTTAGACTTGCAGTTGAGGAGACTTGATTTAAGATCCTGCTTCAGATAAACAAAAGCTGTGAGATTTTGGTCAAGTTGCTTAGTCTCTCTTATCCTCAATTTTTTCATGCATAAAATGAAAACAGGGAATACCCTCTAAGGTTTGTATGATATGACATATCTACAATGCTTTGTAAATCTTAAAACATTATATAAGTGCTATTATTTTTATTAGTTCATGCTTATCTTAGTTCATGCTTAGCTTAGCAATTAAAAAAAAATCCATATAACATTCTGAGGAAGGTAGTGGTGTAGGTGTTGTCTTCATTGTCATCATCATCATCTTGTTATATCCATTTTGCAGATGAAGAAACAGCCTCTGAGAAATGAAACAATTTGATTCAGTGTTAAACTGGGAATAGCCCAAAGTCTTTTGATGCTGTCTGTTATTCTTCCCACTATATTACACTGAATCAGTGCATAAACTTGATTTGGACTATATGTTTGGTCATTAAGTTAGATGTTAAATCTTTTACTGTTAGCATCAACTGTTTCTCTACTCTTCTATTGAGGTTGAACTTTTTCACAGCATTTATGTCTTGTTTCCCAAACTTGGCTACAAGCTTCTTGAGAGTAGGATGCTGCCTTTGTATCTTCTTTTGTTTTCTACAGTACTCAGAACAGGACCTTCCACATAGCAGGGTTTTTATCTTTCTGTCTTCCTCTCACTCCCTCCTTCCCTTTCCCTATCTCCCCACCTACATACACAAACACACAATGTAAACATACTATAACATTTCATATACATGTATGTATATGTATAGATAGTGTAAACCTTAAAATTTCTTAGACTTATGAATGTTGGAAATTTCACCATTGGGAAATTTCATACTTGGAAAAAATTTCCTACTGATAGTAAGAACTCTATTGGAATGTGAAACCCCTTGGCATGGGAGGATCCTTCTCCTCCCTACTTAAGACTACTTTAGGACAAAAACCTTTTGCTAAACAATGGAAAGGGTTTTGACCTATGCTTAAGCATAGAACAGGAAGTTCTTTGAGTCATGATTGATTTTAGAATTGATACAATAGAGATACTTGGAATGACAGAACCAGTTCTTAGAAACTACAATCTCCACCCTACTCAGAGTAACAGGATTTAGGAAGGGCTGCAGCAAAGATCAAGATTTAATTATTTGAGAATATGACCTTCAACAGACATGTGCAAAGGGGGCAGACCTCTGGGTGGTCCTGGGTTAAACTAGAGCCACCATTGGCACAGGGGAGACATCGACAGTGATTGGTAGATGTGAGAACTGAGGGGAGGGAACTTAGATAGTTTCCTTAAAGATAGCAGGGTCTAAGGACAGAGAGAGGAGAGTTTTTTGCTCTGAGAGGTTTTGCTCTGAAGGAGTCTGAGAGGAGAGAGGTCCTGGAGGGAGAGCTCCTGGAGAGGTCTTGAAGGAGGCTGTGGAAGGAGAACTCAGGAGGAGTCAGGAGGAGAATTCTCTGGAAAATTTCTTGAAAGGAGGCTCTCTTGAAGGTGGAGCCTGAGGTTGGCATGAGAAGCCTTACCTAGAGAGATCTTGGGTGAGTGATAAAACCAACTGACTGATTTATTCATTCTTATTCCTTTCTTACTTTCTCTTTTTCTATTGATTAATCAGTGTATTATAAATTAAATTTCTCTATAAAACCCAATTGGCTTGGGCATATTCATAAATTGGGAATATATTCCCTGGCGACCATCTTATATTTATATAAAACCAAGACACAGTAGAAAACATATTTCAGTGGTCATAATTGTTATATATTTCCCTTGCTCCCAAAACATTTTAATTATCACAGTTTATGGGGAAATTTTGAACATTCATAAGTCTAAGAAATTTTAAGGTTTACAATAGATAGATAGTTATTACAGTGGAAAGAGATGCAGAACTTGGCATCAGGAGACTAGAGTTGAAGTCCTGGCTCTGCCACTTCCTGCCTGGGTGACCTCAAGGCAGTCACTTCATCTTTCTGGGCCTCACATTTCTATTTTGTAAAATGAAGGAGAAGAACTAACAACTTCTTAAGTTTCCTTCCAATTTGAAATTCTGGATCCTAAGACCTATTGTATGAATTTTATTTGATTTTTTAAAATTCCATTTAAGTCAGATTTCCTCAGAATGTATGCCACATACCTCTTACAGGTCAACCACTATAAACTCTGAGTCCCAGTGCTGGAATAGATCTAGAGGTTCAAATTATTCATTTTATAGAGGACACAAGAAGGAAAGTAACCTGTCAAAGTCACAGGGTAGTAAGTGAATAATTCAGAATTAAAGTTCTAGCTTTCTGATTCCAAGTTTAGCATTCTTCCTTTGCACCAAATTCCCTTGAAGAGTATATATATATAATATATACATAAATATGCAAACACACATGTGTGTGTTTTAAACCTATAGTGTGGGAGTTAACTTTTCTTTGTGCCATGGTCTCCCAAGGCAAGCTGGTAAAGCCTGTGGACATTTTCTCAGAATAATGTTTTTAAATATAGAATAAACATATAGGATTACAAAGGAAATCAATAGAAAGATTACCCAAGTGTTTTTTAAAGGTGCATGGATCTCAGGATAAGATTCCTTGCTCTAGCAGATAGTTTATGATGGTTTGCACCAGTCTTGGGAAATAGACACTCACCAAGGAAAAGAATTTTGGCTAGGGAAGAAATGATGAATGTAACCTATTTTGTTACAACTACAGCTTAATGAAAGCAAATAGATTATGTCACTTAAGGAGTTAGTAATGTTTTCTACTCAATTACAAGTTTATTGTTTGGGAGAATATAACTCCCTCAATTAATTTAATTTGACAAATATTTAATATATATATATATATATATATGCTAAGGGTTAGGCAAATTCCATTATAATTCTAAATCATGAAGATGGACTTTTAGACATTTTATAAACTCTGTTGTTAATGGGGTTGAATTATATGCCCTCTAAATTCCTCTAAAGCAGTTAGATAGTATAGTGAATAAAGCACTGGGCTTTATTCCTGACTGTAGTCAGGAAGATATAAGTTCAAATATGGTTTCAGACATCTACTAGCTGTGTGACCCTGGGCAAATCACTTAACTCTGTTTGCATTTATTACATCATCTATAAAATCATCTGGAGAGGAAAATGGCAGGATGTTCTAATACCTCTGCCAAGAAAGCCCCAATTGTGGTCATGAAGGGTTGAATATAACTGAAAAAATGACTCAACAACAATGAAATTCTCTCACCATCATGGTCTAAGTATCTCTCTTTTGTATTTTTTACTAAATGTATTCCAAGAGGGGTTCCAACTGTGACATTCTATATGGTATTTCCTAAGATCCCTTCTAACTGGAACACTTATTTTCCAAGGTCTTTTTTTTTCCAGTTTAATCATTTTAAGAACCATTTTTCTAAAGTTTATTACAATTCTGATATTCTATGTTTTAATGTTTCTTTTAGGTCTACCATTCTCTGTTATGTGTTCTAAGGTCTTTCCCCAAACTCTGAAATTATGTGTTATAGTTTTTAGGTTCCTTCCAGCCTTAATAGGCCAACTTCTACTTTCAGCTGGTGAAGTGGATAGAGTATTGGGCATGAATTTAGAAAGACCTGAATTCAAATCCAGTTTCAGACACTTACTCATTGTGTGACCACTTAGCCACAGTCAGCTCTAGTTTCCTCATCTATAATAATAGTAGTCATCTCCCAGGGTTGGTGTGATGTAAAATGTTTTACAATCCTTAAAGTGCTATAAAATTTCTTGCTATTATTAGCCATTAATGTTATATAATTGTGTTATAATTAGTATTGATAACATTAATTATTTTAATTAATAGTAATAATAATATAATAATAATGGAAGAAGTTATATGTTTACATGTACATATATGTATATCTTGGAATACTTTAAAATTCTATAGGAATGTTAGCCATTCTTGAAGTCTCAGCTCTAATAATCTTTGGTTCTGAGACTTCTTCCCATTTGAATAGTCTGTGTACTAAGGTCTTTTCTACCATGAATTTTATATTCTATGTTCTAAAGTCCCCTTTTAGTGCTAATATCCAAAGTTCCAGAAAGTTCCTTTGTACTTCTAATAATCTATGTTCTAAGTCCTATTTTTTTAATTTTTAAATTTTATTTGGTCAAATTCAAACATTATTCCTTGGTTACAAAAAAGCATATTCTATTCCTCCCTTCCCTCTCCCGTAGCCGACTCACAATTCCACTGGGTATTATTACATGTGTCCTTGATCAGAACCTATTTCCATATTGTTGGTGTTTGCATTAGGATATTCATTTAGAGTCTACATCCCCAACCATATCCCCTCCGCCCATGTGATCAAGCAGATGTTTTTCTAAATTGTTTTTACTTCCACAGTTTTTCCTCTGAATGTGGATAGTGTTCTTTCTCATAGATCCCTCCAGGTTGTTCAGGATCACTGCATTGCCACTAATGGAGAAGTATATTACCTTCGATTGTACCACGATGTATCAGTCTTTCTGTACAATGTTCTCCTGGTTCTGCTCCTTTTGCTCTGCATCAATTCCTGGAGGTTGTTCCAGTTCCCATGGAATTCCTCCACTTTATTATTCCTTTGAGCACAATAGTATTCCATCACCAAAATACACCACAATTTATTCAGCCATTCCCCAATTGAAGGGAATCCCCTCATTTTCCAATTTTTTTGCCACCACAAAGAGTTCAGCTATGAACATTCTTGTACATGTCTTTTTCCTTATGATCTCTTTGGGGTACAAATCCAGCAGCGCTATGACTGGATCAAAGGGCAGACAGTTTTTTAGCACCCTTTGGGCATAGTTCCAAATTGCCCTCCAGAATGGTTGGATCAGTTCACAACTCTACCAGCAATGCATTAATGTCCCAACTTTGCCACATCCCCTCCAGCATTCATTACTTTCCTTTGCTGTCATGTTAGTCAATTTGCTAGGTGTGAGGTGGTACCTCAGAATTGTTTTGATTTGCATCTCTCTGATTATGTGTTGAGTCCTGATAAGCAGGTCTACAAAGGGGGGGTTCTACCTTTGTGATAGGGACCCGAGGAGAGGCAGGGAGTCTGGGAATCAGGGTGAAGAATGACAGACACAGACAAATCAGTGTTTAAGTAGAGCAGGCAAAACCCCTATGATATTCTCCTTGGAAGGAAAATATGAGGATCAATGGAATACGAGATAGAGGAGGAGATTAGTTAGGGCAGAGAATGAACTCCGAGAGGGCTAGTGCCTTGGGAAAGAAAAAGATTCAGAGAGAGAGAGAGAAAGAGGGATTGGGGCTCAGGAGCAGAGCAAAGGTCCAAGAGGAAGTTCATGGGGCCCGCCTTCTATTTTTATTCCTGAGGGATCAGGGAGGTGTTTCCAATCACATAGCAATCACATCACAAAGCATAGACAATTAAGATTGGGTGGCAAGGTAGAGGTAACACCTTTGGGTGTGTAGATTTCAACCCATGCTTTCTCAATGGAATGCTACTCTGAGCCAAAATGTTAATGAGTTTGTCTTAGGCAATAGGCCACATGGCCAGGTCAAGATTTCATTCACAAACACCATTGGTATAACCTTGTGCCTGAAGACACAGTAATCATACAATCATTCATATTTCATAGATGTGAATATGCTTGGAATGCTACATTATGAGATATTTAGAATGCTTTTTCATATGCTTATTAATAGTTTTGATTTTTTTGACTGAAAATTGCCTATTCATATCCCTTGCCCATTTATCAATTGGAGAATGGCTTGATTTTTTGTACAATTGATTTAGTTCTTTGTAAATTCTAGTAATTAGACCTTTGCCAGAGGTTTTTGTAAAGAAGATTGTTCCTCAATTTGTTATTTCCCTTCTGATTTTGGTTGCATTGGTTTTGTTTGTACAAAAACTTTAATTTGATGTAATCAAAATTATTTATTTTACATTTTGTGACTTTTTCTAAGTCTTGCTTAGTGTTGAAATCTTTCCTTTCCCAAAGATCCAACATGTATACTATTCTGTGTTCACCTAATTTATTTATAGTTTCCTTCTTTATGTTCAAGTCATTCACCCATTCTGAGTTTATCTTGGTGTAGGGTGTGAGGTGTTGATCCAAACCTAATCTCTCCCACACTGTCTTCCAATTTTCCCAGCAGTTTTTATCAAATAGTGGATTTTGGTCACAGAAGCTGGGATCTTTGGGCTTGTCTTGACTGTCTTGCTGAGGTCACTTGCCCCAAGTCTATTCTACTGATCCTCCTTTCTGTCTCTTAGCCAGTACCATATTATTTTGATAACCACTGCTTTATAGTATAGTTTGAGATCTGGGACTGCAAGTCCTCCTTCCTTTGCATTTTTTTCATTATTTCTCTGTATATCCTTGATCTTTTGTTCTTCCAAATGAATTTTGTCATGTTTTTTTCTAATTCAGAAAAAAAGTTTTTTGGTACTTCAATGTGTATGGCACTAAATAATTAAATAAGTTTGGGTAGGATGGTCATTTTTTATTATGTTAGCTCATCCTACCCATGAGCAGTTAATGTTTTTCCAATTATTTAGATTTAGTTTTAATTGTGTGAAAGTGTTTTGTAGTTGTGTTCATATAGTTCCTGTGTTTGTCTCTGCAGATAGATTCCTAAGTATTTTATATTGTCTAGTGTGATTGTTTATTTGATTTAATTGCTGATTGGGGAAAAGGGTAAAGTTTAGAGGGGTTTTTGGTCACCCTAAAGCTCTTTCTAAATAAAACTAATTATTGAAGTACAAGGTTTTCTCATAGACAGGGGAGAGGTAGGAAAAGGGGAGAGTACTGCTAACCAAGTTGAGTCCAGTATCTCAATAGTTCATGGAATGAAAGTGTTTGAAGAAATTAGGTTTCTTGACAGGAACCAGTGATGTTGTAAACAGGAATCCTTGATGTTAGGGTTTCTGTCCGTGACAGAAATCTCCACAGGTGTCTTGAAATGGTCCAGAGAAACAGCTCCTTCTTCTACTCCCTGCTATATCTCAGCACTGAAGACCCTGCTTCTCAAGAGAATTTCCCAGAAGTTCTTGTTCAGTTTCAGTGATCATTCCTACATTCCATTTTCCCCCAATTTCTTGGTTCTTTTGTCCTACTCCCCATCATTACACTATAATTTTTTTATGGTATCACCATTTATATCTTAATCATATACCCATTTTGACCTCGGTATAGGTATGAGAATAAATATTTTTATGCTTAACTTTGACCCAGAGTAATGTCCTTAGAATAAATAGATCTTCATTGCAATTGGCCACATATACTGATTAATAACAAAAGTCTCTAATCAAAGTCTGAGTCAGTGCTATTAACTTAGATTGCTAAAAATTCAGGGAGCTTTTTATAAAAGCTGATTTTCACCCACATTTGCAATGCTAAATCCAGGTCCCAGTTTTCAGGATCAATCTTATTCTACCTTTGCAAAATCTAATTATTAAAGGAAAGAGAATCACAGTTGTATTTCAGCCAAAATTAAAAATCTTCCTTTCAAAAGCACTTTGATTCATTCTGCTTGTCAGGTTGGCCTTTATTCTTTCTGAATTCATCTCACTTAGGAAACAATGCCATGCTGAACAATTTACAAAAGTATACAATACCTCCATTTTGCTAGAGGTCACAGAATGTGGCAGAAGAGATCTTAGATCAGAAAATTTTGGGGAGGGGGGTGGAAACTCATTTTAAGCCCCAGCTTTGCCATTATTTACTTGTATTACCTTGAGTGGGTCACTTTCTCTCACTGGGACATCATTTTCTCCTCTGAAGAATGAGAATTAGGCCACAAGATCATTATAAGTTTTATTCCAACTCTAATACTCTATACCATGTCCAAAATTTTCTTATAATGAAGCAAAAACTAGAGGTGCTCTTGACTGCTTCCTTTTCCATTCACCTACCCAAGATGTTGAAGAAAGTACTTTAAGATTTGTAGAGCATTTTACATTTATTATCTAATTTAATTCCTACAACAACTCTATAGGAAAGTTGTTTTCATTTTGCTCATTTTACAGATGAGGAAATGAAGACATACAAGGGTTATAGAAGAGTCATCCAGTAAGTATTTAAGAGAGGATCTGAATTTGGGTCTTTTTGACTCATAAGTCCAGCACTCTCTCCAGTAAATAATTTAACTGACTCAGTTAATGTGGGGTAAGTTTGGTATGAGAGACTTTTGGGGTGACCTAGGGGAAGAACTGGTGTTCCTGCCAAGTTTCCAGATTTGTGAGAAGTGTGACATGGTTTCTGGTGGCTGGGGTGTGAAAGGGAGGGAATTGGGTACAAAGACCTATGAGTAAAATGAAAAGACTGAACTCTGGTGACCTAGTGTGAGGCTAGAACTCAATAGAATCTATAGCTCATAAGGTAATCCTGAGCTGGGTATGTACTTGAGTACTTGGGCATAGTACTGAAGTGGGAGCTGGGAAGTCTAATGTTCCCAGTCAAGGCAAAGAAGTTCTGAAGAATTCCCACAGTTATGGGAAAAGCTTCTGAAAAGAAGTCTTTGACTAAGGAATAAGAAAACTATGAGAATATTGCCCCCTAAAAATAAAAGAAGGAAGATATGCATCATTTAATTGTAGTTGTAGAAAACATAATAAAGAATAATGATGGAGAGATACACAGGCAGAGATTTCAGGGAGAATAGGTGACTGTATGAAGAAAAAATCAAGGGAATTATGAATGTGTCAATGAGGGATGGCCAAAGTATATCATCTGCTGGAACTATGATAAAACAATCTTAGGAAACTAAGACTTAGGAGTGGAACTAGAGGTACCAGAATCTTGTGAGATCTCTACTCAGGGTACAACTAAAAGTGTCTTAAATTTTAAAAGGTAGAAGATACATCATAGACATTATTGGGTAGGATTATTTTACATAATCTTTTATATATGACTTATTTGTTTATTTAGGATGCAGATGAATATTTCACTCCCTCCTATTCTTTAGAACTATGTCTTTATCAGAAGAGTTAGTGATATCCCCCTTGGTGGCAGTGAGTAAAATTCCTACTTGGTCTGATTTGAGAAATGTAAGTGGAATAGGATGGTTTGGAATAAACTTTTAATAAGCACATGATATATGCCAGGCATTACGCTAAGTGTATTTCAAATGTTAAATCATTTCATCCTCACAATAATTCTGGGAAGTAGATGCTATTATTATGCCCATTTTTATATTTTAAGAAACTGAGGTAGAGAACCAAATATGAACTCACGTCTTTTGGTCTCTCAGCCCAGCTATTAACCATGCCACCTTTGTTGTTGTTGTTCAGTCCATTTAGTCACCTCTGACTCTATGTGACACTATTTGGGCTTTATTCATTCATTCATTCATTCATTTATTTTTGCCACATACTAGACTGTTTTCCCATTTCCTTCTTCAGTTCATTTTACAAGTAATGAAACTGAGGCAAACAAGGTTAAGTGACTTGCCTAGAGCCACACATGTAGTATTGGATGCCAGATTTGAATTCAGTTCTTCATGACTCCAGTCCCAGCCCTCTATCTACTGCACTACCTAACTGCCCTCTTATGTTGAATGCCCCCTAGATGTCACAAATTGAAGACATGGGAATGCCTACAAAACCATCAGCTTCTAGTTTGATATGTAAGAATATGGAAAAAAGTTAGTGTTCTACGTTCTAAAACCCCTTTTGACATTCTGTGTTCTAAGTTACTTCTCATTCTGACACTAAGTCATATGGGGGGAGGGAAATTATTATATCAGTAGTTAAAATGATAATTGTCTTCTCTTTTTTATGTCACATTCTGAAAACTTAAGCAAAGAGTTCATATTAAATTTTGCACCTACTCAGTTTTTGTTTCTTCCAGGGAAGGTTAACGTGCCCTTACAAAATTGCTAATTTGAGCTCTTTTGTTTTTAATCTCACACAGAATTTCTAAGTTAGAAAGATGCTCATCCTGGACAGCTAGTCCAACTCATATCTGAAAAAGAAGTCTCTCTAAAACACAGAGGCACAGAAGAATTATGGTATAATGGACACATCATTATACTCAAGGTCAGAAAGACCTGGGCTCAAATCCCACCTCGGTCTTTTACTAGCTATGCAAGACACTGGGCTTCTCTTTCTTGAGTTTCTGTAAGTAATGTTATGTAATGAAGTGGTAGAACTTCATAATATCCAAGTTACCTTTCAACTTTAAATCTCTGAACTTCTCATTTCTAGCTGGGAGAAGAGGGTGGTAGGCACTCCCTTCTGAAGCAGACTTTTTCATTTTTAGATATAAATAATTGTCAAGAAGTTTTCCTGATTTAAAACTAAATTTGTCACTTTGGAACTTCTTCCACTAATTTTTATTCATCAGTTCATAGGTCAAGAAGAATTAGATATAATCCCTCTTCTATGAGAGTCCATTAGGTACTTCCCCCATCCCCACCAATTGTTACTACTACTAAGCTAAACACTCCTAATTTCTTCATATGACACTTCACTATCCTGGTCATATGTCTCTGCGCACTCTTGAGTTCATCAAAGTCCTTCCTAAAACATAACTCCTGGAAGGGAACATAATACTCAGATGTAGTCTGACCAGGGAAGAATAAGGGAGGTTTATGACATCATTAGTTATGGAAGAAATGCTTTTCAATTCAACCCAAAGGAGAATTACCTTTTTTCATGTCTTGTCCCCTTTCTTCAAGTGAGAAAACAAATGCTCATAATTTATCAATTCTTTATTTTTCCTGTCAAGGATGAATTTAAATCATTGAAATTTTTACAAGTTTGTTTTGAGCATCATTTCCACTACTACATCATGATCCCAACTGAATAAGAAAGAAAGATAAATGGATGTTGCTCATTGACAAATATTATGGTGAGTAAAATAGTCCTAATTAGTCTAAATAGTATGAGTATAAAAAAGAAATGAATCTGAGAGAGAGTTTCTTTTATCCAGTTCTCTTCTTTCAGATGAGAAGAAAAAGTGGATAAACCATTAGGGTGAAAGGAAAGATGGTTTAAAGTAATACATCTGAATCAAAAAAATATCCACACACACACCCAGTGTTCAATGAACCCATACATTTTTGTTCCCTAGCTCTAGGACCTCTGAACAGAAATAGAGGACTATTTGAAGAATCTTAGAATGGGTAAGAGATGAAAATAACAATTGGTAAAATGAGGAAATGAGTAATGGCTCAACAAGCTGTGGCAGATGATGGTGATGGAAAATTATTGAGCTGTCAGGAATGATGAAGACACACACATAGGCATATAGTACACATAGATAGTGGAAAAGCAATGAGGGCCACAAAAACTTAGCTTGCATGAGATGCAATAATCCACAGAGGTTTGGTTTCTTGTTTATTGGATCCTGTAGAACAGCAAATAAAATATAAGACTGCTGTTCTTTAAAAAAGGCTTTTACCAATTCCAGTAATAACAAACTTCCACATAAATTTTCTGAAGTTATATGATCCAAATTGTCTTCCTCTTTCCCTCCCCTCTCCAGGATGTGTCAAGCAATTATTACATGTATTATCACACAAAACACATTTCTACATTATTCATTATTGTAAGCGAATAATCTTGTAAAACCAAAATGCCTAAAAATATACCAAAATAAAGAGTTGAAAAATTAAATACTTTCATCTGCATGTCTATTTCCACAGTTCTTTCTCTGGAGGTGGAGAGCATCCTTTGCCATAAGTCCCTCAGAATTGTCCTGGATAATTGTAGTGCTGATACTAGCTAAGTCTATCATATCTGATCATTCCACAATATTGCAGCGATTGTGTACAATTTTTCCTGTTTCTGCTCATTTTATGTCTTTCCAGATCTTTCTGAAATCATCCTGTTCATCATTTCTTATAGTACAATAGTATTCCATCACCATCATCTATCACAATTTGTCCAGCTGCTCCAATTTCCAATTCCTTACCACCACAAAAATCAGCAGCTATAAATATTTTTTTTTGTACAAACAGGTCCTTTCTCATTAAAAAATATCTTTGGGATACAGATCTAGAAGAATTATTACTGGATCAAAGAGTATGCATTATTTTATAGCCCTATGGACATAATTCCAAAATTCCCTCCAGAATGGGGAATATCTAAGAGATGTCTAATGATAGAGTAAAAGTTATGGATTTGGAGAAAGCAGGTCTAGGGTTGAACTCTGGCCTCATTATTTTGTTTCCCATGTGATCTTGTGTAAGCTACTTCCTATCAAAAGGCTTTAGAATTCTATCCTCTTTAAAACAAGAAAGATTTTAATTATCCCTATAGTCTCTTCTACTTCAAAAACAGAATTCTATAAATAAATAGAGGATAAATACCATTACTGGGTTTGTAACAAAATTGGAGAAAAAATGTTAAGTTCCTAAATTACCTAGATAACAATGCTGGAGTAATTTAGAGAGATGAAATATTATAGCCTAGAATACATGGAGAACGTTTTGTGAAGAAGGTTGGACTTGAGCCAGTCTTGAATGTAATGTAAGATTTGGCCTGATGGTCCAAAGTTTTTCAACAAGAGAAAATGAAGAAGAAATAAAGGTCAAGAGATAATTGAGATTAGGGCATTCTCTGCATACAGTGAGTGTACTGGCCTAACCAAAATGAAGAATTTCAATTAGAATTTTCCTCAGTGTTAAATATTCATAAAATGAAGCTCTGGAAATGACCTTAAAGATCATCTAGTCCAGGGATGGCAAACCTTTTAGAGACTGAGTGCCCAAACTGCAACTCTCATGCTGCATGTGAGACCCCCCCACCTTATCCCAGTCAGGGGAGGAAGGGAGTGCTCCCACTGGGCTGCTGAGCAGAAGGGCAAGTGATATGAAAAATGTCTTTAGGTGCATGTGCAGAAAAGAAAGGAAGCAGCCTCCTCTGGCACACTCCAGTATGTGTGCCATAAGTTTGCCAACAAGATCTAGTCTGACCCTAGTTTTTTTGCAGAGAGGAAAGTCAAGCCGAGAATTTTAATATGTCTTGCCTAGTACAGTGACTAGGACTTATAGGTTTTAATTAAATGCTTGATGATTGCTAGATCATGGCTTCTCAGGTATTAAGATTCAAACCGAGATTTGAACCTGAATATTCTGACATCAGGAATCTAAAATTATTTTCATTACTCTGTGCTGTAATGCTTCTGCATTTCATTATACCACAGTCTCATAACAAACTCTAGGGGAAGATGCACTTACAGTAGATTGTGCTCCAAAATAGAAAATGGGTTTGGACAAGGGTTTAATACTCAGCTCTTAGAACTCAAAAGCAGAAATTTCTGATTGAATAATAAGGAGAAAAGGATCTTACTGAGGAAGAAGCATGTTCTGTTTGGTGATAAAGGACAAGTAGCAATACCAGTTGCTGTCTGTGTAGCAGAGGGAGGAAAGCTGCCCACAGGGGACATCTGCCTTGAGAGAATGACCCTCATAATAATAATGTGGGAGAGGCATTTTGCTTAAATCAGAAGATGGAATTGCCACTTGGGTGTGTAAGATGCACTATATGTAACGGAGTAGTCAATAGGGCAGAAATGGTGGGAGGTAAAGAGGAGGAGGGTGAATTGGAGATGGAGTAGGATGAAAACATCAAGATATGGAAAATAAATACTCATTCAATGTGCACTTTCTTCTAGTTCATTTTTAATAAAATATAAACATCCCAGAGGTTCCTGACCTGGCACCCAATTAGAGAATGGCAGATGGGGGGCAGATGTCATCTACTTTGAAAAATAGTGGGTGTCTTCTTAGAGGTATTTTCTTAGAGAAAGGCAGCTATGAGGTAGAAGGCATCCTTCCTAAGAGGGAGAATCCTTCTTAATTCAATTAAACTGAATAATAAGAGGGGGGTTATAGTATATATTTTATATTGTATATTTATATATATATTTATATTATAAAGGAAAATAAAAATTTTGTATTGAAAAAGGTGACTGCATGGCATACTGGGCTTGGAATCTGTAAGACCTGTCACTTTCTAGCTATGTGACTCTAGACAAGTCTCAACTATTCTGTGCACTATTTTCCTTATTTGTATAATGAAAGGGTTAGGTCATATGAACTCTCATTACCTTCTAGTTTTAAATTCATGACCTCATGACACAAGATAATGAGGAAAAGAAAAGGCGAGCCAGGGAAGGTTCTGTGGAAGTTTAAGGTATGGAGGGGATCATAGTTAGTTAGGAGGGTCATCCAGGAAAGACTTTCTAAAGGAGATAGCATTTATTTGGCCTTGAAGGACGGGAGGGGAATCACTAGTGAGGGATAGGTATTGGGTGGAAGAGCCTATTCCAAGTATGTGGCAGATGGGAATAAAACCTTGGTAATGAAGAGAAGACAGATTGAGAATGGGGGATACAGAGCAGTTCAGTTAGTTGGAACACAAGGGTCATGAAAGAAAGAAATAAGAACTAAAACTCAGGTTGGATTCAGATTAGTTATGGCTCTTCAATGCAAACATGTTTTAATTAAGGAAACAATGGGTACTTAAAATACATTGGGAATAAAAGAATGATGTAATCAATTGACCAATCAATGAATATTTATTAAAAACTATCTATATTCCAGGCACTGTGTTATTCACCAGGGATATAGAGATAGAAGTAAAAAACTCTGCTTTTAAGGAGTTTATATTCTAATGAGGGGGAGGTGACAATGAACATAAACATATGAACATATGAATAATTATATGTATACACATATACAAAGTAAATGGAATGTAGCTTGGGTCCAGAGTGCTCTCACTATTTTTCAGGAGATTTAGGAAAGCCTTCTTGTAGAAAAGATGATGCTTGAACTGAGTCTCAAAAGAAATTAGGGATTCCAGTTGATGGAAGTGAGAAAGGAGCATATTCCAGGAATGAAGGCTAGCCAAAGCAAAGGCAAAGAGACTGACGATGGAGATGGAGATAGAGATGGAATGGCCTGTGGGCTGAATGGCAAGCATGCCAGTATGGTTGGACTGCAGAGAGAGAGAAGAGCAGTAATATGTATGATTGGATAGGATAGGTCCAGTCAATAAGAGATCTGTGTCAAACAGGAGATCAACCAATCAGTAAGCATCCATTAAGCTCTGTGCTAAATACTGAATTTACAAAGAACAAAGTAAGCAGTTGGGGGAGACAGTATGAATATGAACAAGAACATCTGATACATGTAGAAATGACTTATTCAAGGTCACACAGGTTGTAAAAGTAACTGACATTTCAATGCAAATTATATGAGTCCCAATCCAGTGTTTTTACCACTGATGTGTTACTGTATTAAACACTGGCATGGCACTAGACTAGAACCTCTTGTGTGAGGGTTTTCTGAATCCTTTTTAGGACTGCTCATCCATCTCTGGTGTCCACTTTTCACTGAACTCTCACCTGTTGCTCCAAAATGCTGTAGAAAGAGCAGCAGACAACTTCAACAAAACAGTTTCAGCAGAAGGGCTAAAACAGGTCTTAAACCCTTCAGTGTATCGGGGAAGTGTACCCCAAACATGCAAAGATTTCCCTGGACAGAATGGGCAGATGAGAATAATTTAATCCAATAATCATGAAGTCAACTAAAGCAGGCATTGTAGAGCTCATAGAGAGCAGTTAAACACTGAAATTGCCCAGATCATCCCCTGCACCCTAGACCACTTCCAACTGTCCTGATTTTCGTCTTGTCACTGGACTTAGATGACTGAAATGGAGAGTGAGATGGAAGATTTTATGACACTGCCTCACATTTAAATCCAATTCACTTCCAAGTCAAGATGCCGCTCTGTGATGCCATTGGTCCTCTTCAAAATGAAAAACAATGTGACCCTATATTAAACTTGAAAGTATACTTTCTGTATTACAAATAAGATGGTATCAATTTATAGTAACTAACTCATTATGTATCATTGAGCATTTTTTTACCATTAGACTGCCATCTCATTATTTACAAACCAAGAGATTTAGAATGAAATATTTCCAAGGGGCTCTTCAGCTTTAAAATGACAATATTCTAAGATATTCTTCTTGCCATTCTGTGGGAACTTGACACTTCCAATTAGACTCTCTGGATTAGCTCTCCTCAGAATGGGGAAAATAGTGATATCCCTCATAAGTTATTTACAGGAGCATACTTAAAAAAAGCGAGTGAAACAGTATTCAAACAAGCAAACTTTTGCAAAGGTAGTAGCATAAAATGAGGAAAAAGACATATGACTAAAAGAAGATTTAGTTCACACCTTGGCTCTGACATATATTTTGTCATCTTGGGCAAATAACTTCTCTCAAACTGTTTCCTTATCTTGTATTCTAGCAAGGTGAAAGCTGTATGAAGTTATATTAGATAATTTGGGAGAGATTGCTGGTTTTACTGGATTTGGTACTCCCTTTATTAATGTAGACTGATGTTCTTCCATGCCTCCTTATTAGAAAGTAAATTCCTTGAAGATGGCGATTTTGTTTTTTCCCTTTTTATGTTTCTCTTGAATTTAAAATTGTGCTCAGCATATAGGAAGTTCTCAATAATAATCTTAATAATTGTATGCTTAAAAAAGCCTCTTACTTTATGTCTAAGAATCAATAGTAGGGATTAATTGCAAGGCAGAACAGCAGTAAGGGCTAAGTGATTGGGGTTAAATACTTGTCCAAGGTCACACAATTAGGAAGTGTAAGTTTGGATTTGAACCAAGGACCTCCTGCCTCTATTTAATAAATAGAAAGCATGCTTAGTGACTGACTGAAATAAGTGGAAGCAAGTGAACAGAAATACTCAAGATATATGACCTCAGTTGGTAATATCATTGGCTCTCAATGTAGGAACAAACAACATTTAGATCTCTATTTTGAGCCTTTCAGTTTGCAGATGAAGAAGTTGAATCTTAGAGAAGATGAGTGGATAATTCAAGGAAAGTGGTAGGTAGAACTTGGATTCAAATTCAGGTCCACTGACACTATTTCTGTTATATTGGATTGCCCCATTTTCATCACTCTGCTCTGGAACCAAGCTCAGTGTTTGGTGATGAATATGAGGCAGGGTCCTTAACAATATACTTACTCAGGCAAAATATATGATGGCATAATGCTGATGACATGTTCAAAAGGGGAAACCTATCAATGAATGTTTACTCTTGGGTTATTGTTATTTCCTGATAATTAAAATAAATGTTAATCTCTAATGATTATATCTTTCTCTTTAACTCTTACCTGCCAGTGTAGGAACAGTCCAGGTATATGTTGTTAAAAACCAAGTAAACAGAAAAGGCTGGGAAGACTTAGGTGAATTGATGCAAAGTGAAGTGAACAGAACCAGAAGAATATTATACACAATAATAGCAATATTGTACAATGATCAGTTGTGAACGATTGAATTATTATCAGCAATACAATGCTCCAAGACAATTCTGAAGGACTTGTGAAGAAAAATGCTATCCACCTACAAAGAACTGATAAAGACTGAATGTATATTGAAGCATACTATTTTCCATTTATTTTCATGTTTGTAAAAATATATGAGTCTTATTCCAGTACATGTGTAATATGGAAATATGTTTTGCATGATTGAACATTTTTAACCTGGATCAAATTGCTTACCATTTTATGGAGGGTGAAGGGAAGGGAGGGAGAGAATTGGAACTCAAAATTCTAGAAAAATGAATTTTTGAAATCATTTTTACATGTAATTGGGAAAAATAAAATATACTTAAAAACAAATAAAAATCTGTTTTGTTAGCTCCTATGAGAAAATGAGCTCTTAAAACAATGTCCCCCTATCATTATACTTTCTCTGGACCTGCTAATTTGCCCAATCTGAAGATTTTTGATACATCATAAATTGGGAGATCAAAAGAAAATGAAAAAGTTGAACAGTGTGTGGAAATAACACAAATCAAAATGTTGTTGATAGCCACATTCAAGCTCTCATTTTATAATTTGATGGCTTAAAATTTCAATGAGGGTAATGGGAAGAAAAATCTGGCATCTTAAAACAAAAGATAAGTGGCATTAGAGAGGAAAATGCTGGAATTAGTCTTTTTTTTTAATTTTATTTAATTAGTTGATTTAAAATATTTCCACAGCAACTACAAGATTAGTATTCTTTCCCTCCCTTCCCTCCCAACACACTCCCATAGCCAACACCCAATTCCATATAATTAATATTTGGACTAGGGTGATCATTTAGAGTCTATATCCAGAGAGCCATATCCCCACTGACCCATATGATCAAGCAATTTTTCTTCTGTTTCTATTCTCACAATTCTTCCTCTGAACGTGGATAGTGTTCTTTCTCATAAGTCTCTCCGAATTGTTCTGGATCACTGCATTGCTACTAGTAGAGTAGTCCATTACCTTCAATTGTGCCACAGTGTATCAGTCTCTGTGTACAATGTTCTCCTGATTCTGCTCCTTTCACTCTGCATTAATTCCTGGAGGTCTTTCCAATTCACATAGAATTCCTCCAGTTCAATATAGAATTAGAGTCTTGCTTTTCCTGAATGTATGGTTTTTGGGCAGGGCATGGGATTGTAGGATTTAATATTGGAAGTATTAATTCATCTGGGCTAACTCCGATGACTTTTTCCCAGCCTAACAATGTCTTTTCTAAGATATGACATCCAGATTGCAGAATAGAGCAGGGCTATCAATTCTTTAGTATTGAATAGGATACCTCTCTTGAATAAATGAATAAAAAGGATTTATGAAGTGCCTGTTATATGCTAGAGTCTGATATACAATGATAAAAGTAATAAGAAATGAAATAATAGCTAGTACATACTACTCTCTAAGTTTGCAAGTAAATTTACAGGTGTTATCACATGAGGATTTTCACAAAAATTCTCAGAGGTTGATGCTATTGTTATTATAAGCACTCCCCTCACAATTTTTTAGGGATAAGGAAAAAAAGGGACCTGCACTAATTAAGTGACTTGGCCAAAGTTAAAGAACAAGTAAGCTTGCTCTTTACATGAGAGGAATCTTTACTATAATATAACTTCCAAAGATTACTCAATCTTAGCTTAAAAGGCCTCTGAGAAGGGGATCCAATTTCTCTAGAGGCAAGAGATTTTCCCTAATAATAAGCCTAAATTCTTCTCTTTGCCACTTCTGCCCATTGCTGCTGGCTCTGGCCTCTGAGACTAAATTGAACAATTGTTTCACACGACAGTCCTTCAAATACTTGAAGAAAGCTGATTCCTTGGATCCTACATGTAGAGTTGAGGAGAACTTCAGAGACTATCTAGTCCAACTTTCACATATAAGGCAAATGAGATGTAGGACGGTCAAATGACCAACCAATGATCATATAGGTGTTGTTTTTGTTTTTGAGCTTTCATTTTTGAAGAGGACCAATGATGCTACAAAGGTTATGTCTTGACTTGGGAGTGAATTGGATTTAAATGAAGAAGAGTTGTTAAAAGTCATCAGTCCCGCTTTTTTCCACCAGAATTATCTAAGTCCAATGGTAAGACAAAAGTCAAATGACTGGTGATGACACAGGAGGCAGTGGATGAATGAAGAGGCATCTTCATTTTCTAACCAAGTTCTAAGTGTTCCACAGCAACTACTTCAGTCACATTCATAGCTATTGGAACAAATTGTTTCATCCCCTTCCTTTTACTGGAGGAAATCTTCACATGCTTGGGGTAGATGCCCATACCTCACCAATGGGTTTGAGACCTGTTGATTATCCTGTACATGACACTGCTTCTTGGAGTCAAAAAGTGAAACTTAGGTTACAGGTGAATACCAAAGATAGATGAACAGCCATGAAAAGGGCTAGGCAAATCCTCACACCAGAGGTACTAGTTCTCCCTGGACACCTCATATAGGTAAATAGGCTTCAGACGTAGGATTTGAATTCAGGTTCTTTGACTCTGGAGTCAGTGATTTTCATACTGACTTGCTCTAAGTCTGTTCTTCTCCAGGTTAAACATCCTCAGTTCTTTCTGCTGAACTTTATGTGGTATATACTATAAAATGGAGGGTTTAGTAAGGGATAATTAAGGGTTCAAAAGTAAATAGATATATAAAATAGCAGGTTTATTTATCTAAAGGGTAAAGGGAAAAAGGAAATTGGGGAATAACTAACTCTTAACCCAAACAGAGACAAACACCCTTATAACTTATATAATTATTATAACTAAATTCTTAAAGTAGTAATTAAGGTTAGGGGTTTTGGTAGGAACAGGGCCAGGGTCAAAGAATTTCACAATATAGGAGTCCTCTTTGATTCAAGCAGTAATCCCAGAAGTAAGTCACCAGGATTGCTGAAATCCACTTCTTTGTAGCAACAACAGGCAGGAACAGGCAGAATATCAAGAAAGCCAAAGAAGAGGGAATCACTGGCTCTCTGGGTCCACCCCAGAAATACCAAACAGAAACCCTCTGGGCTTTCCTGACTGCTAGAGGAAAACAGCAGACTCTCCCTCTTTCCAAAGTTCACCAATTGTGTCCAGCAACTGCCTGTGTGTTCAGTTCCCCAGTTTCTGAGAGTTCTGTGTGGAATGTTGGTTTGCAGGATCTCTTGCTGTCTGCTGGCTCCTGATAAAATCCTTTACTACTGTCCCCCCCCCCTCCCCCCTTGGCCCAAAGATGCAATTGTGTCGAAAACACTGTAACACTATTTTGACATTTGTGTACTGATGTACTTATATTTTCCTTAAACTAAAACGTCTACCCAAAAAAATAAACAACCTACACTCAACTATCTTATGCTATCTAATATTATCCTATTCCAGGGATTTAATCAAGGAAAGGAAAAAGGGAAAGTATACAGCACACAATTACAAAGTTCAAAATACAGATCAAACATACGCAGAAGCAAAACAAGCAAATAACATCAAAATCAAAAGATAAATACAAATTTCATGCAAAACATTCAAATCATAAAATGCTACTCTTATCAACTAAGTCATAAAATTCTACAACTATTGCAATGCATAAACAGCAAACTTAGACAAAAAATTTTGAAAAATACAACGAATAAAACATTGCATAAGTTTCACAGAAAAATTAACCAAACCATTAAACTTATTCATGCAAAATACATTTAACAATAGATGAAAATTAAACATAACTTTATTCAATATTAAGAACTTAGTAAATATTATATATTTACATGCTTAACAAAAAAACAATACATATAATACACACATGTATGCTATACATATATGCTTTATAAATATACACATGTTACATATATACATGTACACACACTATAATGCAATTAATTTTATAGTCCTAACTATAATATACACTATTTACATATATTTACATATCTATTTACATTTTTGCATTATATGTGATGTTATATGTCATATATTCTATGTAATGTATATTGTTATGTATGTTGTAATGTATTTCATATTGTGGTTCTTATCTTATCAATCCTAAACTTCAATCTATCTAACTATAGCCCTATCTTCCTAAACTCTTCTAAAACTAATCTTATCTACCTATACTACTATTATTCTAAACTTAGGTAGTTAACTATTTTTTGTTAGTAACTAAGTATTTTATAACTAACTATACCATTGTTAGTATCCAACTATATATCACCACACTCATTCAATTAGTGAATCAATGTAACCTAACCATGTTTGTCTTGTGTATATGTTTTTGTTATGTTGTTAGTCATGCTATGTTATGGGTTTTTTTTGTTAGTTTTATGCCAGTGTTACTGTTGTGTTAGTGTTGTGTTACTGTTGCTTGCCATATACTTACCAAAACTTCAAGTTTTTCTTTTCTTCTCAACTTGTTTAAATAATTCTTCCTCTCCCAAAACCATGGTAGTAAAATGTATTGATGAATACTTGTGAATATATGTTATGTTGTGTTATATTACATTACCAAAATTCCTTAAAATGATTAGTCCATCAATCACTTGATTCTCCTCATTGAAAATCCCCTTCAAAGTCTTTATCTTCTTAATATTTTAAGTCTTTCAGTCTTTTTACAATGTTCATCAATTTTCAGAATCCTCCTCTTCATCTGCAATGTTTTCTTCCACTGTAATGGTCCTCTCCTTACTGATCTTTTTGACTGCAGACTCTATTTGACTGATGAATCTCAGCTTTCCAGGAATTCTTCTTCATTTTCTTCTTCAACAATTTCTACATTTTCATTACTAATCCCATGAGCTAATTTAATATGTGAGCAATAATACCATGAATCTCTTCCTAATACTTTCCCAGGACATGGTGAAACTAACACAATTGTATAAAGACCTACACAACTCTCTTGAGTTGCTGATGTTTTTGCAAAATTTTTCACATATACCATATCACCTGGTTGAAAATTATGAAGAGAATAATCTAATGGACCAGATTAAATCAATACTCCCATATCATGCAGTTCTCGAATCCATTGTTGTAATGCACTTAAATATGAAGCAACTTGACAATCTCCTCCTAAGAGAGATGCATAAACAGTCTTATAAGTTTTTGCCTGCAATGGAACAGGTCCAAAGAGCATCTCATAAGATGATATATGTAAATCTGCTTTTGGTCTTGTATTGTAGGCAAAACAAAGCTATGGGAAGAATATATGGCCATTTTAGATGAGTTTCAGCACACATTTTCCCCACCATAGTCTTGAGTATCCTATTCACATGCTCCCCTTGACCTGAACTTTGTGGATGATAAGTAAAATGATATTTAGGTGTTATTCCTAGATTCTCATAGACTCTTTTCAGGATATCTTGTGTAGAATGAGATCCTTTATCAGAATTTATAGTAATTGGTACACCAAACCTAAGAACAATTTCCTTAAGTAACACTTTCACCACAAAGCTAGCTGTATTAGTATTAGATGGAAAAGCTTCAGGCCAATTAGTTAATCTATCAACAATTACAAGACAAAACTTGTATCTTTCAGCTCTTGGCATGCTGATGTAATCAATTTGCAAACTCCGGAATGGACAATATGCCAAAGGTCTAACACCCAAACCTGTCTTTCTGAATGCACCTTGATTGAATTTTTGCCAAACAGAAAAACTTGTACAGATCTTATTTGCAACTGTACTTATTCCCAGTGCTACCCATTGCCTTTTTACAGAGTACCACATGGCCTTTTGTGTGAATGGCTTAACACAAATAGGTATATAAGTATTTTGGTAACATCAGTTTTCCAGTGTCTGCAATCCATATTCTATGTTCCTTCCTTGCTCTGAATTTCTCCTTCCACTTCTGAATTTCTGAGTCTATGTAAGCTCTTTATAAATCATCTGACTCAAAAGTTGAAAAATTCATTACATACACTAGAAAATTTTGGGCTGCAAACATAGCAACTATATCAGCTCCTTGATTTCTTTTAGAGACTGAATCTCTGCCACAAGTATGGCTTCTACAATGAATCACTGGTAGCTAAGTTTTCTGGATAGCATAAAAAAACTCAGTTATTATTTCTGCATGTGCAATTGGTTTTCCCAATGCAGTAATAAAACCTTCATTTCCAGATCTTCCCTTTTGCATGACACACAGAAATGCATAATGAGAGTCTGTAAAAATATTAGCACTTTTACCATCAGCTAGAAGACATGCTTGCTTCAATGCCACAACTCTGCTCCTTGAGCACTAAGGATGCTAGGCAATGAGCCATACCACAGTGTCTCAAATTCTGTGGCAACCGCATCACCAGTACATCGAATTCCATCACACAAATATGAAGAACCATCTGTGAATAATGCCAAGTCTGAATTTTCAATGGTAGTGTCTTTCAAATCCATCATAGGCATATCCACTAGATCTACTACTTCTATAAACTCATGTAATGGTTCACCATTCTTTGCAAATCAGGAAGAGGCATAGCTGGACTTAATACACTACACCTCCTCAACTGGATTTTCTCACTATGTAGGAGAATAATTTCATACTTAGAAATTCATTGATTTGAATAAGTGTGAATTTTAAAACTACTCCACCCTAATCAGACTGTACTTTAGAAGATCTGATTTAGCTATTTCCTTATCAGTAACAATGGAGATACTTGGAATAACAGAATCAGGTCTTGGAAACTCTACATTTCTCCCTCTCCTTAGAGTGACAAGATTAAAAAGGTCTACACCAAACTCAAAGATTTAATTATCTGAGGAGATGGTCTTCAACAGACATGTATAGAAACAGCAGACAGACTCCTAGGCTGTCCTAAGTCAAGCTAAACTATCATTGGTAAAAATGAGATGCAGGAAAGTGATGTAAAACCATCTATATAAGGCATGTCACTTCCTCTCTCCTCTTTCCCTGGAGAGGTGACTGGCTGGCAGCGTGCTAGGTGTTCTGACAGATTGGGAGTGATGGCAGTTATTTTTCTGGGTTTTGGTGGGGGATTTTGTCCTTGATCTGATTCAGGTCCAGGCATCTCAGCTGAGCCCCTTTTGGAGTTCCAGTTGATTCCTTTCTCCTTCACACTCCAAACCCTTACTTTCTAGATCTTCTAATCTTCCTGCCCAGTACCAGCCAGTTGGGGGGAGAAATCCTTCACCATTTCCTTCTCCCTTCTTCTTAATCTTCTCCACTATATCAGTTAAATCAACATAAAACTACCAGCTGACTTGGGTATTTTATTATTATTTATTATTATTATTTATTATCATTTGGCAACCATTAAAATTTAGATTTTAAGTCACAACGCTAAAATTATCCTCACATAAGCTTGAGTACAAAATTTACTCATTAATGCTTCTATTTGATGTGAGCAATATACAGTCAATGGGCATCTGAAAACTAAATTTGCTAACTTCTGGACTAACACTGCAGCAGCTGCTTACACCCCTTAGACAAGGAACTGTACCTGCAGCTGTTACATCAAGCTGACAACTATAATATTCAGTTAGATGATAACTTTGTCCTAAAGTCTTTGTCAGTACCCCAGAAGCAATAGCTTTAGTTTCACTAACAAATAGTTGGAATGGTTTTTTATAGTGTGATATACCCAAAGTTGGAGCAGATAAAATGGCTTTTTTAAGTTTACTGAAGGCTTGCAGATGTTCAGGCTTTAGGTTCAGAGGTTCAGGTTTTGTATTCCTGGTTAAATCTGTTAGACATTTTGTTAGTTCTGTGATATTAAAATCACTTTTAAAGACTGATAGATATTAATTTAAGGTCACCAAGGAATTCACTTATAAAATTCCTTAAATGAAACACTCAAGTCAGAATGGAGTTTTATGGTGGTTTAATTACAATGGGAGTAAGAAAGGAGAGGGAGAGAAGGAAAGAAAGGGAAAAGGAAAAAAGGTTAACTCAACCTTCTGGCAGAGCCAGAGGGAGTTTAGGCCTGGAAGGTCAAGGTAGAGAAGAGAATCAGTACCTTGACTCAAGTGACTGATCTGAAGGAAAGCTGCCTGTGGGCCTCCTCCTTGCTTGAGCTCCTAGAATGAACTGGTACCTAGCCCTGTCTACAGGAAGTGAACGAACTCCAGAGGCTGTTCTCTACCTCACTTCCTGTGCCTCACAAGTGCCAATGGTGGCTCAAGCTTGGCTTAGGACAGCCCAGGTGGGCAGTTAGTTATTTCTGATTTTCCATTGACTAGCACATTCCCGTATAGTGTGGGTATGAACATTTTTTTTTGGATGCTAGACCAAGAAGATGGAGATTTAAAAATCACAGTTCACTCTATTCAGGTATCCATTGTATACAGAAACCTGTTGTTCCAAGAATAGCTCTGAGTTGCTTTTTGGTCTTAGCAGCTCTCAGTTTCTGGATATCTTCTATTCTTTTCTGTGTGATACTTCTGGAACCCTGTGATAACACAAATCCAAGATATTCAACTCAAGGCAAAATCCACTGTAATTTTACCTTGGAGATTTTATGCCCATGCTTAAATAATTTCATCAAAAGAATCTTTCTCTCTCTGAGACACACTTAAACATTTGGGGATGCAAGGAGAATATCACCTACAAAATGCACTATTTTACTTTCCTTGAATGTTATGTTATTTAGATCTCTATTTAAAATTTGTGAAAAGTGGCTTGGCAAATTGGTAAAACCCTGAGGCAAAGAAGTACAGGTCCACTGGTTTTTTTCCCAGGTAAAAGCAAAGATCTTTTGAGAGTCCTCATGAATTGGAATTGAGAAAAAACTGAGCATAAACCCACCACAGTGCAATATCTGACTTGGAATGGAAGAAATTATAGCAGCTAGTCTTTGTATAACAGGATGAATCTTGATTACATAATCATTGACTGCTCTTAAATCTTCTATAAAGAATATACAACTTTGTCATTCTGATCTAACTTTGGCTTTTTGATTGGAAGAAGAGGAGTATTAAATTCTGAGAAGTGAGTTATTATGATGCCTTGTTGGATTAGGGATTCAATGATTGGTCTTATACCCTCAATTGCTTCTTTAGTCAAGGAATATTGAGGTACACAAGGAACTGGTCCTTCCTTAGTCTTTACCCTTACTGGAGTAGCTAATTTCAAAAGACCTACATTTGTAGAAGACTTTGACCAAAGATCTTCAAGATATCCTCAGTTATTGGATAGATTGAATCTAAGTCACCCTCTATACTGACTGAATCTAAGAACAGCAATGGAAAAGCTTTCAGAGATTCTTCTGGTAGATGTAATGAGATATTACCAGTTATCAGTTCATTAGATCATTGCCCCTAATTTACATGATAAATCTCTACCTAAAAGATTCATTGGACAGTCTTGCACAAACAGAAATGCACGTTCCACAGATAATGGACCTAAAGTAATCATTTTTGGTTGTAATTTTGCTTCTCTCTGTGGTCTGCCAATAGTACCCATTACTACCATTGTACCAACAGCTCTATAATTCTTAGGAAAACTTTGCAAAACTGATATACTGTCTCTAGTATCAACCAGAAGATCATAAATCTGTTCTCTAAAAGTTACAGACACATATGGTTCTGTACTATTTGGTGGTTGGAATATTTCCAACACTGGTACTAGCATAGTAACATCAGTACAAAGCTCAGTCATTTCCTGTCCATCCAAATTTACCTCTGTTGAATTGCATGATATTCCCAGGATTTCACATTTTTAATACCATCATCAGCTTTTCCACTACTCTCATTGGTCTTTATAACCTCTACCTTGGTATCATTGCTCTCATTTACAATCACATTATCTTTCTCCAATTTACATTCTTCATTGTTTTCCATTATTTCACAGTCAGAATTTTCCATTAAAAATTTCTTTTCCCTCACAATTATTAACACTAATTACATTATTCTTTGTTTTAATCACATTATTTATAAATTCATTAACCTCGTCTCCGTTTTCCCTCGAGTCATCAAATACTTTAGAACTCCAGGTACACCTTCATAATGAACATGCCCCTTTGTTCTTATCACTCTTATGCCCACTAACTACTGGGATATATTTTACACACTCTTGCATAATGTTTAAATTAGGTGTTTGAACTCCCTGACAGCAAGCATTAAGACAATTGTTAACATGATTTCTCCTTTGATAATTATTGTTATTCCAATTATTATTATATTGTCTATTATATCCATTAGTCCAATTTGGTTGCCTAGAAAATTGCCCTCTGAATCTTTGGGAACCAAGCCAGCAGTCTCTCAGAGGGGAGGGTCCTTCTGTCTATTTGTGACAGTCTAGTCAGATAAAGGATGAGAGACACTAAATGTTAAATCCATGTTTAGGTATCATCCAGTGCTCTTCCATGACACAGAGGTAGGTTTATCTTATAGATTCAGTGAATACATTTGTGGCATACAATCATTTTTCAACATACATTTTTTCCCATAGAACCTAGCAACAGATGTGAAACCTAAGGAGATAGTCAATGAAACATTGTTGCTATGACAGAAATAGATGAATGACATAAACAGGGTGATCTGGAGGTTAGTTCCCCTGACCTATGGAATGACCAGTTAGGAGAATCATTGTTACTTTTGGTCAGTTTTCACAATCAATCACAATTACGTAGGAGATGGGTAGCAAAACATTTCATAGCTAGGTACAGGGTTAGAGAGTAATTTAGGACAGACCCGAATTGGGATTTTCCTCAATTTCCAAGTTGTATATTCCTTGTGCTTGATTCAGGAACCTGACAAGGTTGCTTGGTTATGAACCCACAAAGAGTATCAGTAATTTGTGTTTCAAAGAAAGATTCATTTGCCTGTCATGCTTTGCCTGCAATGGGTGTGGAGTATTTAAGTGTGCCTCTGTTTGAGAGAGAAGGGAGGGGTAGTGGGTATAGGTCTTTAGGTTTTAATTCTGTGATTGTAATCTTTTGGGGGTAATAATCTGGGTGGATTAAGTGGGATATATGTGTTGATTATTTCTCCTGTATTGGGGAGAGAACAATAATTATAGTAATTTCATTATTAAGGGAAATTAGAGGGAGAAGTCACATGAAAGGGGGTTTAGTGGTTGCCTCGTCTTTCTGGGGGCTGCCTTGCAGTCTCCATTTCCTCAGACTATGACTCTGTCAGACAGCAGGAGTGTGATAGCTCTCCACACTGAATCTACATTTCTTTTTTTTTTTTAATATAAACCCTCACCTTCTGTCTTAGAATCAACACTAGGTATCGGTTCCAAGGCAGAAGAGTGGTAAGGGTTAGGCAATGGGGGTCAAGTGAATTGCCCAGGGTCACACAGCTAGGGAGTGCTTGAGGTCAGATTTGAACCCAGGATCTCCCATCTCTGAGCCTGACTCTCAATCCACTGAGCCACCCAGCTGCCCTGAATCTACATTTCTTAACAAAATGCCCTACACAATTACATAAGAAACATCGTTGAGATTCATATCTCTTTTTCTTGGCTTGTACTGGTTGTTTGGTTGCAGAGATCTAAGTCCTGCCACTGCCTTTATTTCCTTTATTTCACTGTCCATTAGCATCTCTTATTTCTTTTTCAAATACTCAATTACTGTATCCCTCTCTTCATATATATCATCATTATCCATGCCCAAATAAGTTGTTTTTCTCCTTAATTCTTCCAAACCCATCTCTTCCCAATCTGAGCAATCATTTTTTAAAAAATAATTTTATCTTAGTACATGCATTTTTTACAATAGTCTCTTGATATGTGCAATTGTGTAATTGGCTAACACATAAAGGCCTAAAATTATTTCAACAGCATATGTTATTCTCTCTGAAAAATTTGTTGGTGATTCATTTTGTTTTTGTTTAATATTCTCAAATGTGGACCAAGCATTAGGGTATTTGGTATGCCTCTTCATTACATCCTCGACTGACCTCCTGGCTTGTTTCATCCTTGCATAATCAGGGTATGAATTCATATCCATGCCTTCAAAATCCTGCAGCCATGGGGTCAAAGATGGATCATTTCTAGTTTCCTCTATGAATTGGTTCCTTTCTCTCTTGGTTAATAACTCTTTCATTAATAAATAAAAATTAGCATAATCAGGGTCAAAGATATCTATTGCCCTCTGAAATTCTTTTACTACCTTATCTGAAAAGCAAGAGGTTCTATGTCTGATCATTTCCAAATCCTCAGGAGTAAACAATTAATGAGTTTTAACCTTATATACTTCATCTTGTATAACCACAGGTATATCTCTTAGAGGAAACAATAATGCCTGGGTCTTATTACATACAGCACCCTCCCTTTCCAATCTGGTCATCTTCTTAATATTTCCTTCATTATTTTACTTATTTATATCATTATCTTTTAAATCATTTAAAACACCATTATTCAAAATCATCCTCTCTTTTATACATTGCTCCATTGACTCTAGTTTATCATTCATTATCATAAACATCTGCTTCATCTCATAATCTTTTGTTACCCATAAAACCATTGCCCTTAGTTTATAGCTAACTCCAAAAAACAAAACTCTACATTTATACAAGACAAGTAAACATAAACACATCAATGGTACATAAGCCAACACAGTTCTTATAGTTAAAGATATCATTGATTCCATCCATTCATATCCTAAAACAATATAACAAAAATGGGGAAACAAAGAGAAAATCCCATAAGCAATATGTAGAAAACCAAACCATAAAAATATAAAATAACATTTTCAATGTCTCCTGACATGATAGTAAATGTATACATAAAGTTGCTATAAAACACAAGATTGATCTTATTATTATCCACAATGATTAGTAATAACAAACAACAAATAACAGAATAAAAATACCAAAAAAATGGCTTCCTAACAGACATGCTTTTAGGCTATTTAAAATTTAAACCCCCTTCTGAGTCAATCAAGATTCAGAGTTCCATTCAATAAAGACCTTGGAGAACATCCAAGTACTGGAAAGATCAATGGAATGTTGCAAGGTGGTTTCAACTGCCAACCTATTGATCTCTCTGTTTTACTCTGGTCTAAGTCAATTTCTGTAGGTTTGCCTTACTGACTCACCAAATGTAATAGGGAGGGCTTAGTAAGGGATAATTAAGGGTTCAAAAGTAAATAGATATATAAAATAGCAGGTTTATTTATCTAAAGGGTAAAGGGAAAAAGGAAATTGGGGAATAACTAACTCTTAACCCAAACAGAGACAAACACCCTTATAACTTATATAATTATTATAACTAAATTCTTAAAGTAGTAATTAAGGTTAGGGGTTTTGGTAGGAACAGGGCCAGGGTCAAAGAATTTCACAATATAGGAGTCCTCTTTGATTCAAGCAGTAATCCCAGAAGTAAGTCACCAGGATTGCTGAAATCCACTTCTTTGTAGCAACAACAGGCAGGAACAGGCAGAATATCAAGAAAGCCAAAGAAGAGGGAATCACTGGCTCTCTGGGTCCACCCCAGAAATACCAAACAGAAACCCTCTGGGCTTTCCTGACTGCTAGAGGAAAACAGCAGACTCTCCCTCTTTCCAAAGTTCACCAATTGTGTCCAGCAACTGCCTGTGTGTTCAGTTCCCCAGTTTCTGAGAGTTCTGTGTGGAATGTTGGTTTGCAGGATCTCTTGCTGTCTGCTGGCTCCTGATATAATCCCTTAGTACAGTACCCAATATCTTTTGCTATCCTCATTGCCTACCCTTAAACTCTTCAGCTTATCAGCCTCCTCCTTAAATTGAGGCAACTGTAATTGAACATAATATTCTACATATGATCTGACTAGGGACTATCAATTCCTTATTTCTAAAAAATATACCATTTTAAATTTCGCCCCAAATTTCAATAGCTTTTTTGGTTGTCACATTATATTGCTAACTCATATTGAGTTTGCAGTCAACTAATCACCCCAAATCTTTTTAATTCATTTTTAATTTGAAATCCTATAATCTTTTCCTTCATGGGATCCCTGTAGTAAGGATGTAGGACTCCAACAGTAATAAAAACTTAATCCAAGCTAATGCAGGGATAGTATAATCAGAATGCTATTACTAGTTGTCAAGGATCTTTTTACAACACCAAGTGGCTGAAAATTGGGAAGTCTGTTTAGGCTTTGAGCATAGTATTAAGAAGACTAATGCTATTGTCCTTTATGAACTGAAGGCCTAGCTTCTGAAGCCATGGCTTAGTAGACTAGTTAATTAGCTGATGGAAGACCCAGGAGAAGAAATGTTCTCTCAGAAACAGTTAACCCACCGACGTTGATAAAAGGATCCAGGAAGCATTTGTACATAAAACTTAGAAAGATGGATGGAAACCTGCAAATCTGACAATTGACTAATTGTAAGGTCTGTTAGTCTGAAATAAGAAAGATCAAAAACAAGGGTGTTCCTCCTTGATTGCCCTGCAGACTATACTATGTACAAAGTCTTTGCTTCCTACTCATCCTTACTAAGTATGTTTGGAACCAGATGGTGCAAGATAGCCTTTTATTGGTTGGACTCAAAATAAAATATGCACAAAGTTATTGTGTTTCTCAGAAACATCCAAGGAAATGAAAGTACCAAAATTTTTACCTTATTGATGAGAAGTGATCTTAGATATCAGGAAAACTTTCTCATTTTTACAGAAGAGAAGACTGAAGCTCAGAGAAGGAAAGTGATTTCCTCAAGTTCACTTGGTAGTAATTGTTGCATTCCTGAGTACTTCTGAAAGAAAGGATTCTTGTAATATGCTCACTGTTGCTCTTTTTCATTAGGTTCTGAATCCATCTGTATAGGCCTTTCCAGTTCTTAATTTTTTTTGTGTGTGTCTATTAAGTAAATGACTTATCAAAGACCATGAGAAAGTTAGGATGTACCTAAACTATTGAACATTTCTCTAAAAGTCTTTACAAGTATAGTCATCTCTTCCACATTATGGGGGTTGAGTTGTGAGATTTAAAATGGTTGATGTCTTAAACTGTAGTGAGTTAAAATGGTGGAAGATATAAATTGTGATAGATATAAGGGAGGGTGAGTAAATTTTACCGCAGAAAATATGTTTCACTACAGTGTCTTGGTTTTTAAATCAAATATAAGGTGGTCGCCAGGGAAATATTCCCAATTATTCAAATACCCAAGTCAATTGGGTTTTATAGAGATTTTAATTAACAATACAATGAGTAATCAAAGAAAGAGAGAGAGAGTAAGAAAGGAATAAGTATGAAGGGCCTCAAGCCAGTATGGCCTAGACCTGAGTCTTAAGAGAGAAATCAGTCAGTTTTTTAACACTCACCACAAGGTCTGCCTAAACAAGGATTTTAGTGACACCAGGCCAGCTCCATCTCAGCTGACTTCACCAGAGAGAGCTCCAGCAAGACCTCCTTAGAGATTGTCCTCCAAGAGCTTCCCTTCTCCAGAACCTCTCTCAAGAGATTCTTCCCAAGCGATCCTCATCAGAGATCCTCCAAAAGGATTTCTCCAAAAGGATCCTCTTCAAGAGATTCTGCTTTTTCTTATAAAGGGGTTTTTCTCCCATGTCACCTCCCCTAAGTCCCTACATCTACCAATCACTGTAGATGCTTTCCAAAGGACTGCCCATCTAAATTCCTGCTAAGTCTCCTCAGTAAGTCTGAATCAGAAAAAATGCTGCTGTGTCGACCAATCTCCTCAGTAAGTCTGAACGAGAGAAAACACAGCTGAGTCAACTAATCTCATCAAGAGAACACTTGCCCAACCCTTTTAGGGACCCAGCATCCCATTGTATCAATTCTAAAAACAGGCCTGGCTCAAAGAACTCCTTGCCCCACCATAAGCATGGATCCAAGTACTTTCTTTGTTTAGCAAGGAGTTTTCTGCCCTAAAGCATTCTTAATTACAAGTGGAATACAGGTCCTCCCATTTCTGATCCTGGCGAGTTCTCACATCAAAATGGGGAATGTTTCTCAGTAGGGAATTTGTTCCAATTAAGAATTCCCTGATGGGGAAATTTTTAACATTCACAAGTCTGAGAGATTTCAAGATTTACATAGTACAGATTCCTCATGATCTGGAAAATCTGTGTAAATTTTTTCATCCTCCCTTTCTAAAAGAGAAGAAATCTGAATTTAAAATTTTTTTCTCTTATGGAGATTTTACTTATGCATTAATGAGTTACTAAACTTTTAAAGATATCTAGACATTTCTAGCCTTTGCTTTTGTGTGTCATTCACTAGCTTTCCTATTTGTTTCACAAACTTTAGCTTTTTATTTCTTTCAATTTTAAAAAGAAATTGTGTATAATTATGGTATTAAAAGATAAAAAGTATGCTGATATTATACAAACTATACACATCTATGCATTTATGAATTTCTAAACTTTTTTTCTGTAACATCTGTTGGCCTTGTGTGTCATCTGCAGCTTTTACAAAACTCCCTGAAAATTCCCATTTAATTTCTTATGCTGACCTGGGATATATTGAAATCATGATTAGTAAAGTTGCAATTTGGAAGGATTACCTGTAGTTTTATCTGCTACCTCAGGAAATTGTTGAAAAGATATTTTATCTACTTTCCTAATATCAACAACCAGGTGGTACAGTAGAAAAAACACTGAAAGAAATGTCAAAAGGCTTGGGCTAATTCCCAGATATTCCATTAACTTGTTGTGTGATCTTAATATCACTTTCAGTGATTGAAATACTTTTACCTATCTGGGTACCAGTTTTCTCACATATAAATCAAGAGCTTGAGTGGCAGAGTCATTTGTTGACAGTGGTCTCCAAAGAGGTGACTGTGTTCCCAGAGGGGGAGTACATAAGATACTTGGTGTGGCTATATGAAGGAAATAAGAGCTTAGGGCTTCCCCACTGGGATCTAACAGGGTTCTGAAGGAATTAACCATATTTGGGAGGCTGCTGTGGCTGTTGGAAATGTACTATTTCTTTGTATATGTACTTATACTCTTTGTATCTACATATATATCCCTCCTAGGGCCAAAGAGGGGCAATGGCAGGAGACTATACTTGAGCTAAGAGCCTTGGAGGAACAGATCTAGGTTAAGTAGAGGTCTGAAACATCTGGATGGTAATTAACATACCAATATGAGACTACTTCATTAGGAACTAGTAATGGCAGCAAATGTGAGAGTCTGGGCTAATGGAAGCAGTTACTTCAGCCGAAGAAGGTCTGCTTCTTCTATTCCTTTTCACCTCCTTATAAGGACAGAGCAAATATTGGTGTTGATCTAGAGAGAGGAAGGCTGAACAACCAGCCAACTCCCCAGAAAAAGGCTATAGATGGACTGGCAAATAAATGGCAATGAATAAACAAGTTTGGGGTTTTTTTTAGAACCTAACCTTATTTTATTTCTCAATTCTGATTTATTTTTTTATTTCCAGTTTCAAACTCTCTCCTTTCCTCATCCATTGAGAAGTCAAGACAAAACCTATTACAAATAGCAAATATATATGTGTGTATACATACACACATATTTACATATACAATATACATATATTTGAGTGTATGAACATACACATACAAAGTGGCAGAGCCAAGATGGAAGATTAGGGATTGCCATTTGGCTGAACTCTCTCAACATTCCTCTCCAAACAGCTTTAAAATAACACTTCAAATCAAATTGTGGAGTAGCAGAGCCAACAAAAGATCTGGGTGACATTTTTCTAGTCTCAGAAAACTAAAGAGGTTGGCAGAAGTCTGTGACACGAGAGTGAATGCCCACCTGGAACCCATACCTGTAGGAGCATGAAGAGCAGTACAGCAATCATAAAAACCATGGGAGCTCTTAGCTCAGAGACTGTAAGGATGTCAGACAACTGGACAGAAAGACATTATAGAGGTCCCTTTGTTGACTATGGGTATAGCTGATAATTGGCAACTTTGTTGCCTCGGTGCAGTTTGGGGTTTTAGTTCCAGGGCAGAGAGAAGTGTTGGTGGTCAGTCACAAGGAAGCTGTATCTCTGGTCACAGCACCAAGCAAAGAAGAATGCTAGTACTTGTGGCTACAGGGAAGCAGGGGCCCTTTTTGGGAAAAGACCAGAATAAATACTAGGTGAGCAATGATCATACCTTTCCTAAGATAACAATAGTCTGGAAAACTAACAATTGGCAGACACTGAGAACTAGCTCTGAAAACAGCAGCATAAAAAAGACAGAAGCTTGGGACAGTGCCTTCCTACCTCCAAGTGAGCAGAGCCCAACTTTAACATAAAATTGACAGTCATAAAGTAGGCTGGAAAAATAGAAAACAATCAAAGAAAAATTGTATGGTGACATAAAATCAGAAGACAATAATGTGGAAAAAACACTCAAAGAAAAATTCCAATTGGACCCAGATACAACAATTCTTGGAAGAGTTAAAGAATGAGATGAGTAGTAGAAGAAAGATTTGGAAAAGAAATGAGTTATATGAGAAAATTATCAAAAGATAAATAACAGCCTAGTAAAATAGGCACAAAGAACACTGATGAAATTAACACCTTTCAAAAACAGAATTGGCCAAATAGTAAGAGTCATAATAATCCACTGAATTGAATAATTCCTTAAAAAGCAGAATTGGCCAAATGGGAATAGAGATACAAAAATTCATTGAGAAAAAGAATTCATTAAGAAGCAGAATTAGTGAAATGGAAAAAGAGGTGCAACATTTTACTGAAGAAAAATATTTTCTTAAAAATTAGAATTGGGAAAGTGAGTGCTAATAATACATCAAGAAACAGTCAAGAACACTGAGAAGGTACAGTCAAGATGGCGGCATAGAAGCATCAAAAGTTCAGTCCTCTGAATACCCTTCCTTACCAATTAAAAACTAAAGGCTCTTAGGGGACTGAAAATCAAACCTAACTACAAGACAGAGTCAATGAACCCTCCTTCTGGACTCAATCCAAAAGGTATGCTCCCCAAAAGCCAGAATTCGAGAACACTTGGATTTAAAGGGAGGGCAGAAGGAAGGTTCCAAGACACCACCCCCCAAGAGCGCTAAGCCTCCTGCGGCAGTAGGAACCTCTAGGTGGGCAAAGGTGCTTGTCTGAAGGGTATACCTTGTGAGCAGGGTTGTGCTAGGCTCAGAGCATCTAACAAAGGCGGTGGGGAAGGAGCTGGAGAGGGAGAACAGAGCTGGCAGCCTGGTCAAAGTGGTGAAGACCCTCCATATTGCTCCAGCCTTCCAGGAAGTTTTGGCCTCAGAGCACATCCAGTCCTAACCCAGCTGAATTTAATCCCATCAAAAGTCTTTAGGTGTCAGGGAAGCCCAAGCTCCAATACTCCTCACCCACAGACTATTGAACTTTAATCCAATCAAAAGCCTCCAGAGGACAGGGAAACTCAAACTCTAACAACCCTCCCCCACAGACTACACGGAGAGATCTTCTGTCAAAGCTCCAAGAAGGGAGACTATCAGAAAACCCCAAAACCAAAAAAATGAGATGACCAAGAGCACAGACATAAAGGGAGTAAAGAAGGGGTAAATATGAGCAAACAACTGAAAAAAGAAGGACGAACTTTCAGTAGACAGGTTCTATACAGGTAAAGCACAAAGAGCAAACAGAAAAGAGGAGGACGGATCATCAAACGATAAATTAGAAATCCCAGTGATTTGGATACAGGCTTTGGAAGAACTTAAAATGCAATTCAAAACACAATTAAGAGAGGCTGAAGACAATTGGGAAAAAAAACTTAAAAACTAAGATAAGTGATCTGGAAACAGAAAATAGTGTCTTGAAAGCCAAAATCAATCAGCTTGAAAATGAGGCAAAGGAGATAAAGGATGAGGCAAAGGAGATGAAAGACGAGGTAAAGAGGATGAAAGATGACCTCCAAAGAAAATCAGACCAGAAGGAGAAAGATGATCAAAAAGCTAGGGATGAAATCCAGTCTTTAAGAACCAGAATGCAACAACTAGAATTAAGTGACCTCACAAGGCAGCAGGACACTATAAAACAAAACCAAAAGAATGAAAACATTGAGGAAAATATGAAGCATCTAATTCACAAAACAGAAGATTTAGAAAATTATTTGAGAAGAGACAATTTAAGAATCATTTGTCTACCAGAAGACCATGACAAAAGAAAAAGCCTGGACATAATACTACAGGAAATTATTCAAGAAAACTGCCCCAATATTCTAGAACAAGAGGGAAAAGTGGAGATTGAAAGAATCCACAGATAACCTCCTGTACTCAGTCCCCAACTGACAAAACTGAGGAATGTTATAGCCAAATTCAAGAACTATCAGACAAATGAAAAAATATTACATGCTGCGAAGAAGCAGTCATTCAGATACCATGGAACCACAGTGAGAATAACACAGGATATGGCTGCATCCATACTGAAGGATCGAAAGTCATGGAATAGGTAGTGGTAGTCTCTCGGTGACAGAGAATGACTATCGTCTTTGTGCATTATCAACTATTGATGTACCCTCATGTAGCTTTGAAGTCCAAAGACTGAGGCACAAAGTTTGTGACACATGGGGCATGGTACGCCAGTTGTGACAGGAGGTGCGTTTCTGTCCTGGTGTTGGCGTTCATGCGCAGCGGCAAGACGTCGACGTCGTTCATCTTCAAAGGTGGTGGCGGCATGGTTAATGTGGGCTCGCCAGTTGCTTCTGACAGAGGCAGCAAGTTCTAGTTGCTTTGGTGTAATGCCAGCCCACTTCAAGTTTGACTTTAGCTGAACCTTGAATCTTTTCTTTGGTCGGCCTTGTTTCCTGAGTCAAGCTGACAGTTCATCATAGAATACCTGTCTTGGTATTCACTGTGGGTCCATGCGGATGACGTGTCCAGACCATCGTAGCTGGGTTTTGAGGACCATAACTTCGATGCTGGTGGAGTTGGCTCTGTTGAGGACTTCCTGATTGGTGATTTGGTCCTGCCATCTGATCCTCATGATTGACTGGAGGGAGCGTTGGTGGAATTACACCAACTGTTTCATGTGCTTTCGGTACAGTATCCATGTCTCACAACCGTACAGGAGCGAGCTGAGGACCACTGCGTTACACACTTTGAGCTTCGTCGCAGTGCTTACACCTCTGTGTTGGAGGACTTTGGAGTGCAGCTGCCCGAGTGCCTACCTGGCCTTTTGGATCCTGGCATTGATCTTATGGTTTAGGGACCCGTCGTTGGCGATGGTGCTGCCCAGGTACTTGAAAGTGTTGACGTTAGAAAGCTGCAAGCCATCGATTGTAATACACGGCTGGTTAGTTGGCCTCCCTGGTGCAGGTTGGAATAGCACCTCTGTTTTACTGAGGCTGATAGTCAGGCCAAACAATTTTGTTGCGGTGGAGAACCTGTCCACAATGGTTTGGAGATGATTTTCTTGGTGGGCCATGAGAGCACAGTCATCTGCGAAGAGAGCTTCCAGGATGAGTCTCTCTGTTGTCTTTGTTTTTGCAGTCAGGCGGCGAAGATCAAATAGTGAGCCATCCAGCCGGTATTTGATGTAGACGCCCAGGTCTAGATCCATCACAGCATGTCATAATACCTGGGTGAAAAATAGGTTGAATAGTACCAGAGCGAGGACACAGCCTTGTTTCACGCCATTGGAGATGTTGAAGCGATCGGAAGTCTCTCCACCAGATAGGACTTCCCCTGTCATGTTGATATGAAAGAACTGGATCAGTTTGACGAATTTTGCTGGGCAACCAAGCTTGCTGAGGATCACCCACAATGCGTTCCTGTTCACTGTGTTGAATGCCTTTGTCAGATCTATGAAGACAATGTAGAGACTCAGGTTCTGCTCAAGGTATTTTTCCTGCATTTGCCTCACCGTGAAGACCGTGTCGATAGTGCTGCGATCTGGTTGAAAGCCACATTGTGATTCAGGCAGGTTCTGCTCTGAAACAAATGACAAGAGTCTGTTGAGTATAACATGGGCGAGGATCTTTCCAGCAGTGGAGAGTAGTGAGATGCCTCTGTAGTTGTCACAGGTTGCTCGTGAGCCTTTGTTCTTGTATAGGGCTATGATGGAGGCATCTCTGAGTTCTGGGGGCATGTCTCCTGCTTCCCATATGCTGGTCAGCACTATGTGGAATGCCTGGAGCGCCTTTCCATTTAAGGCCTGGATCCTGTCTTTACCAGGTGCCTTGCTTGCACTCATTTGTTTAATGGCTTTTTGGACTTCCTCTATTGAAGGAGGGACGTCAAGTTGTTCAATGGTGCGGTTTTGGGGGATCTGGTCAAGGGAGCTTTGGTCGACTGAAGAGGGTCGGTTGAGAAGCTGACTGAAGTGTTCTTTCAACCTGTTGCTGATGCCTTTTTTATCTTTTATGAGAGTGTCATCGTCAGAGGATAGCAAGGGAGTGGTGGTGGGTTTTAATGGCCCATAGACAGTCTTGAAGGCACTGAAAAATTGTAGTTTTTTGTATCAGCAAAATGCTGGATTTCTTCTGCCTTTTTTCCCCACCATAGGTCTTGCATCTTTCTGATCTCATGCTGTGCCGTAGCTTGGAGAGACTTGAATCTGTCCTTTTTAGGAGCAGAGTTTGGGTTATTTTGCCACTCTATAAAGGCTTTGTTCTTTTTGCTCAATAGGTCTTCAATAGCAGTGTTGTTCTCATCAAACCAGTCCTGGTGGTTGTGTTGTTTGGGGCCTAGGACTGCTTTTGATGTTTCCTTCACTGCATCTCTGAACTGGTTTCATTTCTCGGTTGAGCTTCCAGTGAGTGGTCCCTTAGCAGACAGCTTGTCATCCAGGCAGGACTGGAATGTTTGAAAATAAGATGGATCTCTAAGATGACTCACGTTGTAAAATGCGCGAACTGTCTGGGTGCGTTTTGGCTGGAGAGGCGCAATGTGCATTTGAAGATTCGCTCTAACCAATTGGTGGTCTGTCCAACATTTCAGCTCCTCTCATGGCTCTGGTGATCTTTACATCCTGGATGTGTCGCCGGCATACAATGATGTAGTCAATGAGATGCAACTGTTTTGATCGTGGGTGCATCCACGTTGTTTTATATTTGTTCGCCATTCTGAACACAGTGTTCGTGATGGTGAGTTTGAACTCTGAGCATTTGCTGAGTAGCAGTAGGCCGTTGTTCATTTTGCTCACGCCATGTTTGCCGAGCACTCCTTTCCATCTTTCATGGTTCTGGCTAATGCGGGCATTGAAGTCTCCCAGTAGTATCAGCTTGTCATTTGTGGGCACTGAGCGCAGGATGGCACTCAGGTCAGAGTAGAACTGCTCGATGGTCTCCTCTGTGCTGGTCAGTGTTGGGGCATATGCGCTGATGATTGTGGCATACTGGTCTTTGCTGAGAGGCAAATGGATCTTCATGAGCCTCTCGCTGATGCTCACAGGCAAGCCTGGCAGCTGTTTGAGCAAACTGGTCTTGATGGCCAGGCCAACACCGTGGATTCTGTCTTCATTTCTGGCTCTACCTTTCCAGAAGATGGTGTATCCAGTGGTGGGTTCGCTGAGTGATCCCTCTTCTGGTAAGCATGTTTTGCTTAGGGCTGCGAGGTCGATGCTATATTGCGCCAGTTCTTTACTGATTAAAGCTGTTCTTCTTTCAGGTCTTGGGGTGTTCTCTCTGTCAAGTAATGTTCTGATGTTCCATGCTCCTAGTAGGAGCTTCTTTGTATTTTGTTTCTTTTTATTTCGACCGCTTAAAGGGATGACCCGCTAGCCGTGGTGCGCTGACCGGGTGTTTGTAGGGCTGGCAATGTTTGGGACACCTTTTCTAGTCCCCTCCCTTGATTAGGGTGAGCAGTGCTGTCCTAGAGAGGGCTGCTCAGTCGCCCAGGATGCTGCTGAACATCTCTGCTGCCCTACAGAGCCGAGGGACCACTGGTCTGTGGGCTGCCTATGTGCAGGATTGTGACTACAATTGCCAGTGGTCACCTCCACCTGTTGCGTCGCCACTCCCCCATCGCCGCAGGTCTTGAAGAGGGTGGAAGGGGTTAGGATAGCTGAGTGTGCACAAAGATACTTGTGCGTGAAAGAGATTTAAGTGGAAAAGTCGATGCACAGAGACAGTCCCACTCTCTTGGCGTTGAAAGCCTGGGTCCAGTGGCACGAAAAAATTGTTACGTTTGGAGACTTCCTCAGCTGCATTGGATGGCCGTGTTGTCTTTTGTGCTCCAACACGCCCTAAGGACTCCACATTGCTTTGCTGCATCTCCTTCTCAGCCATTGAACCTTCTTATTGGTTTCTTCCGCCTGTTGTGCAGGCGGAAAGGGAAGGTAATTACATCCTGATAAAAGGCAGTATAGACAATGAGGAAATATCATTAATCAATATGTATGCACCAAATGGCATAGCATCCAAATTTCTAAAGGAAAAATTAGTGTAGCTCCAGGATGAAATACATAGAAAAACTATACTAATGGGAGGCCTGAAGTTTCCTCTATTTGAGCTAGATAAATCAAACCAAAAAATAAATAAGAGAGAGGTAAGAGAAGTGAATAAAATCTTAGAAAAATTAGAGTTATTAGATATGTGGAGAAAAATAAATAGGGACAAAAAGGAATACACCTTCTTTTCAGCAGCACATGGCACATTCACAAAAATTGACCATGTGTTAGAGCATAAAAACATTGCAAACAAGTGCAAAAGGGCAGAAATAATAAATGCAACCTTCTCAGATTATGATGAAATGAAAATATTAATTAGTAAGTGTACATGGAGAGGTAAATAAAAAATTAATTGGAAATTAAAAAATACAATTCTCAAAACCAGTTAGTCAAAGAACAAATCATAGAAACAATTAACAATTTCATTGAAGAAAAAACTTATCAGATGCAGCCAAAACAGTACTCAGCGGGAAATTTATATCCTGGTGTTCATATATTAACAAATTAGGGAGGGTAGAGGTCAATGAATTGAGCATGCAAATTAAAAAACTAGGAAGTGAACAAATTAAAAATCCTCAGCTGATGACTAAATTAGAGATTCTAAAAATCAAAGGATAAATTAATAAAATTGAAATTCAAAGAACTATTGATTTAATAAATTATACTAGAAGTTGATAGTTTGAAAAAACAAATAAAATAGACAAAATACTGGTCAGTCTAATTAAAAAAAGTTGAGAAGAAAACCAAATTGACAGTATCCAAGATGAGAAGGGAGACCTCTCCTCTAATGAAGAGGAATTTAAAGCAATCACTAAAAACTGTTTTGCCCAATTATATAGCAACCAATATGGCAATCTAGGTGATATGGATGAATACTTACAAAAATATAAATTGCCTAGACTAACAGAAGATGAAATAGATTACCTAAACAACCCCATATCAAAAAAGAAATTGAATAAGCCATCAAAGAGCTCCCTAAGAAAAAAATCCATAGGTCCAGATGGATTCAGAAATGAATTCTATCAAACACCCAAAGAACAACTAATACAAATTTATACAAACTATTTTACAGAATAAGCAAAGAAGGAGTTCTACCAAATTCATTTTACGACATAAACATGGTACTGGTCTCAAAGCCAGGCAGGTCAAAAACAGAGAAGGAAAACTACAGATCAATCTCCTTAATGAACATATATGCAAAAATCTTAAATAGGATACTAGCAAAAAGACTCCAGCAAGTGATCACAAGGGTTATTCACTATGACCAAGTAGGATTAATACCAGGAATGCAAGGATGGTTCAATATTAGGAAAACCATCCACATAATTGACCATATTAACAAGCAAACTGACAAAAATCACATGATTATCTTAATAGATGCAGAAAAAGCCTTTGATAAAATGCAAGACCCATTCCCATTGAAAGCACTAGAAAGTAGAGCAACAAAAGGGCCTTTCCCAAAAATAATAAACAGTATATATCTAAAACCTTCAGCAAACATTATCTGCAATCGGGATAAACTAGAAGCCTTCCCAATAAGATCAGGAATGAAACAAGGATGCCCATTATCACCTCTATTATTTAACATTGTACTAGAAACACTAATGGTAGCAATTAAAGAAGAAATTGGAGGTATTAAAATTGGCAACGAGGAGACCAAGCTATCACTCTTTGGAGATGATATGATGGTCTACTTAAAGAATCCTAGAGAATCAACCAAAAGCAACAACTTTACCAAAGTTGCAGGATACAAAATGAACCTCCATAAGTCATCAGCATTTCTATATATCTCTAACCCATTTCAGCAGCAAGAATTAGAAAGAGAAATTCCATTTAAAATCACCCTAGACAATATAAAATACTTAGGAAACTATCTGCCGAGACCAACACAGAAACTATATGAACACAACTACAAAACACTCTCCACACAATTAAAACTAGATCTAAACAATTGAAGAAATATTGATTGCTCATGGGTGGGACGAGCTAACATAATAAAAATGATAATTCTGCCCAAATTAATTTACTTATTTAGTGCCATACCCATTGAACTACCAAAAAACTTCTTTACTGAATTACAAAGAAACATAACAAAGTTCATTTGGAAGAACAAAAGATCAAGGATATCCAGGGAAATAATAAAAAAATGCAAAAGAAGGAGGACTTGCAGTCCAAGATCTCAAATTATACTATAAAGCAGTGGTTATCAAAACAATTTGGTACTGGCTAAGAGACAGAAAGGAGGATCAGTGGAACAGACTTGGCGTAAATGACCTCAGCAAGACAGTCTATGATAACCCCAAAGATCCCAGTTTTGGGGACCAAAACCCACTATGTGATAAAAACTGATGGGAAAATTGGAAGACAGTATGGGAGAGATTAGGTTTGGATCAACATCCCACACCCTACACCAAGATGAACTCAGAATGGATGAATGACCTTAATATAAAGATGGAAACTATAAGCAAATTAGGCGAACATAGAATAGTATACTTGTCAGATCTTTGGGAAAGGAAAAAATTTAAAACCAAGGAAGAGGTAGAAAAAAATAACAAAATGTAAAATCAATAATTTTGATTACATCAAATTAAAAAGTTTTTGTACAAACAAAACTAATGCACCCAAAATTAGAAGGGAAGCAACAAATTGGGAAGAAATCTTTATTACAAAAACCTCTGACAAAGGTCTAATTACTCAAATTTATAAAGAGCTAAACCAAGTGTACAAAAAAATCAAGCCATTCTCCAATTGATAAATGGGCAAGGGGCATGAATAGGCAATTTTCTGTCAAAGAAATCAAAACTATTAATAAGCATATGAAAAAGTGCTCTAAATCTCTTATAATCAGAGAAATGCAAATCCAAACAACTCTGAGGTATCACCTCACACCTAGAAGATTGGCTAACATGATAGCAAAGGAAAGTAATGAATGCTGGAGGGGGTGTGGCAAAGTTGGGACATTAATGCATTGCTGGTGGAGTTGTGAATTGATCCAACCATTCTGAAGGACAATTTGGAACTATGCCCAAAGGGTGCTAAAACACTGTTTGCCTTTTGATCTAGCCATAGCACTGCTGGGTTTGTACTCCGAAGAGATCATAAGGAAAAAGACATGTATAAAAATATTCATAGCTGTGCTCTTTGTGGTGGCAAAAAAATTGAAAATGATGGGATGCCCTTCAATTGGGGAATGCCTGAACAAATTGTGGTATATGTTGGTGATAGAATACTATTGTGCCCAAAGGAAAAATAAACTGGAGGAATTCCATGGTACAACCTCCAGGAATTGATGCAGAGTGAGAGGAGTTGAACCAGGAAAACATTGTACACAGAGACTGATACACTGTGTACAATCGAATGTAATGGACTTCTCCATTAGTGGCAATGCAGTGATCCTGAACAACCTGGAGGAATCTATGAGAAAATCCACTATCCACATTCAGAGGAAACATTGTGGGAGTAAAAACACTGAAGAAAAACAACTGCTTGAATATATGGGTTGAAGGGACATGGTTGGGGATGTAGACTCTTAATGAACATCCTAGTGCAAACAACAACATGGAAATAGGTTCTGATCAAGGATACAAGTAACACGCAATGAAATTGCTTGCCAGCTGTGGAAAGGGTGAGTGGGAGGGAGGCAAATAAAGTGAGTATTGTAACCAAAAAAAAAAATATATATATGTATATATATATATATATATATATATATATATATATATATATATATATATATATAAAGAAACAGTCAAGAGAATTGAAAAATGAAAGAAAATATGAAATATCTAATTGGAAAAACAAATTTCATATCGTCAAAATTATTATATATTGTAATGGCCTCTACCTCTTGTTTGGTCATAAATTCTTTCCTTCTTCATAGATCTGATAGGTAAACTATTTCTATGTTCCCCTAATTTACTTATAATATCACTATGTTTAAATCATATATTCATTTTGATCTTATCTTAGTATAGGGTGTGAAATATTGATCTAAATCTAATTTCTGCCAAACTATTTTCAATTTTCCCACCAGTTTTTATCAGATAGTGAGTTTTTATCCCCAAAGCTGGAATCTTTTTTTTTCTCAAACCCTAGATTGTTTAGATCATTTACCCTTAGTCTATTCCAATGATCCATCCTTCTATTTCTTAGCCAGTACAAGATTGTTTTGTGATTACTGCTTTATAGTATAGTTTAAGATCTGGTACTGCTTCTTACTCTGAACATTCTTTAACATCTACCATTTTTACAAAATCCTTAATTTCTGTCATAGAATCAATACTATGTATTGGTTCCAAGGTAGAAGAGAGGAAAGGGCTAAGCTATTGGGGTTAAGTAACTTGCCTAGCATCATACAACTAGGAAGGGTCTGACGTCCTTTGAATCCAGGACCTCCTATTTCTAGCCCTGACTCTCAATAAATTGAACCACCTTGCTGTCCTATCCTTTACCATTTTTTAGAATCAAAACTTGGAGTATGCTGACTTTATGTGGTATAGGGGACTAACCCATGCCTCTCGTTAATAAATATTTCCATCCTGAAAAGAAATAATATGAGCTCCTTGAAGACAGGGATTGCATTTTTGTCTTTCTCTGGGCATAGGGTAAGGCTTATACTAGCTAGGTTTTAATCTTTTTCTCTTCCATTCAGTGTAGCCACTGGATACTATCTTTTTATTTCAGTGATCTCCCCAATTCTTGTTCTTTTCTTCTCTAGCCAAGTCAAACTGATATTTTATAGGATTGGAAGAGAGTGTGAAGAAGGTTCTGGAGGTGATTCCTAACCAAAGAGTGACTCTAGGTAGAAAATGACACATTTCCCCCTCTTTTATTCCCCCCACTCTAGCTCCTCATGAGGCTGGGTAGAATTAGCATCTGCCTTGCAGGGTTGGAATGGTGTAGGAAATGGGTTATTCCAGAACCATTTGCAAAAGGAGATGAATCCCTGTCGTGATACCTTCTATAAGTTCATTACTGGGTTAGTACAATCCTTTTAGAAGTGTGAAGATTTTGTCAAGAAATAATGATGAGTAGGCACATTAAGTTTTAGATTTCTCTAATATTAATTCATTAGACTTTTTCACTTGATTCAGCTCTCTCTTGCCTTATAGATTAAGAGGTTATTATTCTGCATCTGGTACATAATTCTCCTTCTGTGCTTTTTTTGAACGTGAGTGGGGACTAGAGGAATGACTCATGTTCCATCCTTTTGGTCACAGAAAAAGGCTTCCATAAGCAAGTTTGTGGTTTCTAAGGAAGACTTTGGATGGTGCATGAACTAAGGAGATTATTATTAAAAAAGAAGGTCCTGAGATTGAAACTGATCCATTGTATGAGAGGACAGGTTGTAACTAAGGACTTATAGGAACATAACTTTACTTTTAAATGTCTTATACATCAATAATTTTTTTCTCGTAGGTATAGGAATATACATATTGGGTTAGCAATAACTCTAGCTCAAATGTACATTAGGGAAAAATAATTAGTATACTGTTGAATTATATTTCTATTTTTCCTTCTGTTCTCAAGAACATTAACTAAGAAGTTTTCTTTGATGAGAAGTATGTTCAACCCTCTGAGACATAAGCTCCTTTATCTAGTAACTCATGAAAAGGAAATTTATCAAGTGCTAGGGGGTTTCCCTTGTCCACATCCAATTATTAAATCCTTGAACTGTGAACATTCTCATAGACTTGAAATTTTTAATGTAATACCCAACATGCACACAGACACATAGACACCCCTCCACACACACACACACAGAGTTTAGCAAGCAGGCAAACAAGAGAGTTAAAAATAAACCAGAAATTGTTGTGAGCATTAAAGCTTGAATAACTTCTCAACCAGTGACCAGATGTGTGATTCTGGGCAAACTGCTGTGCCTCTCCGACCTTTAATTCTTATCTCTTTAAAATAAGGGGCATGGGCTAGGTGGTTTGTAAATTCCCTTCCAGCTATAAACTTGATCTGTATGTATGCAAATTGCATAACATCAAATCCACCCCATCCACAGTACAGAATCAATTCTAAAGCCAAATGTAAACAGTTTTTGCATTATCTATTGTTTTGAATTACTTGGACCATGGACTTCTTCCACTGGTACAGAAAACTACCTAATACAGAATTCTCTTTACACATTATTTAAATCTGGAATGGAAAACAGGCTGCTGTTATGTTAGACTTTGATGCTGCTAGAAATTCTAGCAGTTCCTCTAAAATTGATTGCCAAATACATCAAGTTATGGATAGACTTTTAAGTGAATATGGAATGTCTTCTTCCTAATATTTGTCTTCATATATCTCAAACTCCACATCCAACCAATTCCTCAATCTCTTTAAATTCCATGACTTACTCCTTAGTTCTACCTACAATATACATAGGGTTGGTGACATCTTAAATATTGACATAACCCACAAGGGTTCTACTTCTTTATTTTAAAAATCTAACATTCTTCTATCTGATGAAGTCTTCCTATAATTCTGTGCCTTAATTCTTGCCTTATGATCATCTAATCCTTCAGTATATTAAGTCTTTACTGTTGTTCAAACTTCACTCATTGTGACCATATTGACCATAACTAACAATAGTTAGCCAATTCAGTTCTATGTTGTCTTCTACTCTTGAATGCCTTGCTTCCTTGACATGGAAGTTTATTCTTTGGAGTTCATTGCTTGGCAAAACCAGCCTTTAATTATTTGCATATTGAGCCTCCCATTCTTAATATTCACATGCTGCTCAACAGAATAGGAGCAATTCACACAACTATGATAATTGACTAAGTCATAAATTCATATTATTTATCTTCCAACTGGGTTTTCATAGCAAGTCAACCTTCATTTTCTTTTTTTAAGTGTATTTTTTAGAAAGCTTTATTTTATTTTAAAAAATATATTACTTATTTTTAATGGTCTTAAATTTTTTAGTTCCAGTTCTCTCTCCTTATCCCCATTCACCCACTGAAAAGGCAAGCAATATGATATCAATTAAAAATGTGAAATGATGCAAAACACATTGCCACATTCACTATATTGCAAAGAAACACAAAAAATAAAATGAGAAAATTATACTTCAATTTGCTCTCAGAGTTAATCAGTTCTCTCTCTGGACATAGGCATCATTTTTTTTTCCATCATGAGTCTTTTTGAATTGTCCTGGATCACTTTGTTAGTCAGAGTAGCCAAGACTTTCACAGTTGATCATCATTACAATATTGCAATTACTGTATACAATGATCTCCTGCTTCTGTTTACTTCACCTTGCATTAGTTCATAATAGGTCATGTTGTCAATCTATTAAACAAGAGAAGACAAACTAGTTGTTGGGGAAATCCTTGATCAATTTGTTCTAATTCCTCATCCTCTTGGCCCTTCTACACCTTTCCCCAGCCCTTTTCTTGTCCCCTAAGTCATAAGACATTTAGAGCCACTTGAACTTTTGTGTGTTATTTATTTGAAATATAGCATTATATGTTGTTAAATACTGAGTTATCTTTCTCTCTTTGTGCGTTGTAATAACCGTTTAATTGTTCTACTCACTTCTTTCCTCTCCAAACCATTCTTTGCTCACACATTCTTACTAATGCATTGATGTGACCATGTTTATTCAAAAATATTCAATGGCTTCTTATTAGCCATAAAAGAGGCAGGCATATAATTAGCACTTAATAATTTTTTTTAAATTTATTGAAGTTACCTTTTTGCTCCCAATGCAATCATCCTTGTTCCATGTACCCATTGCTTCTGACCCTCTACAATGACTTTTCCCATTGATCTTGTTTGGTCTAGGCTATCCTTTTTTGAGTTGATTTAGTTTAGCTTAATCAACAAGAATTTATTAAGCACATGCCAAGTGTGAGATATTGTATGTATATATCTGTTCAAATATTACATTGATTATTCCACTTCCCCATTCCAAAATTATAAGTGATTTTATATTTATTACTAAATAAAATAAAATCTCACTTTGGCATTCAAGGATCTCCACAGCCCTGCTCCAACCTAACTTTCCAGCCTTACATACTATCTCATTTTCCTCATTCCCATCTTTTCCTTTCTTTACTTTTGCTCATATTATTTCTTCATTACTGGAATGGACTTCATACTAGTTCCTTTTTCTCAATTTATTAATATTTTTCTCCTATTGCATGTAAAAACATTTAAAAAAATTTTTATATTCTCATTTTAAATTCTCTCCTCCCTCTTTTCTGACCCTTCCTGAGATGGTAAACAATCTGCTATAGATTTTATATTGCAATCTCATAAAATGTTTTTTTCCATATTAGTCATGTTGTAAAAGAAAACTTGAACAAAAAAGCCCAAAAATGAAGAAAGAGATATATAGGACTGAATTCAGATTCTATCAGTTCTTTCTCTGGAGATGGATGACATTTTTCATCATGTATCTCTAGGATTGTCTTTAGATTACTGTTTTTTCAGAGAACAGCTAGGTCATTCACAGCTGATCATTAAAAAATATTGTTCTTAGTGTGTACAATGTTCCATTCTGTTAATTTCATTTTGCATCCCAGTTCATGTAAGTCTTTCCAGGTTTTACTGAAATTATCAGGTTCATCATTACAATGGTATACCATTATAATCATATACTACAACTTGTTCAAAATATTAGATGTCACTTCTATTTCCAATTCTTTGCCACCACAAAAGAGCTATTATAAATATTTTTCATATAGATAGGTCCTTTCCCTTTTTTGACTCTCTTTGGGATATAGATCTAGTAGTTATATTGTTAGATCAAAGGGTAAGAACAGTTTTAAAGGCCTTTGACTACAATTCAAAATTGCTCTCCAGAAAGGTTGATCAGTTCACAGTTCTGTCAACAGTGCATTAGTGTCCCAATTTTCCCACATCTTTTCCAGTATGTACCATTTTCCTTTTCTTGCATATTAGCCAATCTGAGAGGTAAAAGGTAGTACATCAGAGTTATTATAATTTGTATTTATCTACTCAATAGTTATGGGAAGCTTTTTTTAAAAATGTGACTGGATACCTTTGACTTCTTTATCTGGAAACTGCCTCTTCATATCTTTAACCATTTATCAGTTGGGAGAATGACTTGTATTCTTATAAATTTAACTTGATTCTAACAATTATTTCCTAAGTTTCCTAAGATATCATTCTTTTTGACCTTTTTAATGTATGGTACTTGACTCCATTGATAAGTGTCTGAGCTTTTGTGACATTGCTCTCTCTTGATTTTTCTTTTAACTTTCTAAACCGTCCTAAGTCTCCTTTGCTGGTTCATCAATCAAATGATAGCACCAAATGTGAGCCTTCCCTAAGGATCTGTCCTAGGCCACTTTTATTTTTTATATTCTGTCTCAGTGACCTCATTTGTTTTCATTTGGTTTATTTATCATATACCATACCAGTGATTTATCATACCAGTGATTCCCATCTTCCCATCTTCCCATCTCTCTCTCTCTCTCTCTCTCTCTCTCTCTCTCTCTCTCTCTCTCTCTCTCTCTCTCTCTCTCTCTCTTCTCATCCTGATTTCTATCACTGCATATCCAATTAGTTGCCAAATTTTGCTGTTTCTACCAAGACAACAACCGTTGTATGGAACTCCTCTTCACTTTCATATTAATGATCTTAGTTCAAACTCTCATCCCCTCTGACATTGATGATTTAAATGGCCTTTTACTTGTACTCTTTACCTCAAATCTCTCCTTACTTCAATTCATCTACCATATTGCTGCTCAAGTAATTTTCTTAAGCATGGATTTGACCATTTCTTTATTCTACTTAATCAACTCCAGTGACTTCCTGTTGTCACTAGAATCTGACATTATAACCTTTCATACTCTTTCCCTAATCTGTCACTCCAGTTTCATTGTATATTCCTCCCTCATCTGATAATCCATGATCTTATCTAATTAGACCTCCCTCTGTTCTGTACACCCATGATACTCCATCCTTTCTATATATACTTTTGCAGTAGCTGTCCCCCATGTCTAGAATGATTTCCTTTCTTACCTCTGCCTCTTAGAATCCCTTTTTTTATTTTTCAAGACCTATCTGAAACATATCCTTCTGTTAAATTTTTCTGATCCTTAAATTGCATGTCTTCCCTTCTAAACTTGACTATTTAAACTAAACTTACCAACTTTAATAGTATTTAGCTATTTTATATTCAGCTTGTATTTTTTCTATATATAATTATACATATCTTTGTTATCTCCCCCATCAGAACATAAAGCCCTTTTGAGGCTAACATTTGTTTCATTTTTTAAAAATTGTTCTTGTCCCCTAAAACCTGGAACAATTCGTAGAACACTGTGGGCATTTAACAAACATTTTCGATAGCCCTGTAGCCCTGATACTAGTGATTAATTGATTTACTAGAGTACTTTCGAGCATGGTTTCATCCCTGCAAATATTTTCGCTCTTACAAGCCAGATTGAAGTCCTTTCCATGACTTATTCAATTGTTCAATTGTAGCACAATTAATATTCTCACTTTATAAATGAAGAAGTAGAGACTCATAAAAATTATGTGGCTCATCCTAAGTCATACAGATAGTAAACACTGAATTGGGATTTATTATGTTTTAACATATTGATTCTATAACATGACATGGTTATTCAATGGGGGACAACTCTCTTGTTATCCCTGTATCAACTTGTGTAGATTGTTCCTTGGATGAGAGACATGCAGCCTGGCATAAATTATGAATTCAAAAATTTTCCAGCTCAGTAGTCAGTCAGTCAACAAATGTTTAAGTATCTGCCATGCTGATAGCACTGAGGATATAAGGATATAAGGATATAAGGAAAAGGAAAAGTTCCTGCTCTCAGGGTCCACATAATCTAATGGTGGAGGCAACATTCAACCAACTACATAAAAAACAAACTATACAGGATACATAGGAGATAATCAATGGAGGGAAGATTTGCCTTAGTTGCCAGCCTGCCTGTGAAAACTTTTGGGTCCCCAGGTTCCGACAAAAAATAATTCAGTATCATAATATATTTTTCTAACAATAATTCCTATTAATGAAGAAAAATATTGGCTTTAAAATGATGCAATATTAGTGAAATACATATTTTTTTGCATTTCATGCCGATAAGAAGACTGAGTTCGATCAAATCATAATAGCTATGAAAAAACCAACCATTTAACAAATTAAACAAAGCAGAAACACACAATGCCTGTGAGCATGTATGCACAGATATATACACACTTATATACACAGACACCTACATCTAGTAGAGTTGGTTAGAAAATTATTGCAATATAGAAGCAAAAACACTGACCTGGACATTAGAAGATCTGGGTTTTAGCCTAGTTTAGAGTTTAGGCACCTCCTCCTTTAATATTCTGCAGGATCTTGGGCAAGACTCTTTACTTTTTTAGTTTTACCATGTTTAAAATGAGAGATTTAAATAAGGTAGATTTTAAGGTCCAGCAGAACCAGGAAAAGGTTGTATATAATAATGGCAATAGAAACAATCTTCATAAAAACCTCTGACAAAGGTTTAATTACTCAAATTTACAAAGAACTAAATCAATTGTACAAAAAATCAAACCATTCTCCAATTGATAAATGGGCAAGGGACATGAACAGGCAGTTCTCATCCAAAGAAATCAAAACTATTAATAAGCACATGAAAAAAATGTTCTACATCTCTTATAATCAGAGAGATGCAAATTAAATCAACTCTGAGGTATCACCTCACACCTAGCAGATTGGCTAACATAATAGCTATGGAAAGTAATGAATGCTGGAGGGGATGTGGCAAAGTAGGGACACTAATTCATTGCTGGTGGAGTTGTGAATTAATCCAACCATTCTGGAGGGCAGTTTGGAACTATGCCCAAAGGGTGCTAAAATACTGTTTGCCTTTTGATCTAGCCATAGCACTACTGGGCTTGTACCCCAAAGAGATAATAAGGAAAAAGACTTGTACAAGAATATTCATAGCTGCACTCTTTGTGGTGGCCAAAAATTGGAAAATGAGGGGATGCCCTTCAATTGGGGAATGGCTGAACAAATTGTGGTATATGTTACTAATGGAATACTATTGTGCTAAAAGGAATAATAAAGTGGAGGAATTCCATGGAGACTGGAACAACCTCTAGGAAGTGATGCAGAGTGAAAGATGCAGAACCAGGAAAACATTGTACACAGAGACTGATACATTGTGGTACAATCAAAGGTAATGGACTTCTCCATTAGTGGCAATGCAATGTCCCTGAACAATCTGCAGGGATCTAAAAAACACCATCCACAAGCAGAAGATAAACTGTGGGAGTAAAAATACTGATGAAAAGCAACTGCTTGACTACAGGGATGGAGGAGATATAACTGAGGAGAGACTCTAAATGAACACTCTAATGCAAATACCAACAACATGGAAATGGGTTTGAATCAAGAACACATGTGATACCCAGTGGAATTGCGCCTGGGCTATGGAAGAGGTGGTGGGAGGGAGGGGAGGGAAGAAAAGAAAATGTTCTTTGTTTCCAATGAATAATGCTTGGAAATGACCAAATAAAAATTAAAAAAAAAAGAAAAAATATAATGGCAATAAAGTATGATGACCTGCTGTGGGGAGGGCCAGCCTCCCACAGGGAATGGGGTCTTGGAGGTGGGACAGTGTCAGCAAAATGATGGATGGGAGAAAGCTTTCACATTCAACCCACAGTACAGGTTTCACAGGATAAACCACTCCACCTTGGCTGAGGCCTGGCTTTGTTTTATACCCTCATGATCATATATCTACTTGACACGCAGTTTCATTCTCAACATACATGTTTCCATAGAACCTAACAACAGACAGGAAGCCTAGGGACATATTCAATGAAACATTGTTCTAAGTGTAGGATGAAAGGGTAGAATCAACATGACCCTGATATAGGTTAGGGAATTCAAAGCATAGATTTGCCAGAAGTTTTTATGCCTAGACAAGAGGGCCCTATCTAAGTGGGTATATAGGAATCCTTAGGTTTAATTTTATAAGTGGGCTCTCCTAGTAATATCCTATGGGGACAGAGTGGGACATCTGTATTAACCCTGCAAGTATGTTGCTCTCATCTATTTTTCCTGGGGCTAAGTAAGAATAATAATCATAGCAATTTCAATAACAAGGGGATGTTAATAAGGAAAGTCACTTGAGGGGGGGGTTCAGTGCGTGTTTCCATCCTTCCTGGGGGCTGTTTTGCAGTCCCCAGTTTCCATGTGGACTGTGTCAAACAGTGTGGTCTTTGATGGCTCCTGGCAATGATGATCTGTGAATTACCTAGCTATTAACAGTGATGCAAAGATGCAGGACAAGCCCAAGGGATTCATAATGGAAAATGCTATCCACCACTACAGAAGCAACTGATGAAGTCTGACTGCAGATTGAAACATATCATTCTTCACTTATTTTTTGAACTTTTTCTAGTGTAACCAATATGTATTTTCTTTCACAACACCATCTACATGTAAATATGTATTGAATCATAACACATGCACCACCTATACTATATTACCATCTTAAGGAAAGAAGAAGAATTGGAAGGAGGGAGAGAACATAAACAACAAAAGGTAAAAAATGATTACTAAAATTTTACTGACATGAGTAATTTTAAAATATTTTACATTCCGTATTCTAAGATGCCTTAACTCTAATATTCTATATGCTATTTTCTAAGAACTCTCCTACATTATTTATTTTATGTTTTAAAATCCTTTATAAATTTTTGCAATTTTACTATCCTATCTATTATAGCTTGCAAGTTGAGACAGCTAAGATGGAAAGAAATGGAATGTTTGAGGAAAACAGATCCTCCCAAAGTACTGTATTATAAACTTCTGTCTTATTGAAATCCTAATGGTGAGGATTTTTTTACTCTAACATCAAATTCAAAATTCAAAAACTTACATTTTATGAATAATAACTGTCCTTGCAAGTTCAGAAAATGGACTAAAATAGAATTAGCATTTTGAAATAATGGTGGGAAATCTATTGAAAAACTTCTGCTGGTAACATCTTCCTCTCAAGAAGACATAAAAATAATATCCTGAATTTATGTCTGTATGAACACTGGTAGAGGTGAGAGGGTAATTAAAAGTCACATTTTGGTTCCATCATCATGGAACCATCTATTTAGGCTTAGATAATGATTTCTAATAAGGAAAGCTGATAATTCTCCCAAAGAAAGGCTTTACTCATCTTTAAATCTTTCCCTCCACAAAAAAGTGATGCATCTGTTCAAAAGAAGGAAAAAAATAGAGTAGTCAGAAAAACTGGCTCTTTTAAAAATATAGAGGGAAAATATTTTTTCATCACCTGCCCACATAGAAAGCATAGTGACCTTGAAATTCAGCAAATGGGATTAATGTCAGTTTCCTCCATTGTATGCCTTTGGGTAAGTCCCTTATCTATATCCAGACATCAATTTACTACACTGCAAAATGAAGAAACTAGATTTGATGATCTAGGACAATAGAATAATTAAACCCCAGTAGTTGGCAGGATCTTAAAGGTCATCTATTCTGATTCTCAAGGCAATAGTAATCTCTACAGCATCCTCAATAAGTGTTTGTTGAACATTTGCTTAAAGACCACAGGGATGGGGATTTCATACAATACCTCCTAAACCCACTCACAATGGAATGGACTGCAAATGAAATATAGTGAGTTCTCCATCTCTTCAAGTTTTTAAATAGAAGGTGGACAACTACTTATTTTCCCTTATTTTAAAATATTCTTTCTGGAGAAAACCTAAACAAGTCACATTTTGCTCCAAGGCAGTTCTTCTACTACTTCAACAAAGCTCTCGTGTACCTCCTGAGGTATCTTCTAGCTCCAGCATCACTTGAGTCTCATTCTTTTCAGCTACACCTCTCCCCGCAGTAAGCGCCTCACTTCTGCATCTCACTTTCAATCATTTTCTCACCTAGGGAGTATCTGTTCATTTAAGAATGAAACTAATGAATTCTAAATAATTCAGGTCTGTTGTTTCTTCTTCAAAGACTATTTGTGTTTAACAGGAGAAAAAAATTTCTTAAACCAAAGGACTATAGCAATCATGATGATATTTCTTATATTAGTAATACGTTTTTGGTGAGAGATTTTTTTAGTTTGGGGGATTTTCCAAGATCCTCTTGATTTCATCAATTTATTAATTTAATGGTATATTTAGAGTTCCTAATATAGAAAAGATACTTCAGAGAGTTCAGAGAAGTATAATATATGACTTCTGCCATTAAATAAGAGTAACAGTTGAGTAGATGTTGCATTCTCCCTATATCTATACACCTATATATAGTTAACCTTAGGTATTACATCTACATGTATGCATATATAAATATATATTCACATATACAATATCATATAGGCACATGCACATGAAAAGGGGCAAGTAGGTGACTCTGTGGATAGAGCACTGGGCTTGAAATCAGGAAGAGCCATTTTCCTGAATTCAAACCTTTCTTCATGGAAAAAAGCCATGGGAAAGCCACTTATCCCATTTTGAGCTGGAGAAGAGAATAGTACTATAGTATCTTAACCAAGAAAACATGAAATGGGGTTATGAAGAATTGGACATAGCTGAACAACATGTAGAGGAAAATTTAGCTTCTACTATTAAGTAAGTATTAGGGATAGGTACTGCCTCCTACTTGAGTCTTTATCATGGAAAATAAAATCCCCTCAAAAAAGAAAAAGAAAAAGAAGCAACCCTACAGTAGAAGGAATCATGAATTGCCTCCAACCCATATTAATCTATCCATGGTTCTCCTCTGTTTTTCCATTATTTCAACCTCTAACTTTTAGGTTGATAGCCAAATAACAGAAGGAAACTGAGTAGTACTGCCATCAAAAATTCTAACTGTAGTTTTTAGCAAGACTCTCAAATACTCAGATACAATATTTTTTTCTCCCTGGTTTTCATTTCAGTGGCTGTTTTTACGCTGAAGCAAAAGAGTCAAAACTCTTAGGGAGAGCACAAGCCTGGAATGAAACAAAGTGTTTAGTGTTCAATGATTTCATATTGGATTTTTTAGATTTGATATACTTTATTAATACTTGAAGCTTAATCTAGTGATGAATAGATAGGTGATGCATTGGGTAGAGCACCAAGCCTAAAGCCAGGAAGACTCATCTTCACGAGGTCAAATTGGACCTTAAACACTTACTCACTGTGTGATCTGAGGCACTTTACTTAACCCTACTTGGCTCAGTTTCTTCATCTATAAAATGAGATGGAGAAGACAATGCAAACCACTCTAATATCGTTGCTAAGGAAACTTCAAATGGAATCAGGAAGAATTGAATATGACTGAAAAATTATTTTAAAAAATCTCATTGTAGAGATGAGATTTAGTGAACCTAAAGAGACTTACTCATCATTGGCAAAGAGATCATTTACAGTCAGAGATTCTTGTCAGAACCATTCTTTTGCCAGTTAAAATATTCCTTTCAGTATTGTTACTTATCTATGTATATGCACTATCTCTCCAGGTTGACTGCTATTCTTTAAAAGAATTTTTTTTCCCTCAGCAACTAGCACAGGTTTAGGGATTCTATGTTTCATTTTTTAATAAGTATTTTCTCATGATGAGACAAAATGGAGAAGTCAGGAGATTTGGTTCAAATCTTATCTATAACATTGTGAGGTTTGTGATCATGGATACTTAATATCTTCAAAGACTGATAAAATAGGAAAATTTGATTATATAAAATTAATTTTTTGCAGAAATGAATCTAATGAATCCAAGATGAAAGGAGGAAATAACTTGGAAAAAGATCATTGCAGCAAAATTTTCTATTAAGAGGTTCACTTCTATTTAAAAAATTAAATTAAATTTTATTTCATGCTTCCATTTCTTCCTTTCTCACTTTCTCTTTCCTCATCACTGAGAAAGCAAACAAACCTTTATAAACATTTATTGTGAAACAAAAAAATCTCATATTAGCTATGCTACTACTACTACTACAACAACAACAACAACAACAACAATATAGTTGAAAACACACTCTGAGTTCATCATCTCCTTATCTGGTCAAATACTTCTCTATCTCATGTTTCATGATTATTAATCCTCTGGAATAGTGGTTGGTCATTGAGTTGATCAAAGTTTCTATCTTTAAAAAACTGTCATAAAGATATCATTTCTAAAATATAAAGGAACTTAATTCAAATTTATAAGGAAAAGAGCCATTCTCTAACTGATAAATTGTCTAAAGATATTAAGAAAGGGGCAGCTGTATGGCTCAGTGGATTGAAAGCCAGGCCCAGGGATGAAAGGTCCTGGGTTCAAATCTGTCCTCAGACACGTCCTAGCTGTGTGACCCTGGGCAAGTCACTTGACCCCCATTACTTAGCCCTTACCACTCTTCTGCCTTGGAACCAATACATAGTATTGATTCCAAGATGGAAAGTAAAAGTTTTAAAAAAAATAAAGATATTAAGAGGAAATTCTCCAGAGAAGAAACCTAGATTATTTGATAATCATATAAAAATACTCCAAATCATTACCAATCAGAGAAGTTCAAGTTAAGGAAATTATAAGATTCAACCTCATACCCAATAGAGGGGCAAAGATAACAAAAATGGATTATGAATGTTAGAGAGACTGTGGGGAAAAGGGCACATTTATACCCCATTGGTGGACCTTTGAGAGGGTAAAATCATTATGGCAAGCAATTTGGAATTATATACCAAAAGTTACTACACGATGTCTGTCCTTATACCTTGCTAGGCCTAAACCCAAAAGAGGTCAAAGAAAGGGGGAAAAAGTCTTTTATGAACAAATAATATTTAAAGCACCTTGTTTGGTGGTGGCAAAACACTGGAAACTAAGAGCATATCTATCAATTGCGGTACGGTTTAATAAGTTGTGGTATAGGAATGTGATGGGATATTATTGTGCTATAAGAAATAAGGGAAAATGATTTAAAAAAGGCATGGAAAGATGCTATGAACTGATTCAGAGGGAGTTAAGCAGAATCAGAAGAACCAATTTTACTATAGCATCAATGTTATAAAAGCAAACAATTCTGAAGACTTTATAGTTGAAAAGTGAATGGTAAAAAGAAAACAACTTATACAATAATAAACACTATAAAAACAAATAATTTTGAAAGAAAATATTGTGTTCAAAACAATAATAATGCCAGAGGACAAATGATGAAGCATACTATCAGTTTCAGAGAGGTAATCCATTTAGTGTATAGAATGAGACATACGATTGCTATATATAGCAACTGGAGAAATGTTTTCTTTGAGTACATCTAGTTATAAGAAATTGATCATTTTTCCCCATGGGCTGAGAGATGGAAGGAAGAAAATAGATCTCTTCTATTATTTTTTTTTAAAATAGAAAGGTAGAGGGGCTAGAGATATTAAATGTTGCATACACATTACATTGAAGTACTAAAGAAATAGCAATTGAATTATCATGGGAATGTGGGGCAGTGGCAAGAATCTTGAATTGTTTTCCCCAGAGAAACTTAGTTCAATTTTTAATGAATTGCTTATTTTATGTAATCTTATGCAAGTTTCTTCACATTTCTATGTCACAATTTTCTCTTCTGTAACATGAAGGTTTAGACTAGATGTACACTAAAATTGCTTCCAACCCTAAATAGATGAGCACAAGATTTGAAGGTCCGCATCACCCACCAGGTTGTATACAATGCTTTTTTGAGGAAGTACTAAGGAAAGACACAAAAAATTCAGAGTAGGCTTAGGTTAATGATACCTGCTTTGTGACATGATGAGAGGCAGCTTAAAATATAGCTTAAAATATCTGTGCAATATTGGGTTGCTGCCAATCCCTGTTTTATGTCAGTGGCATCTGATTCTGCCACTTTCTTTGGCACTACATCTGTTACAATATATGCTAATGCCTTGTGAATTCTGTCTTATGCACTCCTTCTTCTTAATAACACAGTCTTCATTGTGTTAATTAGCACGGTCTTCACAGGATTATAGCTTTAGAACTGGAAAGGATGTGAAAGACTACATAATCTAAGTTTTTCATTTTATAGAACAGGAAACGGAGACCTGGGGTGGTTAAATGACTTGTCTTAGTTCAGATAGGTAATACATGTAAGAAGTCAGATACAAACCCAATTCTCTAACCATTAATTCATTGTATTTTTTACTGAATTATTCTGCCTCCTGAAAAGGGTGATTTTCTCTTACTTTAGGACATGGCATTTCCATCCTGAGGGAATAAATTAAATCCAGTCCTCTCACTAACACTCTCTAACACCTTTATTTCTTTTGAGTACATCACCATCTTTTTTTTGTGTGTGTGTAGCTGTTTCTTCACAACCCTACTTTAGGCCTTCATTACCTCTTGCCTCAACTCCTGCAATAATTTCCTACTTAATCTCCTTAATTCCCACGTCTCATATCTATTTATCTATCTAGCTCTCTAATCTATTATGCACATAGTTGACAAAATTTATCAGGACTAAGTCAATTTTCTCTTCGAGCAGATTCAGATAGCCTCTAGAAGGACACAAACTCCTTTGTTATCATTTAGGACCTTTTGGAATCTAATTCAAACCTATCTTTTAAGACATATTTCATATTACTCTCCCTCAAGCATTTTACAGTCTAGCCACAATGGCCAACTGGTTCTTCCCTATACCTAACATTTTTTCTACTGTCTTTGGGACTTTGCAAAAGTGCTTTTCCCTGACACCTAAGACTGAAATAAGGGGCATCCTCACCTCCATCCCTTGGAATTTCTAGCTCCATTCACAATCCAACAAAATTTGAACCTCCTACATGAGGCTGTTCCTGATTCTTTCAATTATTATATCACACCCCCAAATGATTTAGACTTACTCTATATGTTTATTGATTTACTTGTGAGCATGCTATCCCTTTTCCAGAAGAATGTATACTCCTTCAGTGCAGTGACTATTTTCAATCTGTGTTTTGCATCCATAGCACATAGTGTGGTGTCTCATACTTAGTAGGGACCATTTAAACGTTGAATTTCAGTGAAACAAAGATATTTATCACCTTCATCTTTTGATTTTTGAGTTAGAACATCTTAAGTTGTTTTCCAATGAGTTTTTATTTGTTTGACCATCTTTTGTATTTTCATTCCTTTTTAGATTTTCTTGAATTCTGTCTTCCCATTCAGGCTTATTCTTTCTTTCATCAATTTCTTCATGTAGCCCACAGCATTACTGAGTGTAATCTGATCGATCTGAATTAAGATACACTTAGGAAATAAATAAAAACCTGATAAAATGTAGATAGCATTACATTTTAAAGTTGTCAATATTCAGCCTTCAGGGATTCTTACATACATTTTAATGGCCTTTTGTTTCTATTTTGAATTTCACATCACTGTAAATTTGTATTCAATCCTCAATCTAATTTTTGTTTAATTTGAAGTTCTCATTACATCCTTTTAGCTATTATTTTGATTTTAGTTTTTGTGTTTGTGTATGGTACCTTCTATTGTGCCTATATTAATCTATGAAAAAATTTGTGATAAGTTCTGGGACTCACTCACTATGAATTCTGAGTCGTTCTGTGTCCTACATGTTAGTACTTATCATGATCAGTTATCATACTTAATGTCAATATGTTCTGTTTCTAGATCTATAGTTCATTTTCCCCCTTACCACTTTTGGGAATTGACAATCATTATGTATCCATACATTTTCTCTCTTGGAGTAGAATACACACTTAGGAAGCATACTTTTTTTTTTGCCTTTCCCCACTGGTTTACATATACACTGGCATCCCTGTGGTAAAATGTATCCATGATTCTCTTTAATTTCTCTTTCTGAGGTGACATGTACTTTCCATCTCTCTCCTCCTCTCCATTAGAGTCCCTCTCTTAGATTATTCTTATCTTATTTATGATATTTTCTTAGAAGCTAAACTATTACTCTCCTTCCTCTGTTTGCCTTCAGGCTAATGCAGGTGTACACTCTACTCACTCCTTCTCTTTTCCTGATCAACCAATACTTTATCTCATTAAATACTTTTTGTCTCTTGATGACCTATTTTTATTCTTTCTTATACATTTATTGGTCAGCTAAGGTGGCGCAGTGGATAAAGCATTGGTCCTGGAGTCAGGAAGGCCAGAGTTCAAATTCATCTTCAGACACTAACTGTGTGACACTCTTCTCTTGTTTTTTGGAAAATTGATTGATATATTATTTAAATATTTAATTATTTAATGCTTTAAAAAATCAATAATCTATCTTATATCTTAGCTACACATCCTTTGTCAATTCTACTGTTACTGTATATCACCCTAAGGGGCAGGGATTGTGTAATTATCCTAAAAGTTCAAAGTCTAGGATCTTTTAAAGCAATTTTAGGAAAAGATAATTGCCAATACTGTGGACCAGGAAAGCAGATCTTCTGGAGAGGATGCTGTAAGGATGCTTGCAGAAATCAAACAGTTCATTACGAAATTCAGAGTGAACTTTTGGATATAATTAACTGAAATGGGGGGGGGGTGTTGTAGTTTGAGTTTTCTGTTTTCCTGATTGTAAGCATTTATGCCAAAAAAGGAAATGTCCCCTAATGGTTCTTTGTCAATGCACCTATCAATCATTTTTCACTCCCCTTCTCTTTTTTTTTATTACCCAAATTCTAGTAACTCTCTCCATGAAATGTACAATATCTTTTGAGCTCTTATGCATCTTGGTGATGAAATTCTAAATGTATAGACTCCATATGTGAAATGATTCACTGGAGAAATTGACATGTTAATCTCCAAGACAACCAAAATTGGGGAGACTTTAAATGCTGGCCTCCTAAAGAATCAGAGCAAGGAATTGCATGAATTATCTGTCTAGGGGATCTCCATATGGGAAGGATTCAACATAGTGTAAATCTTGAAATCTCTCAGACTTGTGAATGCTAAAAATTTCCCCATCAGGGGATTCTTAATTGGAACAAATTCCCTACTGAGAAACATTCCCCATTTTGATGTGAGAACTTGCCAGGATCAGAAATGGGAGGACCTCTACTCCAACTGTACTTAAGACTGCTTTAGGGGAGAAAACTCCTTGCTATGGGAGGACCCCTACTTTACCCATACTTAAGACTGCTTTAGGAGAGAAAACTTGCTAAACAATGGAAGTACTTGGACCCATGCTTATAATAAGGCAAGGAGTTCTTTGAGCCAGGCCTGTTTTTAGAATTGATACAATGGGATGCTAGGTACCTAAAAGGGTCAGGCAAGTTTTCTCTTGATGAGATTAGTTGACTCAGCTGTGTTTTCAATGGTTCAGACTTACTAATGAAATTAGTCGACACAGCAGCATTTTTTTCTGACTTACTAAAGAGATTAATCTACTCAGCTGTGAATTCAAAATGGGCTGTCTTTTGGAAAGTGTCTACAGTGATTGGTAGATGTAGGGACTTAGGGGAGGTGACATGGGAGAAAAACCCCTATATAAGAAAAAGCAGAATCTCTTGAGGATATATCCTTTTGGAGAAATCCTTTTGGAGGATCTCTGATGAGGGTCACTTGGGAAGAATCTCTTGAGAGAGGCTCTGGAGAAGGGAAACTCTTGGAGGACAATCTCTAAGGAGGTCTCCCTGGAGCTCCTCTAAGGGGACTCTGTCCCTCTGGAGGCTCTGGAGAGAGGCCCTTTGGAACAGTCTCTGGCTAGAAGGCTCTCTGGTGAAGTCAGCTGAGATGGAGCTGGCCTGGTGTCACTAGAATCCTTGCTTAGGCAGATCTTGTGGTGAGTGTTAAAAAACTGACTGATTTCTCTCTTAAGACTCAGGTCTAGGCCATATTGGCTTGAGGCCCTTCATACTTATTTCCTTTTTTCTCTCTTTCTCTCTTTTCTTTAATTCCACATTTGTATTAATTAAAATCTTTATAAAACCCAGTTGACTTGGGTATTTGAATAATTGGGAATATTTCCCTGGCGACCACCTTATATTTGATTTAAAACCAAGACACTGTAGTGAAGCATATTTTCTGCGGTCAAATTTACTCACCCTCTCTTATATCTATCACAATTTATATCTTCCACCATTTTAACTCACTATAGTTTAAGACATCAACCATTTTAAATCTCACAATAGGAACCAGAGTCATGTCTCAGATGGTCTGATACAGGCATGACATGATGCTTTGTTGGCACCACAGAAGCTAGACAGTATGTCACATGAAAGTCATTGGCCAATGGAAGGATCCAGGGAGAGGAGCTTAGGTTCAAAAAGGCAGCATGGGAAGCTGTCACTTTTTTTGCTTCACTACCTCTCTCAGGGCTGACTGGGCATGGGGAGAGGACCACATTGGGCTGGAATCGGGGTCTGTATAATTGAAAATCTGTTACCCCCAAAAAGAACTACATTTCCCAGGAGTCCTGTCATTACATACTTACTTTAGATAGGGGATATTAGGCTGGGACATGGAAGGTCCCAGCTTTTTTTACTTCCTGTACCGAGCTTGGTGGTGGTAAGGCAGGTGTTTGAACTGATAAATGTAGTTCTTTTTTAGGGCAACAGATTTTCAATTATACAGGTCCTCATCCTACTTAAGTTAGAAAGGCTAGAAGTCTTATTTCTCCCTTATTCTCTCTTTACTAAAAATGCTTGTAAATTTAGTATAAGCCTTCAAGATTAATTTTTAGTATTTTATTCTGTGTCAATTGATAAAACAATTTTCAATTGGTCTAGCACAGAGTACTATGTATACAGTAGGCACATCAAGTTTTAGAATAATGAGTGTTTTGCTGATGGATCTGATTCCAAGCTCTTGAAAGTTGATTGCCTCACATTACCAGTAAGGAAATCCTCAGATGAAGAAAATGAAGATATATGACACTGACCTTTGGAAACACAGGCTATGTCTATTAGGTTGGTAGGTGGCATGATGGATTAGCTGAATGACCCTAAGGAAATCACTTAACTTTTCTTGTCAGTTCTGTTCACCTTGTTTTCCTCAACTGTAATATAGCAATAATAATAGGAAATACCTAATATTATTGGTCTGAATATTAAATTAAATAAATAAATAAGATAAAAAATATGTAAGAGGACTTCTATAACTTACTATTGTTATTAGTAAATTTAAAAATGCTCTATAAAATCTTATGCATTGGATTAACTTCATAGATGATTTAGAACATATGAACTGGACAATGGAATCTATTACTTAATTGAGCCATAGATGAAAGGGATTTTAAAGCCTATAATCCAAACTACCCTTCCATCTCCTTTTTAAAGATGAAAAACAGGATAAAGCAGATAAAGTGAATAAATTGACCTGTGTAGGGTTGTATGACTAATAAATGGGATGAGATTCAACCAAGGCCTTCTACAATGCTCTTTCCACTTATATGAGCTGAAAAAAATTAAGCTGATTGAAATATGATGGATTCCTTTATAGTACTGAGATGCTCTTAAAACCTTATGTAGTGGCCTAGGACATTAGTGGAACTAAAGAAATTACACTTAATTTTCAATTTTTCCCAAACACAAACCTGGGCTATTATTAATAAAAAAGTCTATGAAAGAGTTTTGAGTCAGTTTGAGATAACTTTGCTCCAAGGCTCTTTGGAGCAAGGAGAAGATAAAAATGGTTTTAGGACTTTTACAGAGTAGCTCCAGAGTCCTTTAGGGAACCATGTTAATTGATTTTAATTTCCTTGATAGTAGCTTTCTTTTCTTTTTTTTTTTTTTTTTTGCTTCCTAATAGAATGTCTTTTACCTGGAGCTTGTTTGATGGTTTTATTAAAAAGGATTGTTTACTTGAACTCTGGGACTCTCATTTGGAACCATTACTGGGACATCCTATAAAGTAGCCTATAGTCTTTATTCTCATGATCAAAATTTATGTATATACCCAGGACTATACTAGGTACTAAAGGGAATTCAGAAAAATATGAAACAATGTCTTATACTATGTCTCAATGCTTAAACTGTGACAATTTAATTGAATAATTACAAAATCTTTAATGCTATATTATGTAATATATTGACAAGCAATTGTGATAGAAGTTCAGAGAAATGAGTGGACTGGCTGCACTTACAATAGAATCTTTTAACATTAGAGATAGGTGGTTCTTTACAACATGGAATATAGAGGAAGCAGCTGGGGAGCTCAGTGTATTGAGAGCCAGGCCCAGAGATGGGAGGTCCTGGATTAAAATCTGACGCCAGACACTTCATATATCTGTGACTGTGGTCAAGTAATTCAACCCCATTGCCTAGCCCTTACCAAAATTCTGCCTTGGAACCAATAGCTAGTATTGATTCTAAGGTGGAAGATAAGGGTTTTTATTTTTTAAAAAATGGAATATAGGATGTTGGAACTGGGAGTATCCTTATGACATGGAATATAATACGTTTGAACCAGAAATAGCCTTAGAGAAGAATAGTAGAGCTGGAAAGGACCTTAAAACACAGAATTTAAAGTATCAGAAACTGATGGCTCCTTAGCACAGAGTTTGTAAGAAACTTGGAATTTCCCAGCTGGTTGTAACCTTGGAATTTAGAGTGTAAATTGTCAGAGCAGAAATAGGACCTTAAAACAGAGAAAGGAGGTCAGGACTAAGACGTGTCTTGGAATATAGAAATCACACTGTCAACACTGGAAGCAACTTTAAAACACTGAATGTAGAGTTCTGAGCTCTCTTTTCATCAAAAATCTAAGTGCTTTCCTGTAAGTCTTTGAACATGTTATGCTATCAGTGAAGCACTTGGGTCCTATTAATGATTCTAAGCTTTTTATTCTATCTTCCAAGGTGCAATTCCTTTCAAAGCCTTGATCCCTTCCTCTCTGGGCTAGGAATATTATTCTTTCTAGTTGATGATAACTAACTCTCTCTAACTAATCTACTTTATTGTTCTCTTTAGTTAACGAATCATTCAACAAATATGCAATTTCACAAACATTCAGCACCTACTATGTTCCAGTTACAGACGGGGCAAAAACAAAACAAAACAAAAAAATGAAATGGTCCCTTATCCTTACCTCAAGAGGCTAATTTTCTTTTTTTTTTTTTTTCACTTGCACATGATGATTTTATTAAGATGATAGAGTATTTTTATTTGCCATGAAATCTCAGTTCCACAATTTTTTTTTTTAAATATATTTTATTTGGTCATTTCCAAGCATTATTCGTTAAAGACATAGATCATTTTCTTTTCCTCCCCCCCCCAACCCCCCATAGCCGACGCGTAAGTCCACTGGGCATTAGATGTTTTCTTGATTTGAACCCATTGCTTTGTTGATAGTATTTGCATTAGAGTGTTCATTTAGAGTCTATCCTCTGTCATGTCCCCTCAATCTTTGTATTCAGGCAGTTGCTTTTTCTCGGTGTTTCCACTCCCATAGTTTATCCTTTGCTTATGAATGGTGTTTTTTTCTCCTGGGTCCCTGCAAGTTGTTCAGGGACATTACACCACCACTAATGGAGAAGTCCATTACGTTCGATGATACCACAGTGTGTTTGTCTCTGTGTACAATGTTCTCCTGGTTCTGCTCCTCTCGCTCTGCATCACTTCCTGGAGGTTGTTCCAGTCTCCATGGAACTTCTCCACTTTATTATTCCTTTTAGCGCAATAGTACTCCATCACCAACATATACCACAGTTTGTTCAGCCATTCCCCAATTGATGGGCATCCCCTCATTTTCCAGTTTTGGGCCACCACAAAGAGCGCAGCTATGAATATTTTTGTACAAGTCTTTGTGTCCATTATCTCTTTGGGGTACAGACCCAGCAGTGCTATGGCTGGGTCAAAGGGTAGATATTCTTTTGTCGCCCTTTGGGCATAGTTCCAAATTGCCCTCCAGAATGGTTGGATCAGTTCACAGCTCCACCAGCAATGAATTAATGTCCCTACTTTGCCACATCCCCTCCAGCATTCATTACTTTCCTTTGCTGTTCTGTTAGCCAATCTGCTAGGTGTGAGGTGATACCTCAGAGTTGTTTTGATTTGCATCTCTCTGATTATAAGAGATGTAGAACACTTCTTCATGTGCTTGTTAATAGTTTTGATTTCTTTATCTGAGAACTGCCTATCCATTTCCCTTGCCCATTTATCAATTGGAGAATGGCTTGATTTTGTGTACAATTGATTTAGCTCTTTATAAATATGAGTAATTAAACCTTTGTCAGAGGTTTCTATGAAGATTTTTTCCCAATTTGTTGTTTCCCTTCTGATTTTAGTTATATTGGTTTTGTTTGTACAAAAGCTTTTTAGTTTGATGTAGTCAAAATTATTTATTTTACATTTTGTGATTCTTTCTATATCTTGCTTGGTTTTAAAGCCTTTCCCCTCCCAAAGGTCTGACATGTATACTATTCTGTGTTTACCCAATTTACTTATGGTTTCCTTCTTTATGTTTAAGTCACTCACCCATTTTGAATTTATCTTGGTGTAGGGTGTGAGGTGTTGATCTATTCCTAGTCTCTCCCACATTGTCTTCCAATTTTCCCAGCAGTTTTTATGAAATAGTGGATTTTTGTCCCAAAAGCTGGGATCTTTGGGTTTATCGTATACTGTCTTGCTGAGGTCGCTTTCCCCCAGTCTATTCCACTGATCTTCCTTTCTATTTCTTAGCCAGTACCAAATTGTTTTGATGACTGCTGCTTTGTAATATAGTTTTAGGTCAGGGACTGCAAGGCCCCCATCATATGTGTTTTTTTTCATTATTTCCCTGGATATCCTTGATCTTTTGTTCTTCCAAATGAACTTTGTTATGGTTTTTTCTAAATCAGTGAAGAAGTATTTTGGTAGTTCAATGGGTATGGCACTAAATAGATAAATAAGTTTGGGTAGGATGGTCATTTTTATTATATTGGCTCGTCCTATCCATGAGCAGTTAATGTTTTTCCATTTGTTCAAGTCTAGTTTTAGTTGTGTGGCGAGTGTTTTGTAGTTGTGTTCATATAGTTCCTGTGTTTGTCTTGGGAGGTAGATTCCTAGGTATTTTATTTTGTCTAAGGTGATTTTGAATGGGATTTCTCTTTCTAGTTCTTGCTGCTGAGCTGTGTTGGAGATATATAGAAAAGCTGATGATTTATGTGGGTTTATTTTGTATCCTGCAACTTTGCTAAAGTTGTTGATTATTTCAATTAGCTTTTTGGTTGAATCTCTAGGATTCTTTAAGTAGACCATCATGTCATCCGCAAAGAGTGAAAACTTGGTCTCCTCCTTGCCTATTTTGATGCCTTCAATTCCTTTATCTTCTCTAATTGCTACTGCTAGTGTTTCTAGTACAATGTCAAATAGTAGAGGTGATAATGGGCATCCTTGTTTCACTCCTGATCTTATTGGGAATGCATCTAGTTTATCCCCATTGCAGATGATATTAGCTGTTGGTTTTAGATATATACTGTTTATTATTTTTAGGAATGACCCTTCTATTCCTATGCTTTCTAGTGTTTTTAATAGGAATGGGTGTTGTATTTTATCAAAGGCTTTTTCTGCATCTATTGAAATAATCATGTGATTCTTGCTAGTTTGCTTGTTGATGTGGTCAATTATGTGGATGGTTTTCCTAATGTTGAACCAGCCCTGCATCCCTGGTATGAATCCTACTTGATCATGGTGAATGATCCTTCTGATCACTTGCTGGAGTCTTTTTGCTAGTATCCTATTTAAGATTTTTGCATCTATATTCATTAGGGAGATTGGCCTATAGTTTTCTTTCTCTGTTTTTGACCTGCCTGGTTTTGGAATCAGTACCATGTTTGTGTCGTAAAAGGAGTTTGGTAGAACTCCCTCTTTGCTTATTATGTCAAATAGTTTGTATAGTATTGGGATTAACTGTTCTCTGAATGTTTGATAGAATTCACAGGTGAATCCATCAGGCCCTGGGGACTTTTTCTTAGGAAGTTCTTTGATGGCTTGTTGGATTTCAATTTCTGATATGGGATTATTTAGGAATTCTATTTCCTCTTCTGTTAGTCTAGGCAGTTTGTATTTTTGTATATATTCATCAATTTCTCCTAAATTGGTGTATTTATTGCCATATAATTGGGCAAAGTAATTTCTAATGATTGCCTTAATTTCCTCCTCATTGGAGGTGCTGTCCCCCTTTTCATCTTTAATGCTGTGAATTTGCTTTTCTTCCTTCCTTTTTTTAACTAGATTGACCAGTACCTTGTCTATTTTGTTTGTTTTTTCAAAGTACCAGCTTCTTGTCTCATTTATTAAATCAATAGTTCTATCACTTTCGATTTTATTAATTTCTCCCTTAATTTTTAGGATTTCTAATTTGGTTTTCTGCTGGGGGTTTTTAATTTGATCGCTTTCCAGTTTTTTCATTTGCATTTCCAATTGATTGATCTCTGCTCTCCCTTGTTTGTTAATATAAGCATTCAGGGATATGAATTTACCTCTGATTACCGCTTTGGCTGCATCCCAAAAGGTTTGAAAGGATGTTTCGCCATTGTCATTTTCCTCGATGAAATTATTAATTGTTTCTATGATTTCTTCTTTAACTAAACGGTTTTGGAGTATCATATTGTTTAATTTCCAATTGGTTTTAGATTTGGTTTTCCATGTACCATTACTAATCATTATTTTTATTGCCTTGTGATCTGAGAAGGCTGCATTCATTATTTCTGCTTTTCTGCATTTGTGTGCCACGTTTCTGTGACCTAATGTATGGTCAATTTTTGTGAATGTGCCATGTGGTGCTGAGAAGAAGGTGTATTCCTTTTTATCCCTATTTATTTTTCTCCATATGTCTATTAATTCTAATTTTTCTAAGATTTCATTCACTTCTTTTACCTCTTTCTTATTTATTTTTTGATTTGATTTATCTAAATTTGATAATGGTTGGTTTAAGTCTCCCACTAGTATGGTTTTATTGTCTATTTCTTCCTTCAATTCTCCTAGTTTCTCCATTAGAAATTTGGGTGCTATATTATTTGGTGCATACATATTGATTAATGATATTTCCTCATTGTCTATAGTCCCTTTTAACAAAATATAATTACCTTCCCTATCCCTTTTGATCAGGTCTATTTTTGCATTGGCTTTATCAGATATCATGATTACCACTCCTGCCTTCTTTCTATCAGTTGAAGCCCAGAAGGTCTTACTCCATCCTTTAATTCTGACCTTGTGGGTGTCAACCCGCCTCATGTGTGTTTCTTGAAGACAACATATGGTAGGGTTTTGGATTCTAATCCATTCTGCTATTCGTCTACGTTTTATGGGTGAGTTCATCCCATTCACGTTCAAAGTTATGATTGTCATTTGTGGACTCCCTGGCATTTTGATTGCCTTCCCTAATTCTAACCTTTTCTTCTTCGGCTCTACCTTTTAGTCCAGTGATTTACTTTGAAACAGTCCCCCTTGTCCCCTCCCTTGATGTTTCCCTTTTTAGTCCCTCCCTTTTTGTTCCCTCCCCCTCCCCCCTCTCTTACCCTCCCTTTTTGTTCTCCCTCTCCCCCTCCCCCCCTTGGTTTTCCCTTCTCCTTACCCTTGTTGGGTAAGATAGAATTCAAGGTCCCAATGGATCTGGAGGTTTTTCCCTCTCAGAGCTGCTTTCCCTGAGATTGAGGTTTAAGTAACCCCCCCCCCTCTCTTCCTCTCCTTCTTATAGGAGTTTTCTTCCCCTCCCCTTCCCATGTGAATCTTTGTGTGAGAATGATTATTCTATTTGGTCTTTCTTTACCCCCTATTTATACATTACATTTTCCCCACATGTTAGTATACATAGGTTGATATAAATGTAGTCCTTATAGAAGAGAGTTTGAGTAAAAGAAGAAGATAACATTTTCCCCTTTCCTTAATATTTACCTTTTCAGGTATTCCTTGCTCTTTGATTTTCGGTATCAAACTTTCCACAGAGCTCTGGTCTTTTCTTTGCAAAAAGTTGGAAGTCTTCTATTTTGTTGAATGCCCATACTTTCCCTTTGAAGTATATAGTCAATTTTGCTGGGTAGCTGATTCTTGGTTGGAGACCCAGCTCTCTTGCCTTTCTGAAGATCATGTTCCATGCCTTACGATCATTCAGAGTAGAACTTGCAAGGTCTTGGGTGACCCTGATTGGCATTCCTTTATATCTAAATTGTCTTTTTCTGGCTTCCTGTAGGATTTTTTCTTTTGTTTGATAGCTTTGGAATTTGGCAATTACATTCCTGGGAGTTGTCTTTTGGGGGTTTAGTGTAGAAGGTGTTCTGTGAGCTCTGTCAGTGGCTGTATTGCCCCCTTGTTCTAGAATCTCTGGGCAATTTTCTTTGATTATATCTTGTATCACCATGTCCAGTTTGGTGTTTATTTCTGGCTTATCTGGGAGTCCAATTATTCTTAAATTATCCCTTCTCCCCCTATTTTCCAGATCTATCACCTTGTCGGTGAGATGTTTTATGTTCTCTTCTAATTTCTTGGTATTTTGGCTTTGCTTTATTGATTCTTGCTCTTTTACACGATCGTTGTCTTCCAGCTGCCTGATTCTGGCCTTTAAAGCCTGGTTTTCTTTTACAGTTTGGTCAAACTGGTTTTGTAGATGCGTGAATTTCTTTTGCATTATTTCCAACTTTTCCTCCCAGAAGGCTTCCATCTTTTTGGTCATTTCTGATTCAAATTCTTCATAGGTTTGTGGAGAGTTTCCATTTCCTTTGGAAGGTTTTGGAGCATTTTCTTTTATATTATCTTCTGTCTGCTCTGTATTTTGTATTTTGGCTCCATAGAATGTGTCCAAAGTCGCCCCTTTCTTCTTATTTTTCTTGGTATTTTGGGGCTTCTGTGGTTCTGTGGAGTTTGTCATCTCTGAATGTGGAGGATTAGTTTTTCTTGTCTCTTTCTGGTGTTCAGAGGCAGTCCTGGGCAGATAGTTCTATGGGCTTTCCCTGGGTTGAACTGAATATGCCTCACTGGAACTGGAATGGAAGGGTCGGACCACGAGGCCACACTCTCCCCCCGGCTCGCTTTCCGGAAGTTGCCTTCAGAATCGCTGGCCGTGAGGCTGTTTCGTCGGCCTGCGGGGGGATGGGCTGCCGCTTCCCCAAGCTCCGAGAGCACAGACTTTCACTGAGACTTGGATAGCAGGATCCAGCCCGTGAGGCTGTCTTGCCCGCCCTGAGGGTTGCTGTTGTTTTGACCAGCTCTCTGCAGCGGAAGCCCCAGGCAGTAACTTTCACCGGGACTGTAGAAGGCCCTGAGGGTTGTTGTTTCCGAGGACCCTGCTCTCTGAGCCGGCCGGGCTGCGGCTTCCGGGAGCCTTGGACTCTGCGCTCCTACCCCTGAGGTCCGAGTGATCTCGGGTTCTGGCTTTTAAGGGGAGCCGTACCTTTTGAACCGGGTCCAGGTTCAGGAGGAGGGTTCCCAGGGTCTGTGCTGTTAATCGTTTTGAATTTCGGCGCCTTAGGAGCTTATCGTTTGAGATTGGTCGGGAAGGGTTTTCCGGAGATCTGAGCTTTAGCTTTCTCTAAGCCGCCATCTTAACCGGAAGTCCAAGAGGCTAATTTTCTTTGGAAAAGCATCTGCTGTGGGTTCTAGCCTTGGGCTCTCATATGATCCTCCTTCAGGGTCTATTTAGTTCAATCTCTTCATTCTGCAAATGAAGAAATGAATAACTAGCAAAGTTAAGTGACTTGCCCAGGGTTACACAGATGATAGTGACCAGAGCAAGGACATGAATTCAGGTCCTCTAATTACAGAGTCAATCAGTCAGTCAACAAACATTTATTAAGTATGTACTATGTATCTAGCAGGTTGTACTGGTGGTAAAAGAGAGGCAAAAGACAGTAACTGCCCTCAAAAAGTTCCATACTGCTTCCTCAAAATAATTTTATTTCCTACATTGAAAATACCTTAATTTCTTCTTATAATTAATTATGTTTAAGTACATTAGCACCCACTATCTCAGGAGTACAATCTTTTCTACCATCTTACGTCTGTGGCAGAGTATACCTTTTGGCTTCTCAAATGTCTAGTTATCTGTTATCCATGCAGTTGGAGAGAAGACAACGTTTTCTTCCTGGTGGAGAGTCAGGCGCTGAAGAGACTAGTCATTGGTCAAAGTCTTTCTTCACTTCTTTCACTTGCATGGAGGACATGGAACTTTAATTGGGGGTTGGGGAGGGTAAGATTTCAATAGTATGATTTTTATATTAGTATTGTAGTGAATGAAAGGTTTGGTCTTTCAGTATTGTAAAAGGAAAAGAGTGGAGAACCTCCCTTCTCAAAGCAGGGTTCAAGGGAGACAACAGATGTAAAGGAGAAAAGGTTTGGGATGGTAAAGGGAACAGAACCTAGGAGAGGATAGCTGATGTTTAGGGTTGGCTCAGAGAGAGGAGAGGGGGTTTGAAGATTTTCCCCCTTCTGCTTTCCCTCCTTAGCTATGGCTGCTCTCCCAGATTCACTCTTGTCCCTCTTGTCCCCCCTCCACTACTAGATACCAAATCCTTTCTTCTTAGGAAGATGTCTCTCCCCTTGATCTATTCACTCACACCTAATTCACAGCCTTGGGAAAACATAACTACTTTGATTTCACTTAACTCCATCAGGGTAATTCAAAGGAATAACTGGCAGGGGAAAGAATGGGAAAGGAAAGTGGGAAAAAGGGGTTCCTGTCTCTATCTAAAACCCTTTTCCCTCCCTCCTCAAGTTGGGAGGAGCTCAGGCTTTGGCAGCCTGAGCCCTCTGAGAGATAATCTTGTTGGCTGACCCTGGGTTTGGCCTCCCAGGGCAACAGGAGCTGAGGTAAAGTCTGACAGAGATTAAAATGCCTTTTCTCAGGTTTTTCTTCAACAGTCTTTTTCAACTGGGAAATGTTAGGGGTAAGGATTTCCAGTCACAAGCAGGAAAAGGTGGGTAACCCTCAGGAGAAAGTCTTATTTAACCTTCTCTCTTTGGCTTCTCCAGACTGAGAGACAAACTGCTCTACCAGGCAGAATCTTATCCTCCTCCAGATTCCCCCCTCCTGGGGCCCCTCCCCCATCAAGGTAATCAGTTCCACACATTCTCCAGCCTGGCACTTTTTCTCTAGTGCCAGCCTCTGTCACAGTATTGAGAGAGCTCAATTACTCTTTTTTGTGTGTTGCACCTTCTGTGACTAGATCAGAGAAGGTGCTGAATGTTTGTAAAATTGCAAATGTGTGGAATGATCAATTAACTATAGAAAACAATATAGTTAGGGCATCTATAATACTCAGTTTCTGGATACTGAACAGGGAGCATGAGGGGATGAACAGTTTGCTGAATTAGAAGTTAAGAGACCTAGATCTTTCAGTATTAGCTGGCTAACACTAAACAAGTTACTTCTGTGCTTTATTCCCTCATTTCCTCATTTCTAAAATAAAATTATATACCTAGCTCACATAGAAGTTGAAAATCAAGGCCTGAAATTATTTATCTTGGGCTATTTAGAGAAAGGTGGTTTAAAAGGCTCTGGCATACTCTCAAATTATATTTATAGCCCAGCCCCCCTACATAAAGTTGGGGAATTGAAGCACAGTAATGACTCACTTTTCTGGCATCAATGAGGAGACTCACTTTTTTCTACATTCATTGTAGAGTAGAAGAGTATCCTAAAGAGGGAGTATCTTGCAGACACTAGTCCTTATAAATAAGCTTGAGAAGCAAGGTTTTACAGATTTTACGAGCCAGCATCCCAGGCTTTTGCTCTTTACTTAGATTTATAAAAGCAATCTCAATAAATTCCATCCTACCTCTTTCAATAATAATCAAATTTAATTAAATTTAAAATAATAATTAAAATTAAGATATTTCCTATTAACTGGTAAAATAAAGATTCCTCTATGATATAAGGGAATAGCAAAAAACCTAAGACAATAGTTTTAGCCAAGTTGTGGGCTATAAATTTAATCCACAAAAATGAATAGCATTTTTATATAATAAAATCCAAAAAGTGTATACAGAAATGGAAATAATTGAAAATAATTTTAGAATGCATAAAATACTTGAGTCAATATAAAAATGTACATTCATTTATAAAGATTAATTTATTAACTACTCTATAAAGAAATAACATATTGTTGAAATACTATTAAGTACTTATGATTGAATCATACAAATAGTTGGTTCACAGTTTTAATGCTGTACCCTTGAAAGTATCAAAGGGTTTCTTTATTTTTTGTTTTTCCTTTGTTAAAATGGAAGCTTCTTTTTTTTTTAAAAATTTTATTTGGTCATTTCCAAACATTATTCATTGGAAACAAAGATCATTTTCTTTTCTTCCCTCCCCTTTCCCCTCCCACCACCTCTCCCATAGACCATGCGCAATGCCACTGGGTATCACATGTGTTCTTGATTCAAACCCATTTCTATGTTGTTCGTATTTGTATTAGAGTGTTCATTTAGAGTCTCTCCTCAGTCATATCCCCTCCATCCCTGTAGTCAAGCAGTTGCTTTTCATCAGTATTTTTACTCCCACAGTTTATCTTCTGCTTGTGGATGGTGTTTTTTAGATCCCTGCAGATTGTTCAGGGACATTGCATTGCCACTAATGGAGAAGTCCATTACCTTTGATTGTACCACAATGTATCAGTCTCTGTGTACAATGTTTTCCTGGTTCTGCATCTTTCACTCTGCATCACTTCCTAGAGGTTGTTCCAGTCTCCATGGAATTCCTCCACTTTATTATTCCTTTTAGCACAATAGTATTCCATTAGTAACATATACCACAATTTGTTCAGCCATTCCCCAATTGAAGGGCATCCCCTCATTTTCCAATTTTTGGCCACCACAAAGAGTGCAGCTATGAATATTCTTGTACAAGTCTTTTTCCTTATTATCTCTTTGGGGTACAAGCCCAGTAATTCTATGGCTGGATCAAAGGGCAGACAGTTTTTTATCGCCCTTTGGGCATAGTTCCAAACTGCCCTCCAGAATGGTTGGATTAATTCACAACTCCACCAGCAATGAATTAGTGTCCCTACTTTGCCACATCCCCTCCAGCATTCATTACTTTCCATAGCTGTTATGTTAGCCAATCTGCTAGGTGTGAGGTGATACCTCAGAGTTGATTTAATTTGCATCTCTCTGATTATAAGGGATGTAGAACATTTTTTTCATGTGCTTATTAATAGTTTTGATTTCTTTGGCTGAGAACTGCCTGTTCATGTCCCTTGCCCATTTATCAATTGGAGAATGGCTTTATTTTTTTGTACAATTGATTTAGCTCTTTGTAAATTTGAGTAATTAAACCTTTGTCAGAGGTTTTTATGAAGATTGTTTCCCAATTTGTTGCTACCCTTCTGATTTTAGTTACATTGCTTTTGTTTGTACAAAAGTTTTTTAATTTGATGTAGTCAAAATTATTTATTTTACATTTTGTGACTCTTTCTAAGTCTTGCTTGGTTTTATAATCTTTCTCTTCCCAAAGGTCTGACATGTATACTATTCTGTGTTCACCTAATTTACTTATAGTTTCCTTCTTTATGTTCAAGTCATTCACCCATTTTGAATTTATCTTGGTGTAGGGTGTGAGGTGTTGATCCAAACCTAATCTCTCCCACACTGTATTCCAATTTTCCCAGCAGTTTTTATCACATAGTGGGTTTTTGTCCCAAAAGCTGGGGTCTTTGGGTTTCTCATAAACTGTGTTGCTGAGATCATTTACGCCAAGTCTATTCCACTGATCTTCCTTTCTGTCTCTTAGCCAGTACCAAATTGTTTTGATAACCACTGCTTTATAGTATAGTTTGAGATCTGGGACTGCAAGTACTCCTTCCTTTGCATTTTTTTCCATGATTTCCCTGGATATCCTTGATCTTTTGTTCTTCCAAATGAACTTAGTTATGGTTTTTTCTAATTCAGTAAAGAAGTTTTTTGGTAGTTCAATGGGTATGGCACTAAATAAGTAAATTATTTTGGGTAGGATTGTCATTTTTATTATGTTAGCTCGTCCCACCCATGAGCAATCAATGTTTTTCCAATTGTTTAGATCTAGTTTTAGCTGTGTGGAAAGTGTTTTGTAGTTGAGTTCATATAGTTCCTGTGTTTGTCTCAGCAGATAGATTCCTAAGTATTTTATATTGTCTAGGGTGATTTTGAATGGAATTTCGCTTTCTAATTCTTGCTGCTGAAATGGGTTAGAGATATATAGAAATGCTGATGACTTATGTGCGTTTATTTTGTATCCTGCAACTTTGCTAAAGTTGTTGATTATTTCGACTAGCTTTTTGGTTGATTCTCTAGGATTCCTTAAGTAAACCATCATATCATCTCCAAAGAGTGATACCTTGGTTTCTTCATTGCCAATTTTAATACCTTCAATTTCTTTTTCTTCTCTAATTGCTACTGCTAGTGTTTCTAGTACAATGTTAAATAATAGAGGTGATAATGGGCATCCTTCTTTCACTCCTGATTTTATTGGGAAGGTTTCTAGTTTATCCCCATTGCAGATGATGTTGGCTGATGGTTTTGGATATATACTGTTTATTATTTTTGGGAAAGGCCCTTTTGTTGCTCTACTTTCTAGTGTTTTCAATAGGAATGGGTGTTGTATTTTATCAAAGGCTTTTTCTGCATCTATTGAGATAATCATGTGATTTTTGTCAGTTTGCTTGTTAATATGGTCAATTATGTGCATGGTTTTCCTAATATTGAACCATCCTTGTATTCCTGGTATGAATCCTGCCTGGTCATAGTGGATGACCCTTGTGATGACTTGCTGGAGTCTTTTTGCTAGTATCCTATTTAAGATTTTTGTGTCTATATTCATTAGGGAGATTGGTCTATAGTTTTCTTTCTCTGTTTTTGACCTGCCTGGCTTTGGGATCAGTACCATGTTTGTTTCGTAGAATGAATTTGGTAGAACTCCTTCTTGGCCTATTCTGTCAAATAGTTTGTCTAATATTGGGATTAGTTGTTCTTTGAATGTTTGATAGAATTCATTTGTGAATCCATCTGGACCTGGGGATTTTTTCTTAGGGAGTTCTTTGATGGCTTGTTCAATTTCTTTTTCTGAAATGGGGTTGTTAAGGTAATTTATTTCTTCCTCTTTTAGTCTAGGCAATTTATATTTTTGTAAGTATTTGTCCATATCACCTAGATTGCCATATTTGTTGCCATATAATTGGGCATAGTAGTTTTTAATGATTGCCTTAATTTCCTCTTCATTAGAGGTGAGGTCTCCTTTTTCATCTTGGAAACTGTCAATTTGGTTTTTTTCTTTCCTTTTTTTAATTAGACTGACTAGTACTTTGTCAATTTTTTTTTTAAAGTACCAGCTTCTAGTCTTATTTATTAAATCAATAGTTCTTTGACTTTCAATTTTATTAATTTCTCCTTTGAGTTTTAGGATCTCTAATTTAGTCTTCATCTGAGGATTTTTAATTTGTTCACTTTCTAATTTTTTAAATTTGCATGCCCAATTCATTGACCTCTGCCCTTCTTAATCTGTTAATATATGAACTCAAGGATATAAATTTCCCCCTGAGTACTGCTTTGGCTGCATCTCATAGGTTTTGAAAGGATGTCTCATCATTGTCATTTTCTTCAATGAAGTTATTAATTGTTTCTACTATTTGTTCTTTAACTAACCAATTTTGGAGAATCGTATTTTTTAATTTCCAAATAATTTTTGATTTACATCTCCATATGCCCTTACTAATTATTATTTTCATTGCACTGTGATCTGAGAAAGTTGAATTTATTATTTCTGCTCTTTTGCACTTGTTTGCAATGTTTTTATGCCCTAATACATGGTCAATTTTTGTGAATGTACCATGTGCTTCAGAAATGAAGGTATATTCCTTTTTGTCCCTATTTATTTTTCTCCACATATCTACTAACTCTTATTTTTGTAAGAGTTCATTCACTTCTCTTACCTCTTTCTTATTTGTTTTTTGGTTTGATTTATCTAGTTTGGATAGGGGAAGTTTCAGATCTCCCACTAGTATAGTTTTTCTATCTATTTCGTCCTTGAGTTCCTCTAGTTTCTCCTTTAGAAATTTGGATGCTATGCCATTTGGTGCAAACATGTTGAGTAGAGATATTTCCTCACTGCCTATACTGCCTCTTATCAGGATGTAATTACATTCCCTATCTCTTTTAAATAGATTTATTTTTACTTTGGTTTTGTCGGATATCATGATTGCAACTGCTGCCTTCTTTTTATCAGTTGATGCCCAATAGATTTGGCTCCACCCTCTTACTTTCACCCTATGTGTATCTACCTTTCTTATATGAGTTTCTTGTAGACAGCATATGGTAAGGTTTTGGACTCTAATCCACTATGCTTTTCGCTTGCATTTTATGGGTGAGTTCATTCCATTCACATTCAGAGTTATGATTACTAGCTATGTATTTCTCAGCATTTTGATTTCTGCTCCTTTACCTGCCTTTTCTTCTTTCACTATTTCCTTCTACACCAATGTTTGCTTTTGAACAGTCCCCCTTGTTCCCACCCTTATTTTACTTCCCTTTCTACCCCCCTCCCTATTTATCCCCCCCTTATTTTCCCTGTAGTCTTTCTAAAATTAACCCCCCCACTCCCTCCCTCTCTTATACTGCTTCACTCCCCACCAGACCGTTTGTTACCCTTCTACACCCCTATAGGGTGCAAATCTATTCTCTGTCCCCAATGGATTGGATTGTTTTTCCCTCTTTGAGTCACTTTCAAAGCACATAAAAGTTGAGTATTTCCTGTCTCTGACCTCTTTACCCTTCCAGTGTATTGGTGTTCTCCCCCCTCCCACCATGAGCTTCTTTTTTGACATATAAATTTACCCCCATTTGTTTCTTTTCCCATTTCTTTTAATATTAACCCATTTTAAGCTCTAGTTATATATATATATATATATATATATATATATATATATATATGCATACTCATGCGTACGTACTTTTGCATGCATATATCTATATACCTATTTATTTCTTGTCCTTTCATCCTATACAGTTTGTTGCTGTTCCCTCTAAGTATACTTCTTTTTGCTGCCCAGGTAATAACAACAGTTTTTAAGAGTTACCAATGACCTCTTTTCTTATAGGGATACATATCATTTTAACTTAGTGAGTCTCTTAAAATTTTTTTTGTTTTTGTTTTTCTTTTTTTCCCCTCTTTTTTAATTACCTTTTTATGATTCTCTTGAGTTCTGGGCTTGGACATCAAATTTTCTGTTCAGGTCTGGTCTTTTCTTTACGAATTCTTGAAATTCTTCTATTTTGTTAAATGACCATACTTTCCCCTGTAAGAATATAGTCAGTTTTGCTGGGTAGTTGATTCTTGGTTGTAGACCTATTTCCCTTGCTTTCCAGAATATCGTATTCCATGCCTTTCTTTTTTTCAGTGTGAATGCAGCCAGATCCTGAGTTATCCTCACTGTGGTTCCTTGGTATCTGAATGACTTCTTCTTGGCAGCTTGTAATATCTTTTCTTTGGTCTGATAGTTCTTGAATTTGGCTATAACATTCCTGGGTGTTGTCAGTTGGGGATTAAGTACAGGAGGTGATCTGTGGATTCTATCAATCTCCACTTTTCCCTCTTGTTCAAGGATTTCGGGGCAGTTTTCTTTAATAATTTCCTGTAATGTAATGTCCAGGCATTTTCTTTTGTCATGGTCTTCTGGTAGGCCAATAATTCTTAAATTGTCTCTCCTTGAACGATTTTCTAAATCCTCTGTTTTGTGAATGGGATGCTTCATATTTTCCTCAATTTTTTTCATTCTTTTGGTTTTGTTTTATAGTGTCCTGCTGCCTTGTGAGGTCACTTTATTCTAGTTGTTGTATTCTGGTTCTTAAAGACTGGATTTCATCCTTAGTTTTTTGGTCGTCCTTTTCCTTTTGGTCTGATTTTCTTTGGAGGTCATCTTTCATCTTCTTCACCTCATCTTTCATCTGCTTTGCCTCATCTTACATCTCCTTTGCCTCATTTTCCAGCTGGTTGATTTTGGGTTTCAAGACACTATTTTCTGTTTCCAGATGACTTATCTTAGTTTTTAAGTTCTTTTCCCAATTGTCTTCAGCCTCTCTTAATTGTGTTTTGAATTGCATTTTGAGTTCTTCCAAAGCCTGTATCCAATTCGCTGGGATTTCTGATTTTTCCTTTGCTGGGTCCTCCCCCTCTGTTTTATTCGCTCTTTGCTCATTACCTGTGCAGAAACTGTCTATTGTAATTTCTTTCTTCTTTTCTGTTGTCTGCTTGAGTTTACCCCTTCTTTGCTCCCTGTATTTGGCTGTGCTCTTGCTCCTCTCATTTTGTTTTGGTTTTGGGGTTGTCAGTCTCCCCTCTTGGAGCTTTGTCAGATCTCTTGGTACAGTCTCTAGGGGAGGAATGTTAGCTTCCCTGTCCTCTGGAGGCTTTTGATTGGATTGAGTTCAACTGGGCTGGGCTGTATGTGGTATGAAGCTCAGAGGTTCTGAAGACTCCTGGAAGGCTGGGCCTCCCAGGCTCTCTCCCGTTCTCTCCAGCTTCTTCTCCGCTGTCTGCAAGTGCTTTGCCCGCCTTCCTAAACTCTGAGGAGTTCTGATGGGATTAGATTTAACTGGATTGGTCTGGATGTGCCCCGAGGCAATGGTGAGACTGGAGCCCATTGGAGGGACCCAGCCAAGGCGTTTCTCCCTGGCTTCCTCCCCGCTGTCCAAGCTGGATGCTTCGAGCCCGGCACCCCACTGCTCACAAGGTAGACCCTGCAAACCAGCACCTTTGCCCACTCAGTGGTTCCTGCTGCTGCTGGGGGCTCAGCCCTCTGGGTTGTGGGGGAGGGGTCCTGGGAGCTACCCTCTGCCTTCCCCTTAGCCCTGAGTATTCTTGGATTCCGGCTTTTGGGGGGTGTACCTTTTGATTTGAGTCCAGAAGGAGGGTTCCCCACTTCTGTCCTGTTGTTCAGATTGAATTTCAGTGCCCTAGGAGCATTCAGTCTGTATCGGTTAAGGAAGGGTCTTCCACAAGGTCTGAACTTTTGCTGCTTGCTATGCTGCCATCTTGACTCCACCCCCTCAAAGGGTTTCTTTACATAATTATAGTAAATTAAAAAATTCATATAGAGAAATGAAAGTTCAAGAATATTCAGGAAATAATGAGAAACAAATTAAGAATAAAGTGAAACAGCATTTATATATTTCAAACTATATTTTAATATCAACAAGACCATTTCATATTGGTTAAAAATAGAAAAGAAGATCAATACAACAAACTAGATGAAGGAGAATAATAAATAATTAAATTGAACAACTCATTTCTAATGAATACCAAAACATCAATTATGTAAATAAATTCTTATTTATATAAGTTGCGAAGAAAATTGTAAAACAATCTAGCAGAACCTAAAACAAATATTCTAGAATAAATTAAAAAATGATATACAACCTGAATATTAAAGATCATATCACAAAAGTAGATAATAAGTAAATCATTGTTATGCATAGGATATGGATTCTGAACCAAAGAAAAAGAGATTATGGCAATTGAAAAAGATAAAATGGACAATTCTAATTAAATGAAATGAAAATCTTTTGATTTAATAATACCAATGCATCTCCTATTAGAATAGATAATGCTGATAATACCTAGAATAGGTAATGCTGTTTTATATTAATTTTCAAAATTATTTACTAATTTTAACATTTTTTAAAAATAAAATTTGAATTCCATATTCTCTCTCACCCTCTAGTCCTGCCCTTACTCACTGAGAAGGCAAGCATATGAAACATATTTCCACATTATCCATATTAGAAAAAAGCAAGAAAAATAAAGTGAGATAATTATACTTCAATTTTTATTAAAAATTAATCAATTCTCTCTGGAGGTATATGGGCATTTTTCACCATGATTCCTTTGGAACTGACTTGGATTATTGAATTGCTCAGAGTACTTAAGTCTTTCACTTCACTTTTCATCAGTTCCTATTAGTCTTTTCAGGCTTTTCTAATATCATACTCATCCTTATTTCTTATGTTTGTGATATTCCGCCACAACTATATGCCACAACTCATTTGGCTATTCCCCAATTGATGGACATTTATTGAGTTTCTTTATTTTTTTGCCACCACAAAAAGAGCTGCTGTGAATATTTTTTATCCATATCTGTTCACTTCCTTTTTTCTTTTACCTCTTTGAGATAGATACCTAGCAGTGGTATTTCTTGGTCAATTGTAGGTACAGTTTTATGGTCTTTGGGGCATAATTCCATTTGTTCCTATATATTTGAGTAATGAGGCCTTTACCAGAGTAATTTGCCATAAACATTTTAGATATTACCTCATTGTCTATGGTATTTTTTTCTTAGCAAAATATAGTTTCTCCAAATGATCTTTTTCTTAGTTTTATTTTTTCTTTTCCTTTGTGATTGTGACCCCCTGCCCTTTTTACTTCAGCTGAAGCATAACTCCATAAGCTCCAGCCTCATTTTAAATCTCTGTGTCTTTCTGTTTCAAGTGTGTCTTTAGTAAACTGCATATTATTGGATTCTGGTTTCTTATCCATTTTGCTATTTGCTTCCATTTTGTAGGTGAACTAATCTCATTCACATCCCCAGTTATGATTGCCAAAAGGTGTATTTCCCTCCAAATTATTTTCTCCTCTTTATCCTTCTCTTCACTTTTGAACTCTGTCCCTTCTTAAAAGTCTATTTTGTTTTTTACTATTGCCTCCCTTAATCTGTTCTCCCTTTTATCAACCCCAACCCCTCTCCTTTTATTCCTTTCTTTCCTTTCTCTTCTTACTTCCCTGTTGGGTTAGATAGATTAGTATAGTAATTATATATTTGTATGTATATTCTTCCATTTTTGTATAAATTCTGATGAAAGGGAACATTGCCCCTACAACCCCACTTTCCTCTCCATTGTAAAATTTTTTCCTTGTCTTCCTCTTTTATATGAAATTATTTCCCAATATTTTTTATATCTTCCTCCTTCTCCCAGTATATTCCTTTTTATCACCCCCTTCCTTTTTTGAGATCCAACATAATTGACTCATATCCATTTACTTCTGTCAATCTAGGCTCTGTTTACTTGACCTAATAAAGATAGAATTCTTAGGCATTATGTGTATCATTTTCCCATATAAAGAATGAATAGTTTAACCTTAGTGAGTCTCTTTGTGTTTACCTTTTTATTTTTTATTTTTGAGTCTTGTGTTTGAATGTCATATTTTCTTTTCAACTCTGGTCTTTTCAATATGGATGGTTGAAAATCCTTTAATTCACTAAGTATTCACTTTTCTGCCTGAAGGATTATATGTAATTTTGTTGGATAGGTTATTCTTGGTTGTAATCCTAGATCCTCTGCCTTCAGAAATATTATATTCTAAGCTCTCTTCTTTAATGTGGAATCTGTTAAATCCTGTGTGATCCTGAATATGACTCTACAATATTTGAATTATTTCTTTCTGCTTGCTTGCAACATTTTCTCCCAGCCTGAGAGCTCTGGAACTCGCTATGATATTTCTGGGAGTTTTCATCTGGAGATCTCTTTTAGGAGGTGATAACTAGATTCTTTCAATTTCTATTTTACCCAATGAAACTATGATAGGAAAGTTTTCTTTGATGATTTCTTGAAATATGAGGCCTAGGCTATTCTTTTGATCATGGCTCTCAGATAGTCCAATGATTCTTAAATTATATTTCCTTGATCTATTTTCTAATTCTCTTTCACTCTTGCCTCTTTCACTTTTCAAAAAACTTCCACAGCAGCCATGATTGATAATAATAGATATCATCTATATTAGATTTTTAAAAAAAGTTTACCTTTCATCTTATAATTAATACTGTGTATTGGTTCCAAGGCAGAAGAGTGGTAAGGGTTAGGCAATGGAAGTTAAGTGATTTTTCCAGGGTCACAAAGTTAGGAAGTATCTAAGGTCACATTTGAAACCAGAACATTCTATCTCTAGGACTGGCTTTCAATATACTGAGCCATGTAGCTGCCCCCTCTGTAGTGTTTTAAGTTTTGCAAAAACACTTTACATGTGTTAATTCATTAGAACCTCACAATATTTCTACATGGTAGATCTTATTATTAGATGTATTTTACAGTTAAGGAAACTGAGTTTGAGAAAGGTTAAGTTATTTGTCTATGGTCATACAGCTCAATAATAGTCTGAGATAGAATTTGAACTCAGGTCCTCTTAACTCCAAATCCCAACTCCATCAGTTAGCTACTTTTATCCTATCATTGCAAGGGGCTATCATTCCCCTTGCTTCCACATTCTCATTCTTACTTTTCTCTTTGCTTCCATTTCTATTTCCACTTAACATGTGCTAAGAGTTTAATAATAAATGTTATTTATCACTATATCCTATTGTATTAGGTGGGTTCTTTACTGGGGGTTTTTATGGTAATTGGAAGGGCTGGGCAAACACACAGAGAAATAAGTTAATGGGAAGACAGAATTCTTCTTCTCCTCCTCCTCCCCCAACCAACTTCTGCTGTCTTTTTCAGTTGGAATCTAGCTGGGATCAGAATGGGTAAGTTGACTGACATTTTAACAGATAACTTGCTCTCTAAAATACCAGAAACAGGGACTTATTTTAAGGAACGAGGGGTAAAGAGATGTTGAATAGGAGAGAGGGAATTCAGGATTTCTCTAATCTATTATAAATCTTAAGATGAAGAATAAGAGTTGTATAGTCTTTAAAAGGGATATTATTAACAGCGTTCAAAGGTCTTCAGAGACAAGCTCCAAGTCTATCAGACAGAAAGGTAGAGAAAAATCTCCTTTAGCTTTTTCTCCTCAAGTCCCAGGAAAAAGAGTGACCGAGAAGCAGTTTGTGTCTCCTTGTTCAACTGCCTTCTCTAGGTCACATTCTTCTCTGGAATTTTCCTTGACGGACAGATCTTCAAGTTTCCATTCATTGCATCTGCTTTTTCAGGTTTTCTGTAGCATTGATCTCTTACACTATCCTTCTCATGTTGTCTATCCATCTCTAAATGAAAAAAAGAAATCAAACTAATGAGAACCATAAGAAAGATTTTTTAAAATCACAATAAGATAAGCAAATCAAAACAATCCCGAGATTTTATCTCATACCCAGTAATTTGGCAAACATGACAAAGGATGGTTTAATTAATGCTGGAAGAGTTAAGAAAGCCCAGGCACGCAATTACATTATTGGTGGAGATATAAATTAGTATAAGTATTTTGAAAAGCAATTTTGAATTATATTCCTTTGATCCACAATTTCCAGCACTAGGTCTATAAACCAAAATACATGGCAAAAAGAAAGTTTCCATATACACCTAAATATTTAGCAACACTTTTTGTGATAACAAATAAGTGGAAACAAAGTAGATATTGCTCATTTATTATGATATATGGATGTGATGGACTATTATTGTGCTATAAAAAAGTGAATATGATGAATACAGAGAAGCATAGAAAGATTTACATGAACTAAAGCAAAGTGAAGTAATCAGAGCTAGGACATAATATACACAGTGGCCACAATAATGCAAATGGAAAGAACAACAACCAAAAAACAATTCAAATATTACAAAATGAGAAAGAATAAGGTTTGTCCCAAAGAAGAGATACAAGATATATTTCTCCCCTCTCCTTTGTAAAGTCATTGGAGGGAAGGAGGGTCTTGTGTGTAGAACACTGTATATAAATTATTATTTTGCTTTACTAAATTTGTATCATTCCCTCCTCTTTTTCTTTCATTTAAAAATTATTTACTCTGATATTATGATGGTTCTCTGGGATAGGAAAGAATGGATACAAAAGGAACTTTAAATGATATAAAACCCAAAAGCAAATTTACATTTATTTTATATTTAGTATAATTTACTTATGTAAATATATATATATATTAAATTTTGTATATTTTAGATTTATATTTTGTATTCCCTTTAGTTTTATGGTTTTATGTAAAACAAAAAATAATTTTAAAACTTAAGATATTGGATAGCCTTCATATTTCTAAGACATACGCAAGTATATTCCCCATCAATTAGGCCACGTATATCCAATCTTTATTAGAAGAAAAATATTCAATTACACTCATCCAAGTGTTCACCCAAACTTTGCTATAATACCTCCAATGAGAAAGGATTCACTATTTGCCTGCCAAGGTTCCATGCCATATTTTCCTATGCAATATTTTTAATTACTAGGGATATTTTCCATATAACATGAAATTTATCCTGTTGCAACTTTTGTTTGTTTTTCCTATGTTGACCCTCAGTACAAATTGAAGTAAAATCTCTTTAATACCTGACAAATCTGCTCTTCATTATGTATACCTCTAACCATTCTTATTATGGCATGCTGTTACCTATTAGAGTTTGGGAGAAAAAAGGTTCATCTCTGTCCTCAGAGAGTTTATGCTCTAAAACAGAGAAAAATATACACACACATACATATATATGCACACATATGTTTATATCTATATACACACATCTGTACATACATATACATATGTATACATGTGTATATATACATATACATATGTAAGCATATATTAAGCTTATATAGTATACAGACAAAATGAATATTAGGTAATTTGGGAAAAGAGGATAGCAGGAGCCAAAAAGATCAGGGAAAGACTATGTGCAAAAGGTTGTCTTAAAATTGGATCTTGAGGACAATTATTGATTCCAACAGATAGAGATGAATAGAGAATACATTACTGGTGCTATGGACAGTTAATGCAAAAGAATAAAGGAAACAGGGAGGATGAGAGATGTTAAGTAGATTAGTATACAGTTGTACCTTGACATATGAGCTTAATTAGTTCCATGGCCATGCTTATAACTCAATTTGCTCATGTGTCACATCAAATTTCCCCTTTTAAATGAATGGAAATGCAATTAACCTGTTCCAACCCCCAAATACTACACAATTTTTTATTTTATATGACTTTAAGCATGAAAATGTACTTTATAAATAACAAATAAATATATTTATAGATAAGAAAGAATGTAAAGAAATAAACTTGATAATGAAATGTTATTTACCTTCAAGGTCAGGCAAAAGATGCTGGTAGAGAAGGTTTTCATTTCCTGCACTATCACTTAACATAACTTACTCCCTACACACGTAAGGCTACTTTTAAATGCAAAATTGACCTTACATATTACTTATGATATGTAACTTTATTGCTAAACTTAATTGTTATTTTTACTTTATTTAATTATCATTATTTTCTTTACTGAAATTTGGCCATTTTGCCATACTTTTCTTGATTTCATTTAGAGACCCTTTAAACAAAAACCTTTCCATGGAAGTTTGCTTCTTCTTCCCTTTCAGAGCATTTTGATAATGCATGAAATGAGTTCCTTTGCTTTCTGGAATATCATATTCCATGTCTTCCAGTCCTTTGGTGTGGATGCAGCCAGGTCCTGTGTATCTGAACTGTTTCTTTTTTATCAGCTTATAGTATCTTTTCCTTGGTCTGGAAATTCTTGAACTTGACTATAACATTCCAAGGCATTGTCAGTTGGGGATAAAGCAGAAGGTGATCTGTGGATTCTTTCAATCTCTACTTTACCCTCTCCTTCAAGAATATCAAGACAGTTTTCTTGGATAATTTCCTGTAGAATGACATCCAGGCTTCTTCTTTGGTCATGATTTTTTAGTAGTCCAATAATTCTAAAATTGTCTTTCCTGGATCTATATTCCAGATGTGTTGTTTATCAATGAGGTGTTTCATATTTTCCTCAATTTTTTCATCCTTCTGATTTTATTTTATAGATTTTTCCTGCCTTGTGAAGTCATTTGCTTCTAATTTTTCAATTCTAATTTTTAAAGATTGAATTTCATCCCTTACTTTTTGATCCACCTTTTCCTTTTGATCTGTTTTTCTTTGTAGTTCATTGTTGTTATCTTTTACTTTCTTTGCCTTGTTTTTGAGTTGGTCAATTCTGGCTTTTAGGGCACTATTTTCTTGCTTTAGTTCATGTGCCTCAGTTTCAAGATGATTTATATTGCTTTTTAAATTCTTTTCCCAATTTTCTTGAACCTCTCTTGTTTTTTGAGTTGTGTTTTGAGTTCTTCCAGAACCTGAGTCCAATTTGCTGAAGTTTCTGAGTTTTTGCTTGGTGTTCCTTGGTCCTCCTCTGTTCCATTTGTCCTTTGTTCATTACCTGAATAAAGCTGTCAATTATGTCTTTTTTCTTTTTGCTGTTATTTATTCATATTTTTTCCTTCCTTCCTATTCCTTATTAGCTGTATTCTTGCTCCTTTGTTTATTTGCTGCATCTGTGAGTTTGGGCTTTTCTGTCCTGATGGGGCTTCTTCTCTGCTATGCTCATTAATTGGATTAGTCTGATGGAGCCAATCTATTATATTAATGTGCCCTGAGGTCAAATCTTCCCCAGCTGCCAGCAGAGGCTGAAGGTGAAGGTGAAGGAATAGAGGCTGGAGGTGGTTATCTTCAGTTCTCCTCTCTCCTCCTCTCTGCCAGCCACCTCTCTGCCAGCTGCCCAATCAGAGACCTGAACTTCCCATGGTGGTACCAAGGTACTTTGGTGTGGTTGTAGCCTTCACCCTGAGATCTCAGTCAGCCTGGGTCTTACCTCAGGTCTCAGCTCAGTAGGTGTGGGACGGGTATTGGATCTTTCCCTTATACTGGAAGATTCAATTTTATCTGTGAGGATTCAACTTTATCTGCATACCTTTCAAGTTTAATCAAGTAGGAGAGACCTGTGGCTCTGCCTCATTGTTGAGTTTGTCTTTCAGTCTATTTTGTACACTTGCTGTTCTGGTTGTTTGCTAGCTCTGTGAATTTGAACTTTTCTGCCCTCTGGAGGCTTCTTCTCTGCACTATTGATAAACTGGATTAAGCCAGTTAAACTGATCTTCAGAACTGAATATTCCCTGAGACCAAATCTTCTAGGGGCAGAGGCCTAAGATGGAGGTGTGGTGACTGAAGGCTGTGACCAGCCTGCCCTCTTCTCTGGTTCTCTCCTCCAGCTGCCTCCTTGCCAATTGTGGTCAGAGATCTGAGCTGCATGTGGTTGTGGTAGGAAGGTACTCTGTCTGGGTTGAAGCCCTCACCCTGAAATCCCACTGACCACCAAAGTCTCAGCACAGTAGGTGAGGGAGGGGCATTGAGACATTCCTTCTTTCTTTTCCTTAAACCAGAGAAAATTTAAACTTCTTTGCAAATCTTTTAAGTTGAATTGAGCAGGAGGGTCCTGCAGCTCTATCTTGTTGTTGGATTTGGTTTTCTGTCCCCCCTTAAAGCACTTTGTTTTTGTTTTTGATTAGTGTGGAAGGGTTTTCACAGAGGAATAAATTATTTTTCTTCTTCTAAGCCACCATCTTGACTCCACTCTAAGTCTTTTTTTAGAGTTATCAAGTCTCTAACTTAAGAGAGGACATAAATGGTTGTCACAGTACTAGGAGAGGACTAGGGAACAGGATATTTTCAAAAGTATACAGTTCATTGCCCTTTCCTATCATAAGAATGATATGGGACTTGGATTACTTGCTCACTTTCCAAAGGATGTAAGCCCCAGAGTCATAAACTATTGTGATGAAAATTTACCTTTGGTTTGGCTGAACAATTTTTATAAGACCTTGAATCTCTGACTCTCAGGTTGACATGGCAACAGCTACCTGGCTGAGAATAAATCCAGGCCAGAAGACAAAGCTGTCCAGGGAGCCCTGGAAGGCTTCCCACCTCTCTTAGTTTGGAGATTGAAGTGAGAATGAATATTTACTGAGAGAGGAGCATTGGGCAAAATCTGTTATGCTGGAAAAAAATAAAACTTCAATTTGGAAACAATATAAATTGGAGATCTTCAATTGCCCTTTTCCATACTAGGTATTCTCAGAATAGCAACACATTTGGGATCATATCTGGGTTAAAATCCTGGAATTCAATCCAATCCAAGTATTTAATGAAAATCTACTATATTTGGGATACTTTCCTAGGTATTCAGGGCACAAAGACAAAAATAAAACAGTTCCTGCCCTCAAGGAGCTTATATTTGGCCAGAGAAAATACATGAATATCAATGTTATTCATAAAACTACAGACTTCATCATCCAAATGAAACTTCTCTCTGCAAAGTTAATTGCATATTAATTATTAAATCTAATGGCCTTTTCTCAGTCCTCTTCATTCTTATCTTCTCAGAAGTATTTGATACTCTTGATCACCTTGTCCTGGATATTCACCCCTCTCTAGGTTTTGGTTACACTCCTCTCTTGGTCCTTCTATCTATCTGTATACTCTTCAGTCTCCTTTGTTGCATCTCCATCCATGTCATCTCCTCCTATCTGTGGCTGTACCCCCAAGGATCTTTCTTGAGCTTTCTTCTGTGGATTTTTACTGCTTACTCACCTATTCACTGCCATTGGTACAATTGTCATATCTAAACAGATGATACCCATGTCTGTATTCCAGACCTCATATTTATCCTCAGATCCTTGTAGTACACACACACACACACACACACACACACACACACACACACACACACACAAACACACACACACACACACCACACACACAACTGCTTACTGGACATTTGGAACTGGTTGTCTTAGTAATATCTTAAACTCAAAATGTCCAAAACAGAATTAATTTTCTTTTCCCCTTTACACTTTTCCTATTACTATTGAGGGGGCCATCATTGCTTAGGTGATTCCACTTCACAACCCCAATTATCTTCCTTAACCCTTCTCTTTCACTCACCTCACATATCCAATCAATTGTTAAATCTTGTCATGCCTATCATCACATCATCTCTCTTCATGACCCCATTCTCTCCAGTAATCTGAGTCCCTCCCCTATACAAGTCCTGATCAATTCTTGCTTCTACTATTACAATTGTAATAACTTTAAAATTTTGTTCTTTCTACATCTAGTCTGTCCCCATTAAAATTCATCCTTCACTCACAACAAAATGTATTTTCTCAATGCATTAGCCACGTTCCTCCCACCCCATTATTCAATAAACTCAATTCAGTTCAATATTCAAAAAAGCATTTATTACTTGCAGTGATAAATATCAAATTCTCTGATTGACATTCAAAGATTTTCACAAATGGGCCCCTTCCCACCTTTTGTCTTCTTATTTTTTACGCCCCTCACTATTCTCTACCATCTCATTACATTGATCTGTTCGATATTCCTTGTACATAACTCTCTATTTCCAATTTTTAAATTACATTCTTTATACCATCTATCTCCCATGCCTGGAATTCTCTTAGCCCTCATCTTAACCTCTTGTTTTCCTTGGCTTTCTTCAAGACAAAACTCAAATGACGGTTTTTGAACAAGGCTTTTCCCAGGCCCCCAAATTGTAAGACCTTCCCTTCTAAGATTACTTTTTATCTACTCTTTATTTATCTTGCATGTACCTAATTAATTACATGGTATATCTATCCCCTCTTATAATGCAAATTACTTGATAGCCACTACTGGTTTTGCCTTTATTTGTACTCCTAGTGCTTAGTACATTTACCCGGCTCATAAAAAGTACTTAATAATTTCTTTTTATATGACTAATTTACTGAAAAGGAAGTGAGGAATTTGAGGCAATGAGTAGAGACAAATTTTCTCTCCAAAATTTGGCTGTGAGATGAAATGTAAGAGCATAGTTTGTTTGCTTTTTTTTTTTTGTTAAATTATCTTTTTAATAGATAAGGAGGACTAGACATGTTTTTATCTGGTCAGGAAGGACTTAGAGGAAATAGAGAAACTAAAGAGTACAATGAGTCTTAAAGGGTGATTAAAAGGGTAAACTTCTAGAGGTACTGGAAGGAATGGGATCAAGGGCACCATAACTATGAGATTTTTAAGGTAGGAAGTGAAGGACAAAACAAGTGTGATGAATCAGAAAGCAAGAAGAGGAAAGAGTGACTGGAGTGTATAATGAGATCAGAGAGTACGTTTAGGAGTGATGAAAGACAAGGATATATGTGAAAAGAGTTTGTGGTCATGTAGAAGAATTTAAGAGTTCCAGAGCACAGACTGACCTATTTATATGAGATAGCTGAGCAAAGAATAGAATTTTAAAGGTCTCAGATATATAGAAGACTCTATTACATTCAGGGTTTTTTGGCATGTGATCCATTACTCTGTGTTTGACCATTAAAGTAGCCAAAAGAAATCTGTATTTATTTCTACAGTAGAGCATATTTAGATATGACAAAGCTGTAACTAATACGGGGTGAACAGAGCTGCTGAAGCAAAGACCTTAGGCACTCTGCCCTTTCTCCTCAAGGGGGTCCATTCCCTTACCAGGCAACCATTGTTCCTATGTTTCACACTCTTCTTTTGTAGCTATACTGATGGGAGCCACCACTCCTAGGGTCATGTCACTACACTATTCCTCTCTCAAGCATTCCTTGCCCCACAAACATTTTTGGAGTGAGGGTCCAAACATCTATCTCTCCCATTATGACTATACATACTGTCTTAATATCATCTGTGTTGGGGCAACTAAGCATCACAAATGCCTTAAAAATATAAAATTTCTTGGCGTTTGAAAGATGAATTTATGTCCTGGCTCATACTAAGTATGTGACTCTAGAAAAATCACTTAAACTATTTCAACTCCATTTTCTCTCTCTGTAAAATGGAGATAGTAATTCCTCCCTCACTGAGTTCTTAGGAGAATAAAATAAGATAATATATGTAAAATATTTTATTGATATGAACTATTATTCACTTCCCCCAGCAACCACTTTTACTGTAGATGAATTTTTTTAGTTAAGGTTTTACAAAACAGACATTATTTGAGAAATTGACTGACCAATAATAGACATAATTAAATATTATATTGAATACCTCCATTAAAGCTTTTCTATTTCTCATCCTAACATAGAGATGATCCTACAGGATTCTTGAAAGGTATATCAGTGGAGCACAAAGTCTAAATTGGAATTATTTGAGTGGAGGACAGCTGAAAAACATTGTGTTTGTTATATGAAAGCCATTCTAGCTATGTATGAAGTTACTCATAGTAAGAAGGTTGACCTCCCAGTAATAATTTCTTTTTTGTTACAACTGTTCATGATACTATTTACTCAGACATGGAAGGAGAGACTTCCATTTCTATTAGTGGAGGGAATTACATATATATGTGTGTGTGTGTGTGTGTGTGTGTGTGTGTGTGTGTGTGTGTGTGAAATCATAGTTCTTTATGAAATGAATACATGAATAATAAGGCTCAAGGTCAAAGACCGAGAGAGCTAAAAGTAACTTTTTAGTCATCTGTAAATTTTATTAATGGTCATTATTTCTCCTTGACCAATGCTTTACCCTTTATCTACCCTTTCTCTTGCCTTTCCATCTCTGGCCCTGCTTATGCCTGTAAAGGTTAAATGTTAGAGTTTGACAAAGTGAGAGCAGTTTAATAAAAACTTTGTTTAATTTAGAAAGAAGTACAGATGGAAAGATAGAAAAGAGAAAAAGAGAGATTATTAATCTTATGTCCTATAAATCTACCTAAACTAGGTCTCACTAATAAATAATTCCTAATAACTCCCTAAAATTTCCTAATACTATCTCTATCTTCTCAGGACAGGTTCTTCTGCCTGGCACACCAGGCCTAATCTACTCTATTCCATCTGTAAAATATACTCTAACTAATTAACTTCCTAAAACAATTGACAGCCAACTGGCACCAGCCAACTGTCAGCAGTCCCTTGCCTGAGAGGCAGACCTTCTTCTCTCTAGAGATACTAGAGGCAAAAAGAACCCTTCCCTCATCTCCTCACTGACCATCTCCCCTTTTACCACCTTCCTGCCAGAAAGCCCTTCCTGCTTCCTCTTCTCAGTGTCCTGGTCTCCTTGGTAATGGAATCTTCAACTCTGGCTCACTGCTCACTGAACCTGTGAGTTCTCTGATCCATTGAGAAACCCTGCTCTCTACCCTCTTAAACTAGACAGAGGGAGAGATTAAGAAAATCACTTTAACATAGGGAAGCACTTCTTGTAGAGAGTGAACCTGGCAACTGCACCTGTACCTGCTGTAGCCCTTGCCTCTTTAGGAGCCATATCTACTGAAGACCTTTGGTATCCTCAAATGGTTCATCAGAAACTGATAGAATCAGGGAGAAGGATTAGACTGGTAATCTCATCTATTTAGGGAACTCACATGATGGCAAAACTCCAGTGCAGGTTGATGCCTTCTCTGCAACTTATGTTTAGTGTTAAAGATTTGCTTAGAATATTGGGAATCAGGTGACTTGGCCAGGGTCACATAGTATTTTTTTAATTCACTGTACCTCATTGTTTCTTTAATAAAGAAGACTCATTATGATGCACCCTAAAAACCACTGGGCCTTTCCATCTGACTTGAAGTTGAAATCTCGTATATATTTTATCTTCTCCAGCAGGATGTAAATGCATTCAAACCAGTAACTTACTTTTTAATTTCTAGGTCCAGTGCTTTGTACATTATATGTCTATAATAATTAATTTTTCATATAGATATTTTTTCATTCATTCACTTACTAAAGGTTGAACTGTATGATATTTCTATGCCTTTTAAAGTTCATTATATGTGATTATTTCTATATGTACCTGTATATCTTTGTCCCCAATACTTATGAGGTAGGGGTGGGTGAGAAATAATTTTTAGGAATTTACTACAGGTATTATTGACTGGCTGACCTTTCTCAAGGCCAAGATTCTTGAACAAGATCAACAATCTACAGAATTTGTATCTGCTCTAAAACTTGCTCTTGTTCCCTAATTATATTACATAAGATATCTCTAGTCCCTAAAATCTTCTTCATGGAGGCACATCAGAATGGTAAGTATACTGCTAGACAGGGAGGAGCAGGTCCATTTTGGCTTTGATCTTTGTTCTCAATCTTGTATAGAGAGAGGGCAATTATCCCTATTAGGAAGGGCTTTGCAATAATCTTATAAAATGCAGAGCAGATATTGAATTGCAGACACTAGAATTCCTGTGAAAAACTACCAACTTTTTGGACTTGGCATTGTCTTTCTTACTCCCACACTTGTTTAACAACTTTGCAAAAAGCATGTCTGAGTTGGCATCAATGCTTAAGTGTGAGTTACGCAGCTGGCAAATGGCAGGGCATCAGTCTAGTAGCAATTGGAGTCAAGTTCCTGGTCTTAATAAGAGAGCCAGGGGTGCCATATGCTTAAATGCCAATCCTCCACTGTCCTCCAGCTACTGTCAGTCACTGTGGGTTGCATGTTGGAAAGTGTCAAGGAAGCTGTGGAAAGGTATTTCGTGCCATTCAGTCTTGCACTCACCCACAGAACACTGGGCTAATTTTCTTTGCAATCTGGTAGTTGGAGGGTAGATTCATTCTAAGAGAATTAATTAGAAAAAAAATTTAAAACATTTCATTTATTTTTCAAAAGCTTCTAATGTGATGATCATCAACCAATACTTTGACAGTTAAAGGGTTCTGTGATTATTAGACTATGAATTCCTTGAAAGCATGGACAGTTTTTGTATTTCTTCATATCCCTAGTGCTTAGCAGAGCACTGGGTACAAAGTAGGCATTAAGTAAGTGCTTGCTGATTTAACTTGATGTCCCTGGTAGAGGTACCTTATCCCCAAGTGCAGATGATCACCTTGCCTTCCCGTGCCATCTCATCTTCTGTATTATGTCTTTTTGCATAACTTTGATGGAAAGTTGTCTACACAATGTGCTAAAAACCTCCTTTGGTTCTGTGAATATCCCCTGGATACTAATGGGAAGGCAGCATAGAGGGCAGGCTTTGGAGACAGGAAGACTTGGATTAAAATCCCAGGAAAGATATTGGCTGGGAAACCCTATGCAAGTCATTTAACTATTCAGTGCTCCTAGACAAGACTAAGACTGTAGAGCAACTACTGGTCTACATTGGTAGAGGAAATTTCCTACAGGGATTAAATTATAGGTTTAGAGATATGGTGAATAGAAAAGTCTTCAATGAATATTTGATTTGTCAATACTGCCCATCTCTTTTGACCATGCTTGAACTGTGTGGCAGAGACTTGAAGAGAGAGAGAGCCTCTCTCTCTCTCTCTCTCTCTCTCTCTCTCTCTCTCTCTCTCTCTCTCTCTCTCTCTCTCTCTCTCTCTCTCTCTCTTCAAGTCTCTACCACAACTAGATGATGCAGTTTTATATCCCTTATGCTAACAGTATTTTCAGTAATTAGCAGGCCCTCCATTTAGATGTCTGATTATGTACAGATGGTGATTTGGGAGCTCAATGTCTCAAAGGAAGATCCTAGGAATGGAATGAGATTTTCATATTGACTAATAGTGTCTTTAGTGTCTTCAATATTCATTGTGCAACCTAGAGGTTTCTGCTAAGCGAGAGGGAGCTGGAGACCTATATTCAGGGGTATTATCTGGTCAGAAAGATGATTCCAAAGAGAATCTCATGGAAAAAATGTTTGAAGTTCTAGAACTCTTCTGGGTGGAATTGACTTTATCAGGTCCAAAGAAATTGTAAACTAACCCAAGTACTGCCTCATGACCCTTTGTTCGAAAAAATCTTTGAACTCAAAAGCACCTTTCAGAAGCACCTATCTGAGTCCTATTCCCTACTCATTTGATGGAAGGAGAAACTGGAGCCTAGCAACATAAAGTATCTTGTCCTAGGTGACTTGCCTAGCTAATAGGTAAAAGAAACAGGACTGGAATCCAGGTTTTCTGATTCTTTGCCCAGTATTCTTTCTACCTTGCTACACTGGTACTCATTGAATTAGCTGGAAAAGAGAAGCCAAATAACTATCAAATATGTGTTTAATTAAATATCAACAAGAAAACTGTGGAAACTAGAAAACAAAAAAATCTTAGCCAAAATTCATCCCATTGCTATAGCAACTGAGACAAACTTCATTTGCTTGCTTAGGGTGGTGTCTGAGCACACGATTTAAGATTTAATGTCTATGGCATTTGCAGGTGATAACCTGAGTGCATGTGTTGATCTAAGCTGGGAGGTCAGTCAGGTGAAGCACTGTCAGGTGAAGTACAAGTGTTCCAGGATGGTAGTTTATCTTTCGCTGTGTTCTATTGAAAATTGCCTGCAGAATTCTAAAAAAGGATGACATTTGGCCTAGAGGAATGAGAAGGCACATGAAGGATAAAAGCAAAGCAAAGAATAATTCTGAAGTACTTGTGTTGAAGCAGACAAGAGGGACTTCATCCCTTGTGTGAACACTGAAAGGGACAAGAGTATATGGAAACAAAAATTCAGTCTCAGAGGTGGAAGGGACCTCCAATGTCATCTAAGACAGCTATAACTGAATTTGATTCTACTCTAATAATCCATATGCACATATAATATTTATGTACATATATAAAATGAAACAGGATCTTTGATTAAAAACTGGAAATAACCTTGGAAAGCAGGAATCTAAACTGATCATTTTATAAATGAGAAAAATGAGGCCCAATAGAGGTTAAACAACTTTATCCTTACTACATAGACTGCAAATAACTGAGGTAGCATTTGAGCTTGGGTCTTCCTGACTCCAAGTACAGAATTTTTAACAACTATACCATATTTCTTCTTTATGATATTTCTGACAGGTAGTCAAGTCACCTGGTCTTCTCATAAATACTACTAGTAATAGTGAACTCACTTCTTGAAGCAGCTTATTACAGTTTGGGATAGCTTGATCTGTTAGAAAGCTTTTCTTTTCCTTATGTCAGAAGCTGGTTCTCTACACTTGTCCCTTATTACTCTTCTATCTAACTTGTGGGGCAAATTGACAACAATCTAAACTCTCTCCCAGGGATCATGTGACTCCTCAATCTTCTCTTCTCTTTTCTAGCCTAAACACTTCCATTTTCTTCAAAAGATCCTTATATCCCATATTTCCTTATATTACCTTCTGTCCTCTTACCATTTTGATTGCCCTTCTCTGGATGCATATCAGCTAGTCTAGGTGGAAAGAACACTTAATATGTAATGAAAGGGGACAGATAGGTGGTTCACTGTATTGCAAGCCAGACCAGAGATGGGAAGTTCTGGGTTCAAATCTGGCTTCAGACAATTCCTAACTATGAGACTTTGGGCAAGTCATTTAACTTCCATTGTCTAGCCCTTACTGCTTTTCTGCCTTGGAATCAATATACAATATTGTTCATCTTTTTAACCTCTAGGGAGTGGAATACAGGATAGATCTATAAATATGAAAATTAATCTAGAGTTTTCTGGTCTATTCAATACCTTTATATAGCTGCTTAATCTAAATTTACCCCTAGAATAATTTTGACATTACATAAAATAACTTTTATTAAGGCATTCAATATTGCTATTATTCCATACACTTCTAAAATGAAAGGATGTTGTGCTTAGATCTGTCGCTATTTATAGACTTATTGAAATATGTAAATAAACATCTTTGATCAGTGTCATTCTAAACACAAACCAAGGTTTATTTCTTTATACCAATAAATTATAGATATGGGTATTACAAAAAGTAAACTTCAAATGTGTTTGGTCTACCTCTGTCTACAGCAAACCAAAGATTGTGTAAAGCATATTATAACTATTAAATGAGGGAAGGATTGTATATTCCCTTCCTTGGACTGATTTCTTGTGTGAAAAAGTTGTCAGTCATTACTGGCTTTTCATTCTTCCTTCTTCTCCATGATGTTTTCTTGACTTCTCTCTATGTGATTTCTCTGTGATTTTGGGCTTCTTGTTCTCAGACTATGATTTCCTGACTAGCCCTTTGGATCTTTTGTCTCTTTTTTTGTCAACCAAGTTGGGGTACTCACAACTTGGAACTTGCCCTGGCTTTCTGTTTACCTGTTTGAACTTCTACTTACATCATGGCCCCCCACCCACTTCATCCTCAACTCTACCCATTCACCCAAAGGGTCCTTTCCCTTTGTGCCTGTTAATTGCCAGTCCTCTCTGAAGTATATTAGGCCAGAGTCATCCCTTCAAAAGGGAAGCAATTTCCTGATAAAATGTTCCAGTCAAACAGAAGACTTATTTTAGTATAATAGAATTAAATAGTATTTGCATGGACTACCTTATGCATTTATTATGAGGAAACAGCTTTGTATTAAACTTATGTGGCTTTCTTTTCCTTTCTGCCATGTTATCCCTGAGGTAGAGGGGACAGGAAGGTGAGAAAATTAAGATTTGTTAATTTAGAAAAATTTAAAAATAGAATGAATGACATATAATAATGTACTCAAAACATTACAAAAGTTCCAAAAATTAAGATAAACTAACTGGATGGTCAACTCTGTTTAGTATAGTATAGTATAGTATAGAGCAGTGATGGTGAATCTTTTAGAGACGGAGTGCCATGCCCCATTCCTACCCCAACCCCTAGATCGAGTGCCATGCTTGCACCTCCCAGACTGCATTCTGTGCCCTTCACCTGACCACATGCTGGGTGTACCCTACCCCCCTCCCCCTTTGCCCCACACAGAAGAAGGAGGAAGCACTTCCATTGGACTGCTGGGTAAAGGGGCAGGTGAAGTGAGGCATGTCTTCAGCAAGTGTAGAGAGGGGTAGGTGAGTGGCCTGAGTGTTCTGCTTCCCTCCAGCTCTATCACCTGTGAACTACCCACCTTACCTGCTATGCACTCCCATTGGGCTTCTGGGTGGAAGGAGGAGTGATGTGAAAAAAATGTCATCAAGCACAGTGGAGAGAGTGAGGGGAACAATTCTACCTGAATCCTTCTGTCTTTCTCATAGTGAACTCTGGGGGTGGGGTGGGGAGGGAGTTGGCCAAATGCCCCCAGAGAATGCTCTGCATGCTATCTTTGGCACCTGTGCCATAGATTCACCATCACTGGCATAGTTTCCCATTTTGTTTCCAACTGACTTTGTGTGTGGCTAACCATGGACAGGCTTCTTGAACTTTGAGGTGACAAAAACAATCTCATTGTTGGCCATTGGACAGGAAGATCTGATGACTCAGTTGGGCTTTAAAAATGAAGTGAATGAGTCTCTATGTTTTTCTTCTCTTCTGTCCCCTGCAAAGGCCTGGGGCACTTTACCAACTCCAATTCTACTAAAGGTCTCTGCCTTGGTCTCATATATGTAGTTTAAACCTGATTCAATTCTGGGAAAGTCTGACCAACTAGAAGAAGTATAAGATGCCCTTTCCTATTCCCTTTGGCTTGCTACATTCCCATCATAGTGCCCCAGGGGAAAATTGCTTAATGAATAGGCTTTGGCTCATGTCTTGGATATATTCAAAATCAAGAGTAGAGAGGTATTTCATTAACATAACAAATAAGTTATGAGACAGGTACTTATTTCCTTCAGACAAAAATGTTAAAAGAGATCCACAGTGTGCATTGATGCAAATTAAGCAATTAATAACATAACTACTCTTTGAGTCTTCCTGTAAGTTGATTATTAAATATAGGAATATGAAGCATTTTGTGGAACTATCGAATTCCATATTTCTACTCCAGACTATACTATTTCCCTTAAGCTAAATGTTTTTTGGCAAAACAGGACAGGGACTATATTCATCCTCTTATCAATGACTATCTTCTCCAAAGGTGTTAGAGTAACTGTCAGGGAATACTCCCCATACTCACAGTTACTTTTGACCAAAGGATCCAATATTGTTGTACTACTAAAATTCCCAAAGTGGCCTTTAATTCTGGATATATACAACTTGCAATTAATATTCACTTAAGTCAGGAAAGAATACAAAATAAATAGTCCCAAACCCAGCATCCACCATTTGCATAGGAATCAGCTGTCGTGTATTCATGGCTTCATGCAGGTCATAGTGAGTTGCCCTTTTCCTATGACCCTTAGAAAGCTACTGAAAACAGTTCTGAAGTGATTCAAAGATGGGAAGAACAGAAGGACACAGTGAGAGAATAACTCCCCCCTCCTTTTTTTTAAACCCTTACCTTCCGTCTTGGAGTCAATACAGTGTATTAGCTCCAAAGCAGAAGAGCAGTAAGGGCTAGGCAATGGGGGTCAAGTGACTTGTCCAGGGTCACATAGCTTGGAAGTATCTGAGGTCAGATTTGAACCTAGGATCTCCCATCTCTAGGCCTGGCTCTCTATCCACTGAGCTACCCAGCTGCCCCCAATAACTCTCTTTTTAAAGGTCCACTGAGTCATTAGTTCTTCCTGCTCAGTGACTAGTTAGGTTATTGTATGGTTGCCATAATGCCTAAGAGCCTCCTCAGCACTAAGTCCAACTGATGTGGTCAGGAGGAGTCAAGAATGGTGATAATTTATGAGGGGGCATAGTGTTCATGGAAAGACCATTGGTTTCTCACCAATGGAGAGAGTGGTATTGAAGGAGCTGAGTAATTTTTTAGAGACAGATCTATGATCAGTCATAGGTTTTTTTTTTAGAGGGGGGTTGGAGAGGGAAAGGGATGTGACCCTTCTTCTAAGCTTCTGACTAATGATCACCCCCTCTCCTCGGGATCAAGTCACCACTTTCTTGACTTACCAAGACCCCGGTTCCTACTTTGGAGTCTCCTGCTCTAGTTACCAAGGGCAGGGATATTTCTTCTAGTTTGTGATTCAGACCTTATTACAGTGGCACAGCTGTCATCTTGAGGCAGTATACACACAGCTGGGTAGGTTATAGAATTGTCCTGGTTCTGACAGAACAACTACTGGATTGTTTGAGAAACTGGAAACTGGCAGCTGAAAGAAATGGTGGGAAGCTAGGGATAAATAAGGGGGAGATGTAACTGGTAGAAGCATGTCTTATGGGAAAAAGCAAAACAAAGGTTTTGACTTACCAGGCTAGCCACTTTATGGGATTCTTGCTGGCAATATATTCTTTTATAAGCCCTGAAATTGACTAAAGAAGTCCCTGTGTCCATCCATAAGCCATGTTCTCATGATCTGTGTACTCATTTTATTTTATTAAGAAGGTGGCACAAAGGGAGAATAGGACCTGGAGTCAGAAAGAACAGTACAAATACAATTTCATATACATACTACCTATGTTACTTTGGGTAAATTATTTAACCTCTTTCTACCTCAGTTTCCTCATTTGTAAAATGGAGATAATATCACCTACTTCCCAAGCTTCTTCTGAGATCATATTTGTAAAGTGCTTTGCAAATTAAATTTCTCTTGGATAAATGCTAGATATAATCATTATTACAAGATAGTATAATATTATTACACTTTGGGCAATAAAATATTGTATGTATTTATTTTATAGATGAGGAATCTAAGAGAAGTTAAGTGGCCTTACAGGAGACATGCCAGAGTTGGTCTCCTCAGTTCAAGTCTAAAGCTCATTCTTCTACTATAAACTCTGAGCAGTACCAGACCTATCCAGAGACCATTAGATCTGGGAGGTACCTTGGAGATTATCTAGTTCAATTTCCTGATTTTTGAGTTTGGAAAATAAAAGTCAAAGGAGATAAAATTACTCATCCAAGGTCACACAGGAAATTAAGAAAAGAAATATTGTCCCCCAACTTCACATCCACCCTTCTTGCTACTATGTGCTAGAATATTTGATGAGGGCTGCTCAGCAGTTTCTCATCTCCCTTAAATATTACATGATGCCTGAAATTTTCAACATTCACATTGTTTCTTAAGGGTCTTATGGATCCATGTGCCTTAATGAATAAAGTTATTCCATTAACTGGAGAGTAACAAATTAACTATGAATGCATTATCAGGAGACCTAATTATAGAACTTAAACTACTCTCTCCAAAGTTATTAATAATCTTCTCAGGCCTCATTTTCCCTGACTTCTTTGCAGGTTATGACACTGTTGATGACTCTCAATACTCTCTTTTCTATAGATTATTTCTCCTAGTTCTCTTCCTATCTCTGATCATTCCTCAGTCTCCTTTGCTGGATCTTCCTCTAGAACACAGCTTCTAACCAAAACGGTCCATCACGGTTCTATCCTGGGCTTTTTTCTCCTTCTACCCCATTTCACTTAATTATTTCATTAGCTCCCATGGATTTAACTATCTCTAGGCTGATTTAAATAACTCAATTTGACCTCTGCTATGTCAAATCCTCTGCTGACCTCCAATCTTTCCCACTGCTTCACAAAAGTCTGAAACTAGTTATCTAGTAGACATTTTAAATTCAACACGAAGCAAGCTGAACTCCTTCATTCTTACAAGTTCTCCTCCTACTTTCCCTATTCCTATAGAGGACAATATCATTCTCTCAGGCTGACAACCTGGTAGTCATCCTGGAATCCTCAGTAGACCTCCCCCAACTCCCATATCTAATCTGTTGTCAAGTTCATATCAGTTTCATCTTTCTAATATTTCTTGAATATGTTCCATTCTCTCCTCCAACATTGCTATCACTCTGCCACAGACCCTCACCACATCACATGGGGACTACGATGTTAGCCCCTGGTGGATCCGCTTGCCTCAAGTTTCTCTCTACTCCAATCCAACCTCTATTGACATCCAAGTGGTTTCCTTAAAACACGGGCCTGATTATATCAAACCCCACCCCCAATAAACCCCAATGATTGCCTATTTCCTCCAGACTTAAATACAAAATACTATGTTCTGCATTCAAAGCTCTTAAAAATCAAATCTCAATCGACTTTTCAAGTCTTTTTACACTTTACTCCCCACCATGCATTCTTTGATCCAATGACACTGACTCCCTGGCTGTTTCATGAACAAAACATTCAATCTTTTCATTCTGGGCATTTTCTTTGATTATTCCCCTTGCCTGGAATGCTTTCCCCTCTTAACTCTGCCTAATGATTTTTCCAGCTTCTTTTAAGTCCTACCCAAGAGACTATGTTTTACAGGAAATCTTCTTCATCCCCTCTTAATTCTACTGCCTTCCCTCTGTTTATTATTTCCTGATTATTTTCTATACAGCTTGCTTTGTATATATTTATTTTCATGTTATTTCCTCCATTCAATTGTAAGAAAGTTGGGACAAGGACTGACTTTTGTTTTTTTTTGTTGTTGTTGTTGTTTTTGTATCCCCAGCACTTAGTATAGTGCCTGTCACATAAAGAGTACTTAATAAATGTTTATTGATATATTGATTATCCATTTCCACACAAAAAGAAGTGTAACCAAGGAATGAGCTATAAAATAGGTACATTTTAACAGGAAAGAAAATTCAAGAGGAAGTCTGAGTAGTAATTTAGGAAGTCAGAAAATATTAGGGCATGGAGTCCCATAGAGAGGAAGAAACAGAAGTTTTGTAGCCACCAGGGGGTCAAATTGTGAAAAGTTTACATGGAACCTTTAAAATCTGATTTTGACTTAACAACTGTATTTGTGAATGTGGAAGCTAAAAGAAAGGGAAAGTGACCTTGCATGGGGTTTTTGGATTCTGGTGTTAGTGCAGTATAGAGAAAGTAATGCCAGAATCAAGATCAGAACAATTGACTGGGAGTCCTACTCTGAAGACTTATTAGCTTTGTAAGTTTGAAAAAGTCACTTAAAATCACCCAGTTTATTTCCTCAGATGTAAAACTGGAGTTATCATAGCAGTAGTCTCCACTCTACAGGGTTGTGGCAAGGATCAAATGAAACTTTTTGTAAAAAGCTTTCTAAACGTCAATGAGATATAAAAATATGAGCTATTATTACCTCAAAGAATGAGTGAAGAAAATCTCCTAAAGTACTACATAATGTTCTTATTACCACTATTACTACTACTACTATCTAACATATAGTACTTCCTATGGTCCAGACACTGTGCTAAGTGCTTTAGAATTATTATCTCATTTAATTTTCAAAAGATCCCTGAGTGGTAGATTTTATTATCCTCATCTTAAGGATGAGGAAACTGAGGCAAACAGAGGCTAAGTGACATGCTATTATAGCACACCAACTCACACTCCTCCTCCTCCTCCTCATACTACTACTATGAGGTATATAAATGATTGCAAGTTCCTTTCTGAGCCTCAGATTTTTTCTTAGTAAAATGGAAATAACAGTACTTATATTTTCTATCAAACTGATTAATGAGAGACTCTTTGAAACCTTGAAGTCTCATAGAGAAAATCTTTATTATGAGGAAATAATTGTAATTATGGTTCCTTGCACCAAAACTTTCAAGATGGAAATTGCACAGATATGGATTGAGAATTTCTCATACATATTGCTTCCTGGCTTCAATTACATCCATCCACTTATTGCTCAGTAATTATAGATGTTTGATAAATTTATTAACTAGCCAAGCTTCCCAATATATTTGGAATTAACTGGAGATTTCATTTTCCCCCTGGATCACCACTGTGAATTACAGCAGGATTCCTGGGGCTTCTAGGGTTCAAGCAGGTAGAATTAATCAATAACACAGACAGCATGGTATTTAAAGGCAGGTGAGGCCCATATGCAGGTGCAATGATATTACCACTGGGGGAAAAGACTGCCTGCTTTGGCAGAAAATTGTACTTCTTACACATAGAAATGCATACCTAGCACAATATATCATGACTCAGAGGAGCAAGACTATTTAATAGCAGATTTGTAAATTTGCATGGGAAAACTCATTAATCTGTTATTCACAAACAGAATTTAGGGAAGATTTCCAGCTGGACAAAATCTTAGGGCTCAAATAATAAAACCCTATCATTCTATAGTTGAGGAAACTGGAACTCAGAGGGAGAATATGACTTGTCTAAGGACAAACATAGAAAATAATAGAACTTTTATGATTTGTTTCCAGTTTTCTGACTCCAAATCTGAACCTTTAAGACAGGGCTGAGGAAATCTGTTTTCTCTACCCATCCCTGCCACCAATTCTGTGTTCTTCTCTCATGCTCAGCTTCTTAAATTACAAAATGTAAGAGTTAAATTAGATCAATCCTAAGACCATAGAGGCCATCTACTGCCCAAAGGAGAACCCATTCTACAACACTACCCATGATTGGTAATACAACCTTTCCTAAGATATCTGGTAGAGTCGGGAAACATGAGGTTTATAGTCAGAAGGCCTTATTTCAAATACTGTGCATTCTTATAAGCTATATGACAACTTTGTATACCTCTGCCTCACTCAAATTTAATCAGATACAAGTTATGACATCACCCCATAATGTTTTTGAACCTCTTTGAATGAATGATGAACACCACCATCACTACCACCACCACCAACAATAACAAGATAATTCCTAAGCTCCTGTCCAGATCTAGTATCCTATTATACTGCTCCAACTCCATCATCTTCCATATGTGAAAACTGAGGCCCAGACAACAAAAGTGACTTTTCTAAGATCATACAACAGATCCTGGAATAGAACTCTGGTGTCTCGACTCATTGTCTAGTTTGATTTCCTTTATAAAATAGCAACTGGAGTCCCTAAAGGTGTAGGATTAGAGACTGAACTGGGAAAATCCTCAGACGTCATTTATTAAAACTCTTATTTTACAGATATGGAACTGAGATCCAACAAGGAGAAGAAATTTGTCCAAGGCTGTACAGCTGCTAGAATCTAAACTCATATCCACTAACATAAAATTCTGTGTACAATTTTTCTAATTTTCATGACCCCAATCTGAGTCACTAACTGGGATAGATCTGGGAAGGAAAGAGAAATTTCAACATAGCACTCAACACCAGGTAGCTGCTGAATATGGCAAAAATTGGTTATAGTTTCCTGGTTTTTTAAGCTATCATAAAGTGGGAAGATACTGGCAAATGGCAAAAGATAGCTCACCTGGGTGTGGCAATGTTGTGGGAAGTCTCTTAACCATTCAATCAACAAGCATTTATTAAGTGCCTCCTAAACATTTGAACCTTTGTCATCATGGCCCCTGAGCTGGGTCCCTTCTTTTCCCATCCTGCCCACCCCCAGTTGACTTCTTTTTGAGTATTATGCTCCCTGTTAGGTTGTCATTCCCTGGAGAGCAGGGACTGGCTTTATTTTTCTTATATGTGTCCCTGATGCTTGGCATAATGCATAGTACATAACTGATGCTTAATAAATGTTTATTGTATTGTATTGTGCCATTCTTCATGCACTATGATAAGTTCTGGGGATAAAGAAAAAGCTAAAAGTCCTTGCCCTCAGGGAGCTTACATTCAAATGGGAAAAATGTAAATAAACATGTACACACAATATCTTTAGAGAAACAGATAGATATACAGTCAGACAGAGTAGATGGTACATAACCTTAGAGGGGAAGGCAACATTGATATCAAGAGGGAGAAAGTACTGGGAAAGACTCCTTGCAGAAGTTACCATTTGAGTTTCAGAGGTTATAGAAGAAGAATGAGGACTGAGGCATGGTTTAGCAAGGGACATCTATAGGAATAGGTTGGCTTTCTTTTCTCTGTCTTGTCAGAATGATCTGTAGGCATGTGATCATATATGTTTGTCTTTTTCAGGATGTATGGTTTCATTGTCATCTGAAAGGAATCTTGTGTTCTGTCTCAACTGAATGGATAAGGAATAAATCTGAGGCCCAGACGAGTGAGATGAATTGCCTTGACTCCAAATTGAATTGTCTTTCCATTATACAGAATGGCTCATCAAAAAATTTCATCCCTTTGGTTGTTTAGCTTAGATTTTCTAGAGTTTTAGAAAATCTTTTCCTTACTACAACTTTGTGATATAGATAATAGAAGTACTATGACACCATTTTATAGGTGAGAAAGGGTAGCTAGATAGCACAGTGGATAAATCCCTGGGCTTGAAATCAGGAAGACATCTTCCTAAGTTCAAATCATTTCATTTAACCTCTGTCTGCCTCAGTTTCCTGAGTTAGTAGACAATAATAGCCCTTACCTCACAGGGTTGTTGTGAGGATAATGTGAGATTGCATTTGAAAGTGTTTTGAAAAGCCCAAAGCTTTACATTAATGCTACCTATTACTAATGTTCAAATTCTCCTCAAATCTCCTTCTGGAGATATACATCCTTAGGACATTTATTCAGCTCTCTAAGGACATGTTTTTGATGACCTTCACAATTTCAGTTGCCTTCTCATAGAATAATTCAATAACTGACAAAATTCATTCATTGTTTATGGAATACTCACTATGACTTTGGCATTCTTCAAGACATGGTTCCATATAGTATTTTCTTGGCAAAGATACTAGAGTGGTTTTCCATTTTATGAATTTTTATGAGATGAAGAAACTGAAGCAATCAGGTCTAAGTGACTTTCTGGGGTCACACAGCTAGTAAGTGTCAAAGGACAGATTTTTTAATTAGAAAAACTTTAAAATAGTTTTATTTTTAAATATTTTTCATGTTTACATGATTCATTTTTTTCCTCCCTTTCCTCTCCCCTCCCAGAGCTGACAAGCAATTTCACTGGGTTGCACAAATGTTATCACTAGATACCAATTTCCATATTAATTAATTTTTCCTGTAGAGTGATTTTTTAAAGCCTAAACTCCAAAACACATTCCCATAAATATATATAAACACACACACACACACACATATATATATATATATATATATATATATGATAAGTGATGTCATATGCTTTTCTTTTGCATTTCTACTCCCATAGTTCTTTCTTTCAATGTGGATAGCATTCTTTCCTTCAGGAGTGTACTGGCTTGATGCATTGCTATTAGTAGCAAAGTCCATTATATAGGATTGTTCCACAATGTTTTACTTTCTGTGTACAATGTTCTCCTGGTTCTGCTCATTTCACTCTTCATCAGTTCATTGAGTTCTCTCAGTTTATATGGAAATCCTGCAGATCATCAATCCAAACAGCACAATAGTAGTCCATCACAATCATGTATGACAATTTATTCAGCCATTCCCCAATCAAGGGACAACCCTTCATTTTCCAATCTTTTGCCACCACAAAGAGTGCAGGTATGAATATTTTTGTACAAGTATTTTTCCTTATTATCTCTTTGGGGTACAAACCTGGAAGTGGTATTGCTGGATCAAAGAGTATGCATTCTTTCAAAGCCTTTTGCACATAATTCCACATTACTTTCCAGAATGGCTGAATTAATTCCCAACTCCACAAGCAAGCAACGCATTAGTGTTCTGATTTTGCCAAAATGCTTCCAACATTTATTATTTTCCTTTCTTTTATATTGACCATTCTGCTAGGTGTGAGGTGGTACCTCAGCATTGTTTTGATTTGCATTTCTCCAATTATGAGTGATTTACAACACTTTTTCATGTGTTTATTGATAGTTCTGATTTCTTTATTGGAAAACTACCTATTCATGTTCCTTGACCATTTGTCAATTGGAGAATGGCTTGATTTTTTTTTTTTTTTGTATAATTGACTTAGCTCTTTATAAATCTGAGAAATGAAACCTTTGTCAGAGGTTTTTGTTATACATTTCCCCCAGTTTGTTGCTTCTCTTCAATTTTTTTTTGCATTGCTTTTGTTGGTGTAGAAACTTTTAAATTTAATATAATCAAAATTATTTGTTTTACATTGTGTAGTGTTCTCTTTCTCCTACTTGGTCTTAAATTCCTTCATTTCCCCTAGATCTGATAGATATACTATTCCATGGTCACCTAATTTGTTTATTATTTCCCTCTTTATATTTAAGTCATTTACCCACTCTGAGTTAATCTTATTATAAGGTGTAAGATGTTGATCTAAATTTAATTTCTCTCATACTGCTTTCCAATTCTCCCAGCAGATTTTGTCAAATAGTGGGTCTTGTCCCCAAAGCTAGGATCTTTGGGTTTATCATACACTATCTTCCTGAGGTCATTTATCCCAAGTCTATTCCATTGATCCATCCTTCTATCTCTAAGCCAATGCCATATAGTTTTTATGAGCACTGATTTATAGTATAGTTTGAGATATAGTAATGCAAGGCCTCCCTCCTTCACATTTTTTCCATTTGTTCCCTTGATACTCTTGATCTTTTGTTCTTCCAGATTAACTTTGTTATACTTTTTCTAATTCTATGAAAGAGTCCTTTGGGAGTTTGATAGATATAGCACTGAATAAGTAAATTCATTTAGGTAGGGTTGTCATTTTTATAATATTAGCCCATCCTAATTATGAGTAATTGATTTTTTTCCAATTTTTTAGATCTAGTTTTATTTGTGTGAAGAATATTTTATAGTGATATTCATATAATTCCTGAATTTGTTTTGGCAAAAAGATTCCCAAGTATTTTATCATGTCTACAGTGATTTTAAATGGAGTTTCTCTTTCTAACTCTTGCTGCTGGGTTTTGTTGGAAATGTAAAGGAATGTACATGATTTATGTGGGTTTCTTTTGTACCATGCTACTTTCTGATTATTTCTACTAGCTTTTTAGTTGATTTTCTTGGATTCTCTAGGTATACCATTATGTCATCTGCAAAGAATGATAGTTTAGCTTTCTCATTGCCTACTTTGATTCCTTCAATTTCTTTTTCTTCTTTAATTGCTACTACTCGCATTTCTAGTACAATATTAAATAGTACTGGTGATAATGGGCATCCTTACTTCATTCTTGACCTTACTGGGAAGGCATCTAACTCATCCCCATTGTAGATGATACTTGCTTATGGTTTTAAATAAATACTATTTATTATTTTGAGGAAAGAGGTTCATTGGAATATTTATTTATGTAATCTGTATATTTATGATTTTGTATGCATATACATATATACATACATACATATCATATATTGAAGTGCTTAAGTATGAATATATGAATAGGAGAAGATAGCATAATAGCAGATAGTAGGAAGAATGTGAGCCAGGAACCCTGATTGTTGAAAATGAAAGGAGATTGCCTTGGATGTATTTTTAATACAAACCAAAAAAACGATCTACATAGGGACATATAAATGAATCAAATGAAAGGACTGAATTGAGGAGAGTTAACATAGAAATGCTATCATAGGATAAGTTTGAGAGTTATTATGGAAGCCAGAGAAGGCTGAATCCTCCTCTGAGGTTAGCCTATCCAGGGACATGAGAGAAGGAACAGTGAGTACTAGAGAAAATGGAAAGAAATGTGATGTATTCTAGAAAGATACAGCTTTCTATGACATTCTGATGATGGAAAGGGGGTACCATGGGGAGCCCTAAGAAGAAGGAAAGGTACATTCCATAGTATCACAGTGTATCAGTCTCTGTGTACATTGTCTGCCTGGTTCTGTTCCTTTCACTCTGCATCAGTTCCTGGAGGTCATTCCAGTTCACACGGAATCCCTCCAGTTCATTGTTTCTTTGAGCAAAAGAGTATTCCATCACCAACAGATACCACAATTTATTTAGCTATTCCCTAATCGAAGGGCATCCCTTCACTTTCCAATTTTTTGCTACCACAAAGAGTGTGGCTATAAATATTTTTGTACAAGTCTTTTTCCTTAGGATCTCTTTAGGATCCAAACCTAGCAGTGCTATGGCTGGATCAAAGGGTAGGTAGTCTTTTAGTTCCCTCTGGGCATAGTTCCAAATTCCCTCCCAGGAGGGTTGGATCAATTCACAACTCCACCAGCTATATATTAATGTCCCAATTTTGCCACACCCCTTCCAACATTTATTATTTTCCTTTGCTGTCATATTAGCTAGTCTTCTAGGTGTGAAATGGTACCTCAGAGTTATTTTGATTTGCATTTCTCTGATCATAAGAGATTTAGAACACTTTTCATGTGTTTATTAATAGTTTTGATTTCTTTATCTGAAAATTGCCTATTTGTGTTCTTTCCCATTTGTCAATTGGGAAATGACTTGATTTTTTTTTTTGTACAATTGATTTAGCTCTTTATAAATTTGAGTAATTAGACCTTTGTCAGAGTTTTTTGTTATGAAGATTGTTTCCCAATTTGTTGCTTCCCTTCTAATTTTGGTTGCATTGGTTTTGTTTGTACAAACCCTTTTTACTTTAATGTAATCAAAATTATTTATTTTACATTTTTAAATTTTTTTCTAACTCTTGTTTGGTCTTAAAATCTTTCCTTTCCTAAAGATCTGACAAATATACTATTCTGTGTTCACTGAATTTACTTATAGTTTCTTTCTTTATATTCTTTATATTTAAGTCATTCACCCATTCTGAGTTTATCTTGGTGTAGGGTGTGAGATGTACTGTTTTCCAATTTATAGAGCAGTTTTTGTCAAATAGTAGATTTTTGTCCCCAGATCTGGGATCTTTGGGGTTTTCATAGACTGTCTTGCTGACGTCACTTAGCCCAAGTTTATACCACTGATCCTTCCTCCGGTCTCTTAGCCAATACCACATTGTTTTGATGACCACTGCTTTATAGTATAGTTTGAGATTGGGTATTGCTAGGCCACTTCCTTCACTTTTTTTTTCATTGTTTCCCTCAATATTTTTGATCTTTTGTTCTTCCAAATGAACTTTGTTACAGTTTTTTTTTTTCTAATTCAGTAAAAATGTTTTTTAGTAGTTTGATGGGCATGGCACTAAGTAAGGAAATTAGTTTGGATAGGATTGTCATTTTTATTGTTAGATCATCCTACCCATGAGCACTTAATGTTTTTCTAATTATTTAGATCTAGTTTTAATGTGTGGAGAGTGTCTTGTAGTTGTGTTCATATAGATCCTGTGTTTGTCTTGGCAGATAGATTCTTAAGTATTTTATATTGTCTAGGGTAATTTTAAAGGGAAATTCTCTTTCTAACTCTTCCTGCTGAGATGTGTTAGAAATATATAGAAATGCTGATAATTTATGTGGATTTATTTTGTAACCTGCAACTTTGCTAAAGTTGTTGATTATTTCCACTAGCTTTTTAGTTGATTTTCTAGGATTCTTTAAATAGACTATCATATCATCTGCAAAGAATGATAGCTTGGTTACCATTACCTATTTTAATAGTTTCAATTTCTTTTTCTTCTCTAATATCTACTGTAGAGGTGATGATGAGCATCCCTGTTTCACTCCTGATCTTATTAGGAATATTTTTAATTTATCCCAATTGCAGATGATACTGGCTGATGGTTTTAGATATATACTATTTATTTTTCTTAGGAAAGACCCTTTTATTCCTATACTTTCTAGTATACTTTCAATAGGAATGAGGTTTGTATTTTGTCAAAGGCTTTTTCTGCATCTATTGAGAAAATCAGGTGATTTTTGTTGGGTTGCTTGTTGATATGGTCAATTGTGTGAATGGTTTTCCTAATATTGAACCTTATTTACCCTTGTGATCTCTTGCTGGAGTCTTTTTGATAGTATTCTGTTTAAAATTTGTGCAACTATGTTCAGTAAGGAGATTGGTCTATAAATTTCTTTTTCTGTTTTTGACCTGCCTGGCTTTGGAATACATACCGTATTTGTGTCATAAAAAGAATTTGGTAGAACTCCTTCTTTACTTATTATGTCAAATAGTTTGTATAATATTGGGATTAGTTGTTCTTTGAATCTTTGATAGAATTCACTTATGAATCCATCAGGCCCTGGGGATTTTTTCTTAGGGAGTTCTCCAATGGCTTGTTCAATTTCTTTTTTCTGATATGGGATTATTTAAGTATTCTATTTCTTCTTCTGTTAATCTAGGCAATTTATATTTTTGTAAATATTCATCCATATTACCTAGATTGCCATATTTATTGCCCTATAATTGGGCAAAATAGTTTTTAATGATTGCCTTAATTTCCTCATCATTAGAGGTGAGGTCTCCCTTTTTATCCTTGATACTATTAATTTCATTTTCTCCTTACCTTTTTTTATTAGATTGACTAGTACTTTGTCTATTTTATTTGTTTTTTTTCAAAGTACCAGCTTCTAGTTTCATTTATTCATTCAATAGTTCTTTTACTTTATATTTTATTCATTTTTCTTTTAGTTTTTAGGATCTCTAATTTAGTTTTCATCTGAGGATTTTCAATCTGTTCACTTTCAAGTTTTTTGATTTGCCTGCCCAATGCTTTGACCTCTGCCCTCTTTAATTTATTAATATTTGAACTCAAGGATATAAATTCTCCCGCAGTACTGGTTTGGCTTCATCCCATAGATTTTGAAAGGATGTCTCATAGTTGTAATTTTCTTCATGAAATTATTGTTTCTCTGATTTGTTTTTTAACTGATTCCAAGGAATTAGATTATTTCATTTCCAATTAATTTTTGATTTGCCTCACCATGTGCCCTTACTAATTATTATTTTATTGCATTATTATCTGAAAAGGTTACATTTATTTTTTCTACTCTTTTGCACTTGTTTTCCATAAGTTTATGCCCTAGTACATGGCCAATCTTTGTGAATTTAGGGTTAGGGTTTTGTGCTGCTGCAAAGAAGTTGTATTCCTTTTTTGTCCCTATTTATTTTTCTTCACTTATCTATTAACTCTAATTTTTCTAAGATTTCATTCACATCTCTTACTTCTTTCTTATTTATTTTTGGTTTGATTTATCTCAATGTGATAGAGAAAGGTTCATGTCTCCCACTAGTGTAGTTTTAATATATAGTTCCTCCTTCAACTCCACTAGTTTCTCCATTACAAATTTGGATGCTATACCATTTGTTACATATGTGTTGATTACTGATATTTCCTCATTGTCTATATTGCCCTTTATCAGAACATAATTACCTTCCCCATCTCTTTTAATCAGATCAATTTTTACTTTGACTTTGTCAGATATCATAAGTGCAACTCCTGGCTTCTTTTTCTTAGTTGAGGCCCAATAGATTTTGCTCCAGCCTTTGACCCTTAGCCCGTGTGTGTCTATCTTCCTCATATATGTTTCTTGTAGACAACATATAATGGGATTTTGGTTTCTAATCCATTCTACTATTTGCTTTCATTTTATGGATGAATTCATTGTATTCACTTTCAGAGTTATGATTGCAATCTCTCTATTCCCCAACATTTTGATATCCTCTCCTAGTTCTGTCCTTTATTCTTTCACTTTATCCTTTTAAACTAGTGGTTTGCTTTTAATAATTCCCCCTAATCCCCACCCTTATTATACTTCCCTTTCTTCCCCCTCCCTTTTTGTTCTCTTCTTATTTTTTTAGGATCTATTAATTTCCCTCCTCCCTCCCTTTCTCTCTCTTTTTATACTCCTTGCCTCACCCCACCCCCTGGCTTTTCCCTTCTCACTTTCCCTGTAGGGTAAGATATAATTTGATACCCCAATGGATCTAGATGCTCTTCCCTCTCAGAATTGATTTCACTGAGAGTATGGTTTAAGTATTTACTATTAGAACTCTCTTCTCCTTCTTATATTCTTCCCCTCCCCTTCCTATGTTCCTCTTTGTGTGCTATAGATTATCCTATTTGCCTTATTCCTTCAATTTTCTCTTGATCTTCTATTATCACTTCCTTTTTTCTTTTTTTTTGCATATCATCTTATATCACTTATTCCCCCAATCTCTATTTGTGAATGATTCTTCTAATTACTATAATATTGAATATAATTTTTGACAGTTACAAATAAAAATTTCCATATGTTAATATAAGCAATTTGATCTTATTGAAGCCCTTAAAGAAGAAAATTTAAATTAAAAAAATATAAAAACATGAAAAAAGTTTTCCCTTTCCTCCTCTCTTTCTTATTTACCTTTTCATGTTTCTATTGATTTTTATGTCTGAATATCAAACTTTCCACTTAGTTGTGGTCTTTTCTTTACAAATACTTGGAAATTTTCTATTTTGTTGAATGTCCATAATTTCCCCTGGAAGTATATAGTCAGTTTTGATGGGTAGGTTATCCTTGGTTGAAGACCCTATTCACTTGCCTTTCTGAATATCATATTCCAAGCCTTGTTGTCCTTTAGAGTGGAAGCTACCAGATCTTGTGTATTGTATATAAATTGTCTCTTTTTGGCTTATTGTAAAATTTTTTCCTTAGATTGGAAGCTCTTAAATTTGGTAAATACATTTCTGGGAATTGTCTTTTGAGAATTTAGTGTAGAGGGTGTTCTACGAACTCTTTCAATGTCTATTTTGCCCCTTTGTTCAAGAACATCAGTGAAGTTTTCTTGGATAATTTCTTGTAGTATGATGTCAAGATTTCTTTTTATTTTTATTTCTGGGTTTTCAGGTAGACCAATGATTCTCAAATGGTCTCTTCTATACTAGATTTCATGGTCTCTCATCTTGTCAGTGAGATATTTTATATTTTCTCTTATTTTATCAGTTTTTTTAACTTTGTTTTATTAATTCTTTCTGTTTTGAAAGATCATTGGTTTCCAATTGCCTGGATCTGGTCATTAAGGATTGATTTCCTACTATAATCTTTTGAATATCCTTTTTGGTTTGGTCTATTCTGCCTTTCATGGCTAGTAGCTGTTTAATTTTAGTATCTAATTTATTTATCATTTCATTTGATTTCTGGACTGCTTTCTCCAATTGGGAGTTCCTGTCTTTTAAACTGTTATTTTCTTTTTGAACTATTTCTCACTTTTCTTGCCAAAACTCTTCCATTATTCTCATAAGTTCCAATTTATTTCTTCAAAAGTTTGTGGTCAATTTCCCCTTTTTTGGAATGTTTGGATGCATTTACTTGTTTGCAATCTTCTGCTGTTTCCTCTGTAGTCTGTTTTTTCCCCCCCTCCATAACAATTATCCAGAGTCAATGCCTTCTTCTTGTTCTTCTTGGTGTTTGGAAGTTCCCCTCCCACTGGGCATTGTTTGCCATAACTATGCTAGTTTTTTCTTCCCTTTCCAGTCAGAAGTCTGAGTGAGGAGGCCAGGATCTCTGTGCATAGAGCTAAGGAGTGTGGTTTTTGCCTGAGGTCCTTTCCTGAGGTCTAGAGTCTCTGTAGCTTCTACTGTTTGCTGCCCTTCTCTGTGCTATCTCTGTGCCCAAGGTCCTTGCTCTTCTGGGAGTTCAAGTCTAGCTGTTCTTAAGAGTAGGTCCTTTGTGGTCTTAGTCATCTGCCAAGGACCTAGAGGTGCCCCTCATTCGCTCACTGAATCTAGCACACTGGCTCTGACTCTGGCTCCATATATGGGTTGATCAGCTTGCATTTTGATGGGAACTATTTCACCCCCTTATAGTGTGGAAATGCCCAAATCTCACATACCTTCAATGATGTGCCCTACTGTGGAATCCCTTTGTTCATATGAAATTGGGTTTTTTTTTTTGGCCTTTTGAGGTAGTCTGTATTGGTAGGTGATGAGGAGAGGAAGAGTCCTTCATCTATGGTGTAGCCATTTTAACCTGGAAGTCTCTGTAGATGTGATTTTGAGTGTGTATCTGTGGTCAGAATAGAAACAGTCTATTCTGATTTAGACAATTATTAGCTAACCCTGAACAATTACTTCTTCTCTCTCCCTGCTTCCCAAAGTTGTCCTGATAAAAATATTTTTTAATGTGTGAGTTATCCTTCTTGTTTATGTTCTGTTGCTATTATTGTTGTGTGCACCAAGCATAGAAGTGGCCCAGGTTAACCTTGATTCTTGCTTGGGGACATCACCCCATGAAGGCAGGATATGAACAATCAAAGGATATTCCACATGGGTAGTAAGTGCTTGTCTCCCAATATAGAAGCCGCAGAAAGCATAGAATTTTTGGTACTCTGAGAATAAAAATCTCCATTGGATCCATTCAGGATTCCTTATAGATTGATTAAACACTTTCTATATGTCTGGTATTGTGGAAAATATAACTATACATCAATTTCTATATAGATAGAATTATTTTTTTTTTAAATATATTTTATTTGATCATTTCCAAGCATTATTCGTTAAAGACATAGATCATTTTCTTTTCCTCCCCCCACCCCCCATAGCCGACGCGTAAGTCCACTGGGCATTAGATGTTTTCTTGATTTGAACCCATTGCTTTGTTGTTAGTATTTGCATTAGAGTGTTCATTTAAAGTCTATCCTCTGTCATGTCCCCTCAACCTCTGTATTCAGGCAGTTGCTTTTTCTCGGTGTTTCCACTCCCATAGTTTATCCTTTGCTTATGAATGGTGTTTTTTTTTCTCCTGGATCCCTGAAAGTTGTTCAGGGACATTACACCGCCCCTAATGTAGAAGTCCATTACGTTCGATTATACCACAGTGTATTAGTCTCTGTGTACAATGTTCTCCTGGTTCTGCTCCTCTCGCTCTGCATCACTTCCTGGAGGTTGTTCCAGTCTCCATGGAACTTCTCCACTTTATTATTCCTTTGAGCACAATAGTATTCCATCACCAACATATACCACAGTTTGTTCAGCCATTCCCCAATTGATGGGCATCCCCTCGTTTTCCAGTTTTGGGCCACCACAAAGAGCGCAGCTATGAATATTTTTGTACAAGTCTTTGTGTCCATTATCTCTTTGGGGTACAGACCCAGCAGTGCTATGGCTGGATCAAAGGGTAGATATTCTTTTGTCGCCCTTTGGGCATAGTTCCAAATTGCCCTCCAGAATGGTTGGATCAGTTCACAGCTCCACCAGCAATGAATTAATGTCCCTACTTTGCCACATCCCCTCCAGCATTCATTACTTTCCTTTGCTGTTATGTTAGCCAATCTGCTAGGTGTGAGGTGATACCTCAGAGTTGTTTTGATTTGCATCTCTCTGATTATAAGAGATGTAGAACACTTCTTCATGTGCTTGTTAATAGTTTTGATTTCTTTATCTGAGAACTGCCCATCCATTTCCCTTGCCCATTTATCAATTAGAGAATGGCTTGATTTTTTGTACAATTGATTTAGCTCATTATAAATATGAGTAATTAAACCTTTGTCAGAGGTTTCTATGAAGATTTTTTCCCAATTTGTTGTTTCCCTTCTGATTTTAGTTATATTGGTTTTGTTTGTACAAAAGCTTTTTAGTTTGATGTAGTCAAAATTATTTATTTTACATTTTGTGATTCTTTCTATATCTTGCTTGGTTTTAAAGCCTTTCCCCTCCCAAAGGTCTGACATGTATACTATTCTGTGTTTACCCAATTTACTTATGGTTTCCTTCTTTATGTTTAAGTCACTCACCCATTTTGAATTTATCTTGGTGTAGGGTGTGAGGTGTTGATCTATTCCTAGTCTCTCCCACACTGTCTTCCAATTTTCCCAGCAGTTTTTATCGAATAGTGGATTTTTGTCCCAAAAGCTGGCATCTTTGGGTTTATCGTATACTGTCTTGCTGAGGTCGTTTTCCCCCAGTCTATTCCACTGATCTTCCTTTCTGTTTCTTAGCCAGTACCAAATTGTTTTGATGACTGCTGCTTTGTAATATAGCTTGAGGTCTGGGACTGCAAGGCCCCCATCATATGTGTTTTTTTTCATTATTTCCCTGGATATCCTTGATCTTTTGTTCTTCCAAATGAACTTTGTTATGGTTTTTTCTAAATCAGTGAAGAAGTATTTTGGTAGTTCAATGGGTATGGCACTAAATAGATAAAGAAGTTTGGGTAGGATGGTCATTTTTATTATATTGGCTCGTCCTATCCATGAGCAGTTAATGTTTTTCCAATTGTTCAAGTCTAGTTTTAGTTGTGTGGCGAGTGTTTTGTAGTTGTGTTCATATAGTTCCTGTGTTTGTCTTGGGAGATAGATTCCTAGGTATTTTATTTTGTCTAAGGTGATTTTGAATGGGATTTCTCTTTCTAGTTCTTGCTGCTGAGCTGTGTTGGAGATATATAGAAAAGCTGATGATTTATGTGGGTTTATTTTGTATCCTGCAACTTTGCTAAAGTTGTTGATTATTTCAATTAGCTTTTTGGTTGAATCTCTAGGATTCTTTAAGTAGACCATCATGTCATCCGCAAAGAGTGATAACTTGGTCTCCTCCTTGCCTATTCTGATGCCTTCAATTTCTTTATCTTCTCTAATTGCTACTGCTAGTGTTTCTAGTACAATGTCAAATAGTAGAGGTGATAATGGGCATCCTTGTTTCACTCCTGATCTTATTGGGAATGCATCTAGTTTATCCCCATTGCAGATGATATTAGCTGTTGGTTTTAGATATATACTGTTTATTATTTTTAGGAATGACCCTTCTATTCCTATGCTTTCTAGTGTTTTTAATAGGAATGGGTGTTGTATTTTATCAAAGGCTTTTTCTGCATCTATTGAGATAATCATGTGGTTCTTGCTAGTTTGCTTGTTGATGTGGTCAATTATGTGGATGGTTTTCCTAATGTTGAACCAGCCCTGCATCCCTGGTATGAATCCTACTTGATCATGGTGAATGATCCTTCTGATCACTTGCTGGAGTCTTTTTGCTAGTATCCTATTTAAAATTTTTGCATCTATATTCATTAGGGAGATTGGTCTATAGTTTTCTTTCTCTGTTTTTGACCTGCCTGGTTTTGGAATCAGTACCATGTTTGTGTCGTAAAAGGAGTTTGGTAGAACTCCCTCTTTGCTTATTATGTCAAATAGTTTGTATAGTATTGGGGTTAACTGTTCTCTGAATGTTTGATAGAATTCACAGGTGAATCCATCAGGCCCTGGGGATTTTTTCTTAGGAAGTTCTTTGATGGCTTGATGGATTTCAATTTCTGATATGGGATTATTTAAGAATTCTATTTCCTCTTCTGTTAGTCTAGGCAGTTTGTATTTTTGTATATATTCATCCATTTCTCCTAAATTGGTGTATTTATTGCCATATAATTGGGCAAAGTAATTTCTAATGATTGCCTTAATTTCCTCCTCATTGGAGGTGCTGTCCCCCTTTTCATCTTTAATGCTGTGAATTTGCTTTTCTTCCTTCCTTTTTTTAATTAGATTGACCAGTACTTTGTCTATTTTGTTTGTTTTTTCAAAGTACCAGCTTCTTGTCTTATTTATTAAATCAATAGTTCTATCACTTTCGATTTTATTAATTTCTCCCTTAATTTTTAGGATTTCTAATTTGGTTTTCTGCTGGGGGTTTTTAATTTGATCGCTTTCGAGTTTTTTCAATTGCATTTCCAATTGATTGATCTCTGCTCTCCCTTGTTTGTTAATATGAGCTTTCAGGGATATGAATTTGCCTCTGATTACCGCTTTGGCTGCATCCCAAAAGGTTTGAAAGGATGTTTCGCCATTGTCATTTTCCTTGATGAAATTATTAATTGTTTCTATGATTTCTTCTTTAGCTAAACGGTTTTGGAGTATCATATTGTTTAATTTCCAATTGGTTTTAGATTTGGTTTTCCATGTACCATTACTAATCATTATTTTTATTGCCTTGTGATCTGAGAAGGCTGCATTCATTATTTCTGCTTTTTTGCATTTGTGTGCTATGTTTCTGTGACCTAATGTATGGTCAATTTTTGTGAATGTGCCATGTGGTGCTGAGAAGAAGGTGTATTCCTTTTTATCCCTATTTATTTTTCTCCATATGTCTATTAATTCTAATTTTTCTAAGATTTCATTCACTTCTTTTACCTCTTTCTTATTTATTTTTTGATTTGATTTGTCTAAATTTGATAATGGTTGGTTTAAGTCTCCCACTAGTATGGTTTTATTGTCTATTTCTTCCTTCAATTCTCCTAGTTTCTCCATTAGAAATTTGGGTGCTATATTATTTGGTGCATACATGTTGATTAATGATATTTCCTCATTGTCTAGAGTCCCTTTTAACAAAATATAATTACCTTCCCTATCCCTTTTGATCAGGTCTATTTTTGCATTGGCTTTATCAGATATCATGATTGCCACTCCTGCCTTCTTTCTATCAGTTGAGGCCCAGAAGGTCTTACTCCATCCTTTAATTCTGACCTTGTGGGTGTCAACCCGCCTCATGTGTGTTTCTTGAAGACAACATATGGTAGGGTTTTGGATTCTAATCCATTCAGCTATTCGTCTACGTTTTATGGGTGAGTTCATCCCATTCACGTTCAAAGTTATGATTGTCATTTGTGGACTCCCTGGCATTTTGATTGCCTTCCCTAATTCTTACCTTTTCTTCTTCGGCTCTACCTTTTAGTCCAGTGATTTACTTTGAATCAGTCCCCCTTGTCCCCTCCCTTGATGTTTCCCTTTTTAGTCCCTCCCTTTTTGTTCCCTCCCCCTCCCCCCTCTCTTTCCCTCCCTTTTTGTTCTCCCTCTCCCCCTCCCCCCCTTGGTTTTCCCTTCTCCTTACCCTTGTTGGGTAAGATAGAATTCAAGATCCCAATGGATCTGGATGTTTTTCCCTCTCAGAGTTGATTTCCCTGAGATTGAGGTTTAAGTAACCCCCCCCCCCTCTTCCTCTCCTTCTTATAGGAGTTTTCTTCCCCTCCCCTTCCCCTGTGAATCTTTGTGTGAGAACCATTATTCTATTTGGTCTTTCTTTACCCCCTATTTATACATTACATTTTCCCCACATATTAGTATACATAGATTGATATAAATGTAGTCCTTATAGAAGAGAGTTTGAGTAAAAGAAGATAACATTTTTCCCCTTTCCTTAATATTTACCTTTTCAGGTATTCCTTGCTCTTTGATTTTCGGTATCAAACTTTCCACAGAGCTCTGGTCTTTTCTTTGCAAAAAGTTGGAAGTCTTCTATTTTGTTGAATGCCCATACTTTCCCTTGGAAGTATATAGTCAGTTTTGCTGGGTAGCTGATTCTTGGTTGGAGACCCAGCTCTCTTGCCTTTCTGAAGATCATGTTCCATGCCTTACGATCATTCAGCGTAGAACTTGCAAGGTCTTGTGTGACCCTGATTGGCATTCCTTTATATCTAAATTGTCTTTTTCTGGCTTCCTGTAGGATTTTTTCTTTTGTTTGATAGCTTTGGAATTTGGCAATTACATTCCTGGGAGTTGTCTTTTGGGGGTTTAGTGTAGAAGGTGTTCTGTGAGCTCTGTCAGTGGCTGTATTGCCCCCTTGTTCTAGAATCTCTGGGCAATTTTCTTTGATTATATCTTGTATCACCATGTCCAGTTTGGTGTTTATTTCTGGCTTTTCTGGGAGTCCAATTATTCTTAAATTTTCTCTTCTCCCCCTGTTTTCCAGATCTATCACCTTGTCGGTGAGATATTTTATGTTCTCTTCTAATTTCTTGGTGTTTTGGCTTTGCTTTATTAGTTCTTGCTTTAAAGCCTGGTTTTCTTTTACAGTTTGGTCAAACTGGTTTTGTAGATGCGTGAATTTCTTTTGCATCATTTCCCACTTTTCCTCCCAGAGGGCTTCCATCTTTTTGGTCCTTTCTGATTCAAATTCTTCATAGGTTTGTGGAGAGTTTCTGTTTCCTTTGGAAGATTTTGGAGAATTTTCTTGTATATCTTCTTCTATCTGCTCTGTATTTTGTATTTTGGCTCCATAGAATGTGTCCAGAGTCGCCCCTTTCTTCTTATTTTTCTTGGTATTTTGGGGCTTCTGTGCTTCTGTGGAGTTTGTCATCTCTGAACGTGGAGGATTGGCTTTTCTTGTCTTTGTCTAGTGATCAGAGGCTTTAGTCCTGGGCAGATGGTTCTATGACTTTCCCTGGGTTAAACTGAATATGCCTCACTGGAACTGGAATGGAAGGGTCGGACCACGAGGCCACACTCTCCCCCTGGCTCGATTTCCGGAAGTTGCCTTCAGAATCCCTGGCCGTGAGGCTGTTTCGTCGGCCTGCGGGGGGATGGGCTGCCGCTTCCCCAAGCTCCGAGAGCACAGACTTTCACTGAGACTTGGATAGCAGGATCCAGCCGTGAGGCTGTCTTGCCTGCCCTGAGGGTTGCTGTTGTTTTGACCAGCTCTCTGCAGCGGAGGCCCCAGGCAGTAACTTTCACCCGGACCGACCAGCTCTTTGCAGCGGAGGCCCCAGGCAGTAACTTTCACCCGGACTGGGACTTGGGTAGAAGACCCTGAGGGTTGTTGTTCCTCAGACCCTGCTCTCTGAGCCCGGCGCGGCTGCCGCTTCCGGGAGCCTTGGACTCTGCGCTCCTACCCCTGAGGTCCGAGGGATCTCGGGTTCTGGCTTTTAAGGGGAGCCGTACCTTTTGAACCGGGTCCAGGTCCAGGAGGAGGGTTCCCAGGGTCTGTGCTGTTGATCGTTTTGAATTTCGGCGCCTTAGGAGCTTCTAGTTTGAGATCGGTCGGGAAGGGTTTTCCGGAGATCTGAACTTCAGCTTTCTCTAAGCCGCCATCTTAACCGGAAGTCCTATATAGATAGAATTATATAGGACATCATCTCTCTATATATGAGAGACAGAGAGAATATAAAACAAATATTGTTGAAAAAGAGCTTATATTCTAATATGGAAGGTCACAAGGACATAAATAAGGGTTGACAAAACAAATATAAAGAGAGTTTGAGAGAGTGTATACTAGCAATCAAGAGTATCAGAAATGGCTTCATGCAGAAGATGGTGCCTCAGCTGTATCTTAAAGCAACTAAAGGACTCTATAAAGGCAGAGGTAAAAAGGAAGTGCCTTCTAGACATGTGGATATTAATCTCCTTCTGCCCAGAGAATTCCAGATCATAGACCCAGAGATGGAAGTGATCTCAGAGGACATCTATTCCAAATCCTTCACTTTCAGATGAGGAAACTGAGGCCAAGGAAGGCTAATTGGCTTTGCTAAAGTCACACAGGGTATTTAGACGTTTAGATCAGTGGGACCTGAACCAGATTTCCTGATGGCAGTGAGTGATCTTTCCATGCCCTTATTAAAATGGAGCCTTTAGAATAAAATAAAAAAGTGTGTTTAAAAAAGAGCCAGGATTTGGGACAAGAACTCTTTATTTGAATCCTTGCTCTGTAACTTACTGCATATCCAATTGTGTTCAAGGTTCTTAACTTCTCCATGTCTCAGTCTCTTTCAGTATAAAGTCAGGCTATTTCTTTATTATATTATCTCAACTATATTATCTTGCTAGCTCTAAGCTATGTTTCCTTGAAAATAGTATACCAAGCTAGGTTTAGAGTTGGGAGATCCTGGGTTCAAATTGTTAGCTATGTGACCCAGGGCAAGTCATCTGACCTCCATTACCAACCCCTTACTGCTCTTCTGTCTTGGATCCAATACCCAATATAGATCCTAATACAGAAGGAAAGAGAAGGAAAGAAAGAAAAAAGGAAAGAAAGAAAGAAAGAGAGAAAGAAAGAAAGAAAGAAAGAAAGAAAGAAAGAAAGAAAGAAAGAAAGAAAGAAAGAAAGAAAGAAAGAAAGAAAGAAAGAAAGAAAGAAAGAAAGAAAGAAAGAAAGAAAGAAAGAAAGAAAGAAAGGAAGGAAGGAAGGAAGGAAGAAAGGAAGGAAGAAAGGAAGAAAGGAAGAAAGGAAGGAAGAAAGGAAGAAAGGAAGAAAGGAAGGAAGGAAGGAAGGAAGGAAGAAAGGAAGAAAGAAAGGAAGGAAGGAAGGAAGGAAGGAAGGAAGGAAGGAAGGAAGGAAGGAAGGAAGAAAGAAAGAAAGAAAGAAAGAAAGAAAGAAAGAAAGAAAGAAAGAAAGAAAGAAAGAAAGAAAGAAAGAAAGAAAGAAAGAAAGAAAGAAAGAAAGAAAGAAAGAAAGAAAGAAAGAAAGAAAGAAAGAAAGAAAGAAAGAAAGAGAAAGAAAGAAAGGAAGGAAGAAAGAAAGGAAGGAAGAAAGAAAGAAAGAATGAATGAGTCCAGGCAATATTATAATTAGCATAAGAGGACAGAGGAACTATCTGCTCCTTTGTTTTGGACACTGATTTATATTACCTAAGGCTGCATCAGCTTTTTGGTTGCTAGTGACATTGTTGATTCATCCAGAGTTTGTAGTCCACTAAAATCCCTGAGTCTTCCCTAGGGTAGGCAGCAGGCTTCCAAAGAAATCCCTCCTTCCCAAACCAGATGGCATCTATGACAGCCTCAGGCTCTGCTGCTTTGCAGTGGGGGTGAGAGTAGGCTCCAAGTCAAGAGGGCCTTGCAAAAGACAGATGGGAAAAGGTGCATTACAAGTTTGGTTGACATTTCTAGATCAGCCATTTGCAAAGGGCCAGCTAAGGTGAGAGCCCTTGATGTTGCTGACTCTTTCTACCTGTCAGAGCTTCCCAGGTGGTTCCTAACTGTAGGAAAATTCACTTGGACAGAATGTTGCTGCTTTTCAGACTGTTACAGTGATCCCCATTAGATAATCTTCTTCCAATTATATTCATTTTCTCAGCACGACTGAGCCTACAAGAGTCATTCTAATGGAAAATTGTGATGTAGAAGTAGTGGAGTTCATTTATTTATTTATTTATTTGTTTGTTTATTTAAATTACCTGTCATGGACCCAAGTCTAGAGAAATTGACTCAGCTCCTGGGCAACAACTAATTGTTGTTTAATACATGCAAATTTGGATGCTGAAGCTGGTAAAGTGGATCAAAGACCACTAAGCATATTTAAAGCTTCTTAGATATAATCTTCAGCTGGCATGTTTTGTGTTTTTTTTTTCTCTCAGTGATTCTATTTATCTTTAAAAGAAATTATTCCCCCTCTGTGTTAGATAACTTTTAGACAAATCACTTAACCTACAAAGGTTCCTTAGCTACAAAGTGAAGGGCTTGAACTGGATTACATCTGGGGTCTCTTCCAGCATTAGATCTATGATCTATTTTCCCACAAGAATTTGGGTCACCCTCAGTTTCTTCATCAATGAAATAAAGTTTGTGCTGCCTTATCTCTAAGGGCTTTTTCTGGTCCCAAGTCTTACATTCTTCCATGACATGTAAACATCATCAACTACATACTTGACCAAAAAAAGAAAGTATTATCCATTACTTGGTTACTTGTTGGGTAAGGCAACTTAAAGGATTATCTGGATCACTGAGAGGATAAATGACACAACCAAAGTCAAACAGATACCACCAAAGACAGGACTTGAATGAATGTGCCCTGTCTCTGCTACTGGCTTGTTGTCTGGTATGGGATCCTGCAACTCAGGGAACTCACTATCTAAACCATATCTATTGATCTTTTTCTTTAATCCCCAACCTTTTTGATCTTCCTGAAGTTTTTGACACTGCCAAATATCCTCTCCTTATCAGTACACTCTTCTCCCTTGGTTTCTGTGACACTGTTCTATCCTAAATCTCTTCCTGCTTCTCAGGATGTTCCTTTCCAGTTTTGTATTGCTTTTTCTGGCTCATCATCCATATTTCTCCCTCATCCCAATTAAACTGGTATGTGCCCCAAGCTTCTGTACTACGATATCTTATCTTTTCATTCTACATTTTTTCTTTTATTAATTCATTAACTCCCATGCCCTTGATTATCATTTTCAGATTACTTGCAAATCTTTATATTCAACCCTATTCTTTTTTTCTGAACTAGAGGAACACAATATATTCTTATATCAACAACTGCTCACATATTCCTAACATATCAATGTCAGCAAGTTCAAAAGAGACCTCATTATATTTTCCCTGAAATATCCCTCCTTCAAACTTCTGTTTTGCTGTTGATGGTATCACTATCCTTCTAAGAACTGAGGTTTAAAACCTTTGGATCATTTTGACTCTTCTTTTTCCCCATAACGAATTGTTTGCCAAGTTGGGCTTCTTTGACCTCCACAATATTTTCCATATGTGTACACCTCTATTCATGTACAGGGGCATGTGGCATATGGCATCTTTTGGACCTATATTATTTTAACTTGAACTATTGAAAAAACTCCAAGTTGATTTTATTGCTTCCTCATAATGTTCCACATGGGTAATAAAACAATTCTCCTCAAAGTACAGGTTGTCCATTTAACTCTACTGTTCAGGAAGCATCAGTGGCATTTTACTGTCATAACATACAATAACATTCAAACTCTTTGGCAGTCATTAACAATATGATTTTGGATAAAATGACCTGCTTGCTCTGCCTAGTACATAATATTTATTCTACCTCCCATCTACATAACTTAGCAGACTGTTCACTAAACTTGGAATTATCTTCCTCATTGCCTCTGCTTTTGATTGCAAACCCAAACTTCCTTTGAGGCACATCACAGAGTGTCATCTCCTATGTGAAGTATTTCCTGATCTTCTCAGTTGTTTCTCTAGCTACCCGGAAGTTTTTATTCTTACTTTTACTGTTTCATATTTATATACATATATAATATATAGAAACTCATAATATATACCGAAATTATATGAACAGATAGAAACACATTCATGTATACATTATATTTGATATATATCGCAGATATCGGTATATAAACATGTATGTACAAATGCATCTATACATGTATTTCTGTGTATATGTGTATATCACAATACACATACATATTCACACATATTTTATCCTCTATTAGGCTATAAGGATTTTATGGACAAAAACTATTTTATCGTTAGCTCTACAGCTAGTACATTCAGCATAGACTCCAACATACAGAAGGAATATAATTAATTAAAATTCCTTCCAAATCTGTGTTCCATGTTCTGACATTCTTTCTTATTGTAAGAATTTATATGTTCTATGTTCTATCACTTCCTATCTTTGCACCTTTGGTAAATCCCTTCTCCCCTTTGGACTAGTTTCCTTCTTTGCATGTTAAGGAAGCTTGGTGATCTCCTGGGTTCCTTTTAGTCCAGAATCTGTGATGCTCAGTCCCTGGGATCAGGAGCTCCTTTCAAGCTTTGCCATTCTGTGGTCCTTGTTTTAATATACCTTTAACTTGGATGTTCAGTGTTTCAATTACTTTCGTGTTCTTATACTCTTGTGCCTTTGAGTCAATGCATTTGAACTTAAACTTGGTTATTGCTTACTCAAATGAGCTATTAGTACAGAGCTGGTGTCTAAGGTAGGCAGGCTGTGTGCTCGAACAGTGCGCCATAAATGAGGCATTCCAAAATAGGCACTAATCCCTTCCTATGTATAAGCTTTTTGATGTGTCCAAAGCTCTTCTCTAGCCAGTGTTCTCATTTGATCCTTTCAAAAATCCTGTGAAATAGGTCAGGCATCATTGTTCTCCTTTTTTATATGAGGATATTTAGGCAAATGGTACTTATCATAGTTGACCCTTATATAACACTTCAAGGTTTGCCAGATGCTTATACATATTATTTCATTTGATCTCCCTAAAGACCCTTTAAGGTAGGTGGTATTATTATGCTCATTTTATAAACAAGGAACCTGAGGTTGAGGAGTTAAATGACAAAGGACTGTCAGAGGTAGGATTAGATCCCAGACCGCTTCTGACTCCAGATGTAGTGTTCATTCCATTACATCTTCCAAAGCGAGTATTAACAAATGAGTTAGGACACCACCAAGTTTTCTGAATTCCTGGTTCAGTGCTTTCCACTGGCCAGAGTTGCTTCTCTGAGACCACATTGTATGGGAGGAGTTTTGCTGCCATTAGTGGATTCTCACTTAGATCTGTATATTCCTAGTTTTCTGGACATTCTTACATCTTCCTATTTTCCTCTCTGCCTCAAATCTCTCCTCTAGTCCATTCTCTACACAGTTGCCAAAGAGACTTTCTTAAAGCAGGGGCCTTGCCAAGTCACTGTCCTAATCAATAAATGCCAGAGACACCCTGTTATTATTCAGATCAAATACAGACTCTCCTGACTTTGAAAGCTTTTCCTTCATGGGCTGGACCCAACCTATTTTTAAAGGGTTATTTATTGTACAATATGCCACTCCAGGCTCTTTCCAGCCCAGCCAAAGTAACCTGTGCAATTTGGTACAAATGGAACTCCATCTTGACTTGTATCTTTATGTCTTTGCAGAAACCACTCCACCTCTGCCTGCAATATACTACCTATTAAAATGTTTCCTTTTGTTCAAAGTTTAGCTCTCAAGCATCATCTCCTACTTGAGGCTTTCCCTAATCTTTCCAGCACCTAGTGTATCAGCCTTGAGATATATACTTATTTGTATAAACTTCTCTGTGCATATGTTGCTCACCTGTATAGAGCATATGCTTCTTAAAAGTAAGGGCTTTGGCCACTATATACATCTCTAGCACCTAGTACAAAGCACAGTCATTTTTTAGTCATGTCCCACTCTTCATGACCCCATTTGGAGCTTTCTTGGCAAAGATACTAGAGTGACTTCTCATTTTCATCTCAAGCTCATTTTACAGATGGGGAAACAGAAGGAAACAGGGTTAAATGACTTGTCCAAGGTCAGACAGCTAGTAAATTCTAAGGCTGGATTTGAACTCAGATCCTCCTGACACCAGAGCTAGGACTTTAACCACATTGCACCCTAGCTTGCCCTAGCACATAGTAGGTACTTAATAAATTCTTATTGATTGATTGGTTTCTGAGAAGGGGACACAGTTAGTAGAAGAGTTCATCATCAGTCCAATCCCCTCATTTCATAGATAAAGACCCTGAGACTCAAGATATTAAACAAGTTGTCCAAGCTCACTCATGTAGAAATAGCAGAAACAGGATTCAAACACAGGTACTCTGACTCCAAAGTGAGTATTCCCTCTTTCACACTAGGCAGGCCTGATCCTTTCATCCCAAGTGCAATCCCAGAGTTGGAGGAGAGAATCCCATCTAATAATACATAATATATATAAATATATATATATATGTATATATATATAATACTAATAAATACTAATAAATCCCTTAATAGTGCTTTTGTCAGTGTCCTGAGCTTCTGAACCAGGTGATCTCTACAAGTATGTGCCAGTCAAGGGCAGTGCAAAAACCCAGAAAAACCAGGGGATAGACCCTGGAGAACTTCAGAGAATGTTCTTCCTGGGCTTTACCTCTTCTACCCCCAGCCTGTTTTATGCTAGGCTTATCCAAGCCGAGTATCCTTATAACTCATTCTTTCAAACATATCTTTGATATAGTAGACTAGTTTCTCAGAATAATCATCACTCAGAACTATACCAGGGGTGAGATAAGTGAGGAACTTGCCTCACATGTGCAAACCTTAGGGGCACAGAAGATAGATATAAAATATGCTTTTCCATCAAGCATGCCATGCCATTAAAATAAGGTACAATCTGATATTCTTGCTTCAGGTGCAAAATCAGCAAGTTAAGGTACATTTAATGCCTTTCAAAGTTTGTCCCTAACATACCTTCCTAAATTTCTTGACATTATTTTCCTTCCCACTCTAGAGACTAGCCAAACTGGCCTTCTTGCTATTTCTCACATGCAAAACTGTATTTCTCGGGCCTTTGTAAGAACAGTCTCCCATACCTGGAATGTAGAAGTGAAGAGGATATACATTCCAGATTTCAGAGACAGTCTGTATAAACCCAGATCCTACTATATTGACCATTAAAGAAAGTGAGGGTAAGAAGAGGGAACCCAATGTCACAAGGCTAGTAAGTGGCAGAGCCAGGTCTCATACTTCGTTTTTATTCTCCAAGGTTAATACTCTTTATCTGGTCCTATCCCCATCAAGACAGTTATGAAAGGAGGTTGAGAATGTCTTTCATGGAGAAGAGAGAATAAGACTTATTGGATTAGTGTCCTTGGTTCCTCCAAATATCTTGTCACTGACTTCTGCCTAAAGGCACTCCCTCCCCCTTCCTTGGCACCCCCCCCCCACCTTTCTGCCATTTTGAAGGGAATTATTGGCTAGGAAGCTTGGTTTCTATTTACTCTTCCATTAAGCAGCCAGTAAAATGGATTGCTCCATTTCTCTACCACTGGCTGCTGGCTCACTGCTCTCTGTGTGGAAGCTGACCTCTGCTTTGTTGGTGCCCCATCATCCCTCTGCTTTTAACCCATTTGGGAGGGAAAGGCCAGGCAGATGAAGGAACTTGGCAGGTCTGGAGGCAACTGCCATTTCCTCGGTTTCTTTAATTCTGACACAACAAAGGGATGTGACAGGGTGAGGCAACGAAGAGCAGGCATGGCAAAATATCTTTAAAAGGAAAGTAGGGCTATGAGTGAAGAAACAATACTATTTGAGAAGAATAATGTAGCACTGTCGTTGGAAAGGCACTGAGCAATCATCAAGCTTGATTTCTTGGTTTAACAAAGAATAGAAGAGGTGGTCAAAAGAAGGGAACTCTTAAGACAGCATGTCTCTAGCTGGAGAAGACCTCAGCAACTCTCTTGTCCATCCCCCTTATTTTACAAATGAGGAAACTGGGTCTGAGGGAGGTAAATTGATTTACCCAATGTCAATCAGGTTGGAAGTGACAGAGCTAGGATTCAGACAGGAGGTCTGACTCAAAATTTAGTGCTCTTTTTATCACACCACCCTGAGGAAGCTTGTTCAAAGAGCAAGTTTCCTTTCCAATACCTCAAATGGCCTTGGTGTAATAGTGTTCAGCCAAATACTCAAGTTTAATGTAAAGGCCTCTTTAATCTAAGACGGAAATTTAATTTAGAGTCAGGATTCTAGATCTGTTACTTTTTCTTCCTTAATGAATTTAAGCAAAAGAAATCTATTTTATATCCTGGCTTGGGATATAGGTAAAGGGGTATCTAATGATTTTTGTAGTTGTTTGTTTTTAGTTTTTGCCAAACTCTGGGATTATGGGATTTAGAACTATAAGGGGCCTTTGAAATGATCAATTCTAATCTTATTTCATTCTTCTTTAGACTTCCTTCTCTGGAACTGCTATTCCATTGTTACCAAAAATTTCCCCTCATATTATACCTGGGTCTTCTCTGTAACCCTATGCCCCTCAAGAAGTTGTTTTGTATACATTTAGTCTTTTTTTTAAACCTTACCTATTGTCTTAGAATCAGTACTGTGTATTGGTTATGAGGCAGAAGAGTGGTAAGGAGTAGGCAGTAGGGGTCAAGTGACTTGCCCAGGGTCATACAGCTAAAAAAGTACTAAGGTCAAATCTGAATCCAGGACCTCCCATCTGTAGAATTTAAGATTAAATCTTAGTAGGAAAAATATTTTATTTTAGGAGGTTTATTAATTAATTATTAGAAATGTGGCTTAAAATTTATCTAGGCTATCTTAAAAAATTGAGAGTTTTTCTCATCCCTTCTGGTTGCCAATTGTAAAAATTAAAATATATCTCCAATAATAAATATTACATTTTAGGAGGTTTATTAATTAATTATTAGAAAGAGAGAAATAAAGAGGATACAAAACAAGTGCATTCAACTCCACACAGTTCAAATCACCATATCTCAAAGTTCACTCTGGATCTTCTGGTGCAGCATGTTGTCTGTGTAGGCATTTTCATTGTGCCTTCTCCAAACAGTTCACTTTCTGGATTCAGAGATGTAGCATATTTCTTAACCTAAAATTACTCTCAACTTTTCAATTTAGAATAATAATAATAGCAACCCCCCCCCTGAAAATGGTGTTGAAAAACACAGGGATCACTTAGGAATGCATGGCTGAGTTATGAAGTGTATGAATCAAATTGGCAAGAGAAATAAAAAAACATAAAAACAAATTCAAACAAAAGAGAAAAGATAACTTCTGGATGAGATATATATATATATATATATATATAGACTATCAAAGTCTTATGAGTAAAAAGTTTAAGTAAAGGAATATAAACCTATAATAGGTCCTTGAATTGGGGCCCAATTTAAGTGATTTATGTAATTATGCACTTTCCCAATCAGTAGCCAGGACAACAGAAAGTTGCCACATTATGAAAGACAGAATAGGGACTAGATTTCTGTGTGATAGAGAAGTGCCATTCCCTTGTCTGATTTTTTATAATTCTCAGGGATAGGGGGAGCCAGAATGATAGCTAAACTTTGGTATTTATGAGTATTTCACAAAGAGTGTGTATATAAGGTGTCCTACGTCTTAACATATGTCAAACGTTGCAACCTCAAGTCTCACACTAGGTTCAAGTCCTTTTGTATTGGCTTAGAAGGTTCATCAATTCTACCTGGATTGGTTCAGTCTTTTTTGACCTTGTGCTCTATTGGCACTATGCAATTAGCTTTGTGCTTCTTTCACATTGTGGAATGGCTCTTTTGTATTCCCTTCTCCTGGAATCAGGCAGAATCATTAAGCAAAGTCCCATAATTTTTTTAAACAATCAGTGGCATCATTTTTATAGTCTAAACCTTTTTGTGATGTATTGACATTAGGGTAAATGTATCTTAAACTTATATTACTTCAAAAACAAAAAAAGTTAAAGAAAATTTTCTTAATACTGGTGACACATGCTTCAAATATAAAAGGAGAGAAAAACCAAACTGAAATAGTTTATTGCACATGAAAGCAAAACAATAATAAAAAAGTTTAAAAATATATATATAGCTTAAAATCATTGAAACACTGTCAGTTAAGAAAAGGTAGAATACAAAGTTTCCTCACCCCAAAAATGAGATCCTTGCCCTCCTTCAAACCTGGCCATAATCCCCTCTGAGTCCAAAGCAAATGATTTTCACAAAGAAACAATTTTTCATAAAGAACAGTAATACAACAGGTAAGGCACATTCAGTAAGTATCAAAATTCCCAAATTATAATAGCCCATTTAATGACAATATCAAACAAACCCACTATCATATTTTATATGAATCTGCTGTATGACATTCAAAACTAATGGACACTTGTCACAATTTTTTTCAGGTATAGCAATGTTTCAACCTTGACTGAGATATTTAAAAAAATCGTTACTGCTATCATTAAAAATGTGGTAGAAGAGCCTAGAAAAAAAGCAAACCTCTGTACAATTGATGTTGGGTCTAAAAATTACCAATAATCTAGAGAAAATTCTGGTGGAAGGGTATATATAGTAAGCTAAGGAGTTATAAATGAGAGATGATCCCTTCTTGGGAGCCATACAGGGGTAACATAGCCTGGGATCAACTTCCCAGCTACTTTGGTATGAGACTGTAATGTCCCATCCATTCACATTTTTACAAATGCAGGCAGTGGGGATTTAGTAGCTGGAGGGAATGAAATCAGGAGCAGTAGTAGGAGTGGGCCTAGAGATCAGGAGGAGGATTTCTGGGGCCTGGGGGCTGGAGGAAGCAGTATCAGCAATGCCAGAGTCAGCAGCAAGGAACAAGGAACATGAACACAGGCTCAAGCAGAGTGCAAGAGTCCTCAAACTGAAAAGTACCAGGCCCATAGGGAGGGCAAGCAGGCAAAAAAGAAAAATCCCTGACCTTAATCCTTTGTAAAAGTTAAAATTAATATACAATAACTTCAAATATTATATTTTGTGAGATTTATTAATAATAACTAGGTATAACAAAATAAAAAGGTAATTATTTAACAAAATAAAACCACGTGCCCATGACTAATCTACCTGCTCAAATAGCCTGCTCCACCAAAGCAACAACCCAGGAAGGAAAGAGACCTAAACACAGAACTCTACCCAATTTATCTGCTGTCTACAACAGTACATAAGGTCAGGAAGTGAGTGGGCTCCTGGGTAATGTATTTCAAAGGTACAAGATTTCCAATTACACACCTTCACCTTTGCCTGTTCAAAGTTCTTTCAACCTTTCTTATCAGGAGCCTGGCTCAGTATGATGGAAAGGGGTCTGGATTTGGAAAAGGAAGGCCTGTGTTTTGTCTTGGCTTCACCATTTTGAAGTTTTCAAGCCTTTGACGAATCACCAAATCTTTCTTTGCTTCACTTTTTTCATTTGTGAGTTAAGGATAAAGGGGCAACTAGAAGGCACAGTAAATAGAGCACAAGGCCTGCAGTTAGGAAGATACATCTTCTTGAGTTCAAATATAGCCTCATACACTTATTATCTGTATGATCCATGACAAGTCACTTAAACTTGTTTGCCTCAGTTTCCTGATCTGGAAATGATCTGGAAAAGGAAATTGCAAACCACTCTGGTATCTTTGCTAAAAAACAAAAACATAAACAAAAAACAAACAAAAAGTTCCAATACAGGTCATGAACGGTCAGAGGAAAATAACTAAATTATAAAATGAAAGACAACAGTTATTAAATTAATTTCCTTATGAGATTGTTGTGAGGAAAGAACTTTGTTATTCTTTAGGTATTAGACAAAGATAAAAGGATATATTCCATTCTTATATGGTCCTAAAGTCTTGTGATATAGGTACATCAGGTGTTATCATCTAAATTGATAGAAGACCCAGAGACTAAAAGTGACTTACTCAAGGTCACAAATGTTTTAATGGACAGGTAGGGACTAGAACCTGGGTCTCTTGATCCCCAGCCTAGGCTTCTATTACAGAATGATTTATTTAGTAAAGTATGGAATGATGGCAAGAGTACTGGGTCTGTAGTAAGAAAAACTGGGGCTGCTTCTTTTTCCCAAAGTCATTTTGGGAAAGAAACCACATATCCACATGGTACAGTAGAAAGGGTTTAGAACTTTGTGTAATAGATCCTGATTTCATATGCTAGTTTTGCTCTTCATGACATTTATAACTTTAAATGCACAAATAACTTAGCCTTTCTGAGCCTGTTTCTTCTTCTGTAAGATGAAGAAATTGGACTATATGACCTGTCATATATATTTATATAAAATAGGTATATGTACATATAGATGCTTCAATGATCTCTGGGCTTCAGTTTTTTTGTCAAAAGAATTGAATTTGATTATTTCTAATTAATGTCCCTTCTAGCTTTAACCTGTTGTGTTCCATGTTCTAAACTCTTTTCTAGCTCTAAGTCATGATTTTATGAGTTGATCTCTCCATGTGTGCAGACACCCAATCAAAGCCCCCACCAGAATTACATGTGAGCATCTTCACCGGTTACCTGATTATTAAACTGTAAAACAGAAGACCAGAGTTGAGGCTGTTTTGCATGATAGGCTGAGAATTCTGTGATAAAATGATCCCTCTGTAATAAAATGAAAAGCTTCTTCTGAGCTTTACTTATTGCAAATTGTGGGGAAAATTAAATCAGCACTGGAATGACTTGCTTCTTCTAGCTTCAACACACCTTTTGCTTGAGTAGTACAGCCAAGCTTGTCACATATATCAAGGCAGCAGCTTGCTGACAGCCAGAGATAAAGTTGTTCCAAAAGAAAGCAACCTCCTCTGAAAAGAATCATAGAAAAACATGAAAAGTGGTTAGATCCTTGTGATGTATAATGAAGCTATATTTTCTACCTTTGCTGCTATCTCTGAGACCTCAGGGAAGTTATACAACCTCTCTTAGTCCCTTATCTGCAAAATGAAGGAGGTAGATGAGCTGATCTTTAAGATTCCTCCCATCTCAAAATTTTCTGTTCTCTATTTGAATATTAGTCCCAGTAAATCAATCATCTAGCAGAGAGTAGGACTCTAGTCAGCAGTGTGTTGGTAAATATTTAACAACTAGTTAACTAAAAATGAAAGGTTTTTAATTAAATCTGCATTTTTAGCATTTCATTGTCACTTTCTCATGGCTAGACAACAAACAAAATAATAACTCAAATCCTGTTTTGTGGTCCTTGTCCATTTTTGATGGGGAAGATGCCACACTGAAAATGTATGAATCAGCTCTCCTGGTTTGGGTAAGCTCTAATACAGCATTGACTCTAGGACTAAAAGTAGGGGTTTTGTACCTATAGGGTTTGAGTGGCATACAAACTCAACATGAGGCAACAGTATGGCATGACAGCCAAGAATGTTAATGTTTTTCTAAGCCCCATTTATAGCAACACAGTATCCAGAATAAGGAAGATAACATATCTGATAAATTCTGTCCTGATCAGACAATATCTGGATTGTTGTTCTGGGTACCACATTTTAGAAAAACAGAGATAATGTTTGGGGTAGCCAAGTGGTTCAGTAGATAGAGTACTAGGCTTGGAGTAGGAAGACTCTGCTTTCTTGAGCTCAGACCCAGTATTGGACATTTACTAGCTGTGTGATTCTTGGCAAGTCACTTAACTCTGTTTTGTCTCAGTTCCTCATCTATAAAATGAGCTGGAGAAAGAAATGGCAAACTACTTGAGCTTTGCTTTTTTGCCAAGAAAAACCCAAATGGAGTCATGAAGAATTGAAAACAACTGAATAAGAAAAGCAATAAAAGCACATAATCTGAATAGGGAGACCAAACTGGTGGGTGGCTTAGAGAGCAAGTCGAATAATGACAGGATTCAAATTTTAAGGACCTGCAGTGTCAAACCTACAGAAAAGAAAAAGCTTTGTGGGGATCATTTAAGGAGATAAAGAGATATCAAATGAAAGTAGGGCTAGACTACTTACTATGCTTGATCCCAAACAAAGGATTTAGTAGAAGGAAAACTTCCTAATTGGGAACTTCCTAATATATAATAGACTACCTCAGGAGTGAACAGGTTTCCCTCTAGTAGTGATCATTAAGTAAAGGCTATGTGGCCACCTGTGTGGTATCTCATAGAGGTGTATCTCAGTCTAGAGTGTATTAAACTATGGGGCTTCCATGGTCCAATGTCTACAATTCTGGGACAATATTCATAGAGGACATAAGAAAATGCGTAACAATGAGTGAGTGGCCCTTACTTGAGGCCCAAGTCTTCCCAATGAGGCCATATTCCCACATGCCCTTTTCAGTTCTGTCCTTACAGGACCCTGAGAAGACTAGAGGGATAAAGACAAATTTCATCTGCTCCATAATCTTAAAATCTTGCATGATTTAAAGTTTAAAAGTTAATCTATACTATTTTAAAAAATTACACAGAAAAAATAGAAATGAAAAAACTTACCATGGTTTAAAGAGTTAGTAAATATCTTGACAAGGACCAAACATATTCTATAGGAAAACAAACAACAAAAAAACAAACAAACATTGATTATCTGGGAGATCCCTGCTTCTCTTATGACATTTGTGTTCCACTGTGGAGTTATGGAGAAACTGACTTTGGTAATTAATAACTTCACAAACTAGAATGAATTATTATAGTTAGTGGGAACTTGGGAGGGGGGGGCGCAGCATGATATAATGGAAAGATGACTGGGTTAGAAATCTGGAGCCCTGGGTCCGAGTCCTTCTCTTTTAATCTATTAGTTTTGTGACCTTGTGTGAAGTATATTCCTCATTGGACCTCAGTGTTCTCACCTGTACACTTATAGGGTTGGTATCTATTATTAAGTTCCCATTAATCCCAGTAAGCCTATTTCCAAAATAATATTTCCTTATTTCCTCAAGGTTATTTCTAGATTTTTCAGCTGAAACTCTGTCAAGGGCTTTGGAAGGCTAGGGGTAGGACTGCCACACCTAGTAGCCCTCAGCAGAGATTAAAGTCAGTACAACAGAGTTGGCCTTTTTTGCTGATACAACAGCGGAGGAAATAAATGTAACCTGACTGAATCCTGAAGCCATATCTGCCTCAGAAAATCAACATTTAGAGCTGAAGTAAACAGGACCTGAGTGTTAGCTGAGTGCTTATCACAGGAAGGAAACTTGGAAGAAGTTATGAGATGGAAAAGGAGAGCAAAAGATTGGCATGTCAGCAGGCATCCTGATGAAGATTCTGGGTGTTTGAAATTTCACAGCTGGGGGCAAAGCCTCTGCTCCTTGATGATGGAGAAGTTAGTCCTTGTGCTGAAACATTCTTCCCTTTTATCTGCTGGATCATCAGATGAGAATTATATCTTCAAGATAAGACTGAGGCACCAAAAATAATTTAAAAGGGAGAAGAGTCCAGGGTGCCAATTAACATTATTCCATGATTAACTCAAAATTTCAAAAAATTAGCTGGACCAGTAAGAGGAATTAAACAAAAAATAGTTGATAGAAACAGAAATGGAAAGAGGATGCAATAGTTAAGAGAAGCCATTATAGTGCTAATTATATATATATGTGTGTGTATGTATATACATACATAAAAATGTATATATTCAAACGATCATTGAGGTAGAGCTGGAAGAAAGATAGATTTTCATCTAGAAGGGACCTTAACAGCCAAAAAAAAAATCAAACCTCCTTATTATACAGATGAGAAAATGAGCAATCAACCAACATATATTAAGCTTCAACTATGTGTCAGGCATTTGTGAAAGTGTATCTTTTAAAGTGAGATTCAAATGAGAAGATATAGCAGAATCAAAGTGGGAGGCTGTTAGAGATGTTCAGGATGACATTGGGTTTAAAATCAAGTCACTGATGAAATATGAATAATCAGGAATCAGGGGAAGGAATGGAGTTGCAGAGAGAGGTGGTCAGGACCATGGAACAAGAAGCTTCTTTATCAGCCTTGTTTTACTTAGAGAAATGGAATTGGATAGGAGAAGTATGTGAAACATATAGCTGAACCGGAGATTTCTTTGCCAGAAGAGAGAGAGAAAAGAAAATAGATTGTGGAAAAAGAAACAGAATTTGTTGACAACTTGAATATGAGGCCAAAATGTAAAAAAATCTTAGGTGATTAGGAGTCTTTCTCCAAGAGTTTTAGAAAATGATTTTTTTTTTCCCCTAAATAAGCTGTAAATGCAAGAAAGTTTTTCTTGGAAGGAAATTATAATGAATAAAAATAAAAAGACATTTTCTCAATTAGTGGGCCATGGATTCATAATTTACTGCAGTTAAATTCAGAGCTTTTCTTTAGGAAATCTAATTCCTAAGATACTATCTGGAGGAGTAATGGGTTTTATTTATTTGGTTTCAACATTCTCGATAACTGCTTACTTCCACTTTACTTTGGCTATTGAAGAATTACCCATTCTTTTCTTGGAAACCCTCCTTCCTTCCTTAGGTGTCAGTACTAAGTAAAGAAATGTCTATTTGAGGAGCAGCTAGATGGCTCAGTGGATAGGGAGCCAGGCCCAGAGAGGGAAGGTTCTGGGGTCAAATATGGCCTCAGACACTTTCTAACTGTGTTACCCTGGCAAGTCACTTAACTTCAGTTGCCTAGCCTACCTCAGAACTAATACTTAGTATGAATTCTAAAACAAAAGGTAAGGGTTAAAAGGATATATTTAATAGCTTTCTTGCCACTTCATATGGTTTTAGCATATTAAATATGAAGAGGACAATAAATAGAACCTAAAAACCTAAAATATTTTTTCTGGTCTACTAACATCAATATATGCTTTTATCAAAAGCTAAGAAAAGCTACGATCTTAATAATAATAACTGCTAATATTTATACAGTACTGTGAGATTTTCAAAGCACTTTTGCAAATATCATCTCATTTTAGCCTCATAACAACCCTGGAACATAGATGTTATTATTCCCATTTTACAGATATGTTCACTGAGGCAGATGGAAGTTAAAATGCCTTGTCTGAGGTTCCACAGCTAGAAAGTGTTTGAAGCTAGGTATTGCTTATTCCAGGTCCAGATTACTGTGACAGCTAGCTGCCTTTATAATTATCCTCAAACTTAGAGGATGCTACCTCTGGCTCAGAAATAATGAAGGTGCATAGTAGAGGCTAGAATTCTTATTTTCCTTTCTCCCCATCTCTATCCTATATTTACATATGTGCATATTGTCTCTGAAATAGAATTTCATTTCCTTCAGAACAGGAGACATTTTATTTTTTTCTTTTTTATCCCCAGTGTCCAAAATTATGCCTAGGTACTTAATAAAGATATTTAAATTGACTGAATTAAGATTTCTGAGAAGTGATTTTAATATCTCTTATTATTGCATAACTCATGAATTTTGCTCCAGGAAGGAGAGCTTCCCTGTATATTTGACTGTCTTCCAAATACTCATTTCTTCTCCTACAGCCCTATTCCTTTTTAGCTTCTTTTCTTCTTCTCTATGAAGTTTTTTCAAACTAGCTCCTCCCAATTATCAATTATTCAGATGTTCAATAAACCTCCCTACATGATGCTCTTCCATCCCATCTTCCTGACTACATTTTAGGTGTGTGTATCTCTACTTAGATGCCACCATATGGCAAAGTCATGGCATTCCAGGATTCAGCAGAGACATAGGTTCAAATCCATCCACTCATGCTAGTTAACTGTGGAATATAGTTAATGCTGACCTTTCACAGTAACTGAAGAACCTATAAGGTACTATTTATTTTAAGGTTGTTCAACCCTTAAAGCATAATGTAAATATCAATTATTAGTAGTATATCAATGTTCCCAGTTTTATGTGGATTTATCTATTTATTTAATCATTCATTATCACTAATCATTAATGATCAAATGATCAATTCATTAATTCGTTTACAATATAATTCCACTATTAGAATAAAAACTCTTCAAGGGAAGATTATGATTTGTGATAGAGTAGCTCTTGGCACAAAGTCAGGCATATTTTTTTTTTGTTGTTGTTGTTGAGTCATGTCTGACTCTTTTATAACCCCATGGACCATAGCACATCAATATTATCCATGGGATTTTCTTGGTAAAGATACTGGAGTGGTTTGCTATTTCCTTCTCTAGTGGATTAAGGCAAATAGAGGTTAAGTGTCCAGTGTCACAGCAAATAAGTATCTGAGGATAGATTTAAACTCAGGTCTTGTGGACTTCAGGCCTAATAGCCTATCCACTGAGCTGTCTAACAGCCACCTGGCACATAGTAGGTATTAATAAATGTTTATTGATTGACTGGTTGATAGAGCAGAGAGAGTAGTGGATTTGGATTTGAATTTGGAGGAAGGGGGTAACAACTTAAGTAATTCAATGGATCGAGAGCCAGGCCTGGAGATAGGTCCTGGGTTCAAATTTGACTTTACATACTTCCTAGCTGTTTTACCTGGAGTAAGTCACTTAACCCCTATGGCCTAGCCCTTACCACTCATTTGCCTCGAACCAATACATAATATTGAGTCTAAGATAGAAGGTAAGGGTTAGATAGAATGCTGAATATTAAATCAAGATGACAAAGGTGCATATTCCATCTTAGATATGTATTAGCAGTATGACTCTAGTCTCATTAATTAAATCTCATCATGCCTCAGTTTTCTTATCTGTAAAATGAGGGGAGGAATTGGCCTGAATGACTTTTAATGTCTTTTTCAGTTCTAGGGCTATGATCTTCGGAAGTGATTTGTCTATATTCATGAGATTATTAAGCATTGAAGTCAGGATGGGAATCTAGGTCCCTCATTTTCCCTATTACACCATGGAATCTCTACAGAACATAACTCACATTCACATAGTGATTGTGCTTTCCAAAGAAAGGATTCCGAATGCAGAATCTGATTAGATTCCCATCCATTTCCCAGAGAACTACAATTAGCTTGGGGTGAGTGCTGACATGGAGGTAGTGGCAACACACATCTTCTTTCCATGATCAGGGTCTGTGTCCTATGTTCTAAGGTCCCTTTCATCTCTAACATACTATATTGTATTCCAAAGTCCTTTCTAAATATCATCCTGGGTCCTATAATTCTGTTCCTGCTCTACAACTACACATATAAACATACACACACATACACATACACACATACACTCCTGCTCTATGGTGTAAAAGGTGCCAAAGTACTTTTACAGTAAGAAGTGAAAAGCAAACTGAGTAGAAAGAGTAAATATTTGCATAAAAGTCAAGGTATATAATAGGAGGCATTGGCCTCCAAACCTGGCCCCTTCTTCAGCAGGCAAGGGGTTACTTATCTCTGTAAAGAAAAGTTTTCCTTTTAAATACTTGACTTATTTAATTTCTGTTTAAAATTACTCACAACAGCTTTTCAAGTGCCCTTGATAATGTATTCGGGATATTAAATACTCCATCTGTGCAGAAAAAAATTAAGGCAGTAAAAAGAATCATCCCTGAATTTCTTTAGTTCTTGGTCCTGTTAGTAGTTCAGTGTGCCCCCTTGTTCATGTAATTGACATCTCTCTAAATAACCACCACAGATTGATGGTGTTTCTTCCCCAAGCAAAATGTTGAGCCCTCTCAGAAATCTCCTCTTTATTTTGAGATAACAGGGATGGATTTATGGACCGTAAGTCCTACTTCATTTTTTCTTTGTCTGTATTTAGTTCATTTTGACAAAATCATTGTATTAATGGAGATCTGATGTTTTTTTTTGGGGGGGTGGGGGATTCTATATGTCCACTTTTTCATTCAGTTTTATTTTGTTAATGTCATATTCTCTCCTTCTTCCTTCCCAGTTCCTCTTACATTAAGAAGCCAAGAAATACAAAGCCCTGTAAAATTATAAAGTTATGCAAATAAATTTCTACATTACCCATGTTGTGGGTATGGAAAGGAAGTAAAAGAAAGAAAGGAAAAAAGTAAACTTCAGTATGTACTCTTAGTCTATCACTTCTCAATCTGGAGGTAGATAGCATTTTTAATGGTGATGGGTCATTGTGTTAATCAGAGTTACTAACTCTTTCACAGTCTAGAATCTTTTCAATATTGCTATTATTATATAAATTGTTTTCCTGCATCTTCTCATTATTGCTTTCTAGAATGGTTGGACTAAGTCACAGCTCCACCAGCAGTGTATCAGTTTATCTATTTTCTCACATTCTCTCTAACATTTATCATTTTATTTTTCTGTCATCTTAGTCAATTTTATGGGTATGAGTTGTTTAGAACTGGTTGAAATCCCTCCTAACAAGCCTCTGTTTGCATATAATTCAAGTACAGTTTCTCTCGACAGTGGTGGGGTATGCAGGTCCATAATTATAAGACAAACTGATACTCTGTAAGATCATATTTAGATGCAGAGAAGGTCATTCATCATCATCATCATCTAGGAATGAAATTCCATTTTCTTAAATTGATATTCCAAGCCTTCTGTGATCTGACCCTAACCTACCATTCCATTCAGCTTATTCCATGAATTCTGCATGTAATATGGAATATTCTGCTGTTCCCTAAACATGTCTCCATAGCCTCACAGAGTCCCAGAAAGCTAGTATGGGAAGGACCTTAGGAATATAAGAACATCCTATATAAGGAAACAGGAACTTGGAGAGGGAAGTCATGGTAACAGAAACATTAAGATTCACAGCAAATGATAAGATTCTAACTGGATCTTCTGATTTTCAATCAGTATGATCAACACTTTGCCTGTTTTTATTGCCTTTTTCATCAAACAAAATCTCATCTGTCTCTTTCAAGGCCTCCCTCACATATTACTTTGTTCATGACCCTTCGGACAGCAGTTGAAAAATATTTGTTTTGGGCACACTAAAACACTGTTGGTAAATAGAAATGCTGATGATTTATGTGTGTTTATTTTGTCTTCTGTGAGTTAATTAAAATTGTTCCTATTAGTTTTTTTGGTTGATTCTCTGGTATTCTCTGTATATCATCAGCAGAGAGTTTTGTTTCCTCATTGCTTATTCTAATTCTTTAAATTTCTTTTTCTGCTCTTATTATAGCTGCTCTGCTACTTCTAGTATAATATTAAATTTCTAGAATAATTTTAAATAGTGGTGATAATGGACATCTTTGCTTCACCTCTGAATTGGGAAGAATTCTAGTTTATCTCCAATGCAGACAGTGCTTGCTTGGTTTTAGATAGATGTCCTTTATCACTTTAAGGAAAGTTCCTTTTATTCCAGTATTTTCATTAGGAATGAGTGTTGTATTTTGTCAAAGCCTTTTTCTACATGTATTGAGATAATCATATGGTTCCTGTTGATTTTGTAACACTGTTCATCATGCCATGAAATGGTCCCTGTTCTAGGGACTATGTCATTTATAGAAGAAAAGTGACTAAACGGTCTATATTTAGATGCAATGTTCTGCAGAGAGACAGCTGTGTGGTTCAATGGATAAAACTCTGGGCCTGGATTCAGGAAGACCCAAATTCAGATCTTGTCTCAGACATTTCCTGGATATATAACCTTGAGCAAGTCACTAAATCTTTATCTGCTCACTTTCCTCAGCTGTAAAAATTATAATAATAGTACTTACCTTCCAGGATTGTTCTGAGAATCAAATAGGATAATGCTTATAAAGCACTTAGCACAGTGCCTAGCACACAAGTACTTTTTGTTGCTGTTGAGTTGTTTTAGTCATGTCTGATTCTTTGTGACTTCATTTGGAATTTTCTTGGCAAAGATACTGGAGTGATTTGCCATTTTCTTCTCTACCTCATTTTGCAGATGAGGAAACTGTGGAAAACAAGGTTAAATGAATTGCCCAGGGTCACACAGCTAGTAAGTGCTTGGGGCCAAATTTAAACTCAGCAAGAGGAGTCTTCCTGACTCCAGACCCAGCACTCTTATCTAAAGCACTCAATGAATGCCTATTTTCTTTCCTGTTACTGAAAATATATTGCAAAGAGATTAGCTATATTCAAAATATTGATATCAAATGATCTACTGGGATAACAACAAAATGGGTATCTATCATTTGGGAAAATGGCTAAAAAAACAAAATCAAAACTATGATACATAAATATAATGGAATATTCTTTTGCAATAAGAACTAAGAGATGTGAGGAATTTAGAGAAACTTGGAAAAATCTGTATTAACTGACACGAAATAAAACAAAAACCAAAAAACAATGTACCTAATGACTGAAACACATACTGAAATGTTCCTATGATTTCATTGATTGAGGAATTCTCTCCAGTGATAGAAATTACAAGCCACCCATGCCTCCCATTCCATGGGGCTTTTGTCTATGATTTTTCTCAATGAAAGGATGCACCCATTATGCTATAGGCAATCAGAATTTTGGCTTGATATTATGAAGCTACCAGTGGGACCCACCTGTTACTTAATCATCATTACATGACTATCTTATTTTTGGTTCTTTCTCTTTGTGCAATTCTTTGATGATAATCTCTGTTTCCATTCTTTTTGACATTAATTTGTTTTTCCCAGCCTATTCATCCCCACCATACCCATTTTCATTGCTTACTGTATAATATTAATTTTGAATTATGTAGAAACTATTATATCGCATGTTTTATATGATTGCTAGGATATTACTACTAAAAACATGAGTCTTTGCTTTCATAGGAATTTTGGAGTCATTAATGGAACCTTGCAATGTCCCTAAATCAGTACAACTTACTTTTTGTTCACTTCATGGTTCTTGTTGTCCATCTATATTTTCTGTCCTAGATAAACACATTGACAGACAAATTCTATAGGTTGTCCATCCAAGTGCATGTTATAATATGGGGAATGGAAATTCTTCCTCCCCTTTTCTTTTCTATAAGAATGATAAGGCCAAATTATTTTTTATTTATTGTATGTTGATAGAAACCACTTCCTAAGTTTGTCCTACATTGCACCCCATTTTTTGCATGACTACGTTGTAGCACATAAGGGCATACCTGTTGACAGCCAGGACTACAATTACAAGTTTCTTCTAGGTCAGTGGTGGACAACCTTTTGAGCTTGGTGTGTCAAAATTCACCAAAACCTGATCATAACTCAAGTGGTGTGTCACTTTGAGAAAAAAAACCCCATAATTTCATGATATTTCTAGTTTAAATAACAAAAATGTATGATTGTAATCTATAACTGTATTTCATGAACCAAAGGCTAATTATTTAACTTAACTGCTTAGTGACATCTTTGTTCATCTGTCAGTCAGTTTCTTTTGTTGGTCTTGATATTATTTAACTTGTGTGGGATTCCCTGAACCAAGATAAGTGAAGGGGAGGGGGAATTCTTTAACTAACCTATCTATTAGTGACTTTTTTGTTGCTGAATTTCATTAGCTAAGTCTTCAAATGAAGGTTGCTATTTTGTACACTTCAAGCCCAAGAAAGTGCTACTAACTTCATCTGTCAATGTTTCTTTTGTTGGTTTTGATATTATTTAACTCTGAGAATAAGGTCTCACAAAAATATATAGAAGGGAAAATTTTGAGTAAAGCCATTGCTATATTTTTCAGGGTGCTAAAAGTGTCAGGTAATTGGTTCTAAGCACTCGTCTATTGCAGATGGGCCAGAGCCCTGCCCAGTCTTCTGCTGGCCCAGCCCCACTCTGCTCCTCCCCAGCTGACTGGACCAGGGGCTCTAGGAGAGTGGCTGCCACCTGCCAGCCTGCCTGCCTACGCATGCTCCTTCCACATACCCTCCTCCTCCCCACCCTCATGGGACCCCTCCTTACCCCCACTGCCTGGCTTTTGCCATCTGCCACTTGCAACCAGTACATGGAGCAGCCTGGGCATGGCCATGGACATGGCTGCAGGAGTGTGCCTCCTTGGTTGGTTCCCGGGCCCCAAAGTGAGCTGAGCCAGCATGAGGCCGCATGTCATAGAAAATGGCTATGCATGTGAGTCATAGGTTCGCCATCATGGTTCTCAGTAGACCTACAGGATTCTGGGACATAATGCAATTAAAATAGCATTATCCACAAGCAGGAAGATTTGGAGTAGTTCATTATTCAAAGGTCTATCAACTTGGACTCTGCTGGATCTCCTCTGTTCCAGTGGTAAACATGTTTGACCAGAATATAACATCTTGTTTATATATTATGTTTATGATCACACAACTATTGGATAGGGTTATTTATGCTATTATATATGTACTTCAATAATATAAATGATGACATTGAAATGATTAAATGTAATATTAATAAAAAAGATTATGGTTGTCATCTATAAAATTTACTTGCAAGTCATGAGTCTGTTAGTAGCTCTTAAACAATTAAGTTTTAATTAAAATGAAGATAAAGTATAAGGAGGGAAATGTAGGAAGAACACAGAAAAATATCACCTAATCAATATACTCTAACCCAAATCAGGAAGCCCGCCAAGCCACCAAACCCCACAAAAAACCCTCCATCACCCAGCAAGCACCAGAGCACCTGCTCAAGACAGTCTTTCACTGCAGCAGGAAAAGAGAGAGACCCCCCCTTCATGCACCACACATTTTTACTCCTCTCCCCCTCAGTCACTCAAAGTACATATGTAAAATGGGATGTGGGGTAGGACAAATTTAGGGAGCGGTTTCTATCTACACAAATGAAAAGGACCTGATGAGTAAGTTTAGCTCTCTGTCACTGAAAACCCAATAACCATTCTGGAAAGAGATAAGAAAATACACTTGTCCATTTGTCTGAGAAGTGGGGAACTAGTAGGAAAAAATATTGTATACACTGTAAAATGTTGTCTTTGGCCCAGGTTTTTGTTCTTAATGTCACAATTAAGGGTTGGATTTGAGGAAGGAAATACAATAACTAACAGAAAAATAAAAGAAATTAGTACGATTTAGTAAATATTAATGAAGATGATGATGATGAGAATGATGAGAATAATGATAGAATTGCAGAAAGGGAAATGGTTTGTTATCTGAATTATCTTATTGAACATTCTATATCTATTTAATTTGTACTCCTTCAGAAGAAAAGCTTTGTTGAGACCTTTAGCTCATGCTTTGGTCATATTATCATAAGTTTATAGTTAAGAGATATATTGCTCGTGTTTTCACTATATAAGCTCCCATTCTTTTAAGGACTAGATGCTATCTAATATATCTTCCAATTTTAAATCCTATGATCCAATGACAGGTATGACATGTCCAAAGGACATTACGTGCATAGAGCAAATACTCTGTAAATATTGTGTGGGAAGTAAAAGTCGTGAGAGTTTTATCAGCATGACATGACAGCTGGGGAAAAAGAAAAAGAAATTTGAACTTCACACAGAAATATATTTTCCAGAGTGAAGGAAGTGATGGTCCTGACGTCCTTTGTCTTGGTTAAATCTCAGCTGGAGTATCATGCCAGGTCTGAGAAATAATGAGGTAACTTTAGGTCATATATTAAATTAAATTGCAGAAACTGATAATGTTTACTATGGAGAAGAAAAAACTTTGCGGAGCAAGGGTATATGAGAAACACAATGATGGGGGCAAGGAGATCATTCTAAATTTTTGTAGTCTAAGAGAATAAAATGTCCAACTTATAGGACATTGGTATTGGAGGTTTTAGCAAAATTCCCATTGACCACTGAAAAATACCTTTCTTACCTATCACAATCAATTTCTATGGGGAATTTGGAATTAAAAATAGAGGTACAGCTACTCCCTTACATGACTACGGAATGAAATAGGAAGCCCTTTCTGATATTCCCTAAACATGCTTCCACATCTTTACAGAGTCCCAGAATTCTAGAATTGTAAGGAATTTAGGAATTATAGAATCCCAAACTATAGTTGAGATAGAATATCTCTTTTAAGAATTATGTAATTTAAATATTTTGTTATTACTAAAATTATATTAAATGTATTTTATTGTTCTTGGGTATCTCATTTCATTTTAACCCAGCACATGAATCACTGGATTGATATGAGTAAGACCTGGCTAATAATAGAGAGAAATAAGATAAAAGATTTAGAAGTGAAAGTGTCTTTAAAGGTTATCAAGTACAACTCCATTTTATTTTTCCCCTATTTTGGGGGGGGGATTTTATCTGTTTATTTGTTTATTGGTTACATTGAAATTCACAGGTATCTTCCTCCCTTTCTCCCCTCCTCACACCAGAAAAGGAATCATCTGACCTCTCCAAAAATGTATCTATAAAATATTTCTTTTGTGTTTCTATTTACAAGGTCTTCCTCCAGAGGTGGACATTTGTAAGTTAGTCTTCAAACAATAATTCTGTAACTATATATTATGTTATATTGAATCTACTCATTTTGCTTTTCATAATTTCATGTGTCCTTCCATTTTTTTCTTAAATTAACCTGCTCATCTTTTCTTTTAGCTAAGCATTATTCCATCCAAATCAGATGTAACAGTTTATTCAATGTCCAAATGATGGGCATCCCCCCAATTTCCAGTTCTTTGCTCTTATAAAGAGATATGCTATAAAAATTTTAGAACATATAGATTTTTTTCTTGTTTTCCCTGATCACTCTGGGAAACATACCCAACAGTGGTATTGCTGGGTCTAAGTGTATGACACAGTTTTATAACACTGGGCATAAGATAGCCCTTCAAAATGGTTGGATCAATTCACAGTTCTACCAACATCCTTCATTTCACAAATAAAGAAATTGAGTTTCAGAGATTTTAAGTTACTTTCATAAGGTCAAATAAGTTATAAATTGAGGACAGGATTTGAGCCCAGATTCTCTGACTCTCAATCCAGTGAATTATTCTTTCCATTGTAGTATCATGCTGCCTCAGTATATGAGGTCTCAGCAACTGAAGGGCCATCTTAAACAAGAGGAATTAAATATGTCTTCAAAACAAGAGAGCAAAGTGGAGAGCAATGAGGCATTGGGGCAGAGGGTAATGCTACAGGGAGGCAGAGTTTGACTTATTCCTTACAACTAGAACTGTCCTAAAAATGGAATGGGTTGCTGTGGGAGTTAGTGAGCTCTCTTTCATTTGATGTCTTTAATTGCAGATTGTTTTGTAGAAGTTATAGTGGAAATTTCTAAGTAGGTATGGATTTGCCTTGAAGAGTTCTTTCCAAGTGTGACAATCCATTAGACAGGAGGAACCTTGAGTAATATGCTATGAATCATTAACCATAAGGAGCCAAGAAGACATCAATAATAAATATCAGGATATATAAACAGCTTTCCCCCACCTTTCTCTACCTGAGTTAGCATATAGGATACAAAAGGGATACAAAAATAGGTTGAGATCTCCATTAACTGTTCTTTTTCATTTTATTCCACCTTCCTCATTTGATGAAAAGAAACCACATGAAGGTATATAAAGATATAAATATTTAAAATAGGTATAAACATTATTCAACCCACTGAGTGCAGGTCAAGTTGCCACAAACTCAAAGCTAAAAGTTTACATGGGCCTAGGAGAAGCCATGCCTCCTCAAACCACCTCAGTGCTTTTGCAAAGCTGTTCTTTATGTCTGAAATGACATCCTCTCTTCTCCAATTCCTGAAACCCCTACCTTCCTTCAAATGTCACTCATAGCTCTATTCTTCACTCTTTAGACTTCTCCATGTCTCTTGCCAGCAACTTTCCCAGATTCCAGATATCTCTTCCTAGTGGTCCTTTCTCCTGATTAATGACTACTTGAGTCACCATTTCATGAGGCAATGCAGCCAAACTTACTTCATTCCCTATTCAACTCTTTCCAGATTTATCTCTTGCTTTCTTATCCTTCCATTCCCCATTTTCCATGTAAGCTCTTTGAGAAGAGTCTTGGGTTTTGTTTTGTTTTTGTATTTATACTTCTAGAACTTAGAACAAATTTTGTTGTTGTTGAGTAATTTCAGTTGGGGCTATTTCTTCACATCCCCATTTGAGTCGAGGTTGTTGTTTTTCGGCACAGATATTGGACTAGAAAAGATACTTCTCCAGCTCATTTTACAGACAAGGAACTAAGGGTTAAGTGACTTTCCCAGGGTCAAACAGCTAGTAAGCATCTGAGACCAGACTTGAACTTGGAAAGATGAATCTTCCTAATTCCAGGCCAGGATTCTATCTACTGCACTACTTTGCTGCCCATTAAATACTCTAGCAGATATCTCAAAAATGTTTGTCAATTAGTTGTTGATTTATTCATCACTTAGAAAAGATACAAAGGAAGTCCAAGGTTTTGGAGAGTGGGCTCCTGGTTTTTGTAAATCAAAGATGGCATTGCAGATCAAGATTAGGAAGCTCTTTCATGTCTACCATAAATAAGACTAAATCTACTTTCATGTCAACCAAATAGAAAGTCTAAAACAATAACTTTTTGGTAAATAAGAAAATCATTGAGTAATAGCCCACTTTTGTATTATCTTTTCTGGTTGACAAAGCACTTTCTTAGAAAGAACATTAATAAAACATTTAAAAATATACAAAGAACAGTGAAGAAGGATGTTTATGAAGGGACACAGACAACCAGCATAGAGATGGTATAATGATATTAAATTTATTAAACACTTTAAACAATAGTCTAGCTATAATATAATATTCATGTTCTCATATGTGTTCCTTCTTTTCTCTTCTCTTTGCATATAGAAATGTTCATGTTTGTTTTGTCAAGTTTGCAATGAAAAGAAAAAAATAACAATTTATTCTTAATATCCCCATGAAAGAGTAAATTCAAACATTATATTTTCCATTTGCCAGGTGAGGAAACCAAAGCTCAGAAACATAAAGTGATTTTCACCAAGTTATCCAACCAGTATCAAAACCAGTTCCCTCTTGACTTTAGGGTCAATGTTTTTTGTAATATACCACATTTCCTTAAACATGTTTTCTTTTCAATGGAATAAATAGCTCTTTCCATTTTCTCTAGAAAATTGATATTATTAGAATTTCTCCAAAGATCCAAAAAATAGTGAGGTATTCTCAGGCGTATCCTATTGTTACAATGGATAGTTTTCCCTCTTTTATTAGCTTTAGTTAGTGATGCAATCAGGTACCATATTCCCAGAATACACTCTCCAAAGAGAGGCACTTTAGTTTCCAAAGTCAATCAGCACCTAATAAATGTCTGCATTTAGGCTGTGAGTTCTGAAGGAATTCACAGTCTAATGGAGGAAACAACTTGTAAACAACAATGTATGAATAATATCTACAGAAAGTTACAGTGATATGGAGTGAGACCATAGAGGAGAAGATGGACCAGAAGCAATGGGAGAGTTGGCTTGAGAATGATTCCAAAATTATAGGAATTAGGTGTGAGGGACAGAATGGAAGAGTGCATACAGTGATATCATTGGTGAGGTAGTCAGGAAAATTGTCAGGAAGGAGAAAGTGGAGTGAAGTATGGCTGAAGATTGTCTGTAATAGTGGTCTCAGAGAGACAGTCACCAATTAAGAGACTAGAACCTCAGAGTAGAAGTTTCAGAGAGTTTGTTGAAAATATCCAGGCATGACCTCTGATTGGGGCAGCAAGGAAGATGGTAAGGCTTTTGAGAAAATAACCAAGAAACAAGGAGTTCTTGACTAAGTATGTCTGAGATTAATTCCTGAAAAATAAATCTCTATCCTGTTTGTACATAATAGTTTGCATGTTGTCTCTTCCATTTGACCTTGAATTTCTTGAGAGCAGAGACTGATTTTTGTCTTCTTTTGTATCCCTAGAGCTCAGTCCACTATTTAGAACATAGTAGGCATTGGATAAAAGCTTATTGACTTGGCTTATTTACTAGACCACTTAACTGCTTGAAACCTCAGTTTCCTCATATGTGAAATGAAGGATTGAACTGCATCCAGGGGCAGTGCAGGAGTTGCCTCCAACAGCAGCTCTAAGAGCTGATTGTTAAATTATCAGGGTGTTTAATGATAATTATCAGAATCAGAATCCAAATCAGAAATTTGGAAGAGTTTATTTACTTTTATTATCTAGAGAGAAGAATGTGTTAACAATTCAAATTAAATTTAAAATTGTGTAAGCATATCTTTTTTTGGGGGGGCATAGTTAAAATTTATCAATACATTCCTGTATTGTTTGAGTTGAGCACAAGTTGTTATAGAAGGTTTAGAGAATGAAGTCATGATCTTAAAGGAGGCTTGGTGACCTGAAATTAATAATAGTAATAATGAAAATGAAGATGATGATGATGATGATGATGATGATAAATGACATTCATGTAATAATTCAAAATTTGCAAAGTACTTATCTCATTTGAGTTTCGCATCCTTGTAAATGACTCTAAGGCTCCTTCCATCTCTGGAAGTACATGTTCTATTGTCCTTCTAAATGATCTTTTAAAGCTAGAGATAGCTTTAATCTATGGTACCCTGATTCTCTGACCCTTCCAGCTCTATGAGCCTATAAAAGATTTTGGAGATTCTAAGGCTAATTCCATTTCTGGTTATTTTTCACAGATAACACCAAGTATAATTACAAAACTGCTCTGTTCCTATTTATCATTCCTGGCTTCCCACTGAATAAAGCATGATTGATTCCAATTTTGTGTTCTGAAAAGTTCTAAAAACTCCTTTCTAATAAGTCTCGGGGTGGGCACTGATTTTAACGATTTTGACTTATTGATATATGGCTATCACCAATAGAGGTCATCAGTGCAGTGCTTGGGGAGGATGCTACCCAAAACAGGCACCATTTGAATATGATAATAATGATTTGATTCAACTCCCTTAGTCCCTGAATTATCTCTGCTTCATAGAAGATGAATTCTTGAGGCCCAAAACAGTCTCAGTTCCTTCTGTTATTAGTTGTTTTTTTGTTGTTGTTGTTTTCTTTTCTCCCAAAGCAAAGATCTCCACCCTATGACCTATCCCTAGAAAATCAGTTATAATCTGGAGTGCCATCTGCTTTGTGTGGCCACATGCCAGATAACTTTATTAAAGCTAGATTGGAGACTTTACAGTTTAGGCCTGGGTTGAAAAAGAAAAAATGTGATAGCAGAAGGAAAAAGATATGGCTGACCTATTTAATGTTCCACCCTCAAGTATTGGCTATACAGGATGATACATAAGGTTTCACTTTGTACCCCACAAGAGTAAGGAAAGACTTCTTTACCTCTGGATCAAGCAGGCATCATCTGTTGTAGATGTAACCTTGTTTCCCTGAGCCCATTTCCCCTTTTCTTGTGATTTAATATTACTTGAGTTCTTCCAGTCTCATCCTTATATCTTTCATTATGGATTAGGGCCTCCCCTTTCTCATATTACCAATAACAACTGCTGATCAATGGCCACTAATGTGTCAAGTAAACTCTTGGGAGTGACAGCACCTTCCAGAACATTGGTCTTGTTTCCAAGCTAAACCTTGCAGCTTCTGTCCCATGAAACAGCCCTCATAAAGGTGATATGATTTTATTAGTAGAAATTACATTAAAGAAGATGCATTGTCATATCCTTTGCTGCTACACCTTAAAAATCATGAAAAATTTCCACCTGACTTATAGTTAAGCCTTCTGTTTTTTCTTCCCCATTAAAATTTGAACCACTTGAGAGCAAGAATTATCTTATTTTCCAATTTGCATGCCCAGTGCTTTGCATATTAAAGCCTCTCTTCTGCATTTATTCATTTATATTGTCAAGATCCTTTATTTCAATCAATTCAGAATGGCATTAAAAATGACAGAAAGGCAATTTGATGTAATGGATATGACATTGGATTTGTAGTACAGATGCCCAAGTTCAGTTCCTGGCTTTGTCACTTCCTACCCTTGGGACTTTAGATAAATCACTGTTTCCTGATCTTTAAAATGCATTAGACTAGATGATCTCAAAAGTTCATCCCAATTCTGAAGTCCATAGTGACTAAGTAGAAAATTCAGATAATTTGTATTTAAGATGAAATACTTTTGAAATTCAAAAATGCTTCTGGAAGGTCAAGGTTCTTTACTTCATAAATAAGTAGATATCTAAGTGGGAAGATAGACCAGACATGTAGAAGTTTGAAAGGACTTTTTAATGTACTAATATCTTTTTTTTTTTAAATAATGTTCCTTTCAAAATATATTCTTCTCCCTTACAGATCCCAGAGATCTATCACTTGTACCAAAGAATAATACAATGGGGAAAAGTTCAGCCAAACTAACCAACAAATTGATGGAGTCCAACAGTCTACACTATTTTTCACATCTTCAAAAGGCATAGGGAAAGGTCCATTTCATCATCTTTTCACTGGGCTAAGCATAGTCATTATACAAAATGCTATTTCAGGTTGTTGTTGGTTTTTTGTCCATTTTCATAGTTACAGTGCATTGTTCTATTTTTTTCTGTTATCCATACATTAAAATCTTCATAATTTTTTATAGTCATTGTTTCTATTGGTATACTAACAACCCACAGTGTTTATGATTTTATAGCCATTTCCCAGATACTGGGCATCTACTTTATTTCAAACTCTATACTACCATATATATGAAAAAAATTACTACAGATGTTTTCCTGTATATGAGAACTTTTTCGTCCTTGATTATTTTCCTGGTGTTGAATCTCTGGGTTAAAGTATATGGATATTTTAGTCACAATTGTATCTTAATCCCAATTAGCTTTTGAAAATGGTTGGACTGATTTACACTTCTACAACAATTTTTTGAAGTGTTTGTCTTTCCCCAGCTCATTGATAGGGACTTGTAAGTCCATTTGGTCTAAAATCCTATCAACACAAGTATTTTTTCAAGTATCTTCACTTGAAGCTTATTCAATAAGTGGGTATTAGCTCCTGGTATGAGTTAGATGCTTCTTGAACACTCATTAAATTAAATCAAATCAATGCAATTTGTTTCATTATTGGACAAGTACCATTGTTAGAAAGTTCAATCTTGTGGAATGAGCTAAAATACCTTTCCTTTTTTTTATCAGGTTCCCTAAAACCAATTGATCTCTTTTTCTATGTAATAATTCTTTAAATAATTGGAGTTGTGTTCTTATAAAAGAACTTATAACATGGGAGGAAAGATAAATGTTTTGCTTGGCTCCTCAGGGTTGAATTGGGCAATGAACAGCCTGCTATGGAGGTGTATGTGTGTGTGTTTGTATATGTGTGTGTGTGTTTGTATGTGTGTGTGTTTGTGTGTGTGTGTGTGTGTGTGTGTGTGTGTGTGAGAGAGAGAGAGAGAGAGAGAGAGAGAGAGATTTTTTTTTACAAAATATGTATACAAAGGAACTTCTTGACAATCAGAGCCAGAATGAATTATCTATAGAAATGGTGAACATCCTACTCCTTTCTGGAAGTCTTCACAAAAAGATTTGAGGGTCCCTTATCAAAGATGTTCCTTGGTCAGAGTGTTTGTCCAGAATTGTTGTATAGCTCTTAAATATCTGAAAAGCAATTTGGAGTAAAAAGATCCTTTCACTGATGCTGATTCTGTGTGGCCTAGGGTAAGTAATTTCCCTTCTTAGATTTGGCTTTCTTTATCTGTAAATTGAGGGGTTTGGACTCAATAACATCTAAGTTCCTTCTGCCTCTGGCATTCAGTGATCTTTCCCGACTTCAAGTGTTCCTTTGGATATTGCCTGCATCCTTTTTGCACCACTCTTTCTTGGGGCATAGGCTAGTTCACATTTGTAGATTGTATCTCTAGTGATTTATTAGGTGCTAGATTTTTCATTCATTCACACTTTGTCTTGAATTTATTAAAACCTTTTGTTATTACTTTTCAGTGGTGTCATGCTTTTCCTGCCCTACTTGGGATGTTCCAAGCAAAAATACATTGGTATGCCAGTTCCTTCTCCAGTTCATTTTACAGATCAGAAAATGGATAGAAAGAGTTGTGGCTTGCCCAGGGTCACACAGCTAGAGTAAGTGTTTGAGACTGAGTTTGAACTACCTAGCTGACTCAAGTTGTTTTGTGTTCATCCTTTATTTTTGAATACTTGTTAGTAAATTGGATTTAAGTAAGACAGAATTGCACAAAATCATCAGCCTCACTCTCTTCCAGTCATTGAAGTCCAGTGGCAAGACAAAAGCTGATGACTGGAGATGGATCAGGATGCAGAAGATGATCTTGGCTTTTTTATTTTTTGGTGTATAATTAAGCTCTAGGCACTCCACAGAACTTCAGTTGCCTCCAGGGTCATTGGAACAAATTGTTCTCATTTGCCTGTTTCAGGAAGGGTTGACTTCACATACTTAGGATAGATATCTCCCTAACACTTCAATAGGGCCTGTCTGCTGAGACAATTTACCAATCTGTGGCCACTGTGCATGCTGCAGCTTTTTGGAGCCACAAGTGAGAATTAAATGGCAAGTGGACACCAAAGGAGGAAAGTATCCATAAAAAGTACTCAGCAAACTCTCAGACCAGAGGTCTTTCCTGAAAGCCCCATATACACTATACTGTCCCATTACAATATACAAGTGGAAATTGTAAGGCTAAACACCAGAGCCATAACTAGAAGTGCCTTAATGGATTTAGAAGAGATGATTTTTGAATTTCCTATATTAGTATCTTCCTATTGCCTTTAGGATAAAAAACAAACAAACTTCTATTTTATATTCAAAACCTTAGCATTCTGGATCCAGTCTATCTTTCCAGGCTGTTCTCACTTTATTCTTCCTCACAGAATTTTATATCCAATGAAACTGACTCATTTTCTTTGTACATGACACTACATCTCCAGCCCCCTTTCTCTTGAATCCTCTCTCCCAGGTCTGAAATGCTCTCCCTCTATATCTCTGCCTTTTAGACTCCTAAGTCCTTTTAGAATTCAAACCAATTGTCACCTTCTAAAGAACAATTCCTGATTCCTCTAGACCAATCGTTCCAAACCTTTTAGAGATCAAGTGCCCAAACTACAACCTTTACACTGCATGTGAGCCACCCCCTCACCCCAGACAAGGGAGGGAGAAAGTATTCCCATTGGGCAGGTGATGTGAGAAATGTCCTCAGGCATACATTGAGAGGGGAAGAGGAGCAGCCCCCTCCAGCATGTGTGCCATAGGTTTGCCAACATGGCTCTAATGGCTGATTTATCCCCTACCACCAAAATCATTTTGTATTAAATGCATATCTATCTATATCTACATACAGTGCTCATTTGTATCTATAATATTCTTCCCAGGATAATGTACATTCTTTGAGAATTGTTTTGCTTTTGCCTTTATATTCTGAGTGGTTAGCAGAGTGCCTGACACATTGTGAGTCAGTAGTGAATGCTTGTTGAATCAAATTGAATTGGTTATTCTTGTTGTTCTTTCACATCCTATGGAAAAGTCAAGTGTTTTTGACCAGGGTTTTAGAATAGTTTCAGAGATACCAGATCTGCTGTGGTCAGTTCATTCTAAATCTGCTAATAAAAATGGTTGGCAAGGTTATATGATAGACCAGCCACACTTGAAAAGGGAAATGAGTCAAGTCATAGCAGCTTAAAAAGCTATTTTCCCTGACTGCAAATAAAAAGAATGAAATAGTTATTCTTAGGGAGCAGCTGGGTGGCTCAGTGAATTGAGAGCCAGGTCCAGAGATGGGAGGTCCAGGGTTCAAATGTGGCCTCAGACACTTCTTAGCTGTGTGACCCTGGACAAGTCACTGACCCCCTTTGCCTAGCCCTTACCACTCTTCTGCCTTAGAACCAATTCACAGTATTACTTCTAAGACAGAAGTTAGAGTTTAAGGAAAGAAATAATCTTTTTAAAAAATAATTTATTATTTATTTTTAATGTTTTTTAAAAAGTGAGTCCCTAAGTCATTTCTTCCTTCCTTCCCACCTCACCCATCCCCTGAGAATGCAAGAAATATGATGTAAATTATAGATGTGAAATCATACAAAATATATTTCCATATTAGCCATTTCAAAGAAGCAAGAAAAATAAAGTAAAAACATGCTTCAGTCTGCACTCAGATTCCATCAGTTCTCCCTCTGGAGGTGAATAGCATATTTCATCATCATCATAAGTCCTTCAGAATTTCCTTAGATCATTATATTGATCAGAGTTATCCAAGTCACTCACTGTAGATCATTATGTGATATTGCCGTTATTGTGTACAATGTTCTCTGGGTTCTGTTCACTTAATTTACATCAGTTTATGTAGATCTGCGCAGGTCCTACTGAAAGCATTTTGTCCCTCACTTCTTGTAGTGCAATAATATTTCATCTCAGTCAGATACTACAACTTGTTTAGCCATTCCTCAATTGATGGGTTTCCCCCTCAATTTCCATTGCTTTGCATCCATCACAGAAAGAACTGCTATAAATATCTTTGTATGTATAGGTCCAGAAATAGTCAATATAATTGTTCCAGTCTACAGTGCACTATTCAGTTCCCTGAAGAATGTGCCAAAATTATATCTTGAAGGGACTATTGCATTCTCTGCAATTCTCCATAGTTCTCTGCTTAAATTGATTTTTAAAATATCCTGAGAAATTGTTGGACCAAGATTCCGTGGATTTATGATGGGATGTTAAGAGAAGGCATGATTGTACACACAGATGGCTCAACTACATCTGGGACTACACATAAATTGAGCTTCAGCCACTTAGGAAATAGAGCAGAATGGCACCAATCTATTAATGCAACCATTGATCCATCTGCCCATCCATCCATTCATCTATTGATCCCCTTATTCCTACCTTCCATCTGCCCTTGCTTTTCTTTTTTCCTTCCTTCTTTACTTCTTTTACCCCTCCCTTCCTCCCAGAAGCATATATTTAGTTTCAGTTTGTGGAAGGTTCTGGTGGAGATTCAAAGTTTTCATAAGACAGCAATCACTAATAGGGGGGATAAGACACACATCTAGGTAACTTGATAGTTTCCTCCACTATAAAATGGAGGGATGAGGTGTCTGATCTCCAAAAATCCTTGAAAATAATGTCTCTATATAATTTCTATCCTCTTGTTATTTGAGATCCCTGAAGTTTCATCATGTCAATCCTCTGCTCAAAAATCTTCAGTTGCTCACTATTGCCTCCCAATTGAGTTCAAACCCACCCTGGTATTCAACACCCTTCATAACCTGACAACCTTATCTCTTATTATTCACTTCCATTTTCCCTATGCTACAAGAATGATGGTTACCTTGATATTCAGTGTGCATGCTCATAATTCTTCTACCTCTGAATCTTTTTTTCAATCTTTTTCCTTATTTAATTCTTTCCTATCAATTAAAGCCCAATTCACATTTCATCTCCTCCACAAAACCTCCCTGATTCCCTCTGTCAGTAATAATATTTTTTCCCTCAACCCTCAGACAGAGTCCTTTATTTTTCACCTTTCTCATGCACTTGTCACATAATATTATGTATTATAGGATGTAAGAATCAAGGATGATAATATTCAGAGCTAGAGGGGATTTCAGAGGCCATCCAGTTTAACCCCTCCCGCATTGTTACAAATGAGACAGTAGATCCCTGTTAAGATGGGACTTGCCCAAGGTCACACAGAAAGTAAGTGGCAGAGATGAGGTTTTACCCCAAGTCCTTTGATTCTAGAGTCAATGCTCTTTTCACTGAAGCAAGCTGATTTGTTAAAAATGCTGGCAAATTGTTGGTCCAGGACTCTATGGATTCCCTGATGGACTGCTGAGATCATTTTCTAGTTGAGCTGACTTGTATGAAGACAGAATTGCAGCATTGATTATTGACAGGATAAAAATGAAGAAAGAACAGAATAATTTTATAGCTGAAAAGGACCTTAGAAATTATGTATTTCTACCTCTTCATTTTGCAGATGAGGAAATAGGGGCCAAGGGAAAGGAAGTTACTTGCTTAAAGTCATACAAATGTTTAGTGGAAGAACTGAAATATGAACCCACTTTTGTGGTTTCAAGGAATCAGAAATGAAGCAAATTGCCCTCCATGAGAGGAGAAGGATTGTTAAACATCATATTAAATATGTCATAAGAAATTACTGAACCATAAGAAACAATGGATGTGAAAAATCAGAGAAGCATGGAAAGCTTGATATAAATTGCTATAGAAAGAAATAAGTACAACCAGTAGAAAAGTATTACATATGACCACCACAATGTAAATAAAAAAAAACTATTTCCATAAGAAAAAAGCAAAGATCTATGTTATGTAATTAGGTAATACAAACCTGGCCTCAGAGAAGAGTTCTAAGAATTCAGTTCTCTTTCTTCTTTAACTTTATTTAAAGAGGTATTATGGAAGTAGAAAATATCTTATACTATTAGAAGTTAGTAAATGAACAATTATCTATAAAAAATTTGCAATGTGCCAGGCATTGTGCTAAATGCTGGTGATAGAAAGAAAGGAAGAAAGGAAGGAAGGAAGAAAGGAAGGAAGGAAGGAAGGAAGAAAGGAAGGAAGGAAGGAAGGAAGGAAGGAAGGAAGGAAGGAAGGAAGGAAGGAAGGAAGGAAGGAAGGAAGGAAGGAAGGAAGGAAGAAACAAAGAAAATAAACATGGTCCTTGGAGTTTTTATTCTAATGAAGGAGAAAACATGCAAAAATAGCACATGAGAGATATAAACAATATAAGTCGAAAATAATCAAAGAAGGAAGGTACTGGAGGGTGGAGAGGGAGATTGGACTAGGAAAGACCTTCCACAGAAGGTGGGAGGTGAGTCTTGAAAAACAGGTCTTTGAGTAAGGATAAGAGTGTTATTGGGAGATGAATATGATATAGAAAATAGATCTATAGAAAAAAAAAGTCTTTTGTTTTAAGAAAGTGCTGGCATCATTTGTATTCTCTTAGTGAGTAGGAAGCTCAGCAGTCATTTAGCTAGAGCAATTAGTTAAAAAAAAGTTTCCGGGGCAGCTGGGTAGCTCAGTGGATTGAGAGCTAGGTCTAGAGATGGGAGGTCCTAGGTTCAAATGTAGCCTCAGACATTTCCCAGCTGTGTGACCCTGGGCAAGTCACTTGACCCCCATTGCCTAGCCCTTACCACTCTTCTGCCTTGGAGCCAATACACAGTATTGATTCCAAGACAGAAGGTAAAGGTTTAAAAAAAAAAGTTTCCAGGGGGCCATGTCTCTCTCTCCCCATCCCCAATGGTTGAATCTCAGATAACTTTCAGCTTGGACCAGTCTCACTTGGCTTTTTCTTCTCAGTGGCAGCCTCCTCTGTAGTGACCCTGTGATATTTTCGATTGCTCCCCTACAGAGAATTATGTTCCCAGGTCTCTCCACAAACTCTTAAATGGATTTATTGACTTCCCCAGGCACATTTTATGTGCCAGGTGGGCAACTTTGCTATTTATTTATGACTCTGTCCTTGGTAGCTTTCATTCTGATATGGTTTCCTATAGATAACCAGAATAGAAAAGTTTGTGGTTTTGATCAAGCCTCTTGTCCTCCATGGTCTCTCATCTTGCCATTGTAACATAAGATTTAAGTTCATGTACAAGATGGAAGAAGAAAACAGGAAAAAGAAAGGACAATTTCATTTTTAGCCTCTGAAGCCATTTGAAATAGTAAAAAGTGGAATTGATGATAAAAGAATGAAAACGACCTTGAATTTACTCTTTCAAATGACAAAAATCTCTACAATATACACTATATATGACAATAAGCAGAAAAAGTAGTAGAAAATCTTATCTTTCAAGAAATGGATTAAAATATCAAAAGATGTTTTATATGATTGTACATATAGTATCTATATCAAATAACTTACCATCTCAGGGAAGAGGGAGATGAGAAAGAAAGTGAATGAAGGGAGGAAAGGAGAGAATTTGGAACTCCAAATTACCCAAAAAAGGGTAAAAATTTTTTTTTACATGTAATTGGAGGAGAATATTATTTTTTTTAAAAGAAGAAAATAGAAGGGTTTTAGCAAATCATCTTGGACTTTTAAAAATTCCTCATAGATTGAAAATGAAAAACATGTAGATGATAGAAAATCAGTCAAGTGATTTAACACTGCTTGAAACAGAGAGATTGAAAATAAGTGCTGAAGAAGGGAAGGGATGAATGTTTTTTAAGGTCACTGGGTTTAGAGATTATCTAGAATAATCCCATCATTTTGTAGATGGGGAAATTGAAGCCTAGAAAGGGAAAAAAATGACTTCCTTTTGGAACCACCCAAAGGCAGGATTCCAAGAAGCTGCTCTTGCTTCCAGGGCAGTGCTCCTTTGCTATACTCTAAATATCTCTTAGGATATACTTCATCATACTTTCAATGTCTAGGAAGAAGCAGCTGTTGTGATGAATTTGGAGCAAAAGAACATGGGTTCAAATTCCAGTTTTGCCCTTTACTACCTGGGTCACAATAAATCAATAATTTCACTACAAAAAGAGGACATGGTATAAGATGATCTCTTATCTTAAAAAAGAGTCCATAAACCCAATTTCAAACCCAGCCTCTCATATGTACTATCTCTATGTTTGGAGAAGTCAATTACATTTCCTGAGTTTCAATTTAGTCATCTGGAAAATGAAGAGGTTGAATTGGTGATCTCTCAGGTCCCCCTACTAATTCTATGTTGTTGTTCAGTTGTATCCAACTCTCTGTAATCCTATGGACCACAGCATTCCAATACTCTCCATGAAGTTTTCTTGGAAAAGATAATAGAGTGGGTTGCCTTTTTCCTTCTTCAGTGGATTAAGGCAAAGAGAAATTAAGTGACTCGCTCAGGGTCAAAAAGTTCGTAAATATCTGAGACCAAATTTTAACTCAGGCTTCCTGAGTCCAGGCCCAATGCCATATCCTAGTCACCTAGCTGCCCTCATATAATTCCCTATGATAATGTCTCTTATTTTTATCATTGATCAGTCATCATTATCTTTGGTTGAGAACCTTTATACGTATAGTAATGAGCTGGATACTGTAGGGATTAAAACTTATATAAATGAGTACAATATAATGTTGCCTGGACATATCTGCTGTTTTGATCCAGAATTCTGCTGTCTTGGATTTTAAAGATGTAATAAAGACCATTTCAAATGTCCCTAAAAAAGATACCATATGACTCTAGCAAGAAAATGATAAGTCTGCTCATATCTATGTGATTCTGAAAGAAATGGATAAAGTAGATGGGTATGTCCAGGAGGAGGTAGTGAAATAATTGATCATTTGGAGGTTTGATACACAAAACACCAAATATCTAGATGTCTGTGCATACACAGGCTCCTAAGTCAGGCAATCTAAAACCTAATGAAGATGTTATCACTAATTATATCAGCCTTTAAGATCTCTGTTTCTTCCTTTAAGGAGTGTGACCTTGGGACAGCCTCTTCCTCTGACTGAGTCTCTGTTTCTTCTTCAGAAAAGTGAGAGAACTTAACTAGATGATTCCCAAGACTGTTCTTGCTCTAACAATGATAGGCCAGATTTTATAGCTATCAAACCAAATGAAAAAGAAGTTTGGTTGAAGTTCATTAGAGTATCTTATGATCCTTTAATTGGACTCAATACTTCAACATTTAAGGATTTCAGGGAGCTGCAATTTTACTGTTCCAGTGATGCAGATTGTGGCCCCTCTTGACCCTAGTAGATAGTCTGTGTTTTACTATTTTTTGAAAAATTCCCAGCCTTTTCCAGTCCAGATCCATTGTACTCTTTGTTCTCTTCTCACCAGACCTTGGACTCCAGTCTCCAGCCATTGGGTTCTAGTTGATTAGCTTTTCACCCTAAATCTGGTTTCAGGACTTTTGCAATACTTCCTGGCCAAGTCTAAGTCAGCATAGCTCAAAGTGCCCTTTGTCTTCCCCTATCCAACCCTCTATCTCCTAAATGTGTTGAATTCTCTTATTAGGATATAAGCTTCTTAAGAGCAGTGATTGGGTTACTTTCTAGCATTTGCATCCTTAAGTCCAGGATAGCACATTAAAATGTGTTTTTTTTTTCATTTCATTTGCACCCATTTTGTCACTTCACCAATCAGTAAATTTATTAAATGCTTTCTATTTGGTGGTTTACAAATACAAAGAATGAAAATTATCTAGTTCTAAGATGCTTGTATTATAATAGAGGAGGCAAGTACTTATATAAGTACATGGAGAATAAAAATAAAGAAAATTAATTTTAGAAAAGTAAATGACTATAAGGAGGGGTCAGGAGAGAGGGCACAAGCAATTGGGGGATTGAGAATGTGTGTATTCAGAAGATGGCATCCGGGCTGTGTTTTTATGGAAGAGAGGAATTCTAAGAGTCAAAGATGAGAAAGGAATGCCTAGGAATTGACAACATCCATTACAAAAGGATGGCAAGAGGAGGTTGTTAGTAATGTATTAAGAGCAACAGGGGTGTATGGGGTGCTCAGGGAGGGGTAGTATCTCTGGTATGGAGGGCTTGTTGTGCCCTCTTAGGGCAGCTCTCCAACCTCTGACCCTCACCTGACACCCAGCTCTCACCTGTGGCTCCCAGTAGCTGCTAGCATGCGGCAGCGGCCACACCCCAGGCAACAGCTTTGACAGGCCGGCTAAACCTTGTGAGGGTAGCCATTGGGTCATCGACCCCTGGTGAACTAGGGCTTTGCTCACCCAGCATGTGATGACTGCTTCAGCTGAACAGATGGAAGAAACCAATAAGAAGGTTCAACGTCTGAGATGGCGACGCAGCAAAGCACTGTGGAGTGCTTAGGGCATGTTGGAGCACAAAGGACAACACGGCCATCCAATGCAGCTGAGGAACTCTCCAGGTGTAACGACTTTTCGTGCCACTGGACCCAGGCTTCCAACGCGGAGAGAGTGGGACTGTCTCTGTGCATCGACTTTTCCACTTAAATCTCCTTCACGCTCAAGTGTCTTTGTGCACACTCATCTATACACCATAGGTGAAAACACACAAAAACAATCGTCATCCTCGGTTACGGAGAGACTACTACTACTACTACTACTACTACTACTACTACTACTACTAGGAGCAACAAAAATCCTGTTTGCCTGGGTCATAGATCATTAGAAGTGTAATATAAACCACACCTTAGTGTCTCTTGCAAAATTTCTCATCTCCCCTCATAGCTCCCATTCCTCCCACTCCCCCCCCCTTCTCTGAAGAAAATATTGACTCATATTTTCCTGAAAAAATGAGGTCTTTTGCTGATAAGCTGCCTTTTCTCCCCTCCTTGTCTCATATCACCTAGATGCTTTTTGCACTGTATCCTCCCTTACCCCATCTTACATAATGAGGTGGTTCTCCTCCTTGCTAAGGCCAAACCCTCTCTCTCTGCACAAGTAATCCTATTACATCCTGCCATTTCCAGCAGATGGTCCCTTCGATCATCCCCACTCTTTCATTTATCTTCAATCTCTTTTTGTTCTATGGTTGCATGCCTTATGGCCTACACACATACCTATGTCTCCCTATTCTCAAAAAACCTCTCATTATCATCATGTATTTTACTTCCTTTCATGGCTGAATGCCTTGAGAAAGGTATCTATAACTGGGAGCCTCGCCTTCTCTTCTTTCTCATTCTCTTCTTAAATCTCCACAGCCTGACTTATAGCCTCATCATTCAACTGAAATTGCTTTCTCCAAGGTTACTAGGGAATCCAATAATTGCCAAATCTAACGGCTTTTTTCCGGTCCTCATTTTTCTTGACCTCTCAGTAGCCTTTGACACTATTAATTATTTTCTTCCTGATATTCTCTTCTAACTAGGTTTTTAGGATACCACTCTTTTCTGGTTCTCTTATATCTCTGATCACTGCTCATCCTTTCTTGGTGGATATTCCTGCAGGTGGGGCACACTAACCACAGTCTGGGCTTCTTTTTCTTCTCTATACTTTTTCACTTGGTCATATCATCAACAGCCATGGACTCAATTATCTTCTCTGTACTAATGATTCTCAAATCTACTTAACCAATTCTAACCACTCTGTTGACCTCCACTATTGAATCTCCAGCTGCCTATTAGACATCTCAAACTGGAGGTCTTACTGACAACTTAAACTCAACATTTCCAAACTTAAACCCACTTCTCCTTACCCCAAATTCTCCTCTATTCCTAACTTTCTTATTATTGTCATAGGTATCTCTATCCTCCCAATCACCCAGACTGGCAATTTAGGTGTAATACTTGATTCTTCACTTTCCCTTTTCCTCTATATCCAAATAATTGCCCACACCTCTCAATTTTACCTTTGTAATATCTCTGACCTACTTCCCCTTCTTTCCACTTACATTGCTGTCCTCTATCACAGTACAACTGGACTATTAATTGCAATAAATGTCTGGTTGGTCTTCCTGCCACAATCTTTCTCTACTCCATTCTATCCTTCACTCTGTTTTCAAAATGATCTTCTTCAGGAGCATATCTGACCATGAGACTCTCCCCTCCCCCAACACTAAATTAATTTTGGTTCCCTTTCATTTCCAGTATCAAAATTTGAAACCCTCTCAATAATATCTATCTTCTCAAACTGCTTCAAATTCTCCCTCACTTTTCCAGTCTTTTTATACTTTGCATTTCTTCTCCCCCTTCACAGACTTTGAGAGGTCACCAGTATCCTTGGTATTCTTTCCACAACAAACTCCATGCCTCAAATCTGTGTATTTTCATAGGCTATTTCCCATGTCTAGAATATGCTCTACCCTCATCTTCACTTCCTGATTTTTCTGGCTTCCTTTTAACTCCAAACCCAGTAAAACTCCTAGCTTTTATAGGAAGTCCTTCCTGTTATCCTTAATTCTATTACCTTTCCTCTGTAAATTTCCTCCTATTTGTCCTCTATATCACTTGTTTGTACATAGATGTTTATGTGTTGTCTTCCCATTGGACTGTGGGGTCCTTGAGAACAAGGATTATTTTTTCCTACCCTTTCTTTGTATCCCCAGCAGTTTGTGCAGTGCCTGGCTTACAGAACAGGCTGAATAAAGGTTTATTGACCACCTGACTGAAGAGAGTGATTGGAATTTATTAAACTGTGGAATAGCATGGTCAGAACTACACTTAAGTGGTCTGAATTGGGAAAAGACTTGAAGGAGTGGTGCCAGTTAGGAGGCTGTTGTAATAGGTAAAGAGTGAATAAAGTCTGAACTAAAGTAGTAGCTGTGTGAACAGAGAGAAGTAACTAAATATAAGAGATGCTGCAGAAGTAGAAATGGCAAAATTTGGCAATTGAATAGACATGTGAGATGAGGGAAAGTAGAGTTAAAGATTATATTGAGATTATGAACCAAAAAGGGTCATGCCTTTGACAGAAAAAGAAATATTGAGATGAGGAAGGTTGGTGGATAGTGGTGGACAGTGAGCTTAATTTTGGACATGTTGAGCTGGAAGTTTCTCCAACACTGTTCACTCATTTTTTAGTTGTGTCCAATTTTTCACGAGACCAAGGTCTCCCTGTTTACTTCTCCTTTCCGTGGGTTATCTCTCTTCTTTTTTTTTTTTAATTATTATTATTTAATCTATTATTTTTATTTGGTCAATTTCAAACACTATGCCTCGTTTAGAAAAACCATACTCTATTCCCTCCCTCCCTTCTCCCAGTCCCTCATGTAGCTGACATGCAATTCCACTGGGTATCACATGTGACCTTGACCAGAATCTATCTCCATGTTGTTGAAGTTTGCACCAGGATGTTCATTTAGGGTCTATATCCCCAATCATATGCCCCCTTGACCCAAGTAATCAAGTTTTTCTTCTGTTTTTTCTACTCCCACAGTTTTTCCTCTGAATGTGGATATTTTTTTTTCTTATAGATCTCTCCAAGTTGTTCAGGATCACTGCATTGCCACTAATAGAGAAGGCCATTACATTCAATTTTACCACAGTGTATCAGTCTCTGTGTACAATGTTCTCCTGGTTCTGCTCTTTTCACTCTGCGTCAATTCCTAGAGGTTATACCATGGAATTCCACCAGTTTATTATTTCTTTTCTTTTTTGTCCAGTGGGGATATGATTGGGGATGTTTATTTTATTTTTATAATTTTTTTATTTGGTCAATTTCAAACATTATTCCCTGGTTACAAAAATCATTTTCTATTCCTCCCTCGCCTTCCCTTCCCCATCCCCTCCGTAGCCAATGCACAATTCCTCTGGTGATTACATGTGTCTTTGATCAGAATCCATTTCAATATTGTTGATATTTGCACTAGGATGTTCATTCAGAGTCTACATCACCAGTCATATCCCCCCTGACCCATACAATCAAGCAGTTGTTTTTTCTTTGGTGTTTTTACTCCCACAGTTTTTCCTCTGGATGTGGACAGTGTTCTTTCTCATAGATCCCTCCCGGTTGTTCAGGATCACTGCATTGCCACTAATATAGAAGTCCATTACGTTTAATTGTACCACAGTGTATCAGTCTCTGTGTACAATATTCTTCTGGCTCTGCTTCTTTCTCTCTGTATCAATTCCTGGAGGTTGTTCCGGTTCCTATGGAATTCCTCCACTTTATTATTCCTTTGAACACAATAGTATTCCATCACCAACATACACCACAATTTGCTCAGCCATTCCCCAATTGAAGGCCATCCCCTAATTTTCCAATTTTTGGCCACCACAAAGAGTGCAGCTAGGAATATTCTTGTACAACTCTTTTTCCTTATTATCGCTTTGGGGTACAAACCCAGCAATGCTATGGCTGGATAAAAGGGCTGACAGTCTTTTAGCGCCCTTTCGGCATTCTTCCAAATTGCCCTCCAGAATGGTTTAATCAATTCACAACTCCACCAGCAATGAATTAATGTCCCAACCTTGCCACATCCCCTCCAGCATTCATTACTTTACTTTGCTGTCATTTTAGCCAACTAGGTGTGAGGTGATACCTCAGAGTTGTTTTGATTTGCATCTCTCTGATTATAAGAGATTTAGAACACTTTTTCATGGGCTTATTACTAGTTTTGATTTCTTTGACTGAAAATTGACTATTCATGTCCCTTGCCCATTCATCCATTGGAGAATGGCTTGATTTTTTGTATAATTGATTTAGTTCTTTGTAAATTTGCGTAATTAGACCTTTGTCAGAGGTTTTTGTCATGAAGATTATTTTCCAGTTTGTTATTTCCCTTCTGATTTTGGTTACATTGCTTTTGTTTGTACAAAACCTTTTTAATTTGATGTAGTAAAAATTATTTATTTTACATTTTGTTACTCTTTCTAAGTATTCTAAGTATTGCTTGGTTTAAAAATTTTTTTCACTTTCCAAACGTCTGACATGTATACTATTCAGTGATTACATAACTTACTTACAGTTTCCTTCTTTATGTTCAAGTCATTCACCCATTCTGAATTTATCTTGGTGTAGGGTATGAGGTGTTGATCCAAACTTAATCTCTCCAACACTGTCTTCCAATTTTCCCAGCAGTTTTTATCAAATAGTGGATTTTGACCTAAAAGCTGGGATCTTCGGCCTTGTCATAGACTGTCTTGCTGAGGTTATTTATCCCAAGTCTATTCCAGTGATCCTCCTTTCTGTCTCTTAGTCAGTACCAAATTGTTTTGATGACCACTGCTTTATAGTATAGTTTGAGATCTGGGACTGCAAGACCACCTTCCTTTGTATTTTTTTTCCATGATTTCCCTGGATATCCTTGATCTTTTGTTCTTCCAAATGAACTTTGTTATGGCTTTTTCTAATTCAGTAAAGAAGTTTTTTGCTAGTTCTATGCATACAACACTAAATAAATAGATACGTTTGAGTAGGATAGTCATTTTTATTATGTTAGCTCTTCCTACCCATGAACAGTTAATGTTTTTTCCAATTGCTCAAATCTAGTTTTAGTTGTGTGAAAAGTGTTTTGTAGTTGTGTTTGTATAGTTTCTGTGTTTGTCTCGGCAGATAGATTCCTAAGTATTTTATATTGTCTAGGGTGATTTTGAATGGAATTAATCTTTCTAATTCCTGCTGCTGAGATGTGTTGGAGATAAATAGAAATGCTGATGACTTATGTAGGTTTATTTTGTATCCTGAAAGGTTGCTAAAGTTGATTATTATTTCCACTAGCTTTTTAGTTGATTCTCTAGGATTCTTTAAGTATACCATCATATCATCTGCAAAGAGTGATTTCCTTTTCTTGTAGTATGATGTCAAGATTTCTGTTTATTTCTGACTTTTCAGGTAAACCAATGATTCTCAAATTGTCTCTCCTTTCTTTTTTTCCTGGTCTGTCACCTTGTCAGTGAGATATTTTATGTTTTCTTCTATTTTGTCAGTCTTTTGACTTTTCTTTATTAATTCTTGCTGTTTTTGCAAGATCATTGGTTTCCAGTTGCTCAATTCTGGTCCTTAAGGCCTGGTTTTCTGCTTTAACCATTTGATTTTCAGCTATAATTTTTTGGTTTTGTGCTATAATTTTTTGATTTTCTTTTTGAACCATTTCCCACTTATCTTGCCAGAAGGCTTCCATCTTTTTGATAAGCTCCAATTTAAATTCTTCCAGAGCTTGTGGACAATTTCCATTTTTTAGAGAGTTTTGTTTTTGTTTGAATTTCCTCCTGTATATCCTCTATTGATGTAGCCTTGGTGTTTCCTCCGTAAAAATTTTTGAGGGTCACTGCCTTTTTTTCTTTTTTTTTGGAAGTAGTTTTGGTCTCCTATGCGCAATTAGCCATCCCTGTGGAAGATTTACCCTCCCTTTTTAGTCAGAAATCTGAGTGAGCTGGGCAGGTTCTCTCTTTATGGAGTCAAGGAGCAAGAATTTTTGCCTGAGGCTAGCTCTTGAATCTCCATATCTGAGCTACCTTCCCAGGAGAGCCCTTGGTCTGCACTACCCCGCCCACCCGCTGGGATTTTGGGTGTAACTGCTCTCATTGGTAGGTCCTTGGTGATCTTAGTTAGCACCCAAGACCTTGCTCACTCCAGAGGTGCACCTCACTCACTCGCTGATTCTGACACATGCTGGCTCTGACTTTGGCTCCGTAGATGGGGTAGGGGAGGGTACATCAGCTCATATTTGGGTGGGAGCTTTTTCACCCCTTTATAGTGTGGAAAATGCCCAAATCCCATGTACCCTCAATGTTGTGCCCTACTGTAGAGTCCCTTCATTCTTATGAAAATGTTTTTTTGGGTCTTTTGAGGTAGTCTATATAGGTGGGTCTGAGGAGAAGAAGAGTCCCTTGTCTAGACTGCTGCCATGCTTACCCGGAAGTCTATCTCTCATCTTAAAATGAAAGGTCCTTGAAGATAAGGATTCTCTTTGCTTTTTAATTTATATCTCCCAGGTTTTAGTATAGTTCTTGGTACTTAGAGTAGCAGGGGTTTAATCAGTGTTTCTTGATTATTCTAACTAGCCATTCACATCCATTTTAGGAGACACCATTTCTGAAGTACAGCTAGAGTCTGAAAACTATCTAATCTTCTAAATTCAGATGCAGCTAATAGCTTATAATCATGCTCAAAGCATCCTATTTGGAAAAAGCTTCAGGAGTGGTTTTACTCATTGCAAGGCAGATTATTCAATACAAGGAACCTTCCAGGAACTTGAAACAACAGGAGAAAGGAGAAAGGTGTGTGGAAAGATATGTCATGTCTGTCAGGAGCAATTTGTGAAAAGCAACAACTTTCACTGGTAAGTGATTATGAACTTTCTGAAAATTGACTTTCATTATGTAGGTCTAGGATAATGAGTTGAAAGTACATAAATATAATAAAAAAAGATCTGTGGGGACAGCCAGGTAGTTCAGTGGTTAGAGAGGAAGGCTTAGAGATTGGAGGTCCTAGGTTCAAATCTGGTTTCAGATACTTCCTAGCTATGTGACTCTGGGCAAGTCATTTCATTGCCATTGCCTAGACCTCACCACTCTTTTGCCTTGGAACCAATACTTAAAATTGATTTTAAAATAGAAGGCAAGAGATTTTTTAAAAATAATCTGAGAGTTTTAAAAATACTGGGGCTTGGAGCCTCACTGTTGGCTTGCTCTAGGGCTTGGAACTTCAAGGGGTGGGCATGGGAGTGCTCTGCTATTGGACTATGAAGCCTCTTGGGGTCACAAAGTTTGCTTGGGCATGGGTTCAGAGCCTGAAACAGTAGGGTTGCCATTTGAAGACTTGCTATTGGCTTTCCTGGTATTCACTGATGTAGTCTTGCCACAAATACTGCATAGCCTTGCTCCAGGCTGGGCTCCCCTCTCATCCCAATGAACTAATCCATTTCTGATTACCTTCCCAGTTTTTTTTCTGCAGGGAAGCTACTTCACTCCATCCCCTCATTCATTATTTCCCTACAGTATTTGTTTTAAAGTATTTTAAGGTTGGCTAGAGAGAAATCTCAGAAATGTTTGTGCTTCTACACCATCTTGACTGCCTCCCCCAGTTTCATCCTTGACTTACAGTCTTCCTCTATACTCTTTCCCTACCTTCATACTTAGGGACTATTATACCTATTTTAATGTTCCCTCAAACAACTTCCTCTCATGTCAAGAATTATACTTTAATACCACTTAATCCACACAGAGAGATGGTTATATTATACTACTCAATCCAGAACTTAAATTTTCCACAGACTAATTTCTTACTGTTCCACTTTATATATCATCAACTTCTTCTTCTACATTATGTGTATATGGTATTCAGAGAGGCCAAGAATTTATAGTGTGAAGGCTTGTTGAGCCTTTTTTAGAGTTGCTCATTCCTCTTTGGTAGCCAACTCGACTCTCACTTATGTCTTCAAGAAGATATAGAATGTGCAGAAACCACACCCTGGTGAAACCATCTGGGAAGATGGTCTAAACCAGATGAAGAGTCATTCACAGGCCTCAGTGCATTGGTGAATCAGGAGGGATGTCTATCTGAAACATATAATGACTTCTCCCAGTAAAATATGCAGATAAGAACAATCAATGGCCATGAAGGCAGCTGAAAAGTCAAGATGTTACCCTGTGATGTCATTGTTACAGTTTGAAAATGGAGGGCCACCAACAGCAATTCTTCCTCATTAAATTCTCTGAACAATATACACTTTTCTTTCTGAGTTCATCACCTGATATATGGCTCTACTTTTGCCATTTTTTAATCCTGAAAGTACAGTTAACTCAGTTCAACTTTACTCTGTTCTAGTCATATTTGCTTCCTTGTCCCATCATTGCTCATACCCTGTAATATTTCAACTTGAGTTACCCCCTACCATCAGCTTTCTTTGTTTCTATTTATGAGCTCCTAAATACTACTAGAGAAAGTCACAATTCTAAAAGATCCACTAAGAGTTTCTGGTTATCTAATTTTAATTGTTCCCTTAGAATAGTCCTGAAGTTCTTTTTTCCTTCCCAGAATGACTACAACATTCTTCATGATTGTTTTGCAAACATTTCTTCCCTTATGCAGCCATCCAAACAACACTCCCCTCCCTTCCTAGCTGAGAACTTTGAAGAATTTTTCACTGAGAAAAAAGAGACTTTCCATTGTGGTGTCCATGGTTTCCTAAAATCTGTACCTTAGATACTCTTGACATCAGTCCCCATTCTCTAAACTTCAGTTTCTCTTTATCTTCTTCCTCCTTCCTTCCTACCTCCAAACAAAGGCAGATCTCTTTCATTCTTAAAAACCTCTCTACCATGTCATAGTCTTAGGTAGCCTCCTATATCTTTCTTTCCATTTTTTCAGAGCCAAATGCCTAGGAAAAAACCATTATTTTTGTTTCTCCATTTCCTATCCTCAGGCTCATTTTTTAAATTCCCTACAATATGGCTTCCCACCCTACCACTAGAATTTTCTCCTAGAAGTTACCACAATCTCTTAATTTCTGAATATTAAGGCATTTCTTCAGTCCACATCTTATCCACTCTATTGCTCTGTTATATCTGACCACTGCCTACATCCATATTCTCCTCTCCCTAGATTTTAATGGTATTTTTTGGTCCTGGTTCTTCTCATATACACTTATTCAATTTCAGTCACTTCTACTGAATATCTAACACCCTACACATGAGTATACCTCAGCCCTCTTCTATTTGCAGCATGACTACTTATTATTTTATATTTTACTTCCACTTAATACAACATGACTAATGCCAAGTGCATCCTCTCTCTCCCTTTCCCTCTCCCTCCCCCCCCATTTTTCTCTCATCTTTGCCAATTTGTGTCTTCCAATGGTATCAGTCATTACTCCAATAGCCTGCCATTCAGATGCATAGGCAGGAGAAGACAATATCTGTATTTAAAGATTTTAAAAAGTTGGTGTAACAAGGGAAACACACACACACACACACACACACACACACACACACACACACACTCACAAATAGACATTGTCTTTATCCCAGGCACAGGCTTCCTTAGGAGGCCAGGACCTCCCTGCTTGCAGCTAATATGAGGAAAGTGAATTCTCTTCACTCATCCTCTTAACTTTTGGAAGAGCTCAGAAAGTCACCCTTATGAAGACTAATAAGAAAAAAAACCTGAAATGCAGGGGTTTCCCCTTTGGAATATTCATGTATCACCACACTATAAAATATATACCTCTTAGTCATCATGATTGACAGATATAGGGAAGTTTGGAAGGGAGTAGAGTTTGAGGGGAAAGATAATAATTGCAGTATGGATGCCAAATTTAAAATGTCCATAGAGCATTCACTTTGAGATATGTAATAGGTAACTGGAAATTAGAGATTGGAAATCAACAAAGAAGTTAGTGCTGGATAAGGAGATTTGGGCATGATCAGCACAGATTAAATTGGCAAAAAGTCATGGCAGCTGATGAGATGACCAAGTTAAATAGTAGAGAGGGAGAAAAGAAAATGGCTTAGGCAGAAGACCTGTGGGATACCCACAGTTAGAAGGTTTCTTTTAGATGAAGAATCAGCAAAGATTCAAAGATGATACCACGAACAAAGGCCACAGGGTAAATGGTGATGCTACAGACAATAATGAAGTCAGAAGGGGTAGATTTAGAAGACCAGATTATATTCTCATATGCTTCCGATCATACCATATTTCCTCTTCTGTATAATATTAAACTATAGGCCTTTTGAAGTCAGTATCTTAAGCTTCATAGAATTATATAATCTTTGGTGCCTAGCACACAGGAAGCAAAGCATTCCATGTATGAGGGAGAGATAATGAAAATACCCAGAGTAAGGAGACGGAATGTCTTATTTCACTAAATCTTTTTTGTTGCTGTGGTTAAACTTGAACTGTGGCCTACAGTTTTCTATAAGCCTAGCAAACATCTACTTGTACTAATAAATTAAAGATAAATTCACTTTATATTGCTATTATTTCGTTTCATCCTTGAATCTTTTAAAATAGTTTTATTAAAAACTTAACATTCGAATATCAGCACAAACAACTGAACTTGCTTAGGGGACTATTTATATTTAATTTAATTTATTTCAACACATAAGTTGAATAACACGCATTCCCTCTGGGTTCTTATCAGAATTCTTGGTCCATTCTCATTTAATTTTTCTTCATAGAAGCATACATATATTTTTTCTGGTTCTGTCATTTTCAGTTTCATCACTGCACACTTGAGAACAATTCCAGTTTTTTTAAGTCAACAGGGCCATAATTTTCTCTAACTCCCCCAACTCTTTCTGTAACCTTTAAATTTGTGATTAATTAGGAGAATGTGTTGGCAGAGCACATGGCATTTGAAACTGAGCAGCAGATGGTCTCCCTGGTCAATTATTCTCCCTGGGATTTCCCCTCTAGTGGGCTGCTTTTTTGATATTTTGTGTTGGTTATATTTCTGATGAAAACCAAAACTTCATGGGGAAATGGCTCCACCCAGTATGGTTTAGAACAATTAATTTTGTGGAGAAAATGCATGCAGCAAGCAAAGAAAAACAAAAAAATTGCTGGGTCTTTCAGAAACTTCTTATGTTATTCTTCTATTCTTTGAAGACAGGAGTCCTGAGATATGATAGAAAAATTTGGAGCCAAGACTTGAGTTCAGTTTCAGATCTTGCACTAGCTATCTCTTTTCCCTTTCTCTGGGAGGGATTGGACAAGATGATTCTTAGGACAATGATGATAATCTCATGTATGTCTAGTGCTTTAAGGTCTATGAAACATTTTAATTGCATTATCTCATTTGAACCTCACAATAACTTACTGAAGTAGATGTTATTATCATTCCCATTTTAACAAAGGAGACAATGTAGTCTTAGTAATATTCTAGACTTGGAGCCTGGAAGATACTTGGTCCAGTTCTGCCTCAGACATTTATTAGCTTTATAAGGTTAGAACTTTTATTTAAAGTCATAAAGGCTACATTGCCTCATTTGGAAAGAAGCAAATAGTAACATTTGTTTTAGTAGGCTATCTCAAGGCTCATTTAAGATCACTGTAATTTATTATTCAATGGCCATTTGAATGAGTCTCTCTTCATTGGTGAAGAGGAATTTTTCTCAGAACTTGAGAGAAGAAAGACAATCGTTTTCTGATCAGCTTTAAGAAAGAAAACTCATGTTTCAGACTCTCTCTAAGTACCTGAAGGGACGGAAAAACTTTGGGATGAAGCTTGACAGGCACAGGATCAGGTACTTCCACAATGCCCTTATCCACAGCTTAATACACTAAAAAAACACTTAACATATATGTATCATTACATACATTTTCTTTATGAAAAAGACTGACTCCTTCTCTTTCTCTCTCCTTTTGTTATCCTCCCAGTGCTCGAGTGCTCATTTTCAACATTTCATTATTGTCTTGCATTTATTTTTCTACATATGCTTTCTTTGATTCCTGGTTTGCTATAAACTTGGATAAATGGATTTGTTGTTCACTATATCTGCTCACTGTGGAACTGGTATTTGGTGGAAAGGAAGTCTAGCCTTGAATATATATCTATATTACATATATAATATATTCAGATATTATTATTAAGTAATATATATTATTATATATATTATTATATTAGTATCAGATTGAGGTTATGAAGTACAGGATCTATTGAGTACTTTTAGAAACAACAACAAAACGTGTTTGGTCACAAAAATTAGGGATGATAAGGAAAGGAACTGGCTCTTGCTTGGATCTTTGAGCTCTTATGACTACAATGAGCCATGAGTAAATTGGGGCCAGTATTTTAGAGACACTAGTAGGGTCTGAGATCTGAGTGAAAGGGCAACCAATCCTGGAAAGATGTCCAAAGAAGCTGTGTCATTAAGAAAGAATGAGGTCTTATTGAGTGTCAGTAGATGGATGGAGTGTTAAAGGAAAAAAGTTTTAAAAATAAAAGCAGATTTGTTACCTGTGGAGAAGAGATGAATAGCTTTGGAGTGTGAAATTAGGGAGTTTGGATTATTAATTAGGAGGGGAATAAGTGAGAGAACATAGTGGACAAAGAATGAGGATCTGAACCTTTGTACTATTTCTTGAGTTCTTTCATTTCCAAACAGGAGATTCCTTCCCCAGCTATCACCTCTATATACAATATGTTTCTCATATTAACGCTTTGGTTAATCACTTTGACTCTCCATTACTTCCTTCTCTTAGGTTCCTAGATCATTTAATTGAATTGCCTACCTTGCTCTGCCAAACCTTAGACTTAGATTACTCCAACTATCTGCTACCTTTGTTCCTATTCACATACAGCTGAATGAAGAGGGAGAAAAATGATGAAATCGTGAGTGTATCTACTATAAATTTGTTAAATTGTTTTAATTAGGTCTTAAAGTGGCAAAAAAATCTTTTTAAAGCTCTATATCATTACCCTACTCATCATAGAGACTCTTACAAACATTTTCTCCCTCCTCAAACTCCCATGACTCCTTTGTCCCACATCTCCATCTTCTTAGCTGACAACCTTGCTTTATATTTTACTGAAATAATTGAGATCATTTACTAAGTGCTCCATCTTCCTTTTTTTTTCCTTCCTTTTTTCCCACAACACTCAGATGCCTTCTGTTATTTCCTGCTTCATCAGTGTCTCATAAGAAGAAATGGTGCACTTCTGTGCCAAGGCAAATCTCTCTACTTGTTCCAGTGATTTCATTCCATTTTGCCTTTAGTAGGTTGCCTTCTCTGTCATCACTACTTACTCATTAGCAAGGCTCTCTCTGTCTATTGATTGTTTCCCTATTGCCTAAATATACCAATTTCTCCCTGATCCTCCAGAATTCTTCATTTAATCCACCTATCTCCATTAGTTATTATTCCACATTTCTCCTCTCTTTTGTGACTAAACTCCTTGAGATGGTTTTCTGCCATCAGTACCTCTACTTCTTTTACTTTTAAAATATTTTCTCAATTACATGTAAAATAATTTTAACATTCAGTTTTAAAATTTTGAGTTCCAAAGTCTTTCTTTCTCCCCTCCCCCTTATTAAGAAGGAAAGAAACTTGATAAAAGTTATACATGTGTAGTCATGAAAAACATATTTCTATATTAGTCATTTTGTGAAAGAAAATAGACCAAAATAAAGTTGTTGTTTTTTTTTTAAGTATACATTGATCTGCATTCAGACCTCCAGTTTCTTTCCTCTTACTCTCTTAACTCTCCACAGTCTGGCTTCCTAGCTATGACAAAACTCTCTTCAAATATAGCAGTGATCTCATAATTGTCATACCTAATGGTCTTCTCTCAATTATTATTCTTGGCTTCTCTGCAGCCTCGACAATGCCAATCATCTTTTGTCCTTTTATTAGGTTTCCACAACACCTCTCTCTTTTTCTTCTCCTATGATTCAGACCTGTCTTCTCAGTCTCCTTTACTGGATCTTCATAGAGGTCAAACCTGGTAGCCATGGGTGTCTTCCACAGCTCTGTGTTAGGCCTCCTCCTTCTGTATTTGATAGTTTTAAGTTTTCATGAATTCAATTATCATCTCTACCTTTATGATTTTCATATCTACTTACTCAACTCTAACCTCTCTTATAACCATACTCAAATCTCCAACTCCACTTTTTGACATCTCAGACTAGATGTCTTCTTCAACATCACAAACTCAACCTATCTTAAACTAAAATCAATATATTTCCCCCTAAAACCTCTCCTCTTCCTAAATTTACTGTCAGGGAGATCATTATCTTCCCAATCACCTTGGTTCACAACCTCGGTGACAAAATTCACTCTTCACTCTCTCCATCCTCCCTCATATAAAATCTTTTGCTAAATCTTGTTGAATCCACTTTTTCAACCTTTTCTTTCACCCTGCAACCACTCTTGTTCAGGCCCTTGTCACTTAAAGCCTGGATTATTACAACAACCTTCTGATTAGTCACCCTGCTTCAAGGCCCCTTCCCATTTCCAATCCATAAAGCAAAGATCTGACCATGTTACTCTCCTATTCCCACTATTCTTTTAACTTTGGTGGCTCTTTATAACTTTTAAGATCAAATATAAAATTCCTTGGCTTTCAAAGTCCTTCATACCTAGGCTTATTTTGACTTTCTCATATTTTTATATCTTTCCCTGACCTTTTCCCTGTCTTCTTGTATTCTGAGATCTGGTGATCTTGACTTCCTTCCCATTCCCATGTCAACATGGAATCTAGAAATCCCCAAACTTATAGCCTAGAAAGATTAAATGAACCCCAGTTTACTTAGCTTAAGGATGAAGGGTCCTGGTTTGATCTTGTCACATGAGAGTTCTTCTCTGAGGAAACTGATCTCAGACTAACAAGAGACTTTAAGATTTGGCCCAGTAGGTAGAGCCCTCAGTCCAGCAAGTTGAAGGTCTGGAGTTTGATCCTTGGAATGAGGGTGTGATATACTGGGAGAGGCTTCTGGAGATAAGAGAGTTATTTGACATCTTAAAGTCTCTTGTGACAAGATCAAACCAGGAGCCTTCACCGTTAAGCTAAGTAAACTGGGGTTCATTTAATCTTTCTAGGCTATAAGTTTGGGGGCTTCTAGATTCCATATTGATACCCACATACTCTACCTCTCAATTTTATGAATTTTCTTTCCTTCCTCCTTCCTTCTTCCCTTTTTCCCTCCCTCTCTCATTTTCTTTGTTCATTTGTTCCTTCCTCCCCCTCTTTATTTCCCTTACTTTTTGTCTTAGAATTGATACTAAGTATAGAATCCAAGGTAGAAGAGTAGTAAGGGCTAAGCTTTTGGGTTCAAGTGACTTCCCCCAGTCACAACCTAGGAAGTATCTAAGGCCACATCTGAACCCAGGATGTCCTGTCTCGAAGCTGGCACTTTATCTTCTGAGCCACCTAACTTCCTCTTCTTTAGTTGCTTTCCCTAAATGTTCACCAGCCCTGGAATTTTCTCCCCTCTCATCTCTGTCTCCTGGATGCACAGCTTCCTGAAAAATCTTGGTTACAGTCCAACCTTTTTTATAAGATACTTTTCTCTCTTCTAGTTCCTCCCCTCTTAAACATCTTGAATTTATCATGCATATAGCTTCTTTGTACATAATTGTTTGCCTGTTGTCTTCTCCAAAAGATTATAAACTTGAACACAGGATTCAGTTGCTTTTCTTCTTAATCTTTAGTTCTTGGCATGATATTTGGCACTGAATAAATAGCTAATAAGTTCTTGATGACTAACTAACCAGCCCCATGTTCTCTCTCTGACAAGGACATCAAGCAACGTGAAAGGAATTGCTGTCTTTTATGATACATAGCACAAAAGTACTTCCTCTGGTTATTGATTTCAACAATGAATGAGGGGAATGCTACTACACAACTTGACCCCTATCACAGATACAGATTGTAGAGAGATTATAGCATGATATAGGTAGAAAGAAGACAAGATCTAATTTCAAATTATGTCTTCTATGCTTAAAACACCTGTGTGATGCTAAGCAAGTCACAACATTTCTGATCTATTTTCCTTGCAATAAAACGGGGATAACATGCACATAATCTAACTTGTCAAGTTGTGAGGAAAATGGTTTTAGAGACTTAAAGTGACATATAAATGTGACCTCATGATATTGAGATGTGCCTTAAAAAAAGGCGATTTCAAACACAATTGTAGCTTTTAATGGGTTTTAGTTTATTCACCTATAAAATGAAGGAACTGAACTAGATGATGTCTATGATCTCTTCTAACTCTAAATTCTCCAATCTCATATTCTTTCTGAGAATGGGGAGATCTGGCAAGAAACACTAGAGAATGATGAAAAAAGATTTAAGGGAGGGAAATAGTAGCCATGTCAGGGAAAGCTTGTTTTCTTCCCAAGACATTTTAAAGCATGACTCTCATGGGAAATTCTACATTTGCCTCCTTCCTTCCCCTGTGCTCAGTGGACAGATGTGGCATAAAAAATTCTGAGTTAGAAAAATCCCAATGGCCAATTCTATCTCTGAGAATGCTGGCTTGATGCCATTGCTACCATATGTTTCCACTCACTACTGCTGTTCCATGCACATCCTAGACTTCTCATCTCTAGGTCTGCCTCACTAGAGCTTTCTTCCAGCTCCTAAAAGAAGATTTGCAGAATCATACTTTTCACTTTAGAAAAATCAAATAGTGCTTCCCACTTCAACAACAACACAGTCCTAAAACACCATAGATGAACCAAATACAGCAAATAACTCACTTAAGAAAACAACAATGTAGCAGAAAGACACCCAGAATCTCTGTAAAAATCTGTATCATAGATTCAGAGCTGGAAATGGCCTCAAAAGCTATTTAGTTCAACTTTCATTTTACAGAAATGAAATTGAGACCCAGGGAGATTAAGTGACTTGTCCAAAGTTATACAGGTAGTTAGAAAGAAAGGATTTTGAACCTAGGTCTTTTGAACTCGGAGTCAGGGCTTAGCCCTTTGTTGCTCTAAATTCTACAACTTGTATAAGCATTGCTATATTTACTTTTTAAGATCAATTTTTTTCAATTAATAGCATCTATTTTCTCTCTTCCCACCTCTTTTCTCAGCTAGAAAAAGAAATGGATAAAGAAAAACATCGAACCAAATCAAAACAAACCCTCAACTTGACCATATCCCCAAATGCATGTCTCACTTATATCTCCATTATTTCTCTGTTAGGAAGTGGGCAGATCTGTTAATCATAGGCCCTCTAGAATCACTGCTGATCATCTTGTTAACCAAGTTCTAAAGTTTTTCATAGTTGTTTTTATAATATTGTTATGCTATAAATTATTATACTGTTTTGCTTATTTCATTCTTTATCAATTCAAAGTGATGTTCAAGTGATGCCAACTTCCTTCACCTTATTTTTTATAAACTTCTACACTCCAATGATGTGAGATTCATCCCTTCCTATACCTCTATTATTCTTTCCTATTATATCCTTCCACCTTTCCTTTATCTTTCTACCTTCACAACATTCTTTTTACATATTCTTTTTTCCTCCAGTACTCCTAAAGTTGACAGGTCTTGTCTTGGTAACAATTAGATCTAGGAGTTGAAAGTAAGGAGTTGATGATGACACATTGTTTACAAACATGAGTGATTGGAAGGATAATTTCTTTTTTAATTCCCTTTCCCTCTTTATTTTATTACAGTAACATATTCACACACAAGTTTTCCAAAGTTATATAATTCATGTTGTCTCCCTCCCCTCTCACAGAGTTGATCAGCAATTCCTCTGGGTTATACATGTAATATCAATCAAAACCTGTTTCCATATTATTCATTTTTATAAGAGGATGATCTTATGTAATGGATGAGATATATAAAGATATACCTTTTATGGCTGTTACAGTCTAATATTAGATTTTATTAATTTTGATTTTATTAACTTCTCCCTTAATTTTTAGGATCTCTAATTTAGTTTTCTTCTGGGGATTTTTAATTTGTTTCCTTTCAAGTTTTTTGATTTGCATTTCTAATTCATTGACCTCTGCCCTCTCTAATTTGTTCATATATGAACTCAAGGATATAAATTTTCCCAAGTACTGCTATGGCTGCATCCCATAAATTTTGAAGGGATATCTCATTATTGTCATTTTCTTCAATGAAATTATTAATTTTTCTATGATTTGTTCTTTATATAACTGATTTTGGAGAATCAAATTTTAAATTAATTTTAGATTTGGCTCTACATGTACCCTTACTGATTATTATTTTTATTGCATTGTGATCTAAAAAGGTTGCATTTATTATTTCTCCTTTTTTTCACTTGTTTGCCATGTTTTTATGACCTAGTACATCATCCATCTTTGTGAATGTATCATGTGCTGCTGAAAAGTAGGTGTATTTCTTTTTGTCCATATTTCTTTTTGTCTATATATTTATTAACTCTAATTTTTCTAAGATTTCATTCACATCTTTTACCTCTTTCTTATTTATTTTTTTATTTGACTTATCTTAATTTTATAGTGGTAGGTTTAGATCTCCCACTAGTATAGTTTTACTATCTATTTCCTCCTTCTATTCTACTGGTTTCTCCTTTAGAAATTTTGATGCTATATCATTTGGGTCATACACGTTGATTACTGATATTTCCTCATTTTCTATAATGCCTTTTATCAGGATGTAGTTACCTGCCCTTTCCCTTTTAATCAGATCTATTTTTACTTCGGCTTTGTCAGATATCATGATTGCAACTCTTTCCTTATTCCTATCAGTTGATGCCCAATAGCTTTAGCTCCAACCTTTAATTCTAACTTTGTGAGTGTCTACCTGCCTCAGCTATGTTTCTTATAGACAACATATGGTAGGATTTTGGTTCCTAATCCACTCTCCTATTTGTTTTCGTTTTATGGGTGATTTCATCCCATTCATATTCAAAGTTATGATTGCCACTTGTGTATTCTCCAGCATTTTGATATCCTCTCCTAGTTCTGTCCTTGCTTCTTTTGCTATATTAATCACCCTAATTCCCTCCCTTGATATGCTTCCCTTTTTGGTCTCTCCCCTTTTGTTCCCTTCTTATTTTTTTAGGGTCTGTTAAGTTCCCCCCTCTTTTTCCTTCCTTTTTTGTACTCCCTGTCCCCCTACCCCCCCTTACTTTTCCCTTCTCACTTTCCCTGTAGGGTAAGGTAGAATTTAATATCCCAAAGGATCTAGATGCTCTTCCCTCTCAGAACTGATTTCACTGAGAATAAGATTTAAGTATTATCTACTAGCACTCTCTTCCTCTCCTTTTTATAAGAGTATTCTTCCCCTCCCCTTCCCATGCATATCTTTGTGTGATAAAGATTATCCTATTTATTTTATTTCTTCAAGTATCTCTTGGTACCATCTTTGATTTCCCCCCTCCTTTTTTCTTTTTTTGCATATCATCTTATAGAACTTAATACCCCAATCTCTTCCTGTGAATGATTCTTCTAATTGCTTTAATAATGAATATATTTTTTCAGAGTTACAAATAACATTTTCCACATATATTAATAAAAATAATTTTATCTTATTGAAGCCTTTAAAGATGAAAGTTTGAATAAAAAAAACATTTTCTCTATTTCCCTCTCTTTCTTATTTACCTTTTCATGTTTCTCTTGATCTTTGTGTTTGGATATAAAACTTTCCACTTAGTTCTGGTCTTTTCTTTACAAATACTTGGAAATCTTCTATTTTGTTGAATGCCCATACTTTCCTCTGGAAGTATATAGTCAATTTTCATGGATAGGTAATCCTTGGTTGAAGACCCAATTCTCTTGCCTTTCTGAATATCATGTTCCAAGCCTTGAGATCCTTTAGTATGGAAGCTGCCAGGTATTGTGTGATCCTGATTGGTACTCCTTGGTAACTGAATTGTCTCTTTTTGGCTTCTTATAGAATTTTCTCCATAGCTTGAAAGTTCTTGTATTTGGCAATTACATTCCTGGGAGTGGTCTTTTGGGGATTTAGTGTAGAGGGTGTTCTATGAACTCTTTCTATGTCTATTTTACCCCCTTGTTCAAGAACATCAGGGAACTTTTCTTGGATGATTTCTTGTAGTATGATGCCAAGTTTTCTGTTTATTTCTGGCTTTTCAGGTAGACCAATGATTCTCAAATTGTCTCTCCGTGATCGGTTTTCCTGATCTGTCACATTCTCAGTGAAATATTTTATGTTTTCTTCTACTTTGTCAGTATTTTGACTTTGCTTTATTAATTCTTGCTGTTTTTCAATATCATTGTCTTCCAAATGCCTAATTCTGGTCTTTAAAGACTTGTTTTCCTTTTTGTTTTGGTCTATCCTGCTTTTTGTGGATGCTAGCTGTTTCTCCAATGGGAGTTCTTGTCCTTTAAACAGTTATTTTCTCTTTGAACTATTTCCCACATTTCTTGCCAGAAGACTTCCATCTTTTTAATAACCTCCAATTTAAATTATTCAAGAGTTTGTGGACAATTTCCATTTCGGGGGAAGGTTTTGGTGCATTTATTTGTACTTCCTCTTCTATTTCCTCTGTAGCCTGGGTTTTTCCTCTGTAAAAAATTATCCAGGGACAACCCCTTCTTCTTTTTTTTCTTGCTGTTGGGAAGTTGTTGTTCCTGGGCACTATTTGCTATCACTGTGGTTTTTATTCCTTTCCTTTTCAGTCAGAAATCTGAGTGAGATGGGCAGGCTCTCTGTGTATGGAGCTAAGGAGCAAGGATTTTGGCTGAGGCCAGCTCTCAAATCTGCAGCTTTTACTGTTTTCTGCCCTTCTCTGTGCTATCTTCCCAAAAGCACCCATGGTCTATGCTCCTCAGCCTGCTGGGGTTTCAGGTCTAGCTGCTCTCAGGGCTAGATCTTTTGTGGTCCTAGTCAGCCACCAAGGAACTAGAGGTGCCCCTCACTCACTCTAGAGGTGCCCCTCACTCACTCAGTTATTCTGATGTTTGCTGACTCTGACTCTGGCTCCGTAGGTAGGGTGGGGGAGGGTAGATCAGCTTTTATTTTGGTGGGAGATTTTTTATCCCCTCATAGCGTGGAAATGCTCCATTTACCTTCAATGATACACCCTACTGTAGAATCCTTTTGTTCATATGAATTTGGTTTATTTTGTCTTTTGAGGTAGTCTATATTGGTAGGTGCTGAGGATAGGAAGAGTCCTGTATCTAGATTGCAGCCATGTTTACCTAGAAGAGTTGGATCTAATTTTTGAGTGAGAAACCTTTGTATTCTGCTTCTCCTTGGGCAAATACAGTGTGTCATTGATTGTGAACTATATGTATTTTTAAAATTTTATTATTTTTTCCTTGTATGAGCAATAGAGTATTTGAGTTCTCTTTTTTCTCTCTCATTTTTTGTACTTGAAGCACATTACCAGTATTAATGTTTTTTGGATTTTGCACTAATATACGTTTAAAATATACATTTGTTCTAATATCAATGCATACCCAAAAGCTTTAGACTTCAGAAACCTGCCATTGATTGAAGAATATTGTGGGGCTTTGGTTAATAATTGTGTCTGATTCCAGGAGAAGGGATCAGAAAAGAATCATTGCATAGTCTGAAGGAAGCACAATGTTAATCTGCACAGTGTTTTTTTCTCTCTTATAATATGACAATTTCCTGTAGCTCTGGCTGCCAATGGGTAAGTGTATTACTGCATTTGTCCTATAGGCTCATAGGACAGAAATTACTTTAATTAAATTCTGACTAAAAATCTTTTATGGATTTATTCTTGTTTACTCAGAAATTTTTATGTACATAGATTTTGATATTTTGGTTTTGGTTTTGATTTTTTTCTTTTCTTCTAAATTTTTTTTTAGGTTTTTTATTTTTCTTTTAATAATTGACATGATTTATATGCCCCATATCTCAGTCATGTATTCTGAGTTCATCTGGGTGTTGGTCAACACCCGCCTCAGAGGGGATTGTATATTTTTCATAAAATTTTGCTTGAGAAAAATTTCAGGAACAGAAGCTTGTTAACTCCTTGAATAAAGAAAATGAACTGTTTGGGGAAAGTATCATAAAGAAACTTTCACTGCATCAGAAGAATCCAAAATGAACTTTGGGATGCAATTGATTGAACTGAAGGGGGTTGAACACATTTATTCTGAATGTAAATTTTTATTCCAAAGTGATTGCCCCCTAATTGGTTTTTTGTCAATGTGCTTAGCAAACATTTTTTTGCGCTTTCTCTCTCTCTCTCTCTCTCTCTCTCTCTCTCTCTCTCTCTCTCTCTCTCTCTCTCTCTCTCTCTCTCTCTCTCTCTCTCTCCTCTCTCTCTCTCTCTCTCTCATTTTCCTCTTATCTTTAACTACTGTAGTTTCCTTTTAGAAGGTGTAACATTGTATGCACTTGTGGTTAGAAGATTTTAGAGGTATAAGCTGATTGTGTTTAATGATCTATTGGGGAGACTTGTCTCCCAAATGATCACAGGGGATATTGTGAAGCTAGGATTAACTTTCCCTTTGTCAAATTTTGAATTAATCAACAGAAGTGAATACACTACTACTTATCCCTAAAGTAAGGGAAGTCCACAAACTACTTACTACAGGAGTTTACACCTTCAAAAGTGAAGAGACTCCTACTTAATGCCTAAGAAAGGGAGTTTACAAGTGACTTGCAAAAGAGGGAATAACATTTCCCCATCAAAATAGAATTCTAATTCTTTTCTTCTTATATTATGGCAACTTCCTGTAGTCTTGGCTACAAATGGCTAAGTGAAATATTACTGCATTCTGTCCTACATACTTGTGGGATAGAAATTACTTTAAACTGGACCTATACAAGGCCTATTTTGAAATTTTCTTATGTTTTTGATTATTTTTCTATTCTTTTGATAATTGACACATACACCCCCATAACTGAACATTGCATTCTGAGATAAACTTGATATTTTTTAATACTTACTTCAGGGGGGATTGTATTTTAATTTAAAATATAAGAATTTTTTTTATTTTTGAATTTTTTTTGTTTGAGATTGTATTTTTATAAAAATCAAAGAATTTTGAATTTTGTTTAAGATTTTACTGTTATAAAAAATCAAAGATTTTGATTCTGTTCGAGAAAAGATCTTCAAGAAAGAAGCTTGAAATTTTTATATCCAGAGAATGAACTGTTGCAGAAAGATGCCAAAAACCTACACTTCATCAAGAAGATCAAGAATGAACTTTGGATATGATTGATTGGACTGAACTTTTGATTGAACATTTATTGTAATTGTACACATTTATGCCAAAAGGGCCTGCCCCTAATTTGGCTTTCTGTCAATGTGCCTAGCAAAACATTGGTTTTGCTTTCTTTTCTTTTCTATTTCCTCTCTCACTATTCTAATTCTCTTAGAAAATTGAATATTGTGTATATCTATAGTTAGAAGTACATTTAGAACTACAAAATGATTATGTTAAATGATCAATGGGGAGACTAGTCTCCCAATGATCATCAGAGGGGATTGTAAACCTTAAAATTTCTTAGACTTGTGAATGTTGGAAATTTCACCATTGGGAAATTTCATACTTGAAGAATTTCCTACTGATAGTGGGAACTCTATTGGAATGTGAACCCCATTGGCATGGGAGGTTCCTTCTCCTCCCCACTTAAGATTACTTTAGGACAGAAACCTTTTGCTGAACAATGGAAAGGGCTTTGACCTATGCTTAAGCATAGAACAGGAAGTTCTTTGAGTCATGATTGATTTTAGAATTGATACAATAGAGATACTTGGAATGACAGAACCAGGTCTTGGAACTTCCAATCTCCACACTACTCAGGGTAACAGGATTTAGGAAGGGCTGCAGCAAAGGATCAAAATTTAATTATTTGAGAATATGATCTTCAACAGACATGTGCAAAGGGGCAGACCTCTGAGCGGTCCTGGGTTAAGCTAGAGCCACCATTGGCACAGGGAAGACATGGACAGTGATTGGTAGATGTGAGAACTGAGGGGAGGGAACTGAGATGGTTTCCTTAAAGATAGAGGGGTCTGAGGACTGAGGGGTGGTTGGAGAGGTTTTGCTCTGAGAGGTTGTGCTCTGAGAAAGCTTGCTCTGAAGGAAGCTGGAGGTGGAGGCCCCTGAGACTGTTTCTCCATTTTGGTCACGTGTGTGATAAGGACTGATCTCTTTTCTTTGCCTCAGCTATCTAAGGGCTTGGGCCTTTTGGCCCAGCCTAAACAGAGGGGGTATTTAAGCCCTATTCCCTTCTCTCTCTCTCTCTCTCTCTCTCTCTCTCTCTCTCTCTCTCTCTCTCTCTCTCTCTCTCTCTCTCTCTATCTCTCTCTCTCTCTCTCTCTCTCTCACTCTCTCTCTCTCTCTCTGTCTCTCTAATACCTTTCTTCCTCCTGTTTGTAATTAAGCTCCATAAAAGGTTGACTGCTGACTTGAGTTTTCATTAAGGAATTACATAGCTGAATTCCTTGGCGACCTTAAAATTAATATATATCAGTCTTTTAAAGTGATTTCATTTTCACAGTAACAATTCAGAAGTAACTGACTGCCCCCAGGTAAGTGCTTAGCAAATTTAAAGACTACAATCAGTCCCTGTAAAGTTTAAGAAGGGACAAGAAGTGATGTGGAAAGAGGACTATCAAACCCTTAAACTTTCTCTCCAAATGTATTTTCTCCTTCAAACTTGGCCTTGGAGGAGCTCTGGCTTTGATCTGACTCTTAGACTTCTGGTAAGACTGCTCTTGGATCTTCCCTTTATATTACAATGTGGATGAGTGGAAAGGCTGACTCCTTTTCTGACTTCTTGAGAGATTAGTTTCCAGAGAGGCCTCTCCAAAGTGGAGAGGCCACATGGTTATTTACCAATGGATACTCTGGCTAAACAACTCTCCTACTGAGGGCCCTCCAGTGGTGGACTAATTAGCCCAACCTGAGTTGAGCCAGGGACCAGAGAAATTAGGATGATAAGCTAGACTGCTTACTCTACCCTCTTTATCATTTCTCTACTTTACTCTTTCTCTCTATTTTGTAAATAAAAATTCATTTAGACTTGGCTTATAAAATTGGCAACCACATTCTCTTATATTAAGTCCAAACATAAATTTTAAACTCTACGTTATTTACTATTTTGAGGAAAGGCCCTTTTATTCCTAAGCTTTCTAGTTTTCCATAGGAATGGGTGCTTTATTTTGTCAAAGGCTTTTTCTGCATCTATTGAGATAACCATGTGATTTCTGTTACTCTGATTCTTGATATGGTCAATTATGCTGATGGTTTCTTAACATTAAACCAGCTTTGCATTCCTGCTATAAATGCCACCTGGTCAAAGTGAATGATACTTGTGATATATTGCTATAGGTTCATTGCTAGTATTTATTTGAGATTTTTGCATCTATGCTCATTAAGGAGATTGATCTATAGTTTTCTTTCTCTGTTGTTGGTCTTCCTGGCTTAGGTATCAGTATCATATTAGTGTTATAAAAAGAATTTGGTAGGATTCCTTTGCTTATTTTGGCAAATAGTTTGTATAGTTTGGGGATTAATTGTTTCTTAAGTGTTTGATAGAATTCACTTGTGAATCTATCTGGCCCTGGGGATTTTTTCTTGGGGAGTTCATTGTTGGCTTGTTCAATTTCTTTTTCTAAAATTGAATTAAGTATTCCATTTCCTCTTTTGTTAACCTAGGCAATTTATATTTTTGTAAGTATTCATCTATTTCACCAAGATTGTCAGATTCATTGTCATATAATTGGGTGAAATAATTGCCATAATTTACTCTTCAGTAGAGGTGAAATCAACCTTTTCATTTTTGATACTGGTAATTTGATTCTCTTCTTTCATTTTTTTTTTTTGCAAATCAAATTAACCAATAATCGATCTATTTTATTTAATTCCTATGATTTGTTCTTGGACACATCAATTTTGAAGAACTAGATTATTTAGTTTCTATTTAAATCTTCACATACCTTTCCATGAATAATTATTGCTTACAATTTTTATTTCATTTATGATCTGAAATATTTATTATTTCTCCTTTTCTGAATTTAGTTGTGATGTTTTCTAGTCATGGTTAATCTTTGTATATGTACCATGTGTTTTTTTTTGTTTTTTTTTCTGCTCATTTCCCCAGACTTTTTTTTTTTGCCTGTGGACTGGGTATTCTGCAAGCTGCTTGCCAATTCTGTCTCTGCATTGTAATTGTAAAATTGTAAAATGATTAGGCTTTGTAAGTTAATTTCCCCTAAAGTAAAGTCCTCAATGAAGGGGGGTGGGAGCTTGAAAGGACCCAGTTAAATGGATTTCTGGGGCTCACTTCAGACTGATACCAGAGCCTGAGACTTCAAGGCGTCGGTCTGAGGGGGTATAGCCCATGTCATGGGATCCAGAAATTGGCCTATGCCTAGTTTCTGAGTCTGGTGTGGTAGGTGGTAGTGATGGGGGTAGTCAACCAACATTTCTCTGTGTGCAGTTTTGCTTCCATTTTCCTTTTATCCCATGAAAATCAACTCTCTCTACCTATATTTCAAGTTATGTTTGGTGGGTTTTGACTCCTGTCCTTTTGAGGTACCTTCTAAAGATCAATTTGGGAGGGTATTAAGAGTGGTTTTGGTTTTAGCTGCTACTAAGTCTCCATATTGGCTCCACCTGCTGTGTACCTATTTCTGAAGGCCTACTGCACTCTTGAAATTGAGTCATAGAATTTAAAGATGAAGCAGACCTTAAAGACCAGCTAATCCAATTCCTTCATTTTATAGGAATCTGAAGCTCGGAGAGGGCAAGTTGTTAAGTCATTCTTGCACAGATAGTTAATAAGAGAATCCGACATTTAGCCCAGTTCCTCTGACTCCAAATCCAATGGTCTTTCCACTATACCACAATGTTCTCCCTCTTGTTTTCAGGATAAACTTAAACCACAATGTTTTCTTTTAAACTCCCCAAAGGGAAAAAAGAGTGGAAAGACCCTTCTTTCTATTTCCCACATTCTCTCCTTTTGAATGCCTTATTCTTGATTTAAAATATAAGAAAAAATGTTCATATCCAGAGACTTCTACAACCAAACCACTCTTGATTATTTGCTGGTGGCCATTATACCCTGACTGGCTGACAAGGTCACGGTCGGAGAAAAGGAGGTCTGCAAAGCAGACCCAAGAATGAGGGCCCCCTACTGATCCCCCTCTGTTACTTCTCTCCCCAAAATTTCCCACTAATGGATTTGTTATTATTATTATTCTCTCCCCAATATAGGAGAAATAATATGAGAGCAAATACTTATAGGATAAATAAAAACCCCTCCTTTCTCAAGCATAAGCAGGTCAAGGGGTACTACCCTACAAATGGCTTTATTCACATTAATCAAATCTATCACAGAGTGTTGTAGAAACCTAGTAAATGATTATAGAATTCTTTGCTGTATTAACATCACAAGAGTGTTGTTTAGGTGATTTGATACTATCCAACCAAATTATAAAATGTCACATACGTAGAAGATGGTTTGACTTCATAACAATCATCATACATAACCAGGTTCTACCCTACATCAAACCCAAGATGAATTGAAGCCACTCCAATTAAAAAACAAAAAAGGGGGGAGTTGCTGGGAGCCATCAAAAACCACGCTGTTTGACACAGTTCACATGGAAACTGGGGACTGCAAAGCAGCCCCCAGGAAGGATGGAAACACCCACTGAAACCCCCTTAAGTGATTTTCATTATTAACATCCCTTTACTATTGGAATTGCCATGATTATTATTCTTACTTAATCCCAGGAAAAATAGTTGAGAGCAACATGCTTGCAGGGTTAATACAGATGTCCTACTCTGTCCCCCCAAGATATTACCAGGAGAGCCCACTTATAAAATTAAACCCAAGGATTCTTATATGCCCACTTAGATAGGGCCATCTTTTCTAGGCATAAAAACTTCTGGCAAATCTGTGCTCTGAATTCCCTAACCTATATCTGAGTCATGTTGATTCTACCCCCTTATCCTGCACTTAGCAACAATGTTTTGTTGACTATCTCCCTAGGCTTCCTGTCTGTTGTTAGGTTCCATGGAAACATATATGTTGAGAATGAAACTATGTGCCAAGTAGATGTGTAAGCATGAGGGTATAAAATAAAGTCAGGCCTCAGCCAAGATGGAGCAGTTTATCTTGTGAAATGCCAAATGCTGTGTCCCATCCATCATTTCACCAACACCGTCCCATCTCCAAGACTCCATCCCCTGTGGGAGGCTGGCCCACCCAACAGCAGTTATCCAAACCATCATTGTACCTTGTTCGCAGAATAGGACAAGGAATAAGTCTTTTCAAAGTAAAGCATTTAGCTGATCACAGGTCCAGTAACATGGCAAGATAGGCACTTTCCTCAGTTCATATTAACTGTAAATCCCTACTTTAACCTTCCCCTAAAGGAAAGATAAGGAACAATTATAACTCATTGCATAGGTCAAAAAAAAAAAAAAAACCACAGGAAACCCAGATTAGACAAAATCTCTATGATTAACATCAGAGAATGTTAATCCTGAAGATGCTCACTCAATACTCCTTCCATACTAGACTTCACATTTCCATGAGGAACCACAAATTATGTCCTGGGTCCTTATATTTGGCTCACCTGCTGATATATCTGATACTGAGATTTTGCCAGTACTCCTACCCTCTCTTTTCTTTTCCATCCCCATCTCTAGCCAAAAAAAAAAAAAGATAAGATGAAGATTCTTTCCTGCCATGTGAGGAGGAGAAGTGTGGAAGGAAACATGCTTTCTTTTTCTTTAATGTGGCCCCTAATTTAGGGAATCTCAAGCTTTTAGGAACAATACCATCAAATATCCTTCCATCTTTCCCCATACCCTGCAGATGGGAAACTAGTGATTCAGCTTCTGCAGGGAAGAAAAGGAGGACAATGGAATGAGAAACTGATTTAAGGAACCAAAGTAAGTGGCTATATTGGATCTTTAAGAAAGGGTATAATGAAACCCAACTATGGTCAGCCATGTATATACTGAGAATACTTTAGATCAAGGACTAAGACTGGTGAAAGTTAAGTTCTTTAACATTGAAGGAGACTTAGACAGTTTTGAAGCCCAGGGGAAGAATACCCACTAACTAAATAGAAGGGTAAGTAAGGGAGTTTTGAGAGAATATGAGGGCAGAGGGGAAAGATGAAATAAATAAGATTTCAAGAAAAATAATATTCAGTAAAATCTCAGAACACCATCAGATAAATTGAAAATATCTTAAAACTAGAAAGGGTATGTATAAAGTCAATATAAAGATCACAGATCTTCCAGAAAAATATGGCAAATCAAAAAATCTGAATATGACGATGCACAAAATAATGTGCAAAAAAATTGTCTAGAATTTCTGAATCCAGAAAAGGAAACACTAAATGGAAAAAAGCCTACAGATTACCTTCAGGAAAACATGTCTATAACTTCAAAAACACAGTGCTTAAATTTAACAATTGCAGTGACGAACAATAAATTCAAGAAAATTCAAATCACACAAGTTTATTACGAACTTATCAATTAACAGATGAGAATAGGACAGTATATGCTAAAAGAAAAGTTCAGGTGCAACCCCAAATGCCTTTCAAATGTGAACCAAATCTATAAAAAAAATATGGAGTCAGTTCTAAAGAGGCATTTGAAAGATCCATGAAAACACAGTCACATATGTGTGCTGACAATTTAACATGCAAACATCCCAAACAATAGAAACAATAAAGGTTAATTAAGTACAATTATGAAGGAAGGAATTTCATGAAACAAATTACCCTATGTTTAGAGATCATGAAAAAAGAAAAAAGAAATGAATGTAATTGGAATCAATGCAATTAATTTATTCAAATATAGAAAACACTTTAGAGACTTCTAGGGGTGGAGCCAATATGGCAGAGTAATCCTCAGCAGCTATGATTTTCTATGACAATTCTCTCTGAACAAGATTAAAATATCTACACAAAACAAATACAGGAATGAAAGAACCAACAACAGAGTGAAACAACTTTCAAGAAAAGAAAAAGCCAAAAGGTAGTCAACAAACATTTGGGTCACTGTGGTGAAAGGAGAACAGACCCAGCAAGAAGCCATAGCAAGGAGGGAAGACTAAGTCAAAAGCGAGCCACACCCCACACTCCCACCCCTCATCTGCTGTCTGAGGTTCAGGAACCTCTGCCCAACCCAGCATCCAGATCCTGAGACTCTGCCTGAGCAAATAGAGATACAAGCCAACCTATACCTCTCGAAATTTCAAACCTGTGGAGAAGTCTGGAAGTCTAGTTCAGGGAATTCTAGTCTGGGCTTGGGACAAGGACTTAATTCACAATTTTAGGTGGATGATAGTATTAAGTACTAATCTTTTTGCCTAAAGCTCAGGTTAGAGCTCCAAAACAAAACAATCAAGGGTTGCCTGATCAGATCAAGTACACAGTTAAAAAATTTGAGAGTAATACTGAGGCTATAATTTGATCAGTCCCTGATGTGATCAAGATCAGTGTGAGATCAAAAGCTTACACCTAAGTCTGAGGCAAGTCTTTGAGCTATCAGCATCACAAAGGGAAATTGAATTAGCAGGGGGAAGGGGCTCTAAGAGCTCTCAGCCCTCAAACCATCACATCATTGTATATATAACTATATATGTACATATCTATATATCTATATCTCTCTCTCTATATATATATATATAACTATAATTAGATAGGGAAAAATGAGGAAACAACAAAAAAGCACCTAATTCTAAAGAATTTTTATGTTGATGAAGAGCAAGGTACAGTCATAGAAGGGGATAGGTAAAGCAAAGGAAACACACCCAAAGTCCAAAAGAAAAATATGGATTGTACACAAATTCTGGAAGAACTCAAAAAGGACTTCAAAAATCAATTAAGAGGGGCAGAGTAAACCTTGGAACCAAAATGCAGTATTGATTCCAAGAGAGAAGGTAAGGGTTTAAAGAGAGAGAGAGAGAGAGAGAGAGAGAGAGAGAGAGAGAGAGAGAGAGAGAGAGGAAGAGTAAAAGTGGGAATGGAACGAAAGTGATGTAATGAGAAATGAAAGCATTTTAGAATCTGCTCAATGGGGCAGGTAGATATTTCAGTGAATAGAGAGCTATGCCTAAAGATGGAAGGTCCTGGTTTAAATCTGGCCTCAGTCGCTTTCTAGCTATGTGACTCTGGACAAGTCACTTTACCCAAATGGCCTATACCTTATCTCCCTTGTGCTTTGGAAGCTATACTTAGTATCAATTTTAAGACAGAAGGCAAAGGTTAAAAAAAAAAGAAAAAAGGATTCTTCTTCCTAAGGAAATGATGAAAAAATCTGGAGACCTTACTCCCACATAAGATTCATATGTCAGGTTGAAGAAACTAACATATTTCTTGTGTATTCAGATAAGAGAGAAAAGATTCAATCATTTCCTCTCAATTATGTATCCTTCACTTGCAGAAAAGCTAAGACCTATACTAGCACTCGGTGCTACATATATTCCCTTCCCATGCAATCAATTTCTTGGGCTCCCTTCTACTGTCTTTCCATTCAAAATGCATCAAACATGATCTACAATGCAGCCCTCAGTAGAGCATATCCCATTAGGCTTGATCTCATTTGGTTCTCTACCTTTTGAAATCCAAGAATTACTTTCTTTGCTCCTTAGGTCTAAGAAATACAAGAGTTTGCTGTCTAGTGTGACTTAGTGCTATGCACTTAGTAAGCAGTGAAAAAATATTTATTAAACTAAATTGGGGGGGGCCAAGTGGGGATGAGGATTAAAATCAAGTCCAGTCCTGCAGTAGATTTTCTACTATAGAAGAATGCTTTTTATTGTACTGGGTTGCAAGGAAACTGCTTTCTAGGAGAAAGCTTGATAGCATGTAAGTCTAATTCTTTGCCTCCAAAATTGTCCTGGGTCAGTCTTTTCAATTTAAGGAATACTTAGTGAATTCCTTGCTACATGCAAAGTAAAATACTAAAGGCTGATCCCCTAAAACAAAACAATTTTAACACAATAGCCATGTCCTCTTCTCCATAATGTGTGTATTGGAGTCATTCTCTTCCTATACAAATCCACTGAATGTCCTTTTCACAAATTTATATAAAGATTTCTTGACAGGAGAACCAGATTCTTGATTTCCTTTATCTGTACACATCCCTCTATAAGTATCAGGTAAAAAAGGGAGACAAAATATTGAATACATGTTTTACAGATAAGATGCAAAACCATGGTAACAGGAGCAGTCAAGATCACAGAGAAATGGTTATGAAATTGAAGATTAAAAAAATTCTTAATTGTATACAATTTACAAAGGACCAGATGTGCAGATCCAGAGCGGAGCTAATCGGTATATATCCAAATGCAAATGAACAGAAAACAATTTTCATCTTTATCTCATGGCTGGGTCAAAGCCCTGGCTGAATTCAATATTTTCCAAAACTGGAATTTTTCCAGTGCTCTGTGAAAAGTTTCTAAAAATGCCAACACGAATCAATTTAAAAAACATTTATTAAATACCTACATTGTAGAAGGAATAGTGCCAGGTACTAGAGTTATAAGAGGAAATAAATGACATTGTTCCTGCCCTTAAGGAGCTTAAATTTTACTATGATGCCTGTGCATATGTACAAGTAAATCCAAAGTAATACAAAATAATTTTTATTTTTTAATTTTTTTCAAATATTTAATTGTTTGCAATTATATGTAATTAAAATATTTTTTTAAAAATTTGAATTCCAAAATCTCCCTTCCTATATAGCCTTGACATAGGCTATATATGTGCAGTTATACAAAACATGTCCATATTAGTCATGTGGTTTAAAACGCATACACACAGACCCCAAAAAAGAAAAAAAAAAGTCTGTTTCAATCTGTATTTAGACTCCATCAGTTCTTCTTCTGCAGGAGAATAGCATTTTTTATCATGAGTTCTTCAGAATTGTCTTGGATCATTAATACAAAATAATTTCAATTTGGACATAGGCATAATGACTTGGGGCAGCAGAAAATGCCTTATGGAAGTTCAGGTCCTGATCTTTGCTTTCGTGGAAATTAAATATCATAAAACAGGGAGGTGAGGAAGATCATTTTATACAAGGGAACCCTGTTGTATAATAGCATTAGAAGGAGACAAAATTCCTTGCAATGCAAGAGACAGCAAATAGATCAATTTTTGGTAACGAGTATATGAAGCAGAAAAACATACAATAACCCTGGAAAGGCAGAGTTAAGTCAGATTGAAAAATATTTAAATGCCAAATAGAATTTTTACTTTATTGTGGAGGAAACAGGGGGCCATTTTTAAGTAGAAGGTTGACATGATCAGGTCTGTGTTGCCAGTATATTAATTTAGCAGCTGTGTGGAAGATGGATTGGAAAGGGAAGGGACTTGAGACAAAAAGACTTTTGCAATTTCAGGTGAGAGATGACGAGGCCTTGTGTAGTGGTTGTATGGGCAGAGTGAAAGAAATGGGCCTAAGATATCATGAAGTTAGAATAGAAGGTATAATCAATCATGAAGTTTATATATAACTGACTTTGGGTATATTTAAGAGGCAAGGATAATTCCTTCTTACAAATCTGGATTAATGGAAAGATTTTAGTGACATCCTCAAAAATAAGATTTGGAAGAGGGATGGGTTTGGGGGGAAAATAATGAGTTCCATTTTGGATTTGGAGTCAGAAACCCTAATTTCAAATGCAGGTTCTACTGTTTACTAGCTGGGTAATTACTGACAATATCCTACACCTTTTTAGACCTCAGTTTCCTACTCTGTGATAAAAATGACTAGAGTTATATGTAGCCTTTTAGGACCCATCCAACTCTAACTCCTTTGATTCTATGAGAACATACTTTTCAGCCATGAATAAGAGATTGAAAATCAGAGCAGCTCCTTCCATTCCTCAGCCAAAAAGCAAGGAATCCTCCTGGAGAGTCACAAAAAGCTAATGAAGGACTCCCTCCATGGTTATGCAACAATGTGTTCTTCAACCCATGGGAACTGAATAGATTTTAATACTCACCAATCATGAGGAATGGTCAGAGTGAAATGGATTTAAACATTAATGCTGCTCTTACATCTTACAGCCTAAATGCTACAAAAATTATATTAGCCAGTGCTATCAGTTAAGGAGAGGTTTTATTTAAGTAACTAAATCTCAACTACAACAATCCTTCCTTCCCCCCCCCAACTGATAAACAGGATAAGGACTAGTCCTGTGATTTAACTGGCTTAGAGATCTTCCTAATGAGGAAACTCTCTCTACCAATTCAAGGGACACATTCTTCCCAATTTAAAATCTCAGAGAATTGCCTAGAGATCTGAGAGGTTATGTGATTTTCAGAGGGTCACCCAATTATCATAAATCAGGGATGGGCTTTAATCTAGGTCTTTATGGGTCTGAAGTGAGTTCATTCCCTATGCCACATCATCCCTCATTTTCATTAATGATATAATTAATTTTATACTTATATATACTATCTGAGATAACTGGGTTAGCTTTTAGGTTCAGGCATAATATTTTAGGGCCAGTATTCTAGTTTGGGAAGTGTAGTCAAGCCCAGGACAGGCAGAGCCAGAAGCTGAGCTAATAAACACAGACAATATATAATTACAGGACAAGTTTGGATTTAATAAATAAGGGAAAGGTGGAAAGGGGATTTGGGATAATCTAAACTAATTTTAATCTATCTCCACTATATCCCTTCACACAAATTTATTCTTAGAGAGCTTCCTACTCTACTTCTCACTAACCTAAATCTATAATCCCTAGTCTTAATTAAAACCCTCAACTATACCTCCCTTTGATAGAATTAAGTAAAGGGTCTGTGTAAGGCTTTTCTAAGGACAGGGAAAGCCTTAGATCCAAAAGGATCCAGACTTGATCTCACAGTCTCTGGAGCTAGATCAAGTTCACTAGGAACTGCCTCTATGGAAATACAGCAATCAGGAATAAGAAAAGGATAGTCACAAAGAAATCTGTAGCTGACTCCTCCAGAAAGCCCACTAAGTGTCTTGGCCTCAGTCTGAACCCCTTCCAAAGTTCCAGAATCTTCCTGCTGGTTTCATGCCACTTTACTGCAAATGTCACCACTTTCCTTATAACATTACTGAAAATCTGTCTGAAATATGTCAGTACTCATCCCCATTTGAATACAAGCCCTTTGGGAGGAGGTACTACCTTACATTCCTGTTTGGATCACCAGAACTGAGTATATTGCCATGCTATTGTTCAATTCTTTTTCAGTTATGTCCAATTCTTCATAATCCCATTTTGTTTTGTTTTGTTTTTGTTTTGTTTGTTTTTTGTTTTTTTGGCAAAGAGTCCTTTGAAATTTCCTTCTCCAGATCATTTTACAGATGAGAAAACAGAGGAACAAGTTTTAGTTCCTCAGGGTTAAGTACTGTAAACGGGAATTCTTTGTTCTTTTTCAGTTTATACTTGTGAAAAGGGAATCGTTTATTCCCTTTGCCTAGTTGGAGTTAACACTTTGGTTAACAATAATTTTGAATCAACACAAGTTTGAACTAGGTGGAGGAACTCTCAAACTGCTTACTGAATTCACACCCTACCTAGTGCTAGGTGAGAAGCCAGCAAGATACTTGGAAAGCTCCACCCTTTTTTCTAACTCAGTCACAAACTTGTGAATTCTTTTATAGAGTTCACACCCTCAGAAACTGTGAATCCTTTTGATGAGTATTCACCCCTCCAGAAGGTGCAAACTAGTTCCCACAAACACTGCCCCCTGACCAGTATTGGGCAATTTGGAAGCTGAGATTGGCCCCTGTGAAGAGGGAAGGGGACAAGAAGTCAGTATAAAAGGTCCTGAATTTCTTTCTTTTAAAAAAATTAATAAATTAATTTAGACAATATAGAACATTATTCCTTGGTTACAAGAATCTTATTCCTTCCCTCCTATCCCTCCCCCCAACCTTTCCATAGCTGAAGTGCAATTCCACTGGGTATTACAAGTGTCCTTGATCAAAACCTATTTCCATGTTGTTGATGTTTCCATTTAGAGTATATATCCCCAATTATATCCCCTCAACCCAAGTAATCAAACAGTTGTTCTTCTGTGTTTCTAGTCCCATAGTTTTTCCTCTGAATGCGAATAGAGTTCTTTATCATGGATTGCTTCCAGTTGTTCAGGATCACTGCATTGCCACTAATGGAGAAGTCCATTACAATCGATTGTACCACAGTCTCTGTGTACAATGTTCTCCTGGTTCTGCTCCTTTCACTCTGCATCACTTCCTGAAGGTCATTCCAGTTCACATGGAATCCCCCCACTTTGTTACTCCTTTGAGCACAATAGTGTTCCATCACCAACACATACCAATTTGTTCACCCATTCCCCAATTGAAGGGCATCCCCTCATTTTCCAGTTGTTTTTTTTTTTTTGCCACCACAAAGAGCACAGCTATGAATATTCGTGTACATGTCTTTTTCCTTATTATCTCTTTGGGATACAAACTCAGTAGTACTATGGCTGGAAGAAAGGGCAGACAATCTTTTAACACCCTTTGGGCATACTTTCAAATTGCCCTCCAGAATGGCTGGATTAATTCACAATTCCACCAGCAATTTATTAATGTCCTGACTTTGCCACATCCCTTCCAGCATTCATTATTTTACATTGCTGTCATATTAGCCAATCTGCTAGGTGTGAGGTAATACCTCAGAATTGTTTTGATTTGCATCTCTCTGATTATAAGGGATTTAGAACACATTTTCATGTGTTTATTAATAGTTTTGATTTCTTTAACTAAAAATTGCTTATTAATGTCCTTTGTCCATTTATCAATTGGAGAATGGCTTGATTTTTTTGAACAATTAATTTAGCTCTTTATAAATTTGAGTAATTAGACCTTTGTCAGAGGTTTTTGTAATGAAGATTGTTTCCCAATTTGTTGCTTCCCTTCTAATTTTGGTTGGATTGGTTTTGTTTGTACAAAAACTTTTTAATTTGATATAATCAAAATTATTTATTTTACATTTTGTGTTTTTTTTCCCTAGCTCTTGCTTGGTTTTGAAATCTTTCCTTTCCCAAAGATCTGACAGGTATACTATTCTATGTTCACCTAATTTACTTATAATTTCCTTCTTTATATTCAAGTTTGTTCACCCATTCTTAGTTTATCTTGGTGTAGGGTGTGAGATGTTGATCCAAGTCTATTCTCTCCCAATTTTCCCAGCAGTTTTTATCAAATAGTGGATTTTGGTCACAGAAGCTGGGATCTTTGGGCTTATCATAGACTGTCTTGCTGAAGTTATTTATCCCAAGTCTATTCCACTGATCCTCCTTTCTGTCTCTTAGCCAGTACCAAATTGTTTTGATGGCCACTGCTTTATAGTATAGTTTGAGATCTGGGACTTCAAGTACTCCTTCCTTTGCATTTTTAAAAAATTATTTATCCGGGATATCCTTGATCACTTGTTCTTCCAAATGAATTTAACTATGTTTTTTTCTAATTCAGTAAAAAAGTTTTTATGGTGGTTCAATAGGCATGACACTAAATAAGCTAATTAATTTGGGGAGAATTGTCATTTTTATTATATTAGCTCATCCTACCCATGAGCAATTAATGTTTTTCCAATTGTTTAGGTCCAGTTTTAGTTGTGTGGAGAATGTTTTGTAGTTCTGTTGATATAGTTCCTATGTTTGTCTTGGCAGGTAGATTCCTAAGTATTTTATATTGTCTAGGGTGATTTTAAATGGAAATTCTCTTTCTAATTCTTGCTGCTGAGATGTGTTGGAAATATATAGAAATGCTGATGCCTTATGTAGGATTATTTTGTATCCTGCAACTTTGCTAAAGTTGTTGATTATTTCAACTAGCTTTTTGGTTGATTCTCTACGATTCTTTATGTAGACCATCATATCATCCACAAAGAGTGATAGCTTGGTCTCTTCATTGCCAATTTTAATACCTTCAATTTCTTTTTCTTCTCTAATTGCTACTGCTAGTATATTTCTAGTACAATGTTAAATAATAGAGGTGATAATGGGCATCCTTCTTTCACTCCTGATTTTATTGGGAAGGTTTCTAGTTTATCCCCATTGCAGATGATGATTACTGATGATTTTAGATATATACTGTTTATTATTTTTAGGAGAGGTCCTTTTATTCCTATGCTTTCTAGTGTTTTCAATAGGAATGGGTATTGTATTTTGTCAAGAATTTTTTCTGCATGTATTGAGATAAGTGATTTTTGTCAGTTTGTTAATATGGTCAATTATGTGGATGGTTTTCCTAATATTAAGCCATCCTTGCATTCCTGGTATTAATCCTTCCTCGTCATAGTGGATGATCACTTGCTGGAATCGTTTTGCTAGTATTCTATTTAAGAATTTTGCATCTATATTCATTAAGGAGATTGGGCTATAATTTTCTTTCTCTGTTTTTGACCTGCCTGGCTTTGGAATGAGTACCATATTTATGTCATGAAAAGAATTTGGTAGAATGCCTTCTTTGCTTATTCTGTCAAATAGTTTGTATAATATTGGGATTATTTGTTCTTTGAATGTTTGATAGAATTCATTTGTGTATCCTTCTGGTCCTGGGGATTTTTTCTTAGGGAGTTCTTTTTTCAATTTCTTTTCCTGATATGAAGTTTATTAGGTAGTCTATTTCTTCCTCTCTTAGGTTAGGTAATTTATATTTTTGTAAATATTCATCCATATCACCTAGATTGACATATTTATTGCCATATAATTGGGTAAAATAGTTTTTAATGATTGTCTTAATTTCCTCTTAATTAGAGGTGAGGTCTCCCTTTTTATTTTGGATACTGTCAATTTGATTTTCTTCTTTCCTTTTTTAAATTAGATTGACCAATACTTTGTCTATTTTGCTTGTTTTTTCAAAATACCAGCTGGTAGTTTTATTTATTAAATCAATAGTTCTTTGACTTTCAATTTTATTAATTTCTCCTTTGATTTTTAGGATCTCTAATTAAGTCTTCAGCTGAGGATTTTTAATTTGTTCACTTTCTTGTATTTTACTTTGCATGCCCAATTCATTGACCTCTGCCCTCTCTTAGTTTGTTAATATATAAACTCAAGGATATAAATTTCCCCCTGAGTACTGCTTTGGCTATATCCCATAGATTTTGAAAGGATGTCTCATAATTGTCATTTTCTTCAATGAAATCACTAATTGTTTCTATGATTTGTTCTTTAACTGATTTTGGAGAATCCTATTGTTTAATTTCCAATTAATTTTTGAATTACCTCTCCATGTACCCTTACTAATTATTATTTTCATTGCATTGTGATCTGAGAAGATTGCATTTATTTTTTTTTTTTGCTCTTTTGCACTTGTTTTCCATATTTTTATGACCTAGTACATGGTCAATCTTTACAAATGTACCATATGCTGCTGAAAAGAAGGTGTATTCCTTTTTGTTCCTATTTATTTTTCTCCACATATCTACTAACTCTAATTTTTCTATGATTTCATTCACTTCTCTTACCTCTTTCTTATTTATTTTTTGGTTTGATTTATCTCATTCTGATAGGGGATGGTTCAGGTCTCCCACTAGTATATTTTTTCTATCTATTTCATCTTTGAGCTCCATTAGTTTCTCCTTTAGAAATTTGGATGCTGTGCCATTTGGTGCATACATGTTGAGTACTGATATTTCCTCATTTTCTATACTGCCTTTTTTCAGAATGTAATTACCTTCCCTATCTCTTTTGACTAGATCCATTTTTACTTGTCTTTATCAGATATCATGATTATAACTCCTGCCTTCTTTTTATCAGTTGATACCCCAAAGATTTGGCTCCTACCTTCCTCATCTGTACATGAGCATATGGTAGGGTTTTGCTTTCTAATCCACTCTCCTATTCGTTTTCATTTTATGGGTTAGTTCATTCCATTCACATTCAGAGTTATGATTACCAGCTGTGTATTTCCCAGCATTTTAATTTCTACTCTTAGTACTGCCTTTTCTTCTTTCACTATTTCCTTCTACACCATTTTGTTTTTAATAAGTCCCCCTAGTTCCCACCCTTATTTTACTTCCCTTTTTACACCCTGTCCCTTCTTATTCCCCTCATTTTCTTTACAGTCTTTTAAAACTACCCCCACCCTCTACCTCCTTTGTATTATTTCCCTCCCCACCAGTACATTTGTTATCCTTCTACTTCCCTTTAGGGCACAAATCAATTCTCTGCCCCAATGTATTTGATTGTTCTTCCCTCTTTGAGTCAATTTCAATGCATGTAAAACTTGAGTCTTTCCTATCTCCAACCTCTTTATGCTTTCAGAGTATTGATGTTCTCCCCTGTTCCTGCTGTGTGCTTCTTTGTGACATATAAATTTACCCCCTTTTGTTTCTTTTCCCATTTCCTTAGTATTAACCTCTTTATCTCTAGTTGTATATATATGCACACATATATGTGTATACACAAAATAAATCAGCTTGAAAATGAGACATATATGTATACACATATGTGTTGCATATATATATATATGTATATATATATATATATATACATATATATATATATATATATATATATATATATATATATCTTGGCATTTCATCCTATACAGTTTGTCACCGTTCCCTCTAAGTATAATTCTTCTAGCTACCCAGGTGATAATAACAATTTTTAAGAGATACCAATGTCCTCTTTTCTTATAGGGATACATATCATTTTAATTTACTGGATCTCTTTAAAAAATGTTGGCTTTTTTGTTTTGTTTTTCTTTCCCCCCCTTTCTTAATTACCTTTTAAGGATTCTCTTGAGTTCTGTGTTTGGGCATCAACTTTTCTGTTCAAATCCGATCTTTTCTTCATGAATGCTTGGAAATCTTCTATTTTATTAAATGACCATACTTTCCCTTGCAAGAATATAGTCTGGGTAGTTGATTCTTGGTTGTAGACCTAGTTCCCTTGCTTTCTGGAATATCATATTCCATGCCTTACAGTCCTTCAGTGTAGATGCAGCCAGATCCTGTGTTATCCACACTGTAGTTCCATGGTATCTGAATGACTTCTCCTTAATATCTTGTAATATTTTTTCCTTGGTTTGATAGTTCTTGAATTTGGCTATAACATTACTGGGTGTTGTCAGTTGGGGATTATGTACAGCAAGTGATCTGTGGATTCTTTCAATCTCTACTTTTCCCTCTTGTTCTAGAATATTGGGGCAATTTTCTTGGATAATTTCCTGTAGTATGATGTCCATGCTTTTTCTTTTGTCATGGTCTTCTGGTAGACCAATGACTTTTAAGTTGTCTCTCCTGGAACTATTTTCTAAATCTTCTGTTTTGTGAATGAGGTGCTTCATATTTTCCTCAATTTTTTCATTCTTTTGATTTTGTTTTATAGTTTCTGGCTGCCTTGTGAAGTCACTTGCTTCTAATTGTATTCTGGTTTTTAAGGACTGGATTTCATCCCTGGCTTTTTGGTCACCCTTCTCCTTCTGATCTTTCATCTCCTTTGTCTCATTTTCAAGCTGATTTATTTTGGCTTTATAGACACTATTTTCTTGTTTTAGTTCAAGTGCCTCTGTTTCCAGATGACTTATCTTGCTTTTTAAGTTCTTTTCCCTGTTATCTTCAGCTTCTCTAATTGTGTTTAGAATTATATTTTGAGTGCTTCCAAAGCCTGTGTCCAATTTGCTGGAGTTTCTGTGTTTTTGTTTGCTGTTCCTTCATCCTTCTCTGTTCCATTTGCTCTTTGTTCATTGTCTGAATAGAAGCTGTTGATTGTAATTTATTTTTTCTTTTTCTGTTGTTTGCTCATATTTCCCCCCCTTTTCCCCCTTGTTGTTGCCTGCCCTCTTGATCCTCTCATTATGTTTTGGATCTGTGCTTTTGGGCTTTTCTGTCAGCCTTCCCCCTTGGAGCTTAGTCAGCAAATTTCTCAGTGAAGTCTGTGGGGGAAGGGTGTTGGAGCTTGAGCTTCCCTGCCCTCTGAAGGTTTTGATGAGATTTAGTCTAGCTGGTTTGAACTTGTAGAGCTGGATGTTCCCTGAGACCAAAACCTCAGGAAGGGTTGGGGGGGGGGGCAATATGGATTGTCTCTGCTGCTGCAACTAGGCTTCCTGCTCTGTGCTTCTTCTCCAACTGCTTCCCTACCACTTGTGTTTGATGCTTTGAACCTGGCACAGCTTTGCCCACAAGGTACTCCCCCCAGACCAGCACCCTTGTCCGTCCAGATGTTCCAGCTACCACTGGAGGCTTAGCACTCTAAGTGAGGGAGGGGTCCTGGGACCTTCCTTATTCCTTCCCCTTAAACCCGAGTGTTCTTGAATTTAGGCTTTTGGGGGGGCATACCTTTTAAGTTGAATCCAGCAGGAAGGTTCCTTAGCTCTGTCTTGTTGTTAGTTTGATTTTCAGTCCCCTAGTAGCATTTAGTTTGTAATTGGTAAGGAAGGTTTTTCAGAGGTCTGAACTTTTACTGCCTCTAAGCTGCCATATTGATTCTTCCCCCTCTAGAATCAAAGGTCCTGAATTTCTGGGGCTAGAGAGAGAGGACTCCAAGAAGAGAGTCACTCCAAGAAGGAAGTTGGCTTCAAGTGGAAGGTGGGCTCAAAGAAGAAAGTTGGCCTCAGGAGCCTCCTTCAGCTCTAGTCATTATCTTGACCTGTCTCTTGGAGAGAATTTGGTGAGTGGATAGCTGGGTTTCCCTTCCTGTCTTTGGGAGAGAGTTTAATTCCCTTTGAACATTAAAAAGTCCTGGCTGAGCCAAGCACTGGGACAATATTTAGTTAGACAGGTTAATTTCTTCTCTACCCTTTTGTATTTCTCTACTTTCACTCTTTCCACCTCTTTTATAAATTAAGGTTATTTTTGACTTTGAGCATATATTTCAGTCAAATCATTAAAATTTAACCCTTATGTACCTTTACAAAGGTTACACAGATTATAATTGTTTGAGGTCAGATTTGAATTCAGGAAAATTGGTCTTTCTGACTCCAAGGCTATTGCTCTAACCGTAGCATCACCTAGTTGTCTCTGCCTTGCATAAAGTTAACACTGAATAAAGGTTTCATTCATTCTTTCATTCCTTTAGTGTGTGCCTCATCATCTGGGAAACCTGATGAAATATAATCAGTCTACAATCATTAAGCTTGTGTCAGACACTGTAGTAAAATCTGAGGATGTGAAGAAAAGCAAATATGGAGTTCCTGCTTTCAGTAAACTCATATTCCAACTGGTGAGATGACCTACAAACAACTATGTACACATGAGATAAATTGGAAGTAATTACAAAGGGCAAACACTAGCAATGGGTGTCAGGAAAGACCTCTTGCAGTGGTCAGACTAGCAAAAAGGGTTGAAGGAGCCAGGAAATAGAGTTGATGAGGAAGATCATTCCAGGCATGGTGACAGCCAATGCATAAACTTAGCATCAGGAAATGGAGTCTCCCACAGCATCTAGCATATTGCTGGATGAACACAGCAGGATCTTAGTAAGTGTTTGTTGACATGAATTGAGTTCTAAAGGGCAAGGTATAAAGTATAGAAAGCAGAGATTTGGGCTAAAAATATGCCTTGAGAGGCAGCTGTAAAATAGTAGATTAAGAAGTAGCCTCTGGGGCAACTAGGTGGCCCAGTTTATAAACAAGACCTGGAGATGGAATGTTCTGGGTTCAATCTGGCCTCAGATACCTCTTAGCTATATGACCTTGGGCAAATCACTTAACCCCAATTGCCTAGTCCTTAATGCTCTTCAGCCTTGGAATCAATAATTAGTATCAATTCTAAGATGATAAGGTTTTTAGAAAAGAAAAATTTGCCTCCTATGAAGGAAGCTCTGACTTCAAGTCCTATCTCTGACCTTTAATTGAATATTTCAGGCTGGAAAGATACTTAAATACATAGTGCTCTAAAATGGCGGTGTCAAATTCTTTAAAAAATATTATTTTCCCTTATTATATGTAAAAACAATTTTTAACATTCATTTTTAAAAGTTTTATAGTTTAAGTTCTCTCCTTCTGACCATCCTCCCACCCTAAGATGATGTTATTTTATATAAATTTTAACTGTGTAATCATATAAAACATTCTTTCACATTAGTCATTTTGTGTAAGCAATCTCAAATAAAATAATATATTGTATGCTACAGTCTGCATTCAGAGTCTATCAGTTCTTTCACAGATGTCTGATGCATTTTTTATATCAAAGTTCTTTGGGATTCTCAAGGATCACTGCATTGCTGAGAATAACTGTGTCATTAAAATTGTTCATTAAAAATATTACAATCATTGTGTATAATATTCTGGTTCTACTCACTTCGCTTTCAAGATTTTTCTAAAGTTATCCTTATTTCTTTTAGCACAATAGTATTCCATCACCATCCCACACCACAATTTGTTCAGCCATTCCTCAATTGATGAACAACCTTTCAATTTCCAATTCTTTGCTACCACAAAAAGAGCGGCAATATATATTTTCATACAAATACATTCTTTCTTTCTTTTTTAAAATCTCTTTGGAATACAGACATAGTAATGGTACTGATGGACCAAAGGGTATGCAGAGTTTTAGAGTACTTTGAACATATCTCCAAATTGTCCTCCACAATGGTTGGATTACATTTCAACTTGGTGATATCAAGTTAAAATAGGAACATGGCCACTAAACCATACATAAAGATATGTGCAGACCACATATTGACTTAGAAAAATAATTAATTACCACTATCACTTTTCTCTTGTGAGCATATAGGTAGGGCAATGGATAGAAATCTGGACTTGGAGTCAAAAAGATTCATCTTCCTGATTTCAAATCTAGCTTTAGACACTGACTAGCTGTGTGATCATGGAGAAGTCACAACTCTGTTTATTGCTCTGAACAATAACAATTTTCTATTGTAGATCAGTTAGGTGGAGCAGTACCTAGAGTGCTAGCTCTACAGTCAGGAAGACTTATCTTCTTGAGTTCAAATCTTAGAAACTTATTTACTTAGAAACTCACTAACTGTGTGAACATGGGCAAATTACTTAGCCTTATTTGCTTCAGTTTCCTCATCTGTAAAATAAGCTGGAAAAGGAAACAGCAAACCATTCCTGTACCTTTGCCAAGAAATCCCCAAATGGAATTATGAAGATTTAGATACTAAGGAAATGACTAAACAAATTCTCTGTTGCATTTTTATTTATTTACTCATTTTACCCATGGGTGACTCAAACCAGAATTTTTTTTTCTTGTTTGAGTCACCCCTGGGAGTATTGTTTGGCCTTTACACCAGAGAATTCTCTAAGTTACAGAAAGTTGCTGGCCTGAGTTGTTAGAAGGCATATCCTTATTTGATCTTCATTGTAACAGCAGAATTGCAAACCCAGCATTTTTCCTTATGTAAAGCACTAAAGAAGTATTTTTTATCCCAACCAAAAAGACAAGCTTCCCAGTATTAACTGGTTTTCTTGTCATTTGTCTCCTGGAAGTTGAGAGCCAAAGATTTTTAATTTTTTTATCTAATAAGACATTTTAGTTATGATTTTAGAACTTTAGGTCTTTCATTTAAAATTTTTCATATAATATTTATGCTTGAAACTTTAATAAACATCTCCATCTTCACTGATTCTAAGCTACTTTTCATCATTATTATAAATACAACCTCCTTTAACCTTCTCAGTTGGTTCATGATTTCCTTCTGTGTCCTCTAGCCATCAATGGTGTATTAGGGGATTATTTTAAGTAGGAGATAATAATTTCAAGATCAGATCTGCCAATCTCCTCCCTCCTTCCTCTTTCCTCCCTTCACCCGCCCCATCCTATCTCCCTCTTTCCTACCCCCCCTTAGTTGATTCTTCTGTTAGTAGCACTGAACTCAGCTCAAAGTGAGTATCTTGGTAAATAAATAAATAATAAATAAAGCACCCTCTCTTTTCTAAGTTTAAGTAAAGGGTTAATTTGAGAGAAGGGGAAAGGTAAAGGAGTTGAAGGGAGAGAGGGTTTGGGGTTTCCCTAATACTAAAACAATTCCTAAGTTGGAGGATGGTGGAATAGAGTTCAGATTTGGGAAAATGGTCAACAATTTTGAAGATTCAGTCACTAGTATAGTAGAGAGAAACCAGAGAGCAGGACTTTTCTTTCCTTCCTCCTTTCTGTCCCAAGGGCAAGAGACCAAGTTTTTTTTTTCAGTTTGGCTCTCCTTCAACTGTCCTTCCCCAGTCCTCATAGAATGTCCATCTTGATTGACAGGTTCTGCAGTCCTGGATTCTAGCTCTGCTGTTGACTTTTCCCATTTTCTCCCCTCCATAATATTACAATGGGATATTTGTCAATGGGTGGAAGTAAAATATTATGAAAAGTGAAATTGTTCTATTGAGGTTAACATACCTTTTCTAATATCCTATTAATTCAGGTGGGAAATGGTGCCATTCCACATCAATTTAGTTATTTTATATTGGATAGGAATTAGATTTGTGGTGGGGATGTTTTCCTTAATTTTCATTCCTTAGCACTATTTAAAGAGTAAGCAATGCCTCCAGGCCTTTTAACTACAAGCCATATATCCCACTTCTGGGCAAAAAATAATTTGGAGGTACATTTGAGAATACTATTCCCATAATTTAGCCAAACTATTAAAAAGTTTTGGAAAATATGTTGCACTTGGCACATCTTCCTAAGCAACATAGACTCCCAGAATCTTGAGTGAGAGGAATTCTGAGGGATCCCCAAGCTCATATGATAAGTAAGAGAAATTAGTCCTAAAGAATAGAATAAGGGACTTGCCCAAGGTCAAAACACAAACAGTAAGCAATAGAGGCAAGAGTTTGACTCCAGGCTTTTTTACTCAAAATTCACATTTTATAGATGCTGTGTTCCTTTCTCTAGATGATTATCAATTAAAGTAAAAAATTCTAGTAAGTAGTATTCTGTAAATGTCTTTAAAGTCAATAAAAAGTTGAAGTTTGGGTCAGAATATCTGATCCATAGAGAGTTTCTGCCCAGATGGGCAGCCTCCTTGAAAAGAGTCTCTCCAGGCTTGAATAAACTGGTCCCTTTGGTCTATATTGCAATTGTATTTAAAATCTTTCTTATTTGGTGGGACCTGTTGAAGTTTTATGCCTAGGGTATTCCCTTCCAGGACACACTATCCCATGTCATGATGAGTCACAAGAGGAACTCATTAACAAGGGAAGTTATCCTTTTGCAACCATATAAGTGATCTGACTCATCCTACTTTGACAACATGTACATTCTATCATTACTGATAAAATTGATGACTAAACAACAATTATGAGATGGCCTTTTTAATTGTGATACCTTGGGGTTCCAAAGGTCTTGAGTTTCTTAATCAGAAATGACTGACAATAGGAGATTGTTGCCGACATATCCTTTTTGGAAAAGATGACTACTGCTATGAGGGTGAACAACAGCCAAGCATTGGTTTCCAAGAAGATTTTGATGCTGAAAAAGCTCTTTAGAAAATGTAAAACCAGGGTGAAGGTGAAATAGCTATTTAGTAATTCCATAAAGTATTTCATATTTTGGTGTTGTAATTATCAACCTTTCAGGGATGTATAACAGCAGTTATGGATTACTACATCAATGTTTTTAATCTTTTGTCTTCCCTTCTCCAAAGATGTGTCAGGCAAAGTATTCTATGTTCCTCTAATTTGGTTATGGTATCACTCTTCCTATCTAAATCATATACACATTTTGACCTTATTTTGGTATAGGTTGTGAGATATTTGTCTATACCTACTTTCTGTCATATTGTTTTCCAATTTTACCAGCAGTTTTTGTTGAATGGTGAGTTTGTATTCCAAATGTCTTTGGGTTTTTCAAACACTAGGTTGCTAAGGTTATTTGCCCCCTGTATATTCTGTGTTTAATCTATTCCATTGATCTACCATTCTATTTCTTTGCCTGTACCAGATTGTTTTGATGCATATTGCTTTATAGTACAATTTGAGATCTAGTACTGCTAGGCTACCTTCTTTAACAATGGATGAAGAGGATATATCTTGGTAATATTGAGGGTTTGCTTCCAGACCACTGCAATAAAATGAATATCACAAAGTGATACACAAATTTTTTGGTTTTTCTCCGCATATAGAAGTTCTATTTACAACAATCTACTAAGTGTGCAACAGCATTATGTCTAAAAAAAGAACATACATTAATCAAAAATACTTTGTTGCCAAAAAATGTTAATCCTTTAGCAAGTTGTAATCTTTTCTCTGGTGGAGGGCTTTGCTAATGTTAATGGCTGCTGGCTGATCAGGGTGGTGGTTACTAAAGTTTGGGGTGGCTGTGGCATTTTCTGAAAATAAGACAACAATGGAATCTGCTAAAAGATTGATTTATCATTTCACTTGAATACTTAGAAGCCAACATAGTGTAATTAAATGGTTTAATATCAATATTATTGTGTTTCAGGGAATACAAAGATCTGGGCTAGCAAGTGGAGCAACCAGAACACAAATATTTATTAAGTTCTCTGCCTTCTATGGGTACAATTTGTGGAACCCCAAAATAATTTAAATAGTAACATCAAAGATCATGGATCATTGATCATCATAATAAATACAATAATAATAATAATGGAAAAGTTTGATATATTGCAAAAATTACCAAAATGGGAAACAGAGACACCATGTGAGCACAAACTACAGGAAAAAATGACACCTAAAGATTTGCTAGCTGTAGGGTTGCCACAAACCTCCAAATATAATATTTTCAAAGTTCAATAAAGAGAAATATGATAAAATAAGATATGTCAACATATCTTTTAAGTGAAGATAGTAGTGAAATGAAAATTTAGAAGGAAGTAAATGAGTTTAAAGCACATGAGGGTATATTTTTCAATGATTTCTCATTTGCAAACCAATAATCATAAATCTAGAAATCTATCCTCTCTCCTCATCAGGAAGATACAATTAGCTAAAGAAATGAATAAAAATGTCAGCTTCTATCTATGAGTCTTTACAATGCAACTGTTGAAGTCAGAAGTGTGATAGCAGGTGTTATTGAGGTTTCTATGGCAACTCTCTTCCATCTCAGTAGCAATGCAAATGGTGACATGGTCATAGCACAAATGAGCGATTCTTAGAACATTTATGGTTTTGTTTCAGGTTGGGCTGTGTCTAAACAGGCCTTGTGAAACAGAGAATTGAGCGATTTTGCCCAATGAAATATATAGATGTAATCTGTTGGACTAATGAGAAAAAACACTTATAAAAGACCCATTATATGTCTGGTACCATGCGAAGTACTTTACAAATTTCTCATTTGATCCTCACAACACTGAGATAAGTATTTTTAATTCCATTTCACAGTTGAGGAAATTGAGGTAGACAAAAAGATTAGTGTTTTCTCTAAGTTCACAGAGCTAGTAAGAATCTGAATCTGAATTTGAACTCAGGTCTTCCGGACTCCTGGCCCAGTCATGTCTCTATTGTACCACCTTACATAGAATCAAAATAATCCAACTGTTTAAATCAGGATTATAAATTCTTTTTCATCATTACTTCTTCCTCCTTATGTCTGAATTATTTTAAACATATGCCTGTACCCTACTTGGCTTGGTTTGGGGGAAAATATTAAGGAGCTGTTTAGGATTATCAGACCAAGTTCCAAGAGATTAGTTGAAGCATCTCTTTTTACAGTTAAATAAAATGAAGTTCAGGCAGTGTCAGACATGGCTGGCAGGGGCTCTGACCTGAGGCAAATGAGACAGAGATATTGAATAATGTAGCAAAGCTTTATTGTGGGAAAGGAAGTGGGGTTGGGGAGAGGAAAGGAGAGCAAAGGGGGAGCCCGCAGTCAGTAGATGGCCAAGGGTCTTTACCTGGGTAGAGAAGGGGACAACCATTTATTGAATGATGTTCTGGGATGAGTTACCATGATTTTATCTTTTGGGTAAATTTGGGGTACTTGTGTACAAATGATTGGATAGCTCTAAGGGGGTTGGGTTTGGTGTGTATTGGGGGGCTTTTGGTTCCCAGGCTTGTATGGTCCTTAGTATGGAACAATCAGTATAAGTCCAAAATATCAATCCATCATGGATTTGTCGGGTCACAGAATGGGAAGTAACAGTACCCTAAGAAGTGGAAATACTTAGGGGTGGCTATTGGTCTTGAGAGAAAAGGGGTAAAGAGGAGCTTTGGTCCCAGGATCTATCAGGCAGGTTAAGGAAGCAGGATCATCAGAGATTTTGATCTAGGTGTTCTGATTACAAATTCAACTGCATTTTATACCTGTACATGGAAAATAAGGGCAGAAATGAATTAAGGTTCTGGAAATCATTTGATCATATGGATAATTATTACTCAAATGTAGCTAATTTAGAATTTTTTAAGGAGCCTAAAGAAGAGGTGGCATCAGTGAAGACCTGGAGTCAGAAAAGCTCATCTTCCTGAGATCAAATCTAGCCTCAAACAATTACTAGTTGTGTGACCTTGGGCAAATAACTAATCTCTATTTTCCTCAGTTTCTTTATCTATAAAATGAGCTGGAAAATGAAATGGCAAACTAGTCTAGTATCTTTGCCAAGAAAGCCTGAAAAGGAGTCATGAAGAGTTGCCATGACTGAAATAACTGAAGGACAACAACAAAATAATCTAACCATGTTCAATATTTCAGTAACACCCTCCCTCTCCCCAAAAATAGTTATATGAATCCAAGGTAATATTAATTAAAGTATTCATGACTGTTTATCCATGGTCACCTTTCTCATTTGGGAAATAGCTAGAGTCATGGAATCTTGGAATTGGAAGGCATTTCAGAGTTTCTAGTTTAATATGAGCAGGAATTCCCTCGATGATCATATTGTCTTTGACTGCAAACCTCTAACTTTTGGGAACATACTAACTTCTACTCATTTTTTTTTTAGAAATAGCTAAAATCTTTTGCAGCTTCTATCACCTTGCTATTAGCTCTGCCTTCTGGGACCAAAAAGAATAAACCTAATTCTGCTTCTACAAGACAAAATACCCTGGAAAGAATTCTGGATTTTTGAGTCAGAGAACCTGGGTTTGAATTGTGATTCTGCTATTTACTACCTACCTAAAAGGTGATAAGTTTCTTAACCCTTTGGATCTTCATCTTTAAAATGAAGGGGATTGGTCTAAATGGCCTATGATGTACCTTCTAACTCTAAAATGATGATCCTTTGAATCCCCCAAGCCTTCTCTTTTCCAGGTTGAACATCCACAGTTTCTTTAATTTATCATATTACCTATTCTCCCATCTATTTACCATCCTAGACTCCTTTCTCCTCCCAAGCTTCTCTGGACCACAGAGGTCATCATTCGGCATACAGATATATAGATATAGATATAGATTTCCTGTTTCCATTTTTCAGTTCATTCTCTAGAAGCATACATTCACAAATTATTCTTCAAATATTAAATATGTAGCTATATATATATATATATATATTCTCTCAATTCTTGTCATTTCACTCTTCTTTATCTCATGACATTCTTTCCAAATAGTTTTTTTATTAATCTGCTAATTTTTTCTCATAGTGCAATAGAATTATATCACAATCATATGCCATTATTTGTTTAGCCATTCCCCAATTGATATACATCCTCTCATTTTCCATTTCTTTTCCACCACAGATAGAGTTGTTATATATATTTTGAAACATCAGGAAATTATGCCTAATCTCCTTGGGAAATAGACCCAGCAATGGTATTGCCAGGTTTTAGGGCATACAGAGCTTTATAACTCTCTAAGAATAATTCCAAAATGTTTGGGTCAGTTCTCAGTTCAATCCATAGTGTATTAGTGGGACAGCTAGTGTGGCTCAATGGTTAATTCAGAACCAAAGACAGGAAGTGTTGGTTCAAATCTAGCCTCAGACATTTACTAGCTGTGTGACTCTGGGAAAGTCATTTGCTGCCCCTTCCCCCTCACCCATTTCCTAGTCTTTACCACTCTTCTGCCTTAGAATCAATATTGATTCTAGGATGGAAGGTAAGAGTTATTTTTTCAAAGAATGTATTGGTTTCCCCACTTTTCCACATCCTCACCAATATTTATCATTTTACCCTTTTGTCATTTTAGTCAATACTATATGTAGAAGATAATATTTATTTATAGTTTTGGTTTGTATATACCCAATCAGTAGTAATTTAGAGCATTTTTCATATACCTATATATGGCTTTGATTTCTTCATCCAAAAACTGTTGGTTCATATTTTTTGCCTATTTATCAATTAGGTGATGGCTCTTATTCACATAAATTTGACAAAGATATATAGATATAGATAGATAGATAGATAGATATAGGTATGTATCCTCTATTTCAGAGATGATCTTTAAAATATTTCCCCAATTTTTTGTTTTCCTTCTAATCTTGGCAACATTTTTTTTTGTACAAAACAGATTTCAATTTAGTGTACTAAATAGTATCCATTTTATATCTCACAATACTCTCTAACTCCTGTTTATTCATAAATTTCTTTATAATCCATAAATCTGGTAGGTAAAATGTTCCCTGTTCTAATTTGCTCATGATATTGTCCTTTATTTCTAGATCCTATATTCATTTTGATCTTACCTTAGTGAATGATATACGGTTTCAGTTGGCACTTAGTTTCTGTCAAACTACTTTCCAATTGTCCCATCAATGTTTATGGAATGATGATTTCTTATCCCAAAAGCCTGGATCTATATTTTTGTCAGATACAAAGGTACTATAATATTTTACTATAGTGCATTATGTTTTGTTCCATTGGTCTACCTTTCTATTTCTTAGTCATGCATTTTTTTAATTGAGAAATTTTATTTAATTAATTTAGAATATTTTTCTATGATTACATGATTCATGTTCTTTCCCTCCCCTCTTTCCCCCAGCTGATGCACAATTCCAATAGGTTTTACATGTATCATTTATCAAGACCTTTCTCCATATTATTGATATTTGCACTAGGGTGATCATTTAGGGTTTATAACCCTAATCATATCTCCATCGAACCATGTGATCAAGAAGTTTTTTTTTTTTCCTGTGTTTCTATTCCTACAGATTTTCCTCTGAATGTGGATAGTGTTCTTTCTCATAAGTCCCTCAGAATTGTCCTGGATCATTGCATTGCTGTTAGTAGAGAAGTCCATTACATTCGATTGCACCACAGTGTGTCAGTCTCTGTGTACAATGTTCTCCTGGTTCTGCTCCTTTTGATCTGCATCAATTCTGGAGGTTGTTCCAGTTAACATGGAATTCCTCCAGTTCATTGCTTCTTTGAGCACAATAGTATTCCATCACCAACATATACCACAATCTGTTCAGCCATTCCCCAATTGAAGGGCATCCCCTCATTTTCCAATTCTTTGCCACCACAAAGAGCATGTTAGCCATGTATTTTTGATAATTACTTTTTATTTTACTTAAAATTCAGTATTGCTTCTTTTACATTTTTTCATTAATCCTTTTGATATTCTTGATCTTTTATTCTCCCAAATGGATTTTGTTATTTTTTCCAACTGAATTACAATTTTAGTTAATTTAATTGGAACACTTCTCTAAATACAATCCAAAACTATTAATTTTTTCAGTTGCCATGAGATTCTGTTAACTTAGATTCAGCTTACGTCTTTGGGCTTCTTCACATGAACTGCTATCCTTCATTTTAAGTAAAGTCATCCAATTCTCCTTGGCTAGCATTTTCTGTGAAGGCTTCACTCAATTCAAATTTGCTGCTTCTCCCTTAACATAAACTATGGTATTTTTATCGATTAATGACAACTCTTTAAAACTATAAATTGCAGAGAAGCTTCTCATTTGCTTTGGTGGAAATGGTTTTCTCTTTTCCTGATTTCTATATTTTTAGAATCATAATTCTAGATATCCTTCCCTAAAATGCTTACAGAGAACATGGAGTTGAGTAGGCAAATTTCTGGGGGTAAAATTGCCTACTCCTCATTACAAAGTAGCCCATTAAAGCTAAATACAAGTATAGATGAAATGGAGTGAATTACAATGTTGCTCCATCAGTTAGTATAAGTTTTCTTACCCCCTCAAAATTATTTTGAATATACTTTGTATGTAAAATTATTTAAATGTATACATGATTTATCTTTCTAGTAAAAGGTAAAGTCATTGAAGGTAAGGGCTGTTTTCTTTTATTTTTTAATATATTCTTAAAGTCTGAAACTTAGCAGAAGCTTAATAAATGTTTGTTGAGATGACTTGCTAGAACAACTCCCTGTGAGTAGAAGAGCTTATGGCCCTTGATTAAAGCTGCCTATGATTTATATTATACTCACTTCTAGGCTTAAATTTTGCTCACTTTTGAGCTAGGGCGGGTCTCTGGAAGGTGGTACAAATTCCCAGAGGAAAGTAGTTGCTAGTTATTCTTTCAACATTGTTTCTACTAGAACTGGGCTTACATTTGGTAACAGGAAAGAATTTCAATTCCTCTCTTAACTTTCTGAATGTAGTTTAGGGAAGTCTGATAATAGATTCATGGAGACTACTAGGAGGATGCCTAGCGGCACAACACCTTGAGAAATTAGAGACTAATCCCTCATCCTGTTGCTTCTTTGCAGAGGGAAACTGCACATGTTATGCCTCATGACATTATTCCACGGAGGGCTATTTTCATAGAATCAAGAATGTTTCCATGTGGAAGGCAGCTTAGAACAGAGAGTATAGAATGTCAGAGCTAGAAAGGAGCTTAGAATTTGGAATATACAATATTAGATAGGTAAGTCACCTAAAAGCGCTCCTACTCCAATTTCCCTTTTTTCCAGGTTGGGAAATGGAGTGATTATCTTTTAAGATTTCCATAAAGGGTTTTCACAATCTAGCCTCCCATCCCTGCCATATCCTCCTTATTCCTTCTTGTGCACAGGGAATCATATTTTGGCAAAGAAATAAAAAACACCAAAGGCTTAGGCAATGGTAGAATTTTAGATCTAAAGAGAATCTCAGAGATCATTTCAAAGAGTTTTTCAACCTGTAGTCTGTGAACTTAAAAATGAATGAATAATTGCATTTCAATATAATTGGTTTTCTTTATAATCCCTTTTTTTTTTGTTTTATATATTATTTTTGAGAAGTGGTCCATAGGCTTCACTAGTCTGCAAAAACGGTTTAACTAAAAAGGTTAAGAATTTCTGAACCAAACCAAGACATTTAGTTTTATTTTTGAGAAGAAGAAACTGAAGCTTTAAGAAAGGACATGACATCATTTCTCCACTACTAGAGTACAAACAGAATTTTTTACATTGTAATGAACTAGAAAGCAAAGTGGGTTTGTTTTTGTCCACATTGCCAATTTCTAATCCCTGGAAAGAAAAAAAAAACATTAACTGTTTCCTTGGCTTCTAGCCAAATCATTTCAATAGCAGATGAAAAAGCTTCTGAATGGATGAATGTTTACAAAAGGTAAAACCAGTTTAAAATCATCTCTGTTGTAATTTAAAGACAAGTAGAAATAATGTAGAAAAGAATCACAAATCAGAAAGGCAAAAAATCAAGAGAAGAAAGAGCTCAGCACTTTCCCCTTCATTTAATATATAGTTTTTTGTTGTCATTATTCACAATTTTCTCTGTCTCTGTCTCTCTCTGTCTCTCTCTGTCTCTCTCTGTCTCTGTCTCTCTCTGTCTCTCTGTCTCTCTGTCTCTCTCTCTCTCTCTCTCTCTCTCTCTCTCTCTCTCTCTCTCTCTCTCTCTGTCTCTCTCTGTCTCTCTCTTTTCCTCTTTCTCTCTCTCACCCTCCAAGATGTGACATTCACATGTTTCTTGTTATCACTTCCAAACTGTAAAGGTATTCTGTGACTTCCTAGCTTTGATAGCAGAATTCTGAAGTACACAAAGGATACACTGTTCCTAAACAGAGAGTGGAATAAATCTAGTTGAGGAAACAGGTGTTATACATTCAGAGATTTAACTAGAAATTAAACACTGGTGCAAAACCAGATGTGGGAGGTATATGGGTGGTGGTGCTAAGAACTATCTATGGGAAGGAATACTGCAGGGGCAAATCCTGAGAGTTCAGAAGACAGTCTTAATAATGGGTACAGTCACTCTGGGAGAAGAAAGCATAGCTCTCAATCCCAAAGTTTGGGGGAATGACAGGCAGACCAAAAAGAAATATACCACAGTAACATGGAAACCAGAGCTGTCAGGGGTTGTTGTGTATTACAGCATGGCAGGCTTATGTTATAAAGTAGTCATAAGGTAGGTCTGTAGAAATCATAGCAAGAAGGAAGGGTACCCTCATCCTCTAGGGAGAAAATGTGTTCTCCTCTCATAGGTTTTTTTTAACCCTTACCTTCTGTCTTAGAATAAATACTATGCATTATTCTAAGGCAGGAGAGTGGTAAGGGCTAAGCAAGTGAGGTTAAGTGGCTTACCCAGGATTGCATAGCTAGGAAGTGTCTGAGGCCACTTTTGAATCCAGGACGTCTTGTCTGTAGGCCTAGTTCTCTATCCACTGAGCAACCTAGTGCCCCCCCTCCCCCATGTTTATATAAAAACAAGTCCTATTCCCCTTATGCTAGTAATTAGAGTTCTATTAATATAGTTTAAATATATTGTATCATTGTGAGAGATTGGATAGTAGCAGGAATGCTGCCAATATCCAGTGAAAGATAGGTACTGGTGCCTAGGCTGGGTTGAAGGAAGTAGCTAGAGAAAACTTCATGGGACAAATGAGATTCCAATTGGGGACTAGAAGATTCCATGATTTAGCTTTGCAGAGAAAAGTAGGAGAAGGTTCATAAAACAATACAGAAAATATGTCATTGAGAGGAAGAATGGAATGAAGAAAGAGAAGGAAGGAAAACAAAGAAATTGGGGAGGAAGAAAGTGAGGGAGGGAAAGAGTGAGGAAAGGAAACAGGAACAGATGAAGAGAAGGATGCATAAAGGAAACAAGGAAGAGAATGAAATGAAAAGCAAGAGGAGAGAAATATAGAAAAAGAAAATGAATTGTTGGCTCGACATGGAATAAAATGGAGAAATCTTTCTATAGTGAAATAGGTCACTGCTTATTCTTCCACATCATAGCATGTTATAGCCACAAGGGGAAAATGATACTTTAGTCAGTTAGATAAAAGAATTGACTGGCTAGATATTTTTTGTTGTTTTGTAACCAATTGTGATGGTGTCACAGGAATCATAGTAAACAAGTATCATACACTGAGAGCTGTAAAAGATACATTACAATTTATCTAGTCCAACCCAATCTATTCATCCTTTCAATAGGCATCATTAAGGATTTTATAATGTACCAGGCATTGTGGTAAGCTCTGAGGGAAAAACAATAATAAAAAAGTCCCTTGCCTTGAAGTATATGTCTTGTAATGGAGATGATCTTCATATAACTGTATGTAAAAGACACAAGCAATGTAATTAAAAGAGGAGGTACTAATAGAAGTGGGAAAGAGGATGGAAAGGTTTCTCATAGAAAGTAGGATTAAGATGAGTTTTGAAGAAAGCTAGGAGAAAGAAGTAACAGAGAACATTCTAGGCATAAATGGACAAACAGTGCAGAGAAAGGGAATCAGGAGATAGAGCATTATGGGATAATAAGAGCAAGAAGGTCAGTATATTTGGGTCAGAGAGTACAAGGAGAGAAGTAAATTTTAAGAAGACTGGAAAGTAGGAAGGGGTCAGGTTGTGAAGGGCTTTAAATGTCATGTTCATATAGAGTATTTCCCCCTTGGAGGTAATAGGGATATATTGGAATTTATTTTGTAGGGAAGTGACATAGCCAGAACTATGCTTTAGGAAAATCACTTTGACAGCTAAGTGGAGGATAGACTGGAGTGAGAAAAGGCCTGAGGGAGAGAAAACAGTCAGAAGGTTATTTCAGTAGTTCAGGTATGAATCTATGAGAGTCTGCATGAGGGTAGTTGCCATGCATGTATAGAGACATATATGAGATATGTTATAAAGGTAAAAATGATAAGACTTGGCAATAGATTATATATGTGAAGCAAGGGAAATAGAGGAGTCAAGAATCATATTAAGGTTGTGAGTTTGTGTTCCTAGAAAGATAGTGGTACCCTCAACAATATTACGGGAGTTGAGAAGAGGAAAAGATGAGTTCTATTTTACAAACATTGAATTTGAGATTCTTATTGGGACATCTACTTCAAGATGTCCAAAAGTGAATTTGTGATATGAGTCTGGAACACAAGAGAGAAGTAAAGACTACACATATAAACTCAGAATCATGCCTAGAGATGATAATTGAACCAAAGGAAACTGATGATATCACAAAGGAATTTATAAAGAAGGGAAAGAAGAGGGCTCAGGACAGGGACTGGGGAACAATCATGGTTAGTGGAAGCAACGTGAAAGAATATCCAACAAAGAAAACAGGACTTTACAGAGGGGAAGGAGATGACCCAGGAATGTGTAGTACCATGTAAAACTAGAGTATGTAGGAGAAGAGGGAGATTAAGAACATGAAAGCTAAGGAGGGGTCATAAGGATATAGATATAAAAAAGGCAATTAGATTTGGCAATTAAAATATGATTGATCACTTTGGAGACAAAGTTTTAGTAAGTGATGAGGTTGGAACACAGATTGTAGATAGTTTATAATCTAGTAAGAAGAGAAGTAGAATCACTGATTGTAGATAGCTTTCTCAAGTAGATTAGTAGAGAGGGGGATTTGATATTTATTTATATTTATTTCTGATATATATCAGGAATGTAGGATCAAGTAAAATGTTTTTAAGGATGAGGAGGCATAGGTATATTTGTAGGTAGAGGGGAAACTGCTAGACAATAGAGAGAATTTTTAAAAAAATATTTTATTTCATTAAATATTTCCAAATTATGAGTAAAAAATATTCATTTTTAAAAAGAAACTCTTATCTTCTGTCCTAGAATCAATACTGTGTATTGGTTCCAAGGCAGAAGAGGAGTAAAGGCTAGGCAATGGAGATAAAATGACTTGCCCAGGGTAACACAGGTCATATTTGAACCTAAGACCTTAAACCAGGATCTCTAGGCCTGATTCTTTATTCAGTGAGTCACCTAACTGCCACCTTATAATTCATTTTTTAAAACTTTGAGTTTTAAAATTTCTCTCCTTCCCCACCCTCTCCTTCTTTAATAAGTAATACAAGTTGATCTCAATTATGCCTATGAAGTCATATGAAATATATTTCCATATTAATTATGTTTCAATAGAAAACACAAACAAAATAAAACAATAAAAATAAAGAAAAAAATTTAAAGTATGTATGCTTCACTATTCATTCAGGGTTCATCAATGCTCTCTGGAGGTGGATAACATCTTGCATCATGTATCCTCTATAGTTTTGTGGAGTCATTGTCTTGATTAGAGCAGCAAAGTCTTTCACTTCATCCTCACAATATTGCTGTTGTTATTGTTGTTATAGTGTTACTCTTGGGTTCTGCTTACTTCACTTTGCATGAGTTCATATAACTTTTTTTCTGAAACACCTCCTTCATCATTTCTTATATCAAAGTAGTATTCCATTATGATCATATATCATAACTTGTTTAGCCATTCCTCAATTGACATTCTCTCAATTTCCATTTTTTTACCTCCACAAAAAAGCTACTTTAAATATTTTTGGAGAAATCTTTTTCCCTTTTCTTAGATCTCTTTGGGATACAGACATGGTAGTGGTATTGCTGGTCAAAAGATATGCACTGTTTGGACACAGTTCCACTTTGCTCTTTAGAATGGTTGATCTTAATCACAATTCCACCAATAGTAAATTAATGTCCCATTTTTTCCACATGTCTTCCAGCATTTGTCACTTTCTTTTTGTGTCATGTTAGCCAACAGAAAGATATGAGGTGATATATCAGAGTTGTTTTAATTTGCATTTCTTTTATCAATAATGATTTAGAGAAATTTTTCCTTATAATTATTGATAGCTTTAATTTCTTCCTCTGAAAACTTCCATTTCTAATCCCTTAAGATTTTATCAACATAAATATTTTATCAATGGCTCTTATTTTTATAAATTTGGGTAGTTTCCTATATATTTGAAAATGAGACCTTAATCAGAAAAACTCGCTGGACAATTTCTCCCACCTCAGTTTTCTGTTTCCTTCTCATTTTCGTTGTAAAAATTGTTTGTGCAAAAAACTTTAAGTTAATGTAATCAGATTTATCTGTATTACTTTCTGTAATCCTCCCTATCTCTTATTTGATCATGATGATTGCCATTTAGTAATCTGGAACTCTAGACCACTTTTCACATTTTTTTTCATTGATTCCCTTTTGTTGCTATTTTTTCTAGCTCTAAATTATTTGCATATCAAGTTCATTGATCTGCTCTTTCTCCCTTTTATTGGTGTACACATTATGAGATACAAATTTTCTACTAAGTACTGCTTTGGCTGCATCCCGCAGATTTTGGAAAGTTGTCTCATTGTTTTTATTTTCTTTCATGAAATTATTTATTGTTTTTATGATATGTTGGCCCATTCATTCTTTAGGATTAAGTTATTTAGTTTCCACTTAATTTTTAATCTATGCTTCCAAGGTCCTTCATGAAATGTAATTGCATTATTATCTGAAAATGATGTATTTAATATTTGTACTTTTCTGCATTTGGTAGTGATGTTTTAATGCCCTGATATAAGTTCAATTTTTTGTGAAGGTTTCATGTAAAGCTAAGAAAAAAGTATACTTATTTCTATTCCCATTAAGTTTTCTCCAGAGCTATATCATATCTAACTTTTCTAAAATTCCATTCATTTCCTTAACTTCTTTCTTTTTTTTTATTTTATGGTTAGATTTATTTAGTTCTGAAAGAGGAAAGTTAAGGTCTCCCACTAACATAATTTTACTATTTATTTTTATATTTAACATTTTCCTTTAAAAATTTAGATGCCAATTCATTTGTTAAATATATGCTTAGCATAGATATTCATTGCTTATGATTAGCTTTAGCATAATGTAGCATTCCTGCTTATCCCTTTTAGTTAGATTTTTATTTTAACATTATTTTATTTGGTCCTTTCCACACATTCATTGAGACAAAGATCATTTTCTTCCCCCCCCTCCCACACCTCTCCCAGATTCCACTGGATATCACATGTGTTCTTGATTTGAACCCATTTCCATGTTGTTGGTATTTAAATTAGAGTGTTCATTTAGAGTCTCTCCTCAGACATGCCCCCTCAACCCCTGTAGTCAACCAGTTGCTTTTCCTCAGTGAGTTAGATTTTTTTTGCTTTTGCTTTGTCTGAACTCATGATTGTTACTACTTCCCTTTTAACTTCAACTGAAGTATAATAGATTTACTTTTATGTGTGTCTCAATTTCACATTTGTTTCTTATAAACAACATATTGTTGAATTCTGGTTTTTATTCTATACTGTTATCTGCTTCTGTTTTATGTATGCATTCATCTAATTCACATTCAGAGAAATCATTACTAACAATGCATTTCCCCCATAATATTTTCTTCTGCTTATCTTTTTCTCTCTTTTTATACTGTCCCTCCTGTAAAGTCTGTTTTGCTTCTGACCACTCCCTTCTTATATTTGCCCTTCCTTTTATCGACTCCCCTTCTGTTATCATCTTTCCTTCTTTCCATTTTGAATAAGACATTTCTATGATCATTTATACACACACACACACACACACACACACACACACACACACCTCTTTGAACCAATTTACATATAAGAGAGGTTTAAGTTTTGTTCACTCCACCTCTCACCATTTTCTCCTCCACTATAAAAATTCTTTCTGGGGGCATCTGGGTAGCTCAGTCGATTGAAAGCCAGGCCTAGAGATGGGAGGTCCTGCGTTCAAATCTGGCCTCAGACACTTCCCAGCTGTGTGACCCTGGGCAAGCCACTTAACCTCATTGCCTAGCCCTTACCACTATTGACTCCAAGACAGAAGGTAAGGGTTTAACAACAACAACAACAACAACAACAATTCTTCCTTATGTATTTCTTTTGTGAGGTAATTTCCCCCATTCTTCCTTCCCCTTGCCCCTTATCATAGGGGATCCTTCTTTTTTGTCTATGAATTTTTAACATGGTTCCAAAATAACTGATTCACTTTTCCATCCTCTTCCCAAGTAGAATCATTCTAACTGCTCTAATAATGATAATATTCTTTGAAGATACATGTATCATCTTTATAGAAATGTTAACAGTTTCACAGTTAATAGTTCAACTATTAGCAAGATTTTAGGATTATAGATCTAGTGGCAGAAGATGTCAAAGGCCATCTGGTCCAACCTCTGCAATCTATGTCTGAGAAGCCTGAAGCCCAGGGAAATTAAATTATTACTTAAATTAAGCCTATTAGCCCAAGTTCATATAAGTAATTAGACACAGAGGCAAGATTTTAACCTAAGCCCTGTAACTCTTTTCATGGTATCCCATAATTATGGGTCAGTAACTATTGAGCTTTAAGTGAGGAATCTTCTCTGAGCTCCCTGATGATGGTTAGAGGACTCCCCACTGTCTTCTCTTACTTCTAAACCTGCCTCAGTACTCTCCCTTTTATTTGACCTTTTCACTGCTTTTGATTTGCTCTGGCAAATACCATAGGCTAGCTTGGTGACTACCTATCTTTCTCCTTTTCATTAACCCCACTTCGTTTATTTGTCTAACCTGATTCCTTACTGCAACATGGAAGATGTTTAGAGACTGTGTTAAATGATGGCCTTCTCCTGCCCCAGATCCCTTTATGTGAATAGCAGTTTCAAGGTGAAAAGGTATAAGGCTGTCTCTATGTGGAATGGGCAAACTAAACACAATTTTCCTATTATGAACTTTCATTTTTAAAGGGAATTCTTTGTGAAGTACAGTTCCAAATACAAAATAGCAAATACAGTTGAAATGTTTAAAAAAAATTCATAATACCATTCCTGGGAAAAGATGTCCCTATTTTGTTAACCCCAGTGGTAGTGTAAACCTTAAAATTTCTTAGACTTATGAATGTTGGAAATTTCCCCATTTCCAACATTAGCTCCCTACCTAATATTGGAAATGGGGAAATTTCCAACATTCATAAGTCTAAGAAATTTTAAGGTTTACAATAGATTTTGCCCAAATTCTAGGGATAACATACTTGGCAAAAGGATAGCCAATTTGTAGTCTTTTGATTACAGGTTTATTGGGCTCCTGAATAAAGCAATATATTTTCCATGAAAATTTCAGTGATCTAGTAATGCTATCTGACTCAAGAGAGTTTTGAATTTTATTACAAATATTCATTTTCATTTGTGACCCAAAGGGTGAATCAATGCACTGAATACAAATGTTTCATAACAAGAACTCCAGAATCACACTTTCTTTGTAAAAAAGAAAAGTAATATTTAAGTATAGATTTTGTTATCAAAGTTGCCAGGCTAAGGTGGTTTGCAAAAACAAGGCAAGCAGGAGGCTTCAGCATTTATTTGGCAAATCCCTTCATGTGGCCATTTGGGATCATTTAGGGAAAACAGTAGCTTTGCATAAGTTCCTGAGATTTGCTAGTATGACTAATAGAGTGCCAACATCATTCAATGTAAAGTGCACCAGACATAGCACGGAGATCTTGGTTCAAATTCTAGCTCTACCATTCAGTAATCATAGGCCCTCAGGCAAGTTTCTTTGTCTCTCAGTTTCTTTATTTGTAAAATGGCATTACTAATTGCAATATGATTAATGAGTCACTGTGAGGATCAAACAGCATGTATACAAAAAGGATTTGTTTCCAAAACAAAAAGCTGTAAAATTATAGCAGATAGACAGCACAGAAAAGAAAACCAAAGTTCCTGAAGATTTAGCAAGAATTAGTATATGTTAGGCTAAATATGGTATTAGGTACAAAGAGTACACAGTAGAAAGTGGTGGTTTCACAAGGAGAATTGTGGAATGATATTTTGTTGTTCTTGAGTTGTTTCAATCATACTCAACTTCCTGACCCCATTTGGGTTTTTCTTGGCAAATATACTGGGGAGAGTTGTGGGAAAGTTAAAATGTCCTTCTCTAGCTTATTTTACAAATGAAGAAGCTGAGGTAAATAGGGTTAAATGACTTATCTAGGGTCAAAAAGCTAGTCAATTATTGAAACCAGATTTGAATTCAGGTAATCCTGACTCCAGGCCTAGTACTCTATCCACTGTGCCACCTATCTGCCCAGAATTAATTTTACGGGCAAGCAAATGAAAAAGATATCTCTGATTATGTAACTGAACTAATAATTTCATTTATGGAGAAAAAAATGAATATTTCTAGTCTCAAAAATGTTTTATAAATATAACATGCTTAACAAACATGAGCTCACTATGACTAATATTCATTAGATAATCATATCACCCAATATATAAATCCCAAATTAGTGGTAATTTCTAAGTCTTCATGGAAGTCCAGTAGAGTGGAATATATGTTCCTTGCTTGAAAGAAGCTTATAGTTGGGAATAATTAGTTATTTGGGTAATAATTAACAATAATATATAATTTGCTGATTTTGAAAATGAAAGGAATTCAGGGAAATTAAAGAACCTTATGGCCATTGTAGTAAAATTAGAATGGAAGTTGTTAGATTTAAATAAGACTTTGAAGAAAATTCAGTATTCTTATTGGAAAGAAGAAGCATGATAGGAAAGGGTTGGGAATAGTGGTTTACTGAACAGGGAAACAAGTTCAGACAGGCATGCACGTAGGCAGGCAGGAAGGCAGACAGGAAGACAGAAAGGAAGGAAAGAAGGAAGGAAGAAAGGAAAGAAGAAAGGAAGGAAGGAAGGACAGGAGGGAGAGAGGGAGTGAAGGAGGAAGAAAGGAAGGAAGAAAGGAAGGAAGAAAAGAAGGAATGGAGGAGAGAATAAAGGAAGGAAGGAAGGACAGGAGGGAGAGTAGGAGGGAGGAAGGAAGGAAGGACAGGAGGGAGAAAGTGAGAGAGGGAGAAAGGAAAGAAGGAGTAAAGGGAGGGAGGAAGGAATTAAGGGAGGGAGGAAGGGAGGAAAAAAAAAAGACTGACACTCTCCTACCAAATAGAGTTGATAATAAAAATACTTTGGAATGAAATAGACCATTAAAGGAGTTTTCATATGATAAAGAACTGTTAGTCTCAGGAAAAAAAGGCATTTTCTCTACCCTTCAACAGAATTTTCCTGTAGATATAAAAGTTTGGTATTGTAAGATCAGATCCATGAAAATTCTGGGTAAGTTCAAGGCCAATGCCAAAGGATTCAGTAAAGAACTGTTCTCCTTTATCTTCTAGGAATGTCAAAAGTTCCCTCTTGGCTGCGCCTCAGTTGATTTAACTTCTCTAGAGAGTTTGCTCTGGGTGCCTGATGCTATCTAAGTTCCCAACCCACTGACATCTAAAAAGATAAGCGAATTCCTTAGCTTCGGTATTTGAGCACAAGAGAATTCTCTGGAGAACTAGCAATGTAATCATGGCATATCTGCCAGAATTGACAAGAGGGATGAAAGGCTTACTTCAATGTTTGCATGGTTCCTGTGCTTCAACATATTGAGTATGAAGGTAATATTCCCAGGCTCTAAATAACAACAGTTTAATGACCAATTAGGAGAAAAATAAGAGCAGCAACTTGCGACATCATTCATAATATATCTATTGCTAGTAAGAAATATGGAATACAGAATAATAGAATGTCAATGCTAGAAGTAACCTCAGAAAATAGTCATAGAGGGTGGTGGAATTGGGAGCTGAATAGGACTCTAAAGATCATTTAGTCCAACCTCCTCATTTTGTAGATTAGGGAAATGAAGCTCACTCAGATTGCTTAAGTGATTTGGCCCAGGTTCCAAAGATCATAAGTGGTAAAACCATTCAGAATTGAAATGTTTTGAATCCAAGTTCAGGGGCCCAAACTGAAAGTTCTTTCCTGCATGCTCTTGATGATGCACATTAGAGAATCTCTAACTCAACTTCCTCACTGGATACAAAGATGCTGAGGACTAGAGGGTAACTAGAGTTCCCCTAGACTGGTTCTAGATATTTGCCCCAGCTCAGAAGAGTGATGTGCAAGCTTATTTCATTAAAATATTGTAAGGAAAATCTCAGAGGAAAGATTTTCTGTTTAAAAAAAGAGAAATAGCAAAGGGAAAGAAAGAAAAAAGGTCCAGACTTGGAGTTAGAAGAGCTGGATGACCATAGTACCTTGGAGTTGTCCTGGATCTTTGCATTGCTGAAAATAGTTGTCATTCACAGCTTCACAGCTGATCATCATACTTTATAGCTGCTAATATGTACAACTTTTTCTTAGTTCTACTTGCTTCAATGTGACTGTGGCTTCATGGTTTTTTAATTGTTTCTTTCTGGATGCTTGTATTTTCTACTTGAACTGAGAGCTCTGGAACTTGTCTATAATATTCCTGAGAGTTCAGATTTTGGAATCTCTTTCAGGAGTAATTGTTGTATTTTTAAAATTGTCTATTTTACTGTTGTTTTGTGATATCAGGTAGGTTCCTTTTTATAATTTCTCTTTATTTTTGAGGTCCCATATCAATATTTTAAAAATATTTGTTATCTGACATTTTGCTAATCACATTCTCTTCCTTCACTACTCCCTCATTAATATGGAAGGGAATACACCAGAGAAAAATTTATGAGGGGAAAAAAAAGAATGATATAGAAAAAGGAAGAACTGGATGACTTTTTAAATAATTTCACAACCATTTTCAGATACATTGGCTCTTCCTTCTTTCTCTAAAATGAAGATTTCTTTCTATCAAGTAAAGTCATCAAGCATTTATTAAGCACCTATTATATGTTAGACATTGTACTAATTCTGGGAGTACAAAGAAAAGCAAAAACAAGCAAAAAAGGCAAGTCAAAAATAAAATAATCCTTCCTGTTAAGGAGCTTACTGCCAACATGGAATACAGTGCAAAAATTATTATGTGTAAAACAGATACATATAAGATAAATTGGAGAGAGTAAAACAAGGAAATATGACTATCAGAAAGCCTTTGCAATATTCCATATCTATTGTTTCCCTACCCTTACAAGGAAAAGAGAGACTGATTAGTCACTTCCACCATTATCTAGCTATGTGACCTAAGAGAAACTACTTAGCTTCCTCAGTGTAGGTTTCTTCATCTGTGGGATGAATGGGAATAATAATTCCTACCTTGACCTCACCCAGTTTTTGTGAGGATTGAATGAGATAAGGGTGATAAAATGATTTAGCTTCTATAAAGCACTGTATAAGCATAATCAAATATCATTCAGTATCCTGCTCCATTATGCTTTCTGATTGGCACTATATTTGAGGGGCTATAATTGAGGTAGTTTGGCCAATGGGATGTACCAGAGATTAGCAGGCTATTATAGAAATAACAACTTTCATTTTCATAGTGTGCCCTGTTTAGAATCAGCAAAGTTGAAGGCCAACAGAGACAAAGATAAACACTGAGGGGTAATAGTTAAACTTAATTAGATGTAAAAGAAGAATTCTAAAACTTGGAGGAAAGTTCAAAGCTTTCAATAACTAAATCACAAATGAAATGGCCAATAAGTCCAATGAACTTGTCCCAGAACCCAAAGTATCTCAATAATTTGCTCACAGACACTTATCTGCAGAAGACTCCAAAAGTCATCTACAAAATGTAATTAGCTAGTCACACTAAGTAAGGATGGAATCCTTCGCTGAGGGAACTGAAATCTGAACCAAGAATTATTGAATAGGAGAGGCTATGTCATTCCCACCTCCTCTCTGAGAGATGCTAAGCATCTGAGATGAGTCTCTGAGGGATTCAGAGGGGAGAGGCTGCTGTGAAATCTAGGGATTGTGTCCTTCCTGGAAAAGCACAATTGCATTCTATCTGAAAACAACATTATAACCCACCAATGGAAAGAGTTGCAGCTAATTCAGAAGTTGGAGGCAGTATATAGACTATAGTTCCTTATAACTAAACAAGTGTTTGGATTTCAGTGTACCAACAAGGTCAGAACTGACACTGCTCTGTGAGGAGCAGACATAGCTGAACTACCTGTCCAGCAATGTCTCCACATTGAGGAGCCCACCAAGGTGGATGATGGAGAATTTTCACTGATAACCTGTGCTATTCAAAAGTCTGGAGGACACTCCAAAAGAGGAGAGAGAAAAGATATCAAAGCCATAAAGTTTTGGAGTTGTGAGTTGCTTTGGCCACCTGCACCCCCTCTACAATATGCTCTACTCTTACTATATTTCAATTTTGTGCTCACTCTCTTCTCCTCCCCCTTGTCCTTTTTCACAGAAACTTTTTATTTTGGGAAAAGTACATATCAGTATTGGAAAGGACCCTATATAACTATTATCTTTGCTATATCGTTTGAGTAAATTTTACCTTTACTAAATGCTAACTGAGCCTATTGACTTAATGTTGATGGGAAGCACATTGTGGGGACTTGTGAACTACAGTGCTGTGGTGACAGTAAAGGACAGGGTTATTTCTAAAACTTAAAGTATCAGTCAGCCTTTGGGGACCCAAACTTCCAGTGCCAGTTTGAGTTGGAATATTGAACAGAGAGGGCATGCTATACATGGGAATAGATGTCCTAAAAGCTCACAAATTATTCATTCTATAACAGCCTTTCAGAGTCAGTAGTACATTATGATAATGGTAATCTTCTAAATGAAGAAAGTAAAGTTCTTAGAGGGTAAATGAGTTTTCCATGGTGATGTATGTAGTAAACTTTTAAGCTAGTATTTACATCTGTTCCTTTAGAATCTAAGGCCAGTTCAACTTCTTCCTCTATAAAATTAAGGGCTAAGACTAGATTATCATTAAAGTCCTTTCCAACAATGTGGTTAGTAAGGGAGAGCAGATTAAAGTCAGCACCAAAATCCCCTCCAATTAATATTAAAAAATCACCACAAAATGAATATGGAAATGGAACAACCAGGAGACCGACAAAAACAACTTTCAAGAAAAGAAATACTTAAAAGGTAGACAAAGAACATCTGGGGCACTGGATGAGAGGAGAGCACAGTCAGCAAGACTATATATAGCAAGGAATGAAGATCAAGCCACACCCCCCACCCCATATCTGCTTTCCCAGGTACAGAATCTAAGCCAAAGTCAACATTCAGATCCTGAGACCCTTCCTGGACAAATAGAGGTCCAAGCCAACCCACAACCCTTGAGGTTTCAAACCTGTGGTGAAGTCTGGAATTCTAGCCGAGGACAGTCTGTGCTGAAGTAGACTGATCTATGTGAACTAAAAGGAAGCCAGGAGTTCCAGTCTGAGCCTGTGGTGAGGACAAAGACCCCAGCTTGGGGTAGTTGATTCACCCAAGGTAGGTTTGGATCTTTTTCCCAGGAGTTCAGGGCAGAGCTCCAGGACAGGACAATCAACTGTGTGCCTGATTGGATCAAGTACAGAGAGTGAACAAAAAAATTGTGCCTAAACCTGGGGCAAGAATTTGATCAGCCTCAGAGTAAGATCAAAAGTTTATGTGCAAGCCTGAGGCAAGTCTTTAAGTTATAAGCATCTCAATGTTAATTGAATCATCAGTGAGAGGAGGTCCTCAGAGCTCCCAGCCCTCAGGCCATCATATCACCTTGGAAGAACTAAAATTAGAAGAAACCAAAAAAAATAAGGACAACATCAAGGAAGGACTCAAGTTTAAGAGTGTAACATAATCTCCCAGAAAAAAAGAGCCTACCTACAAAAAGGTAAGGGAAATGATCATACAACAAAAATAACCTAACTCTAAAGACTTTTTATGGTGACAAAGAGCAAGGTATACATACAGAAGGGGGCAGTGAAAGCAAAGCAAATACATATACAAAAGAAAAATATATATTGGACATAGATTCTGGAAGAGTTCAAAAAAGACTTCAAAAACCAATTAAGAGAGGCAGAGGAAATGTGGGGAAGAGAAATGAAAGCAATGTAAGAAGAAATGGGCCAATTGAAAAAGGAGAACCAAAAACTGACAGAGGACAATCAGGCTTTAAGAATCAAAATTGTCCATCTAGAAACTAATGATTTCCTGAGAAATCAAGAGAGAAAGCAGAATTGAATGAATGAAAAAAAAAAACGAGGAAAACATGAAATATCTCATTGAAAAAAAAAAACAACAAACCTGATAATAGATCCAGGAGAGACAATTTGAGAATTATTGGACTATCTGAAAGCCATGATCTAGAAAAAATCTTGGACATCATAATATAAGAAATTTTCAAAGAAAACTGCCCAGATATCTTCAAACACAAAGATAAACTTGAAATCGAAAGAATTCACAGATGACCTCCAGAAAAAAAAACATCTTCAATTGACAACTTTCAGTAATGTAATCACTAAATTCAAGGACACCCAAACTAAGGAGAAAATACTGTAAGCAGCCAGAAAGAAACAATTCAAATACCATGGAACTACAATCTGGATCACACAAGATCTAGTGGCTTCTACATTAAAGGATTAGAAGGCATGGAATATCATATCCCTCAAGGCAAAAGATCTGGATTTACAACCCAGAGTCACCTACCCAATAAAGTTGAGTATATTCTTTTAGGGGGGAAATGACATTCAAAAAGAGAGAATATTTCCAAGCATTTCCAAGGAATAAGCCAGTCCAACACAAAAAATTTTGAAGTCCAAACAGGAGACCCAAGAGAAGAAAGAGAAAATATTTAAGAAACTCCTTAAGATCAAAATGTTTATATTTCAACACGGAAAGAGTATATTTGTTATTCTCAAAAATTACTCTTAGTAATAGAGAAGATAGAAGGAATATACTTAGAAAGGGGGTGGGGAAGTAAGATGATTATGATGATATGAAGTATAGGTAAATGTGATGATAAGTAATGATATATATGCATGATATGTATACATATCATAGAATATGTAAAAAATCAAGGGATTAAAGAGCCCTGAGAAAAAAGGGAAGGGAGAGATAGAATAGGGGTAAATCATATAACATAAAGAGGAATGAAAAATCATTATAGGGAGGTGAGGATAAGGATGGTGATGGGCAATACTTAAACTTTACTCTCATCATAACTGGCTCAGAGATGGAAAAACAAATATACTCATTGGAGTGTAGAATTATATCTTACCCTACAGAGAAGTAGAAGGGGAATAAGACAAGGGAAGGTGGAGATAATTGGAAGAAGGGGAAAATGGGGGGTGTGATCAAAAGCAAAATACTGGTGAGGAGGAACAGAGCAAAAAGGAATAGAGCAGGACCTGAAGGGGAAAATAAGATGGAGTACAATCTACAGTTAGTAATCCTAACTCTGAATGAGAATGGGATGAACTCACCCATAAAACAGAAGTGGATAGCAGAGTGGATTAAAAACCAGCAGTGATGTATAGTGGGAAAAGTGCAATTCATTCTTGGGCAAGTCCTCTACCATCCATGAGCTTTAGTGTCCTCAGCAGTAAAATGAATGGCATCTTTTTGGTCTTTCTGGCACCAAATCCCATGATCCTATGAATAATCAAACATCTGGCTTTAACTTACTCTTTGTCCTTAGAAGAGTAACTTTCCTCTTTGGGACTCAGACTCTAAAAGCAAGGTGATATGATGGACAAAATGAACCTCTAGCTTTAAATTCTGTAATCTATGAATAGTACAATCAATTTATCCTTAGCTATTCAAATTTAAATTGGAAACTTAAGTTTCTATGGCTTTGGAATACAATGAACATACGATATGTTCATCTTGGCATAGAATTATAATAAACCCCACTTGTTCAAAAGTTACATTTAGTAGAGAAAATTCATTTAATATTGACCCCATGCATCAGAAAAGGAACAGCAGTTATTAATATAAATAAAGATTTAAGAATATGAATTAATTTGTCTTTCTCTGTTTAGCATTAGGTTTATTTGTAAGCCATTATCCCCTTTTAAAATATTTTTTCTGAATAATGGCTTTGATGATTTTTTTTCCTTTCAGTATTTCACCCTTTAGGGAATAAACAAGCCTGATTGTCTGACCTAGAAGCTAGAAGACAAGTTGTCATAGAACTTATACAAAGAAACTATCCATGCAACAATGGGCAAAAAGAATTGGTTTGTACCTTTTCTCTCCAATTTTTCCCTTTTTCCCTTCCGTAGTGCTGAAGGCTTTAGGAAGGGGAAAGGGTGACATGAGGTTATACAATGCCTCCAGAGAATATCTTAATGTGGTAACAGAGTCATGGGCTTAGTGTTGGAAGGGGTCTCAGAATCATCTGGGTCAGCCCTTTTGTTTTATGGATGAGGAAACTGAATCCTAGACAGATTAAATGACCGAGATCTCCCAAGAAATAAGCAACACAGGCAAGATTTCAACTCAGTTCCTTTTACTCCAGATGTAGTTCTTTTCTCTGTACCACTCTGCCTCTCTTGTCCACACAAATAGTGGTATGTAATGAAAAGAACCCTGGGTTTGGAGTCAGAGAACCTGGGTTAGAATCCTAGGTGAGTCACTTCACTATTCTAAGGCTTATTTCTACATCTGTAAAATTGAAATTAAAATAGCTACCTTGCTTCATAGAGCAGATGAAAGAGGCAGTTGTGTGTCTTGGTGTGTGTGTATATGTGTGTGTGTGTGAGTGTGACAGAAAGACAGAGGGCATTCTAATCTTGGTTCTGATACTTACTACCTATATGACCTTTGATAAATCACTTTCAGTATCTCAGCCTCCATTTTCTTATATGTAAATTAAGGGGGTTATATAGAATAATTGCCAAGGCTCCTTCCAGCTCAAAATCCTAGGAAACCAGAAGCTGTATATTCATAGACACTGGAGAATTGATAACATTTTCCAGAAAGCAAAAAATAAGGACAAAATAATATATTGCTTTTGTAAGCTTACAAGAAATATCTCTTAACCCCCAAAGTGAGCCCAGCTAGCAGATGACATTTAACAGACTCATCTTGAAAACAGGTAGATCAACTATGACTGTTCTCTATCTGACTCATGTTATAAAGAAGTATGCACATGTTCCCCATGTGAAGATAAATAGCGACTCAGATGAAAATTCTGCAGAAAGGAGCACAATCTCTTCAGGAGCCTTGGGGAAAAAAAGAGAAACTACAGGAAACTACTTCCATTGCTTTTCTACCTGCTATCTCTGCAAGTCCAACTCCTCTGTAAGGATGAGGAGGGAGTACCATGTGGGAATGCATATTACAGTATCAGTACCAGGAGTGACCGAAGGGCTTCAAACTTTCATCCTAAGGATTCTTTACATGGTCATGGATGCTAGTCATGCTAGATGCTAGATGCTAGTCATGGATCTTACTATATAACAGACCACTTCCTGAATTTACTAGAGGCAATCTTTTTATGTCTGAAAGATCTTTGTAATGAGCATAAGAAGTAGTTTCTTTGAAGTTCAAGTTAAAAAACTAATGTGGTTTCATTAACAGGAATGGTACTAAAGATGCCCATCTGTTATATGATGCAGTGGATAGAGTATTGGTCCTGAAGTCAGAAAGACTTGAGTTCAAATCCAGCCTCATATACTTGCTAGTTATATGACCCTGGGAAAGTCACTTTATCTAATTTCCTACAGTTTCCTCATCTGTAAAATAAGCTGATGAAAGAAATGGCAAATCATTCTTGTATCTTTGCCAACAAAGCCCCAAATGGGATCACAAAGAGTTGGATACAACTGAGATATGGAACAACATTATTGTCTCTTTGCTCATGTATCCTAAGCACTGTGATACTTTTTTATCTGACTTCTAGCTAAAGCTCCTTATATATTTCTTCCCCTATTAGAAGATGAGCTCCTTGAGAGCAAGGAATGGCTTTCTTTTCTATTTTTGTTCCTAGTGCTAAGGATTATGCATAGTGCATGGTAAGTGCTTTAATAAATACTTTTTTAATCATTCATTAATTCACTCATAGATTCACCACATGGTGTCCATTGAGACAGGACTTCAGAAAATCATAGAAAACAAAAGCTTAATTTTTTTAGTGACAAAACTTTGAAATAAAGTGGATACCCATATATTGGGAAATGACTTAGGAGACTATTATATGAATGTGGTGGAATATTGTGCAAAAAGAAAGAATGAATTCAAAGAGTTCAGATGAACCTGGGAAGATCTTCTACACTGAAATAGTGTGAAAGATGAGTATGTGTATGTAATGATGACAATAACATAAGTTAAAGCTCCCCTAAAAGACATCAGAAATAAGATCAAATTCAATATCCAATCTTGTTTCCAAGGAACCAAAGATGATGAAAATGATTCCTCTCTTCACACTAAATAAGTTGAATATGGGGACAGAATTATACATACTGTTTTGATTGATTTAGCTTAAATGCTTTGTTTGTTACAAGGATGGGTTTGGGACAGGGATGAGGCAGATATAAGAAAGTGGTTATTATACTAAAAAAAGAAAGCATTAATTAAAAACTCAAAATATATATTTAAAACAGAATAAAGACAGCTTCTGTGGCAGCAAAGATCTCAGAATATATGCTCAATGATTGAGTAATATATCACTAAATTGTGGTACATAAATTTAATAGATTATAATTTCTCTGTAAGAAAAGATGAAAAAAGATTACAGCTTGGGAAGACTTATAAAATGATGCAAAGTGAATTAGACAGAAACAGGAAAGTAATATACACAAGAACTATCATGATTTAAATGAAAATAAAAATTGCAGCAGCAGTAATAAATGAAACTAAATGCTATGAAGTTGCAATAATCAAACTTAATTTTGTAGAAGAGAAAAGAAAAGAAAATTATTTCCCTCCCTTTTTTGCATAAATGAAGAACTATTGGTTTCCAACATGATGTATACTGTCAGATTCAATCAGTGCATTGCTTAATTTTTGCTAAGCTGACCTTTCCTTTTCTTTCTCACTCAATCCATCCCTATTTCCCTCCATCTGTCACTCCCTTTTTTCTTTACTCCCTTCCTTCCAATAGCTAGTACTTATATGGTGCTTTAAGTTTTTCAAAATTCTTTAGAAATATCATATTATTTTATTCTCACAATAACCCTGGAGAGTAGGTAATATTACTATCCTCCTCTTATGGATGGGGGAATGGAGGTAGTAAAGAGGTTAAGTGACTTGCCCATAATTACATAGCTAGCAAGTATAAGAGGTCATATTTGAATTCAGAATTTTCTAATTCTAAAACTCTATCTGCTGTTTCCTCTCTCTGCCCCTTATTAAGCAAGCACTGCATTAGATAGCTAGAGATTCAAGGCTAAAGTTCAGTAGAAAAATTAGTGATGGCCAAGTATTTTTGAGAATCATCATCAAAAAGATAAATGAATACATTGGAGTTGATCAAACCATCAAGTGAAACACTGTAGATGGAAAGAAATAATCAGGACAGAGCCCTGTAGGATAGTCAAAGTGAGTTGCCATAATCTGGCGAAAGATCCAGGAAAGGAGATTTGGAATGATCACGGCTCAGGGTGTGTCAGTTGATCAAGTATTCCCTACTATGCATTTAGCCCTGTGCTAAGGGCTAAAGATACAAAGCAAGGCAAAAGACAGTCCCTCCCCTCGAAGAACTTACAATCTCATGAGTGATAGGTCCATATGGATACAACAATATAAATAATAATAATAATATTTTTAGAAAGAAATAAAAATATAGATTAGTAAAAATGTGTTGTCCAAGAGGACATTTTATTTCACATTTCAAAAATTTTTGGACAAGGGGGAAGCTAGATGTCTCAGTGGATAGAGAGCCAGACCTAGGCCAGGAGGTCCTGGGTTCAAATGTGACCCCAGATAATTTCTATCTGTGTGACCTTGGCAAAGTCACTTAACTGCCATTACCTAATCCTTACTGCTCTTCTGCCTTGGAACTGATGCTTATTATTGATTCTAAGATCGAAGGTAAGGATTTGAAAAAAAATGCGAAAAGGAATCCAGAAGAATCATAGTATGGAATAATATGGAGAGTGCAGGCTTTGGAGGTAGAAAGACTTTGTGCTGCTCTGTGGCTAGAGTCTTGGGCAACTCCTTAAGGGTATAAATCTCTTTGATCTCATATATATATATATATATGTTTACATATACTTATATGCACACATTATGCACACACGTGTGTGCAAACAGATGCACATGCAAATATATGTGTACCTACATACATCTCTAACTACTCTACATCTCCTAGATATTTTTCTGATCTTAACTGGAGAAGAGAATTTCCTTCTCTTTACTTAATGTAATCCCAAGTCAACTTTAAAACAAGTATTCGTTTCCTGCCAGATTTCTGCCTTTTTCTAACAGAGATACTGAACTTCAGCACTTCAGGGTATTCGAGTTTGTCATGATTATCAGCATGATAGTACATGTAATTGATAAAAAAGTAGATATATGCATCTTAAAGGTGTACTCTTACTTATTTCCTTTATTCTACTCGTAGATGAATATGTTTTAGAAATTCTGTCATTACTGGTCTAAGTGTGTTTAGATATACTATGATACAGTAGAAAAAATGCTGAACTTGGAGTCAAAAGACATGAATTCAAATTCTTGTTCTACTACTTACTACCTACATGTATCATCTTGGACAAGTCACTCAAACTCCCTAGGCCTCAGTTTTTATACCTGTAAAATGAGCAGAAAACTCAACGTGTTGGCAAAGTATTGACAGACATGGGGCACAGGGGGGCTACTCAGTTCCCACTCTTCCCAGAGCTGAAGGACATTTTTTTTTTGCATGCCCACACCTCTATCTAGCTGCCCAAACACTTCCTCCTTCAATTCTCTCCAGAAATGCTGGAAGGTGGGGTGGTAGGGTTGGGGTGTCTGGTCTCACAGATAGCTTGAATTTGTCCTCTGGTCACTCTAACTCAAAAACCTTTGCCAATGCTGCTCTAAGGGACCTTAGAGGTAATCTAGTTCAATCTCCTTATTATGCACACACACACACATACACACACACACATGATTTTATACAGTACTTTAAAGTTTAAAAAGTGCTTTATAAATATTATCTTATTTTATCATCTGTAAATTGGCACTGCTATTATCCTCATTTTGCAGATAAGTAAATAGGCAGAAAAAAATTAAGTAACTTGCCCAGGGTTACATAGCTAGTTAGTATCTGTGACAAGATTTGAACTCGGCTCTTCTTGACTTCCTATCTTTGTTATCTAACTATGAAGGAGCTGAAGTCAAAAGATATTAAACAGTTTGCCTAAAATCATGGAGAGAGTCAGTGTTCTTAATCCTTAAAAGGTTTTTTGCCAGCAGTGATCAAAGACCATACTGTTTGACATGGTTCATGTGGAAACCAGGGACTGCGAAGCAGCCCCCAGAAAGGATGGAAACACTCACTGAAACCCCCTTAAGTGACTTTCATTATTAACATTCCCTTATTATTGGAATTGCTATGATTATTAGTCTTACTTAGACCCAGGAAAACTAGATGAGAGCAACATGCTTGCAGGGTTAATACAGATGTCTCTCTCTGTCCCCCTAGGATATTACCAGGAGAGCCCACTTATAAAATTAAACCTAAGGATTCTTATATACCCATTTAGATAGGACCCTCTTGTCTAGGCATAAAGACTTCTGGCAAATCTTGTTCTGAATTCCCTAATCATCTGGGTCATGTTGATTCTACCCTCTGATCCTACACTTAGCAACAATGTTTTGTTGACTATCTCCCTGTCTGCTGTTAGGTTCTATGGAAACATGTATGTTGAGAATGAAACTGTGTGCCAAGTAGATGTGTGATCATGAGGGTATAAAATAAAGCCAGGCCTCAGCCAAGATGGAGCAGTTTATCCTGTGAAAAAAGTGTTGTGGGTTGAATGCAAAAGCTGTGTCCCATCCATCATTTTGCTGACACTGTCCCACATCCAAAACCCCATCTCCTGTGGGTGGCTGGCCCACCTCACAGCAGATTTCCTGATCACTTTTTGTTAATATTGCTAGTGCCCACATTACCAGAATAACCAAGGAGGTTTTGCTGTGTTAATGTTTTCCAAGTCTTGTCCCTCAGAAAAATCTCTAGGTGGTTTTGGGAGTAATAAGCTGATTAGCCCATTAAACCATGCCATCCTTCATCCCAAATATCCCTTTAATATTCTGATAAACATTCTGATGGGAGATGGGTATCCATGAAGCCCAGATATAATGCCAGCAAATGCACCTCCAATGGGGGTATAATGAGGTTTGGTGCTGGTATAGTGTGAGACATGGTTGAGCTTGAATCCTTAAGTGCCTAAGAACCTCAGGGGATGTTGGCAAGTCATTCAACTGTGCTTGTTTTTTTCTCACATAAATAGGTCACTTGCAGGAAGCATACTTGTAATATAATTCTTTTCCCTGTACTCCTGAGTTCATAATTAGCTGGGAAGGAACAGATGCAAGCTTAAAGGAGTTTGCCTCAAAATTTAGAGATGTGAAATTCTAAGGATGTCTCAAATTCATTTTTGGCACCAAATTAAATAATGTATAGCATAGCAATTATAGACATAAATTTTCTGCTCATTAGGGAAGTTAGGTCTTTCAGCTAAATAGATTTAATCAGTAACATCTAAACAAATAGTCAAAGCAACAAATATCCAAGTTATTAGTCAAATTCTATATGTAGATGACAACTGATGGCAAAAAAAATTATTCTGAAAAACAATTAAAAAAACTCTGCTTAATATTCAAGTGTTCTCTACTCATTTAAGGAAGCATTGTATTGGTGATACTTTTTATTCTCTTCTATTGGCCATGAATCTTGGCATTCATTTCAATTGTTAAAATTCCTTTAATTTTTTTAAGTTGAAGTATTTGAGTTTCCTTCTGTCCTGAAATATGATATGTTTTGGTAAATGTATATGTGCTTAAAAACAAACAAATAAACAAAAAACAAACAAAAAACCAACCCTGTGATCTATATCTGATTATCTCCATTGAGCTGTCAAATTCAGTTATTTCCAACATTTTCTTCAAGTTTGTAAACTCCTGGTTGGTTACTTTCATTTGATTTGTCAGGTTCCAACAGTTGAATGTTCAAGTCAACATCTATCAAAGCTTTATGGTAAATAGCATAAGGTAATGGAAAGAAGGATTAGCTCAACAAGTGTTGGGGTTCAAATTATGGCTCTCAGATTACTAGTTTTGTGTCCTTGGTTAAGTCATTTAAACCCTTTCAGCCTCATTTCCTTCATTTTAAAAATCACGAGGCTGAACTAGATTATATCAAATATCCCATATATATTATATACTTGGGTTTTGCATTTTTTTCAACTTTTCCTTTAAGTAAATAATCCCAATGCTATGTTTTTCATATGTACTTATTATTGTTACTGTTTCATTGGCTACAGAAGTTTTAAACATAATCTAGTTATCTTATTATAATTATTCATTATTATAAATTCTCTTATTTTAAAATTTGAGTGAAAAAATGATCATTTTATTTCAGTTTTAGATTTCAAATCTGGAAGGGTCATTATGTTTTATGTGAGTTTCCTCCATGTATTCATTTGTTGCTTTCCCCCCACCCTATGATATTTTCTATAGGTGAATTCAATTCATCTACATTAGAGTATAATTGTTATGTCCAGCTTTCTTTGCATAATATTCTATTCTATTATTACTTACTTATCAATATTAAATCATCAAAATTAAATTATCTCTACACAGGTTTTGTTTTAGGAAAGTGTAGAAAACTTTGACTTCTCTAAAAATGCACCCTTTCTCCCAAAGAATATATTCATTTTCTCTAAAAGACAATTTGGACATAAAGTTTGATTTCTTTTGGCATTCTGGTTTTTCACATTTCAGATTTTCCTTCATTTTTCATATCTAATTAGAAATTTTGCCTTAATTTCTATCTGTCTCTATAAGATTCTTAATTGTGTTTTCAAAATCTGTTGAGCATACTTTCAGTTAATTTATATATGAAGTTCTCTTGTATCTTGGGAATTTTCTTAAAGTAGCCTTTGCCCTCTGACTTCAAAATTAATGGTTAATTATTGTCTATTATCTCCTAAAATGAAGTGTGCATAGCCTTTTTTCCTTATAATTTTTATAAAAGGCCAGGGACTTGAGTTGTCTCATTGAAATTTATTCTCTAGTTTCACTATCATTATATACGTGAATTTCAAATCTCCCAGTTGTCCTAGCCCATTATTTATTTTTTTTTTGTTATTTTTTCTCTCACTTTTGAATTTTTGTCTTCCATTTGGTCAATTATATTCCTTAGAAAAGTCATTGATTTTCTAATATTCCACACTTTGTTTTGAACTGTCAAGTCTTATGTTTCTTCTATTTTAATTTATGTATTTCTTTTGTCAACTTTTACTGAATCTTTATAGGTGCTAGAAATTTTTATTTTCCTTCTTTTGCTTATTAGCAATTCTGAAGATTCTTGTAGCAAACCTTATTTCACTTTTGGAATGAGAGGCATTTCTTGATATTTTCTTTTTTTTCTGGAGAACTTGATTGACTTTCTTTTTTAATCCATGATTGTTCACTGTACTTGTTAATTTCCCTCTCTCTCTCTGTGTATTTGTTTCCTTATTTCTTTTGAATGATTTTTCCTGCAAGTTGGTTTTCATTGTGACCATTTCTTTAATTTCTCTTCTTTGTATGTATTATTTTCTTTTGCAGTATTTGTTTACTCTTTTGAAGTGCTGAAAGGGAGCTGGAGTTTAATCATAACTATTCACCAAGCCATCTTGCCAGGACTCCCTGGGTCCTGCAAATAATAGCATATATTTGACAGTTATAAAATAATTTACCAACACCATCTTATTTTTTTGCAATAATCCTGTATGATAAACATTATGGGTTTTACTATCTCAATTTGACAGAGGATGAGACAACCTCAGAGTGTTTAAATTACCACCTTATTTTCATACAGTGAATAAGTGTTTGAGACAGAGTTCACACGCAAATTTCTTTTGATACCAAGTTCAGCATTTTCCCCCTAATTCATCATGATTTAGAGTTAAAGGAGGCTTTAAAGACCATCCAGTCTAATCTTCTCATATTACAACTTAGGGAAACATTTCTATCACATGGGCGTTATCACATAGGTAATGAGAAGCAGAACTCTGACCACAAATCTAACATTCTTTCTACAATTCCACACCATACATGTTGGAGGGGAAGTGATCTTTTAGATTTTTTTTTCTCAAGAAAGAGTTGGAATTAATATTTTCTAGCATTTCCCCAAATTGTTTAAAATTCAGACTTGCCCACAATAACTGCACAACAATAAATATCTAGTTGATTGAGTCACTTAGTCATCATTTACAATGATGTTTATTCCTCTTGTTTATAAATTAAATATTTGTATTCATTCTAAGAGTTATGCTTGAATTTCAATACAGAGGCCCAGACAAAATGTGAAATGAATTCACAAAGAGCTTTCTATTATGATTATAGAGTAGGATTTAGTGAAACTGAAAAACCCTGACTAAGAGAGATGACTGAATTTTGATATATGTCATTTCTAAATAATGTGTATGAATGATTTCTCCCACAACTATATTTTAGGTAAATAAGATTATCCAATGGTATGTTTTTCTGATGAAGACACAGAAAGATATCATGATCATCTATCCAGAAAAAAAGGACTTTGATACTGATTTTATATTCATTATTTATATACTAGGCAGCAAAAATACAGATCTACAAGGTTCAGGAACAATGGCTTTTATTCACCTTGGCTGATATCTGGCTAATTGCTTTCTGGGAAATATATTAGATTGCTTTAAAAGGTAAATTCCAGATAAATAGTGGATTATACTGCTTCAGTTTTCTAAGTTTTATAATTTCTTCCTATGAAATTTCTATATGGCCCTCTCCAAGCATACTCACTGAAACTCACAGACAGTATATATGTGTGTGTGTGTGTGTGTGTGTGTGTGTGTGTTTGTGTGTGTGTAGTTATGTAAAAATCAATATGAAACTGATACAATTTATGTGTGCAAGTGTGTGTGTGTTATAAGAGGAAGGTACAAATCATTGTAGTATGCCAACCATTTGTAGGTAGAGATTAAAAAGAAGAGAAAGGGAGGGTATAAAGTAGGCATCGATTTCTCTAGACCTTAAGGGAGGAGAAAACAAATTAACCACATTTTGGATAACTGTAGCATAATGTGGGAACTGTATGCTTCACAGAGTTATTGCAAATCTTTTCTTTAACATTTTTTTTTGTATTTGGTCAATTTCAAACATTATTCCTTGGTTACAAAAATAATTTTCTATTTTCTATCCCTCTCCCTTCCCCCGACCCCTCCCATAGCCAACGTACAATTCTGCTGGGTATTACATGTGTCCTTGATCAGAACTTATTTCCATGTTGTTGGTGTTTGCACTAGGATGTTCATTTAGAGTCTACATCTCCAGGCATATCCCCCTTGATATATGTAGTCAAGCAGTTGTTTTTCTTCTATGTTCCTTTTCCCACAGTTTTTCCTCTGGATGAGGATAGTGTTCTTTCTCATAGATCCCTCTGGGTTGTTCAGGATCACTGCATTGCCACTAATGGAGAACTCCATTACATTCGATTGTGCCACAGTGTATCCATCTCTCTGTACATTGTTCTCCTGGTTCTGCTCCTTTCACTCTGCATCACTTCCTGGAGGTTGTTCCAGTTCCCATGGAATTCCTCCACTTTATTATTCCTTTGAGCATAATAGTATTCCATCACCAACATATACCACAATTTGTTCAGCCATTCCCCAATTGAAGGGCATCCCCTCATTTACCAGTTTTTTTTCCCCACGCCAAAGAGCGCAGCTATGAATATTCTTGTACAAGTCTTTTTCCTTATTATCTCTTTGGGGTACAAACCCAGCAGTGCTATGGCTGGGTCAAAAGGCAGACAGTCTTTTATTGCCCTTTGGGTATAGTTCCAAATTGCCCTCCAGAATGGTTGGATCAGTTCACAACTCCACCAGCAATGAATTAATGTCCCTACTTTGCCACATCCCCTCCAGCACTCATTACTTTCCCTTGATGTTATGTTGGCCCATTTGCTAGGTGTGAGGTGATACCTCAGAGTTGTTTTGATTTGCATCTCTCTAATTATAAGAGATTTAGAACACTTTTTCATGTGCTTATTAATGATTTTGATTTCTTTGAAAATTGCCTATCCATGACTCTTATCCATTTATCAATCTGAGAATGGCTTGATTTTTTTGTACAATTGATTTAGCTCTTTGTAAATTTGAGTAATTAGACATTTGTCAGAGGGTTTTGTTATGAAGATTGTTTCCCAGTTTGTTATTTCCCTTCTAATTTTGGTTAAATTGGTTTTGTTTGTATAAAACCTTTTTAATTTGATGTAATCAAAATTAATGATTTTACATTTTGTGACTCTAAGTATTGCTTGGTTTTAAAACTTTCCCTTCCCAAAGGTCTGTATACTATTCTGTGTTCACCTAATTTACTTATAGTTTCCTTCTTTATGTTCAAGTCATTCACCCATTCTGAATTTATCTTGGTGTAGGGTGTAAGGTGTTGATCCAAACCTAATCTCTCCCACACTGCCTTCCAATTGTCCCAGCAGTTTTTTTTTTTTATCAAAAATTTTTGTCCCCAAAACAGGGATCTTTGGGCTTGTCATAGACTGTCTTGCTGAGTTCACTTACCCCAAGTCTATTCCACTGATCCTCCTTTCTGTCTCTTAGCCAGGACCAAATTGTTTTGATACCACTACTTTATAGTATAGTATGAGATTTGGGACTGCAAGGCCACATACCTTTGCATTTTTTTCCCATTATTTCCCTGGATAGCCTTGATCTTTTGTTCTTCCAAATGACCTTTGTTATGGTTTTTTTCTAATTCAGTAAAAAAGTTTTTTGGAAGTTCAACGGGTATGGCACTAAATAAATAGATAAGTTTGGGTAGGATGGTCATTTTTATTATGTTAGCTCATCCTACCCATGAGCAGTTAATGTTTTTCCAATTGCTGAGATCTAGTTTTAGTTGTGTATAAAGTGTTTTGTAGTTGTGTTCATATAGTTCATGTGTTTGCCTTGGCAGATAGATTCCTAAGTATTTTATATTGTCTAGGGTGATTTTGAATGGGATTTCTCTTTCTTATTCCTGCTGCTGAGATGTATTGGTGATATATAGAAATGCTGATGACTTATGTGGGTTTATTTTGTATCCTGCTACTTTGCTATAGTTATTGATTATTTCCACTAGCTTTTTACTTGATTCTCTGGGATTCTTTAAGTAGACCATCATATCATGGGCAAAGAGTGATAGCTTGGTCTCTTCATTGCCACTTTTAATAATTCAATTTCTTTTCCTCCTCTAATAGTTACTGCTAGTGTTTCTAGAACAATGTTAAATAATAAGATGTGATAATGGGCATCCTTGTTTCACTCCTGATCTTATTGGGAATGCATCTAGTTTATCCCCATTCCAGATGATGTTTGCTGATGGTTTTAGATATATACTGTTTATTATTTTTAGGAAAGACCTTTCTATTCCTATACTTTCTAGTATTTTCAATAGGAATGAGTGTTGTATTTTATCAAAGGCTTTTTCTGCATCTATTGAGATAATCATGTGATTTTTGTTGATTTGCTTTTTGATACGGTAAATTACGTGGATGGTTTTCCTGATATTGAACCATCCTTGCATTCCTGGTCTAAATTCTACCTTATCATAGTGAATAACCATCCTGATCACTTGCTGGAGTCTTTTTGCTAGTATTCTATTTAAGATTTTTACATCTATATTCATTAAGGAGTTTGGTCTGTAGTTTTTCTTTCTTTGTTTTTGACCTGCCTGGCTTTGGAATCAGTACCATATTTGTGTCATAGATGGAATTTGGTAGAACTCCCTCTTTGCTTATTATGCCAAATAGTTTGTATAGTATTGAGATTAGCTGTTCTTTGAATGTTTGATAGAATTCACTTGTGAATCCATCAGTCTGTGGGGATTTTTTCTTAGGGAGTTCTTTGATGGCCTGTTCAATTTCTTTTTCTGATATGGGATTATATAAGAATTCTATTTCTTCTTCTGTTATTCTAGGCAATTTATATTTTTGTAAATATTCATTTATATCACCTAGATTGGCATGTTTATTGCCATATAATTGGGCAATATAATTTTTAATTATTGCCTCAATTTCCTCTTCATTGGAGGTGAGGTCTCCCTTTTCATCTATGATACTGTTAGTTTGTTTTTTTTTTCTTTCTTTTTTTTATTAGATTGAGCAGTACTTTGTCTATTTTGTTTGTTTTTTCAAAATACCAGCTTCCAGTTTTATTTTTTAGTTAAATAGTTCTGTCCATTTTGATTTTATTAATTTCTCCCTTCATTTTTAGGATCTCTAATTTAGTTTTCTTCTGGGGGGTTTTAATTTGTTCACTTTCAATTTTTTTGATTTGCATGTCCAATTCATTGACCTCTGCCCTCCCTAATTTGTTAATATATGAACTCAAGGATATAAAATTTCCAAAGTACTGCTTTGTCTACATATCATAGAGTTTGAAAGGATGTCTTATCATTGTCATTTTCTTCAATGAAATTATTAATTGTTTCTATGATTAGTTCTCTAACTAACCAATTTTGGAGAATCATATTATTTAATTTCCAACTAATTTTTTTTAATAAAACCCTTACCTTCCGTCTTGGAGTCAATACTGTGTATTGGCTCCAAGGCAGAAGAGTGGTAAGGGTAGGCAATGGGGGTCAAGTGACTTGCCCAGGGTCACAAAGCTAGGAAGTGGCTGGGCCGGATTTGAACCTAGGACCTCCCGTCTCTAGGCCTGGCTCTCAATCCACTGAGCTACCTAGCTGCCCCCTCCAACTAATTTTTTATTTGGCTCTCCATGTACCTTTACTGATAATTATTTTTATTGCCTTATGATCTGAAAAGGTTGTGTTTATTATTTCTGCTTTTCTGCATTTGTTTGCCATGTTTTTATGACCTAGTATATGGTCAGGTACATTTGTGAATGTACCATGTGCTGCTGAAAAAAAGGTATATTCCTTTTTGTCCCTATTTATTTTTCTCCATATATCTATTAACTCTAATTTTTCTAAGATTTCATTCACATCTTTTACCTCTTTCTTATTTGTCTTTTGATTTGATTTTTTTTTAATTTGATAGTGATAGGTTCAGGTCTCCCAATAGTATAGTTTTACTATCTATTTCTTCCTTCAATTCTACTATTTTCTCCTTTAGAAATTTGGATGCTATACTATTTGGCGTATACATGTTAATTTGAGATATTTCCTTATTGTCTATACTCCCTTTTATCAGGATGTATTTACCTTCCCTATCCCTTTTAATCAGGTCTATTTTTACTTTGGCTTTGTCAGATATTATGATTGCAACTCCTGTCTTCTTTCTATCAGTTGAGGCCCAGTAGGTCTTGCTCCAGCCTTTAATTCTGACCTTGTGAGTATCTACCCACCTCAGGTGTGTTTCTTGTAGACAACATATGGTAGGATTTTGGATTCTAATTCACTCTCCTATTCATTTACATTTTATGGGTAAATTCATCCCATTCATATCCAAAGTTATGATTGTCACTTTTGAATTCCCTAGCATTTTGATATCCTCTCCTAGTTCTGTCATTTCTTCTTTTGCTATATCCTTTTAAACCAGTGGCTTGCTTTTAATCAATCCTCCTAATCCCCTCCCTGCTTCCCTTTGTGGTCCCTCCCTTTTTGTTCCCTTCTTGTGTTTTTTTTAGTCTGTTAAGTTTCCTCCCCCCTCTCCTTCCCTCCCTTTCTGTATTCCCTACCCCCCACCCGTTAGTTTTCCCTTCTCACTTACCCTGTAGGATAAAATAGAATTCAAGATCCCAATGGATCTAGATGCTCTTCCCTCTCAGAATTGATTTCACTGAGAGTATGGTTTAAGTATTACCTAATAGCACACTCTTCCTCTTCTCCTTATAAGAGTATTCTTCCCCTCCCCTTCCCATGCATATCTTTGTGTGATAAAGATTATCCTATTTATTTTATTTCTTCAAGTATCTCTTGGTATCATCTTCGATTCCCCCCAACACTTTTTCTTTTTTTGCATATCATCTTATAGCCCTTAATGCCCCAATCTTTTCCTATGAGTGATTCTTCTAATTACTATAATAATGAATACAATTTTTGAGAGTTACAAATAACATTTTCCCCATATGTTAATATATATAATTTGATCTAATTGTAGTCCTTAAAGAAGAGAGTTTGAATTAAAAAAAAATATTTTTCCAATTTTCCCTCTCTTTCTTATTTACCTTTTAATGTTTCTCTTGATCTTTGTGTTTGGATCTCAAACTTTCCACTTAGTTTTGGTCTTTTCTTTACAAATACTTGGAAATCTTCTATTTTGTTGAATGTCCATACTTTTCCCTGGAAATATATAGTCAGTTTTGATGGATAAGTGATGGTTGATTAAAGACCCATTTCTCTTGTTTCATTCCTTGTGGTCCTTTAGTGTAGAAGCTGTCAGGTCTTGTGTGATCCTGATTGTTGCTCCTTGGTATCTGAATTGTCTCTTTTAGGCTTCTTGTAGAATTTTCTCCTTAGCTTGAAATCTTTTGAATTTTGCAATTACATTCCTGGGAGTTGTCTTTTGGGGATTTAGTGTAGAGGGTGTTCTTTGAACTCTTTCAATGTCTATTTTGCCCCCTTGTTCAAGAACATCAGGGCAGTTTTTTTGGATGATTTCTTGTAGTATGATGTCAAGATTTCAGTTTATTTCCGATTTTTCAGGTAGACCAATGATTCTCAAATTGTCTCATCATGATCTGTTTTTTTTATCTGTCATTTTGTCAGTGAGATATTTTATGTTTTCTTCTATTTTGTCAGTCTTTTGACTTTGTTCTATTAATTATTGCTGTTTTGCAAGATCATTGCTTTCCAGTTGCCCAAATCTGGTCCTTAAGGCCTGGTTTTCTGTTATAGTATTTTGGTTTTCTGTTTTAATCTTTTGAATTTCCTTTTCGGTTTGGCCTATCCTGCTTTTCATGGCTTCCAGCTATTTCTCCAATTGGGAGTTCTTGTCCCTCAAACTCTTATTTTCTCTTTGAACTCTTTCCCATTTTTCTTGCCAGAAGGCTTCCATCTTTTGGATAAGCTCCAATTTAAGTTCTTCAAGAACTTGTGGACAATTTCCATTTTTTAAAGGTTTTGGCATTGTTTGCATTTCCTCCTGTATTTCCTCTGTAGCCTGGGTTTTTCCTCCATAAAAATTTTCAAGGGTCAATGCCAGTTTTTTTTTTTTTGGTGGTAGATGGAGGTTGTGGCTCCTGGGCAAAATGTGCCATTACTGTGGGGGGTTTTCCTTCCCTTTTTAGTCAGAGATCTGAGTGAGATAGGCAGGCTCTCTGTGTATGGAGTCAAGGAGAAAGGTTTTTGCCTGAGGCAAGCTCTTGTTTCTCAGTGGCTTCTGCTGTTCACTGCTCTTCTCTGTGCCTCCTTTCTGAGGTCACCCATGGTCTGCGCTCCCTAGCCTGCTGGGTTTTCAGGTGTCGCTGCTCTCAGGGATAGATCCACGGTATTTTTAGTCAGCTCCCAAGGACATAGAGGTTCCTCTTGCTCACTCCAAAGGTGTCCCTCTCTCACTCAATGATTCTGATGCACACTGGCTCTGACTCTGGCTCCATAGGTGAGGTGGGGGAGGATAGATCAGCTCATGTTTGGGTGGGAGATTTTTTACTTCCTTATAGTGTGGAAATGCCCAAATCCCATGTACCTTTGATGCTGTGCCCTACTGTAGAGTCCCTTCATTCTTATGAAAATGGATTTTTGGGTCTTTTGCATTAGTCTCTATCGGTGATTCTGAGGAGAGGAAGCATCCCACGTCTAGATTGATGCCATGCTTACCCGGAAGTCATTATAGCAAATCTTAAAGCACTGTATAAATGTTAATTTATTGTTATTATAATTAGGAAGTAGTATTTGAACCAAGTTCTCATCACTCTAATTCAAGGGAAATTTTCATAATGCCATTTCAGGACTAAAATAATTAAACATTCTCTTGCTACTCATTAGGGACTCCTTAGTAATCCCAAATGATATATGATGTCATTGATGTGGAGTGATTACTATCCCACCAGTAATGCAGATTATAGCTTTTGTATGCCTACCTATCCTATGAGACTCTTAATCATGTTTTTGTCCTTTTCTTGATAGATACATCACAACCTAGACCAAGGACTATGAATACTCTTAAAGACATAATGCCTTATACGACTATATCCACCACACCAGCCTGGGTTCAATTTATTCACTACCAGGTTCTTGCTAGCCACTGTATGCTGTAAAATGTGTCAATCTACTTGCCATTAGCTCCATTCATCACTCATGATGGGTTTTACTTTCCAAATAAAAATACTTCTTCCTTGGCACCATTCTCCTATGTGTTGTCTCCCACATTAAAAATGTAAGCTACTTGAAGACAATGACTATCTTCAATTTTGTTTGTATCCCCAGAACTTAGCACAATGGAACTCTTTTCCCATTCATTTATTCATCCACTCTTCTGGAGGCACTCCCCAAGTTCTCTTGGCATTTGAACATATTAGAGGTGTTATCTTTATGAGGATACCAATGGATCACTTCAGCTACTCATGGTTACCATGCCCCACTTGTTTGCCCTCTGTACTATCAGCTTCAATGATTCTTCCTGAAATATTGATCTTTCTCATAGTAATATTCTTCCAGTAATATTATTTCTTGAAAATCATAGTACACTGAACTCTAAGAGACTACCTTATATTTTATTATGTTTTCCCATGGTACCTCCTCCCTGTGTCAATATCATTTTTTTTGTATTTAGCACCTTTTAGGTAGACCTGGTAACCTCTATTTACTTCACATTAACCATGTATACATAACTCCAGGGTTTTATCATTAGAGAAATCTTGGTGAAGAGTTTGAAGAAACCAGTCATGCCTAAAATATAAGCACATCTGACCTTTGCGAATTGCAAAACTATTCCATGCTAATCAAACCATTCTTTAGAAGATCTGATTTAGCTATTTCCTGATCAATAACAATAGAGATACTTGGAATAACAGAATCAGGTCTTAGAAGCTACATTTCTCCTCCCTTCTTAGTTTAATAAGATTAGGAAGGTCTGCATTAATCTCAAGATTTAATTATCTGAGAAAATGGCCTTCAACAGACATGTGCAAAAAAAAGAACAGACCTCTGGGCTGTCCTAAGTCAAGCTTGAGCCACCATTGAAACATGTGAGATGCAGGAAGTAAGGTAGAGAACAACCTCTGGAGTTCTTGTGACTTCCTGTGGAGAGGGCTAGAGTTCAGTTCAATCCTGGAGCTTGAGCTTGGAGGAGCCCCATAGACAGCTTTCCTTCAGACTGGTCATGTGAGTGATAAGGACTGACCCCTTTCTCTGCCTTGGCTTTCCAAGGCCTTAATGCCCACTTTGTCTCAGCCTGAGCCAGAGTGGATCTGAATTAAACTCCTTTCCTTCTCCCCCCCCCTTTCTCCCTCTAATATTTTCTTCCTCCTGTTGTAATTAAATCACCATAAAAACTTGGCAGCTGACTTGGGTATTTTATTATTTGGGATTTCCCTTGGTGACCATTTAAATTTAGATTTTTTCAGTCTCAACCATAATATTCACCATTTATACCTTGTCAGGAAGAAGATCCAGAAAACTCAATTTCCAGGTTTGAGCTTTTGTGCATTTGTGGGTGGGGTTAATTGAAGAGGCATTTAAAAATAGCAAAGATAAATGCTCTTGCTCTTAAAATTCTACTGAGTTTAACTGGAGGTGATCCTTGCAAATCAAGAGAAAAATAATAGTGGATGTTTTTCCCAGAGCAGTAAAGGCAATGTTCCATAAGAGAGTATCATAACAAAAAAAAAGGAAGAAAGGTAGAAAAGAAAAAAGGAAGGGAAAATACAGTCTAGCTCTTTCTTATCCAATATGCCAAGTTTCTGATGTTGGCATACTAGAATGATTGGCAAAAATGGTACACATATTAGAGATTTCTGGAAAAGTGATTTTCCCCTCAAGAAGATACAAAAGGTTGGTACAGTGTAAAGAGCATTGGACTGTAGGATAGAGGTTTTGGGCTGGAATCCTAACTTTATTACTTATTAGCTGTATGACATTAGAATTCTATTATTTAGAATTGGTGAATAAAATAAAAATCTCATTAAGTATGGCCTCCTTATTTTATAGCTAAGGAACATGAATCTGTCAGATTAAATGAGAACAGTTATGAGTTAGTCTATAGGTCACTTTGCAAAGTTAAAAAACTATATAGATATATTGGCATTATTATTGAGTCAGATTTATTCAGAATCACATCATCATAGCTTGATCTTTCTGGCATTAAGCTTTTTTTTCGTCATCATCCCTTTTCAAGGATATGAGGCAGTCATTGAAAGGGAATCCAAGATGACAACCTTGTAAATAATTCAGCAAGGCTGGTTTGAAGATGTAAGTGTGTTGAATTATAAAAGGTAAGTGACCTGTCTTCATTATGAAGAATAAAGCATGGTCATTGGCCTTATTGACTCTTTGTCCTTGGTTGAAAAAATAAAAATAAATATGGAAGGCTTTGCAGAGCTCCTAATGTTGAGAAATTGTTTAGTATGTTCAATCATTTCTAGTTCTGATAAAAAAGAAAAACGGTCCATGACAGGTTTATTTTAGAAGATTTTAGAGGAAGGGGGAGTTGGGAATGGGACATAGTTGCTAGTTAGAGATGAGAGAGAGAGAGAGAGAGAGAGAGAGAGAGAGAGAGAGAGAGAGAGAGAGAGAGAGAGAGAGAGAGAGAGAGAGGAGGGGGAAATGAAGAAGGAGGAAGAGGAAGCAAAGGAGGAGGAGGAGGAGAAGGAGAAGGGGAGGAGGAGGAGAAGGAGAAGAAGAAGAAGAAGAAGAAGAAGAAGAAGAAGAAGAAGAAGAAGAAGAAGAAGAAGAAGAAGAAGAAGAAGAAGAAGAAGAAGAAGAAGAAGAAGAAGAGGAAGAAGAGGAAGAAGAGGAAGAAGAGGAAGAAGAAGAAGAGGAAGAAGAGGAAGAAGAGGAAGAAGAAGAAGTAGAAAGAAGAAGAAGAAGAAGAAGAAGAAGAGGAAGAAGAGGAAGAAGAGGAAGAAGAGGAAGAGGAAGAAGAAGAAGAAGTAGAAAGAAGAAGAAGAAGAAGAAGGAGGAGGAGGAGGAGGAGGAGGAGGAGGAGGAGGAGGAGGAGGAGGAGGAGGAAAGAAGAAGAAGCAATACACCTATACATTCAATGAGTGATATGATCCATAGGTAATGAAGTTCAAAGAACGGAGAATTTTTTGGGATATGGTGTGATGAAAAGACCTTTACAGAAAATAAATAAAGGAATTTTTAAAAAAGCATTTATTGCTTACTCTGTGCAAAGCACTATGCTAAGAACTTGGGACAGAGAAAATGCAGTCAAGATGGCAAAGTAATAATGAGCAATAAATGGAGTTTCTTTATGCAAACATTTCATAACAGTCCTAGAAAATGCACCAGATTAAATCTTAATGTGGAAATTGAGAAAAATTCACATACTCTTTATCCATTCTAACTCATTATAAGGAGACTGACTAGTAGATCTGCAGTTGCTAGACTAGAAGTACACTTGTGTGGGTTACTTTGACACTCAGGAAGAGATTGTGCACCAAGGCAAGAGGGAATCTTAGACCCATAACAGGGTACTCTCATACCCACACTTAGGTATTTTGATGGGGACAGTTATTAATTGTAGTTTTGTTATCCGCTACTCAGGCCAGCATTACAGGTCCAGGATGAAGTAAAAGAGTGTGAGAGTGCACACACACACACACACACACACACACACACACACACAAACATACAACTACTTTCCACATAAGGAGTTTTTAGGTGGTGTATATAGCAATGAGGGAGTTCAGAAAGCAACTGGATCAATGCTATGGTTCAAACTTCACACAGAGCAGTCTCACTTTCAACATCTAGCCCAATTTGCAAAGGAATAGACAGGGTAGAAATTACAGACCACAGGACAAGGTCTATAATTGTATTGCAATGAGGCAACAGAGCTTTCCACATGGCTGAGAAGGGGTGGCTCACTTCTTACTAGTAGTGAGACCCTGGTCGTCACTTAATCCTGTTTGTCTCTATTTCCTCACTTATAAAATAAATTGGAGAAGGAAATGGCCAACCACTCCAGTATCTTTGCCAGGAAAACCCACACTAGGGTCACAAAGAGTCAGACACAACTGAATCAACTGAGCAACAACATCAAAACACATAGGTACTATAAATACATATATGCACATATATAGATAATATAAACATACATGTGTATATATACATAGATACAATACATGCATATGTACATATCTTGCACTGAGAAATTTTGCTTTGCTTGACTGTATATATTTGTAAGGGATGTTTTGTTTTTCTTTCTCAATGGGAGAGGGGGAAGCAGGAAGGAGAGAAGGCTGATTGCTGAAAATAAAAAATGAACTCTGGGGATACAAATAGAAAAGCAAATTAGTCCCTGTTATTAAAGAGTTCACATGATAATAGGGAAAGATCACACATACAAGGTGCTCTCAACATAAATCATCTTGAATGACCATATGATTCTTAGGGTGTAATGACAAAGCAGATAGGAATACAGTTTCTTTAGCATTATAACCATTAATAAAATCATATCTATTTCTGACATTAAGCAATTCGACAGTGTCAAGGAATTTTGTGGTGAGAACTTTCTTTTCTGGGTCTTCAATAGCTGTGACTGTTGAAAAGGTGAGATGCTGTAGCTTATACAAAGATAGGTGGTTGCTAGGTTACATCTCCACATGGGTTAGTTACCTCCCAGTGGTGTTGCTTTCAAATAGAAACAAATAGCTTTGGTAGCATATTGAATTCAAAAATCACCAATTAACATTTTCTATGTCATGTTGTACTTTTATTTATTTTATTAAGTCTTTTTCAGTTATATTTTAATCTAGTAAGGGCACTTGGGAGTGTTCAAGCAGCTTTGGACTATAGGTAGAGGTTTAATACATCTTCCCTAGATGATAGTAGCAAAGGCTAGGCTACAAGTAGAATTAGTGGTCTGGAGAGCACCACAGTTCCTAAAGTTCCTGGGCTATAATTGTAGAAGAGGAAGTTGTTTAGGACTGGGGCAGAAACTGGAGGTTCTTGAAAGCCATATTTTTAGAAGAATGTGAAGTCCTCAACTTGTTAAAAAAAAAAGAAGGTATGACATCGCCCTTCCCCCAAAATTTCTTGGTTGAGAGAGCTGAATTATGGAACTGATTTTGACAGGTACTCATTGTCCTCCTGAGTTTCTTTGGCAGATTCACATCTCTGTCCCCTTCCCTATTCCTTCCTCCCTACCACTATGTAGGGTTATAAAGATGTCTCTGGAGTGGGGTGGTGGTGATGATTATGGAATAACATAGGAGGATAACAGAGGATTCCAGAATCCAAACCTGGATTTGCCCCTTGATGAATCTACAGCTATCAAACTGAAGAATTTCATCTCTGTCAGATACAGGTGTTTTTCTCAGCATTCTGTCCCTACCCCTTCCTCTTTAACAACAATACTGAAAGAGTTTTTTAATAGGGATGTTTAAAATAACCACCTGATTCATCACTGAGATGGCTTGTGGCTAGTGCCATCGTCATCAACAGATCTGAGTAATGTTTGCAGTTCAAATGGGTGCCTCAAAGCAGTTATCTGAATAGCAGCTTTAGGGTGTGAAAAGCCTTGAGATATTGCAGGCAGCTTCATTTTTCTTCATGTGCAGTGACTTCATTTTTTCTTTGTAAAACTAAGAGAAAGGTAGCATGGAATAGTAGGTTAAGAATCAAAGGTCTGGGAATGTTCACAATAACTTTGCCATTAACTAGAAGTGTAACTTCACACAACTCACTTCCCCATTCTGTATTTCAGTTTCCTCACCAATAAAATGAATGAATTGGAATAGTATATTGCAAAATTCTTTTCTGAGTTTAAAAGTCATAGTGAGATATGTTTCTAGAGTAGTTTATGAAATGAGCAATTTGTTTTGATTTTTAGATAATTTTCCAGATGTTTTTAAAATTCTTCTAAAGCAACCCAAAACTATCATACTAACATAGAAGGGTTGTACTCACTTGATGAGATTGGCTATTCTGCATTGAATTCTTAAGTTGAAGAGGCCTCTGATAGAGCATCTGGTCCAACCTAGCGGCCTTTGGGCAGGTGAATGTCTAAGCCATTCCAAATGGAGAACCATCTGTCAATTTCTTAGTCTATGGAGAAATAAAAGCACAAGGAGTTGGTATGAAACATAGAGGAAAAATATATGCTGGCAAATACTCCCACTTAATGATCATTTATACTATTTGAACAGATTTTTTCATCTTTCTACTTTTTAATTAATTAAGAATATTTTTCCATGGTTACATGATTCATGTTCTTTCTGTCCCCTCTTTTCTCCCCCCCCTTCCCCCCCCATCCTGGACCTGATAAGCAATTCCAAGAGGTTATACATGAATCATTGATATTTAAATAGATATTGACTAAAGCTAAATGCTATGGAAGACTCCAAGAAAGGCAAGTGTAGTTAGTATAGGAGGTAGAGCATTGGATCATGTTAGGAGATCTGCATTCAAATCCCTTGGATACTTCATTCTCCTGCAACTGAGTTTTCTGACACTAAAAATAGAGGTTAAGTGAAATTGTCCCTTTCACTTCTAGTAGTCTAGTCCTTTTGACAAAAAAAAAAGCATATTCTTGGGCGGGAGGTAGGGGTAGGGGATTAAAAACAATCATTCCTTGCTATATCTTGTTTTTTTTTTTTAATAAAAATTATCTAATTCTGTATCAGTGGAGTTACATGGCACACCATTGGCTGAAAGGCAACCAAAGGCGAATGTGTTCTGTATCCTGGCCTCTGATTGGCTCAGTGACTGTAGGTTAATACAAGTGTGGAAATCATTTATAGAGTGGGAAGGGTTTATAAAGCCTTAAAATGTATGTAAATAAAATAAATATAATGCTGATACTTCTTGGCAGGTGTCTCAAGAACATAACTCTGGCAATAGGTGAGGGATCACTGTATACACAAAGAAAAACTAAATAATAATACAGCAACTAACCAAGAAAAAATTCTTTAATATAAAAGATATTCCAAAGAAGTCTTATCAAATCAACATGCATTTTTTAGGCATTAACTATGTATTAGCTACCCGGCTAAGCACTAACAAAAGACAACTAAATACAGAAAAAAACAAAATACTGAAAGAAAAAGGCAGACTATCTTCTCAAATTGCTCACAGTCTAATGTTGGGGAGTGGACAATATGTAAATGTACAAATAATATACAAACAGCATTAATTTGAGGGAATCCCAAAGGGAAGATACTAGCATTTTAGAGAGCTAAAATGTTTTCTGAAGAAGATGGGATTTTAAACTGAGACCTGAAGGAAACCAGGAAATAGAGATGTAGAAGAGAAATCCAATCACAGAGGAAATCCAATAAATATTCATAGTGTTGGAAGATGAAGTGTTTTAGGGAAAAAGATGGCCAGTGTCATGGAATCATACATAATGTAGAGGGAAGGAAGTAAAAGATGCCTGGAAAGGTCATAGGGGACAGATTATGAAGGGCTGTATTATAAGATCTTACAGAGGATCTTATATTTGATCCTGGAGGTAATAGAGAATTACTGTCATTTTTTTTTTAGTAAGGGGAAGGAGATAACATTGTTATGATTAGAAGGCCAGTTTGAAAATAGCATGGAGGTTGAACTGGAATGGAAAAAGTTTTGAGAGATGGAGACTAGCAAAAATTCTCCTGCAATAGTTCAGGCATGAGAAGAAGACTTGTACCAGGTTGATGGCAGTGTCAGAGGAGAGAAGTGGGCATGTAGAAGAGATATCATGAAAGTTGAATCACTAGAATTTGACAATTGATTGGATATAGGGTAAGGTGAAAGAAAGGTAGTGTGCTATTAAATGCAAGTTTCCTCAAGATTTATGGTATTTATGATTCCAGGAATGATGCTATACTCCTGTTATAGACTGTGATACCCTTCCACCCTGTCCCTTTGCTGTCAACTAATCCACTAATAGACAGGCATGAATTAAATGCTTACTATATGTCAGGCATTACTTAAAGTAGATGGTTCTCCACCAATTGCCATGTTTTTCTAAATACCATCACCTCACTGAACCTTCATGTAAAGAATCTCCCTCCCCTGTGTTAAGTGGATTTTTTAATGGCAGATAAAAGAGACCTGCACTTGATTAATCTCTCTTTAGAATGCTCCCTTTTGTTCCTGACTCTCAAAGGGGGGTTCTGTTTTGTATTATTTTTATTATTGTACAAGATATTTTTATTTTTTATGTTCTTATTCTTATTTTATTTATTTTTTATTTAATTGATTAATTAAGAGTATTTTTCCAGGATTACAAAAATTATGTTCCTTCCCTCTCCTCCCCCCAACCTGCTCCCATAGTAGACTCACAATTTCACTGGGTTTTACATGGATCATAATTCAAGATCTATTTCCATATTATTGATATTTGTGCTAGGATGATCATTTAGGGTTTATAACCCCAATCATATCACCATTGACCCATGTGATCAAGCAGTTCTTTTTTTCTTCTTCTGGGTTTCTACTCCCACAGATCTTCCTCTGAATGAGGATAGCATTTTTCCCTCATAAGTCCCTCAGAATTGTCCTGGATCATTGCATTGCTGTTAGTAGAGAAGTCCATTACATTCTATTGTACCATAATATATCAGTCTCTGTGTACAGTGTTCTCCTGGTTCTGCTCCTTTCACTCTGCATCAATTCCTGGAGGTTATTCCAATTCACATGGAATTCCTCAAGTTCATTGCTTCTTTGAGCACAATAGTATTTCATCACCAACAGATGCCACAATTTGTTCAGCCATTCCCCAATCAGAGAGCATCCCCCCATTTTCCAATTTTTTGCCACCATAAAGAGCACAGCTATGAATATTCTTGTACAAGTTTTTTTCCCTTTATTATCTCTTTGGGGTACACACCCAGCAGTGCTATGGCTGGAAAAAAGGATAGGCAATCTTTTAGCACCCTTTGGGCATAGTTCCAAATTGCCTTCCAGAATGGTTGGATCAATTCACACTCCAACAGCAATGAATTAATGCCCCACTTCTGCCACATCCCTTCCAACATTTATTACTTTCCTATGTTGTCGTTAGTCAATCTGCTAGGTGTAAGATGGTACCTCAGAGTTGTTTTGATTTGATTTTCTCTGATTATAAGAGATTTAGAACATTTTTTTCATGTGTTTATTGATAGTTTTGATTTCTTTATCTCAAAATTGCCTATTCATGTCCCTTACCCATTTATCAATTGGGGAATGGTTTGATTTTTTTGTACAATTCATTTAGCTATTCAAAAATTTTAGTAATTAGATCTTTGTCAGAGTTTTTTTGTTATGAAGATTTTCCCCCAAATTGTTGCTTCCCTTCTAATTTTACTTACATTTGTTTTATTTATACAAAAAAACTTCTTAATTCAATGTAATCAAAAGTATTTATTTTACATTTTGTAATTTTTTCTTACTCTTGTTTGATCTTAAAATCTTTCCTTTCCCAAATATCTGACAAGTATATTATTCTGTGTTCACCTAATTTACTTATAGTTTCCTTCTTTATATACAAGTCATTCACCCATTCTGAGTTTATCTTGGTATAAAGTGTTAGATATTGAACTAAATGTAATCTCTATAATACTGTTTTCTAATTTTCCCAGCAGTTTTTGTCAAATAGTGGATTTTTGTCCCAAAAGCTGGGATCTTTGGGTTTATCATAGATTGTCTTGATAAGGTCACTTACTCCAGGTCTATTCCACTGATTCTCCCTTTTGTCTCTTATCCAGTACCATATTTATTTGATGACCACTGCTTTATAGTATAGTTTGAGGTCTGGTACTGTTGGGTTACCTTCCTTCACATTTTTTTCAATATTTCTCTTGTTATTCTTGATTTTTTGTTCTTCCAAATGAACTTTTTATAGTTTTTTTTCTAATTTAGTAAAAAAAAAAGTCCCTTGGTAGTTTAATGGATATGGCACAAAATAAGCAAATTAGTTAGGGTAGGATTGTAATTTTTATTATGTTAGCTTGTCCTACCCATGAGCAATTAAAGTTTTTTCAATTATTTAGACTTAGTTTTAATTATATGGATAGTGTTTTGTAGTTGTGTTCAAATAGTTCCTGTGTTTGTCTTGGCAGATAGATTCCTAAGTATTTTATATTGTCTAGGGTGATTTTAAATGGAATTTCTTTTTCTAACTCTTGCTGCCGGGTTGTGTTAGAAATATATAGAAATGCTGATGATTTATGTGGGTCTATTTTGTAACCTGCAACTTGCAAAAAATTGTTGATTATTTTGACTAGCTTTTTGGTAGATTCTCTAGGATTCTTTAAGTAGATCATCATTTCATCTGCAAAGAGTGATAGCTTGGTCTCTTCATTGCCAATTTTAATGTGTTTAATTTCCTTTTCTTCTCTAATTGCTACTGCTAGTATTTCTAGTGCAATATAAAATAATAGAGATAATAATGGGCATCCTTGTTTCACTCCTGATATTATTGGGAAAGCTTCTAATTTATCCCCATTGCATATGAGACTTGCTGATGGTTTTAGATATATACTGTTAGTATTCTTATGAAAAGCCTTTCAATTCCAATACTTTATAGTGTTTTCAATAGGAATGAGTGTTGTATTAGGCAAAGGCTTTTTCTGCATCTATTGAGATACTCATGTGATTTTTGTTGGTTTTCTTGTTGATGTGGTCAATTATGTGGATGTTTTTCCTAATATTGATCCATCCTTGCTTTTCTGATATAAATACCACCTGATCATAATGAATAACTCTTGTGATCACTTGCTGGAGTCTTTTTGCTAGTATTCTATTTAAATTTTTGTACCTATGTACATTAAGAAGATCGGTCTATAGTTTTCTCTATCTGTTTTTGATCTTCCTGGATTTGGAATCCATACCATATTTGTGTCATAAAAGGAATTTGGTAGAATTCCTTTGCAAATTATGTTAAATAGTTTGTATAGTATTGGGATTAGTTGTTCTTTGAATGTTTGATAGTATTCACTTGTGAATCCATCTGGACATAGGGATTTTTTTTAGGGAGTTCTTTCATGGCTTGTTCAATTTCTTTTTCTGATATGGAGTGATTTAAGTTTTCTATTTCTTCTTCTCTTAATGTAGGCAATTTATATTTTTATAAATATGCATCCATATCACCTATATTGCCATACTTATTGCAATAAAATTGGAAAAATTTGGATATCAAACTTTCCACTTATTTCTGGTCTTTTATTTACAAATATTTGAAAATCATCTCTTTTGTGGAATGCCCATACTCTCCCCTTGAAGTATATAGTCAGTTTTTATGGGGAGGTGATCCTTGGTTGAAGACCCAATCCTCTATCCTATCTGAATATCATATTCTAAGCCTTGTGCTCCTTTAGTGTGGAAGTTTCCAGATCTCATGTGAACCTGATTGTTGTTCCTTAATATCTGAATTGTCTTTTTGGCTTTGGGTAAATTTTTTTCCTTAGCTTAGGAGCTATTAAATTTGGCAATTACATTCCTGGGGGTTGTCTTTTGAGGATTTAGTGTAGATTGTGTTCTTTGAATTCTTTCAATATCTATTTTTTTCCCTCTTGTTCAAGAACATCAGTGAAATTCAAGGTTTCTGTTTATTTCTAGGTTTTTAGGTAGACCAATGATTCTCAAATTGTCTCTTCTTGACCTGTTTTCTTGGCCAGTCATCTTCTCAGTGAGCTATTTCATGTTTCCTTCTTTTTTATCAATCTTTTGATTTTGCTTTATTAATTCTTGCTGTTTTGTGAGATCATTGACTTCTAATTGCTCAATTCTGGTCTTTAAAAAATGGTTTTCCTCTATAATGTTTTGATTTTCTGCTATAATTTTTTGATTTTTCTTTTTTATTTGGTCTATCCTGCTTATCTTGGCTTTCAGCTGTTTTGTCTCTAATTTATTTATCATTTCATTTAATTTCTGGGCTTATTTCTCCAATTTAGAGTTCTGGACTTTTAAACTGTTATTTTGTTTTTGAACCATTTACCACTTTTCTTCCATCTTTTTGATAAGCTCCAATTTAAATTCTTCAAGAGCTTGTGGCCAATTTCCATTGGGGGGGGATTTGGATATATTTATTTCTTTGTCTTCTTCTGCTATTTCCTTTGTAGTCCAGATTTTTCCTATATAAAAATTATCCAGGATCAAAGTCTTCTTCTCTTTCTTCTTGGTATTGGGAAGTTGTTTTTCCTGGGCATTTTTTGCCATCATTATGCTGGCTTTTCCTTCCCTTTCCAGTCAGAAGTTTGAGTGAGGAAGGCAGACTCTCTGTGTATATGGAGCTAAGGAGAGAAGTTTTTTGCCTGAGGCTACCTCTTTAATCTCTGGAGTTTCTACTGTTTGCAGCCCTTCTCTGTGCTATCTCCATGCCCAAAGTCTGTGCTCTTCTGCCTGTTGGGGTCTAAAGAATAGCTGCTCTCAGGGGTAGGTCTTTGGCAGTCTTAGTCAGCTTCCAAGGACCTAGAGATGCCCCTCACTTGTTCACTGATTCTAGCACATGCTGGCTCTGTGTCTAGTGCACTGGCTCTGTAGGTGTGGTTGGGGAGGGTAGATCAGCTTGTTTTGGTGGAAGCTATTTCACCCCCCCCCTTATACTGTGGAAATGCCTAAATCCCACATTCCTTCAATGCCATGCCCTACTGTGAAGTCCCTTCATTCATAAGACTTTGGGTTTTTTTGTCCTTCTGAGGTAGTCTATAGCAGTAGGCAATGAGGAGAGGTAGTTTCCTGTTTCTAAACTGTAGATATGTTTACCCAGAAATCCTACAAGGTATTTTTAATCTTCAATTATTAAAGTATTTTTAATTGAATTATTATGAGTTAATCAACAAAGATTTGTTAAGTACCTTCTAGTTGTCAGATGCTATTCTAAGGGCTGAGGACAGAAATAACAGTAAAAGATAGTCTTTGCCCTCAAGGAACTCATAATCTAATGGGGATATAACATGCAAATGAGCTGTATGCAAGAAAAAAAATTAACAACAGAAGGTAAGAACTAAAATTAAGGACAATGTACAAAGATTTCCAAAATAAGGTTCATAAGTTCCCATTCCATTTTAAATAAACAAAAAAAAATCCTTCAGCATATCATGGCTAAGTCAGCCATTCAACAAGCATATATTAAGTATTTACTATAGGTAGAGAAAGGCAAAAATAAAAACAAAAAAAAACCCCTACTTTTCTCCCTCATGAAACACTTTTTGTCAAAGGAGATAGCATGTAAGAAACTATGTATATACAAGATATATGCAGGGTAAATGGGAAGTAAAATATACAACAACAATGAACACCTTTGAACACCATCATCTCCCAAATTATCTTCACATACAAACACATAATCATAGTACATATGAATACACAAACACACTTAAGCATACAAAACAGAATATAGAAAATGACTCATGCCAGAACCAGCAGGCAGTGGAAAAAAATTCCTTTCGTGGGTGCCATTCAGGCACAAGAATATATAGTTTCTTCCAACTTATATTTCCCCAAGTTTAATTATTCCTCTTCCTTTTCCCATATGGCAAAATAACTCAGAGTTGCTAAAGAATCTGGCACTTTATCTCCTTCTGAACCCCATATTCCCTAGACTTCAATATAATACCCCTATCTCTATATCACCATCTTTAGTTGAGGTGCTCCTCCCATGTGAAAAAAAAATATGGGGCTAGTAGAGAGTCAACCCTTCACTACTGGACAGACACAATCTATGTGTCTCACAGTAGCTAATGAGCATTTATGAAGATCTTAGTTTGCATCAAGCAGTATGCTAATCTCCAAGGATACAAAGAAAGAACAAAATTTCTAAACAAAATCAAACAAATAACCTAAACTAAAACAAACAAAATGAATATCAATGATAATAAAAAAGCTTTCTCTGACATCAAGGAGCTTACATTTTAGTAGGGAAAAGAACACATAAATCACTAAGTACATCACTTATACAAAAATATTGATAACAGCTTTCTTGTGGTGGTAAAGCAGTAGAAACTGAGCAGATGACCATTATTCAGGTAATAGCTCAACAAGTTGTGATATGTGATTATAATACTATTTTGCTATAAGAAATTATGAGCAATTTACAAAGAGCTAAATCAATTGTACAAAAAATCAAGCCATTCTCCAATTGAAAAATGGGCAAGGGACATGAATAGGCAGTTTTCAGACAAAGAAATTAAAACTATTAATAAGCATATGAAAAAGTGTTCTAAATCTCTTATAATCAGAGAGATATAAATCAAAACAACTCTGAGGTATCACCTCACACCTAGCAGATTGGCTAACATGACAGCAGAGGAAAGTAGTGAATGCTGGAGGGGATGTGGCAAAGTAGGGACACTAATTCATTGCTGGTGGAGTTGTGAATTGATCCAACCATTCTGGAGGGCAATTTGGAACTATGCCCAAAGGGCGATAAAATTCTGTCTGCCCTTTGATCCAGCCATAGCACTGCTGGGTTTGTACCCCAATGAGATAATAAGGAAAAAGACTTATACAAGAATCTTCATAGCTGCGCTCTTTGTGGTGGCCAAAAATTGGAAAATGAGGGGATGCCCTTTAATTGGAGAATGGCTGAACAAATTGTGGTATACATTGGTGATGGAATACTATTGTGCTCAAAGGAATAATAAAGTGGAGGAATTCCATGGGAACTGGAACAACCTCCAGGAAGTGATGCAGAGTGACAGGAGCAGAACCAGGAAAACATTGTACACAGAGACTGATATACTGTGGTACAATCAAACGTAATGGACTTCTCCATTAGTGGCAATGCAATGTTCCTGAACAATCTTCAGGGATCTAGGAGAAAAACACTTTCCACAAGCAGAGGACAAACTGTGGGAGTAAAAACACCGAGGAAAAGCAACTGCTTGACTACAGAGGTTGAGGGGACATGATTGAGGAGAGACGCTAAATGAACACTCTAATGCAAATACCAACAACATGGAAATGGGTTCGAATCAAGAACACATGTGATACCCAGTGGAATCGCGTATCAGCTATGGGAGAGGTGGGGGGAAGGGGAAGGAAAAGAAAATGTTCTTTGTCTCCAATGAATAATGTTTGGAAATAATCACATTTTTAAAATGGTGTTACATTTGAAAAAAAAAAAGAAATTATGAGCAAAATGATTTTTAAAAAAACCTGGAAAGATTTACATGAACTGATGAAAAGTGAAGTAAGTTAAATTAGAACACTGAACACTGTAACAGCACTATTGTACAATTTTAATTTGTGAATGAGCTATTCTTAGCAGTAAATAATCCAAGACAACTCCAAGGAACTCATAATAAAAAAATGCTATCCTCCTCAAGGGAAAGAACTGATGGAGTGTGAATGCAGATCAAAACTTACAATTTTTCACTTTCTTTTTTTTTAATCACTCTTCTTCCACAACATGACCGATGTGGAAATATGTTTTCTAGGATTACACCAATACACTTAATGTTTTACAGAGAGGAGAATGGAGGGAGAAAATGTGGAAATCAAAACTTTAGAAAGAAATTATTTTTACATGTAATTGGGAAAAATAAAATATTATATATGGGATATAAATTAAAAAAAAACTAGGTACATACAGAATATAAACAAAGTAAATGAAGAGAATTTGAAAAAGGAAAGCATTAATATAGCACTAATGCACAAGGAGATCTAGGTTTGCATTTTCATTTCAGTAATCCACCTCTCATTGATCCTCAGTTTTAGTTCCTATAACTCCAGAATTGACATAGACCCTCCTTTTCTTAGTTCAAAAGCTCCTCCACTTTTTCCTTAGTTATTCCTCTGCCAATGCATCCAGCCCCCTGCCCACAGGTCTGTGTAGTGTTCACTTCTGGGTCTCACTAATTACTTGCTAAAAGTTTCTTCATTGTTCATAGGCTATGGTGTGAATCTTGTTGTTGTTTTTTAATTTTTTGGAGTTTGTATAGATGTTCTATATGTGTACCAGAATGAAATAAACTTGTAAGATGTTGGTTATGTAGGTGTTTTTTGGGAATATATTCTTCTTGCACCCATTTATTTAGACTTAGAGACTCTGATATTATATTGTTGTTGTTGTTGCTGTTCAATTTTTCAGTGTACCTAATACTTCAGGACTGCATTTGGAGTTACTTCAACAAAGATAGTAGAGTGATTTGTCATTTCCTTTTTCAGCAAATTTTAAAGATGAGGCAGCCGAAGCAAGGAGGTGTAAATGACTGGCTTAGGGTCACCGAACTGCTATATGAGGTAAGATTTGAACTCAAGTCTTCCTGATGTCACGACCAGGACTACTCAACTCTGCAATAGCCTCAGTCTAATGTTACTCTGTCACTATTACTGTTGCCATTACCACTGTAGTAGCCTAGCATCTCTGTGGTGATTATTTGTTCCCCATCACTACTGCAACCACCACTACTTCCTCTATAGCTCTTTCAAAATTAGCTACCTAGTTTAACATGCACCTGTATAGTCAACTTGTTTTGAACTCCTTTACTATGCCCAATGGTATCATCCAAAAAAGGATACAGAATTATGCTCAGGAAGTTGTTTAGACCTCTGTTGACTTCTCTGCTTAAGCAAAAAGTCCCACTCCTTTAACCCTAACCAAATTATTGAACCAGAATGCAATGCGACCCACTTCCATAGACAATACCTCCTCTTGAATCTTGAATTGGGGAGAGGTATTTCAGTCTCTTATTTGTTCTTCCTAATGCTATCATTCTCTTCTCCACTAATTCCTATGATTAGCATGCCAGATCAAGAAATTCCTTTAAAGAACAGAGAAGCATTAATAAAGAAACGCTGGAGGGAAAAAAGGCAAAATTGGTAACTTACTGTAGACACCCTTAGGCAATAACAAAAAGTCCATATCTCCATTAAGCCAAACATAATGAGCATAATCTGCATAGATATCACCTATGAGAAACCTGGGCCATGACAAGATGAAGCAATGGAGATGACTATCAATATACCAATTAGAAATGAAGTGGATATTCCTTGAGGGTTCCTTTAACCTCAAAACTAACAGGATAGTGTGTTGGGGCATAGGTTTTTGTTAAATAAATAAATTGGGAAATATATATATATATATATATATATATATATGTATATATATACCATTTGCTTGTTTGTGTTTTCATAGTGATCACAGAGATTTCTAAGGCATATCAAGTATCTTTAGTGAAAAATAATCTCTCCTAAGGCTTCCCTGGTCAGTGGCCATGAAGTGGTGTGGTAGATGTTCTTGAGGTCAGGGAAACTTGGGCATAGCCAATATCTTACATGCATACTTAATATGTGAGCCTGGGTGATTATTCACTTAACTTCCACCTGCCTATGTTTTCTTAACTGTAAAATGGGGACAATAATAACCCTCACACAGGATTGTAGTGAGAATCAAATCAGATAATATTTGTGAAAATAGTGCAGTATTTGTTACATAATAAATGTATAATAAATTATTGTTTTCTTCCCTCATTATCTGGTTCACAACTTTCATGAATAAAATTGAGTGTGATGTAAAAGTGAGGTTTTTTACTGTAAGAAGTTGTTGGCCATCATTTATCCTTGAGATATAAAATAAAGCAAACAAGTTAGCTACTATACAATAATAATATATTAAGTGCCTACTATGTTCCAGGCCTTGAACATAATAGGTTCATAATAAGATATTTGTTGAATTAATATAGAAAGCAATGGAGGAAGAAGGGACTTCATTTAAAGAAACAAATATAAAATGGATTAGACTAATTATATATCAAATGTGTCAAAGAAAATTTTATAGTTCTTTGAATGCCTCTGCTAATGTATACTTAAAGACTTCCTGCTTCTCCTCTTCCTAATTCAAAACTATTGATCAGATTCTTATCCTTTTTTGTGCTATCTGGTGAAATCTATGGAACCCATTACAGAAAAAAAAATTAAAACATAAAATACATGGGATTATGAAGGAAAATAAAGGCTAGTGAAATTAAAAATGTATTCTTACTTCTTAAGTTTATGGACCCCATGAAATTTATCCATGGACTGCTTGGGAATCTGTAGGTTTCAGATTACTCCATACTAATGATGGTGAGCCTTTTAGAGATTGTGTGCTGTTCCCTGCCTCCCCCTGAGTGCCACCCCCCTCCCCTTTATCCCACACAGAGGAGGAAAAAAACGTGCTCCCATTGGGTTGCTGGGCAGAGGGGCAGATGAAGTAAGGAATGTTTTCAGCTAGTGTAGAGCGGGGAAGGGGGAATGACTGAAATGCTCTACTCCCCTCTAGCTCTGCTTCCTGGAGCCACTGACTATACACCCTGTGTACTCCCATTGAGCTGCTGGGCAGAGAAATGAGCAATGTAAAAAAAAAATGTCATCAGGCATGGTGGAAAGGGAAAGGGAGAAGCTCCACCCAAGTCCCTCTGTCTTTCTACTAATGAACTCTGGGCCGGGGAAGGGGTTGGGGAAAGGGTGGCATGTGTGTCTACAGAGAGTACTTCACATGCCATCTTTGGCATGTGTGCCATAGGTTCATCATCACTGCTCTATACTAAATGAAAATTCCAAAATAATCACAGTAGGTAGTATTCTTTGAAAAAAGCTAATTTTGAGGATGTTGATTATTCAGGGAATGTTATTTTGTCACTTTAGAACTGATATATTCTGTAAGTATTTTGGTAGATCTATAGTCTTATTGGCTTGGGTAATCTCTTCAATATTGCACTTCCATTTAATGAACTAAGCATTTATAATCTCTTCTGTGCCAGGCAATGTTCCAAATGCCAAGGGTAGAAAGAAAAAAAATTTAACAATTCCACAAAGCTTACATCCAATGAGTTCAAAATCCATTCACCATATCTCTTCCACATTCTTGATCTTTGTCTTTTCATAAATTTTCCATAGTAAATCCATTCAACAAATTGATCAAAGGAATGAAAGAAGGCAGCATTTATTAAACACATAGTATGGGCCAGAAACTATGCTAATGGAACACTTCAGATCATTGAAAGCATTGCAAAATGTTTCAAATTTGAATCAATATATCATTCTCTCCTTTAAACTTAGACCCAGCTCATTGTCCATTGATCGCAACAGCCTAAATTAGCTTAATTGCAGGTCACAATTTGGTTTATATGACTTCATCCTCAATTTTTTGGGTAATGCTGGCTTCCTTGCAGATTATAGATTGAGAGTTACAACAAAAAAACTTACAACTTATCTAACCCAGTCTCTTTATTTTTTAAAGGAGAAAGTGTTTTCCTTAGAGGACTCAAATTCACAACAGGTAATAAGTAACAAAGAAATAGAAACTATATGATTTACATTTTTATATGATTTTAAAATTTACAAAAGATTTTTCTTTTAAAAAAAAATACCCCCCTAAGGGGGCATCTGGGTGGCTCAGTGGATGAGACCCACATTGAGATATAGGAGGTCTTAGGTTCAAATATGACCTCAGACTCTTCCTAGCTGTGTGACCCTGGGCAAGTCACTTAACCCCCATTGCCTAACCCTTATCACTCTTCTGCCTTAGAACCAATACACAGTATTGATTCCAAGATAGAAAGTAAGGGTTTTAAATGAATAAAAAATAAACTCATTTAAAACCCTGAAAATGCTATTATTTCCTTTCCATAGGTTAAGGTATTTTATGGCTGAAGAAATATTTGAATCATTCCTCTGTCACACTGTTGAGAAATTAAATGGTTTGCTCACGGTTACATAGCTAGAGGGGGGCTGGGTCTCACATACAGGTCCTCTGACTGTAAGGGCAATCCTCTTTCAATGACCATTCTACTAATTTTATTTGCTTGGGCATATCTTGAATCTTTTCAGTGAAATGCTAGGAACACTCTTTTGGCCTCTGACCATTCTAACTTTAAGGATGGCACAGAAGGGACTGGATGATAAATATGCAAAATAAGTATTTTGCACAAATGAAAAGATCTTTTTAGAGTTAAATTTGTGCATTTTATAAAACAAGGCAGTAACACTGCACTATTTAAAATCTTATAGGTCAACAAACTATTCATTCAGTGTTTTAAAGACATTATTTGAAGTTAATATTATTTTCAACCATCATTAGTTTCTAAAAATTGTGTTTCTCAAGTGAATCTTTTTAACATTTTTGAAGACTTGTTGGGTACTTTTTCCAAGCAGAAAATAGAAACAAGAAGTGACTAAGTTGCTCATTTCCTGCATAATTTCTTCTATGCTTTGCTTGCATGGGTAAGCAAACAATTGGGATACACCCTCATAACTTTTAGAATCCTCATCATTTTTACCAAATGCAAACTTGAAAGTAAACTGAGTTCCAATATAAAATTGAGCAATGTTCTTGTTTTCAGTTAAACTCATCATACCTATTAGGTCCAGATGAAAGAATTCTAAGGATGCTAAGGGCAAAACTCTGAAGGATCAGTGACATTATGTGTAATATTAATGTCTTTTCTAGAGACCTTTTCTCATGCTGGATCACAGGATTTAGAGCTAGAAAGAACCTTAGAAAATATCTACTCCAATATATGAAAGGACATTTAACAAAGTCTACAAATGGTTTATTTGACACTGATTAAGAGGTCTTTGAATTAAAATTAGGTGAGGAGAAAACTGCCCCATACCTAGAGTTGGAAAAACAGATACTATAGAGCAGGTGTTCTTCACACTTTTTGGATAGATCCATTTGGCAGTTGGACAAAGCTTAAGAAATCTTTCTCAGAATAATGCTTTTGTTTAATTGAAGAAAATCTTAAAATTTTAATGAGAGTTTGTTGAGAATAAAGATGCATTTAATTTTTTCCCATCCCAGACTGCTGACATCTATCCATGGACCACTTCTGAAGTTAACAATCTTTGTCATGAAGAGTAGAAAGTATGTCAAAGGAAGGACAACAGTACAGGAGAGCTATTTGTAGAACTAGTAAAAACATACATTGTTTTAAATAGGTTGAAATTGGATAAAGAATGAGACATAAACAAAGTAAGCTAGAGATCTTAATGAAAGGAGGCAAGTTTGAACTCCTAAGAATCATTAGGACATGATGGAATACAATTTTGTGATTGAATGGAAAGATATTTATTCAAAAATAAAACTCATTGACAACAGAGGTGGTAGGGTAATCTATAAAAAGATAAATTCATATGAGGAAATACAGAAATTAAAGTAAGAATTTCCAGAGGAATGTAAGTATATTTTGCATTTTGTCTTTGTATCTCCACTAACAAGATGTTTCATACACGGGTCACCTTTAAAAAAAAAAAAACTTTAACTTCCAAATCAGAATCAATAATGTGTATTGATTCCAAGGCAGAAGAGTGGCAAGGACTAGGCAATGGGGATTAAGTGACTTACCTAGGATCATGCAACTAGGAGGTTGCTAGGGCCAGATTTGAACCCAGGACCTTCTCTAAGTCAACTCTCTACCTACTGTCCCTGAACTAATAAATACTCAATGCATTAAAATGAAAAGAGTGATGGATAACATTTATTCCCCTTCTCTTCCCATCCTGTTAAAATGAAAGTTTCTCAAGTATAAGAACTATGTCATGTTTGACTCGCAGAAGTACACAAAAACTTTTTTTAATTGTTAAATTAATGTTAAATGGACAGAAATAGAAATAGAATTGTCAAAAGATTATGGTGGAGAACAACAAGGAAAATAAAGAAATAGGTGAGGAATTTTGGAAACAGATCACAAGTCTGGGCCTGAAAAATGAGTTTAATGATACAGGATTTCATCATCTGGGGATCTGACAAACCAAGAAATAAGCAAATTTTCATTTGTCTTAACAATTTCATTCTTATAGACTTGAAGGACAAAAGGAGTTAGCCTGCTATTCTGATTTTGACCAATAAGAGGAAAATGGTTGCTCCTTTAAGGATATTGGGTATCAATCAATCAATAAAATATTTATTAAGTATATACTATGTGCTAGGCATTGTGCTAGCAAAATAAATACAAAGAATAAACAATTTGCAATTCAAAAGCTTACATTCTAATGGGGAAATAAGTAAACATTAATATATATATATATATATATGTAAAACATGAATATTAATGATAGATTCATAACCACCCATGCCATTTTGACCTGATATTTAAACTAACTGGTTATTCCTGTATTTGCTAGTCAACCCAATATCTGAAATTAAATATAAAAAGTCATTGAAAGGCATTTGATGAAGTGAAATGATGTTAGACAAGAGATCTGTTCCAAAAGACCATGGAATTTCTTCACAATCTCTGAGTACTTTGTAAAAGCATCAACACAACTGGAATGGGAGACTTTCTAAAACACTAGAGCAAGTATAGAAAATATATTTATTTTCTTTATTTTTTTTAAACCCTTACCTTCTGTCTTGGAGCCTTGGAGCAATTGGCTCCAAGGCAGAAGACTGGTAAGGGCTAGGCAATAGGGGTTAAGTGACTTGCCCAGGGTCACATAGCTAGAAAGTGTCTGAGGCCATATTTGAACCTAGGACCTCCCATCTCTAGGCCTGGCTCTCAATTCACTGAGCCACCCAGCTGCTCCCTGGAGAATATATTTCTGAAGAGGAGTCATCTATGAGTGGGGGGTATATAATTGGAGATTTTGAACCCTAGACTTCATTCCTCAGAAGTCCTTGGTATTTCCTAGAATTCCCTATAATCTTTCCTGTGTCTCCACGTTGCCAAGATCACATTTTTGGTTTTTAACTGTCAGTAATGCCTCCCACGTCCTTTCTTCTTGCATGACGTAGTATCAGCTGTGATGGTGGTAAGGTGGGGAAAGTTTGAAAATGGCTAACCAGTCATGCGCATGTGATTTTTATTTTGTATCTTCTTTTTTCCTTGATTTCTAATGATCCTTGATAAACCTCATGAAATATATTATTTTTATTATTAGAGATATAATTTAATTTTTACAGTTGTTGGGTGAGAAATGTCTTGGCTTTGATCTTGACCAGATCTCCTTCCCTCCTTACCATTGACCTAAGGAGGACCATGTAAGCTTCAAAAAGTCCAGAGGGTGCTGGCCCCAACAGCATTCTTTGCCGTTCCCATCACATCCCTGTATTAGCTGGCAGCAATATCTGCATCAGAGTCAAGGATAAATTAGACTCATGGATCAACAAGGAGCTCAGCAGACAAACTCCTTCATACCAACCTATGCCACAAATGAGAGAAAAGAACTTTAATGAACAAGATTACCCCTTTGCCACATGCTCTCTATGCCTGAGCCCACTCTACCCTGTATGTTTGAAAGAGTGTGTTACAGAAGTTTAGGAGGGATGTTTTGTACCAACTGTTCTCATAGTTTCACCTTAGTAAATACCTCCTTACTAAAAGTAATGTAAGGTCAGCTAATGAAAATAATTCTCAACAGATCAAGTTAGAAGTAAGCTCACTAGTGGGGACTCAAGACAATGACATTAGAGCAAAGACTCTCAAGGATGGATAGTCTGCAAAGAGGGAAGAATGGTATATGAATTTGGGATGGAAAAAAATTCTCAAGTTAACAGCTCAAATCAGTTCTATTACCTTGTTTAAGCCTTTGAAAAAGCAGTGTGTCACTTTATTAGTTATCCAGTGAGGGAGGGCAATATCTGAATTGTCCACCAGGTGGTATGATGCTCAAACCATCTTCCAAAGGGTCGCCTCAGAATAGTTCTGAAACACATATACCAGTATCACTGATCCTAACACTGAGGTAATCTTGGGCAATTGATCTGACCTCCTTAGGTCTGTTTCCCCATCTGTAAAATTAGGAATAGACTAGATGGATCCCTGAAAGCTATTCAAACTCCATATTCATAAAGCATTAGCTTTCTCATTTCTGTACCATGTGGCTCTGAGAAACTAGGCAAACCAAATTAGGATCCTTGGAAATTTCCATTGGAAAAGCTAAACTTCAAAGGGAACAGAGTCTAAGAAATATATGAACATTAGTTTATATATCACAATTTCCCAATATAATTTCCAATATATTTCCTGACCCATCTGTATGGCCTTCCACTGTATGGCCTGATTTACCCCTTCTGCCTACCCCTTTTCCTTAGGGGATCAACTTTACTGAATTTTGAAGGCTTGTTCTAATTTTCCTAAAACCATGCAGCTAAAGGAAGTCTTAGATACAGGCAGGGCAGGAAGAATCAGAAACTTTTAAATACTCTTTTTGATTTCATGTTTCCTTATTATAATAGGTCAAAGATCACTGTGAGACTTACAGGGATGTTCTGAAACTTATAAAACTCATTTGCCATAATATTCTGGAAATGTAGAATGAGGGAAGTTAGAAATCCCCTAACCTCATATTATTCCCTTTTTTCTGTAAAATGTCCATGTAGCATGTTTGTATACCCAGTGCCTTGCCCTGACCTACTCCTAACCTCTCCTAACCTGAGACAACAAAGATGGGAAACCAATCAGACAGGCCTGTACAAGAGTATTCATCTTCCCCACATAACCTAAGCTTTCATGAGTTGTACAGATGAGAAAAACATGAAGGACTCAAGAATCTCAGATTTTAACCAGGGATAGAGGTAGAGAACTTATGAAATTGGGTATGCCCAGACATGGTGGTACATACCTATAAAACCATCTACCAAGATGACTGAAGTTAATGGCTCTCTTGAGCTTGAGAATCTGAGCTGTAGTGTGCTTTGCCAAATGGGGGGGCCTGTATTGTTTGGGATCAATATGGTGATCTTCTATGAGGAGAGAGCCACCAGATTGCCTAAGGAGGGAAAAAACTAGCCTGGATCAGAAATTTATCAGGCTAAGGATTCTATGATGATCAATAGTGGAACCAGGGCCATGAATAGTCCTTATATTTCCAATCTGGGAAAGATAAATCTAGTGTTTATCTTTGAAAAAGAAAGAAAAAAGGAAAAACAAAACTTGGCATGCCAAATTCAAGTGCAATATTTCTCTAGGACAACTGGAAATACACCTCCTTTCTTCTTGCCATGGCCTAGAAACCACTGAACTTGAAGATGTGGTGACACCTCTAATGCCCCCTCCCATGTTTCCTCTGCTGGTGTTTGTTTCATTTTAGCCTCCAAATCTTCCTTTGAGTTTAAACAAGGCCTATGTTGCAAGCATAATTGTCCATCTTTTGTGTGTGTGTGTGTGTGTGTGTGTGTGTGTGTGTGTGTGTGTGTGTGAAAATCTCCCAAACTTACAAAATCATAGTAATGGACTGGGATAGCTACAAAAGCAACTAGTTGATGTCAAGGCCATTTGGGGACATTTGCAGTTCATTAGCAAGAACTAACTCTCTGTATAACTTATAGTTCAGTTAATAGGGCCATTATCAGCAGGTAGACTGTGAGAAGAGCAATGAAAAGAAGAGCATAACGAAGGTTGAAAGCAAATAATAGGGACAGACATAGTTAATAGCTGATACATTTACATAAAGCTACATAACTACAAAGTTAGGGTAGAGTTCAATGTGCTAAAACAGCTGATAATTGCATTGACTCCCTGGCTAATCTGTATTTTTTTTAATTAGAAAGGCCCAGTAGCTTCCAGATATCTCTGTGGATAATGAGGCACAGACAGGAGGCTGCTTTGGAGGATTAAAGCACAGCTGAAGTGTTATCATATTAAAAGGTTTCTCATCTAAGCATTTGTTGTCATTGATGTGGGATGAAAGTCTGATCATCTTTTCCAATTCTATTAATGCCAAGCAACATTATTGAAGGAACACAACTGAGGTCTGATTAGTTTGATGACTATAGGGACATTGAGTTTTTCTAGTCAAGACTGAATAATACAGAACTTCAGGAGACTGTCTAAAATTTAAAAACTCTTCTTAGTAAACATGCCTTGAGACCATCATTTTATAGAGTATGAAATAACATACATATGCTTATTTCTGTTGTGACTGAGAAACTAGGAAACCTGAAAGTACAGTCCTAGAAAATTCCCAGAGGAAAAAAAATTCCCAAAATTTCATGGGCATATTATTGATAGACCTACTATCTATCTATCTATCTATCTATCTATCTATCTATCTATCTATCTATCTATCTATCTATCTATCTATCTATATATCTATCCATCCATCTATCTATTTATCTATCTGTGTGTACTTATGCTCATATACACATACACATACATAAACACATATGTATATATTACAAACCTATATTCATACATACAAATATACATATATTCTTCAAGTCTATGCAGCCTGGCCTAGCACCGTGATCTCTTTGATGTCCTGTTCAATTCCTGATGTTACTCACTTCTTCAAATATATGCATCCTCCTCTGAAAAATGGAATGATACCAGTATAAACCTGCCTCGTAGGGTTATTGTGAAGAAAGAACTTTGTGAACCTTAAAAAACCATTATTATTATCATTCTCTCTTGTTAGAGCATCATGAGACTTTGAGAATCAATCCCCAAACATTTATAGAATAATGTTAAGTGATGAGACACTAAGAAATGGCAAGAACAGTTTTTATCTTTGGGAACCTAATAGTCTAACAGTATCCAAGAGAAATCAGGGGCAGAGTCCAAGTTGAAAGGGAAGTCCTCTGGATGTTCTTTATTGGGCATGATACCACATTTGTTTGCATGAATCGCAATAATTATATCTAGAATATATATATATATGCATATATATATATATCTGGAACTGAATACATAGAGACAATGAGTTGGGTTCAGAGTTAAACAAAAAGAGAAGAGTGAAATAGGGTACTTATAGGAAATTTTAAAGATATTTTTTACCCTAAGCTCCTCATGAAAGCAAAGATTTTTAATAGCACCATTTCTACTAGTGTTGATGTATGGGATAGAAATATGAAATTCTCTAGTCTATAACTTATTATAAGTATATTTCACACAACGGGCAATGTAAAAATGCATTGTGTGAGTAGGCTGCAAAAGATATTCCAAGAATAGGAGTTTTGTCATCCAGGAATTCATGATAGGAAAAGAAAAATGATAACATCATGAACATAAGGAATGATAGGTAGACAAGTAGGCAAGAATAACTACCAGAGTTCTCTGCTGATATCCTCACAATAGGGTAGTAAAGAAGTCCTATGGTGTCTAAAGTAGAATCCTTTGTGGCCACATGGCTACATTACAGGAGGGGAGGCAAAGAAAAGTTTCAGTTGGCAAATTTTGAGGGCACTTCAAAATTGGTGAGATTACTAATTCATTTAGTCATTTAGGGCTTGTGAATCAACCCTTTCTGTCAGTTGAACCTCATGAGAACTCTGCAATAAGCTTATGAGAATCTTCATCTTTTTAGAAGAAGAACCTGAGGAGGGGAAAGATTATCTGATTTGCCTGTGATTGCATTATTAGTAAGATATTATCAGTAAGTTAGTAAGTATTTGAACCTAATTTTATGGCCAACTCTCTATGCATTGTACCATTTTGACTCTCTTAGTCATAATACATGGAAAGTATATAAATACAGGAATTTTCATTTTGAAAAAGGCACAGCTATACTCTCTCAGGAGCTAGCTACAGGGATTCATTTATTCAATAAGCATTTATGGCAACCATTGTACTTGTTCTAGGTACTGAGAATATAAAGAGAAAATTGAAACAATCTCTGCCCTCAAGGAGCTTACATTCTACTGTCAATAGTCAATGAATATTTACTAAGTGCCTACTGTGCACTAGGCACTATGCTAAGTACCAGGGAAACAAATAAGTAAAGTAAAAACAGTCCTGCCTTTGATAAGATTAATCTGAGACATGTGTAAGTATATGGGTTTTTGTGTGTGTGTGTGTGTGTGTGTAGGGTGTGTAGGGTGTGTAGGGTGGGGGGGCATAATACATAAAAGGAAGCTAAAAAAGCAGGGAGGAAGATCTCTGGAGCGTACTCAGAGCAAGGGCATGGTGTTTTTGGAGTCAAAACCAAAGATAGCAGCTGATAAAAAAATGAACTTAGCTGGAAAATTCTGAGCTTTCTATAAAGGAAGATTTGGGGAGGAGTTCATTGTTCTTCCCTTCATTCTTCCAAACAGAGGAGAGAGGCATGAGGTTTCTGAGGAGATGTTGAGTATAAAGTTGAGGCATTCTCCATGATGATGATATTTCAGGTAATGGGCTTATCCTGGGGAAGGCATGATATTTGGGGAGTTAAAACCTTGAAGAGCAGCAGATGAAAAATGAAACAGATGGAAAGTTTTCCCAGAGGCAAGCAATAGGTACATAGATAAATAATACAAAAATAAAAGAGATACTAATTAAGTGGGATCTAGAAAGAGCCTTGTGTACCACTTGAACTGAGTGTGTGATTGTGTTCCAGGTAAGGAAAATCATCTGTGCAAAGAAGTCTATCAAGCAGGCCCATTTAACTGAAAAGATGAGAATGTGAAGGTGAATAATGTGAAATCAGACTGGAAAGATACTTTGGATCCATATTTGAAGCATTTTAAATGCTAAGCAGGAACTGATATTTCCTCTTAAATAGGAAAAACTACTGAAGCTTTGAGAGCAGGAGAAGGGTCTGATGCTTCAGGATACACTTTGGTATTTATTCAGAGGGTTAACTAAAGAATGGAGAGACAGGAGTTAGAGAGGCCAATTAGGAGACCTTTATGACAGTCCAGATGAGAGATGATAAACTGGCGTGCTAATCATGTGAGTGGAGAGAATGGCAAGGTTAGCAAAGATGTTTCAGAGGTAGAATTATCAAGAATTGTCAGGTATCTGGTTTTGGTAACTGATGGAATGTATTCAAAGCAAGCTGAAACCACATTCTGAAATGGTTATTAAGGCATGGAGCACTAATTCCTTGTCTTTGTCACAATGCTATCATTTGGATTCTATATTCTTCCTTTCCATTTTAATTCTATCTAGAATTGTACTTCAATGTTATGAAAGCAATATCTATAACCAGTAGATGCTGATTTGCTCTTAGAATGGAGACATGTACTATCTCAAGGACATGTCTAATTTTCTGCCTCCATATACAATATTATCATTGCTCAGAAATTGTTTTGGGGATCTATAATCTCATGATGGTGCTTTTCTGCAGGAAACCTGAAATGTGCATAATTTGATTTAAACCTTTTTTAAAAAAATTCCTACTTTCTGTCTTACAATCAATACTAAGCATTAATTCCAAGATAGAAGAAGAGTAAGGACTAGGTAATTGGGGTTATGTGACTTGCCAGGGGCACACAGACACTAAGAAGTATCTGAGGTCAGATTTAATGCCAGCACCTCCCATCTCCAGGCCTGGCTCTCTATCCAATGAGCCACTTAGCTTCCTTTGATATAAACCTTTTAAGAAACAAGAGAACAATCCGTCTAACCTCTGCAATGATGGGGATATAGCTGAGCCTGCTATTTAATACCTAAATCTAGTACCTTGGAATTTAATTTACTTGGTAATATAGAAATTCCATAGTACCTGACTGTTCTTCCATGAATTATTGGTAAGTTCTACCTCAATCTTTAGGGGGAAATGCTTCCTTTTTTCAGGATCTCAGTGTGTAAGTCTTTTCATTTCATACAAACTTGGCCAGGCAAAATTGGAAAAGAACACAGGCTAGGGGAAGCCCAGTAATAGAAAGAGATTTGCAAAACACTGTCCTGTCTACTGGATTGATCTTCATTAATATTACAACAATCTTACTTTACACTTATCTGGCCCTTTATTATTCACAAAAACCTAAATTCACAATTACCCAGTACAATAACCATTATAAGGATTATTATTCATATATGATAGGAAAAGAAACATGTAATCAGAGGAGTCAAGTGACTTGTATTTGTTGTGCAACTAACAATTGTTGGAGCAGAATCAAATTCAGGTACTCTGAATCCCAAATCCATTGGACTTATTAGTACAAGAAATTGAGAAGACAACATACCCCTGAAAATATGTTTTAGAGATTACATTTCTTCACCCCTTCACACTCCAATTACCTATACAACTTAGATGGAATGGCCAACCTTTTCTTTAAGTTACTGACTTGATTCCTTATAGGTTCAAATTCTATGTTGTATGGCAATCAAGAAGTAGGTTCTGATATTTCCTTATGTGTTAAAAGAAGTACACAGACTCTCTCATTAATCACTTTCTCCCCAATTTTTAAAATAAAGCAGAAGAAATTATTTTTCATAGTCTCTTTACACCATTTCTTTTTCTTAAGCCCATTAGTTTTAGAGACAAGAATAAACATCAAGAGATGTACAATTTGTTAATGGGATGACAAACAATATAAAGGCATATAGTGAGACTATCGTGAGAATAGTCATATATAGACTCATATCCAATCATGCTGACCTCTCAACTCAAGAAGCCATTCAAGTTCCTAGATAATCAATCTCTAAGATAATCAGAATCTCTAAGCCTTCTCTTCTGGATACTTTCTCCACCAGGATGAGTTAAATTTAGTTCCCTTTGGTAATGTTCCTTGATACTCTTTCACCTTGACAGATAACTCAGTAAAGAAGTTCTTCAGTCATTTCACACACACACACCCGCCATCAAATAGTCTCTTTCTTTCCAGACGTGGCAGTTTACTCCTCCAGGTAACAATTGAACTGCCACTCTCCCAAATAGTATATATTCTGTCTTAAATATATAGTAAAAGCACTCATTGTCTTTCTGGGAGAGGTTACTGAGACTAGTGTTACATAGATAACAAAATATCATTTTTATTGATATATTTAGTTTTAATATCACCTCCATTTTCAGATAGATACTTTCCCCTTCCCAGAGAACCATTCTTTATAACAAAGGGGAAATAAAGTTCATCAAAAGTAACCAATACATCAAATAATTCTGACAATATATGCAGCATTCCACATGTACAAACCCAACCTCTGTGAAGAAGGTGGGCTCATATTTCTTGGGGGTTAACCTGGGGGATTCTAATTTTATAGCAGTTAGGTTCAGATTTTTGGTTTGCTTATTGTTCCTTCTAGTTATATCATTGTGGTCAAGTCATTGTTTTCATTGTCAAGTCATATTGTTTTCCTGGTTCTCCTTACTTTACTTAGCATCAGTTAATATGACTTCCTATGATTTTCTGTGTGTTTTTATATTCACTATTTATCACAGTAGAGTATTATTTTATTGCATTCATCTTGATTTTTATTGATTTTTAAAAAAATTATTACATCATCAACATTTCTCCTACCATTTCTCCCCCTCATCTCTACCAGAGCACCATCCCATGTATTAAATAATGTTTTAATGAAAAAAATAAAAAAATAAAAATCAATAAAACTAATTAATACATCAAAAAGTCTAAAACTATGTGTATTGTAACATACTCATGTGCCTCCCACTTCTGTGGAAGAGTGGGATGGGAATATTTTCTCATCTATCAGTTTACTGAAATTTGGTTAACCGTTTCCCAATGAGTGCCTATATACTTTGTTTTAAATTCTTTGGTATAACAAGAAATGATGCTACAAGTATTTTAGAGTACATAGGGCTTTCTTTATACAAAAATCTCTTTAAAAAACATAATAATAGAAAAGGAAAACTTTACTTTAGCAAATACCTAATTCAAGTCTTCAAGACAGTGGGATTTGTGTTACCATGGACATATTTTCCATCAGTACAGTTTGAACATCTCTATTTCTTAGCAGATAGCCTCTGTGAGTTTCTGTGATCCCAAACATTTCTCGCTAAGTTGCCAGTCCAAAGGGAAGAGTCTTCCTGAACTAATTTATTAGTCTAGTCTTTTCTGTATTCTTCATATTCTTTATTCCTTACAGGGCATCATTCTTTCATTTCATTTATTAATTTTATTTCATTTGTATTCATGTCTTTATTATTTGCTCCTCCATAAAATTCAACCAAATAGTAGATATAGAGTATAATGGAATAAGGGCTCAACTTGGAGTCTGAAGATTTGAATCATAACCCTGTAGCTTATGAGATATATTACCTTGGAGAAGTCATCTTCCTTTTCTGAAACTCAGAAACTTTTTTCTGTAAAAAGAGTAGATTCCCACTGTTATCAATATGCCTCACAGAACTGTCTTTAGGAGTGTGCCTTTTCAATCTTAAATTTCATGAATATGGAAAATTATTTAAAAATAAGAAATATTCAGTTTTCTACTTGACCTGTGCTTGTAGTAAATACCATGTTTACTTATGAAAAACAATATTGTAATATTACAAGGCAAACTATCACTTTTCTAGAAATTATTTAATCATTGCTTAAATATCTATATTTTTACATCATCATATTTAAGGATAATATATAAAAGGTCAATATTTTAGGGAAGAGTTGATTTCAAGTCTTGCTTCTGTCATACTAGATTGTGAAAGAAGAATGATAAATGTTGGAGTGGTAGTAGAAAGATAAGCACACCAATGCAATGTTGGTGCAGCTGCAAATTAGTATAAACCTTCTAGAAAGCAATAGTGAATTACATCAATAAAGTAGCTAAAATTTCCATACTCTTTGACCTAGAGGATCAACTTCTACTCACTCTCACTCATGAGGTCATTGGTGAACAGAAAAGCCATATCTATCTCTCAAATATACACAGAAACACTTTTTTGGCAGCAAAGAATTAGAAACAGAGTAGATACCTATTAATTGGAGAATAGTTAAATAAATCATGTTATATGAATGTAATGGAATGTTTCTGTACTGTAATAAAAAATAAATATGATGAATGCAGAGAAATATGGGAAGACAAATGAACAGATGAAAAGCAAATATAACCAAGAAAACAATATACATAATAATTACAACAATGTAGATGGGAAGAATATGAAATAATTAAAAATAAATGTTAAGAAATTGCAAAAAACAAGATTTGCCCCAAACGAGATATGAAATATTTTACCCACTCCTTTGTAGAAATGGGTATATGTGCAAGAGTCTATAAATCCACATATTGTCAATTTAAATACATATTGAGATCATTTTTGTTATTTTTCCTCATTTTCTACTTTTTTTCTTTTCATTTTGAAAATAAATTGTTATATGGAATGGATTTCTAAGGAGGGGAAAGAGAAAGAATGATACAGAAGGGAATTTAAACAATATATATGTATATATATATATATATATAATAGTACATATGCTTGCATGATAATTCACTTCGTGCCTCTAAAACTAAATCTTATAGACTCTTTGCCAATAAGTAACAGTGGAAAATGTTTATATACTAGGGACTTCCTACACAATGAAATACCAGGTCTAATACAAAAAAAATAAGATTTAAATCCTTCCTCCAAAAGCCTTAGTCTACATAACAACTAGTTAGATAACCAACATGGTTAATTTCAGTGAAACAAATGAGACTTATGACTAACCTGTCTGACCTATAGTTCAATAGAAAATCATGGAATCATAAAATTTTTAACCCAGAAGTACCCTTAGAAATCATTTAGTTCAACCTCTTCATTTTTCAAAGGAAAAAAATTAAAGGAAAAAAGAAAAGAAAGAAAGGATAATGTCAATAATAAGAGCATTCCATATCACTCGGGGACATGAGCAAGTCATTGGTATAATCAAAATTTAGATTTGGGTCGTTTGATTTGTAAAACCAGTTTTCTATCTATTTCCAGTGCCTTATGGAGACACAATCAAAATGAAGAAGAAAAGTGACACAATTTGAGGGATAATTCAAAGTCCAGGGATTACCGAGGTGATCTACTTCTTAGAAATGATTAAGAAGACCTAAGTTTCATTTCCTGGAAAGGTGAATTTTTCCCATTAAAGATGTAATTATTCAATCAAGATATTTTGACTTTTCCATGTAGACTAATTGTAGAATAAACACATTGTACTTACATGCCACGTTACTAAGTAAACAATAACATCTTATAACTGCAGAACTTGAAAATAATATTGAGTTCATTAAATTTTTTTTGGACCATCTGTGGCATCCTGTGCCAGATTTTATTATCTGCAGGAAAATTTTGTTTCCAAGGAGGAGCTAAAGCCAGTGAAAAGAATTATTGCTATACCGAGTCAAAATGTTGCATTGTATAAAAGTAAAAAAAAAAATCCTGTTAAAGATAAGCTTTTAAAGGGATCAGTTTCTACACCCTCTCTTGTCCTCAATATAGCTTAAAATATTTCTGCCTTTTCTCCTCCTGAAAACACATCCCTCATCTCTACTTCATTCTAACCAAGGTATAATGAAGTTTGAATTGATTTCCTATACAGTCCTATCTGTGTGATCTTGGAGAAGACATCTCAATTTTCTGAGCCTCATATTCCACATTTGTAGAAAGAGTAAACTCCTACTGCTCACTCAATCTACCTCTTAGGGTTGTTTTGAGGAATGTGTCTTTTCAACCTTAAAGAGATAAAACTATTTAATGATGAGAGCTATACTTTGAGACTCAGTAACTAGCCTTGGCATTTAGCCCTTTCCTCAGTTTTTAGAGCTCATTAAATCTCTCTCTCTCTCTCTCTCTCTCTCTCTCTCTCTCTCTCTCTCTCTCTCTCTCTCTCTCTGTCTCTGTCTGTCTGTCTGTCTGTCTGTCTGTCTGTCTGTCTGTCTGTCTCTCTCTCTCTCTCTCTCTCTATCTATCTATCTATCTATCTCTCCCCTTGTCTTTGCTTCTCAGTTTCACTTTTCTCTTCCCCTTCTCCTTCCCCTCCCCGTTTCCCTTCTTTCTTCCTCTCATTTCCTCCCTCCCTCCCTCCACTGTCTCTGTCTCTATCTCTGTCTCTCTGACTGTCTCTCTCTGTGTGTCTCTGTCTTTCTATCTCTCTGCTTTTGCCTCTGTCTGTCTTTTTGTCTCTCTGTCTCAGTCTATCATTAAGATAAAGCTAATACTGTTCCTTCTGAGGCTGCTGAGAAAATTTAGTAATTGACCTCAAAGGACTTTGTAATTATAGACTGACAAGGAAGCCCTACAACTGCTGGCTTTGGTTCTCTGGCTTCTTCTATTAGACATTGATGGACATAAATCAGCAGCAGAATTTTTGTTCTTTTTCTATCCCTAGGGTACAAACTTCAAAACAAATCTGATCATTAATCTTTCTCTATTTGCAAAGGTTGACATTTTTGCTTGGTTACACAGAGTTTATACTTATGCCACTGCCTCCTGGGTGCTTCGTTCTTCTCTCCTTTAGCTCAGTTTATATTACTCTCTCTGTGTATGTGAATTTGCTCTGCTGAATTTTGAATTTTATTATGAATTTACTGGCTATTAGAATGGATAGAATTGATCTTACTTGAATTCTTCCATGGATCTATGGGTAGGTATTTTTGGAACTTCAAGCCATCTCAAGCTATGGTCTGAATCCATTATTCCTTAGTTGATAACATTCTAGAACTGAGACTTTTTGTATTTAGAGCCAGGCTGGTCCTCAGGGAGTGGCCATTCTGTTTCAGGGAGTATATTTACCATTATTCACATACTCCATCTCCCATCTCTATGCACTGACTTTGTATGAAATGTTCTCCTTCCTTCCTCCCTCAGTTCAAAGGTCATCTTCATCAGATGGTCTTTTCTAGGTCTCATTTGTATGTACAATGTATTCACCTATTATAAATATATACATATATGCATATGTATACATATATATGTTTCCTTCATTAGAATGTAAGCCTTTGAGAGACAAGTATTTGGCAGTGTTCATTTATCCTAAGATAGATTCATAGAATTAAATAGAATTTAAGATCACATTTATTGTAGTAAAGGGAAATAGAAAGTCTACTATATCAGTGATTATATCAACCCAAGTCTGTATTTCTTAATCTGTAAAATGAAGATGATCCCATTTTTCTTGTTTACTTTATAAGATATTTTAAGGTTAATTTGATTTATAGCATTTTAAAATAACTTCACAAACCTTAAAACCCAAGAAAATATAAACTATTATAATTGCCTCACTCTGAACAGTCTAAAATCAGTGACTTTGCACTGGTATGAAGTGCAAGGCTAGCTCTCAGTTCACATAGAGGTAGATGGTTATCAAATCAAAGGATAGTAAAATTGGAAGAGACATTAGAAATCATGTGGTTTAAATCTCACATTTTACAAATGAAGTGATCAAGACATTGAGGGGTCTTGACCAAAGTCTTATAACTAGCAAGTATCTGAGCCAGGATAAGAACCCATGTTTTTCTTTGTTTGGTTTTTGTTTTTCTACTAGTTCAGTCCTCTACCCCACTCCTATCTTCTCTCTCTGTCTCTCTTTTTTCTTAAACCTTGCCTTCCATCTTGGAATCAATACAATGTATTGGTTCTAAGGCAGAAGAGTGGTAAGGACTAGGCAATGGGGGTTAAGTGATTTGCCTAGAGTCCCACAGCTAGGAAGTGTCTGAGGCCAGCTTCAAAACTAGGACTTCCCATCTCTAGACTTGGCTTTCAATCCACTGAGCCATCCAGATGCCTATATTTTCTGTTTTTTTATTTTTTTAAATTTTATTTAATTGATAAATTTAGAGCATTTTTTCAAGATTACAAAAATCATGTTCTTCCTCTCCCCTACTCACAAACCCTTCCCATATCCGACACACAATTCAACTGGATTTTACATGTATCTTTGGTCAAGACCTATTTCCATATGATTGATATTTGCACTAGCATGATCATTTAGAGTCTGTATCTCCAATCCTATCCCCATCGACCCATGTGATCAAGCAATTGTTTTTCTTCTGCATTTCTACTCCAACAGTTCTTCCTCTGGATGTAGATAGTGTTCTTACTCATAAGTCCCTCAGAATTGTCCTGGATCATTGCATTTCTGTTAGTAGAGAAGTCCATTATGTCAGATTGTACCACAGTGTATCAGTCTCGGTGTACAACGTTCTCGTGGTTCTGCTCCTTTCATTCTACATAAATTCCTGGAGGCCATTCCAGTTCATGTGGAATTCCTCCAGTTCATTGTTTCTTTGAACACAATAGTATTCCATCACCAACAGATACCATGATTTGTTCAGCCATTCACCAATAGGAGAGCATCCCTTCATTTTCCAATTTTTTGCACTACAAAGAGCGTGGCTATGAATATTCTTGTACAAGTCTTTTTCCTCATGATCTCTTTGGGGGAATAAACCCAGCAGTGCTATGACTGGATCAAAGGGTAGGCACTCCTTTAGAACCCTTTGGACATAGTTCCAAATTGCCCTCCAGAATGGTTGGATCAATTCACAATTCCACCAGCAATGCATTAATGTCTCAATGTTGCCACATCTCCTCCAACATTTATTACTTTCCTTTGCTGTCATTTTAGCCAATCTGCTACGTGTGAGGCGGTACCTCAGAGTTGTTTTGATTTGCATTTCTCTAAGTATAAGAGACTTACAACATTTTTTCATGTGTTTATTGGTACTTTTGATTTCTTTATCTGAAAATTGCCTATTCATGTCTCTTGCCCATTTATCAATTGGGGAATGGCTTGATTTTTTTTGTACAATTGATTTAGCTCTTTATAAATTTGAGTAATTAGACCTTTGTCAGAGTTTTTTTTGTTATGAATATTTTCTCCAATTTGTTGCTTTCCTTCTAATTTTAGTTGCATTGGTTTTGTTTGTTAAAAAAAACCTTTTAAATTTAATGTAATCAAAATTATTCATTTTACATTTTGTAATTTTTTCTAACTCTTGCTTAGTCTTAAAAATCCTTTCCCAAAGATCTGCCAAATATACTATTTTGTGTTCACCGAATTTACTTATAGTTTCATTCTTTATATTCAACTCATTTACCCATTCTGAGTTTATCTTGGTGTAGGGTATTAGATGTTAATCTAAACCTAATCTCTTCCATACTGTCTTCCAAGTTTTTGGATTTGCATACCCAATTCTTTGACCTCTGCCCTCTCTAATTTGTTCATATATAAACTCAAGGATATAAATTTTCCCCTGAGTACTGCTTTGGCTGAATCCCATAGATTTTGAAAGAATGTCTCTTTTCTTTTTTGTCTTTTTCTGCAATGAAATTATTAATTGTTTCTATGATTTGTTCTTTGACTGGTTTTGGAGAATTCTATTATTTAGTTTCCAATTAATTTTTATTTCCCTCTCCATGTACACTTACTCATTATTATTTTATTGCATTATGATTCAAAAAGTTTGCATTTATTACTTATACTTTTTTGCACTTGTTTGCCATGTTTTTATGCCCTAGTACATGATCAATGTTTGTGAATGTACCATGTGCTGCAGAAAATAAGGTGTATTCCTTTTAGTTCCTATTTATTTTTCTCCATATATCTATTAACTCTAATTTTATAAGATTTCATTCAAATCTCTTATCTCTTTCTTATTTATTTTTTGGATTGATTTATGTAGATTTGATAGAGAAAGTTTCAGGCCTCCCACTAGTATAGTTTTATTATCTATTTCTTCCTTTAACTCCACTAGTTTCTCATTTAGAAATGTGGATGCTATACCATTTGGTGCATACATGATGAGTACTGATATTTCTTCATTGTCTATATTGCCTCTTATCTGGATGTAATTACCTTTCCTATCTCTTTTGATCAGATCTGTTTTTACTTTGGCTTTGTCAGATATCATGATTTCGACTCTTGCCTTCTTTTTCTCAGTTGAGGATCAATAGATTTTGCTCCAGTCTTTGATCTTTATTCTGTGAGTGTCTACCTGCCTCATGTGCGTTTCTTGTAGACAACATGTGGTAGGATTTTGGTTTCTAATCCACTCTGCTATTTGCTTTTGTTTTATGGATAATTTCATTCCATTCACATTCAGAGTTATGATACATTATGATAACCATCTCTGTATTCCCCAACATTTTGATATCCTCTCCTAGTTCTGCCCTTTCTTCTTTCTCTATATCTCTTTAAACAAGTGGTTTGCTTTTAATCAGTCCCCCTAATCCCCACCCTTATTATACTTCCCTTTCTTCCCTCTCCTTTTTTCTTCTATTCTTATTTTTTTAGTGTCTATTAAGTTCTATCCCTCCCCTCTTTCCCTCTTTTTTTGTACTCTCTGCCCCACTCCCCATCTTAGTTTTCCCCTTCTCACTTTCCCTGTAGGTTAATATAGAATTCTATACCCCAATGGATCTAGATGCTCTACCCTCTCAAAATTGATTTCACTGAGAGTAAGGTTTAAGTATTTCCTGTTAGCACTCTCTTCTTCTCCTTCTTATAATAGTATTCTTCCCCTCCCCTTTCCATGTCCCTCTTTGTGTGATAAAGATTATCTTATTTATCTTCTTCTTTCAAGTTTCTCTTGGTGCCATCTTCTATTCCTCCCTCCCTTTTCTTTTTTTCCTACATATCACCTTAGACCACTTATTACCCCAGTCTTTACCCATGAATGATTCTTCTAATTACTATAATAGTGAATAAAAGTTTTGAGAGTTCCAAATGACATTTTTCCATATATTAATATAAAAAATTTGATCTCATTGAAGCCTCTAAAGAAGAAAATTTACATTAAGAAAAAATATTTCCCCCCTTTCCTCTCTCTTTCTTATTTACCTTTTCATGTTTCTCATGATCTTTGTGGTTGGATATCAAACTTTCCACTTAGTTCTGGTCTTTTATTTACAAATACTTAGAAATCTTCTATTTTGTCAAATGCCCAAACTTTCCCCTAGAAGTATATAGTCAGTTTTGATGGGTAGGTGATCATTGATTGAAGACCCAATTCTCTTGCCTTACTGATTATCATATTCCAAGGTTTGTGGTCCTCTAGTGTGGAAGCTGCCAGATCTTGTGTGCTCCTGATTGATGCTCCTTGATATTTGAATTTTCTCTTTGATTTCTTGTAAATTTTTCCCCTTAGCTTGGAAGCTCTTAAATTTGGCAAATACATTCATGGAAATTATCTTTTGAGAATTTAGTATAGAGGGTGTTCTATGAACTCTTTCAATGTCTGTTTTGCCCTTGTGTTCAAGAACATCAGTGAAGTTTTCTTGGATAATTTCTTTTAGTATGATGTCAAATTTTCTGTTTATTTCTGACTTTTTAGGTAGACCAATGATTCTTAAATTGTCTCTTCTTCCTCTGTTTTCTTTGTCTGTCACCTTGTCAGTGAGATATTTTATGTTTTCTTCTATTTTATCAGTTTTTTGACTTTGCTTCATTAATTCTTTCTCTTTTGTGAGATCATTGTCTTCTAATTCTGGTCTTTAGAGACTGATTTTCTGATATGATCTTCTGATTTTCCACTATAATCTTTTGATTTTCCTCTTCAGTTTGATCTATCTTGCTTTTCATGGCTTCCAGCTGTTTAATTTTGGCCTCTAATTTATTCATCATTTCATTTGATTTCTGGACTGCTTTCTCCAATTGGGAGTTCCTGACTTTTAAATTGTTATTTTGGTTTTTTAAACTGTTTCCCATTTTTCTTGCCAATATTCTTCCATCTTTTTGATAAACTCCAATTTAAATTCCTCAAGAGCTTGTGGCCAATTTCCATTATTTTTGGAAGGTTTGTATACATTTATTTGCTTGTCCTCTTCTGCTATTTTCTTTGTAGTCTGTATTTTTCCTCAATAAAATTATCCAGTGTCAAAGCCTTCTTCTTGTTCATCTTGGAGTTGGGAAGTTGATTTTTTGCCTTTGCTATGCTGGTTTTTCCTTCCTTTCCTAGTCAGAAGTCTGAGTGAGGAAAGCAGGCTTAGGTTACATCTATGAATCTTGAAAATCCTTCCTAGTCTCCAAGGGAGAAGATTAAGCAAGAAGGTAAGAAAAAGATAAGAATTTTCTAAGAGAGAGAAGAAATATTTTTACAGTAAGTTATTTTACATTGAATAATACTCAATATAAGGCAACAGCTGAATTCAATATTTATGTGAGGTCTTGACTCCATAATCTTGCAACCTAGAGAAAAGAACTCTGTCTTCATCATGATGAAAAAAACTGTACTGGAATGTTTCTGAAACTTTAACTACAGCACCTTTGAGCTAAAGAGAGAATTCTCCTGGGAAAATCTTTTTCAAGAAATTTCAGCAGATTTTACTTTTGATCAAAGTCCCAAATAGTATCAGAATCAAATGGTCTTTTCAACAGGAACTAAGATGGAGAACTTTTCTTTCTTCCTTCAATACTTCAAGTCACTGACTTTATCAGTTTGAGAGTTCTCTTCCTCTATGTAGTTAGCAGCTTTACCCCACTTTTTAATAGGTATTCTTTATGAGTTGCTACAAAGTATAAAAAAAAAAACAGAAAGAAAAATCATCTTTTGGCTAAATCTCTGATCTCATCCAGGAAAACACTTGAATCATAGAATATAGGATCTGGAAGACACATATGTAGTTTAATTAATAGACAAAAGGGATCCCAAGTATAATGTTTCCTACTAGTTGTACAACCTTTGCTTAATGAATTCCAATGGGGAAATCCACCACCTCTGGAGACATTCAATTACATTTCTCCCCAGCAGTGATTTTTATAAAGTTTCTCCTGCAACAAGCTTAAAGTGGGTTGACAGACAGCCACTTAATTGGATTGACAGAAAGACAATCTATGAAAGACTATACCCCAAATCTCATTTCCAGCTTTAGGCAGAACTGGTATCTGAAAGAGATTGCACAAATGTCTGCCTATGAGAAAGATGAGTCATGTATTACAAGGGGAATAACCATGAACAAAGCCAGTCTAAGATGGCCCAAAGGTGTCAGCAATGCATCAAAATCTACATGAGCAAGACAAGCAGGAAAAGCAGGTCAAGACACGAATATGCAAGAGGGAACTTGGTTTGAGAACAAGAGACGAAATATAGAGTGGCAAAGGGTTAACTATTTGTCTGATGCAACATATAGTCCCTAAGAAATGCTTATCTGCCTATCCTGAACCAGTATGAAAGCTTACATGATCAGGGGGAAGGTATATAGATCATTTTCCAATAGCCATGCTTATCAGACAAAAGGATTTTCTGGGGCATGTGTTCCGCTTGTGTAGCCTCCATCAGTCTTAGATTATCTCCAAACCCCAATGAAACAATTACAAAATACAAGTGAATGAGTATATATTTTTGTAAGGTAGAGGACTCTATGTTGTTTATCAATGTTGTTGTCATGGCAGCATAGAGGTACAGTGTATATTGAATGCAAAGCTTTGAGTCAAGATGACCTAAATTTAAATCCAGCCTCAGAAACTTAGTAACTGTATGACTTTGGGCAAGTCCCTTAAGCCCTATTTGCCTCCATTTCCTCATCTGTAAAATATAGATTATGTCATTATAGGGACAAAGGAGATAACAATTGGAAAGTACTTAACACAGTTTCCAAAATATAATAGGTGATATACAAATATTTGGGGAAGCTAGGTGGTGCAGTGGATAGTGTCAGACATGAAACTAAGAGGAATCATCTCCCTGAGTTCAAATCTAACCTCAGACACTTACTAGCAACATGATCCTGAGCAAGCACTTAACTCTGTTTTGGTTTCTCAGCTGAAAAATGAGCTGGGGAAGGAAATGGCGAACCACTACAATGTCTTTGCCAAGAAAACCCCAAATAAGGTCACAAAGAATTAGACACAAGTGAACAATAACATTAGTTATGTGTTATTATTGCCATTATTTTATTCACTCAAGAGAACATACCATTCACACAATGAGGAAAGTACCACTATCTCCTTTTGAACCATATAACCTCTGGATATACTTGGACTTTCAGAAGAGCACCTTGGTGCTAATCTGGGATTTCCTTTGTGTATATGAGTGTGTGTGTGTGTGTGTGTGTGTGTGTGTGCATGTGGGTTTAAATGGGTTTAGTAATTTATTCTACCAAGTACTCCTCTTCTCTGTCTCTAAACATGACTTCCCAATCGATGAAACAGAGAAACCCTGTCACATCAGAAGGGGCCAATGGAGAGAAAAGAGACAGGGTATATGGCATATGAATGACTCTGTTCCACCCCTTGGTGAATTGAACTCATAATTATATTATCACAGCAGAGTGACAGCTTACTGTGCTATTGGGTTCGGTGAATCTGCCTCATCAAAACTCTCACAGGTACCAAATTATTATTCAAAGAAAATGCCTGCTGAAGGCAAGGAAACAAGCTTTTCTTATTTTTAAGCATATGACCTTGTTACCGTTCTTGACAAGTGCCACTTAGACTTGGAGAAAAAAAAGACAATTTAATAAAATAACCTGCATTTTTCCTTCCTACTTTTTCAGGAAAAAGTTTCAAACCCTTCAAGTTTTCTTGAGAGCCTTTTCTTGAATGAATTTTACTGGCTCACATGCTCTCGGCTAGAGGGAGGAAGTGAATTAGGAGGCTGAAATGTTAGCATCTTGATGGCTGAGAAAATACAGATTTTCCCCCCCTTTCTTGTCCCTTTTCCCTCTAGACCCTGCGGCAAATCCTTTTACAGCAATTTAGTTATTTTTTAAAATTTTTATTTAATTAATTAATTTAGAATATTATTCCATAGTTACATAATTCATGCTCTTTCCCTCCCCTTCCAGGATCCTCCTCCCATAATCATTGTGCAATTCCACTGGGTTTTACATGTGTCATAACACTAGGGTGATCATTTGGAGTCTTCATCCCCAATCATATACCCCACCAACCCATGAGATCAAGAAGCTGTTTTTCTCCTGTGTTTCTATTCCCACTGTTCTTCCTGTGAATGTGGATAGTGTTCTTTCTCATGAGTTGCTCTGGGCTGTCCTGAGTCATCTACTAGCATTGGTGCTAGTAGAGAAGTCCATTACATTCAATTGTACCACAGTGTATCTATCAGTCTCTGTGTAAAGTGTTCTCCTGGTTCTGCTCCTTTCACTCTGAGTCAGTTCCTGAAGGTCATTCCAGTTCACCTGGAATTCCTCCAGTTCATTATTCGTTTGAGCACAATGGTATTCCATCAAAAACAGATACCACAGGTTGTTCAGCCATTCCCCAATCAGAGGGCATTCCCTCATTTTCCAATTTTTTGTACCCACAAAGAGTGTAACTATAAATATTTTTTGCACAAGCCTTTTTCCTTATTATCTGTTTAGAGTATAAACCCAGCAGTGCTATGATTAGGTCAAAGGGCAGACAGTCTTTTAGCTCCCTTTGGGCATAGTTCCAAATTGCCATCCAAAATGGTTGGATCAATTGAAGGCAATTTAACAAATATCCCAGACAGAAAATATTGTTTAGGGTTAGAATAGGGGCAATGATACATAAGTCCGAAGTGATGGAAATAATCCTGTCCATATGGCCTGAGACAACATCCCAGCTTACTTTTCATCACATCTCTGTAGGCAGCAGAATCTAGATGACTTCTCTGGGGGAATTTTGTTGTGGATCTTTTGTCATTCTTTTTTGGCTATATGGGTTGAACTTGATGACTGCCAAAGGTCCCTCCCAACCTTGTGATATGGAGATTCTGATTAGTTTAAATTGGACTAGGTTAGTTGGATCTTGGATTTCGAGGAACAAAGTCTCCAGCTAAGTTGATTTAACTACATCATTTATTAATAACATACAAACCAGAGGAAACTAGGTGGCTCAGTGGATTGAGAGCCAGGTCTAGAAACAGGAGGTCCTAGGATCATATCTGGCCTCACACACTTCTTAGCTGTGTTACCTTGGGAAGTCACTAAACCCCCATTACATAACCCTTACCACTGTTTTGATTGATTCTAAAAAGAAGGTAAGGATTAAAAAAACATACAAATACCAACTTAGAAAATATTATTATCCATACAATAAGCGTATAAGGGTACAATGTTCTTATTTCCCTGTCGCCTTGAGTTCTCATTTAGAACTGATTTGAGGGAGTAAGGATGGAGTAACATGGTAAACTTGGTGAGTTTCTGTTGTCCCCTAAAATGCATCCCCTGGTGGTCAATCCTCTTGCGCTTTTCTGAAATGAATTAGGCTAGTTTCTGAAGAGTACACACTGGGATTGCATTGGAAACTTGAGAGGACTTGTTGAAGAATGTTCTCTGCTCAGCATATACTTAAGCCAAGACTCATCCGTGACTATTGTAGGAATTTGAGGAATTCAATAGTATTATAATTTGGACATAATTGGGGAGAAAAATAAAGTTCAAGGGGAAAAAAAGCAAAGAATGAACTATATCACATTGTGCTGGAGTCAGCTTAAATTAACTTGTAGACAACCATTAACTTTTCAGTATGAGCATTTACACATTGGAAATCAGCAAATTCTACTAATCAGAGCTTGATTTATTGTTTTGACTTTAAGAAAGTGATGGAGAAAAATTAAATAATGAAATTTCAACTTAAAAAAAGTATGCCATGTATACATTTTTTTCCCTCCACAGAGTTGGTTGTTAAATATTTACTATTGTGCTGGTTAATTATCATTGGTATGAAATTGAGTAGGTTTAGTGGTAGTTAGGCCTTTGGAACACCTGTTCTACAGAACAAAAAGAAGCAGATAGTGAATGTTGATGTAGGAAATAAATTTATTTGGCATTCTCCAGAGACCAATCTCTGATTCCTAGTATACTTAAGCTGTGTGTGGCAGTGACAAGAATATTGGAACTATAGAATATAAGTTCTAGTCCCAGTCCTTTAATTTATAATCTGACCTTGAGCAAGTCACCTAACTTCTCTAGACCTCATATTCCTCATGTATTAAATGAGAAGGTAAGTCTAGATCAGAGGTTTCAAACATGTGGCTGGCAGGATACAGCCTGAAACACTCCCCAGTGCTGCCTAAAACCACATCAAACATAAACTTAATAAAATGAAGAAAAATACAATAAAACAATAGATCTTAATTTTTGGTTTTCTAAGTCAATATCTGACTCATCGAGAGCCCTGAGTGGCCCTTAATTTTATTTCAGTTTGACACTACTGGTTTGGATGACCTTCCATCCCTGTCTACTTCCAGTCTACTTCTAGCCCTGAATCTATGATTGCATAAATATAGTAATCCTTGGATTAACTGGAACTCTATGACTAGAATATGCCAACTTTGCCCTCTATTATCCTTCTGTTCTTCACATTACCTTAGAGGTGTATGGAACTTTGAGGCTAGGTAGCTCAACCATTATCTGAATAAGAATGGTCTCTACAGCATTCATGATGTGTCCTTTTAATCTTTACTTAAAGACATCTGGTGAAGAACAACCCAATCCCTCTAAAGCCAATCCGTTCCACATTGGAAGAGCTTCAACTGTTATTTTCCCAAAGATACCGTTGTGGTTCAGTCATGTCTGAGACTTCATGATCCCATTTGGAGTTTTCTTGGCAAAGATACTGGAGTGGTTCTGCTAATTGCCTTCTCCAGCTCATTTTACAGATGAGGAAACTATGGCAAACAGAGTTAAGTGATTTGCCCAGGGTCACATAGTTAGTAAGTGGCTGAGACCAGATTTGAATTCTGGAAGATAAGTCTTTATGACTTCAGGTCTGTCACTCTATCCACTGCATGGCTTAGCTACACAAAACCATTTTTACTGATGTTTAAACATCAAGCTAATATCTGCCTATGTTCAACTTCCTCTTATTGCTTGTAGTTCAGTCCTTGATGGTCAAACAGAATGAGTTTATTTTTTCTTCAACATATTATCCTGTTAGTTATTAAATGTAGCTATTATTTTCCTCATCACCTAAATATTCCCCCATATCCTCCAAATGCAATACCCAGAATAGAACACAATTTTCCAGATGTAGTCTCATTAGGCCAGAGCTCTGGGGATGCTCACTTCCTTCATTCTAGACACTATACTTAGGATAGAATTAGCTTTTTGGCTGCCATATCAAATGGTTTGTTGTCTCACATTGAGTCTGAAATGCACTCAGATCCTTATAAACCTATATAAAAAAAAGAAGCCTTTGAGAATAATGTAGTATGATTTATTCTTTATGTGGCCAACATGGCTCTTTGCAATTTCTTTACTTTCCAGATATTACTAACAATCCATTAAAAAAGATTACAGATTCTTGTCAGTAATAGAAATTGAAGACAAATCTACTAATTTATAGTTTGCAGATCCTAGGAATGCAACTAAGGGGAGCAGTGCATAAAATGCCAAATCTGGAGTCAGGAAGACTATACTCAAATCTAGCCTCAGACCACACTAGCTATTTTTCCCTGGTAAAGTCATTTAACTTCTGTTTGCCTCAGTTTCCTCTATAAAGTAGAGGGGAAAAAAAGCACCTTTATCACTGTGTTGTTATGAACATTAACGGAAACAATAATAAAGTGAGATACTAACATAATAGTAGGACATGCACAGTGCCTCTCACATAGTAAAGATGATGTAAATATTATTATTATACCTTTCTAGTCTAGGATTATTCATTATCTTTGGCAAAGAAAACAGAAAAAATATAAGAATTCTTTATATCATAGATATTGAGATAGAATGAACTTCTCAGACCCTTTTATCAATGAAAGAACAGAAACCCAGATGATTTAAGTGACCCATTCATAATGACATAGATAGGATGTAGGATTTGAACCTAGGTCCTCTGACACCAAAGAATGTTCTATGAGAAGAACCACATTCTCTGTAATCATGATCACGGTCTCATCCATTCTAACCTAGTATTGTAGGTTTATGTGAATTTTAGATTTACTCCACCCTGCTTAGTCTAAAAAACAGGAATGTCTATACCCCTACTTAAGGATTAAGAATTGATAAGGGTGGCCTATGACAGACATGTGATAGCAAATGACAAATCAGAAACAACTGATAGACCCTCTAGGCTGTCTTAAGTCATGATTAAGCTACCATTGGTATATGTGAGATGCAGGAAGTGATGTAAAAAAAATGGCCTATATATTTCACATCACTTCCTCTCTCCGGGCTTTTTTTCATGAAGAAGTGGCTCTTACTCTCTTTGGGTGGCGGAGGCGTCTTAGTGTGGCTGCAGCTATTGTCTGGGTTTGGCAGTGAGCATCCTTGATATAGTCCTGGGAGAAGCTTAGTAGCATGGTTCAGGTGAGGAATCTTCCCTGAGCTCTCTCAGAGTTTAGGCTGATTCCTTTTTTTCCTTTACCTTTTCTAAAAACACCATCCTCCTAGGAGGCCTAGTGGCTGAAAGGTATCTGAACTCCCCTTGGCTTAGGCTAGGCCAGAGAAATCTTATACCCTATGCCCTCTCTCTTCTTCTTAATTCCTTCCCTCTATATTAATTAAACCACCATAAAATTCCCAAGCTGACGAGTATTTTTATTGGGATTTGAATTAATCCCTGGTGACCATAACGATAATATATTAATCAAAAACTGCTAAATTTACCCCTTACAGTCATAATTTTTAAATGCTTCTTTGTTTGTAAAAAAATAAATAGCATTTTGTTATCTGTTCTCCATCTGGCTAGACCTAGATTATTCTAAGCTTTAGTACTCCCAACACTATTCTTGCAAGAATGGACCATTCTTTCTTACCCCCTTTCCTGCTTCAGTTATCTATGAACACCTTTTAAAAATCTAAGCTACTTGTTGAGTTCTCTAATGTTTTTAGATAATCCATCCTTTTTCTATATTACAATTATTTGTCTTTATGCCTTCAGAATTTCTTTCTTAAGAGCTTATCATCATAAGATAAGAGTTAAACTTTCAAATCCTAAATTTAAACTCCTTTGTCTTAGGCAATAACTACCTTAAAACTCTTGAAAGTTGGAAAACTGATATGACATCAATAAATGTCAAATAGAGTGATTTTTTTCCATAATAAAAGAAAATCAAATGTTCTTATTTTGCTGCTCCCATTGGATGGTGGGGTTTGTGTGCCTGCTTAGTATGAAAGAAGTTCCATTTTTCATCTGGCAGAACCAAAACAGCTACTCTTGCATATAATGTGTGTATTTATATTTCCTCCAATAAATATTGATAAAAAGAATATATTTTTGCATGCTGTATATATTTTAATTCACTAACAAGATAGTAGACTTACCATATAACTATAGGTCTCAATTTGTTCGAATAATGAATACACTAAGTAGTTGAACGTGTTTGGATTTGTACTGTTCAAAGGAATAATTATGTGAAATATCATCATTTGATCCATCCCAAAGGGAAATATAAAGTGAAAATTCCAATAACATGGCCATTTCAGGGGATACATTATTTCAATTAATCTGAACATAGATATACAGAAAAGCCAATCACTATTTCATTTTCCAAAAATTATCTTCAATAGCCTAAAATAGGGAACCAAATAATAAGACTGGTTCTTCATACACTTAAATTTATGTATCATTATGATACTGAAGTAGAGATGCTCCATTAGAAATTAGAGAAATAGATTCAGCATTCAAGGGTAAAGGTCAAGGTCAGATATGGGTTGAGAGTTTCTAGAATATAGGAAGCAGCTAAAATAATGACTGAATCAGACTAAGCAGAGGAAGATGACTGTCATTAAGAACCATATTTTCCCCCTGTTCAGCCTGATCTGAACTCAAGGTTTGTGTAACCTTTTTTTTTTGTTGTTGTTGTTCAATTGTTCTCATTCATGCCCTATTCTTCTTGAACCCATTTGGGAAAGATATTGGAGTGATTTGTAATTTTCTTTTCTAGCACATTTTACAGATGTGGAAATCGAGTCAAACAAAGTTAAGTAACTTGAACAGGGTCACACCACCAATAAGAGTCTGAGGTTAGATTTAAACTCAGGAACATGAGTATTCATGACTCCAGGACTATCATTCTATCCACTATACAATCTAGTTGCCTTGTTTGTATAATCTCATGACTTTCCTTTTCTAGGTTCTTTTATTCACATTCCATTATGTTTAGCTTCTCAGATCTCATTTAAAGCTTATATATATATATATATATATGTATATATATATATATTCTAATATTTGAAGGGATCTGTGATCCTACTGATAAAGATATTCTTTATTGGTACATATTCTATCTCATTCATTCCTTCAAGCTTTGAGGATTTCTTATCCATCCCTTTCTATATTTCAATTTATTTCTATATTTCTATATATCTTTTTTCTACTTCTACATTTTCTATATATTTCTATGTATCCTATGGAGATAATTCACTAAACTTAAAATTTTCCTTTTTCTATGGCTTTTTTTTACTTTTGGGGGAGTACCATTTTAAGCACTCTGACTTTCTACCAGTTATCTCTCATACTTGTCATATTATTGGTCTATCTTCCTTTCTACTTATATATTGCCTTAACAATTTCTCTTCCTTATCTCTTTAACCCTAAGTTATGGTTGAAAACATGTTCTCATGACTTCTAAACAACATAATCGTCTTAAGCAGAGGAAGGTAAATCAACCCTTCAATGTCTACTCTAATAAAAACCTTAAAATCACACCTGACTGATGATCAAAAAATTCATTGACAAACTACATTAAGTGACTTCCTGAGTCAGAAGCATATGTACTATGCAATCTCTGTGTCCAGCAAGAAGAGTGGAGAGCTCCCACTAATCTAATATCTAATCTAAATAAGGGATTAGATTAGTGGGTCTCTGAGGTCTCATGCAGATTTAAATGTATATTCCTATGATTATCTGAACTCTTTCTCTTGTTATATTTTCTTGACTCCTTTTCCCTCAGTACCAAGTTAAATATGTGATATTAACCTTTTAAATTGCTCCATAATTCAGATTTCCCCATCATTTCTCCATTTAAACTGATTTATTTAAATATTGATCTTTTCTATTTCTAGAATAGCTGATGTACATTTCTCTAATTTCTTTCAAAATCACATTTATGGCCTAATAGTGCATGGGGAAACCCCATTGGAGCAGATTGTCAAAAGAAGAGGATGAGTTAACCTTCTACCATAAATTCCACAATACAAATGGCTTTCTTTGATCTTCTCTCTTTTTCCCCAATCATATGTGATGCAAAGCATGTAATGCATGAGGTTACCTACAAAAAGAGAATGGAGTTTCCTTCTCTGAGATATCATAAGGAATGCAGATCATCATCACAATCAGATAGGGCAACCAGCACAGTGCTTTCATGGCTCCCTAATTCTGGAGAGAATAATAATAGTTTATACGATGGGCAGATCTCTGATCTTATCAATGTGGGAAACAACTTGGCTTCCTCCCATTCCTGAAATAATGCAGACCAGCAATACATAGACAAGGTACAGACTTGCATAGATCTTTGCCTAGGTCTCTCATTTCCTCTTGCTTAGATTATTGAAATTGTTTCCTAATTAACTTACCCATGTCCAGGCTCTTCATCTCTAATTTAACTTCTAAACCCAGCCAAAGCACAAATCTGACCACATCTCTCTCCTACATGAAAACTCCAGTGGCTCTTTCTTGCCTAAAGGATAAAATACATGTAACAAACCTCCTGGCCTAGGACACTGGAGTGTCCACTACCAGTATATGATCCTAACTATGAACTGAAGCAAACTAACTTCAATACTGAGAAAGTCTAATTCCATAGAGGTCATTAAGGGTCTCTATACTCTCTTGCTCATTACACATCCAGACCAGAGTACAATTCAGTAAAAATTTCTAAAACAAAACTGAGTTTTAATTCATGACTAGGGTGGCCTTTTTTTAGAAAGTAATTTATATATAAAGCAGAATAGATATAAGACAGTTATTTATTTCCTGTACCACAAAAGAAAAAATAGGGGAATCAAAAGTATTTATTGATATCTACTTATAACATGTAGCAGTCACTTTAGTATATTGTTCTGGGAAGGTGACTCTCAAACTATGAAAACATGAATCACTTAATGGAATTGCTAAATGGGAATACCACCTTTCCCTTGTATCAATATTTTTTGAGCAACTCTTAAGGTCCATATCTTTTGACAAGCCAGGGTATGATTTTGGTTCCTATTCCTAGCAGTAGTCACTTTGTCCTTTGAGATTTTCCCCCCGAAATTACAGCCTGTTGCTAGTTACCCAAACTTCTTAGTGACTCTGGACATTTAAAGTTTATGAGAAGTAGCTTCTAAAACTGGAAAAGTCAGTCTCAGAGGAGCTGTTTGTTGCCTTTGTTCTGCAGCTAGGTGGTTCAGTGAATAAAGTGCCAGGACTCAAGTCAGGAAGACCTGAGTTCAAATACAGCCTCAAACACTTATTAGCTATGTGATCCTGGGTATATCACTTAATCTTGTCTGCCTATTTCTAACCTATAAAATGAACAGTGGAAGTAATGAGAAAGCATTCCAGAATCTTTGCAAAGAAGACTCGAATGGGTCATGAAGAGTTGGATATACCTGAAACACTTCAACAACAACATCTATCTTCAGGGGGCAAAATGAAACATAAAGAGAAAATGTTGCTAGGACCTTAAGAGCCCCTCTCAGATTTACTTAAAGTATAATTCCTACTGTTGTGAATAAATAGTCACCAACATAAGGAGTTGAGAGAGGTAATTCCTTTGTCCTCCCACTATTGTTGAAATATCAAGCTATCCTTTTAAAATAAAACACTAAAAATAGACTTTGCCTCTCCTCTTAAAGTCTGTTGTGTGAGTGGTTTTTTCCTGCTTTGTTACTGATCATCTTTACCCCCAACAAATCATCTTGACTAGTAACTTTCTTCAGAATTTGGTATGGAAAGAAAGCACTTGGAAACAACCTAAAACTTCTGAAATATATATGTCTTCTCTCAAGGTGCCCATTAGAAAGAGCTAGCTCCAGGGTTAACATATGTGTGTCACCAGAAGGGCTGGCCACAGTTAGCAAAATTCTGTGCATGTTCCAATAGGATGGCTGCCATTATAAATAAATTTCTCTGTTAAGCACTTAAACTCCTTTACAATCTAGCTGCAGTATACATTATAGGCTATCAGAGTCAAGTAAGCCAGGAAATGGTCAAAACAATGAAACCTTTATTTGACAAGCTTCTGGGGAAGCCATAAATGGAAAGACATGTAGGCTAATTAACACAGGAAATAGAACTTGGGGAAGATCACGATAATATTAGAGCAGTCTTGCAAGTCCCTCCTTATTGTAGCAATAGGACCAACACCTCCTGCTAGTTAGGATAGTCCCTCAACTCTTTCATCATAATGGTACTGTGATCAACTCCTCCAGGCTAGGATAGTAGATCAACCCAATCTATGTTCTGAGACAAGGACAATCATCACTAAGCGCTAATACATGGAGTAGGATTAAGATGCATATTCCAAGGAAGATTAGATATGATGGTCTTCAGTCCATAATAGGAAGAGGATATACATGATAGTCTAGTTTGGAAATTTTGGGTCCATGTATAGAAATTGTTAATTATAGAGAGCAAAGCAGAAGGGAGGAGATACCAGCCTGGAGGAGAGCACATAATTAAGGAAGGAATAAATAACCTAGTGGAAAAAAGAAAAATCAGAATTTTTTAAATTCTGGATTATAATACTGACTTCCTGCATATTATTCTCTTTCAGGCCCTCTAGATTCTATCCAAGTTGATTAACTTCCTAGTTCTTACATGAAACTTTCCATTTCCAGGCTTCATAACTTGTATAGATTTTTCCTCACACATAGTATGAACTCCTTGACTTAGAAGAAAGGATACCAACAAAACACAGGAGGAAGAGATTAAAAAGAGAAATTCCATTTAAAATGACTGTGTACAATACAAAATGCATGGAAGTCTACCTTTTAAGACAAATCCAGGAAGAGCTAGAAAGACCTGCATGAACTAATGCAGAGTGAAATAAGCAAAACGAGGAAAACATTATACACAGTAACAGCAATATTGTGGAATGATCAACTGTGATAGACTCAGCTACTCTCGGCAATACAATGATCCAGGACAATTTTGAGGAACTTATGACAAAGAATCCTACCTAACTCCAGAGAAAGAACTATTGGAGTCAGAATGTAGATGAAAATATACAATTTTTCAATTGTAGATTTGGTTTTATGTATTGGGGTTTGGGTTTTATAAGATTACTCACAAAAATGAATAATATGAAAATGTTTTACATGATAACACATGTATAAGTCAGATCAAATTGTCTGTCAGCACTTAAAGTAGGAAGGGAAGTGAGGGAGGCAGATAAATCCAATCATGTAACTTGGGAAAATTTGTGTGGAAATTTGTTATAATGTAATTCATAATAAATAAATATTTTTAAAGAAAGAAAATGAATATAATTGTAAAATACTTTTTATGCAAATAAAGTCATTTAAATAATCAGAGAACTATTGTGTTCATGAGTGGGCTGAGCCAGTATAGTTAAAATGAAATTCCTACCTAATCTACTTACTAAATGCCATATCAATTACATTTCCAAAAATGTATTTTATTGAACTAAAAAAAATAAAAACATTCATTTGGAAGAATAAAAGGTTGAGAATATCAAAGAAATTAATAAAAAATATAAAGGAGCAATACCAGACTTTAAACTTTATTATGAGGTGGCAATTATGAAAACTATATGATACTTGGTAAGAAATAGAAAAGTAGATTAGTGGAATAGAGCAAACATACAATAAACAGTTGTAAAAGATTATAGTAACTATAGTATAGTGTTTGACAAAAGTAAAGATCCAAGCTTGGAGGATAAATATTCAGTATTTCATAAAAATTGTTGGGAAAATTGGAAAGCAGTCTGGTAGAAAACCAGATATAGACCAATATCTTACATCATTTACTATGATAAGATCAAGATGAATACATGACCTAGGGAGGCACCTTGAGCAAATTAAAAGAACAAGGAACATATTAGCTTTCATATTTATAGATAGGAGAAGAATTTATTAATAAATAAGAACTATAAAGTATTATAAGATAAGAAATGGATTATTTTAAATACATTAAATTAAAAAGGATTTATACAAATAAAACCAATGTAGTCAAGATTTGAAGAAAAATGTAAAATTGGAGGAGCATTTTATAATTTCTTGGATAGAGACTTCATATCTAAAATACTGAGAATTTTGTCAAATTCATAAGAATATGAACCACTCTCCAACTGATAAAAATATGAATAGTTTTTGAATGAAGAAATCAAAGCTATGTATAACTATATGAACAAATGCTTTAACTAATTATTGATTAGAGAAATCCAAATCAAAACAACTCTGACAAATCATCTCACACTTATCAGATTTTATAAAATGATAAAAGGGCAAAATCTCAGATCTTAGAGGGGATATGAAAAAATAGGGACACTGTTAGTGGAGCTGTGAACTGATCCACGCATTTTGGAGAAGAATCTGGAATTGTCCAAAGGGTTATAAAACTGTGTATGCCCTTTGACCAATCAATACTACTTTTAGGTTTATTTCCTAAAGTGATCAGAGAAAAGGAAAAAGAATATATATGTTCTCAACTATTTAAAGAAGCTCTCTTTGTGGTGACAAAGAATTGGAGTGGAGAATGGCTAAATAAATTGTAGCGTATGATTATGATGGAATGTCATAAGAAATGACATAAATTATGTAACTGTGTAAAAATATTTAAAAATTTAAAAATAAATTCAATGGCAAGAAAGAGTCTAACTTCCATTCATTTATCTGTATTGTTTGGCAGGAAGTCAGATAACTCCAATCCCATTGCAAGGAAAGCCTGAGTGAGAAATTTGGAACCTACTAAAACTGTCCATGATTTTCCACTATATCCTGGGCTTTCTGGCCAGGTTTGCCTGGAGGTTGAAGATAGTGGGATCAAAGATGTAGAGAAGGATTGTGGCATATGTGTATTTATATGTATAAATAATGTTTGGGAGGGAAGCAGGCATTGCACAGGAAATAGAGAATTGTAGCCAAAGTAAGGAAGATTTGGATTGGTCTTGCCTCTAATGTATGTTGTCTATTTGACTTTAGCAAGTCATATAATCTGCCAGTGCCCCAGTCTAATTTCTTATTTGTTACATTAAAATACTCAGTTACTTCCTTTCCTCCTTCCTCTTTCCCCCCATTAAAGAATTCATCATTTGACAAAAAGATATTATGTATAAAACTTTCTTACTTATTTTTAATTATCAGTTCTTTCTCTGAAGATGGACATGCACAACTCATTTTTCAAACAATATTTCTATTTCTGTATATCATGTTCACTTGGTTCTTCTCATTTCATTCCTCATAATTTGATATAGGTCTTTCCATTTTTCCCTCAAAATTAACCTACTCATCATTCTTAGGAAGCAGTAGTATTCTTTCACAATCATATGCCTCAACTTGCTTAGCCATTCCCCAACTGTCGGGTATCCCTTCAATTTCCAGTTATTTGCCTGACCACAAAGAGATCTACTATAAATATTTTAGAATATGTATATTCTTTTCTTTTTTTCCTTGATCATCTCAGGAAATAAACTAATAATGGCATTGCTGGGCCAAAAAGTATATATAGATTTATAACTCTGAGCATAATTTCACACTGATCTCCAGAAGGGTTGAATCTGTTCACAGTGAAGTTTCAGAGAAGATGGCCAACTTCTTTGGTTGAGATAATTGCTCACTGGGAGCTCCCTACATTAATGAAATTTCAGATCTAGGAAATTAAAAAATAAGATACCTGGGCAGATACTGAATGAGTAGGTTATAGGAGATATAAAAGACTTTGTCACTTCACTCCCTTTATTTATATAGGTTTTTATAGTTTTACATATGAGAATGAAAAAGTATGGGAAAGCTGTTCTAGGAAAGTTGACATACAAAATCTTTAGAAATTATAATCCTAATTATTCCATAACCTATAGACTCAACCTCTATCTTTAGTTAAACCAAGCCTCAGGACCCTAGCTAATCACTTGCTGTTGATCATCTTTAAATATTATATCCCAAAAAGCAATATGACAGGCTCACTTGCCCTTTAGATGAGGGTTAGCTGTTGCCAAGCGACCAATTTTTCAGGCCCCCGATGAGGTCTTTGAAGGACTTCACATCAAAAATGACACTTAGCTAGTTCTCTGTGCTTCCCTAAGGATCCCAATGCCACTTATTGGTTTCACATCTTTAGGAACTGTTTCACCCACTCAAGATTTGATATAGATAATAGAAGTTTAGCAAAAGTGATGTCATGTTTCCTGGAATCAGCAACAGAGAATGTATTTGTAGTCATCCAATATTAAAGAGGGAAATTCAGGTAGGAAGGCCCCAAATCACCAGTAAGACCACCAATCAGCACCCTAGATTTCTCTCCTAGGCATGCTTACATACATATACACACACATACATATTAATAGACATATACAGGCATGCCCATTTTGGCTATTTTTGGTTATGTCAAATGCACTATTGAAAAAGAGAGAAATTCATTAGTTCACACTATTTCCAACTAGTCACTAAGTCCCTTCATTATAAAGGGAAAGAAAATGCATATAATTTTCAAGTTCTCCTCTCATGGGTTTAAGTTTAATAGCAAGTGCAAAACATGTGGGATTGAATTCCATTTAACTGATGCCAAGAGGGGAAAAAAATCACCATAATACAGTATCCAGTGTTCTGTGATTCAAAGCAAAGCTTTAAAAGACCTCTAAAGAGACACTCAAGGCTTTTTACAAATTCTCCTCACAAAACAGCAGTTCCCCCCCCCCAAGAATAATTGAATCAGCAGTGCATAGCTTCAAAACCTCTTGAAACACAAATGGGTTTTAGAAATAAGGGAGAAGAGAATTTTCCTCATCTCTTCAAGTAACCAGCAAAATAACACAAAAATATGGAGCCCAGACTTTAGGATGCCAAAGCATCTCTATAATAAAAGTGAAAAATATAATTATTAATGAATGAGCATTTTTAAGCACCCTCAATATTTCAGGGTTTTTGCATGTTATAAGAGAGAAGAAGAAGAAGAAGAAGAAGAAGAAGAAGAAGAAGAAGAAGAAGAAGAAGAAGAAGAAGAAGAAGAAGAAGAAGAAGAAGAAGAAGAAGAAGAAGAAGAAGAAGAAGAAGAAGAAGAAGAAGAAGAAGAAGAAGAAGAAGAAGAAGAAGAAGAAGAAGAAGAAGAAGAAGAAGAAGAAGAAGAAGAAGAAGAAGAAGAAGAAGAAGAAGAAGAAGAAGAAGAAGAAGAAGAAGAAGAAGAAGAAGAAGAAGAAGAAGAAGAAGAAGAAGAAGAAGAAGAAGAAGAAGAAGAAGAAGAAGAAGAAGAAGAAGAAGAAGAAGAAGAAGAAGAAGAAGAAGAAGAAGAAGAAGAAGAAGAAGAAGAAGAAGAAGAAGAAGAAGAAGAAGAAGAAGAAGAAGAGGAGGGGGAGGAGGAGGGGGAGGAAGAGGAGGAGGAGCAGGAGGAGGAGGAAGAGGAGCAGGAGGAGGAAAGGGAAAGGAGAAGAGAGGGAAGGAAGGAAGGAAGGAAGGAAGGAAGGAAGGAAGGAAGGAAGGAAGGAAGGAAGGAAGGAAGGAAGGAAGGAAGGAAGAAAGGAAGGAAGGAAGGAAGGAAGGAAGGAAGGAAAGAAAAAGAGGAAAGAAAAAAAAGAACTAGTCCCCACCTTTAAGGAAGTTACCTTCTGAAGGGAGAAGAGAGGTAAGCAGCAAACACATAGGTACATTTATATGAGATGTATACAAAATAATTTCTAGTGAGAGGGTATTAATATCTTGAGGGAGTCAGAATAGGTCTTTTGTAGCAGATGCATGATTAGAGCTAAGCACTGAAGGAAGAAACTAGGGGTCAATAGAAGTGAAGAAAAAGATGAAATGCTTTTTAGTCATGGACAACCTTAATCACAAATGCCTGGAGAGGAGAGATGTCATGTTGCTTATACTGGAGAGTTTGGTTAAATTAAAAAAAAAAAACTAGGTTTAACTAAATCTTCCTAAAAATGTCTGAGTTGCACTAATCATGTGTTGATCTGATCAAAATGGTTGATTAAGTAGCCTTGAGCTGATGTCATTATTCAAAACAAAGTTAAATGGGGCTTTCCTCTCTCTCTCCTCTTCTCTGACAGCTTTAAAATAAAACCAAGAAAAATAAATGACTGTTGACAATGTGAACATCCTCTTCTGGTCTATTTATTTACCATGGCATGTCATCCCACAAAGCCTGCAAATCATTAGAACTGATAATGCTTTAAATAATTGGTGCCCTACATAAGCTTGAAATGCCTCTAACATATATTCACTGATCAATCTTGTTTATTCCAGCATCATAACTAAAAAAAGGCTGCCAACAGGCTTAGGAGGACAGAACTATTTCCATGACTGGGACTTAAATTGACACTGGCCGAAAGCATTTAGGGGATGTTTCACAACTCTTTGCTCCCTGTGTGCAGTGGCAATCTAGCCATTATTCAAGAGACCAGGAAGCCCTCAATCCCAAAGCAGTTTTTTATTGAGAGAGAAAGAGATAAAAGCCTGGAGAAAAGTCCCTCACATCCTTGATCTGCTCCCTACTCTGTTGGAACCTCCTCTCTAATTCCCACAGAATTCTGTTAGAACTCCCTTTTGTTAGTTCGAGGTTCTAATCTGCACATTCACTCAGAATGCAGATAGATATATGGTACATGGGGTAAGGATTATAGAAACTGGCAGAAAGATACAAAATTATATAAAATATCAACTTGAAAGATACATCCCAGGATTCCAAAAACATACTTTGTATAGTAAAGACATGAGTTTTTTCTGCCGCCCTCCCCTTGCATTCTGAATGGGGTGAGGCAATCCTAGGAGAGATCCATTTTACTGGGGTCCTAGGCATAATCATTTTGGATATATTAACAACTATTGCTTTGATAATATGACACTAATTCATCACTTCTCCCATCCCTAACACACAAACACGGAGATACATGGAACCATTGGCTTGTGACAAGATTTCAAGATTTTGAACATTTTTTCAAGTGTCAACTAATTAGGAGTATAAAAAAGTAGAAATCCACAGTTTTCCATTGATGTCTCCTTTACTACTCAATCAGTCAATAAGTTTTTAATAAGTCCTTACGGTGTGCCAGGTACTATTAAAAAAGGTATTTAGGTAGATGTAAAATGAGGAGTATATTAGCATAAATCCCCTTTGACTATATATTGAATTCTTTACTCCTTTGTAGCAGCAAGATTCTAGGCACATAGTAGGAATTCAATAAAAGCTTTTTATTGTTATTGTTGAAGGGATTTATAACTGCATTAAAAAAACACACACACACACACACACACACACACCTCAAGTCTTTACATTTAGTTCATTTGAACGTAAAGATTATTCTAGCTTTTCCAGTCCTGGGTTTATAAATTCATAGATTTGGATCAGAGACCCACCTGGAGGAGTTATGTAGGGGAAAGGCCTGACATCTATTCAGCTGCTCTTCATGCTTTGACTACCTAGATTCTCAAATCCTGGAGCAGGATATAATGAACTCTTTTTGGTAGTCTATTGAACTCTATGAACCCCTCTCAGAATAATATTTTTAAGACATAAAACAAACAAACAAAGAAAGATGGGGTGATGTCAGCTAGGTACCTCAGTGGATTGAGAGCCAGGCCTAGAGATGGGAGATCTTGGGTTCAAATATGGTCTCAGACACTTCCTTGCTGTGTGACCCTGGGCAAGTCACTTAACACCCATTGTCTAGCCCTTACCACTCTTTTCTTCCTTGGAATCAATACTATGTATTGATTATGTATATATTGATTCCAAGGCAGAAGTAAGGGTTTGGGGGGAAAAATGGATTAGAAAGGAAACCAAAGGATAGATACATTCCTCCCCCCCCAAATACACAGATATCCTGAAATCTATCCATAGACTCCTTGGTTCCATGAATATCAAGTTAGGAACCTCGGGCCTAGAGTATAGAGATTCATGGATCTGATCCCTTAGTAAAGAAAATGGAAAACATCTGGAGGAGCAAATACTAACTGTTTCAGCAACCATTCAGGAGATGTTCAACGCCTGTGTGCCCAGAAGCCCAGAACACAGAAGTCTGCTCATTTAGAAAAGGGGTTCACCTAGAGGAAAACCATGGAGGAGACTACATATCCATTTAGCATCTATTTGCCCCTCTCTTGCTTGAACTAAGGAAGCCTATATAAAAAATTCCAGAAGTCCCACTCTCTCAGTTAAGGATCAGAGACAGTCTGAGAAGGGAAAATTTGAGGAGACATCTATCTGACAACTCGGCATTCATTTCCTTATTCTGACTATTGCCCAGAAACCTAAAGCATTGAGACACAAGACTGTGCTCCCTAAAATAAAGATTTCTAAAGCATAACTAGAGGAAATACCTCACAATCCATAATCTGAGCTTCCTAGGTTATTTATTACTAATTGTACACAATTGCACTTCTTTAATATCTACAAAGCACCACTCCTTCCCATCTCCACCCTCCAAACAGCTGTGTGCAATAGGGAACGTCAAGTATTGTGGATCATTTATCAGATCAGAAAATTAAGGCTCAGACAATTATGTAACTTGCCCATGGTCATACCGTAAGTAAATGCCAGATCATGGCCATGAAGCCAGGTCTCCTGATTTGTAATATTTATTGGGAAAGGAAATGGGATTGGAAAAAATGGGGGAACAAGCTCCTCTCTCCTCCATCATCAGTAAGCAAGTCCCACACAGCAGGAAGGAAGAGCTAGTCACAAGACCCAACTGCCACACCTAGCAGGAAGGAAGTGCTAGTCACAAGACCCAACTGCCACTCCAGTTGGCCCCTTCCCCCACAAACTGTCAGTGTTGTTTCCTTTCCACAGATTCCAAGTCTAGAGTTTTTCTACTATGCTACATTAATGCTCTGATTTGAAAAGGGATTATCAGGCTTCTGTTTGGAATCAGATGTAATGATAAATTATTTGGTGTCAAATTTGAGAGCCAGTCTTGAATGTTGGACTAGAAGTCAAGAAGTGTGTTCTCGGGCAGCTAGATGGCTCAGTGGATTGAGAGCCAGGCCTAGAGACAAGAGGTCCTGGGTTCAAATATAATCTCAGATAGTTACTAACTATATGACCCTGGGCAAGTCACTTAACCTCTATTGTATAGCCCTTACCACTCTTCTAAGACAGAAGTAAGGGTTTGAAAAAAAAAAAGTCTGAGTCTGAATCCCACTTCTAGCAATACTCTAGTTGCATGATTTTAGCTATGTCACATCATCTCTGTCAGCCTGGCCTCAGTTTCTTCATCTGAAAAATGGAACTTCATTCCATTGTTATGAATTCTCCTATGAACTGCTCATTATGCTCTTCATTATAAGGGTAAACCTGAGTAAAGCTTAAAGTTCTCCAAGAGTGAGTAATCTATGGTCATTACAGGTTATTGAGGTCCATTTTCACTTCACTAAGAGAAAGAATCCAAAAGGAGATGTCGTGAATTGACTGAGAACAAAATAAAACAGATGAAAAAAATTAATACAAAAATATCTAGAAAGATCTTCATAGGTGAATCTCTCCTTCTGGTACTCTTCACTTCTCCCACTTCTCTTTCCAGGTCAGAACAGAAATATATGAGTTGTCCCACATAGTGGTACCAATGATACTGATACAAAGCCTCTGTAGTTGTATCAGGAAAATAGACCAAGAAGAGGACTGAACTCAGTCAGAATACTGAGGTTCAAATCCGATCTCCTACTTTCATCAAGTCACCAAGCTTTTATTAAGCACCTACTATTTGCCAGACATCATGTTCAACACTGGGGAGGAAGTGGGAGTGGTGTAAAAAATAGTCCAAGCTCTCTAGGAATTCACAATCTAATGAAGGAGAAGATATGCAAACATCTATGTACAAACAAACTACTAATAGGATAAATTGGAATAGACTAAGATTAAAGAGAACTTATAGAAGTTGGGATTTTAACAGAGATTTGAAGGAAATCAGGGAAGCCAGAAAGTGGAAACAAGGAAGGAGAGCGTTCCAAGTATGAGGAACAGCTACTTAAAATGCCTAAATGAGCAGTTAGGTGGTTCAGTGCATAGAGTGACTGAATATGGGAGGACCTGGGTTCAAATCTAGCCTCAAACACTTCCTATTTGTGTGACCCTGGGCAAGTCATTTAACCCCAATTGCCTAGCCCTTACTGCTCTTCTGACTTAGAACCAATAGTTAATATGGATTCTAATATAAAAGGTAAGGATTTTGAGGAAAAGAAAGAAAATGCCTAGAATCAGGGGAATGGAGTATCTTGTTAGAGGAATAGTAATTTAGCAATTATATATATATATATATATATATACATATATATATATATATATAATTGAATGTCACTGAATTATAGGATCTGTAGAGGGCATTCATGTGTAAGAAAGCAGGAAATTTGGGAATTCTGTGAACTTCCCAAAGTCTGCTCTCTATTCTGGAATTTCCTCATCTTTATAAAACTCTCTAAGATGTAGTCTATGTCCTAATTCTCTGAGAACTTTGAGGCAGATCTGGATCCATTTGGGAACCTGGGCCAAGATAGATCCCTCTACCTCAGGGACATGGATGCCAAGTATTCTGGTAAACAGGGAAAGGAGAAAATTCAATTATCAGTGCTATAAATGAAAGGTAAGACTGAAACAGCTGAATTTCAAACAAAAACTATGCTTTGTCACCCCTTGGGAAGGGATAAGTCAAAGTAGGCCAGAAGCAGGAAGCAAGATGACAAACTAGGATCACAAATTAAGCTTTTGATACATCCATGAATAAAGAAAAAAACCCTCCAGCCATCATATTATTCTCATACAGAAGGGCTAAGCTTTCAATAATCATCAAGGATAGAAATATGTAAAGACTATTTCTCCTGAGTCCACATTCATTTCTCAAAGGAACCTTGAAGTTAATAGTTTAAATTTTAGCCATGAGACTTTCAGTCTCTCATAACACAAAACAAGCCCAGCCAACATCCAAAATGAGGCAAATTACTTGCCAAAAATTATAGATAATAACTGTTTCTAAATATTTTTATAAGTAGCTTTAATATTCACTAATATCTTCAGACCCTAAATCTTTTCTTTGTGACACAGACCTCAAGCTGAGCAGTCACTCATCCAGAGCAGCTCTAAAATGTACTGCAATAGGGTAGAAAATGAAGGTATTGGACTAAAATCTCAGCAGTTTTCAAAATGTGGTCCAGAGACCTCCTAAGATCCCTGGGATTCTTTCAAGGGGGTCTGAAAAGTCAAAACTATCTTTATAATAATACTAAGATTTAAAAAAATATTTGGCAAATATTGACAGATATAATACAAATATAACCCCAAAATAATACAAATGAAGAAAAGTGTCTTTGGCTCTTCCTCATTAAGTTTTAAGTGTATAAAAGCATCTTGAGACCAAAAAGTTTGAGACTTCTGGATTAGATCATCTCTAAGGTCCCCTTCAGTTAGGACATTTTATAATCTATGTCCTAAAGTTCCTTTTAGCTCTAACATCTTGTGTTTTAAAGTTCTTTCCAGTAATATGATTCTGATGTTACACTCAGAGAACCGATGAAAAAATCTCAAGTATTCCTACATAGATGCATGTAACAAAACCTTTAGAAGAAGCAGCCGACCCACACCTTAGCTGGCACAAATTTCCTTCCCACTTGTAGACTTTTACCAAACCTTGAAAGGTTATGAGCCTCCAACCTGTAATCATCTTAACAAAAGCTTCCAAAGTCATTCTGAATATTCAAACCTATAATGAACAAAGTTCACACACAACTCCTGTCACTCTCCAATTAGGGGGGAAAAAATGTCAATCGAAGATAGTCCAGGATATACTCTTTAGTGAGAAGTCTTAATAAGATTCTACATAATGATAATTGGAGCTCACATTACTATAGTTATGGTACAGCTTCACATTCAGCATCTCATTAGTGCTCACAGCAGCTCTATGATATAGTACATGGTTTCAATTGTAAGGCTTGGGGAACTGAGGCACAGCATGGGGAAAGATGGACATAGTCACATAGCTAGCAAATGGCATAGCTAGAATTTGCATTAGGACTATGAGTCCACCATTCTTTCAAAAATGCAATAATTCTTTTCAGTTCTTGTATTAAGTCCCATATTGTACGGCATACATAAATACTATATGGGCAGCTAGGTGGCAAAGTGGATAGAGCAGTGGACCTGGAGTCAGGAAGCCCTTAGCCCAAATCTAGACTCAGACATTTACTATCCCTGTGATCCTAAGAAAGTCATTTAACTCTGATTGCCTCAGTTTCCTCATCTATAAAATGACCTGGAGAAGGAAAGAGGAAACAATTCCACTACCTTTGCCAAGAAAACTCCAAGAGTGGGACACGATTAAAACAATTAAACAAAAGCACCATAAATATAGTCACAGGTTGTATATTGCACATGATACCGCCAATCCAGTATTTTCCACTTATCAGGTAGTTATTATTCAGATTATTCATTCAAATAGTTTAAATAACTGGATTCCTTGCCTAAGCTATGGTCCAGTTATCAATTACATAGATATGGCCTTGTTAATATGTAGACACATCCTCAGGAGCCATCTGGATGATCTAAATAATTAAAGAGTAGCACGGTTGTTCTCATTATTTGAGTCATTCATTCCAGTGCTTATTAAACAACACCATTATGCATCTAATTCTGTTAAGTTTAAGGAGAGAGAGAAATCTTGGACAGGTTGTCCCTCTCCTTATGAACTCTGCAATCTGTTGAGAGAAAAGAAGCAAGCACAGAGAGCTTTAATACATTATTACAAGATTAATTTATTAATGAGTCACAAAACAAAGTCTTATGTAAAATCTTAAGAGGAAGATTAGTACAACAGTCGGTCTGAATAGGCTTCATAAAGGGGGTGGCATTTGATATGGGCTCTAAGAAAGGATAAAAAATTCAATAGGCAAAAAAGGAGAGGGAAGATTTTCTAGAAATCTTAACAAGGTGAACAAAGGCATGGTAACAGCACACTGAGATGTATTTTGAGGACCAGAGAGTACCAGTCTGTCCAGAAGGTAGAAAGCATGGAAGGGGATAATTTAAGGTAAAAATATCAAGATAAGGGGGGACTAAATAGTAGATACCTTGAAGATATATCCAAGAAAAAAAATCAAACTTTTATTGGGATACTCAGGGAGCCACTAAAAATGTCTGAGCACAGTAATTACACAAACAACACTTTAGAGAATCTGTAAGCTTATCCATGTGGGTATTCTTCCATGGTGCAGGCTACATCCCATCCATGTTTTCTCATGCTTCTTGTCCTAGGATGTTGTTGTTGTTGGTTTGGGAGGGGGAGGTGTTGGGAATAAGGACATGGAGGTTGGAACATGAGTCCTTTAAACGGGAAAAGATAATTCTAACAATTGTAATTAGGATAAATTGAAGGCTAGTGGAAGTTGGAAGATCCCTTATGAGCTTATTGCAATAGTCCACACAGGTGGTAATGAGGACCTGTGTTAGTTAAGATGATGAAAATTAATAGAGTGAAGATGGAAATCAATATAAGAAATGGGTGGCATTGGGGAACTTAGTAAATAATTGTTTATGTGAGGAAAGGGAAAGGAAATAAATATGTGTTGCAATAAAAAAAAATTAACTTTCAGTAAAGATCTGGGTTCAAATATTGTCTCTGCCACTTATGAGGTAGCTAGTTATTTCAGTGATGAGTAGTGTTAAAGTTATCATAAAGAGGTCTTCCATCAGGAAGATCTGAATTCTGAGTTCAAATTCAGTATTATAAACTTTCTAGTTATGTGATCCTGAGCAAGTAGTTTAATCTCTATTTTCCTGATCTGTAAAAAAGGGATAATATTTGTACTTACTGCCCTGCACTATTGTAAGAATCAAGTGAGATAATTGTAAAGCCATTTGTAAACTTTAAAGTGTTGTATAAGTGCTAGCTATTATTATTACTATTATTATCTGTGCAACGATGTGACCTTGGGCAAATACTTTAAACTCTCAGTGTCTGAGTTTTATTACCTGGATAAATGAGATCAAGAGATTAGATAGTTTCTAAGACAGTTTCCTGTTCTAGAACTGTGGTTCTAAAAATAATCTCAAGATCAAAGGCTTAGGAAACTGAGTAAATGATGATGAGGCAGATAAAAATAAGAGAGAAAGAAGCAGGTTTAAGGGGAAAGATAAAAAGTATTGCTGAAAAATAGTATCCTACTTTTATGGCTAGAAGGAACCTAAATGATCCTTGAGAATGCTTCCCTCAGTGACCATTAATACATAGGGGTAAACCAAGTTCTAGTAACTGTGACTTGCTCAATGTCAAACAGATAGTAAATAGGATCAGAAAAACATAGTTTTAGAACCAGAAAGGACCTTAGGGGCCCTTGAGTCTAACCCACCCATTTTACATATAATAAACAAAAACGAAGGTAAAAAGAGATAAAATAATTGCCCAGGGTCACACAGCTAGTAACCATCTAAAGCAAGATTTGAATCCATTTTCTCTAATACTCTTTCCAATACTTTCCAATACACTTTCTCTAATACTACTTTCCAATGCTCCCAAATAACAGAATTGGGATTCAAATCAAAGTTGTCCAATTCGAAATCCATCTTTCTTTCCATTGCCACAGGATACCTTCTTAGGGACTCAGATTAGAAAGTTGAGTTGAGGTATTAATGAGGTGTGTTAGTAATCAAATCTAATTGTTGCATAGTGAATGAGATAAATTGTCTTTCATTCAATTATAAAGCTTAACTATGTAAGGTATTTAATAATAATAATAACAAAAACTAGCATTCATAAAGTGCTTCAAAGTTTGCAAAATTCTTTGCATATTATCTTATTTGATTGTTCAATAGCACCTCAAAGCATAATCTTCTTTCTTTCTTTCTTTCTTTCTTTCTTTCTTTCTTTCTTTCTTTCTTTCTTTCTTTCTTTCTTTCTTTCTTTCTTTCTTTCTTTCTTTCTTTCTTTCTTTCTTTCTTTCTTTCTTTCTTTCTTTCTTTCTTTCTTTCTTTCTTTCTTTCTTTCTTTCTTTCTTTCTTTCTCTCCCTCCTTTCCTTCTTTCTTTCTCTCCTTCTTTCCTTCTTTCTTTAGATCTCTATCCTTTTTTGATTCTATAGAATGGTGATAATCATATGAAAGAAACACAGGGAGGCCTGGAGTTAATAGAGATTGGTTGGTCAAGAAACTTTGAAGTCCTTTCCCCAAATCATTGCTCCATAGCTTCCTAATTTGAGGTAAAAAAAGAAAATACACCTCCAAACATTTTTTTTTGTACCTAAGACATTATTCTACCTTCTCCACTCTGAGGCATTGCTGGTTTCCTGAGGCCTCCCTCAAAGAGGTGGGTGATTGTTTTGGTTTTAAATTTGAATGCTACTCCTCCAAGTTCTTGCCATTTTGATATCAGATTCAGATTAATTAGCATTGTTTTCTCCTCTTTTTTCTTCCCATTGGGTCAGTGTACTGTTTATGATCACAGGTTCATGGGATTACAAGTGAGACCAAGAGAGTTAATCTTGAGAGGAAAAGAGCATGTCTTATCTCTCATATGTAGTAGTGATATGATTTTTTTCCTTTGTCTCCTGCCAGAGAAGCAAAGAGAAGATCCATAAAGAGAGAAATAGATCATTCCTCTCTTGCAGGAGAAATCAGAAACATGGAAGACTAATTGTAGTGCTAAAGTAGGAATCATAAGGCCATCAGGTTGAAGGGAAGCTAGGGAGCACAGTGGATAAAAACCTAGGTCTGAAACCAAGAAGGCTCATCTTCCTGAGTTCAAATCTGACCTCAGACCACTTCCTAGTTACGTGACCCTGAGAAAGTCACTTAATTCCATTTACTTGTCTTTGCCACACTTCTATCTTAGAACTGATATAGAGACAGGTGGTAAGAGCTTGCTTTTGGGTATGGAGGGGATATGTTTTATTTTTGTATTTTTAATTCCTGATCTTCTATCTAACAATAATATTAAATATTGGTTCGAAGATAGAAGAGTGGTTAGGGCTTGACTACTGTGATTAAGTGATTTCCCCTGGGTCACACAACTAAGAAGTGCCTGGAACCAAATTTGAAACCAAGACCTCCTGATTATTGGCCTGGCTATCTATCCATTGAACCACCCAGCTGCCCCTAATAAGAGGTTTAAGAAGAAAAGAAAATTAAAAAAAAAATGGAAAGACAATGGTTTGACTCTCATCTCAAACATTTGCTGTGTTACCTTGGGCAAATCTCTTTACTTATCTGGAACTTGTTTTTTTATCTATAAAATGAGAGGGTTGAACTCAATCACCTTTATGGTACTTTTAAGCTCTAAATCCATAATATGATGAATTTCAAAATATAATTTTCCAAGAGTTCCTGAAATCATAGGTCTATACTCAGAATCTCAAAGGTCAATTAATCTATACTCCTCATGTTTGAGATGAAGAAACTGAGGCCCAATGATGTGACTTAACTAAGATTTCAGAGACAGTAATTTAACTCAAATCCTTTTAGCTCTTAACATCAAAATTTATTACTGCTGCTTGTTAGGTAAAGAATTTATCTTTCTTAACCAACGAAAGTGAAGCATGAGACTTTCTTTGGCTTCTCAAATAATTTTTTGGTCCAGACTTCTTGGGAACCCAGTTTTTCACTTCCAACCTTTTAAAAATTCTCAAAGAGCAAGGCAAATAATTGCCTGATTCTGTCTAGCAGCTTCTTATGTAACCTTCACCAGAGCTGGGAGGAACAAATTAAAAAAAAGCAAAAGAAAGTGTTTTTAGGCCTTAAAGAAAAGCTATTTCCTCTCTTTCTCCTGATCCCAGGTCTCTGTCTATGTCTGTGAATCCTTAGCCTAGAACATAGTTTTAGTCTCATGGAAAGTCTGAAAACATTCAGAAGATTCTGATGTAACTAAACTTTACTCTTCTAGACACTTGAAGTGTTTGGCACAGTGGATGCTTAATATATTTTTGTGGAAGTGAAGACTGCAGAAAGGCAGAAAAGGAAAAAGGGAGGAAGACAGGGAAGGAAAAAAGGAAGAAAGGAGGAAGAGAGGGAGGGCGAAAGGAAGATGCTGATGAGAATTAATGATTAAGGAACAAGGCAGAGACAAGATGGCAGCATAGAGGCAGTGAAAGTTCAGACCTCTGAAAACCCTTTCTTAGGGATTACAAACTAAATGCTCCTAGGGGACTGAAAATCAAACCTAACAACAAGACAGAGCCAAGGAACCCTCCCGATGGACTCAACGTAAAAGGAACACCCCCAAAATCTGGAATTTGAGAACACTCAGGTTTAAGGGAAATGAAGAAGGAAGGCCCCAGGATCCCTCCCCCACCTAGAGTTCTAAGCCTCCAGTGGCATGTGGAAGTTCTGGGTGGGTAAGGGTGCTGGTCTGGAGGGAGTACCTTGTGGACAAAGCTGTGCCAGGCTCAGATCATTGAACACAGGCAGTGGGAAAGAAGTTAGAGAAGACACACAGAGCATGGAGCTGTCAGCCTAGTTTTAGCAGCAGAGACACTCCATACTGCCCTCCACTTCCCAAGGTTTTGGCCTCAGGGCACATCCAGCTCAACCCAGCTGGACTTAATTCTATCAAAGCCTCCAGAGGGCAGGAAAGCTCAAGCTCCAACACCCCTCCCCCACAGACTGCACTGAGAGATTTACTAGCAAAGTTCCAAGGATGAAGACTGACAGAAAAGCCCCAAACCACAAAAAAATGAGAGGAGCAAAAGCTCAGCAACTGTGGGGAGTAAAGAAGGTGTAAATATGAGCAAACAGCAGCAAAAGAAAAAAGAAATTAAAATCAACAGCTTCTATATAGGCAATGAACAAAGAGCAAACAAAAGAGAAAAGGATGAGGGAACACCAAGCAAAAAAAAAAAAACAGAAACCCCAGGGAATTGGATACAGGCTTTGGAAAAATTCAAAATACAATTCAAAACACAATTAAGAGAGGCTGAAGACAACTGGGAAAAGAACTTAAAAAGCAAGATAAGTCATGTGGAAACAGAAAACAGTGTCCTGAAAGTCAAATTTAATCAGCTAGAAAATGAGGCAAAGGAGATGAAAGATGAGGCAAAGAAGATGAAAGATGAGGCAGAGCAGAAGAAAGATGACCTCCAAAAAAAATCAGACCAGAAAAAGGATGACCAAAAAGCCAGGGAATAAATTCAGTCTTTAAAATCCATAATACAACAACTAGAAGTAAGCAACTTCACAAGGCAGCAGGATGCTATAAAACAAAATCAAAAGAATGAAAAAAATGAGGAAAATATGAAGCATCTCATTCACAAAATAGAAGATTTAGAAAATAATTCCAGGAGAGACAACTTAAGAATCATTGGTCTACCAGAAGACTATGACAAAAGAAAAAGCCTAGACATCATATGACAGGAAATTATCCAAGAAAACTGCCCTGATATTCTAGAACAAGAGGGAAAAGTGGAGATTGAAAGAATCCATAGATTCTTAATCCCCAAATGATGACACCCAGGAATGTTATAGCCAAATTCAATAACTATTAGACCAAGGAAAAATATTACAAGCTACTAAGAAATCATTCAGATATCATGGAACCACAATGAGGATAACATAGGATCTGGCTGCATCTACACTGAAGGACCAAAAGGCATGGAATATGATATTCCAGAAAGCAAAGGAATTAGGTCTACAATGAAGAATCAATTACCCAGCAAAACTGACTATATTCTTACAGGGGAAAGTATGGTCATTCAACAAAATAGAAGAATTCCAAGCATTTGTAAAGAAAAGACCAGAACTGAACAGAAAATGTGATGCCCAAGCACAGAACTCAAGAGAATCATCAAAAGGTAATTAAGAAAGAGGGAAAAAAGAAAAACACCCTCCCCCCCAAAAACCAACTTTTTTTCCAAGAGACCCAATAAATTAAAATGATATGTATCCCTATAAGAAAAGAGGTCATTGGTAACTCTTAAGAAATGTTATTATCACCTGGGCAACTAGAATACTTACACTTGGAGGGAACAGTGACAAACTGTATATAATGAAATGCCAAGACATAAATATGTATATAAATATATGTATACACAAACACATATATGTATACATATACATATATATGCAACTAGAGCTAAAAAAAGAGGTTAATACTAAAAGAAATGGAAAAAGAAACAAAAGAGGGTAAGTTTATATGTCACAAAGGAGCTCATGGTGGGAGAGGGAGAACATCAATACACTGGAAGGGTAAAGAGGTAGGAGATAGGAAATACTCATCTCTTATGTACATTGAAATTGACTCAAAGAGGGAAGAACAATCAAATACACTGTGGCAGAGAATTTATTTGTGCCCTATAGGGAATTAGAAGGGTAACAAATGGACTTGTGGGGAGGGAAGCAGTACAAGGGAGGGAAAGGGTGAGGGGGTAGTATAAAAGGACTATAAAGAAAATGAGAGGGGAATGAGAAGAGAGGAGGGGTAGAAAGGGAGGTAAAATAAGGGTGGGAAGAAGGGGGACTAATTAAAAACAAAACATTGGTGTAAAAGGAAATAGTCAAAGAAGAAAAGGCAGGACTAGGAGTGGAAATCAAAATACTAGGAAATACACAGCTGGTAATCATAACTCTGAATGTGAATGGAATGAACTCACCCATAAAATGTAAGCAAATAGCAGAGTAGATTAGAAACCAAAACCCTACCATATGCTGTCTACAAAAAACACACATGAGGAAGGCAGACAGGCATAGGGTAAAAGTAAGAGGATGGAGCTAAATATATTGGGCATCAATTGATAAAAAGAAGGCAGGAGTCTCAATCATGATATCTGACAAAACCAAAGAAAAAATAGATTTTGTTAAAAGGGATAGGGAAGGTAATTATATCCTGGTAAAAGGCAGTATAGACAATGAGGAAATAACAGTACTCAACATGTATGCATCAAATGGCATAGCATCCAGATTTCTAAAGGAGAAACAAGTGGAGCTCAAGGATTCAATAAATAGAAAAACCATACTAGTGGGGGACCTGAACCTTCCTCTATCAGAACTAGATAAATCAAACCAAAAAATAAATAAGAAAGAGGTAAGAGAAGTGAATGAAATTTATAAAAATTAGAGTTAGTAGATATGTGGAGAAAAATAAATAGGAACAAAAAGTAATACACCTTTTCAGCAGCACATGGTACATTCACAAATATTTAACATGTACTAGGACATAAAAACATTGCAAACAAGTGCAAAAGAGCAAAAATAATAAATGCAACCTTCTCAGATCACAATGTAATGAAAATAATAATTAATAAGAGTACATGGAGAGGCAAATCAAAAAATAATTGGAAATTAAATAATACAATTTTCCAGAATCATTTAGTTAAAGAACAAATGATAGAAACAAATAATAACTTCATTGAAAAAATGACAATGATGAGACATACTTTTAAAATCTATGGGATGCAGCCAAAGCAGTACTCAGGGGGAAAGTTATATCCTTGAGTTCATATATTAACAAACTAGGAGAGGGCAAAGGTCAATGAATTGGGCATGCAAATTAAAAAAACTAGAAAGTGAACAAATTAAAAATCCCCAGATGAACATTGAAGTAGAAATCCTAAAAATCAAAGGAGAAATTAATAAAATTGAAAGTCAAAGAACTATTGATTTAATAAATAAGACTACAAGCTGATACTTTAAAAAACAAATAAAAAAGACAAATTACTGGTCAATCTAATTAAAAAAGGAAAGAAGAAAACAAAATTGACATTATCCAAGATGAAAAGGGAGACCTCACCTCTAATGAAGATGAAATCAAAGTAATCATTAAAAACTATTTTGCCCAATTATATGGCAATACATTTGGCAATCTAGGTGATATGGATGAATACTTACAAAAATATGAATTTCCTAGACTAATAGAGGAAGAAATAAACTACCTAAACAACGCCATATCAGAAAAAGAAATTGAACCAGCCATCAAAGAACTGCCTAAGAAAAAATCCTCAGAGCCAGATGGATTCACAAATAAATTCTATCAAACATTAACTAATTCCAATATTACATAAAGTATTTGACAGACTAAGCAAAGAAGGAGTTCTACCAAATTCCTTTTATGGGACTGATTCTAAAGCCAGGTAGGTAAAAAAAAAAACAGAGAAAGAAAACTATAGACCAATCTCTTTAATGAATATAGATGCAAATATCTTAAATAGGATAGTAGCAAAAAGACTCCAGCAAGTAATCACGCGAGTTATTCATTATGATCAGGTGGGATTCATACCAGGAATGCAAGGATGGTTCAATATTAGGAAAACCATCCACATAATTGAAAAGCAAACTGACAAAAATTACATAATTATCTTAATAGATGCAGAAAAAGCCTCTGACAAAATATAACACCCATTCCTATTGAAAACACTAGAAAGCATAGAAATAAAAGGGCCTTTCCTAAAAATAATAGACAGTATATATCTAAAACCATCACCAAAAATCATCTGCAATGGGGATAAACTAGAAGTCTTCCCAATAAGATCAGGAGTAAAACAAGAATGCCCATTATCACTCATATTATTTAACATTGTATTAGAAATACTAACTGTAGCAACTAGAGAAGAAAAAGAAATTCAAGGTATTAAAATAGGCAATGAGGAGACCAAGCTATCACTCTTTGCAGATGATATGATGGTCTACTTAAAGAATCCTAGCAAATCAATCAAAAAGCCAGTCAAAATAATCAACAACTTTAGCAAAGTTGCAGGATACAAAATAAACCCACATAAGTCATCAGAATTTCTATATATCTCCAACACATCTTAGCAGCAAGAATTAGAAAGAGAAATTTCATTTTAAATCACCCTAGACAATATAAAATAGTTAGGAATCTATCTGCTGAGACAAACACAGGAACCATATATGAACAGAACTACAAAACGCTCTCCACAAAATTAAAACTAGATCTAAACAATTGGAAAAACATTGATTGCTCATGAGTAGGACAAGCTAACATAATAAAAAATGACAATCCTACCCAAATTAATTTACTTATTTAGTGCCATACCCAAAGAACTACCAAAAAACTTTTTTACTGAATTAGAAAAAAACTATAACAAAGTTTATTTGGAAGAACAAAAGATCAAGGATATCCAGGGAAATCATGAAAAAAAATTGTGAAGGAAGGAGGCCTTGCAATCCAAGATCTCATACTATACTATAAAGCAGTGGTCATCAAAACAATTTGGTACTGGCTAAGAGATAGAAAGGAGGATCAGTGGAATAGACTTGGGGTAAGTGACCTCAGCAAGACAGTCTATGATAAGCCCCAAAGTTCCACCTTTTGGGACCAAAATCCATTATTTCATAAAAACTGCTAGGAAAATTGGAAGACAATATGGAAGAGATAAGGTTTGGATCAACATCTCACACCCTATACCAAGATAAACTCAGAATAGGTGAATGACATGAATATAAAGAATGAAACTATAGGGATATTAGGTGAACACAGAATAGTATACTTGTCAGATCTTTGGGAAAGGAAAGACTTTAAAACCAAGCAAGAGCTAAGAAAAAACCACAAAGTGTAAAATCAATAATTTTGATTACATCAAACTAAAAAGTTTTTGTACAAACAAAACTAATGCAACCAAAATTAGAAGGGAAGCAACAAATTGGGAAACAATCTTCATAACAAAAACCTCTTAGAAAGGTCTATTTACTCAAATTTATAGAACTAAATCAATTGTACAAAAAAATCAAGCCATTCTCCAATTGATAAATGGGCAAGGGACATGAATAGGCAATTTTCAGTTAAAGAAATTAAAACTATTAATAAGTATATGAAAAAGTGTTCTAAATCTCTTATAATCAGAGTGATGCAAATCAAAACAACTCTGAGCTATCACTTCACATCTATCAGATTGGCTAACTTGACAGCAATGGAAAGTAATGAATGCTGGAGGGGATGTGGCAAAGTTGCGACATTAATGTACTGCTGGTGGAGTTGGGAACTAATCCAACCATTCTGGAGGGCAATTTGGAACTATGCCCAAAGGGTGTTAAAAGACTGTCTGCCTTTTGATCCAGCCAAAGCACTGCTAGGTTTGTACCCCAAAGAGATAATAAGGAAAAAGACCTGTACAAGAATATTTATAACTGCGCTCTTTGTGGTGGCAAAAAATTGGAAAATGAGGGGATGCCCTTCAATTTGAGAATGGCTGAACAAATTGTGATAAATGCTGGTGATGGAATACTATTATACTAAAAGGAATAATAAAGTAGAGGAATTCCATGGAGACTGGAACGACCTCCAAGAAGTGATGCAGAGCAAAAGGAGCAGAACCAAGAAATCATTATACACAAATTGTGGTATATGTTGGTGATGGAATACTATTGTGTTCAAAGGAATAATAAACTGGAGAAATTCCATGGGAACTGGAATGTTCTCTAGGAATTGATGCTGAGGGAAAGGAGCAGAACCAGGAGAACATTGTACACAGAGACCGATACACTGTGGCACAATCGAATGTAATGGAGTTCTCCATTAGTGGCAATGCAGTGATCCTGAACAACTTGGAGGGATCTATGAGAAAAAAACATTATCCACATTCAGGGGAAAAACTGTGGAATAGAAACACAGAAAAAAAAACTACTGCTTAAATACATGGGTTGAGGGGATATGGTTGGGGATGTAGACTCTAAATGAACATCCTAATGCAAACACCAACATCATGGAAATAGGTTTTGATCAAGGACACATGTAATACCCAGTGAAATTGTGCATCAGCTATGGGAAGAGTGGGGTTAGGGGAGGGAGGGAAATAATATAATTCTTGTAACCAAGAAATAATGTTATAAATTACCTAAGTAAATTAATTTAAATTAAAAATAAAATAAAATAAAAAAGAATTAAGGAACAATGGAAGTGAGGAAGTACAAAAGTAGATTTCTCCTACTTCCCCATCATATACTTTTTCAACTCTGAGGACATACAGAGTCAGAGTACAAAAGGAATTGCCCTGACCCTGACTCCCTGGTGAATCAAAGCCTGTGATTTAGTGCTTCTATTGATTTTCCTTACAGTCCTGTGATGCCAATCCCATTAGCCCTCTGGATATGGTAATTATGAGCCATTTATATTAGAACTGCTCAGGGAAAACTCTGAACTAAAGTTTGTGATGATTATATCACCAATACCAGGAAATTTAACTCATTGGCAGACTTGATGCTGTCTAGAAGTGATCATGTATATAAAAAAAAAGAATCATGGAGGGGTGGAAGGGGAATTAATAAAGAAACACTAGACAACAATTTGAAAAATGAAAACAATAGTATTTGGCGTAACTGTGCTTTGCTAGTTAGAAGTGAGAGGATACTCTGACACTGTACCATTTGTTCATCTCAGACCATAGAGATGGTAATGAATGAAATACTCAGTTTTCTAGTAGCAGGGATTACAGGGATATACCATTAAACCCAGTCTTTTCTACTAACTATAAATGGGACCTTGGGTAAGTCAGATAACTTCTTTTAAAGCAATTTTTTTCAGACACACAAGAAGATAATTTTAATGATTGTTTTCTGACATTTTAGAATTCAGATTTTACCCTTCCCTCCTTGCCTCCACAAGGTAGCAAATTGATACAGATAGTTACATATGACATGATATAGTAACCTCACTTCTTAAGGCTTCAATTTCCTTACCTGTAAAATTAAAATTCTTGTCTAATTGGTCTCTCCAGTTTTGTCCAACTCTAAATATTATGATGCTTTGTGAATTTAATTTTCTCTGGATGTTCTCTTACTAAAAAGAGACAATTAATCTTGCTTTATCAATGGATAATGAGGGGGAAGAAGTAGGAGAGAACTTTAAACTGAAAATAAAATATTTGATTAAAAAAAAACCACACTATTTAGTCCAGGCTGGCATTGGAATTACTTGCTATGTAGAATAAAAGACTCCATGTCAGGCAACTTTTATTAAGGAGACCATGGAGTGACATGGTGCAACCATGAATGAGTAAACTAAAGAACTTGGCTTTACCTTCCTGATATGACAGCTTTGAGTTTGGCCCAAGAATCATCTTGCTGGTTCAGAATAAGTTCAGAATAAAATGTTTTCTTCCCTAGAATTTCATTTCTCAGAAAGTAAACACATGATTCCAAATAAGAATAGCACAATATGATAGAAAGGGCCCTGGATTTGGAATTAAAATGACAAAGAACCATAATTGGCTAAAAGGATAGGCCCTGGTCTTGTGATACCATTGGAATAGTGAAGAATTCACCTAAAGAAGTCACCTCTACCAATGCTGGTTTGCCAATTTTTATGTAACTTATGGTCTTAGAGAGTTGCCTAGAGAGCATGGAGAGACTCTAATCATTTCATTTTATACAGAAGTGGAATGGGAGAACTGGTCACTGAGGGTCCAGACCTGAGAACACTCATGATATTAACAAAGACACTCAATGGGCCTGTTTCAGAAAATTCTAAATGGAAGGTCTTTTCTCTTCCAATTCAGAGCCTACTTGGGCTTAGACTTTCTCTGTTTTTTATTGACATACTATATGGTGATAAGAAGAAACCTTTTAATTGGATGTTGAGCCTCATGTGACATAGATGTATGTGTGTCTATATAGGCATACATATTTATATATGTGCATAAAGAAAGTGAATATGTACATGTACCTGTATTTATATGTGTATATATTTGTGGATGCATATGCATATATTCATATTTTTCCATTTAATAATGACAGCTGATACATTTCTAATACTTGGGGAGATAAAATTATTACTGATATATAAGTACTGTATGTTTCTATATGTTCTGTTAGTCCCTCCAGACCACACTAATGACTGACTCTTCAGACTTCCTCCATCATGCTATTGAAGCAGGCATGGACATATGCATGTCTGCACACATGTATACCTGCATATCTTAATGTTCAAGCTTTCTTTTTCATTCCTTCCTTCTTTTCTTCTTTTCTTCTTTCCTTCCTTCCTTCCTTCCTTCATTACTTCCTCTTTCCTCTATCATACTCCCTCTATATTTCCATCCACTCTCTTCTATCTAAAAAAAAATCATTCTTCATAAAATTTTTTTAACTTAAAAATGGGGGACAGCTAGGTGACTCAGTGGATAGAGAGCCAGGCTTAGACGTATGAGGTCCTAGTTTCAAATCTGGCTTCAGACAGACGCTTCCTGCCTGTGTCACCCTGGGCAAGTCACACCCCATTTGCCTAGCCCTTACCACTCTTCTGCCTTGGGACCAATACACAGTATTGATTCTAAGATGGTAGGTAAAGGTTTAAAAAAAATTCAACATAAAAGCAAACTAACTAATACATTACCCATCAGATATTGCGTGCCATATTTACATTCCAATCTCCTGACTGGAATGAAAGGGAAGGAGATAAAGTTTCTCCTTCTAGAATGAGGAGTGGAGTAGAATGAAAATGGGAAAAGCTCTGATAATGAATCTCTGACCACTTTTAATCTAATGAAGTAAAAATCCTGCTACTATAAAAACTACCCCTGCTTGAATTAAAAAAAAAAATTAGAAACATAGGGTAGGGAAAGTAATCAAAACTAAGGCTATAAACTCTATATTTCTTTTTCTCTGATTACACTTTCTATCACATTTTTCTTTTCTAGATAAGGTAGACTGACCAAAAGTAAACTCTATCTTTGTTTTATTATGTATTTCAGAAGGCCACAGAAAGTAATAGGACATTTTTCTGGTGATGAATAGTCATCTATTTACATACAAAATGTCCATGCATATAAGTATCAAATTACTCATCCTAGTAAATTAAAGTATCTTTCCTTCTAAGTAGAGCCCAGCTAGGTGATAATTATTGCTGGTGTTCCCTTGCAGCTTTGCAGAAGTGCTGATGCTCTGCAGAAATCCCTCCTAAGTATGATCTCATTAACAGCATGACTAGCAAGCAGAAAGGGAAATTTATGTGCTTTTATTTACTGGTCAGATGTTGGCAAAATTCTTAGTCTACAAGTGTGGTCATGTCTCTATTGGTAGAAATGGTAATAACTTCAGTACCTTGCTTTGCCATATTTACTCTCCATTAACACAATGTGATGGTATGGAAATATTCAGAAGAATTGGGTTCTATTTCTGGCTCTGCCACTGACTCATCTCTTCAGTCTCCTATAATCTAGGCACCAGTTTCACTATCTACAAAATGGGGAAGTTATTTTTGTTTTGTTTTTGTTAGAATCTGTATTTTTGTCTGTGCTCAAACTCCCTCCACTGAAACAGATTTCTAGTCTTAGAAGATTTTTACCTGAATTACTTAAGCACTTAAAGGACTTGGCATTGGTCACACATCCAATATGCATTGATGTATTGAACTGACAGCTTTCTGACTACTCCATTCAAAGGTCTATGTTCTAAAGTCTCTGCTTGTTCTAATATTCTGTGATTTACATATTGAGTGAAGGAACAATCCAGAAAGGTTTTGATAAAATAGGAAAAGAAGGGACAAAATGAAAGATTGAGAAGACTGAAAACAAAGTTTGCCTTATGTGGTTGAGCACTTCAGTCTCTGAGACACCTAAATACAGATAGAGAGTCCTTCAGACACCCAGTGCCTCATTTTGCCCACTCCAATACCCAGCCTACAAAATTATTTGCAGCATGAAAATTCCCATCTCCATGAGGTTTTGATTTCAGCTGGAGAACACTAAGGCCTGGTTTGAATGATCAAATTAGGCTGATTTAATAGTTTAGACCATTTTTGTAGGTTGCTTTTTCTCTCTCCCTTTTCCAAGTGATAATGGCATTTTTAAAAAGGATGTGAAAAGTGAGTGACTTTTTATCATTTTTATTGGTACTTCATATCCATAAATAGTGTTTTAATCTGGGAGGTTTGACTTCTCAGTCATTAATTAACTCCAATTAACTTTTCATTTCCTGATTCAGTATTATGGTACTTCCTGGGAACAGTGAGGTCTAGGTTCATATTAAAAATTACCTCACATATGTGACATTCAGGACTTTATGAGTTGTGCATATGGGAGAAGTTCAGAATTCAACTCAATTCAACATAGATCCTAACCCCACAATAGCAAAGGAGTAGGGGGGTACAGTCAGACCTCAGAAGAGTCACCAAGTCTGTGTGCTCTTTTCTCCAGACTCTGAGATAGATATTGGAATAGAATTAGTTCTATCTGCCATACTTCAAATATCATGGTCATCTAGGGATTTGAAGTTCAGGGCAAAAGAGGCAATATCTCTTAAGTAGGATGCTCTTAAGAGGAAGGATAACCCTAGCTAACACTCTTCAGATTAGCTGCTTTTTTCCATTGGTCTTAGAAGATTATGTAGATTATTATACACTTAAGTGACATGCCAGTGGTCTTTGTGACCACTCCATTCAATGTTCCATATTCAAAATCTGGTTGGACAAAAAAAACCATCAGTTAGTGAATTGCAAGTAAGCCCAATTATTCAAGCAAAAGAGCAAAATAAATTGAAGAATATATCAAATAATATACAAGTGGATGAGCTTTTCAGCTGTGAATGAGATAAGATCTCAGCTCAAACTCAGAGAGCTGGATTTCATTGATTGGGAAATCCAATTTGAAGTCCCTAGAAAAATAAGCTTAAAATAAGAAACATGTTAAGCTTCCTCTCCATCACCACTGCTTCCAAAGGTTTTCTCTCTTCCTTCTCAAGAGTATCCTCTGAGTATATGTTTCTGTCCTCACAAAACTCTGGAACCAACTCACAATCAGTTTCTTCCTCTGGTACACAGTGTTCATCTTCACATTCTCTCCCCCAACAGGAGTCATATCTTCTTTCAACCCTAGTTAGGTGGGAATAATGTTACATATGTGCAGAATGAAAGGTAGTGTGGTAGAATAGATTGAGAGTTTAGGAGTCAAGAAGACCTGAGTTCAAGTCCTCCCTTGGACACATACATATTATGTGGGCAAAGAATGGACACATATTTGCTGTGGGCAAATCATTTATCCTGGTTCTGGAGTCAGCAGATTTGGGTTGAAATCATGCCTCTCATACTTGCTAATTATATGACCTTGTGTAAGACTTTTGGTTTCCCTTGACTTCAGTGTTCTCATGAATGAAATGAAAAAGTGGATTAGATAATTTTTGAGGTATCTTCTATTTTTAGATATTTGATCCAAGTTACAGATGAGCTGACAATCTGAATTTTGTGGATGTTTTCATATCAGCATTTCCCAACAATATTATAGGTGAGCTGGTCTTCCCTCCCACACAACCCTCAAAGATCAAGGCATTGTTCTAGGTGCTAGAGATGCAAAGCAAAAAAAATAAAATGTGCAAAACCTATATGCCAAATTTGAAAGAGTCCTTGCCAGTCTCAAGGAATTTATATTCCTTTGGAGCTATTTTTTTTTCAATATTAGAATTGATACTATCCATCCAAGGTAGAAAAGAGATCAGGACTAAGCAACTGGGGTTTCATGCCTTGCCCATGGTCACATAGGTAGGAAGTGTTTGAGCTCATGTTTGAACCCTGGACCTGGCTCTCAATCCACTGAGCTACCTACCTGCCCCTAGAGCTATTATTCCAATAATAATGAAGTCACAGGAGAATCAATAAAGACTAGGTATAGCCATGAAAATGCTCTGTGACCAGATAATTTTTTTCCCAACTTACAGCTGCTCTCTCATTACCCTAATGAACCCTGGGAAGCAGCTTTTTCAGTCCCATCATAGAAGCTCCCTCTATTTATTTCTCTACAATCACATATATTTTCAACAGATATGTATTATAAGAAAAGGATGTTGTCTATAAAGAAGTCACATGATAGAAGGGTCTCCTCAAAAAATATAGACACACATATATATATATATATATATATATATACATACACACAGTCCATGTTCTGAAAGAATGAAAACTTGTTTCATAGTATGAAGTCTTCATTTTATGACATAATTTTTCTCTGAATTCAGGAAAAGGAACAATTTTCTTTAAGCCAAGGAAAATATTTTCTAATTTAGACCTGCCATCAGATCTTAGGAATGGCTCTCTGTTAGTATTGCCGAAAAGGCTGAGGGGAGCCTGGTGAGAAATCACATTGCCTCTGGGCAATCATTCACTAGCAATTTCAGTTGGGAATTTGAATGATCTCACCAAAAACAGTATGAAAAATGTTGGGAGACTTTGAGTGTTTCTCCACATTGGCCTATGGGCCTTGGTAACCCAATAAGTAATTCTCATGGCCCTCCAGGTCACCTTGGCCTCTTGCCCTATTTCTCTCCTGTCTCATTTGTTTGTTTCTATAGGTTATTTAGAAACATGGGTTAAAGAAAAGAAAAATATAACCCTATTATATATACTTGGGAGAAGAGCAGTTCACATTTCTTTAGATTAACACTTTCCTCACAATAAACCTGTGAAGAAGGTAATACAATATTATTATCATAAATTGGGAAACAGAGCCTCAGAAAAATTAAGAGATTTGTTCAAGGGTTACATGAAAAATCAAGTATCAGAATAAAGATATAAACCTAGGGTCTATGTCTTTAAGGTCAATGTTCTTTCTGCCATAACATGGGAATTGGATCTAAAAGAGACTTTGGGATTATCAGGTCACAAGTTTTACAATATTTCAGAGTTGGAGGGACCTTAGCAAGAGAACCCTTCAGGCAATTCATCTGACAAGAGATCATTTAGCCTTTTCTTAAAGACTTCCAGGGAGATAAGGCCATTATCTCCAGAGGTCACACCCCATTAAATTCTTGGATACTTCTGAGGAAATTTTTCCTAGAATCAAGACCACATTGCCTCTTTGCAATGTTTACTCAGTGTTCCTAGTTCTGTTCTCCTAGGACAGGCAGAACAAGTCTAATATTTCTTCCACATGGAACTCTTTCAAGTACTTGGAGGCAAATAGACTGTAACTTAAGTATTTTTTCTATGGACTAAATATTCACAGTAGAGCACCTCTCTACCTCCTTCCTACATTTCCCTTTCATTACTATTTCTACTTTGATGTAATAAAGCTACTAAACCTACTAGCAGCCTCATAATTTAATTTTAATTATTACATCTGTACCCTCATCTCACACTCAAGGTATTCTATATGAGAGGAACCTGGGAAAGCCCAAACCAATATAGAAACAACAGGTGTCTCACCTTTGCCTTTCAAACAACTGTACCTCCCCCTTTCAGAAGAGAATGGGACTTATCTTGTAAAAAACGATACACTTTATCTCACCAAAGGTTTCCTGGTTATATTGAATTTCCCTCAATTTGTTTCCAAAAATCACTGAGGTAAATTATACAAATGAAGCAGAAACTCTCCAATAATCACCAATCAATAAAAGAAGTATAAAATTATTCCTTGACAATGGCCCCCAAAAAGATCCAAATAAGTAGTTTTTAAGGATAAAGTATAGGGCTATAGGATCATTAAATATGGGTGCTAACAGGAATCTTCAATGTATTAAGTCCAACCTTCAATATTTAAAAGACCAAGAAACAGACCCAGAAAAGGTCAATGACTTACCTAATGGTGACAGTAGTTGTAATAGTAACAACAGTAGTAGTAGTAATAATAATAGCAAGTAGAAGTACCAATAATGTGGGTGGTGGTGATGGTAATGATAGTAATGCATACATATTTGGTTAAAACAAAATCTAGAGCTAACTGTGGCTCATATTTGCAAAATTCAAACTTAAATTTAAAAAAAGTATAGAAAATCATCAGACCATATAAATGTGACCTAACTAACTTCCCTCATGAATACTAAATGGAAATGATGAATAAATTTAAGGAATTAGATCTAGTAGATGGAAAAGTTCCTGAAGAACTAAGGATGGAGGTTAGCAAAAATATACAGGAGGCAGAAATAAAAAACATTCATTCGAAAGAAAAAGAAGCATGATAAAGCAAAAAGATTGTCTGATGAAACTTTATAAATAGCTGAGGAAACAACAAAAGTGAAAAGTAAAGGAAGTGGAGGAGAAAGATATGACCAAATGAATACAGAATTCAAGAGAATAGCAAGGAGAGACAGAAATGTTGTCTTGTTTTTATTTTTGTTTGTTTGTTTTTATAATCAATGAAAAGAAATAGAAGAAAATATTAGAATGGGAAAGATAAGAGAAAATGAGAGACTTCAAAAAAAGATATATGGTATATGATGGTGATGTAATATTATTGTGTTATATGAAATGATGAGTAGGATGATTTCAGAAAGAAATGGAAAGATGAACTGATGCAGAGACAAAAAAAGCAGAACCAGGAGAACATTACACAGTAACATTGTGTGGATTGATTAACTGTGATAGACTTGGCTACCCTCAATAATACAAAGATCCAGGACAGTTCCAAAGGACTTATTACAAAGAATGCTGTCCACTTCCATAAAAATAACTGTTGGGAGTCAGAATGCAGATCAAAGCATATTATTACTCACTTTCATTTTTTTATATTTTTATTTTGGCATTTTAATTTCATATAAGCATTCTCTTATAAAAATGATTCAATTTTGATGGAAGCATATTTTCCATGATAATACATGTAATATCCAGATCAAATTACTTACCATCTCCTGGAGGGGGGTGGGGAGGGACGGAGGGAGACAATTTGGATCTTATAATTTTGGAAAATGTATCTTGGAAATTGTTATTACATATGTTTGGGAAAATAAAGTACTTCAAGAAAAGACTTCAAGAAAATTAGAAATTTCAAGGGAATATTTAATGCAAAAATGGGCATAATGAGATAGAAAAGGTAGAGACTTAATAGAAGTATAAAGGTTAAAAAAGGTGACAAGAACATACAAGAGAACTATGCAAGGATGATCTTAACCACACTGATAAGCACAATGATTTAATTCCTAATCAAGAATCAGACATCCTTAGAGAGTAAAGTAAAATGGACCTTAGGAAGCATTATTAACAATATGACCAGTGGGACTGATGGAGTTCTAGCTAAACTATTTAAAATATTAAGATTTAACCCTGTTAGTGTTATACTCAATCTGTTGGCAAATTTGAAAAACTCAAAATGACCACTGGATTTGGAAAAGGCCAGTTTAGGACCCCAATCTAAAGAAAGGTAGTACCAAAGAATGTTCAGATTATATATATATATATATATATATATATATATATATATATATATATACATATATATAATGTTCAATTATGTTCATTTTACATACCAATAAGCTTATATTTAAGATTCTAAAATTTAGCCTTCAGCAATATGTGATCCAAAAATCATTAGAAAAGTAGATTAGTTCATTGTGGTTGCTGTTTATTTTGTTTTTTAAACCCTAACCTTCTATGTGTATTGGTTCCAAGGCAGAAGAGGGGTAAGAGCTAATTAGGGAGGTTAAGTGATTTCCCCAGTGCTCAATTGCTAAGGGATATCTGTGGTCAAATTTGAATCCAGGACCACCCATCTCTAGGTGTGGCTCTCAATCCACTGAATCACCTAGCTGCCTCTGACAAGTTAGTTTTTAAAGAGGCAAAGGATCTAGAGAACCATTTGGCCACATTTGCTGGATTATGGAGAAAGGAAGGAAATTCCAGAGAGGGAAAACAATATCTACTTTTGCTTCACTGATGACACTAAAGTATTTGATTGTATGTATCACAATAAAGTAAGGCAAGTATTCAAAGGAAGAAAAAAAAAAGATATATGTGGACCAAGAAGCAACAGTTTAGAGTGAAACATAGAATTGATTAGTTTAAGACTAGAAAAAGGAGTACAACAAGGCTGTATATTATCACCTTATTTATTTAACTTAATATGCAACAACACAAACAGCATATCTAACAGCTAGACAATTTCCTTTCTCAATCCCTGAGAGGTATGCCCTAGGAACAATATTATATATATGTATATAATATTGTTCCATATATATATAGAGAGAGGGCATACTTCTCTCTCTCTCTCTCTCTCTCTCATATTGTTAAAGAGATAGTTTTTCCAGCATTAATGATTGGCTGAAGAGTGGGATTACCACACATCTGAACTGTGGTGCTGGAGAAGACTTTTGAGAGTCTTTGGACTCTCAAGGAAGTTAAATCAATCATTACCTTAAAATCTTTATTTATTTATTTATTTATTTATTTATTCATTTATTCATTTATTTACTTATTTATTTATTTATTTATTCATTCATTTATTTATTTATTTATTTAATTTAGGATATTTTTCCATTGTTACATGATTCATATTCTTTCCCTCCCCTCCGCTCACCCCCCTCCCATAGCCAACGAGCAATTCAAACAGGTTTTACATGTATCATTTATCAATACCTATTTCCATATTGTAAATATTTGGAATAGAGTAATCATTTAGAGGCTACATCCCCAATCATATCCCCATCGAACTATGTGATCAAGGAAATGTTTTTCTTATGTGTTTCTACTCCCAAACTTTTTTCTGTGGATGTGGATAGTGTTCTTTCTCATAAGTCCCTCAGAATTGTCCTGTTTCATTGCATTGCTACTAATAGAGAAGTCAATTTTGTGCGCCACAGTGTATCAGTCTCTCTGTACAATGTTCTCTTGGCTTTACTTATTTTGCTCCACATCAATTCCTGGAGGTCATTCCAGTTCACATGGAATTCCTCCAGTTCATTATTCCTTTGATCATAATAGTATTCCATCACCAACAGATACCTCAATTTGTTGAGCCATTCCCTAATTGAAGGGTATCCCCTCATTTTCCAATTTTTTGCCACCACAAAGAGTGCAGCTATGAATATTCTTGTACAAGTCTTTTTCCTTATTATCTCTTTGGAGTACAGACCCAGCAGTTCTATGGCTGGGTCAAACGGGAGGCAGTCATTTAAAGCCTTTTGGGCATAGTTCCAAATTGCCTTCCAGAATGACTGGGTCAATTCACAACTCAACCAGCAGTGCATTAGTGTCCCAATTTTGCTACATCCTCTCCAACATTTTTTACTTTCCTTTTGTCATATTAGCCAGTCTGCTAAGTATGAGGCAGTACCTCAGATTAGTTTTGATTTGTAGTTCTCTGAGATTTTCATGTGCTTATTATTAGCTTTGATTTTTAATCTGAAACTGCCTATTCATGTCCCTTGCCCATTTATCAATTGTGGAATGGCTTGATTTTTTTGTACACTTGATTTAGTGCCTTATATATTTGAGAAATTAGACCGTTGTAAGAGGTTTTTGTTATAAAGATTTTCCCCCAAATTGTTCCCCCTGCTAATTTTGGATATGTTGGTTGTGTTTTTACAAAAACTTTTAAATTTAATATAATCAAAATTATTCATTTTACATTATGTGATATTCTCTATTTCTAACTTGGTCTTAAATTCTTTTCTTTCCAATATATCTGAAAGGTATATTATTCTGTGTTCCCTTATTTACTTATAGTTTCCTTCTTTATAATGTTATTTATTTAATCAGAATTTATCTTGGTATAGGGTGTGAGATGTTGATCTAGACCTAGTCTCTCCCATACTATTTTCCAGTTTTCCCAGTAAATTTTTTTAAACACTTACCTTCCATCTTGGAATCAATACTGTTTATTGCTTCCAAGGCAGAAGAGTGGGAAGGGCTAGGCAATGGGGGTTAAGTGACTTTCCCAGGGTCATACAGCTGGGAAGTGTCTGAGGCCACATTTGAACCTAGGACCTGCCATCTCTAGGTCTAGCTGTCAAGCCATTGAGCTACCCAGCTTCCCCCGTCCCAGCAGTTTTCGTCAAATGGTGGGTTCTTGTCCCAAAAGCTGGGATATTTGGGTTTATCATTCACTATCTTGCTGAGGACATTTATCCCAAGTCTATTCCATTGATTATCCCTTTTGTTGCTTAGCCAGCACCATATTGTTTTCACGATCACTGCTTTGTAGTACAGTTTAAGATCTGGTACTGCTAGGACCCCATTCTTCACATTTTTTCCCCATTATTTCCCTTGATATTCTTTTTCTATTTTCTTCCAAATGATAGTTTTTTCTAATTTAGTAAAAAAAGTTTCTTGGTAGTTTGATAGATATGGCACTGAATAAGTAAATTAATTTGGTTAGGATTGTCATTTTTATTATATTAGCTCATTCTCCACATGAGCAATTAATGTTTTTCCAATTATTTAGATCTAGTTTTAATTGTGTGGAAACTTTTTTGTAGTTGTGTTCATGTAAATCCTATGTTTGTCTTGGCAAATAGATTCCTAAATATTTTATAATGTCTAGGGTGATTTTAAAAGGGATTTCTCTTTCTTACTCTTGCTTCTGAATTTTGTTGGAAATATATAGAAATGCTGATGATTTATGTGGGCTTATTTTGTATTCTGCAACTTTGCTAACGTTTTTTTTTTTATTATTTCCACCAGCTTTTTATTTGATTCTCCAGGATTCTTTAAGCAGACCATAATATCATCTGCAAAGAGTGATAGTTTAGATTCCTCATTGCATATTTTTTTTATTTTCAATTTCTTTTTCTTCTCTAATTGCTACAGTTAGTGTTTCTAGTACAATGTTAAATAATAGAGGTGATAATGGGTATCCTTGCTTTACTCCTGATCTCATTGGGAAGACTTAGAACTTATCCCATTGCTGATGATTTTTGCTGATGGTTTTAAATATATATATTGTTGATTATTTTTAGGAAAGGCCCTTCCATTCCTCTACTTCCTAGTGTGTTCAATAGGAATGAGTGTTGTATTTTGTCAAAGGCTTTTTCTGCATCTATTGAGATAATTATGTGATTCTTGTGGGTTTCCTTATTGATGTGGTCAATTATGTAAATGCTTTTCTTAATATAAAACCATCTTTGCATTCCTGGTATAACTCCCACCTGATCATAATGAATAATTCTTGTGATCAGTTACTGGAGTCTTTTGGCTAATATTCTATTTAAGATTTTGCATCTATGTTCATTAAGGAGATTAGTCTATAGTTTTCTTTCTCTATTTTTGGTCTGTCTGGCTTTGGAATCAGTACCATATTTGTGTCATGAAAGGAATTTTGTAGAAATAGTTCTTTGCTTATTATGTCAAATAGTTTGTATGATATTATGATTAATTATTCTTAAAATATTTGATAGAATTCACTTGTGAATCCATCTGGCTCTGAGGATTTTTTCTTAGGGAGTTCTTTGTTGGAGTGTTCAATTTCTATTTCTGATATGGGAAAATTTAAGTATTCTATTTCCTCTTTTGCTAATCTTGGCAGTTTATATTTTTATAAATATTCATCTATATCACCTAGATTGCCATATCTGTTGCCATATAATTGGGCAAAATAGTTCTTAATAATTACCTTAATTTCTTCTTCATTAGTGGTGAGATCATCCTTTTCATCTTTTATAATGTTAATTTTTTTCTTTCCTTATTTAAAATTAGATTAACTAGTACTTTATATATTTTATTTGTTTTTTCAAAGTACCAGCTCCTAGTCTTTATTTATTAATTCAATAGATATTTTACTTTCAATTTTATTAATTTCTCTTTTAATTTTTAGGATTTCCAATTTAGTTTTTATCTGAGAATTTTTAATTTGTTCTCTTTCATTTTTTTAAATTTGCATGCCAAATTTACTGATTTCTTCCCTCTCTGATTTGTTGATATATGAACTCAGGGACATAAATTTTCCCCTGAGTACTTCTTTGATGGCATCCCATAGATGTTGATATGATGTCTCTTTATTGTCATTCTCTGCAATAAACTTACTGTTTCTATGACTTGTTCTTTAATCAATGAGTTTTGGAGAATTATATTTAATTTCCAATTAATTTTTGACTTGCTTCTCCATGTACCCTTACTAATTATTATTTTATTGCATTATGATCTGAAAACGTTGAATGTATTATTTCTGCTCGTTTGCATTTGTTTGCAATGTTTATATGCCGTAGTACATGATCATTCTTTGTGAATGCACCATGTGCTGCTGAAAAGAAAGGTGTATTCCTTTTTGACCCTATTTATTTTTCTACATATATCTATTATCTATAATATTTCCAAGATTTCATACACATTTCTTACCTCTTTCTTATTTATTTTTTCATTTTATTTATCTAGATCGCATAGAGGAAGTTTCAGGTCTCCCCTTGGTATAGTTTCATTATCTATTCTTCCTTAAGCTCCAATAGTTTCTCCTTTAAAATTTTGAATGCTATACCATTTGGTGCATGCATGCTGAGTACTAATATTTCCTAATTGTCTATTGTCTATACCACCTTTTATCAGGATGAAATTACCTTCCCTATCTCTTTTGATCAGATCTATGTTTACTTTGGCTTTGTCAGATATCATGATTGAGACTCTTGCCTTCTTTTTCTCAGTTCATGTCCAATAAATTTTGTTCCAGCCTCTTACCTTTACCCTGTGTGTGTCTACCTGCCTCACGTGTGTTACTTGTAGACAACATATGGTAAGATTTTGGTTTCTGATCCATTCTGCTATTTGTTTTCATTTTATGGATGAGTTAATCCCATTCACAGTCAGAGTTATGATTACCACCTATATATTCCCTATCATCTTGATTCCCTCTTTTAGTCCTGCCCTTTTTTCTTTCATTATTCCCTTCTATACCAATGTTTTACTTTTAATCAATTCTCTTAATCACCACCCTTATTTTATTTCTCTTTCTACCCCCTCCCATCTTATTCCCCTCCTATTTTTCTTTAAGGTCTATTAAATTTCCTTCCCCATCTCTTTTCCTCCCTTTTGTCCCTCCCTGGCCAACCTCCTCACCCTTGATTTTCCCTCTCAACTTCCTTGTAGGGTAAGATAGAATAGATACCTCAATGGATCTAGATGTTTTTCCCTCTCAGAATTGATTCCACTGAGAGTAAGGTTTAAATATTAACGATTAGCACTTTCTTCTTTTCCTTCTTATAATAGTATTCCTCCCCTCCTCCTCACATGTGCCTCTTTATGTGTTATAATTTATCCTATTTTTCTTATTCCTTGAAGTTATTCTTGCTGCCATCTTCTATTTCTCCTCCCTTTTTTTACATATTATCTTAAACCACTTAGTACCCAACCCTCTACCTATGAATAATTCTTCTATTTACTATGATAGTGAAAACAATTTTTGAGAGTTGCAAATAGAATTTTTCCATGTAGGAATATAAATAATTTGACCTTACTGAAGCCCTTAAATTTTCCCCCCTCTGTCTTGTTTACTTTTTCATTTTTCTCTTGAATTTTGTTTTTGGACATCAAATTTTCCATTTGGTTCTGGTCTTTTCTTTACACATATTTGGAAATCTTCTGTTTTGTTGAATGCCCACTGGAAGTATATAGTCAGTTTTGATCGGTAGGTCATCCTTGGATATGGACCCAATTCTCTCGCCTATCTGAATATCATATTCTAAGCCTTGTGTTTCTTTAGTATGGCAGCTACCAGATCCTGTTTAATCTGACTGGGGCTCCTTGATATCTGAATTGTTTCTTTCTGGCTTCTTGCAATATTTTCTTCTTGACTTGGAAGATCTTGAATTTGGAAAATACATTCTTATTGGATCTCATTTGAGTATTTAATGTAGAGGTTAATCTATGGACGTTTTTAATGTCTATTTCCCCCTCTTTTTCATGAATATCAGAGCAGTTTTCTTGGATAATTTCTTGTTATATGGTGTCAAGGCTTCTGTTTTTTTCCCCTAGGTTTTCAGGTAGATCAATGATTCTCAAATTGTCTCTCCTGGGCCTGTTTTGCAGGTTAGTTGTCTTTTCAATGAGATATTTCATGTTTCCTTCTATTTTTTCACTCTTTTGCTTTTACTTTATTAATTCTTACTGTCTTGTGAGATAATTACTTTCTAACTTGTCAAGTTTTAGTCTTTAAAGACTGGTTGTCAGCTATGATCTTTTGATTTTCCTTTTTGGTTTGGTCTAACCCGCTTTTCATGGCTTCAAGCAGGTCAATATTGGTCTCCAATTTGCTTATCATTTTATGTGATTTCTATACCTCTTTTTCCAAGTGGGAGATTTTGTCTTTTAAACTGGTATTTTTCTTTTGAATTACTTTCATTTCTTTCTCCCACTTTTCTTCCCATTATTCCGCTATTCTCTCTTCTTGTTTTTTAAATTACTTATTGAGCTCCTTAAGAGCTTGTGACCAATTTCCACTCTTTTTTGAAAATTTGGATGGGTTTGCTTGTCTGTCACTTTGCTGTTGCCTCTGTACTCTGTTTTTCACCATAGAAGTTCTCCAGAGTTAGTCTTTTTCTGTTGTATCTTATTATTATAATTATTGCCTGCCCTACAAACACCTGGTCAGCATACCATGGCTGATGGGTCATCCCTTTAAGCTGTCAAAACCAAAGAAAACAAAACACAAACAAACTCCTCCTAGGATCATGGAACATTAGGACATTACTTGACAGAGAGAATACCCCAAGACCTGAAAGAAGAACAGCTTTAATCGGTAAAGAACTGGCTCGATATAACATCAACATCGCAGCCTTAAGCAAAACATGCTTATTAGAAGAGGGATCACTCAGCGAACCTACCACTGGATACACCTTCTTCTGGAAAGGTAGAGCTACAAGTGAAGACAAAATCCACGGTGTTGGCCTGGCCATCAAGACCAACTTGCTTAAACAGCTGCCAGACTTGCCTGTGGGCATCAGCGAGAGGCTCATGAAGATCCATTTACCTCTCAGCAAAGACCGGTATGCCACAATCATCAGTGCATATACCCCATCACTCACTAGCAGAGAGGAGACCATTGAGCAGTTCTACTCTGACCTGAGCACCATCTTGCACTCAGTGCCCACCAATGACAAGCTGATACTACTGGGAGACTTTAATGCCCTCATTGGCCAGGACCATGAAAGATAGAAAGGAGTGCTCAGCAAACACGGCCTGGGCAAAACAACGTTGTACTGCTACTTAGCAAATGCTCAGAGTTCGAACTCACCATCATGAACACTGTGTTCAGAATGGCGAACAAATATAAAACAACGTGGATTCACCCACAATCAAAACAGTAGCATCTCATTGACTACACCATTGTATGCCATCGAGACATCCAGGATGTACAGATCACCAGAGCCATGAGAGGAACTGAATGCTGGACAGACCACCAATTGGTTAGAGCAACTCTTCAAATATGCATTGCGCCTTGGCATCCAAAATGTGCCCAGACAGTTCACTCATCTTGCAACGTGAGTTGTCTCAGAGATCCATTCTATCTGCAAACATTCCAGTCCTGTCTGGATGACAAGCTGTCTGCCAAGGGACCACTCACTGGAAGCCCAGCCGAGAAATGGAACCAGTTCAGAGACGTGATGATGGAAACATCAAAGGCAGTCCTAGGCCCCAAACAACGAAACCACCAGGACTGGTTTGATGAGAATAACACTGCTATTGAAGACCTGTTGAACAAAAAGAACAAAGCCTTTATGGAGTGGCAAAATAACCCAAACTCTGATCCTAAAAAGGACAGATTCAAATCCCTCCAAGCCACGGTGCAGTGTGTGATCAGGAAAATGCAAGACCAATGGTAGGAAAAAAAGGCAGAAGAAATCCAGCACTTTGCTGACACGAAAAACTACAAGCAATTTTTCAGTGCCCTCAAGACTGTCTATGGGCCATTAAAATCTGCCACCGCCCCCTTGCTATCCTCTGATGGTGACACTCTCATAAAAGACAAAAAAGGCATCAGCAACAGGTGGAAAGAACACTTCAGTCAGCTCTTCAACCTACCCTCCTCAGTCGACCAAAGGGCCCTTGACTAGTTCCCCCAAACCGCATCATCGAGCAACTTGACGTCCCTCCTTCATTAGAAGAAGTCCAAAAAGCCATTAAACAAATGAGTGCAGGCAAGGCACCCGGTAAAGACGGGATCCCAACCGAGGTGTACAAAGCCCTAAATGGAAAGGCGCTTCAGGCATTCCATATAGTGCTGACCAGCATATGGGAAGAGGAAGACATGCCCTCAGAACTCAGAGATGCCTCTATCATAGTCCTATACAAGAACAAAGGCACACGAGCAGCCTGTGACAACTACAGAGGCATCTCACTACTCTCCACTGCTGGAAAGATCCTTGCCCATGTTATACTCAACAGACTCTTGTCATCTGTTTCAGAGCAGAACCTGCCTGAATCACAGTGTGGTTTCTGACCAGATCACAGCACCATCGATATGATCTTCACGGTGAAGCAAATGCAGGAAAAATTCCTTGAGCAGAACCTGACTCTCTACATTGTCTTTATAGACCTGACAAAGGCGTTTGACACAGTGAACAGGGATGCATTATGGGTGATCCTCAGCAAGCTCGGTTGCCCAGCAAAATTCATCAAACTGATCCAGCTCTTTCATGTCGATATGACGGGAAGTCCTATCTGGTGGAGAGACTTCAGATCGCTTCAACATCTCCAATGACGTGAAACAAGGCTGCGTCCTTACTCCGGTGCTATTCAACCTATCTTTCACCCAAGTATTACGACATGCTGTGATGGATCTAGACCTGGGAGTCTACATCAAATACAAGCTGGATGGCTCACTATTCGACCTTTTCCGCCTGACCGCAAAAACAAAGACAACAGATAAACTCATCCTGGAAGCTCTCTTTGCATATGACTGTGCTCTCATGGCCCACCAAGAAAATCATCTTCAAACCATTATGGACAGGTTCTCTACTGCAACAAAACTATTTGGCCTGACTATCAGCCTTAGCAAAACAGAGGTGCTGTTCCAACCTGCACCAGGGAGGCCAACTAACCAGCCGTGCATAACTATCGACAGCACGCAGCTTTCTAACATCAATACTTTCAAGTACTTGGGCAGCACCATCGCCAACAATGGGTCCCTAGACCACAAGATTAATGCCAGGATCCAAAAGGCCAGCCAGGCACTCAGGTGGCTGCGCTTCAAAGTCCTCCATCACAGCGGTGTAAGCACTGCGACGAAGCTCAAAGTGTATAACGCAGTGGTCCTCAGCTTGCTCCTGTACGGTTGTGAGACATGGACACTGTACTGGAAGCACATGAAACAGCTAGAGCAATTCCACCAACGTTCCCTCCGGTCAATCATGTGGATCCCATGGCAGGACCAGATCACCAGCCAGGAAGTCCTCGACAGAGCCAACTCCACCAGCATCGAAGTCCTGGTCCTCAAAACCCAGCTACGATGGTCTGGACACGTCATCCGCATGGACCCACAGCGAATACCAAGACAGGTATTCTATGGTGAACTGTCAGCTGGACTCAGGAAACAAGGACAACCAAAGAAAAGATTCAAGGATCAGCTAAAGTCCAACTTGAAGTGGGCTTGAATTACACCAAAGCAATTAGAACTCGCTGCCTCTGACAGAAGCAGCTAGCATACCCACATTCACCATGCTGCCACCCACTTTGAAGATGAGCGACGTCGACGTCTTGCCACTGCGCGTGAACGCCGACACCAGGCCACAACCGCACCTCCCGTAACAACTGGCATCCCAGGACCCATGTGCCACAAACTCTGTGCCTCAGCCTTTGGACTCCAAAGCCACATGAGGATACATCAATAGATGATAATGCACAAAGACAATCGTCATTCTCAGCTTCCGAGAGACTACTACTATTATTATTATTTTAGTATTTGTGGATTGTAGTTCTTGGGTGTTAATGGCCATTACTGTGTCAGTTTTCTCTTCCCTTCCCAGCCAGAAGTCTGAGTGAGGAGGACAGGCAGCAAGTAGTTTTTCCCTTGAGGCTATTTTTCCAGTCTCCTCCTTGCCTGCTGTCAGTAGCTTGTCTCTGCCCTATCTCCATTTCTGTGCTCTGAGATCCTTAGCCTGTGGTCACAAGACCCACTTCCAAGGATTTGCATTGTTCTCTGGGGTAAGACTGTGGTGCTCTGAGGCAGCCCCTGAGAATTTAGAGGTTACCCCAGCCCTCCCTCTGACTCTAGCAAGGTAGGTGTGAGGGAGGGGTGACCAACTCACTTTGTAATGTGTAATTTTACCCCATTATAGTGTGAAAATACCCAAACCCTGCCTACCTTCAAGGCTGAGCTCTGTGGCATGGTTCTTTCACTCTTCTGATTTAGATTTTTGTCCTTTTGAGACACTTTCTTGTGATTGGTAGTAGGGAGAGTCATGAAGATTCTTCTACTCTGTGGCCATCTTAGCCTGGAAGTTAAATCAATCAATACTTAAAGAAATAAATTTGGACTATTCATTGGATGGTTAAATGTTGAAGCTGAAGCTCAAATAATTTGGCCACATAATAATGAAAAGACAGAATTCTATGGAAAAGACCCTGATGTTATGAAGAATGAAGGCAGAAAGAGAATGTGATGACAGAGGATGAGATGGATAAAATTGTGTTCTAGAAACAACAAATATCAGCTTACACAAACTTCAGGAGGCAAAGGAGGATAAAGGAGCCTGATGTGTGTGGTTCATGTTGTCATTAAAAGTCAGATATGACTAAATGACTGAACACCAAATAGCAATAATAGCAACAGCAGCAGTAGTAAACTTACATTTATGTGTTAATTGAAAGTTTCCCAAGTACTTTCCACATGCTCACTATTTTGAGATAAATTCTCATTTTCATCTCAGTCTGTTTCACAAATAAAGATCCTGAGGCTAGAAGAGATTAAATGACACCTGAATGGTTGGTCACACTGTAAGTATTTTAACCCAAGACCTCTATAAAAATGGAGATTTGAACCCCGGACTTCAATCCCCAGAAGGCCTTGGCCACTTCCCAGAATGCTCTGTAATCTCACTGAGATCCTCACCTGGGTGAGATCAAAATTTCTATTTAAGTGGCTGTAAAAGCCTACTGATCTCTCTTCCTACTTCCACTTCCAAGCAGAGACGTCTCTCATGATGTAAGTGAAATTGAATGGGCCTTTCGGCCCTCGTAGGCACGTACTTTCTTACTTGTATTTTCTTAAATTCTTAATCTTTAATAAACCTCATAAAATATAATACTTCTAGCAAAGAAAGAAATTTTTAACTACCACACCTCTGACTTGAAATCCAGGCCTCTTGATTCCCAAATCCACATGGATGTACCAAGGTGCCCCTCAGAAGTTAAAGGGAAAATTTTAAGAAAAGAATTTTTTGGGTTTTTTTTTAGCAAAAGTGTTTCAAAGGGAACTTTGAAACTCTGGGAAGGCAATTTTCACACATTTTCTATCACAGAACTTTCTCAGTCTTTTAATTAGCTAAAATAATGGCTTTTATTAGTTTTGAAAGAAAAATGAACTCTTCAGGACTTCTTATAAGAACTTTTGTTGTTGTTAAAACAGATGAGAACACTGAGATTCTTCTGAGATCTGCAGTTATTCAGTGGTCTATCTGAGAAGGCTTCTAAAGGAAGTGATTACATATTGATTTTGGGGTTACCCAATCATGTCCTAAGTTTCCTTTTGTCAAGAATAACATCACTTTCCCAGTTACCCAAGCTTGAAACCTAAGCGTCATCTATGAACTCCTCATTCTCACTCCTTAATTTCATACACGGTTGTACTACTTTGGGACTTCTCTCATTTTTCCACCATGGTTCTCCATATCTGATGATATAGATGCTATTCCTTCCTCTTTTTCTACTTTCTTTTGTGTACTGTCTTCTTCTGTAAGACTGTAAGGTCCTTGAAGGCTAGGACTGTCTTTATTTTTTGTTTTGGTATTCACACTTCTTAGCCTTGCACCTGACATAAAACAGGTACTTAATAAATGTTTATTGAACAATGGAATCACTTCATCCAAGCAATATCCAATCAGTGTCAAGTCCTGTCCTTTCTATATTTGTAACAACTCTCTGGTATATGCCTCTTTTTCTCCTCTGACACTCATACTACCCTAGCACATTTTCTCACTAACGCATAAAAGGATTATTGCAGTAATCTTCTGGTTTCTCTCCCTAATTCATCTCCCTTTAGGGTCTGTCTTCCATTCAGCTTTCTGACTGATCTTGAAATTCAGCCCTGACCATATTTTTGCCTACCTCCACTATCATTCAACAAATTCCAATAATTCCCTATCATCTCTTTTGTTTGGCTTTAAAAACCCTTTATAATCTTGGCCCCTCCTACCTTTCCAGTTTTCTTACATCTTACTTAAATCATATATTTATGCAACGTGGTGACACTGGCCTCTTTGCTGTTCATCAAATAGGACACTCTATCTCCTGATTTTGAGATTTTCAGTGTCTGCCCCACATGCTGGTGATTTTCTTCTTCCTTTTCTCTACCTCCTAACTTCCTTGAATCTCAGCTAAAATCTAACCTTCTCCAAGAAACCTGTCTCAGTCTTCCTTAATCTTAGTGTCTTCCCTCTGAGATCACTCAATTTAACCTCTTTGTACATAGGTTTGTTCACAGTTTGGTTATTGTCTAACCCCATTAGCCTATGTAATAATTAAAATGGGTTTGACAAATATAAGAATTTAAAAGTATTGTTGTGGTCACCATTTATAACAATTAACTCAAGTCACAAGGCTGTTAGTAGTTTTAGTAGCTTTATTACAGCACGGTAGAGATAGTAAAGGGGGAAATATAGGAAGGAGGTAGAAAATAGTGTTTAGCTAAATACCCTAAGTCTGGATCTGAATGCCTCCAGACCAAAGAGAGGGTCCCACAAAAGACAGAAGACAAGCCAAAGGCCAGGGTCTCCTCACCCCAAGCAAGTCATCAAAGCAAAACTCCTTGAACCACCAACACTGAATTTCAGGCAGAACTAAATGCCTAATAAAGCTGAGCCCCACCAGACTGAGTCACCAAAAGACAGAGCCATCAAAAGAGAGAGAGGGTCCCAGAGGCTCCTGCTTATATTCAGTTTTCTCCACCCATCAGCTCTCCCCATCACATTCCAAGAATCCATCAAAAGTTCTTAATTAGCCTGGGGGAATCCACCTCCCATTCTCTGAGGGTGTGAACTTTTATCAAAAAGATCCTCAGTTCCTGACTGATTAATTTAAAAGGGTAGAGCACTCCCTTTCACACCTATGAGCTTTTTAAGAATAGGGATTTTTCTTTGGGATTCTGCATTTAATCTTACCCTAAATGATTAACCCATTTCATGCTATACAATAGCTACTTGTTAAATATTAGTCAACTGATTGACTGGTTACTTGATGATCATAGAATCATTGTAATAGAAGGTGTAGCATACCAGGCATGTTAGCATCTGGGAAGTATGATTGATGTATTGATATTGTATTACCAGACACATGGTCAGACCTCTTGATGTTCATTGTATAGAAAGGGACAGTCGAAAGCTCTAGCATAGGCCGAGCCAAGGAAGCGTGGCCTCCAAGGCTAACATGCCTGGTATGCTACAGAAGGTCAGAATTTGGGGGGACCCGAGAGATCATCTAGTTCAATCTCTTCATGGATAGATGAGACCAGAGTGGAGGAAAGATTTTCGTGCTCAAGGTTACATTGCAATTGTATGTCAAAGGCCGTAATGGATATTTTTCTGTCAATCTGAAAGAAAACAAAGAGGCAAACTCCAAGCCAATTATTAAGAGACCTGGGTCCCTCAGCAAAGCTGGGTCATTAGACTTCCTCACACCTCAGACAACTGAATGAGTATTTCCCATCCATTATATATCCTAACATTACATCACATCATTATATGTTTTCTGACAAAGGATAGGAGATAAATTTTCTGACAATGAGGTATCTAGCTTCTTGAAGAAGTGTCTCAGCTTCTTATTGAGTCCTGATTGGTTAGGATGATCCTTAAGCTGATATGTTAGGTTGAGACATCATAGTCATGAGAGATTCAAAGTCAATGCCAGTCCTTCCAATATGCCTAATATGGTCTTCAATTTAAAGGAGGCTCACCTTCCCACAAATGAGTTATACCCTCCTGCTGGTAGTACTCAGGCCTTCTGCAATACTTTATTTGCAAAATTCTGGCTTATAGAAAGTTACAGAAAAATGGCTAAATATTTTGCATTTCCATTACTTAATAACCTTATAAAATATAGTTACTATTATTCAGTACTCAACTCAATCACTACTCAATCATTATCCCAGATTAATTATCTCCTTTGCCTAAATACTGATTAATTCTAATATCTGTGTTTTTATTTAAAGGGATTGAGAGGGTCAGGGATTCTCATTCTCTTCAAGGCAGACCATGAACCCAGGTCCTTTTGACTTAAAAGTTAACTCTCTATCTGCTATGAAATATTGCCTCTTAAATTTTACTCCTATTATAAGTGATTTTCAGGGGGAAGAGGGAAGCAAGGATGCCTATTTCTTTTTAAACCTATGTTCCTACAGACTTTTTCTACCATGGAGAAAAACAAAAGTATGAAGCCACTCTCATCTTAGCTAAGATAAGATTTCTGATCTCTGATTCATTCCAAATTTTAGTAGAAAACTTAATTACGTATAATTAAGTTTTCTACTAAAATTTACATACACATATACACATATATATTAAAAACCTTACATTGGTCTCGTCTTTTCTCCCCTCCTCCAATGATCATCCAAGATCCCATTTCTCAGGCTTTTTCTCTCCATGCTAACAAAAAATAGCTTCCAAATTCTATGATATTTTGCTTTCTCTAAGTCATATCAGAAAGATATGGTGGCAAGAGATGTAATTTTGTGTATAGGATCACAGATTTATAGCTGGAAGGGACTTTAGAGGCCTTCTAGTTTTTGTCAAAGGAAGTAATAAATCATAAGTTTGGAAAAATCAATCAATCAATATGCATATATTAAGTTCTCACTGTGTGCCAGGTGCTGTGCTAGGCAAGAGGAAAACAAATACAAATTGTGAAGGATCTGCTTTCAAGGAATTATTCTTCCTTGGGAGGAGTATTAAATGCCAAACAATTTCTTTTTTATGCCAGAGGCAATAGGGAGCTACACAAACTTTGCAAGGTAGAAAATGATATGGTCAGATTTGTGATTCAGATGTATCAATTTGGCAGCTGTGAGTCACCTATTAGCTCTGGGCCTCAGTTAACTTGACTAAGGGGTTGGTGTGGATGACCTCTAAGATCTATTTGAGCTCTGATATCCTATTTTTCTCAGCATTATTACATTATCTCACTTTAAGTCAAAGTTCATAGAGGTGATCACATATTTTCTTTTTCCCATTTGTACTTGATAGTGTATATATGTATATGTACACACACATATACAGACATATATGTATATATTTAAATATATATCTAGAGTATTGGCAGGCATTTAGCAGAAGCCTGACCTGTAGCATGTTCAGAATAAATGATGGCTGTCATGTATGCCATCCAGACTTCAAGTCCCTTATTAATAGTTGGCTAGCAAATAGTAACAACTAGCTCTGTCCTCCCACTCTTGGTTCTTACCTGAGGCCTATTACTTTCAGTAACTAATACCCCAGGTTATATATATTTTTCTTATTTCCTGGTAACAAAAGTATTCAGTCTCTTTGTGATAATAGCAGTGACTGACATTGTTTCAAAGCAGATTTTTAAAAAGGCTTGGTCTTGACATTTATTCTGCATGTGGGTGTTGTTTATTGCTGAGCAATTAGAACATATATTAACATAATATCACTCCTCAAGTTGAAAAATCTTTGAGAGCTCTCTGTGAACAGATTCCCAAGAGTTCTCCCCTGTTCCTTTCCTTTGTCTTTTCTGATTTTCCACCTCCACACACATCCACCCACCTGCCTTTAAATATGCTATTTCAAATTTAGAGTTGGAGAAACTTTGTTTAATCTAAGTCATAAAAGAGAAATATTCTTCCAGGGCAGAAGCAGGCCACAACACCTGTATTCTAAAACAAAAAAGCATTTGAAAACTTTTTTAAATCTCTCCTTTAATTTTTGGAAAAGAATGACATGTGTGGGCTGTGAAGGACCAATACAGTAGCTGGAATGAATGAAAATATTTTTTCCTTCACCTCTGCCAAAGGTTTTAAGCCTTCAAAACCACTAACATTCCCAAATAATCCCTAAACCTTTCCTAGAGATTTAGAGTCTCTGTTCATGGGCATAGGACTATAGGTTTTAGGGCTAGAAGAAACTTTGGATAAATAAGAAGAGTGGGGCTGGGGAAATTGCAGTGAAACAGATTTCACCTTGCTGAGAGGAAAAACCATCTACCAATTAGAGTCACCCAGAAAGGATACCCCACGAAGTGGTTGCTTTCTCATTAATGGAGGTCTTTAAATTAGGGCTGAAAAACCATTGCTTAGGAATAATATACAGAGGATTCTTGGTCATACTGGGCTAGGAAATCTCTGCAATTTCTACCTCTTCTGAGATATTGCTAATTTATTTTTCTAAATTGGCCCAAGTAATTTGTATTGCCTTTGGAAAACTGACTACTGTTCTTTACAAACCCAAGCTTCACAATTGAAGCAAAGAACCACCTTTTAAAAATTATTATTCTCCATGAATCATGTAACCATGGAAAAATATTCTAAATCAATTAATTAGTTAATTATTTTTTTAAAAGAACACCAAAAAAAACCCTATTATTCTTTTGGCAATATTGTATGGCTGTAATTATAAAACACTAGCATCTCTAAAGAATTGAAATTGAGCATCAACCAAAGACCAATGAAGAGGTGTGGGTATGAAGGGTTTGAGGGGGTAGCAATATAATACAAATAAGAAATACACAGGAAAATCAGTGTAAAGGAAATCACCAAAGAATAGTATGAGCAAAAAGAAGATGGGTCAATCACAAAGCAAGAAAACCAATGGATAGCCAGGAAGTTTCATTTAAACCATGTCATCATCAAGAGAAATAGAAGGTGGACCTAGTATACTGGCTAGATCCCCAGTGACAAACTTGAAATGTTCCTGATTCTCAAGTATTTGCCACTTAAAGAATTACAAAGGCATCCTAATATAATAATATATAATAAATATTATTTTTATTTATAATATAATATATATTATTATTTTATTTTTATATATTATATATTAATATAAATTATACATAAATATAAATTATATAAATATTATATATAAATAATAATAATAAATAAATAAAAAAGATTTATTAGGGAGCCTGATGGTTGGGAGGCAGCTCCCCAGTGAGAGCCTGCCTAACTCAAGTAAAAAAAAGTAAAGTTTTACGAGTTTTACAGAAAAACTGAATACCTGATAAAAAAAAAAGGGGGGGGGAAGAAATATGTGACTTCCAGGAGACTGGGGGTGGGGGGAGGTGGCAGTGTTAGATGTGGTAACTTCCATGATTTTGGGAAGGGATTAAGGTTGATATGTGACCTCAAGGATGTGTAATTTTTTTGGAGGGAAGGAACCTGAGGTTGACATTGTGACTGGCAAGGGCAGATGACTGGCAGGAAAGCCTGTGGTTGAAGAAGTTGTTTATCAGGAGATATGCAGATCTCAGAAAATGGAACACACATGCTGACTTTATCCATTTATCAGTGGTCATCTGGCCAGACCAGTTTAGGATGACCCTTTATTTGTCCCCTGAAACTTCTGTGTTTTCTTAGTCCCTCTCTATTTCCTCTTCTCTTTATTTCTGGGTCATGAAATTCTTAGTTTTTTATGCATAATTAGACATCATGTTGAAAACTGAATGCGTCTTATATTGGTTTATACCATGACTATTTGAACATTTATATTTGAACATTATTATAAAATTGGCAAATTTTGTCACTGAGTCTTTGTTTCTCCCCTCCTACCAGCAAAACTACTCTCAGATCCTTGACATTTAAGAATTCAGGGGGGTTCCATAAATAGAAAAGGAGTAACATTATAGAGCTATGGTGGCAAACCTATGGTACACATGCCAAAGAGGGCACATGGAGAACCACCAGAGTTCATTACAAGAAAGTCAAGCTATTCCCCTCCCCCTCTCCACATGTGTCTTAGGACATTTCTCTCATCACCCACCCCTCTGCACAACAGCCCAAAGGGTGCCCTTCTTCTCTCCCCTATCTGGGGTAAGGGGTGGGGGCAGCACTTAGTCCCTAGGTGAGGGGAGAGGGGCAGGGCATGATATGTGGTCTCTAAAAGGTTTGCCATCTCTGATATACAATTATGACTAAAGGATACTTCAGTGGCCCTCTAGTCTAACCCCCTTACTATAGATAAGAAATAGAGCCCTAGAGAGGCTGTCACTTAGTCAGATCCTTAGTAACAGGCAGAGGTGGAATTTCAATCCAGAATGAAAATGCTCTCCATTGTATTACAATGACTCTTTGGCACTAAGGGTTAAATGCTTTACAGGTTTTGCTTTTTTTTGTTTGTTTGTTTGGTTTAGTTTTTGTCAGATCTACTATTTCATTTGGTGTGGAAATTCCTTCCATTCCATAATTTATATTCTTAGAGAGTTTCCCAAGACACTGAGAAGGGACTTTGCCAGGATCAGACCACTGGAATATGTCAGAGGTAGGAAGTGAACTCCTGTTGATACCAAGCCTGGCCCTCTTTACACTATACCCCCCTGTCTCCCAAAGACATGTAGAAAGAGGCAGCTATGCAACTCAGTGGATTGAGAACCAGGCCTAGAGACAGGATGTACTGAGTTCAAATTTGGTCTCTAACACTTACTAGTGGTATGACTTTGAGCAAGTTACTTAAACCCTATTTTCTAGCCTTTATCACTCTTGTACCTTGGAAAAAATGCACAGTATTGATTCTAAGATGGAAGGTGTAAGGGTTTTAAAAAAAAAGAACACTATTGTATTTCCCCAGGGGTATTTTCATTTTAACAAAGATTAATAAATTAAACTAAACAAGTTAAGTGAATAACAAACTAAATTAATTTAAATAAGTTAAAGTAAAGGAATGAAGTACTGATCTAAAATTTCAGGTATCTTTTAGATTTTATAGGAAAATTTGGGTGTACTAGGAAGAGTTTACTGAGGCCCTCCACAGACTCCATGACCATCACATTAAGTCAGTAGTGGCTAGCAGAGTTTATTTTTTTCCTTAGAGGCAGAGAATAGGGTTTAGGATAATGAATCTCTTAGAGTCAGAGATAGTTGTTGTGGGGAACCAAAAATATTTATTTGTTTCCCAGTCACTTTCTGAGGACATGTTTCCTGTCACCAACACTAAGGAAAACAAACCATATTTTGCAAGTTGATTGTCTACAACTAAATATTATTTTATTTTCATTTGATTTATTTCATATTCTTTGCATACGTACTCTTGCTAGTGTTTAGAGAATTGAGAAAGGGGATTTGCCTTTTCTCATTTTTCATCCTACTCAATCTTTCTGTTGCTTTTGGCAGAGATGATTGACCCCTCCAACTGGTATTTTGTCTTACTCTGGCTTCTATGACATTGCTGAATCCTGTTCCTTCTGATTCTTTACTAGATTAATATCCATCTAACGTGTCCTCTGTGTAGGTGACACCAAATCCTTTTACCTATATTCTCTGGTTTTCTTTAACTATTTTCTCTCCCTTGATTTCATCTGTTCCCTTGGTTTCATTTGTCACTCCAATAAAATGAGTCTCAAATATATATATTTGGCCTTGGTGTCACACTTAATCTTCACTTCTATAACTCCATCTATCTATTGGAAATCTCCAGTCTGAAGTCATATAGAAGAGAAAGGGAAAGGAATAAGTATTTATGAAGTACCTACTATGTGTTAGGCACTTTAATAAGATCTGATCCTCACAAAGCATTTGTTCCATTTAACCTTTCCTCATGTCCCTATGGTGAGTACCTTCTTTTCTCAGATTTCCTACAGCACTTTGCCTAGGCTCACTTATCCCCTTTGCTCTCTACCTTGTATCATACTGTCAACCTTAAAACATAGAAACACCAAATTAGTTAGAAAGAACAATTCTTTAATTGTTAATTAACAAGGAAGACAATGTTCTATCAGCCACTACACAGAGTCAAACCCAAGATACCACACAGAGACAAGTTCTGAGATTCTGGGAACAATGTCTCTGGAAAATGTACCTCAAAAGGGAATTTTCCAATGAGCTGTTGAAGAACTTGGGGTCTTATATACCTTTCAATGAAGGTCAGAAAGGACAATTGATTGGATTATAATGGAAACAAGGACAGGAGGATTCCAGCCAGGGGCTGGACTATCTGGTAGAGGGTTAGATACAATGGGAGAAACATCTAAGAAAAAAGGGTACTTAAGATTTGAGTATATCTACTCTTTCTATTGGGTACTTTAAAGTTTATTGTTTCGTGTAAGACAAGGTCAATCTGGGACTTTTCTGAAGACAAATTCTCAAGGGACAAAGGTAAATTTAGAGGTTCTATAAAACAAGTGCATATATACATATATACAAACATTTGTTTATATATACATATAGATACACACACAGATAGTTTTTGTTTTGTTTAGTTGTTTTTCAGTCTTGCCTGACTCTTTGTGACCTCTTGCATAGAATCTATTCTTTCCAAGCAAATCCTCAAATTCATCATTCCATGCTGCTGGTATACATTTGTATAAGTTTTCCTGACATCTAGAATGTACTCTTTCCTCACTTCTACCTCTCAGAATTCTTCTCTTGCTTCAAGACTCAGTTGATATATCATTTAAAGCTTCCTCAGAGGGGAGAGAGCAGCTTTAAGGTAGGAAGATAGAGAAAGGATAGAAGTTTTTGATACCACGAGGGGGATGACAGAGTCGAAGTAGAGCTATGAGGTGGCAGGAATGAGTCTTTATTAATTATCAATGAGCCACAGCCAAGCTCTGATCAAAGGACCCTTCTGAAGGCTTTTACCAGTCCAGAGATACAATTCAATGATAGAGAAAGATTAAAGATGGAGCCTGGCTCCAGCAAGGACAGGCATCAGTGTGAGCTGGAAGGGAGGAAGAGCAGAAGAGAGAAAGGCGGAGCTGGCTGGGCCCTATTTATATGCGAATATACACAGTACATAGGGATGATTATCATTGGTTAATGACAAGGTATAGGTGTGGTTTCGCTTAACCAGGTGAGCACAAAGAAACCTGTGTTCCCGCCTAACCTGAGGGAAGCTGGGGTCAAGGGTCAGAGGCTTTCCCAGCCATGTGCAATACTGAGCATGCTCAGCATGCTCTCTTCTAAGGCAATCTGTACATACCAACTGTTCCCCTTGCCTATAGCTAGGGGTGGACTGCTACATCATTTGTTCTATTAGAGCCTTTCCACAAGTTTCCTAGGTTGAATGTTGTCTCTCCTCAGATTTGACTTCAGCACTTTACCTGTTCTCTTTGTCCCCATCTCTTTATCTGTTGTCATACTGATGAGTATATTGATTTTTGTTTATTTATTTTTCAGTCATGTCCAACACTTCATGACCCTTTTTTGAGTTTTCTTAGCAAAGATATTGAAGTGATTTAACATCTCCTCCAATTTATTATAGAGATGAGAAATCTTAGGCAAACAGGGTTAAGTGACATGCTTAGGATCACACAGCTAATAAGGGTCTCTAGCTTAAAATATGTAAATTCCTTAAGATTAAGGATTTCATTTTTTCTTTTCATTCCTAAGAACAAATATTTAGGATAAAAAAAAAAAAGACCCAAGATGCCATCTACTCCCAGTTCCTCATTTTACATGAACTTAAAGCCCAGAGATCCAAAAAAAAATGTGGCCAAGATCATGAAGGTCATGACAATCAAACTTTGAATACAGATTCTCTGACTCCAAATCCAGTTTTGATTTTTCGCCATTACTATGTGGATTTTTACAAAGTTGTTATTATGTAAGTGTGTCTTGAATTTATTTTAGTTGCCAAGGGTTGAAGTTAATATAATACAATGGAAAAAAACCTATTGAGCTCAGCATCAGATTGCTTGATTTCAAATTCCAGCTAGCCTTTTTACTAGATATATGATCTTGATCAGGTAACAATTTCTCTGGATCCAAGTTTTCTCTTTTGAAATTGGGAACAAGACCACTAGATGATTTCCTTTGTATATTTAGAACATATGATTATTCTCTCTGTCTTTCTTTCTCTCTCTGTCTCTGTCTCTGTCTCTCTCTGTCTCTCTCTGTCTCTCTCTCTCTGTCTTTCTCTGTCTCTCTCTCTCTGTCTCTGTCTCTCCCTCTCTGTCTCTTTCTCTCTCTGTCTCTCCCTTTCTCTCTCTTTCACACACACACACACACACACACACACACACACACACACACACACACACACTTTTACTCTTAAGTACAATTGTCCAGATTTGTTTCCTAAAAATGTCCCAAAGATTATGAGCTGCAGTGTATTGGTTTTGGCTCTTTCACTGAGATTTCTTTCTTTTCTGTCAGAATGATTTTTAGCACTTTAGCTGGAAGTTTACTACATTCTCTACCACAAAGTATGTTGCAAACTGGGACATTTCACACCAGGGATTCTACAAATGACTTGGGAAAGCAATTACTTATGGGCATCCACTTAAAAACAGAAAGAAGAAACTAACCACCCTTTCATTCACACCCCATAGAGTATCACAAACTATTCTTCTCAATCTATCATTTTTTCAGCAAATTTCTGTGAAATAGACTCATAAATAATAGGAGCTAGTATAATTATAAATATGGGCCTACTACTACTTTAGCGCTGAGAACAGAGACAGCATAGGTTTGAAGGAAGAAAATAGCATTTATTAACCTCCTACTACAAGCCAGGCAGTGTGCTGTACAAGTATTATTTCATACAATCTTCACAATAACTCTCAGGGACAGGTATGGTTATTATCTCTATTTACAATTGAAAATGAGGAAAACAGATCAAATAACTTCACACAACTAATAAGTATCTGAGGCTGGATCTGAACCAATGAGAAAAAAATTGTATTTTGTATTTGATTTTCATTCAAAATGAGGAACTAGTTTTTGTTGTGTAAAGAATGAAAACTATGGGCAAATGGTTATTCCATCCTTAAATATATGAAGGATTAGAGAAAATCAGAGCATAGTATGATAGGAATCTTAGATTTTGAGAAAATAAATTCCAAAGGATTTAGAGGAAAGATAGATAAGACCCTAATAGCCTAAAATGTGTCACAAGAAGTAAGCCCAACAGAAATGGAAGATACCTAAGAAAGAAATTTTGAAAATACAAAGGGAAACAAATTCAATGAGGAGGAAAATGAGATTTGACTGTGGAGAAAAAGTAGTTTCACAGGCAAGTCAGCTACAAATCTAGACTTAAATAGAAATATACAGAAGATAGAAACAAGACCAAGTCACAGAAAATAATTATAATTGTGGTATGGCCCTATAAAAATAGTTTCAGGAATGCTATAGTTCAGAATAAGATGAAGTTGGTGAGCAAAACTGGGGACAACAAAATTGTTTTGCAAGTGTGCATCTAATATGTGTGTTTTGGATGTGTTTGCTTAGGTTGGAATCAAAAATAAATTCAATGGGAGAACAGGAACTTTGCTTGGGTTATATGGGGATGATGATAAATGACCACAGAGAGAAATCAGACTGCTCAATTTTTATTTTCTCTTTTCTTTGTGGAGAGGAATGTTCTTTACACAGAAAATGTTGGATTAAGGATGACTAATAAGGATTTAATTCTTTGAAATAAGAAAAAGAGACAATAAGAGAATATCGAACTGCCTTTGATGAATTCAAGTCACCTGCCTAAACAACTTACATCATTGAGTCTTTAAAGAATTTAACAATATTATAACTGAGCCACTTTTAGTGTTGTTGTTGTTGTTGTTTTAATGATATTTGTTGTAGAAGCTAGGTGGCTCATTGGATTGAGAGCCAGGACTAAAGATGGGAGGTCCTGCGTTCAAATCTGGATTGGATGCTTCCTAGCTGTGTGACCCTAGGCAAGTCACAAACCCCCATTGTTTAGCCTTTACCACTCTCCTGCCTTGAAACCAATAAATGGTATTGATTCAAAGACAGAAGGTTAAGGGTTTTGGAAAATAAAAATAAAAGAAAGAAAAATATTGGTTAATAGGAATGGTTAATAAAATTAGAAAAAGGAAAATGTCCTGATTGTTTTAAAAAAGGAAGAAAACAGTCTACCAACTAAAGGGCTATAATCTTAACTTCAATTTTTAGGGGAAAAAAGCATTTATGAGTCATGCTATTTATTTTTGATGCCCATCAAAATGAGTTGAATTCTCTCCCATGTTTGCCACACATACAGACTTTGTTGTTGCTCTTTTCTCTTGAATTGACTCTTACTCATGTTCAGCACTGTTCCCTGAATTGAAGCCTTTCCAGCACATTTCATACCTGCCTTCTCTGCTCCCCATTCACTGGTCATGGGGGTAGGGTTTGTAATACTCTCTGCTCCTACATGGCAATTCCAGGTTCTCTTACCACTATCACTTAGTAACTTCTCTTCATTTGGGGTTCATTCAATAAATGTTTTTCACCCAATAAAGATTCTGATAGATAACTTTTTTTTTTCCTACTGACCTAGATATTACTCCATTTTTTTCTTCAATGAGTTCGTGGCTGACTGATAATCTCTCTCCTCACCCAACTGCTGCCTTTAAAATAACAAGACTTCAATGAACTCAAACACCCTCACTTCTTAATTATTCAATTCATTTCCTGTTACCTCCACTTCAGCACTCAGAAGTATTTAACTTCCATATTCTTCAATTCTGAAATCCCTTTATCTGATCACAATATATTATCCTTTTACCTCTCTCTACATCTTGCAGTCCCAAATCTTGCTTGTCTACTGACAACTCCAATCTCTTTAGCCCTCAGTTCTTTCCAAGCTATCCCCTCTACATTAGTTAAACTTTCCTGCCACTACATCTTGATGCTTTAGTAAACAAGTTAAGCAACATTGCCCTCTTTTCTCCAGTTCTTCATCCCTTTATTCTATGATTGATCTTGGCCTCTCAAGCCTTTGGGTTATTTACACCATCTGCTGCTACCTTTGCTTCTACTTGCATGCTGCTGAATGAAGATAAATAAAGCTATAAAACTGTGCTGAACATTGCTACAAATGTATGTGACATAATCTCAACTACATCCTCAATCATTTTATGTCTCACTAATTAATTCACTATCCAACTCATCATAGTACTTTAAAAAAATAATGAAAAATTTGAAAACATTCTTCAGTCCACATTCTCTAACTCTCCCAGCAAAAGTCATTGATAAAGAAAGAAAAACAAAACCTACTATTTCATGTACAGTCAAAAAGAACAAATTTCAAGTCTCTGTATTGGCCATGACTGTGTGTTGTTGTTGTTGTTCAATTGACCAATCATGTCTGACTCTTTGTGAATACATGGTCCATAGCATGCCAGGTTTTTCTATCCCCCACTCTCTCCTGAAGTCTGACCAAACTAATGTTCATTGCTTGAATGACACTATCCATCTCATCCTCTGCTTTCACTTTCCCCTTTTGGCTTCAATCTTTCCCAAATTCATTATTTTTCCTCCAAACTTGATGCCTGTCTTCTCATTATGTGGCCAAAATATTCAACCATAAGCTTCAGTATTTGTCCTTCCAATGAATAGCCTGAATTAATTTATTTAAGTTTTGATTGATTCTATCTCCTTATGACCCAAGAAACTCTATCAAAAGTCTTCTCCAGCATCACAATTTGAAAATGTAGATTCTGTGGTGCTTAACTTTCATCATAGAACTGCTCTCACATCTATATAGTATGGAAAAATCAAAGTTTTCGCTATTTATACAGATCTTTGTTAGCAAGGTGATGTTTCTACTTTTTAGTAGATTTGCCACTCCAGATTTCGATACCTTTTCTTTCAAGAAAATACATATACACACACATGCATGGAAAGAGAGAGATCATTTTACCATCATATATGTTATATTATTATAGATATGGATATACATACATATAGGCGATTATATACAAATACACAGACACACGCATGCCTCAATCTGCACACTGAATTCAGCATCTCTTTATCTAGTGGTATTGTGTTTATCAGCATTCCAAAGTTTTAAAAATTTATTTGTCTTTTAAATACTATTATCCTATGCATTTTCCTCTTGGTTCAACTCACTTCATTTTGTATCAATTCATACAACCCTTCCTAGGTTTTTCTGAAAACATTTCCCTTTATTATTTCTTAAATGGTATTCTATCACATTCATTTACCATAATTTGTTCATTTTTGTAATTTATGGATAATTTTCAATTTTCAATTCTTTACCACCACAAAATGAATTGCTATAAATATCAATGTATATATATATATATATATATATATATATATGTATATATATATATACATATATATATATATATATATCTGGGGGCATTAACTTTTTTTAAATTTATTTGAGGCTTCAAACATAGTGATATCACAAGGTTATGCACAGTTTATTAGAGGTTTTTAAGCATATTTCCAATTACTCTCCAAAACAGACTCACTAGTTCATAGTTTAATAAACAATGTATTAATATATCTGTTTCCCCGTGATCAATGCATCATTTATTATTTGCCCCTTTTGCAAACTGCAAATGCAAAAGGCATGAGGAAATACCTAACTTGTTTTAATATGCATTTCTTTAATTTTTAGTGGTTTAGAGCTTTTTTAAAAAAATATAGTAATTGAAAGCTATACCTCTGAACAGTGCCTTTAACCATTTATCAATTGGATAATTGTTTTTATAATTCATTTTCTTATAAATATTACATTATCATATTATTTTTAGAAATTTAAGTCAGTTTCCTATAAATCTTGCCAATGAGATCTTCATCAGAGAAACTTTTTGTAAACATTTTTTACCCAATTTCCTTCTTCTCTTTTAATTTTAGCCGATTTGTACACTCATTAAAACAAAAAACCTTTTAAATTTTAAGGAATTAAATCTCTCCATCTTTTGTTTGGTCATGATCTCTTTCCCTATCCATGGATCAGAAAGATAATTTCTTCCAGGCTGCTCAAATTTGTTCATGATGTAACTCTTTATATCTAAATTATGGACTTATTTGGAGATTGCTTTGTTAGATGTTGGTATATGTTTGTTTCTGTCAAACTGTTTTCCAGTTTTCCCAATAATTTTATTAAATAGTGAATTCTTGCCCCAATTGTTTGAATCTTTGAGTTAAATATTAGGCTATTGTGTGGACAGTGTTCTTTCTTGGTCCTCCTCCTGTGAATTTTAGATTTTCTCCACCCTGATTAGTCTTTAAAATCCTAGCAACCAGGAATATACTCACCCCTACTTAAAAATTAAGTGTTGGGGAGGATGGTCTATAACAGACATGTGCTAGCAAGTAACAAATAAGAAACAACTAACAGATCCCCTGGGCTGTCCTAAGTCAAGCTTAAGCTACCATTGGTATATGTGAGACACAGGAAGTGATGTAAAGAATGGTCTATATATTCCACATCGCTTCCACTCTCCAGCCTCTCTTGTGGAGATGTGGCTCTCTCTCTGGCTCCTATTGCTCTGAGTGGCAGCATGCTGTGCATCTTGGCGGTTTGGTGGTTGCAGCCTGCTGATGAGGTGACTAGGAGAAGCTCTGTAGCGTGGATTAGGTAAGGTGTCTTCCTTGAGTAACCTGGGTGAGTGGTTAGGCTGATTCCTCCTTTCCTTTACCTCCTAAATCACTATCCTCTTGGGAGGCCCCTCATCTCGGAGTAGACCTCCTGGCTGGAAGCCAAACTAGTTTTAATCTTCTGAGGAGGCCACGTGGCTGAGTTCTCTGAACTTCCCTTGGCTTAGGCTAGGCCAGAGAAAAACTTAGACCCTTTTCTCTCTCTTCTTCTTCTTAATTCCTTCCCTCTATTATAATTAAACCACCATAAAAATCCCAAACTGACAAGAATTTTATTGGGATTGAATTAATCCCTGGCAAACACTAGTATAATATTTTCAGTCAATAACCCCTAATTTTACCCTTAACAGTCTGGCTAATCCACGAAGGTTGTGACCAGGACCCTCAAATTTCTGTGAACCCTTTCTTTCCTTTCTCTCATTATTACCTCCTCAAATCAGTCTTTTCAGTATCTAACTCAGCAGTTCAAAACACAGCTGCAAGATCAGGTGAATATAAAACTTTTTTTTTTCTCTTTTCTACTTAATTTGAATGGAACACAGTCATTTTTTAACATTAAGTGGCAGGACCCTAAAGTCTTAGCTGGGGAAGCTGTTTCCGAATCTCCCTTCCCTTAGGGAACAAACAACCCAATTAGTCAACCCTCACTGACAACACTAGATGGCTGAATTACTCTTAACCAGCAGTGAGAAAGACCTGGAGAAAGTCCTACTCCTGGAGATCTACTTTCCTTTTTTTTTCTTTTTCTTTTCCAAGCCCCCGTGTCTCTAGTTTTAAAATTAACTGAGAAGTAAAATCTGGTGAGGCCAGTTAGGAAAAGCGGAGGCTTTGCACAAAGAGAGAAACAGTTTTACCCTGAAGGGGAAGGAGAGGAGGCTTGATACCCCTCCCAAATTAAACAAAAACTCAGCCTTAGCCTCGGCCAAAAGGCTTTGTTTTCTGTCTTCTTTTGGCCTAGAGGACTTGATTGGATTAAAAGGCTCTTAAAAAGGTCTACACCCAGATTTTTTGTTTTCACTTCCTGACTTTAACCCCTAACCAGTAGCAACATCTACTGACGAGAACCAAAATTATAAGTAATTAAAAGAAACATATATATGTATATATATATATATATATATATATACATATATATAAATGAATACCACATTCTATGAAATTTGTATGGCATTTAAAAAATTATGGACATTAAAGATTTCAGAATATCACCCATTTCTTATATTCTTAGGTCATTTCATTTTTATACTCCTAAATATTATGATGAGAAATGCTACCTTGAAAAAATTTGAAGCTAAAATTCAGGAAAGCATACAAAACCATTTGGATAAATACTTCTCACAGGGTCAAATGGAAAATACTGACCCCACCTAAAACATGTCTGACCCTTACCAACCTGCTTCTAATCTCTAAATGAGGAAATTCCTTCCCCCCAAAATAGAGATGGAAAATACCTCTCCTATAGCTCAGCTACCAGACTGCTTCTCTCGTGGTCTGCAAATCTTGGCTGAACTTACTTCCCAAGACCCATCTGAAATCCCAACTTCTGAAATTCCAGTTTCTCCTATTCCTTCTCCCACCCAAAAACCAATTCCAGCCCCAAGAAAATCTCCTCTGGCTAAAGAAACCCTTTCTAGTCAAACTGAATCACAGGTACCAAATTCAACTAGAGGCTTTTTTCCTCTAAGAGAAGTACCGGAAATAGGACACAATGGGAATGTGGTGACTCTAAGGCACAATATACTGTTTACTCCCCAAGAAATAAATGAATTCACATGAAATGCTCCCATATATGAACAAGATCCCTTTATGGTAACAAAAAAGATGACAGACATATTTTTTTTTTCAGTATAATTCATCTTACCATGACTTTGAAAACTTCTTCCAGGCTTTTTTAACTGAACATGAGAAAAATAAAACAATTTCGCATGTCAATAAAGTTCAGGGGCACAATGCAGTACACTGGCCATCTCAGGATCCCAAATGGGATTATAACAACTCTGAGGATTATTTACAACTATATTGTTGTAGGCAGGCCATTCTAACTGCTTTGAGAGAGTGTGCTGACAGCACAGATAAATGGATGGAATTTGAAGAAATTAAGCAAAATGAAGGAGAGACACCTTCCAGATATGTGGACAGAATAATTGAGTTTGGGGGTCGATACCTAGATTTTGATCTTTCTAAAGAAAATTGCATAAGACAAATTAGAGTGCACTTTGTCAATAACTATTGCAAAGTGATCAGGGATTATTTTAGAACTTATTGCCCAAGATGGCCTGAAATGGATCTTGATGATTTGAGAAAAACTGCTCTATATGTTTCAAAGGGAAACAAAGAAAAAGAGGAAGAGACTAATGATCTCACAGAGAAAATGGAGAAACAATTGAAATATTTAACAGAAAAGATTGCTAAGCTAGAAAAATGGGAATGATACCCAACCAAAGGCACTTGCCCCTCTCCAAGAATCTAACTATCAATCCATTACCTGCCAATTCTGTGAGAAGGGCCACAGAATGATAGAGAGTAGAAATTAATTCAAGGCAATCAGAAATAATATGCAGTTTAATAACAACTACAGAAATAATAATTATAGAAATAACTATAATAATGATAACAGAAACCACAATTTTAGGAATGATAACTATAGGAATAGAAATTGGGAAAATGATAACAAACCAAATGACTCCATAATAATATAACTTAAGTGGTGCTTGTCCAAAAAGTACTCGGGGTGCTAATGCCCCTTAGGAGGGTTCCCAAGGAACTTCCCAAATACTATGAAGTTGTCTGGGGTGGGGGCTTGGGCCCAGGTATCAGAGGATACAACCTTTGATTTTCCTGACCCTGATATCTTACTATCCATTGTCCCTATCCACTACCCCCAATACTGATGAACCCCATGTTGCCTCAAATGTGGGTAACACCTATTATGATTGAATTTTGGATACTGGAACTTCCAGTTCTGTATTAAAGAGTACACCTGATTTACATTGCTATTATATTGGCTCATAGAATGTAATGGGAGTGTCAGGGATACCCCAAAGAGTTAAAAAGCTTTCCCCTAGGATGGTGTCTGTAGGACCCCAAGAAATACAACATTCTTTCCTCTTGATGCCTGGCTCCCCTTTAGATTTACTGGGGAGGGACCATTTATGCAAACTCAGAGCCACAATAACTTGCTCCCCAGATGGTTCTTTATCATTGGAAGTACCTGAGGAATCTTTAAATTTTACTCCCTGGCTTTCTCTCAGAGAGCCAGAAGGGGAAAGAGCATCCCACTTTTGCAATAACTACAGATATACTGGGGTCTCTTTGGGCCACATCTTCTTCTGATCAGCAAATTATAAGGTATGAAATAACCCTGTTAAACAATGAAAATATCACCTTGAGACACTATACAACTCTTAACTAACAGAACTTTCTTTTTTCCTATAGCTCAGCTTTCTCTCGTGGTCTGCAAATCTTGGCTGAACTTACTTCCCAAGACCCTTCTGAAATCCCATGTAGGCTGTTCCTATGCAGATAAAAACTAAATCTAGCCCACCTCCTTCCATTCCCTAGTATCCTCTCTCAAAAGAGGCAATTGAGGGTATTACCCTATTAATAAACTCATTAATTTCATAGGGAACAATAATCCCTTGTAAATATGAATACAACACGCCCATCCTACCTGTTAAAAAATCAAAAAGGTGGCCCGATGGCAAGCACCTCTATAGATTCATATAGGATCTGAGGGCTGTGAACAATCACGTTATAAACAGACATTCCGTAGTTCCCAATATAAATACTATTATTTCCTCTATTCCTAGTACAGCTACATACTTTACAGTAGTAGACTTGTGCTCAGCCTTCTTTTCCATCCCTATACATGAGAACTTCCAGGCTTTCACCTGGAAGGGTTAAATATACATGGAGTCATCTACCACAGGGTTACATGGAAAGCCCGAGTTTATTTGCACAAATTTTAAGCCAAGACACAGATAATATAACATTTAAAAATACTAAATTAATCAAATATGTAGATGATCTACTCTTGACTTCAACAGATGCAGAAGCATGTCAGGAAGATAGTAAAAATCTTCTTTTGGAATTGCACAAAAGAAGGCATAAGATCTCAGAGGATAAAGTTCAGTGGTGTCTCCCCAAAGTAGAATATTTGAGGTTCATCCTGACTGTGGGTGCCCAATCTATTTCTCCCAAATGAATTGAAAATATTAAAAAATTAAGTGCTCCTACCACTAAGAAACAGTTGAGAGCAATTTTAGGAGCAACAGGGTTTTGTAGACAATGGATTCTTTGCTATGGGAAAATTACTAAACTCCATAATTTTTCAAATAGTATTATTCGATCCCTGAATCCCTCAAATTAGAGCCAGAACACCTGTCAGCTCTGCCAGATCTTAAACAGGCTATCCTTTCTGCCCCCACTCTAGACATCCCAGATTACAACAAGCCTTTTACTTTGTATGTACATGAGAGAAGAGAGGTAGCTTCAGGAGTTTTAACTCAGACTTTGGGTCCTTCTCAGTGTCCAATTGCTTATTATTCTGCCCAAATGGACCCAAAAGCTTCAGGAGCACCACCATGTCTTAAAGGAGTAGATGCCTTACTAGTGACAAAAACTGTTGACCTAGTATTGGGATGCCCATTAACAATTATATGCCCACATGAGGTAGAAGCATTGTTGCTAAGGCATAGAACACAGGCATTTTCTGATTAGAAAATTATAAGGTATGAAATAACCCTGTTAAAAAATGAAAATATCACCTTGAGACACTATACAACTCTTAACCCTGCCACCTTGCTTCCAGATTTACCAACTTCAGGAGAACCATTACATAGTTGTGAAACACTAGTGTCCATGGCAGAAAAGTCTCAAGATAATCTCTTGGACAACCCAGATCTGGTCTTATTTACTGATGGTTCTCCTTTTATGAGGGATGGCATACTTAACACTGGAACTGCTGTAGTCACAGAATTTGCCACTGAGTGGTCAACTTCACTGCCCTCTAATATTAGTGCTCAAGGTGCAGAACTCATAGCCCTGAAACATGCTTGTACAATTGCCAAGGATAAAAAGGCAACAATTTATACAGATTCTAGATATGCTTTTGGCATTTGTCACTCATTTGGGATGCTATGGCTCCAGAGAGGATTTTTAAAATCAGCTGGAAAATCTATAGCTAATGCAGTAATTATTAATGAAGTTCTTTCTGCTCTCCAGCTGCCTAAAGCCCTAGCTGTAGTTCATTGCTCTGCCCATACAGGTGGCACTGACCCTATCTCTAGGGGAAATGACTGAGCAGATACTGCTGCAAAGCTAGCAGCCATAGAAGGACCTAAATTAATTTTAACATTAACAACCACTCATGACTTAAATTTATCACTTTCCTACCCTTAACACTCCCCACTGCCTTTCTTGTACTCCTAGTGGTTAGTGCATTTCCTGGCATATAAATGCTTATTGACTGATTTTTTTACTTGTCACTTCTTTCATTAATTCATTTTACATATTAGGAAAATGAGGTAAATAAGGTCAAGTTATTTGCCCAGGATCACACAGCTAGTAAGTGCCTAAGGTTAAATTTTACTTTTCCTGACTTGTGACACTAGTGATGGTGAACCTATGATACATGTAGTCATTTTCAATGACACACGGCTGCATGTGGACTCAGCATACCTCAGGGCCAGGAGCTGCCACACATGGCCATGGCCATGGCCAGCCTGGCCTGGGGAGAGTAATGCTCCACGCACTGGCGGTGAGGGGTGGGGGTGGAGGGGGGAGAAGCAGTGGCAAGTGGCATGTGCCAGGCAGCTGGTGCACATGGGGCTCCTGTGGGTGCAGGGAGGAGGAGCACACTGGCAGTTAAATAATATCAAAACAAACAAAAGAAACAGATTGACAGATGAAGTTAGTAGCACTTGTTTGAGCTTGAATAATACAAAACACCAACCTTCAATTAAAGATTTAGCCAATGAAATCATCAACAAAAAAGTCACTAATAGGCAGGTTAGTTAAAGAATTCCTCCTCCCCCTCACTTATCTTAGTTCATGGCACCCTACACAAGTTAAATAATATCAAGAACAACAAAAGAAGTCGAAAGACAGATGAACAAAGAAGTCACTAAGCAGGTAAGTTAAATCATTAGTTTTTGGTTTATTAAACATAGTTATATATTACAATTATACATTTTTGTTATTTAAATTATAAATATCACGGAATTATGGGTTTTTGTCCATCACTGCTCTATCCACTACAACACCCAGTTGCCCACATGGATAATCAGTATCATATTGCTTGCCTTCTCCAGTAGTGGGGAGGGGCAGGAGAAAGGAAGAGAATTTAGAACTCAATATTTTAAAAAATGAATGTTCAGTTATTTTGTATGTAATTGGGATGTTTAGCAAAATAAATAAAACATTTTAAAATTAACAAATGAAGTTAAATAAAAAAGGGACATTTCTAAGTCCTCAAGCATTTAGAGGAACAATAGAATGAAGATGAGTAGCTAAATGGGAATTATTTTTTAAATGATAAAAAGAAAATGGAAGGAGGAAATGACATCACCAATGAGTTTCTGAAAACATATTAAGCAATCAAATATAAAATATAATTTGAGATCTATTAATTTATTCACATTCATTCTTTTTCCCAAAAAAGGAAAAGAAAAACTATATGCTCTCAATGATAAAGCCCAAAGTATGCTTCCTTCAAGCAACTGCCACAATTAAAAAATGGTATCAAGGCAAATGGATTTCAGACATGTTGATTGACTACTATTAGCTGCTTGGGAGGAATGTCCCTCAGGTAAAATGAAAGGGGAAAAAAATCATCAGCTAATACAGTTTAGGCGAATTAAATGAGTGCTATTTTGGTTAGTAAAAATGTATATCTTTAACATTAAACTGAGATTCTTATGATAACAAGAGATAAAAGACAAAAATCTGAAGTACAATTAGAAATTAGCAAAATACTATCAGGTCCACCACTATTTATTGGCAGGATGATAAAAGAAAACTTTTTACTTTATACTGTAAAAACAAATTAACAAGATGCTTTAAAGTTTCAAATATTCTTTCCCCTTGTTAGTTGTTATATAGGTATTACATGTATCATTTCCCTGACTTTACCGATGAGTAAAATGACTCTCAGTGAAGTAAAATGTATTCCCTGGTGACCCAAGTGATTATACCATCACACCACATTGCCTCTTATTCAGTGGAGAGAAACCAAAATCCAAAGACCTGTGTTCTAGTAGCTCTTCAGTCTCCTCTGAATTCAAGCAAATAACTTTCCCTGCTCTCAACATTGGTTTCTTCTTTTGTAAAATGAAGTGGTTGGACTAGATGATCTCTGAGGTACATTGCAACCAAAACAGTCTACAATTCTATTTTAATTCCAATTCAGGCCTCAGTAAACATGCTGACTGTACTCTTTCAAATCAACCTTAAAGGTCACACTTGTCTTAGCTTTTCTCTAAAGTCACCGATGACTCCACCATCCATCATTTTGTCCAAATGCTCCCTAAATTCCTTAATATTTCTTTCCTGTCCTATCTCTTGAGGTTTTAAGCTCCATAAGTTTATTATGTACTATGTGAAGTGGGATATTTTTGATTTATCTTATACTTCCCTTCCTCAAGTTTTAAAAACTCAAATTATTTTAGGCTTTAGTACGCAAGTATGTTTTCCCCAACAATTTTGCTCTTCATGATATTTAAAATTCTAAGCTTGTCCCCACCTCAGTCTTTGTCTTTCTGGAAAGGAGTATTCATCATTTTTATGTCTATTGTTCAAGGAATTCTATGCCTCAGAGAAAACATGCTTATGTTTCTGTATTCCTCCCAATAATGCAATCCTTTAAAATTCCCAAAGCACCTTCTCATCTATCATTTTTTTTATCTCTACAACAACCCCGTGAGGTGGGGCAGATCAAGTATGATTATCCAAGTGTTATAATTGAGGAAACTGAGGCCCAAAGAATAATAATTACCTCTCTGAATTCATCTAGATAGTAAATATCAGAACCATGACTTACTCCTAAATTTTCCTATTGCAATTCTCCAGCCCCCTACCCAAACTAGTATTCTTTTCATCGCAACATGCTACCTTTCCACTGAGGTCTCTTTGTTGGCACAAACTGCAGTAAATTCCTTTATCATTTGAAGTGAAAAGAAATTGGAAAGAATGTACATGAACATTTATGTAAGTGAGACATAATAAATGGAGGAAGCCTAGATTTCAAATAGAAGATAAAAACCAGGAATCTCCATATAGGATATGACCAGGTAATAGAACTAACACTTCCTTGCTCTGGATTTTGTTTCTACTCTTGCAGCCCTCAATAGTGTTAGTTGAGGGAGTTATCATATCATGTTGTGACTCATACTGAGCTTATGGTCTCTTAATACCCACAGGTCTTCTTCTAATTTGAGCTTTAGTGATATTTTGACTGCCTTTAAAATGTCATTAAATATTTCTCAGTAGATAAGTGATCATGAAAATGAGTGAAAAGTTAAAAAGAAAAAAGCATAAATGAATGTTTGAAAATATAATCCAAATCATTATTAATAAAAAGAAATACAAAGTTTTAAAAAATCTGATATTGTAACTTATAACCTAATGTTTGTCAAAGATGACAGAAAAAGGAACAGTAATTTTGGAAGGGCCCATTAGGAAGCTAAGCACACTGTGGGTTCAGCTGTGAATTAGACATTAGGAAACAATGTGGAATTTTGCTAATTGAAGGTGTTTATACCCTTTGACACAGAGATTTCACTACTAGTCATATACTCTAGTGCATCTATCTCAGCAGATTCACAGGCCTTATAAGAAATGACTCATGCCTAGCAATATATCTTTGAAACCTTATTCAGAAATGTTTAACAATTTAAAATAGGAAGGCTTGATTCTTAAGAAACTTACCAAAGACTTCCTTTAATACTCTGCCATGGACATGTCCCTAGTTTTCTTCTGTTTCACTTTGTAATGATTGAAATACTTGAAAGTCATTTTTTTCTTAATTTTAGGTCAATTTCTTTATCAAACACTCAAGAAAATCTAAAATGACTTGTAGACTCCCTCCACAATTCAGATTGGTACCAGTGAGAGAGTAGGGCAAAAGAACAGAGCCAAAGAGAAAGCAAAAGCATGATCAAAGAGTAGGGCAAAGAAACTAGGCACCTCTCACTGTAGTAGTAGTAGTCTTTGTGCGTTTTTGTGCACAAAGACACTTGTGCGTGAAGGAGATTTAAGTGGAAAAGTCGATGCACAGAGACAGTCCCACTCTCTCAGCGTTGGAAGCCTGGGTCCAGTGGCACGAAAAGTCATTACACCTGGAGACTTCCTCAGCTGCACTGGATGGCCGTGTTGTCTTTTGTGCTCCAACACGCCCTAAGCACTCCACAGTGCTTTGCTGTGTTGCCATATCAGCTGTTGAACCTTCTTATTGGTTTCTTCCGTCTGTTCGGCCAAAGCAGTCTTCACATGCTGGGTGAGCAAAGCCCTAGGTCACCAGGGGTCGACGACCCGATGGCTACCCTCACAAGGTTTAGCCGGCCTGTCGAAGCCGTTGCCCGGGGTGTGGCCGCTGCCGTGTGCTAGCAGCTACTGGGAGCCACAAGTGAGAGCTGGGTGTCAGGTGGGGGTCAGAGGCTGGAGAGCTGCCCTACGAGGGCACAACAAGCCCTCCATACCAGATACTACCCCTCCCTGAGCACCCCATACACCCCATACACCTCTCACTGTGCAGACCAATATATATCCACTGTAACCTCACTACTGAGTCCTTCCTCTGGATATCCTAAGATATCTCTGATTGGTAAGTAGTCACTGAAAGTAGACTTAGAGACTTTAGCTCCTCCCTCATTACTTCATTATAGGAAGAGGAAGGTCTTAGAAAGACACCAACACACTCCTTTCTTCCTCTGCACCTGGCTGGGTCATTCCAACATGGCTGGACAGTACATTGGCTTTCTCTAATCTCTCCAGTGGTACAGGGTCTACTCTGCCCTTAATCCTTTCATCATTTTAAGATATAATCAAAAGAAGAAAGGACCCAACCCAGTTTCATAGACTAGGGAAGAAACTGTTTCAGTTTGACTTACAATCAGGCTATTTCAGCCTGTCCTGGGTGTTGGGGAGGAAGACTAAATTAATTTTCCACGGCTTTTAATGGACAGGAGTGGGTGGTACCTTTTTCCCTGAAGTGCAAGTCATGATCAGAATCAGGTGTGGGCATGTAGCCAGCACATTTAAGAAACTGTGAATGCAGCATTTGCTACACAAGCAATGTACCACACTATATACTTCTGAGAAAGAACACTCAGTACAGTACCTGCCTCTGCCCAGAGAAGAAACTTCTCATAGAGATCCAATTCAAAGAAATGAGAATGCACTGGGGAAAAATACGCTGTTATAAAAAAGCCTCCACTCTCCCATTTCCTTTCTTTCTTTCTTTCTAAAGCTACTGTGCTCATTTCACTGTTTCCTCAGGGTTAGTAAAGAGCTTGAGGGAAAAGGAGATCCAGTTGTAGGTGACTCTAGCTTGATAATAAGCTACTCTTGTTGGGGGAAATTGGTTCAATTAACTTGCCATTGACAGGAAGTACATCTGGGTTTGTTCATTGAGTGGTCTTAAATGGAGATGGAATTCTGAGAAATTGTGGTCACCCAGATCTCTATCCACTTGGGGCCAATAGTACCAATTCTTCAGTAAGGGGCAGTAAGAAGATATTGCTTTGGGAGTGGGCAATAGAAGGAGCGAGACTTTTGGAAATAGTAAAAACAAAAAGAACTTTGCAAGTGACAAATGGGAATGTTTCACATTCCTTTACTTGTACTTGCTAAGGTTGACATTCCTCTTTCCCATCACAGAAACAGCTTTAGATGGTGCTTTAAGGTGAACAAGTACAAAGCACTTCACACATATTATCTCATTTGACCCTCACAACCACACTCTAAGTATAGTTTTATAGTTATTATTATTATTTTCATTTAACTGAAAAAATTGGACTTGGGAAGATATGTGACTTGCACAAGCATATTGTTAGATTAGATTGAATGAAACACATATTTGCATATTTATTTATTTCAAAACCCTTACCTTCTGTCTTGGAACCAATACTAAGTATTGATTCAAAAGCAGAAAAGTGGTAAAAGCCAGACAATTGGGGTTTAATGACTTTCCCAGGATCACACAGCTAGGAAGTGTGTAAGGCCAGATTTGTTCGGGGGATCTCCAATCTTTAGGCCTGGCTCTCTATATACTGAGCCATCTAGCTGCCCTAGATAAAGCATTCATTAAACATTTACTATGTGCCAGTCACTGTGCTGGAGCAGTGTGTAGAGTAGGATTTGAACTCAGTCTTCCTCATTTCAATAAAAATGTAAATTTCAATAAAATTCTTGGGAATCGGGTCATTATATCTGTTTCCCTTATGCCTATCCCAGTGCCTGGCATACAGTAGGTGCTAAATAAATGTTTATTGAAGAGGATTTGTTTTTGTTTTACATTTTTTCCAGATTACATGTAGATACAATTTTAATGAAACTTTTTTGACATTTTGTGACACATGTTCTTTCTCTCCCTCCCATCCTCTGCCCTTCCCAAAACAGCAAGCAATATGATGTAGTTGTACATGTGTTATCATGAAATATATATCTCTGCATTTGTCATATTGTGAAAGAAGATATGTTTCACGTAAACTAGATAAAAATTCATGAAGGAAATAAAGTGAAGAATGGTATACTTCAATCTGCATTCAGATTCCAACAGTTCCTTCTATGGTGGTAACCTTTTATCAGAATCTCTTAGAGTGGTCCTAAGGGGTCCTTGCATTGCTGATAATAGTTGGCATTCACAGATGCTCATCATATATTATTGGTGTTACTATATACAATGTTCTCCTGATTCTGTTCACTTCCCTGTTTATCACTTCATGTCTTTCTAGTTTGTGTGTGTGTGTGATCCTGTTAATCCTTTCTTATGGCATGATAGTATTCTATTACAACCACATACCACAGCTTATTCAGTCATTCCCCAAAGGATGGGCAGCCCTTCAGTTTCCAATTCTTTGCCACCACAAAAAAAGCTGCTATAAATATCTTTGTACAAAAAAGTCCTTTTCCTCTATCTCTGATCTCTTTGGGATACAGACTTAGTAGTGTTTTCCAGATGATTAATTTTTAAAAAAATAGCATTTTATCCTCTATAATTCATTCTGTTTGTCCAATAAATATTTGGAAAATGGAAATGATTGTGTAGTCATGAAGTGTCTGATGTGACAAATGGGCTTTGAGGTTCATCTAGCTTTAACACCCTATTCAATGCGTGAATCCCTTCTACAACATCCTGAGTTATTCAAATTTTCCAGCTACAGACACTAATCAGAAAGCAGCTCCTTCCTTTTCCAGACTGTGCTAATTGTCAAGAAGTTCTTTTTATGTACGACCAAAATCTGATTGACTGAGATTCTGTTCATTGGTACCTGTGCATACTCATAGAATCTGACAGCTGGGTAGGATCCTAAGAGTGCTGTAGTACAAACTGTATCTGAGCATTAATCCCCTCTACAGAAACATCTATAAATTGTTATCAGATCTGGATTCAACTTGAATATATCCAGTTTTGAGGAACTCATTGAGTTCTATGCTAGCCCCTTTGATTCCATATGACTAGATCTGATTCATAGTGAGTTCTAATTTTCTACTTCTATTGAATTATAATTGACTTCTGCTGCTTTTATCCATTGACCTTTCCTTCATCATGCTCTTGAGTACCAAGCAAAACAAGTTTCTCCAATTCTACATGAGAACTCTCCACATATTTGAAGACAGCATTTATGGCATATTAAAATCTCTCCCCTACATAGAGAATCCTCCAATTTTTCAACATGGCCTCAAAAGTCATAGTTTGAGTTCCCTCAAAATTCTAACCACATCCTTCTGAATGGCTTCCACTTTGTCTATATTTATCCTCAATGTGGAGCCCAGAACAGAAGCTGGTTCTTTTACTAGGCTCCAACTAAGGCAGAAGACATTGGAGTCTCCATTTTCCTAGTGTTAGATTAGGGTTAGTATAGGAGTGAATTCTCTTTTATTTTGGCTGCAATATTATAATGCTAACTCATATTAGGCTTGTGATGCACTCGACTCTACCTTCCACCACCATCCAATACCCAAAATTTTTTCACATGAATTATTCTCTAGCTACATCAAACAATTAAGATTGGAAGAGACCTTAGAGGTCCATTAGCCCAACCCCCTCAATTTCCAAATGAGGAAATCCAGGCTCAGAGAAATTAAATGTCTGGTCATCTTTTTTTTTGTCATCCTTTACTTGGGAGTTTATCTTGTCTATTTAAACCAAGTGTGGGACTTTAATAATTTTTTTTTATTACATCGCATAAATCAATTTAGTTGTCATCCTTTGAAGCCTCAGTTTTCTACCTGGGATTATCTGTGGGTTCCTGACCTGTTTGTCAGTGCAAAGAACTCCCAGTGTGGACATTTCCTCCACCAATGCAGATAGATTGATATTCTGTATTTTAAGGGGTCTTAGAGAATTTTCCAGGAGAGTGAGAAGCTAAAAAATGTTCCTGTTGACCACACAACTAGTATGCATCAGAGGCAAGACTTGAAATCTTTCTAATTTCAAAATCAGGTCTCCATTTATTATTATGCCATTCTTCCTCTCACCTGGCTTCATGTCACCACAAATTTGACCAGCATATGATCTATGACGTCTTCCAACTTCTATTCTCAGGTGGCTTTCAGATTACCTCAAATACTTCATTCAAATGACAAGATTTTAGTTATTTAAAATAGCTAAAGGAAACTCTTCTTGGACTTGAACCTACATGCTCTATATCTTTTGTATATATTATAATGTCTATCCCAATGCTAGGCACATAGTAGCCAGTAAATACTTTTTGACCTTGGTGCCACCTCCAGGAATTAAATGACAGATTGAAGGGGTATATGTATTTAAATAACAGACTACATTTCCCATTACCTGTAACCATTTTGGACGCACTTTTTTCAGTTCTTAAGCTGAACTAGAATGAATATATTAGCTATTCAAGCATACATTACTAGCGAACTACAAAATCATACACTGGAATAAATTGGTGGCCCTGCCCTTTGGCATTCAATACTTAGCAACCAAGACTAAAACATGTGCTATATTTTAAAATTTATTCCTCTCAGACCAAAAAATATCTGTAATACCTAGATTCAATCTGGCAATCCTGCCAATCAAAGTTGTTCATTCTGACAGCATTGAATCAAATATTTTATCTACATATTCAATAATTCTAACCTTCCAAGAAATATTGATCATTGCATAGTGGGAGACCCCAAAAAATGATTAGAAATGGCACCACATATCAGTGATGAAAGTGATTCTGGAATAGGTTGATAGGATCACAGATTTAAAACTAGAACAGACTTTAAAGTTATCAGAAACAACCCCCTTCCCCATTTTATAGCAGAAGAACCAGTGGCCAAATAAGATTTAAGTGACAAGCCACAGGTCACAGAAATAGTAAGTGGTAGATTTAGAATTTGAATGTAGTTCTTCTTATTATAAAACTAGCATTTTATTTATAATATCTCATAACATGGGGCTGTGAATAGCAGACCTAGAAGAGCTCTTTGATCTTTAAAACTTAAAGAGATCTTAAATTGTGGAACTCAGAACTAAAGAACTCCTAGGGAAAAAAAATGTAATAACTAGAAGCAACCTCAGAACATTGAATATTAGAGTTACAAAGGACCTTAGCCCAGAGTACAGAGAAGCTAAAAGGGACCTTATAAAATGGTAAAGTATCATCAGAAAGATCCTGGGTTTGGAATAAAAGAATCTGAGTTCAGATTTGGTCTCTATCACTTACTATCTATGTGGTCTTAGACAATTTACCTCATTTTGACTGATTTTCTTATGTGTGAAATGAGGGTTGCCAGTCTAGATGATGCTTAAGATTCTTTCTATCTCTAATTCTATGATCCTCTCAAGTCAGAAGCCAAAACTAAAAGTGGACTGACAAGATTAGGAAATGGAGGCCTAGGAAAGTTGTACTTTTCCCTTGGTCACATTTCTGCAAAGTGATGAAGGCTGGTCCAGAATCCAAGTCCCCTGATTTCCAGTGTAGGGTTCTTTCCATTAACACACACTGCCTGCCTCCTTATAACATAGATAGTTACTCTAGTATAACATACATCTAACTCATAAATTTTACCTCTTCCTTCCATTCTTGTTTCCATATCCCCACTTCTCCCATCACTCAGAATAAGTCTCCTCCCTTACTTTTCATTCAGACATCTCACTCCCCAAGTACCTATCCTCCCATGTGATAGCTACAGTTTGCCCTTTTCTTTCTGATTATCACAGTTTAATGGAGAAAAGAAGATGGTTGTGGGTAGCTGATTGTTTTCTCTTAATTCCAGAAACAGCATCACCTCATAACTTTTGCTTGGGAAATATCACTAAATTCCTTGACTCACCAAAAAATAAACACACATGCATATACATATACACACACCAAATAAATAGGCCTATGTTTATATAAAGTGGGAACAATTCAAAACTGCAACAAATAAATCATAAAATGTATTGGGTTTTTAAAGACAGAAAAATGTCCCATTATTAATTTGAAGCAAAGCAAATGCTAATGTGTTGTTTTGGAAGCAGTTGCTGTTTTCCAATGTCAACTTCCTGAAAATTTTGAGAAAAACTCTACAGTCTGTTCTTATATAAAGTTTTTATTTTTTTTTTATCATCACATGCCATTAAGGCTTGCCATTTCCTTTTTTCCACTTATTAATTTCGTCTTTTTGTTCTCCTCTCCTGATTTTTGCTTGATAGTAAGAATGTAATAAATCTACAAATATTTGTTTAGTTAACAAACATGAACATGAGTGCATTGGGCTGAAGAGATACTAAAAAATAATTAGAATAATCCTACCTAAACTAATTTACTTATTCAGTGCTATACCTATCAAACTAGTAAACAACTTTTTTTATAAAATTAAAAAATTATAACAAATTTTGTCTGGAAGAACAAAAGATCAGGAATATCAAGAGAAATAATGAAGAAAAAAATGTGAAGGATGGGGGCCTAGCAGTACCAGATGTTAAACTGTAGTATAAAGCAGTGGTCATCAAAATAATATGATACTGGCTAAGAGACAGAAGGGAGAATCAGGAATAGATCAGAGGATAGTGTTCTATAAAGCTAAAGATCCTAGTTTTGGGGACAAGAACCCATTATTTGACAAAAACTTCTGGGCAGAATTAGAGAAATGCAAATCAAAACAAAGCTGAGGAACCACCTCACATATAGCAGATTGGTCAATGTTGGTAAATGTTCAAGAAGCTGTGGCAAAATTGGGACACTAATGCATTGCCAGTAGAGTTGTAAATTCATCCAACCATTCTGGAAGGCAACTTGGCGCTAAAAGACTGCCTGCCCTTTGATCCAGCCATACCACTATTAGGTTTGTACCCCAAAGGGATAACAAGGAAAAATGTTTGTACAAAAATATTCATAGTTGTACTCTTTGTGGTGGCAAAAAATTGGAAAATGAGGGAATGGCCTTCAATTGGGGAATGGCTGAACAAATTGTGGTATCTATTGGTGATGGAATACTATTGCACTAAAAGGAATGATGATCTGGAGGATTTCTATATGAACTGGGAGAACCTCAATGAACTGATGCAGAGTGAAAGGAGCAGAACCAAGAGAACATTGTACACAGAAAGTGAAACATTGTGTAACGATACAATGTAAAGGACTTTGCTAATACAAGACAATCCCAAGGGACTTTTTTTAAAACTTTGTTTTATTTGGTCATTTCCAAACATTATTCATTGGAAACAAAGATCATTTTCTTTTCCTCCCCCCCATCCCCTTCCCACCACCTCTCCCATAGCCAACTCGCGATTTCACTGGGTATCACATGTGTCCTTGATTTGAACCCATTTCTGTGTTGTTGGTATTTGCATTAGAGTGTTCATTTAGAGTCTCTCCTCAGTCATATCCCCTCCACCCCTGCAGGCAAGCAGTTGCTTTTCAACAGTGTTTTTACTCCCACAGTTTATCCTCTACTTGTGGATAGTGTTTTTTAGATCCCTGCAGATTGTTCAGGGACATTGCATCGCCACTAATGGAGAAGTCCATTACGTTCGATTATACCACAGTGTATTAGTCTCTGTGTACAATGTTCTCCTGGTTCTGCTCCTCTCACTCTGCATCACTTCCTGGAGGTTGTTCCAGTCTCCATGGAACTCCTCCACTTTATTATTCCTTTTAGCACAATAGTATTCCATCACCAACATATACCACAATTTGTTCAGCCATTCTCCAATTGAAGGGCATCCCCTCATTTTCCAATTTTTTGCCACGACAAAGAGCGCAGCTATGAATATTCTTGTACAAGTCTTTTTCCTTATTATCTCTTTGGGGTACAAACCCAGCAGTGCTATGGCTGGATCAAAGGGCAGACAGTCTTTTATCACCCTTTGGGCATAGTTCCAAATTGCCCTCCAGAATGGTTGGATCAATTAACAACTCCACCAACAATGCATTAATGTCCCAACTTTGCCCCAAGGGACTTCTGAGAAAGAATGCTATCCACATCAATAGAAAAAACTGCCAGAGAAGAAAAACGTATGACTTTTATTTGAGGTTTTGATTTTAAAAGATTGTTTTATTGTAAAAATGAATAATGTGGAAATAGGTATAAGTGATAACATTTGTATAACCCAGTGGAAATGCTTATTGGATCCAGGAGGGGTAGGGGAGGGAAAGAAAATAAAATATATAAATATGGAAAAATATTTTAAAAATTGAAAAATTTAAAGAAGATATTAAACCTGGTCTTATCCCTGGGGATCATAAGATCATAAAAGATCAGAGATGACATGGAGCTTAGAGGTCATCCAGCACAACCTCCTCATTTTAGAGATGGAGAAACTGAGGCCTAGAGAAGATAAGTTGCTTAAAGTATTAAAAAAATCAGCTTACATTCTAGTTAAAGATAAGATACACAAATGAAATGTTACTTAACACTGGTTTTAAATGAGAGTTCACAATAACACTAGAAACACGTAGCATCATAAAGAAAAAAGCTTACTTACAACATAGAACATCAAAGCTAGAAAAAAAGCTTAGAACATTAGGATCCTGGGGACCTAGAAAGGAATCATCAAACTACAGTCATCAGGGCAGATTTGATCTTCCACCTTTTGGGCCTAACAATTCTCAACCATTAGTAGCTCAGAAAAAAAGGGAGCAGGTTAAATTTTGCTGACAAACCAGGGTTTGCCAACAAAGTCAACTATTACAAATTGCAACCAAACTTAGTGGTGAACCAATCAATGCCACATGGGCAGTAAACAGCAGAGCTGAATTGTTAACCCCAAGTCCTCTTAACTCCAAATCTATTCAAATTTATTACATTTAATTAATGCTTCTCTAGCTACAGAATCTCTGCTAGCTCAGAAATTTGGGTAATAAAGCTTCACTTTCTCTATATTGTTACCTTGTGAAATTTTTCCTCTTCCTGGACTTCAGTTTCATCTTTTATAAAATAAGCGGGTTGGCCTGGATACTGTCTGAGACCCCTTCAACCTCGAAATCTTATGCCCCATTGATTTCTTTCATTATAAGTTCCATCTTGAAGAAGCTACAATTAATGCTCATTAGCACTGATTTAAAAGAGGACTGATATTTTTCTTTAAAGTACATGTTTTTTTTTAATAACAAAGTGTATATGTGTATTTAAAAGAGAAATGTTTGAATGGAGAGTTTCATACTACTTATATGACTGCCATAAAGAAATTAAGGATCTGACCAGGATGATAACATTGTCAGAAATCAGAATAAGGATCTGAAGTATGTATAAAGCATTACACTGGATTCTGTTGGGTAATTACCATCAAAATAATTATAATCAGAAGGAAGATAACAAGTGGAAAAATCTGTGATTGCCCTTACATAGACTACCAAAGTAACTTATTCTTAACAGATATTGGATTATATTTACTATTCCATTCAGGACTGAAAAATTGGCCTGTTGACATTATGAATTTCAAACCTAACATGCCAATTACAAAGCAGCAACAGCTGGCCTCACAGCTGTAGTTACATCTGTAGATAAAAAAAAAAGAAGAGTGCATTGAGTTTCCAAACCAGCAGATATCCTTTAGAGACCTCATCCCCTCTAAGCTTCTCTCATTTTAAACATTTACAACAGATTCCTCTTGTGGTATTATCATTTAATCAAATCTTCTAATGCAAAAATAACCTTAAGAAGTGGTGGAGAAAATCCACAGACTGGAAACTTACCTTTCCTAGGAAGGCAAATGTTTGCCACACAGAAAAAGCCTTGTATCATAACCTATGATACCAGGTTAATAATAATGGTTTACTATTAAAATATCTCTTGGAATATTTAATAGTCTTCTATCTAGTATCTCACCTAACTTCTTTCTCAATTTATCACTCCTACTAAATTGTACTAAATTTCCTCTCTTATAAATCTCCATGCTGTAGGCAAGGCAAGGCAACAAGAATTTAGTAAGAGCTATTTTGTGGTAGATACTCTGCTAAATGCTAGAGATACAAACATGTGCCAAAAGATAGATAATCTCTCCAATCATGAAACTTGCATTCTAATGGGAGAAGACAAAAAGAAAAGGGAGCTTTTGAAAGGTATAAGAGAAGATAAGAGGTGCCTTCACAGTGACATAAAAACAAAATCTGTGGAGTCAGAATCATAGTTGAATAGAAAAATAAACCATGGCTAGCCTAGGTCTGCCCCCAAAATGTATTCCCTAGAACAGTGGTTCTCAACCTTTCTAATGCCATGACCCCACAATACAGTTCCTCATGTTGTGGTGACCCCAAGCCAAAAAATTATTTTGATGGCTACTTCAAAACTGTAATTTTGCTACAGTTATGATTCGGAATGTAAATACCTGATATGCATTATGTGTTCTCATTGCTACAAATCAAACATAATTTAAACATAGTGATTAATCACAAAAACAATATTTAATTATATGTTGAGAAATATTAATCCAGCAGGAGGCAGCCTGAGCACTGGGGAGGGAGGTAAGTCCTGCCTGGGGAGGGGTTCCGCAGATGCTGCCTTCTTCTTCCTGTCATCTCCCTCCATCTCGAGCTGATGCTTCACTTTGCTGGGGTTACTCGGCTCTGTTATCTGCTCCAAGACTTGTTCTTAACCCCTCCAGAGCCAGTGCCCAGGTGCTCTCTCTGAGGCTCTGTTTGAATCCGGTCTCCAGGCAACAGGGTAAATCCATCACCCTTCATAGGGGGAGGGCTCCTGATAGGTAACTAATATTAATACAATGTTCAGGCAGCAGGGTCCCCATTCTTTCCGTGATCTTGCTGTAAAGTAGCGCGATTTCTCAGCGGCTAAAGCCATGGGAAATATGTATTTTCCAATGGCCTTAGGTGACCCCTGTGTTTTGGTCAGTCGACCCCTACCGGGGTCGGGACCCACAGGTTGAGAACCACTGCCCTAGAAGGAACTGATCTCAATGAAAAGGCATCCAACAGAGAAGAGGGATATTCCAAGGTCAATTTTACATTGTCTTCTACCCCTGAATATATTACTTTATTGTCCAAAAAATGTTCATCTCTTTCTAAAACCCAGTCTCCCATTCTCTCTTCTCTGCTTTTTCTCATGAATGGCTAAATACCACTGAAAGAAGAAATATAACCATTGTTGACTGCTTCCCCTATAAATTGATGCAGTCTAATCTTAATCAGGTTCTCACTGTTGCAAAGCAATACCTTTATTTTCCTTAATTGTCTATTACACCTGCTACAGCAGTAAGATTCAATACCACACTCCCTCTGATTATCAAAGATTTTAAAAAGGACAATGAAAAATTTTAGAGGCTTTAAAAAAAAAGGAATATATTAATTAGTGAACCTTTGCACTGGTCCATCCATTCCAGAAAGCAGTTTGAAACTAGCCCCCAAATTCAATAAACTATACATATTCTTTGACATAGTTAGATCACAACTCAGTCTATATAAAGAGCTCAAAGAGAGACAAATAAGGTTCACATATACAAAAATATTTATAGAACCAATTTTCTTTTTCTTTTTTTTAAACATTATTTTATTTGGTCATTTCCAAACATTATTCATTGGAAACAAAGATCATTTTCTTTTCCTTCCCCCCCCCCCTTCCCACCACCTCTCCCATAGCTGACACATGATTCCATTGGGTATCACATGTGTTCTTGATTCAAACCCATTTCTGTGTTGTTGGTATTTGCATTAGAGTGTTCATTTAGAGTCTCTCCTCAGTCATATCCCCTCCACCCCTGCAGTCAAGCAGTTGCTTTTCCTCCGTGTTTTTACTCCCACAGTTTATCCTCTACTTGTGGATAGTGTTTTTTAGATCCCTACAGATTGTTCAGGGACATTGCATTGACCCTAATGGAGAAGTCCATTACCTTCGATTATACCACAGTGTACCAGTCTCTGTGTATAATGATTTCCTGGTTCTGCTCCTTTCACTCTGCATCACTTCCTGGAGGTTGTTCTAGACTCCATGGAATTCCTCCAATTTGTTATTCCTTTTAGCACAATAGTATTCCATCACCAACATATACCACAATTTGTTCAGCCATTCTCCAATTGAAGGGCATCCCCTCATTTTCCAATTTTTTGTCACGACAAAGAGCTCAGCTATGAATATTCTTGTTCAAGTCTTTTTCCTTATTATCTCGTTGGGGTACAAACCCAGCAGTGCTATGGCTGGATCAAATTGCAGACAGTCTTTTATCTCCCTTTGGATATAGTTCCAAATTGCCCTCCAGAATGGTTGGATCAACTTGCAACTCCACCAGCAATGAATTAGTGTCCCTACTTTGCCGCATCCCCTCCAGCATTCATTACTTTCCATAGCTGTCATGTTAGCCAATCTGCTAGGTGTGAGGTGATACCTCAGAGTTGTTTTGATTTGCATCTCTCTGATTATAAGAGATGTAGAACACTTTTTCATGTGCTTATTAATAGTTTTGATTTCTTTGTCTGAAAACTGCCTGTTCATGTCCCTTGACCATTTTTCAATTGGAGAATGGCTTGATTTTTAGTACAATTGATTTAGCTCTTTGTAAATTTGAGTAATTAAACCTTTGTCAGAGGTTTTTATGAAGATTGCTTCCCAATTTGTTGCTTTCCTTCTGATTTTAGTTACATTGGTTTTGTTTGTACAAAAACTTTTTAATTTGATGTATTCCAAATTATTTATTTTGCATTTTGTGACTCTTTCTAAGTCTTGCTTGGATTTAAAATCTTACCCTTCCCAAAGGTCTGACATGTATACTATTCTGTGTTCGCCTAATTTTCTTATAGTTTCCTTCTTTATGTTCAAGTCAATCACCCATTTTGAATTTATCTTGGTGTAGGGTGTGAGGTGTTGATCTAAACCTAATCTTTCCCACACTGTCCTCCAATTTTCCCAGCAGTTTTTATGAAATAGTGGGTTTTTATCCCAAAAGCTGGGTTCTCTGGGTTTGTCATATACTGTCCTGCTGAGGTCACTTACCCCGAGTTTATTCCACTGATTTTCCTTTCTGTCTCTTAGCCAGTACCAAATTGTTTTGATGACCGCAGCTTTATAATATAGTCTGAGATCTGGGACTGCAAGGCCGCCTTCCTTTGTATTTTTTTCATTGTTTCCCTGGATATCCTTGATCCTTTGTTCTTCCAAATAAACTTTGTTATGTTATTTTCTAAATCAGTAAAATAAATTTTGGAAGTTCAATGGGTATGGCACTAAATAGATAAATGAGTTTGGGTAGGATGGTCATTTTTATTATATTGGCTCGTCCTACCCATGAGCAGTTAATGTTTTTCCAATTGCTCACGTCTAGTTTTAGTTTTGCGGAGAGTGTTTTGTAGTTGTGTTCATATAGTTCCTGTGTTTGTTTCGAGAAATAGATTCCTAAGTATTTTATTTTGTCTAAGGTGATTTTGAATGGGATTTCTCTTTCTAATTCTTGCTGCTGAGCTGTGTTGGAAATATATAGAAATGCTGATGACTTATGCGAGTTTATTTTGTATCCTGCAACTTTGCTAAAGTTGTTGATTATTTCAATTAGCTTTTTGTTGAATCTCTAGGATTCTTTAAGTAGTCCATCATGTCATCCTCAAAGAGTGATAAACTTGGTCTCCTTCTTGCCTATTTTGATGCCTTCAATTTCTTTTTCTTCTCTAATTGCTACTGCTAGTGTTTCTAATACAATGTCAAATAATAGAGGTGATAATGGGCATCCTTGTTTCACTCCTGATCTTATTGGGAATGCATCTAGTTTATCCCTATTGCAGATGATATTAGTTGATGGTTTTAGATATGTACTGTTTATTATTTTTAGGAATGGTCCTTCTATTCCTATGCTTTCTAGTGTCTTTAATAGAAATGGGTGTTGTATTTTATCAAAGGCTTTTTCTGCATCTATTGAAATAATCATGTGATTTTTTTTTGGTTTGCTTGTTGATGTGGTCAATTATGTGGATGGTTTTCCTCATATTGAACCAGCCCTGCATCCCTGGTATAAATCCTACTTGATCATGGTGAATGATTCTTCTGATCACTTGCTAGAGTCTTTTTGCTAGTATCCTATTTAAGATTTTTGCATCTATATTCATTAGGGAGATTGGTCTATAATTTTCTTTCTCTGTTTTTGGTCTGCCTGGCTTTGGGATAAGTACCATGTTTGTGTCATAAAGGGAGTTTGGAAGAACTCCCTCTTTCCTTATTATGTCAAATAGTTTGTATAGTATTGGAGTTAGCTGTTCTTTGAATGTTTGATAGAATTCACTGGTGAATCCATCAGGCCCTGGGGATTTTTTCTTAGGAAGTTCTTTGATGGCCTGTTGGATTTCATTTTCTGATATGGGATTATTTAAGAAATCTATTTCTTCTTCTGTTAGTCTAGGCAATTTATATTTTTGTAAATATTCATCCATATCACCTAGGTTGGTATATTTATTGCCATATAGTTGGGCAAAGTAGTTTTTAATGATTGCCGTAATTTCCTCTTCATTGGAGGTTAGGTTCCCCTTTTCATCCTTGATGCTGTTAATTTGCCTTTCTTCTTTCCTTTTTTTAATTAGATTGAACAGTACTTTGTTTATTTTGTCTGTTTTTTCAAAGTATCAGCTTCTAGTCTTATTTATTAGTGCAATAGTTATATCACTTTCAATTTTATTAATTTCTCACTTAATTTTTAGGATCTCTAGTTTGGTTTTCTTCTGGGGGGGGTTAATTTGTTTGTTTTCAAGTTTTTTGATTTGCATTTCCAATTCATTGATCTCTGCCCTCCCTAATTTGTTAATATATGCAGTCAGGGATATGAATTTTCCTCTAAGTACTGCCTTGGCTGCATCCCATAAGGTTTGAAAGGATGTCTCACCATTCTCATTTTCCTTAAGGAAATTATTAATTGTTTCTATGATTTCTTCTCTAACTAACTGATTTTGGAATATCATATTATTTAATTTCCATTTAATTTTTGATTTGGCTCTCCATGTACCCTTACTGATCAATATTTTTATTGATTTATGATCTGAAAAGGTTGCATTTATTATTTCTGCTTTTCTGCATTTGAGTGCCATGTTTCTGTGACCTAGTGTATGATCTATTTTTGTGAATATGCCATGTGGTGCTGAGAAGGTGTATTCCTTTTTGTCCCTATTTATTTTTCTCCATATGTCTATTAACTCTAATTTTTCTAAGATTTCATTCACCTCTTTTACCTCTTTCTTATTTATTTTTTGGTTTAATTTATCTAAATTTGATAGTGGTTGGTTCAATTCTCCCACTAATATGGTTTTACTATTTCCTCCTTCAATTTTCATAGTTTCTCCATTAGAAATTTGGATGCTATTCTGTTTGGTGCATACATGTTGATTAGTGATATTTCCTCATTGTCTATATTCCCTTTTAACAGAATATATTTACCTTCCCTATCCCTTTTGATCAGGTCAATTTTTACTTTGGCTTTGTCAGATATCATGATTGCAACTGCTGCCTTCTTTGTATCAGTTGAGGCCGAAAAGGTCTTACTCCATCCTTTAATTCTAACCTTGTGAGTATCAACCCGCCTTATATGTGTTTCTTGAAGACAACATATGGTAGGGTTTGGGGTTCTAATTGAATCTGCTATTTGTCTATGTTTTATGGGTGAGTTCATCCCATTCACTTTCAAAGTTATGATTGTCACTTGTGGAATCCCTGGCATTTTGATATCTTCCCCTTGTTCTGACCTTTCTTCCCTAGCTATATCCTTTTGAACCAGTGATTTACTTTAGGTCAGTCCCCCTAGTCCCCTCCCTTGGTATGCTTCCCTTTCTAGCCCTTCCCTTTTTATACTCCCTTCCCCCTCCCCCTCCTTAATTTCCCTTTCTTTATTACCCTGTTGGATAAGATAGAATTCAGGATCCCACTGGATCTAGATGTTCTTCCCTCTCAGAGTTGATTTCACTGAGAGTAAGGTTTAACTAATACCACTTCATGCTCTCTTCCTCTCCTTCTCATATGAGACATCTTCCCCTCCCCTTCCCACGTGTTATTCTATTTAGTTTTCTATTTAGGTTATTCTATTTAGTCCCCCCCCCATTTCTTGAAGTAAGTTTTAGTATTGTCGATGCTTCCCCCCCTCCCTTTTCCTTTCTTTGCCCCCCTTTCACCAAATCTTCTTGATGCCCCAATCTTTTCCTATGCATGATTCTTCTAACTACTCTTATGATGCATACAATTTTTGAGAGTTACACAATACATTTTCCCCACATATTAATATATATAATTTGATGTAAATATAGTCCTTATAGAAGAGAGTTTGACTTAAAGAAAAAGATAAGATTTATCTCCTTTTCCCTTTCTTTCATATTTACCTTTTTATGTTTCTCTTGCTTTCTGTGATTGGATATCAAATTTTCCACTAAGTTCTGGTCTTTTCTTAGCAAATGCTTGGAAATCTTCTATTTTGTTGAATGCCCATACTTATCCCTGGAAGTATATAGTCAGTTTTGCTGGGTTGTTGATTCTTGGTTGGAGATCCAGCTCTCTTGCCTTTCTAAATATCGTGTTCCATGCTTTGTGGTCTCTTAGTGTGTTAGCCGCTAAGTCATGTGTGATCCTTATGGGAGCCTCCCTATATCTGAAGCTCCTATTCTTGGCTTCTTGTAGGATTTTCTCCTTTTCTTGGAAGCTCTTGAATTTAGTGATTACATTCCTGGGGGTTGTCTTTTGGGGATTTAGTATAGAGGGTGTTCTATGAACCCTTAGTATAGAGGGTGTTCTATGAACCCTTTCTATTTCTATTTTGCCCCCTTGCTCCAGAACATGTGGGCAATTTTCTTCTATAATCTACTGTAGTATAGCATCGAGGTTTTTGTTTATCTCTGGTTTTTCGGGCAGACCAATAATTCTCACATTGTCTCTTCTTCCTCTGTTTTCCAGGTCTGTGACCTTTTCAGTGAGATATTTTATGTTTTCTTCTAATTCATTAATTTTTTGGCTTTGCTTTATTAATTCTTGCTGTTTTGCAAGCTCACTGTCTTCTAGTTGCTTAATTCTGGTTGCTAGGGACTGGTTTTGCCTTTCAGCTTTGTCTGCCCTTCTATTAGATGCTTCCAGCTCTTTCTCCAATTGTGAAGTCTTGTCTATCAGACTGCTGATCTCTTTCTCCCATTTTTCTTTCTAGAAGGTTTCCATCTTTTGGGTAAGCTCCAATTTGAGTTCTTCCAGAGCTTGTAGATAATTTCCATTTTGGGAGGCATGTTTTGATTTTGTTTGGGTTTCATCCTCTTTCTCTTCTTTTCCTTGGGTACTCCCACCATAAAAGTTTTCAATAGTCACCTTTTTCCTTTTCTTCCTGGAGGCTTGATTTTGAGCCATGTGAGCCATCCCTTTGGTGGTTTTATTCCCCTTTCCTTTTTGGTCTTGGGTCTGGGTGATATGGGTGGGTTTTCTGTGAATTTAGGTTGCCTCAAACTAGTTCTTCCCAGCCTCTGAGGTTTCTTAGAGCGCAGGCCCCTGTGCTCAGCGAGGCCACCCCTTTGTTCAGTGCAGCCTCTCAGCACGGCCACCCCTTTGCTCAGCACAGGATTCTCCAGTGAAACCACCCTGAGAGGTCATTTCCTTGCAGTCTTTAGATCCCAAGGACCCTGGTGTGCTTCCCCCCCCCCCCAGACAGTGACGTTCCTTACTCACTCGCTGTCCCAGTGAGCACTCTGATACCTTACTCTGGTTTTGTGGGGGGATTTGAGGGGGAGTAAGGGCGTCTCAGTTCATGTTTTTGTGCAAGCTTTGCCTCCTTCTTATAGTGTGGAAATGTTCAAACCCCATGTACCTTTGTTTCTGTGGGGTACTGGAGAGTCCCTCTATTCTTCCAAAGGTGATTTTTATGCTCTTTTGAGGTAGTCTATTTTGTTTGGTGCTGGGGAGAGGAAGCAATTTGCGTCTAGATTGCAGCCATGTTAACCCGGAAGTCTATTTTCTTTTTTTTAATTTAATTTCATTTTCCCCAATTACATGCAAAACCCATTTCCAACATTTTTCAAAGAATATTGAGTCTTAAATTCTCTCCCTTCCCCTTAGTCCCCCAACCCACTTGAGATGGTAAATGATCTCATATACATTTTATGTGTACAATCATGTAAAACCCACCATTAATCCTTCTGTGGAAGGAACTCAAATAGGAAAAAAAAATTGAAAAAAGTTTAATTTGGTCTAGATTTAAACTCAGTTCTTTTCCTTTGGAAGTAGATAGCATTTTTACCATGAATAATTTGGGATTTTGGATCATTGTATCACTGAAAATAACATTCCCAGTTGTTCATTGTAAAATATTCCTGTTTCTATGCAGTGTTCTCCTGGTTCTGCTTATTTCACTCTGATTCAGTTCATGTAAGTCTGTCCAGGTTTTTCTGAGCTTCCTCCTTTTGTCATTTCTCATAGCACAATAGTATTCCATTACAATCATACATTATAGCTTAGTTTCCAGTTGATGGGTATCACCTCACTTTCTGAATCTTTGCCCCCCAAAAAAAGAGTTACTTTAAATATTTTGTACTTATAGATCCTTCCCCATTTTTAAATGTCTTTGGAATACAAACCTAGTAATGGTATTTATAACAACTATTTTCATAGTAACAAAAAAATAAAGGTGGATATTCACCTATTGGGGAATGGCTGGGCAAAGATCCAAAGGATATGATGAACAGTTTTAGATAAAATTAGGAAGACTTATACAGAATGAGATAAGCAAAACTAAGAGAAGTACAATGACAACAACATTGTAAACCTAGACAACTTTGAAAAACTTTGGAATTCTGATAAATGCCATGATAAACCACAATTGTAGAGTAAAGAAGATGAAGCACATTACCCATCTTCTGATGGAGGGATTATAAATTTAAAATGCAGAGACAGACTTAGATTTTTGGACATGGAAAACGAGGGGGACTTAACATTCTTATATATATTTAATATGAGTTTTTGTTTTATTTTGTTCAGTGGCAAGGTTCAAGGTGCAAGGTGGGGAATTAGAAGATTAAGAAAATATTTATTTACTAAAAATAATAAAATAAATATTTTGGCTAAAATCTAGGTGAATTATTGTTGGGATTGAAATTTAACAAAAGATACCCAAAGGTAATTCTCTAAACAAGATAATATTGATTAGCAGGGTCATGCTGCCTGTCAATAAATGGGCCAATGGCTTACCACCATTTATGTCAAAAACCCTAAGGAAAAGAACATCTCTCCTTTTATGGATTTTGGGAAGTATAGGACAAAGAATAGAACTGGGTAGATGATATGATGGGATTAAGAATAACATGCCTGAATACAAAGCTGAGGCAGAGCGAACATGATTGATTAGAAGTTTGGCTATCATGGCTAACAATGCCACTGAACCCTCCTTCCCCTTCTTTTCTCATGAGACTAAGAAGTGCTCATTTTCTGGGTGCAGCTGCAAGGTTTAGAGATAAAGGTTCAGACTTTTTTGTACAGCAAACAATATCGTCGAAGGATAGCCTAATAGTGTAAAGATTTTAGGCTCAATTCCCTCATGTTCACATGGATTCCCCAGGGTCAGTTAAATTCCTTGAGGCAAGAATAGATCAATGATTAGCAGGAGAGCTGGATTTTTAAACTTAACCCATTAGAGAGCACCTGAATTCTCAAATTCAAAGAGCTATGACTTAAGCAGAGTTACAAGACAAAACCAACTTGTTGTAAATAGGATTAATAAATAAATGATACAGGATCAGTCTTAATCTTCTCACTATATAAACTGCAATGTCCTTAATATTAGTTGAGTTAATCCTATCAAGAAAGGAAACAAGGTTAATCTGGTATGACCTATTCTCCAGGATGCCATGTTGGCTCTTTGAAATCACTGCTTCCCTTTCTCCAGAACACTCCTGAATGACACCTCCCTCCTCTGGAAATTGCCACATTGGATAAAAATTTAAGTATGTAATGAGTCACATATGTTAGACATGACAAATATAGTAGAATTCATTTATCTTCCTTTTCTTCTTCTCTTTCTTCCTCCCTCGCTTCCTTCTTTGCTCACTTTCTTTCCTTTCTTCCCTTGCTTACTTCATTATTTCTCTTTTTTTCCTTCCTTCTTTCCTACCTATATAGACTTCTTTGTTATGAGATTTCTCAATTAATGTAAAGTGGCATTAGTTAAAATATCTTTCTAAAAAAAAGAGGAGATCTTATTTTGAATCCTAATGCTTGTTAGCTGTGTGATCTTGAGCAAATCATTTCACCTTTATTGAGTCTCTGTTTCCTCAAATGCAAATGGAAGATAATAATAGCACTAATATCTGATTCCCAATATACTATCATCTAATTCCCAGATTCCCATGTCATCAGTAAGGGTTAGATATTCTGGTATTCTCTACCTCATCTAACTGGTATAGACATAAGCTTAAAATAAATAGTCCTCTTCGTATAGATATAGCTTTCAAATAAATAACACTCTCATCATACAAACAAACTAAAAATAAGCAGTACTACATTTCCTTATGATGGGGCAAATAGACTAAAACTATTTTGTTGCCTTTTTATCTCTGATTTTAGTAATGGAATATGATTCCACGATGCTACTACTTTGTGAAAATTAGAACACTACATTCAGTGGAGAAATTGTAAGAAATGACCAAGGTTACCCTTCTAATTTCATTTCCCATGTCCAAATTGTAGGTCAGATAATTTTGATGGATGAATGTGTCAGGAAAAGCTTATGAAAGCACAGATCAGATCCCAGGAAATGTCTGACCTTGCTTATTTAAGTCACCCTTCATTAATAACAGGAACTGGTTTGGAAGAAGAATTCTATATATGTACAAAACCAAGTTCCAATCTATTTTTAGGCATTATTCTTGATTACATAGACTCCTCGGGTGGACCAACACACAAAATGATTATGTATGCCTTGTCTACTTTCTCCATTGGTTGCCCCCTTTTTCTCCTTTAATTTTGGAAGTTCCAACAGGGAGGCATTTGCAAAGTATTATCAGGTTCACAGTAGGAAGTCCTATTCTAATCCCATAATTCACATGTTCTTAATAACTGACTAAAAAGACAAATCCACTTTCTTTACACTCCTACCACTCCTCAGAACACAAGAGAATCTGGTAGCTCTGGAGTTACATGTTCCCAATGAAGCCACAGTGTCTAATCAATGCAAAGACTTACAATTCCATTAGAACGTGATAACAGAGAAGGGTTTTTTGTTTATTTGGTTTTTGTTTGTTTTGCCTCTCCTTGTATCACCAATAGCTAGTGCAAGGGCTTAGTAAATGCTCTTTTTTACTGCTTACTTTTTCAACATTATTTACTGATGGAGAGCTTCTGTTGGCCCTGCTTCTAGTGATTTAGAAATTCCTCACTCTACCCAGCCTATAATTCTAGCACTCATTAATCTCTTGCTTTTCTGCCTTCACAACAATTATTGTAGGAAGGATCAAAGTCTGTGATATTTTAGCTATGGCTGTAATAATGTTCTTTAATTCTTTCATATATATATGTGTATATATATATATATGTATATATAGATATTGATAGATAGATAGTTGAATTTACCTCCAAAGCACCACAACCAGACTTTGTAATAGCAGAGTATTAAACATCCAAAATGGCTTCAGAAAACTGCTCATTTGTGCAAAGATGTTCTCAGTATTGCCTTTTCCCACTATCTGTTTTCTTGTCAAAAAGAAAAGACTTTTTGGTCAAAAGACATCTATAGTATTACTTCTAAACTCAAAGCAATTTAATTAGTTGCCAAGAAGTTAGGTCAATATCCCATTTTGTAAAAAAGACTTCTAATTTTACCATCAGAATTTATTGGTTCCTGTAAAAGCAAGAAAGTGGTAATAGTATTAATAGTCTTAACACAGTGATGGGCAACCTTTTGAGCCCAGTGTGTCAAAATTCACCAAAAAAATGAGCATAACCCAGGCAGTTTGTCAGTTCAAGAAAAAAAAACATAGTTTTGTGATATTTATAGTTTAAATAACAAAACTGTATGATTGTGATATATAACTATATTTAATAAACTCAAAACTATTGATTTACCTTGCCTACTTAGTGACTTTCTTGTTCATCCGTCAGTCCGTTTCTTTTGTTGGTCTTGATATTTAACTTGTGTGGGGAGCATGTGAACTAAGATAAGTGAGGGCGAGGTGGAATTCTTTAACTAACCTGCCTATTAGTGATTTTTTTTGTTGCTGAATTTCATTGGCTAAATCTTCAATTGAAGTTTGGTATTTTGTACACTTCAAGCCCAAGCAAGTGCTACTAACTTCTGTAAACAAGGGATTTGCCAAGAACAAGAGAGACCTGCAAAGGTTGAAGAAAATGTGTCTGGAGGAGCAATGGAACATTCAGGAACCAGCAGGGGAAGGGATTGTTCCATGGAACATTCAAAAGAAGAAACTATTGGCCAGAGGGAATATCTGGTTAGTCTCTTATCTAAGATTCTTGGAAAGAGCTGGTTAGGAGAATTTCTCTTCTAATACCCTTTTGCCTGGCTGAGCTGAATGAAAGTGTTTTGTCCTAAACTGAAGATCACCCTGGATTACAATTTCCCTGAGGAGAAATATATTCCTTGAAAGACAGTTTTGATCCCATCATCAAAAATTGATCATAGGAAATAGATAGCAGGGATCTCCCTGTGTCCCTCTGCCCTCTACTCTCTCTCTTTCTCTCTTCCTTTCAAGAAATAAATTAAATAATTTAGATTACAGAAGAACTGTTTCAAAGTATATGTAATAGGAGGAAGGATTTTCAAATCAAAGAAGAAGGCTAGGAGGGGTTGACTCACCCTCTGGTCAGGTCAGGATTGACTCCATTAAAAGTTGTCCAGCTTAGTGGAGGAAGAGGGAAGGTGCTACACAGAAATCAGTCCCCAATAGCAACTGGTTTTCTGGTCCCAGCATCTTTCAAGTTCCCTCTTTTTCTCTCTCTATTACACTTCATCTGTCAATCTGTTTCTTTTGTTCGTTTTAATATTTTTTATCACTGAGAATAAGGTCTAACAAAAGTACATAGAGGGAAAAATTATGAGTAAAGTCATTGCTATATTTTTCAGGGTCTTAAAAGTGTCTGGTAATTGGTTCTAGGCACTCCTCTGTTGCACATGGTCCAGAGCTCTGCCCAGTCTTCTACTGTCCAGGTGCGACCCTGCCCCTCCCCTCCCCAGCCAGTTGGCCTGGGGGGCTCCAGGAGAGCAGCAGCTGCCACCAGCCAGCATGCCTGCCCCTGCAAGCTCCTTCCACATGTGCTCCTCCTCCTTGCCCTTGCAGGAGCCCCATGCACCCCAAATGCCTGGTGCATGCTGCCCACCACTTGCCCTCTGTCCCCCATAGCAAGCATATGGAGCAGCCCTCCACTGTGGGTCGGACCAGGGCATGGGCATGGCCACAGCTGCTTGCATTTGGCTCCTCGGGCAGCTCCCCAGCCCCAACTCATGCTGAGTCCACATGTGGCCATGTGTCATCAAAAATGGCTACACGAGTCAGTGCTGACACACGTGTCATAGATTCGCCATCATGATCTTAGCACATCTTAGTGTCAACATGTTGGGATTATTTTTCAAATAGGGTTTTATTTCAACCTCTTTTGTTTTAAAACATTTTTTTAATTCTCTGTTTTAGCAGGCAGTTAAATTTTCTTTCTAAATAAAACTTGGAAATTAAACATTTGGTATAAATAAAACCTCAAAGGACAACAGTTCATAATCCACTAATGCTTAGGTTAGCAGTTGTGGAACTCATCTACTATTAATATGGAACATTTTAATAAGAAGGACTGGCTTATATTATCACTTGAAGGTTTGTAAAGGGATAACCAATATTATCTCATTTGATATTCACAATAAACTGGTGAGGTGGGTGCTATTATTATCCTTATTGAAAGATTACATAACTTACCTAATGTCATACAGCTAAAAAGCAATCAGGGCAGGATTCTCCCTGACTTTACAATATCTGGGCAACACTGCCTTTTGTGATGGATTCATGTCTATACTTTCAGTTATTACCAGAAAGGAAGGGAATGAGCATTTGTATAATGCCTACAATGTGCCATGAATTGTGCTAAGCACTTTATAAATATTAACTTATTTGATCCTTATAATAAACTTGCAAGGTAACATATTATCCTTATCCTCTCTTTATAGATGAGTAACTGAGGCAAAGAGAGGTGAAAGTGATTGGACACAATCACATAGCTAATGTCAATCTGGATTCAAACTCAGATCTTCCTGATTCCTGACACAGCACTCTGTCTACTGAACCATGTAATTGCTTCATTAACCAGTCAAAAAGTTGAACATATGTGCTGCAGTTTTGATTATGGATATTGGCATTTAACCTGTGAAGATCAAATTTAACTCTCCTTTGATTATAACAATGAAATTAATTAGATCTCCCCTGATTGTGAAGATTAAATTGTAACATTTGACTATTTTTAGAACAACCTACTTAAAGTTGAGTATAGAGATCTGCCCATTTTGAGATCTAATCACCAAAAGTGTAACCATCCCATTTAATCATTGAGTGGGAGGTCTGTGACCCACATGTGAGATAGTGGGGTGATGAATCAGAATAGACTGACTGCTTTCTGGGCAGTTCTGGAGCAGAGAGTCAACTTTGATTGGTAGATGTAAAATTAGGGGAAGACAAAGGAAGTGATACAAGAGAAAATGTATTTAAAAGGGAGTGACAACTTCCTGAAGGAATTAAATTCTTCATGCCTTCAGCTGAGGCTGGTGAAAAGGGGCAGAAGGATCTGATGACTGGGCCTGAGACCCTGTTCCTTAGCCTGACACGTGGTAAGTGAAAAGCTGACTCTTAACTGATGGATTTTTTTCTGAAAAGATCTCCCCAGGTCCTGGGCCAAAAGGGCCAAGGCATATCCAGTTGAGGACTAAACTCCCCTGCCAGGGTTGAGCCAAGGGGCTGGAGATAAATTACTTAGTGCTTCAGGATAGATATCTTGCTTTATCCTCTCTCTCTTATTTCTTACTTTACTCTTTCTACATTTTGTAAATAAATTGTAAAATTTCTCTTTGGAATTAATATAAATTCCTGGTGAAAACTCTTAAACAATCAAATCCAACCCTTTTAAAAATAACCCTCCCCCCCTTATATTTTAATTGACAACCACGATCACTGGGAGACTAGTATCCCCATTGATCAAACCCCAAAGTGTACCTGACAAGGAGTTATGATCTTGGATCTAGTTCCATCTCTGGCATTAAATAGATATATAATATTTTAGGAGTTCTTAACCTTTTATGTGTCATGGACCCCTTCAGCAATTTGGTGAAGCCTATAGAGTCAGTTCTCAGAATAATGTTTTTAATAATTGAGGGAAATATATTAAATTTCAATTACAAGTTAGTGAAAATTAAGATGCATGCTTTTTCCTCTATCAAACTCAGAGACTATCTGAAACCTATGCATGGAGCCCAGATTAAGAATACATACTATTTTTTTTTTCATTTTTAAAAATTTTGGAGATTTTTCCATAGTTATGTGATTCACTAACTACACACACACACACACACACACACACACACACACACACACACACACACAATTTTCTATCCCCCTCATGAAGCTGACAAGCAGTTCCCCTGGGTTATATATGTATCATGGTTCAAAACCTATTTCCTTGTTGTTTGCATTTGCACTAGAAGAACACTTACTTTAAAAGAAGTCAATCAAGATAGGAAACAGTTTGAAACTAGGGATATTTAACTCAGAAGAGAAGATTCTGGGGACAAAAGGGGAACAACAGATATTGTCAAGTATTAAAAAGGCAGTTAGGTGGTACAGTGGATAGAATGCCAGATTTAGAGTCAGGAAGTCTTTTATTCCTGAATTAAAATCTGACCTCAGATACTTACTAGCTATATGACCTGGGGCAAGTCACTTAGCCCTGCTTGTCTCCGTTTCTATAAAATGAGCTGGAGAAGGAAATGGCAAACCATTCCAGGATCTTTCCCAAGAAATCCCCAAATGGTATGATCCCAAAGAGTCAGACACAACTGAAAACAATTCATATGGAAGAAAGGTTAGACTAGTTCTACTTGGACCAAGTGGGCAAAATGAAAAGTCAAAGGTAACAATATCAGTAAGGAAAATTTCACTGAAATATAAGAAAAAACAAATTCTCAGTATTCAGAACTGTCCCAAAGTGAATAAGACTCTCTGGGGAAAAGCCTCAACAAATGAGGTTGGGTACTTCCTTATCAAATATCTGAGATAGTTTAGAGTAGATTACTATTCAGTTTAGTGTTAGAATAGATGAGCTCAAGATATATCTAAAATCTCAGATTTTTTTTTTTAATTCTATGACCTTGAGAAGAACCTTTCTAGGCCTCAGTTATCTCTTCTGTGAAATAAGATGATTGGATTAGTTTACCATTAAGTTCCCTTTTACCTCTGAAATTATTAACTTCCCTCATTGAGAATACTATTTTGCAAAACTTCAAGCATTGTATAAATCAGGATCAACAATTTAGAGCCAAAAAAAGACTGAAACAATTTAGTCTGACCTTCACATTTTTACAAACTCAGTACTAGAGAGGTTCAGCAACTTTTTCCAAAGTAGAACAAATAATTGATAGAGGCAGGATTTGAATCTAGGTCCTTTGACTCTGGAGATGATGCTTTTTTCACAGTAGTATATTGACTCTGAAAATAACAAGCCTTTTTTTTTCTTCCTTCTTTCCTTTTCCTTCCTCCCTCTGTCTCTCCCTTCCTTCCTTCCTTCCTTCCTTCCTTCCTTCCTTCCTTCCTTCCTTCCTTCCTTCCTTCCTTCCTTCCTTCCTTCCTTCCTTCCTTCCTTCCTTCCTTCCTTCCTTCTTGCTTTTGACATATATGATCTTGGATAAGTCACATAACTTCCCCAATTTCCACAGAGAGGATCCTTTCCATATTCATATTAGGAGGTTTATAATATACCCTCCAATTCCAGAGCTATAATCTTTTTTCTAGGTACATTTTCAAATATTCAAGAAATTTGTCTGAAGCCAAAAAGGACTTATTTCCTTTATAAAATTGTAAATAGTTGATATTAAAGGAGGAAACTTAGTCTAAGTGTGCTAATAATTCCCTAGTGGAATTCTACCACTTTTGATGGAAAGAGTTAGATTAAAATACAAATTAGGGGTCCCAGTTATTTAAAAAAAATAACCTTCCAATTATCCTCCTGAAAAAAATCAACTTTCTAACTTTAATCTTTTCCATTTTGTCAGATCATGATGGATTTGGAGCACTGAAAAATGTGAAACTTTGCTTCATTTAGAGGAGGGGAAAAATGTTTAATAAAAAAAAGAAAAAATACCTTGTAGTTAATGTCCTTATCTCAGGGGAAAATAAGATAAAAGTATAAGAAATCTGATTATGGAGCTACAGTATTTATGCAAATGAACAATGATATTGCTAGAATAAGGAACATTAGCATTTTTGTTCTGGATGAGTTTGAATGATGATGATGGCAATTATAATTATGACCAGGCACTTTAGTAATACCTTTCTTCCAAAGGCTTCAAATTGCTATACCTGCATTGTGCCCTATTTGAGAAGCCATGGAAGATGAGTCATTCTCTTTTTCAAAGCTATATACCCAGTGTTTTTCCAGTATTAGAACAAGGAAGTCGAGTTGTATAATTTCCTAATATATCAGTCATTATAAACAGTATTAATGTGTCCAAACAACTAGTTAGATAAAACAAATAGGATACAAGTTATCTGGTATAGCAGTGCCTTTTTAAAGAATCTATTCATTGGAAAGAGGCTCAGAAGGTCATATGAATTTATTCTTTACTAAAATCATTCCTAGTGGTTATGAATCTCTCCTATTTTTTTCACTCTTGCTGAAGTCTTGCTCTCATAGCATATATCTGCCTCTCCCTCCACCCCACCACCATTCACATATTCTCAATCTTTAGGCACAGTGAATTAAACACTAGGGATACAAAAGAAGACAAGAAACAAACAAAAACTCATACTGTTCCTGCTTTCAAGCAGCTCACAGTCTAATGGATACATCAACTAGAGACGGAAGCATAGTCCAGGAGGCACTATAGAGTGTCTAACAGGACAGGGATGGTTTTGTTGTTGTTCAATCATTTCACTCATGGCTGACTCTTTGACACCCTATTTTGGGTTTTCTCTGCAAAGTTCCTAGGGTCGTTTGCCACTTGCTTCTCCAGTTCATTTTACAAATGAGGAAACTGAAGCAACCAAGATTAAGTGAATTTTCCTAGGGTCACACAGCTAGTAAATGTTTGGAGTCAGATTTGAACTGAGGTAAATGAGTATCGCTGACTCCAGACCTAGTACTCTGTCCACTACACCACCTAGATGCCCCTAAAAGGACTATTTATCTTTCATTATATGAGGCCTCAACAGAGGTCACATTTTCATTTTATTCTGGCATGATTTTTAAAAGGGCCAAATATGCTGGTATGACTCATTTTATCTGGCTTCTCATATGCATCTACTGTACAGATGGCAAAGATAATTCAGCATATATCCCCAGAACAAAGAAAGAAGAAAAGGATCCAGATGTACGAAAATATTTATAGCGCAAGCTTTCCATAGTAGTACTATTTTGGAAACTAAGGGGGCACACCTAGTATGATGTTTGAATATAGTGGAATATGGGATCCTATGAAATGACAAAATGGGGAATTTCAAATAAAACTAGGAAGCTGTCTATGAACTGATGCAGAGTGAAAGTGAGCTGAACTAGAACAATGTGTATAAATAATATAAAGAAAAGCAACCTTGAAATTCTTTAGAACTCTGATCAATGCAATGCCAAGCCATGGTTTCAAGATCAACAATAAAGTATTCCCCTCCTGTGAGGGAGTTGTTGCATTTAAAATGGTAAATGATGCATATGCTTTTGGAACATGGTCAAGGAGAGAATTTGTTTTGCTTGACCATGCATATGTTTATAAGTGTTTTCTTTCCTTTTTTTTTTTTGATAATTCAATTGGGTAGGTGAGGAGACAAAAGAAATATAGAAAACAGTCAAAGACTGGGCTTTCCTGCAAGTTGCCTACTATATTCTCCAAGCTCTAAATTTGCTTGCAAGAAAGCCAAGAGTCACAATCTGGAAATAACATCATGAGTTATAATCAGCAATCAAGAAAGGAAATGGTGCATAACCATAACAGTGTAAGGGTTTTGATGGTTAAAAAGTTAGTTTCTGAATTATGGACATCAACAAGGGTCCCAGCCATAGTAAGTACTTTTAAATTAATGTTTGTTGAGTTCGAAAACCTAGGTGCCATCTTCAACTTTTCACTCTCTCTCATCACATATCCAAACTGTAACCAAATTCTCTCAATTTTCCCAACATTAAATCTTTTATATGTAGTCTTTCTCTTTCACCACTCTAATGAAGCTCTCAGCATCTTGTACTTTCAATATTACAATAGCCTATTGGTTAGTCTACCTTCCACAAGTCTCTCATCCAAGTTCTACTCAATTGCCAAAGTGATATTCCCAACGTCCAAGTCCATGTGACATCCCACCCCCATCCCTAATCAATAAATTCTAGAAATTCACCTTAAGGATAAAATATAAAATTCTCAGGGGGCAGCTAGGTGGTTCAGTGGATTGAGAGCCAGACCTAGAGATGGAAGGTCCTGGGTTCAAATCTGACCCACTGCATAGACCTTACAGCTTTTCTGCCTTGAAACCAATACACAATATTGATTCTGAGATGGTTGGTAAGGGTTTGTTTATAGATAGATAGATAGATATCTAGATATCTAGATATCTAGATAGATAGATAAATGAAAGAATAAGTAAATGAATGAATGAATAAATAAAATATAATATAAAATTCTCTGACTTTAAAAGTCCTTCTTTACTTGACTACTACTTACCTTTCCATTAAAAAAAAATATTTACTCTCTTCCAGGTATTCTGCACTGACACTGGCAACATTGTTGTTCCTCACAGAAACAACTCCATATTTCAGTTTCATGAATTTTCAATGACTCTCCTCATACCTGGAATGATTTCTATCCTTGTCTCTACTCCTTGGCCTTCCAGACTTATTGCAAATCCCAGCTAAAATAATTTCTTCTATAGGAAAACTTTCTCAGACCTCCATAGTCTTAGTACTGTCTCTCAGAGATGAGCCCCAATTTATCCTGTACTTATCTGGTTTGTACTTAATTATTTGTGTATTGTCTCTAACTCAATTCAATAATTCATTCAACATTTGTTAAGATCCAACTATATGTCAGAGACTGTGCCAAGAGCTAGGGAGACAAATAAGAAAAAGGAAAATAGTCCTTGCACTCAAAGAGCTTACAATCTTATGAGGGAAGAAAATACCTGAAAAGATGCTAGAAAATGGAAGTGGAGATATCTATTCAGAAGTATCCAGTGCAGTAGTATTATATTCCATTGAGTTCAAACCAAATACAAAGTGGAGAGTTATTTGGAAAGTCTAGATGTTGCCACTAGAATGTGAGTTCTTTGAGAATATAGACTTGTTTTTGCCCTTCTTTTTATCAGTAACACTTAGTATGATGCTTGGCCCATGTATGGTAATAACTTGTTAAAAATTTGTTGATTCATAAAATTCCAAGATTTGAACCCAAGTTTTCTGACCCCAAAGACAGAGTTCTTTCTTCTAGACCACACTGTGACCCAAGAGTCAGTTTTGGGGATGTAAATACACCAGAAATGTGGTCACTTAATTTCTTAATGACTTATCCATTAGCTAGCTGAGTTAATAGCTGGTTGATAGCAAGGCTGATTTTATGGAAAGGGAAGAGATGAATGCCATTGCTGCTAATTAGCTGTGTTAAAGCAAGTCTCTTTCCTTCTTTTGGCTTTAGTTTTCTTAGTAAGAAACTGGGAGGGGAGGCAGGATAAAATGGAAGGAATGGGTAATTTAAATGGTATCTGAATTATCTAACAGTTTATTATAGGATAAAGAAAGTGGGAGACACACACACACAAACACACATACAGAGAGAGAGAAAAAGAGAGACAGATAGAGACAGAGACAGAGAGAGAGATCAGGGATTTAAAATAAGATCTTAAAATTTTTAGATTTAAATTAAATGTTTAAAATAAGAGCCCCTGGGAGTCAAAATGGCAGCTTAGAGACAGCAACAGTTCAGATCTCTTCAAACCGTTCCTCACCAAATCAAAAACACAATGCTCTGAGGGGATTGAAAACCAAATCTACTAACAAGACAGAGCTAGGGAACCCTCCTGCTGGACTCAACATAAAAGGTACATCCCCCCCCCCCAAAAAAAAGCCTGAAATATAGAACATGTGGATTTAAGAGGAAGGAAGAGGGAAGGTCCCAGGACCCCTCCCCCATCTACAGTGCTGAGCCTCCAGTGGTGGTTGGAATTTCTGTGAGGGGCAAGGGCGCTAGTCCAGAGGGAGTACCTTGCCAGGCTCAGGGCATTTAAAACAGGTGGCATAGACGCAGCTGGAGGAAAAGCTAAGAAAAGGCAGCCTAGTTGCAGCCAAGAAGATCCAACTTGTCCCGCCCCTTGAGGTTTTGGCCTCAGGGTACAGCCAACTATTCAGATCAACTCCACCCTGGCTCAATCTCATCAATAGGGCAGATAAGAAGCCTTCAGAGGGAAGGGAAGCTCAAACTCCAACCCTCCCCCACAGACTGATCTGAGAACCTTGTTGACTAAGCTCCTAGGGCAAAGACTGCAACAAACTATAGGCAACAACCTCGATAACAGGGTGGGAAGCCAAGCTCCTTTTCAGCTTCTCCTGTCAGCTGGGGGAAGATCTGACTAACCTGATCAATCAGCAGAACAGAGAAGAAGTCCCTTCAGGACAGAACAACCCAAACACACAGAACTAGAACATAATGAAAGGAGTAAGACTGTAGGCAACTACAGTGGGGAAAGACAGGGAAAATATAGGTAAACAACAGAAAAAGAAAAAAGAAATTACAATTGACAACTTCTTGCCAGGCAATGAACAAAAAGCAAATGGAAGAGAGGAGGATCAAGGAACACCAAGCAAAAAACATAGAAGCTCCAGCAAATTAGACACAGGATTTTGAAGAATTCAAAATACAATTCAAAAAATACAATTTATAGATGCTGCAGATAACTGGGAAAATAACATAAAAAGCAAAATAAATCACCTGGAAAGGGAAAACAGTGTCTTGAAAGCCCAAATGAATCAGCTTCAAAATGAGGCAAAGGAGATAAAAGATGAGAAGGAGAAGGATGACCAAAATGCCAGGGATGAAATTCAGTCTTTAAAAACTAGAATCCAACAACTAGAAGCAAATGACTTCACAAGGCAGCATGAAGCTATAAAACAAAATTCAAAGAATGAAAAAATTGAGTAAAATATGAAACACCTCATCCACAGAATGGAAGATCTAGAAAACAGGTTGAGGAGAGACAACTTAAGAATCATGGGACAACCAGAAGATCATGACAAAAGAAAAAGCTTAGACATCATTCTACAGGAAATTATCTAAGAAAACTGCCCTGACATTCTAGAGCAAGAGGGAAAAGTGGAGATGGAAAGAATCCACAGATCACTCTCTGTACTTAATCCTCAATTGACAACACCCTGAAATGTTATGGCCAAATTCAAGAGCTAACAGACCAAAAAAATATATATTACAAGATGCTAAGAAGAAGTCATTCAGATACCATGGAACTACAGTGAGGATAACACAGGATCTGGCTGTATCTACACTGAAGGACCAAAAGGCAGGGAATATGATATTCTGGAAAACAAGGGAACTAGGTCTACAACCAAGAATCAACTACCCAGCAAAACTGACTATATTCTTGCAAGGGAAAGTAAGGTCATTTAATAAAATAGAAGACTTTGAAGCATTCATAAAGAATAGATCAGACTTGAAAAAGAAAAATTGATGCCCAAACACAGAGCTCAAGAGAATCTCCAAAAGGTAATTAAGAAAGAAAAAATAAACAAAAAAAACTTTTTTTTAAGGAACCCAAGTTAAAATGATTTGTATCCCTACTAGAAAAGAGGATACTGGTAATTCTTTAAAATTGTTATTATCAATTGGGTAACTAGAAGAGCTACACTTAGAAAGAACATGACAAAATTTTTAGGATTAAATGCCAAGATATATATATATATATATATATATATATATATATATATATATATATATATATATATATATATATATATATATATATGCATCTATGCATGTACAAATATATACATATATAAAACTAGTGGTAAAAAAAGAAGTTAATACTAAGAGATTTGAGAAAAGAAACAAAATGGGATAAATTTATATGTCATTAAGAAGTGCATGGAGGGAGTGGGGGAGAACACCAATACACTAGAAGGGTAAAGAGGTTGGAGACAGAAAATACTTGATTCTTACATGCAATAAATTGACTCAAAGAGGGAAAAACAAGCAGATCCATAAGGGCAGAGAATTGATTTGTGACCTATAGAGAAGTAGAAGGGTAACAAAAAGACTGGTGGGGAGGGAAGCAATACAAGGAATGCAGAGCATGGAGGTTAGATTAAAAAGACACTAAAGAAAAAAAAGAGGAAAAAGAAGGGGGGAAAGGGAAGAAAAATAAGGGTGGGAAATAGGGGGACTGATTAAAAACAAAACACTGATGTAGAAGGAAATAGTGAAAGAAGAAAGGGCAGGACTAGAAGTGGAAATCAAAATGGTGGGAAATACACAGCTGGTAATCATAACTCTGAATGTGAAGGGAATGAACTCATCCATAAAACTCAAGCAAATAGCAGAATGGATTAGAAATCAAAATCCTCCCATATGCTGTCTACAAGAAACACACATGAGGAAGGTAGATATGCATAAGGTAAAAGTAAGTAGATGGCTCAAAATCTATTGGGCATCAACTGATAAAAAGAAGGCAGGAGTCTTAATCATGATATCTGACAAAGCCAAAGAAAAAACAGATTTTGTTAAAAGGGATAGGGAAGGTGATTATATCCTGATAAAAAGAAGTGTAGACAATGAGGAAATAACAGTACTCGACATGTATGCATCAAATGGCATAGCATCACAATTTCTAAAGGAGAAACTAGTGGAACTCAAGGATGAAATAGATAGAAAAACTATACCAGTGGGAGGCCTGAACCTTCCTCTATTCAATCTATATAAATCAAACCAAAAAATAAATAATTAGGAGGTAAGAGATATGAGTGAAATCTTATAAAAATTAGAATTAATAGATATGTGGAGAAAAATAAATAGGAACAAAAAGGAATATACCTTCTTTTCAGCAGCATATGGTACATTCACAAAGAATGACCATGTACTAGGGCATAAAAACATGGCAAACAAGTACAAAAGAGCAGATATAATAAATACAAACTTTTCAGATCACAATGCAATAAAAATAATAATTAGTGAGGGCACATGGAGAGGCAAATCAAAAATTAATTGGAAATTAAATAATATTATTCTCCAAAATCAATTAGTTAAAGAACAAATCATAGAAACCATTAATAATTTCATTGAAGAAAATGACAATGATGAGATATCCTTTAAAAATCTATGGGATGCAGCCAAAGCAGTACTTAGGGGGAAATTTGTAACTTTTACTTCATACATTAACAAATTAGGAGGGGCAGAGGTCAACGAATTAGACATGCAAATTAAAAAACTAGAAAGTGAACAAATTAAAAATCCTCAGATGAAAACTAAATTGAAGATCCAGGACAATTCAGAGGGATTTATAAGAAATAACACTATCCACATTCAGAGAAAAACTGGGGGAGTAGAAACACAGAAGAAAAAAAAAACTGCTTGATCTCATAGGTTGATGGGGATATGATTGGGGATGTAGACTCTAAATAATCATCCTAGTGCAAACATCAACAGTATAGAAATGGGTTTATACTAAGTGCTTTACACATTTCAGGGTAGTGAAAATAAAAAGCTAGAAAGACAACAATAATCTTTCCCATCCTCCCATTTTATATATGCAGGAACTATTTAAAATTTCAAGTGACTTAACTATAGTCATGTAATCAGCAGATCTTTATACTTTATGCAATTAATCTCTTAGTGTTTTCCATTTACCTTTTGTCTTAACTGAGCTTCCTTACATCTGTAAACAGGATTTGAACTCAGGACTTCCTGACTTTAGGATCAATGTATTGTGCCATCTAGTTTCCTCAGTGTCCAAAGCAGAATTTGAACCAAAATCTAGCACCTTATCTACTAAGTCATGATGATTTTCAAACAAATGCAAACTCTTAGAAAAATATAAATGTAAGAAATCTAATCATTGACCTTTATAGAGTCTGCCGAAATAATGGTAAAGATAAAACGTATCTAGAGAAAGAACAATGCCAAAGAAACAGTGTTTTTGTCCATAGTACTCTTTGCCAACTCCCAAAATATAGAAGGTAAGAGTTGGAAGGGCTGCTCAATCACAGAACATAGAATGTCCCAACTGGAAGAGATACATTTCTAAAAAAGGGAATAGATCATTTCATTGGTAGCTAGAGAACATAACTGATTAAAAATGTGAAGGAGTTTACTTAAGACAAAGGGTAAATGGGCAATCATTGATAGATAAAGTACAAGAAGAAAAATCTGCTGATAGTATGACCTTGGATGTGTCACTTAAGCACTTTTTGCCATAGTTACTGCGAAATGGGAGAGCAGAGAGAGATTTCTATTGTCTTTCTAGATTCATGTTTTCATTACTTTGAAATCTAGTAGGTATCTTTCAGTATTGAAGAAGGAAAAGGAAGAATGTATATTTCTAATTCAAGTTCTTGGTAGATTAGCATTGAGATCTTAGGCTACTCTTAGAAAAGCTTTCTGAACAAGGGAGGTGATGGAATGGAAACTCCTTGTGAGTAAGAACTGTTTTGTTTTTGCCTTTTAAATTTTTTTTTCAACTTTTTCCAGATTGCATGTTGGATATTAAAATAACCCCACATAAATCATCAGCATTTTTATATACCATTAACAATGTCAATCTAATCAATGTTATAATGTAACAACTAAGAAAATCAATTTAAATTAACCAAAAAAGAGAATAAAATACTTGTGAGTATATCTTCTAAAACAAATCCAGAAACTAAATGAACAGAATAATTTTTTGCCTCTATTTCTGATTTCTGACACACAGCAAACACTTAAATGCCCAATTAATCGAATCTCTCTGTTGTCTTTTGCCTTAATGTTTTTGTTTTTGTTTTAAGAATGACATTAACAAATGAGTGTGTATCCAGAACAGGGACACCAGCCTGGTGAAGAAATTAGAGGGCATGTCTTTATGAAGATTGGTTAAAGGAATTGAGATTGTTTAGCCTGAAAAAGAGAAGAGTAGGTAGGGTATTATAATGAATTGTCTTTAATTATATAACCGCTGTCATGGGGAAGGGAAATTAGATTTTGGGGGGGATGAGGGTGGGTCAAAAGGGTTGGCCCCAGAGATCTAAAAAGAATAAAGGGAAGTAGCAGAAAAGAAAAAAAAACCTTGATAATTATTAGAACAAAAATGGTATAAACTGCCTTGAGAAGAGTGTTATCTATTGCTAGCTATCTTCAAGCAGATGGACCATTTGTTAGAAGAGCATAGAGAAGATTCTTGTTTGAGCAGAAGTTGGACTAAGTGACTTTTCTAGACTCTTCTAGATCTTGAACCTCTGTGATTCTGTGGAAAGCTTAAAAAAAAAAGTAAATTCAGAGGCTTCTAGAAATCTTATGAAGATTTGTCATTTACTTAATCTGATTATAATTTTTAAAAATAACTACAAAGTGTTATTAGGTTTCAAACAGTTTTTCAGTCAGAAGGAGATGAATTCAAATCTGAATTTAGACACTTCCTAGCTGTGTGACCCTGGGAAAGTCACTTAACCCTGTTTGCTTCAGTCTCCTCATGTGTAAAACAAGCTCCAGAAGAAAATAATAAACCACTCCATTAACTTGCCAAGGAAACCCCAGATAGGGTCATGAAGAGTCAGGCATAACTGAGTAACTACGCAACATTATCATTGAGAAACACAATTAGTTTAACATTAGGTTTTTCTTTGTTTGTATGTGTGTATTTGAAAAGACCTTAGAGATCATAGAGACTAACCACCTCAATTCACAAAGAAGAGCCTAGGAAACTGATTTGCTTAATATCATAGAAGTCTGAAGAAGGAAAGCCAGGAAGGAATCAGATTTCAAAACCACTGAGATTTTCACTGCTCCTTGGTGGCCTCTCTAAGTAGTGTGCCATAGTAGACAATATGTTGGATGTTGGACCTGGAATCATAATTATTTGAGTTCGTATCCCACTTCTGCTTCTTTTTTTAAAAACCTTATCTTCTGTCTTACTATTAATTCTAAGAACAACAACAAGGACTAGACAATTGGGGTTAAATGACTTGTACATAGTGATGTAACAAGAAAGTGTCTGAGGCCAAATTTGAACCCAGGTTCTGCTAACTCCAGGCTTTGTGTTCTTCCACTGTGCTATCTAACTGCCCCCTATCTTTGACACTTAACTAGCTGTGTGATCATAAAGAAAAAGTTTTCTAGCCTCATTTTCTTTATTAGTAAAATGATCATAATAATGCTAAAAGTACTTCCATGATCGAGAGGCAGCTGTAGTATAGAGGACTGAGGATTGACCTTAAGAAGTAGAAAGACCTGGCGTTTAGTCCTGGCTGTAATACATTCTGTTTGGGTGATACCAAGGAAAGTCCCTTTAATGAGGGATCAGTCTTCTAGGTATCTTGCTCAGATTATAGAATGCTGACCTTTGCTGAAGGAGGAAGTGCCCCACTCAGAGCTCCTGATGTCAAGGAAATCATAGATTCAGTCCCTATCTCTATCCCACTCACGGCACAGGGTTGTTATGAGATCACCTGGGTATGTAAGAGTTTAAATTTAAGTTTTATGCTAAATATGAAAATTCTAAAGTAATATTGTGGTTGCTGATTTAAAAAAAATATGGCTTAAGTTAAAATGACTTTTAACAACTTTATTTACAAAGAGGTGGAAAGAGTGAAAGCGGAAAAATGTAGATAAAGAGACAGAGTCTAATAAGCCTACCAGACCTTCTCCTGAGAATCCAAGCTCAGCACCAGCAGGGCTTCTCCAAGACTTTGTCTCCATGTGGATTTTCTGGTAATCCTCAGCCAGAAGTCCCATTGATGTCTTCAGCCAGGGTTCCACTAATGTAGTCTCCTCCAAAGCCAAAGCAGGAATCTTAGTCACTCACCCAGCAAGCTGTCACAGGATCCAAAGAAAAGGTCTCCTTCAAGCTAACAAGGGAATCTCTTGAACCAATCTCTCCAGAAGCCAGGAAAGAAAATGAATGCTGATTGTTCTCTTTTTATGCCCCATTTGTCCATGTCAGTTCTTGTCACTCCTTCTTCACAGAAACTAATGGCAGTCTTTCAATTTGCCTAAATCTGCCAGGTTTATGTGTATGTGTGTGGGGGGGGGGCGGGGGGTTGCAATGGCCTTTGGAGTTGTCACTTACTCTAGTAAATGACTTGTGAACTCTCATGCTTAATGGTAAGTAGGGGTACCTTAAGTTCTTGATTTGATTAGCTAAAAATAGACAAGGATCTTCACATATAACAGATGTAAACTTTGCAAGCCTTAAAGCTGTATAGAGACATCTGTTTTTGACACATATGGTTGCCATCATGCCTCTGATTTGGTCAGTTAGAAGACAAGCATTTATTAAGTATTGGTGATATAAAGGCAAAGTCACAGATTTCTCTTTTGAAGGTCATGTTCCAATGGTCTAAAGTCAACCTGCATACAACTATGTACACCCAAATCTATGCAAGGTAAATGGGAAATCATCTCAAATTGAAGGTACTAGTAATAAGGGTGAATAGGTTGGAGAGGAACCAAGAAAATACCCTTATAGAAGACAGCATTTGAAATTAGTCTAAAAGGAAGTCAGGAAAGTTAGGAGGGAGAAGTGAGGAGGGAGACCATTTTAGGAATGAAGGATAATAACTAATGCAAAGGCCCAAACTTGGGAGATGGAGTGTTTTGGATGAGGAACAATGAGAAGGCTGCTATTGTTGTATCACAAAATATAGCCAGGGTAGATTGCAATAATAGCAGAAAGGTAGGAAAATATTGGGTAGCTAGGAATACAGTGAATAGAATGTGGGCCTGGAATCAGGAAGACCTGAGTTGAAATCCCACCTTGGACAGTTACTGTGTGACCCTGAGCAAGTCACTTCACTCTTTTTGCCTCTTGTTTTCCCATCTGTAAAATGTGCAGAAGAAGGAAATAGCAAACAACTTCACTATCTTTACCATGAAAATCTCAGATGAAGTCATGAAGAGTCAGATACAACTGAAATGACTGAACAGCAAGGAAATGAAAAGATTATGAAAAGCTTTCAAAGGCAAACAGGGTTTTATATTTGTTCCTGACAGTAATACTTAGTCAACAAACATTTACTAAGCACTGCCAATGTGCTGTCAGTGCCTGCCTTCAAGGAGCTTACATTTTAATGGAGGAAAGCATACAAATAATTATGTATAAACAAGATATATCTATAACATCTATATCTATTTACCTAGAGGATATATCCTATATCTAAAGCATAAAATAATAATAAGAGAGAAAGTACTAGAATTAAAGGGGATCAGGAAAGTCTTCTTATAGAAAGTAGAATTTTAGCTGAGATTTAAAGAAAGCAAGGGAAGTCAGGAGACAGATATAACAAAGAACATTTCAGACATGGGATGCAGTGGCTAAAAATGCCCACAGTCAGGACATGGAGCATTTTGATCAAGGAACAGCCCCAAAGCTAGTGTCACTGAATCAGAGTATTGCATGAGGAGGAGTGTGTGAGAAGACTAAAAAAATTGTGATTGGAGGGAAGGTAATAAAGGGCTTTGAATACCAAATAGAAGATTTTATATTTTATCCTGAAAGTAATAAAGAGGGAGCCAAGAGAGTTCAGTGAGTAAGGGGATAACATAATCAGATGAGCTTTAGGAAATTTGCTTTAGCAACTGAGTAGAAGATAGAGAAAGGACAAAGATAATAAGTTATGTTAATAATCCAATATTCATAAACTTAAGAGTTAGTCCTCCTTGGAAGCAGGCAGGGCAGTGAAGAAAGTATTGGGTTTGGAGACAAGACCTAAGTTCAAGTTCTGTCTCAGATACTTAATGGCTCTGTGTCCCTTAACTTCTTTGTGCCTCAGTTTCCTCATCTCTAAAATGGGGATGATAATCCTACAGATCTCATAAGATTTTTCATGGAAACAATTGAGATATCAGAAATATTTTGTAAATCTTAAAGTACTATGTAAATACTAAGTTATTATTTTAATTAGATACCCCCACCCTATCCATATGATTGCAATCACTAGTTCATAGGAACAGTTCCCCTACTACTACCAAGAATACCAAGCTGTAACATACTTGTCAGATAGACATTCAGACACACACCCTCACACAGATTTGGCATCAATTCCAATGTTTTCTGTGTTCCATTTAAAAAGAAACTGAAATACTCTTCAGATTCAGCCTTGCCCCAACAAAATCAATGTTAAATGACCTACCATCCAGTTACTGTGCAAAGAGTTTAGTCATGTCTCTTATTTGGGAATGTGTGTGCTTTTCCTCAGGCTCTGCCAGCCTGGTGGATTCAAGGTTGCCAGCATTGTCTTCTTCTTTGGAACATTCCATGAAGCCAGTTCAATCTGTCTTTTCATAAAATCAGCAAGACCTGGCTCCAAAAGCAATATCAAATTAAAGTCCCTTTTGCTTTCCATTTGCTTCAGCTTTCTCCTGACTTTAATTGGTTTATTAGAAAGGGAAGAAAGTCAAATGTGCAGAGCCCAACTGATGCCTGTGGTTTCAGTCTAGGGATAACCTTAGGCAATGAATTTCAATGAATGCAATTGGAAAAGAAGTATTTTACCAACATCTAGAGCATGGTAATTTAAAAAATGAACTAACCCAGTTAAATGGGATACCATAGACACTGGATTGGAATACCTTGGTTTCCAGGGTAAAAATTTCAGGAACCCCACTCCATCCTCACCCCATAGGATAAAGACAAGATGACAGGTAGTAAATAAGGAAGTCTGTTAGTAAAACACAGCCTGTTAGTAAAAAAGGAATCATCATCAAAGATATTCAAGGTTGAAAAAGGATGTGGGTTAATAAAAATACAATGATTACATCTTGTATCTTTATTGCATCACCTATATTGCCAATTAGGCCCATTATAGCAATCAAATAGAAATTTAGAATCATGACATCATAGAATGAAAGAGTTGGAAGGGACCTTAAAACATCTAGTACAATTTCTTTATTTTGCTTTTAACTTATTGGGAGGTGGCATGGTATAATGAAAAGTGCACAGACCTTGTTGCTGAATGAGTGTGGCTTGAATTCCACCTCTGAGAGGTTGAAAATTTAGTCAGAAAACACTAAAGCCAGAGGGTCCTCAAATCCAACTTCCTCATTTTATAAGGGGAAGAATTGCTCCTCAAGGAACATTAGCTGTGTGATCCTGAGGTTGACCCTTAACCTACCAGGGCTTAGTTTTCTTCATCTTTAAGTGTAATACCTACTTATAAATGGTAATATATAATATATAATACATATATAGTCTCACTTTTAGGGCTGTTGTGCAGGTGCTAAGATCATAGTCACAAAGCACTTTTTAATAATGAAGTGCTATATAAATTTGACTTTCTAATTTAACCAGAACTGACCCCACCATACTTGTTGAACCTCTGTCTAAACCTTCAATTTGTCATTAACATGCTGTGAACTAATATCATGCAATTGAAAACATTAAGCGTTACTTAAAGTTTCTAGAAAATACATTTTAATAGCAATTATCCAATTCCCTTAAAGGCACTTTCCACCCTCCGTAATTGATTTCTGGCTTTCACTCCAAATTCTCAGTCTTAGAGCTCAGCAGGCCTTTTTCTCATTGCAGTCTTGAATTGCCACAACAAGGCTTTGTTGTTTAAATACTATAATTCTAAATTCTAAAGAAAACAGAGGACTTATTACCTTTCAGAGTTAATTGCAGAACCTTAAAAATATTGGCATGGAATATTGTTATAAAGCTGAGTAATAAAACTTGCTATTAAAGTTCTCTGTTCCCTCAAATTGATCACAGGAAATCAAGGGAACTTTGCTCCTGTGTCACTGTTCTGATTGTACTCAGTGTACACAATCACTTCTAAGTCATAATTTTACACAATTATGAGGGGGTAGAGTTTAAAGAAAGATTTTCTTCTTGTCACAAATATTTTACTGTTTTTTTTTCATTATTTCTTCTCCTACTGTTCATTGAACCACTCAAAGCAAAATCTTTATTAATGAAAATAGGACTTCTGGGTTGGAAATGCTTGATCAATTTCTAAAAGTTATCTTGTGAAATCCAGTACTAAGAGAGAAAATAAAAACTCAAGTTGTTAAAATAAATTGTTGGTGCTGCAACTTGTTTCCTTTTCATGTTAACATTAAACAAAATTTAGCCATAATGGTAGTGTTATAACATATGGCTCAGACATCTCATGAGATCAAAGTTCACAAGTAATACTTGAGTTGGGAACAATTCTTGCCCTAAGCTAGTTATTTCAATGAAAAGTAATGAAATTATCCTCAAGGTTTAATTAGTCCAAAGAACTAAGACACTTCCTTATGTCTAAGTATAAAAACTGTACAAAGACTCCAGGATTTTTCAAGCTTTACACATGCTGCTCTTTGGCCTAACCACCATGACAAATGAGAAGGCAGAAGAATTATGTCTAACTAAATCAACATCTCTCCTCCTCTTTCTCCCTCTCTTCCTCTTCCTCCTCCTTCCTCTTCCTTCTTCCTGTTAGATGGTTTAAGATTATCTCATTTTGTTCTAACTACAGTTCTTAGAGAGAAAATTGGCTTGTCAGTCCTGTTCCAAAACAATATTTTAGTGAATACTTTTCTTAGATAGATGCCCTTATATTGAATCAGCATTAAAATACTTAGTTTCGATGGTGTGACAGGGAAAGGACATTTTGCAACAAACTGAGTAATGCATATGTCAGAGTGATTGACAGGAACAAGTGACTGAGAGTCACATGGGAGCCTAAGGGTGAAGATCTGGGGAAAGGTTCTACAGTCCCAACTGTCTGCACACTTCTCTCCTGAAGGACTTTAGTTGGAGGTTTGAAAAACAGGCTTTTACTGATACCAACTGAAGAGAAGAATCTTTTGAACTGGTTGCTGGCAGCTTGAATAGAAGATTGAGGACACACTGCTCCACTGGACCTTTTTGGACAGTTATCACCTGATGATCCTGGCCCATTTGATTGGACTCCCCTTGTGAGATTTGGTTATTGGGGAAACTTATTGTTTAGCTTAGAATAAGATAAGTTTAGATAGATTTATAGAAATTGGAGTTTAAGATAACTTTGTAATAATTCTCCTAACCCCTTTTCCTTCCTCTCCTTCCCAACCAATAAATCTGGATTTTTTAATGTTTTCCTCTCGTTTATTCCTCACCAAATAACTATTGTAACAATGGATATGTAAGCTTATTGATTAATGTACTTTCTTTAGTGATATACTTCTTAATCTATCTGTGCTTTCCCAAGCTGCTCTGAAATTTTCTTCTATGTCCTTCTATAAATTCTTCACATATGAGGTCCACCTAACATGACAGAGCATTCCTCTAGATCTTTCAACACTGAATGGATGCTGGTAAAGAAAGAAGGCTGTTTATGTTGTTGTTCTATTGTTTCAGTAATATTCAACTCTATGTGACTCCATTTGGGGTTTTCTAGGCAAAGATATTAAGAGTAGTTTATCATTTCTTTCCCCAGCTCATTTTACAGATGAGGAAACTGAGACAAATAATGTTAAGTTATTTGCTCAGGTAATACAGCTAGTAATTGCCTGAGGTAAGATTTGAACTGAGGAAAATGAGTCTTCCCAACTCCAGGCCAAGTACTCTATCCACAGGGCTGCCAAGTGCCCCACAGGCAATGGGGCCTGTAGAATTTTATGCCTTTTCATTCCCATTGCTTGGTACAGGAGAGGCTCTGAAATACTTTTTGATTTGACTGATTATTACAAAACCAATCTTCTTTTTCATATTATAAATCTCTTGGATGATAGCCTTTCTGCTATGGCTTTTGTTTGGTTCTTTGCTTGTAGTTTTATGACTCCAAATCCATTGTTTTTTCAATTGCACACTGATGTCTATTATAGTGTACTCCTGAGCTATACATACTTCTCATTTACCCTTAGGTTGAACCACAATTTTAATTTTTGGTGACTGTAGAATTCCATGACTTATAGCTATATATTGGTAGAAGAATTTTTATGTTAAAAACAAGGTCCTTCATTTCAATAAACTCAGTCATTAAAAACACTGTAGTTTTCCAAAGCAATTTAGCTTCATCTCCTCCTAGGAGATTATTGGATCAATTCATTGTGTAGCCAATCTGTCTTAAGATATTTTGATGGATCATCTCTTTGAGTTGCTCATCCAATAGCACATAAAAATCTGGATAATAGACATTTTTCAAATATTTGTAATCTTTTCAGGATTCTTTGCAATGTTCCTAAGCATATACAGTCAACAAAATATCACTTACAAATAGGAACATGTGCAGGATCTTGCCATCAATAGAGGATCTGCTTTTGACTTGGAGGCTATGCTTAAAATTTCTTTTATGGTAACAAATACCTTTAGTAAGTGTATACTGTTGTACCCAAGTTTGTAGCAAGGCATTGCCCCAAGAATATGAGACTCATACTTTATTTGCTATTAATAACCAGAATAATACTAAACAAAACTTTCTCCCTTTATATCTTTCAAATTCAAAAGATTCCTTTTGACTGTGTGTGTGTGTGTGTGTGTGTCTGTGTGTGTAGGGTAGGATAGCATTATGGGTAATACTATATCTCTGGAAGATTGTATAGGTCTCTAAGTTGTTAAGGGTTCATCAAAATAAAGGAATTAATTATCTAGTGAATTTCCCTCCAAATACTTTGCTCTTTTGAAAGAATCTCAATGCTTGAATAGTATAATAAGCCTAAATCATCAAATTGGTCCTTGTAGAACTAATTCTATTAACTAATATACTAACTAAATAACTAATTGGAAAAGAAAGAAGTGCTTTAATTCATAATAGTCTTTCTGTTTTTTTTTTTGTTTGTTTGTTTTGACAGATTAAGTAAAAGGAAGGAAGGAAGGAAGGAAGGAAAGAAGGAAGGAAGGAAGGAAGGAAGGAAGGAAGGAAGGAAGGAAGGAAGGAAGGAAGGAAGGAAGGAAGGAAGGAAGGAAGGAAGGAAGGAAGAAAGGAAGGAAGGAAGAAAGGAAGGAAGTGAAGGAAGGAAGCGAAGGAGGGATGAAGGAAGAAACGAATGATTTTTTTTTACAAAATTATGGTTTTGCATTACTTTAGATTTTATGAGAGGAGATAGATGGATGAATGATTATAAGCAATATTACCTCCTAAAAGAACAAGAAACATAAAAGAGAAAAACAAGGTTTTTCTGATGAGAAGCCCAGGTAAGCCAATTACTTAGGGGTAAATGTGGAAGGGAAATAACAGTCAAAACATGAAAAGCAAATGTTTCAAATGAAAAACAAAAGTTGTAAATATTTCTGAAACAATCCCATTTTCCTTCAAAGACAGTGCAGCTGCCATCCTTTTCTTGCCTCAAACACACACACTATGATATTATCATAGTCCATGGTGTTCTTTAGGAGGGAATATACATGGTAACAATTCTAGACTGGATTGAGCACATATTTTATTGTTGCTACTGAGTTATTAGGATAGATGAGTGTGCATAAAGATACTTGTGCACAAAGATACACACACAAGTATCTTTGTGCACACTCATCTATCCTAACCCCATCCACCCTCTTCAAGACCTGCGGCGATGGGGGAGTGGCGACGCAACAGGTGGAGGAGACCACTAGCAGTTGTAGTCATGATCCTGCACGTTGGCGGCCCACGGACCAGTGGTTGCTCGGCTCTGTAGGGCAGCAGGGATGTTCGGCAGCATCCTGGGCTACTGAGCAGCCCTCTCTAGGACAGCACTGCTCACCCTAATCAAGGGAGGGGACTAGAAAAGGTGTCCCAAACATTGCCTGCCCTACAAACACCTGGTCAGCACACCGCGGCTGGTGGGTCATCCCTTTAAGTGGTCGAAATCAAAAGAAACATAATACAAAGAAACTCCTACTAGGAGCATGGAACATCAGAACATTACTTGACAGAGAGAATACCCCAAGACCTGAGAGAAGAACAGCTCTAATCGGTAAAGAACTGGAGCAATATAGCATCGACATTGCAGCCTTAAGTGAAACACACTTACCAGAAGAGGGATCACTCAGCGAACCCACCACTGGATACACCTTCTTCTGGAAAAGTAGAGCCACAAATAAAGACAGAATCCATGGTGTTGGCCTGGCTATCAAGAACAGTTTGCTCAAACATCTGCCAGACTTGCCTGTGGGCATCAGCTAGAGGCTCATGAAGATCCGTTTGCCTCTCAGCAAAGACTGGTCTGCCACAATCATCAGTGCATATGCCCCTACAATGACCAGCACAGAGGAGACCATCATGCAGTTCTACTCTGACCTGAGTGCCGTCCTGCACTCAGTGCCCACAAATGACAAGCTGATACTACTGGGAGACTTCAACACCCGCATTGGCCAGGACCATGAAAGATGGAAAGGAGTGCTTGGCAAACACGGCGTGGGCAAAATGAACAACAATGGCCTACTGCTACTCAACAAATGCTCAGAGTTCGAACTCACCATCACGAACACTGTGTTCAGAATGGCGAACAAATATAAAACAACGTGGATGCACCCACGATCAAAACAGTGGCATCTCATTGACTACATCATTGTACGCTGGCGAGACATCCAGGATGTAAAGATCACCAGAGCCATGAAAGGAGCTGAATGCTGGACAGACCACCAATTGGTTAGAGCGACTCTTCAAATGCACATTGCACCTCGCCATCCAAAATGCGCCCAGACAGTTCGTGCATTTTACAACGTGAGTCGTCTCAGAGATCCATTCTATCTGCAAACATTCCAGTCCTGCCTGGACGACAAGCTGTCTGCCAAGGGACCACTCACTGGAAGCTCAACGGAGAAATGGAACCAGTTCAGAAACACAGTGAAGGAAACATCAAAGGCAGTCCTAGGCCCCAAACAACGCAACCACCAGCATTGGTTTGATGAGAACAACACTGCTATTGAAGACCTATTGAGCAAAAAGAGCAAAGCCTTTATGGAGTGGCAAAATAACCCAAACTCTGCTCCTAAAAAGGACAGATTCAAGTCTCTCCAAGCCATGGCACAGGGTGAGATCAGGAAGATGCAAGACTGATGGTGGGAAAAAAAGGCAGAAGAAATCCAGCATTTTGCTGATACGAAAAACTACAAACAATTTTTCAGTGCCCTCAAGACTGTCTATGGGCCATTAAAACCCACCACCACTCCCTTGCTATCCTCTGAACGTGACACTCTCATGAAAGGTAAAAAAGGCATCAGCAACAGATAGAAAGAACACTTCAGTTAGCTTCTCAACTGACCCTCTTCAGTCGACCAAAGCACCCTTGACCAGATCCCCCAAAACCACATCATTGAACAACTTGACGTCCCTCCTTCAATAGAGCAAGTCCAAAAAGCCATTAAACAAATGAGTGCAGGCAAGGAACCTGGTAAAGAAGGATCCCAACCGAGGTATACAAGGCCTTAAATGGTAAGGCGCTCCAGGCATTCCACATAGTGCTGACCAGCATATGGGAAGAGGAAGACATGCCCGAGAACTCAGAGATGTCTCCATCATAGCCCTATACAAGAACAAAGGCTCATGAACAGCATGTGACAACTACAGAGGCATCTCACTACTCTCCACTGCTGGAAAGATCCTCACCTGTGTTATACTCAAAAGACTCCTGTCATCTGTTTCAGAGCAGAACCAACCTGAATCACAATGCAGCTTCTGACCAGATCGCAGCACCATTGACATGGTCTTCACGGTGAGGCAAATGCAGGAAAAATGCCTTGAGCAGAACCTAAGTCTCTACATTGTGTTCATAGACCTGACAAAGGCATTTGACACAGTGAACAGGGACGCATTGTGGGTGATCCTTAGCAAGCTCAGCTGCCCAGCAAAATTCGTCAAACTGATCCAGCTCTTTCATGTCGACATGACAGGGGAAGTCCTATCTGGTGGAGAGACTTCCGATCACTTCAACATCTCCAATGGCGTGAAACAAGGCTGGGTCCTTGCTCTGGTATTATTCAACCTATTCTTTACCCACGTATTACGACATGCTGTGATGGATCTAGACCTGGGCGTCTACATCGAATACCGACTGGATGGCTCACTATTGGACCTTCGCCGCCTGACTGCAAAAACAAAGACAACAGAGAGACTCATCCTGGAAGCTCTCTTCGCAGATGACTGTGCTCTCATGGCCCATCAAGAAAATCACCTTCAAACCATTGTGGACAGGTTCTCCACCACAAAAAAATTGTTTGGCCTCACTATCAGCTTCAGCAAAACAGAGGTGCTGCTCCAACCTGCACCAGGGAGGCCAACTAACCAGCCGTGCATTACAATCGACGGCACGCAGCTTTCTAACATCAACACTTTCAAGTACCTGGGCAGCACCATCGACAACGACGGGTCCCTAGACCACAAGACTAATGCCAGGATCCTAAAGGCCAGCCAGGCACTCGGGCAGCTGCGCTGCAAAGTCCTCCAACACAGAGGTGTAAACACTGCGACGAAGCTCAAAGTGTATAACGCAGTGGTCCTCAGCTTGTTCCTGTACGGTTGTGAGACATGGACACTGTACCGGAAGCACATGAAGCAGCTGGAGCAATTCCACCAATGCTCTCTCCAGTCAATCATGAGGATCCGATGGCAGAACCGAATCACCAGCCAGGAAGTCCTCGACAGAGCCAACTCCACCAGCATCGAAGTCATGGTCCTCAAAACCCAGCTACGATGGTCTGGACACGTCATCCGCATGGACCCACAGCAAATACCAAGACAGGTATTCTATGGGGAACTGTCAGCCAGAATCGGGAAACAAGGCCGACCAAAGAAAAGATTCAAGGATCAGCTAAAGTCAAACTTGAAGTGGGCTGGCATTACACCAAAGCTACTAGAACTCGCTGCCTCTGACAGAAGCAGCTGGCAAACCCACATTAACCATGCCGCCGCCACCTTTGAAGATGAGCGACGTCGACGTCTTGCCGCTGCGCGTGAACACCGACACCAGGCCACAACCGCACCTCCCGTAACAACTGGTGTCCCAGGCCCCATGTGCCCCAAACTGTGCGCCTCAGCCTTTGGACTCCAAAGCCACATGAGGGTACACCGTAGATGAAACTGCACAAAGACAATAGTCATTCTCGGTCACCGAGAGACTACCACTATACTGAGTTATTATTTTATATTTAAGATAGGAACACTTTCCCCAACAAACTCCCACCCCAAAAAGGAATTAGACAGCATGGTAGAGTGGAAACAGCATTTTTCTTTTTTTTTCCTTTTTAAAAAATTTTAATTATTTATTTAGATTATTTTCCCATAATTACATGATTCATGATTTTTCCCACTCTCCCTTCCCTCCCCACTCCCAGAGCTGACAAGCAATTCCACTGTTATACATGTTATATATATATATATATAGTAGTCTCTCAGATGCCGAGAATGACTATTGTCTTTGTGCAGTTTCATCTACGGTGTACCCTCATGTGGCTTTGGAGTCCAAAGGCTGAGGCACAAAGTTTGTGGCACATGGGGTCTGGGACGCCAGTTGTTATGGGAGGTGCGGGTGTGGCCTGGTGTCGGTGTTCACGCGCAGCGGCAAGACGTCGACGTCGCTCATCTTCAAAGGTGGTGGCGGCATGGTTAATGTGGGTTCTCCAGCTGCTTCTGTCAGAGGCAGCGAGTTCTAGTTGCTTTGGTGTGATGCCAGCCCACTTCAAGTTGGACTTTAGCTGATCCTTGTATCTTTTCTTTGGTCGGCCTTCTTTCCTGAGTCCAGCTGACAGTTCACCATAGAATACCTGTCTTGGTATTCGCTGTTGGTCCATGCGGATGACGTGTCCAGACCATTGTAGCTGGGTGTTGAGGACCATGACTTCGATGCTGGTGGAGTTGGCTCTGTCGAGGACTTCCTGGTTGGTGATTCAGTCCTGCCATCGGATCCTCATGATTGACTGGAGGGAGCGTTGGTGGAATTGCTCCAGCTGTTTTATGTGCTTCCGGTACAGTGTCCATGTCTCGCAACCGTACAGGAGCGAGCTGAGGACCACTGCGTTATACACTTTGAGCTTCCTCGCAGTGCTTACACCTCTGTGTTGGAGGACTTTGCAGCGCAGCCGCCCGAGTGCCTGGCTGGCCTTTGGATCCTGGCATTAATCTCGTGGTCTAGGGACCCGTCGTTAGCGATGGTGCTGCCCAGGTACTTGAAAGTGTTGACGTTAGAAAGCTGCGTGCTGTCGATTGTAATGCACGGCTGGTTCGTTGGCCTCCCTGGTGCAGGGTGGAACAGCACCTCTACGGCCATACCACCCTGAACGCGCCTGATCTCGTCTGATCTCAGAAGCTAAGCAGGGTTGAGCCTTGTTACTACTTGGATGGGAGACCGCCTGGGAATATCGGGTGCTGTAGGCTTTTGGGGTGTATGGGGTGCTCAGGGAGGGGTAGTATCTCTGGTATGGAGGGCTTGTCATGCCCTCCTAGGGCAGCTCTCCAGCCTCTGACACCCACCTGACACCCAGCTCTCACTTGTGGCTCCCAGTAGCTGCTAGCATGTGGCAGCGGCCACACCCCGGGCAACGGCTTGGAAAGGCTGGCCAAACCTTGTGAGGGTAGCCATCAGGTCATCGTGGACCCCTGGTGAACCAGGGCTTGGCTCACCCAGCATGTGAAGACTGCTTCAGCTGAACAGACACTTTTTCATGTGATTATTGATAGTACTGATTTCTTCATCTGAGAACTGCCTACTCATATCCCTTGACTATTTGTCAACTGGGGAATGGCCCAATACTTTTGTAAATTTGACTTACTTCCTCATATATTTGGGAAATTAAACCTTTGTCAGTGTTTTGTTATAAAGATTTTTTCCCAGTTTGTTTCTTTCCTTCTAATTTTGCTTACATTGCTTTTGTTTTTACAAACCCTTTTTAATTTGATACCATCAAAATCATTCATTTTACAATTTGTAATGTTCTTTGTCTCTTGGTTGGTTTTAAATTCCTTCCTTTCCCACAAATATGACAGGTATACTATTCTATTTTCACCTAACTTATTTGTTATTTCATTCCCTATATTTAAGTCATTTACCCATTTTCAATTTATCTTGTTATAGGGTAGTATTTTTCTTTTGAAGCAGAAAGCTCTAGTGTTCCTATCATATCATCTTAGCACTTAGAACTTGAAATGACCTTAAAACTCATCTATTCCAATTCCTTCATTTAATAAATGTGTTAACTGAAACTGAAATGACTTGTCTGATATCATATAGCATGTAGACTGCCAGATATTTATTCTGGCTCAAAAATCAATGAATATTCACAGTCCATGTAAGGGTATGTGTGTTTGTGTGTGTGTGTGTGTAAAAAAATTTAAGTAATGAGCTTGAAACTCATCACATATGAATGTCTTCTGCTAAGTGATCACTAGCTTATTGATGCTCTCTTCTAAAAATGTGGCAATCAGAACTGAACATAATTGTTTGAAAAATCAAATTAGATAATGTCTATAAAGTTGCTTTTATTGGGGTTTTTTTTGGAAATTACAAAGTGATTTTTAAAAATATAGATGACAAATGGCATTATACTATTCAACCATAGATTACAATCCAATTCTAAAAACACTGAACAAACCCCATTGATGTGTAAGGCACAATGTTAGCAGCTGGGAGTTCAAAAAATAAAATAATTAAATGAAGGGAATTTTTTTTTCCATCAAGGGCCCAGGTTCTCCTAAGGATTTCTAATTTCAACTTTGGAAGATCTTCTCAAAATGCAGTTCTAATCTGAGTATGCCATCCTTAATCAATAAATTTTAGTGACTTCCTGTTACCTCCAGGATCCAATGTCAAATGCCTTTTTTGGTATTTGAAGCCCTTCACAATCTGGCCCTTTCTAGTTTTATTCATTTCATTTTTTTCAAACCTTACCTTCTGCTTAGACTCAATATGAGGTATCAGTTTCAAATCAGAAGCGCAGTAAGAACTGGGCAATTGGGGTTAAATGATTTGCTCAGAGTCACACAGCCAGGAAATGTCTAAGGTCAAATTTGAACCCAGGACCTCCTATTTCTAAACCTTTCTCTCAATTTACTGAGCCATCTGGCTGCTACATTTTCTTTCCTTTAATCTCCTATTCTGATCCAAGTCTACTAGCCTACTTGCAGTCAATTGCTCCAACACGCTACTCCATTTCCAGACCCCCCATCTTTTCTCTAACTGTTCCCTATGTCTAAAATGTTCTCCCTCTTCTCCACCTCCTAGCTTCCATTGCAACCTTCAAGACCTTGATCAAGTCTTTCCTTCTACAAAAGGCCTTTTGCAACCTACCTTGCCTCCCCAAATGCTAGTGCCTTACCTCTAAGATTCCTTTCCATTTACACTGTATAAATCTTACATATATGTATATATGAAAATATGGAAACAAATATATGTGTATAAATATATGTATATGTAGTTTTCATATTTTCTCCTTTTGTTAGAAGAGAAGCACCTTGAAATCACAGACAACTTAAAAAATTTTACCTTTCTTTGTATCCCAAGCACTCAATTCAGTGCCAGCATATAGTCACAGCACTTAATGCCTATTGTCATTATTTTTAAGGTTTATATTCCTGGGAACTTAAATATGGTACTTTTTTCCCCCAATGCAGTTTACAGCACATATCTACTTCTGTTTCAGAAATCACAATTTTTGTGGCCTCTCTAATATAATTGACCTTTGCTCTTTTAATCACTCCTGGATTCTATGAGCATTTAACAGTTGAACACAACTATTATTCCAAATCTCTTTTAATTTTCTTTTAGAACTTGGATCTTCCCGTGTTTCAGTCTGTATTCTTTCTTAGTCTTTTAAAGTTTGACACACTCTCATTTGAAACTATTCAAATTGCAAACTCAATTATCAAGGCAACAAAGTAGATTAGTGACATCTTATTGAACATAAAGTTCTCTTCAGTTCTATATCTTGGCAATTATTTGGTTTCTAATTCTTTTCTATAGTTCATTAAATGGATAAACTTCTAAACCATTCGAAATAGTTCAAATTAATTTTAAAAATACTCTTTATCTGAGCTTGTTTTGATTATGTCTTTTGAAAATTTTTACACATAGTGTCTATGCTAATCAAAAATTGCCTTCAGCTATATCAACATCTGTTGGCATTTGCTATGAGCCAGAGTTTTACAAATATTTTACTATTCTTCAATTGCTCTTTATGTACCAAAGAAGTTATGTATTTAATAATAACAGTAATTTGCATTTATGTAGTACTTTAATGTTTTCAAATATTATATCATTTATTCTTCACAACATCTTACAAGGTAAGAACTATTGTTATATTTATTTTTACAGATGAGAAAACTGAGGCAGGCAGAGGTGAAGTGTCTTGCTCAGGGTCACAGAGCCAGTAAATGACTGAGGTCAGATTTCTAATCAAGCCTTCCTTATTCCAGTTCCAGAGCTCCATCCACTAAACTGCCTATCTTAGAAGATCCTTCTTGTTGCATTTCAATTATTCTAGTAATGTCTGCCTCTCTGTGTACCCATTTGGAGTTTTCTTGGCAAAGATACTGAAATAGTTTGACATTTCCTTCTACAGGTCATTTTTTAGATGAAGAAAAGGAGACAAATACAGTTAAGTGACTTGCCCAGGGTCACACAGATAGTAAGCATCTGAAGCTGGATTTGAAGTCTGGAAGGTGAGTTTTCCTGACTCAAGCCCAATACTTCTTTCTAGTTTGGCACCTAATTGTCCAGAAGACCCTTAGCATGTTCTCTACAGAAGCTGAGGCATATGACCTTAATAGAACATAATTATAACATAGCAAATATTTGATGAGCAAGTTAATAAAAAAACATGAGCTACATGGAATTTAAAAGAGTGAAACAAGCAAAGAACATTATATAAAGCAATAGACACATTGTTTGAAGACTGATTTGTAAAAGTCCACCTCCAGAGAAAGAACTGATGAACAGAAACAAGCAAAATATGGTTTTATACCTACATTTATCTGTTTTCAAATGATGCCTTCTCTAGTTCAGGGAGAAGAAGGAAGAAAAAAAAGATATCTGGGAATGTTAATGTTACAAACAAATAAATTTAAAAATTTTTAAAGAGTGAGAATCTGGGATCCTTCCACTAGAAAGTAGAAACTGTTTATGTGACTCCAACTATCTGAAAGAAAAGTATAACAGCTAACCAATTATGTTCATGCTACTAACATTCAGGTCCTTTTACTCTCTGATGTGCTGAGGTCAGTCTTTGGTGTGAAGAAAGTAAAAAACAAACAAACAGATTAATCTTTGTTTCATGACACTTGGACCTATTAGGATCCCAAGAGGTATTAGAAATTCCTCTCTTCCAAACATACTTTCTTTTATTAATATTAAGAATATTTTTCCATGGTTACATGATTCATGATTTTTCCCATCCATCTTCCCTCCCCGCTTCTGGAGCTAACAAGCAATTCCACTAGATTATACATGTATCATTGTTCAAAACCTATTTCCACATTATTCATATTTTCAATAGAGTGATCTTTTAACGTCAATACCCCAATCATATCCCCATCAAATCACATGATCAAATATATATGTTTTTCTTCTGCATTTCTACTCCCACAGTTCTTTCTCTTGGTATGGATATTGCTCTTTCTCATAAGTTCCTCAATGTCATCCTGGATCATTGCAATACTGCTAGTAGAAAAGTCTGTTACATTTGATTATTCCATAGTGTTTCCCTTTCTGTGTACAATGTTTTCCTGGTTCTGCTCATTTCCCTCTGCATCAATTCCTGGAGGTCTTTCCAGTTCACATAGAAATTCTTCCTTAAAGTACAACAGTATTCAATCACTATCAGATACCACAATTTTTTCAGCCATTCCCTAATCAATGGTCACCCCCCCCCATTTTCCAGTTTTTTTGCCACCACAAAGAGAGCAGCTATATTTTTGCACAAATATTTTTCCTTATTACCTCTTTGGTGTACAAACCCAGCAGTGAAATTGTTTTAATTCACTTGGATTGTTTTTAAAACAAATATATTGTTCAGGTTTCTTGAAAATGAGGTAGAAAAATCATAAAATATAATATTAATACATTTACAGTCTCAAAGAATATCATCATCAAAAACATTATTGCTCATATTCATAAATACCTTTTAAGTTTGCAGAGTGATTCACAGGCATTATCTCACCTGAGTCTCATAATAATCCTAAAAGGTATCTACTACAGTTAGTCTCTACTTTATGATGGGGAAACTGAGACTTCTGACTCCTTTATCACTTTGATTTTTTTTCTATCTCTCTTCTTCTCCTTGCTGCCAATACTATTCCTTGTCTAACTCCCACTCTGCCCACATTATTAAAAAAAAAAAAACCTTGATGATTCTGACTCCTGAAACTTAGAGCTACAGTTACTAAATATAACTAAAAACAATCAGCCCTCTAATGGTTGATTTTTCTTTAATATTTTATTTGTTCTAAAGTGGTGGTGTCAAACTCAAATCAACAGTCAATCAATAAACATTTCATAAACACTTACTTTGTGCCATACGTTGTAGAAACTGATCTCTGCAGATTATGTTTACTTCATCAGTCACAGAGTAACATCATTGATGTTGTATTGTATTTTTATTTATGCTCTTAAACCTTTCTCATTTATATTTTAATCCGGTTTTAGCCACATACAGAATTTTGAGGACTTTGCCCATTTGTAACCTCTGACTCTCTCCCTTTCTTCCTCCCTTCCTTCCATCATTTCCAGTTTCTCACCTTCCTTCCTCCCTCTCTCCCTCTCTCTTCCTCCCTTACTCCATCCTCACTCCCCTTCTTCCCTCCTTCCTTCCTTCCTTCCTTCCTTCCTTCCTTCCTTCCTTCCTTCCTTCCTTCCTTCCTTCCTTCCTTCCTTCCTTCTTTCCTTCCTTTCTTCCTCCCTCACTTCCTTTCTTCTTCCTTCCTTCACTTCCTTCCTTCCATCCCTCCTTCCTTCCCTCCCTTCTTCCTTCCTTCCTTCATCAATTCATAAACCCAAACCTCTGACATTTCATGTACTGACTCAGGAATTCTGATCCCTCATACTATTTACTCTGTATGCAGGTCATTTGCTAATGAAGAACATAAACCCAGAGATTACATTCTTACAAAATCAAGAAAATAGGCAGCTATATGCTCTTACCTTTCCTGTCATCCTCCAAGTCTTACACAGAACTGTTGGAGGAGAGGCATAGTACTGTAGGCTAGAGTTGGAGTCAGGAGACCATTTTCCAAAGTCCAGCTCTGAGATCTACTGAGCTTCAATTTCCTGATCTCTGAGATGGAGCATAGAATCACAAATTTAAGAGTTAGAAGTAGCCTTAAAGAACACCTATTCAAGGGGGCAGCTGGGCAGCTCAGTGGATTGAGAGCCAGGCCTACAGATGGGGAGGTTCTAGGTTCAAATCTGGCCTCAGAAACTTCCCAACTGTGTGACCCTGGGCAAGTCACTTAACCCCCATTGCCTAGCCCTTACCACTCTTCTGCCTTAGAGCCAATGCACAGTATTGACTCCAAGATGGAAGGTAAGGGTTAACAAAAAAATCAAAAAACCTATTCAAATGCCTTAACCCATAGATGAGAAAACTGAAGCCCAAAAGAGTGAAGTGACTTGTGCAACACCACTACACAGGAAGAGGCAGAGCCAGGCCTTCTGACTCCCCATCAGGTCCTCTTTCCATATTTTTAATTTCTTCCCTGAATTCATCCATCAATAATAATTTTGCTACTTACCTTACAGAGTTATTATAAGGAAAGCACTTTATAAAACTTAAAAATATCAAAATGAGGACTATTGTAATTATCAGATAAGAGGAGGTATGGAAAAGGACTTTTTAGAATATGAAATGACATACAAATGGAGTATTCTTATGAATATCTCTATTTTGGGGTCCTTTAGAAAAATATTCACATAATTGCTTTTATATGAAGAAAGATCCCAAGTCTCAGTACTTAGTGATTAATGGAGATATTCCCTCATTCTAAAAAATCTGTCTCAGTGATGATAGTAAGTGTGGTGCCACACAAAGAAATCTAGATTTCAGTCAGAGGAACTATATTTGAGTCATGGCTTTGCCACTTAATTGCTGTGGGACCTTGGGCTATCCATTTTGCCTCCTTGGGTCTCAATTTCCTCATCTGTAAAATAGAGGAGAGAGATTTGTAGGCTTCTGCAGCCTCTTTTATTTCTACATCTATGGTCCATTGGTTTTATAATCCCATGACCTCTAAGATTTAGTCTACCTCTAAATCTGTGATTCTACAATTACTAGTCAATTTCTCGTTCCTGGAATGGAAGAATTATATGGTGTAGAAATGTTGTTTTCCCTTTATCTTTGTACCCTGATGTCTCCAGGAGTATACAAGGAGCATAGAGTTTGAAAACACAGACTTCTTGGTATGTGTATAACACATAAATATTATATATACATGTATAATTATGCATGTATACCCTCAGTACATGTATATCTATCACTATATCTGTTATCTATCCATATAGATCTATCTATCTATAAACATACACATATCGTAGGTAGATGTAAATATATATGTATATATTTTATATTTAACACATTACTTGGGGACAATTATAAGGGGATAGAGCTACTAACGTTTTAGTCTATGGAAAGATTTTTTATTCAATCCTGGAAATATCAGTTAAGAAGAATACAAAGATTTGAAGTGCAGTTAGGAGAAAAAAATTACATTAAATTTAGTTTGATACTTTTCAGCATGAGAATCTTTGTCTTTTGATGACAAAATATCAACCTTAAAATCTATTGTAATTTTAATGTCTGCATTAAGCCCAAGGCAATTGAAAAAAGGAAGCAACACACTACAAAACTTCAATCTAGTCAATTTTTTCTTGTTTCAGAAGTATTGGATAGGACCACATATTCTTGGAAAATTAAAATCTGCCATGTCCATTTAGAGAAACAATTCATCAAAATTGACCTCCCATAGAGACGATTTTAACATTACAGCTGTTTCAGAGGGAAATATCATCTCATGGCACCTGTGAGGGTTGGTAAAGCCTGTCCCTGAGGATTATGTACAATACGCAGCTGCCATACTTCATAGGCAATGAATGAACTCCCATAGTGGTGACCTTTAGGAAAAACAAAACAAAACATGTTTCTGATGAAATCAGACTGGGCCCAAATATTAATTTGGGGGTGAGGGTAGGATGGGATTCAAGATTGAGTCCTTGGCAGAATTTATCATTTTATTTCATCTTTTTTGAAGTGGATCAGAATGGCAATATCAATAAAAACCTGACACAGAAACATGATTTAATATTGATATAGAACATTAATTACTGGACATCTGCTGGAGATCTGACCCTTTCATTTCTCCTTTCCCCTCTGTCTCTCCCCCAAGTCCCTATTTCTCTCTCTTTGTCTCTCTGTCTCTCTCCCTCCCTCTCTCTCTCCCTTTCCTCCCTCTCTGCACTCACATTCCCTCTCTCTTCTCTTTCTCTTCCTCTCTCTCCTTCCCTCCCTCCTGTCTCTTTCTCCTCCCCTCTTGTTACCTCTTGCTCTTACTCTTTCTCTCCTCAAAACTCATGAGCTAATAATTTCAAAACTTGCCTTAATGGATAATATAATTATGGCATATATGAATTTAGTCTACCTATTTTGCCATAAAAAATGACAAAAGTGACAGTTTCAGAAAATTATAGAGTAAGAAAAGATTTTTTTTAGTTCACAAATGATTAAAGAAAAGTCAGAACAATTTACAGATAAGAAGGATAGCTTTGTTACAGGTTGAATTTAACATTTTTCAGAGAAGAAGCTTTATGCAATTTTTTCTATTCTAATATAATTTGGAAAGGAATTTTCATTTGATGTTTGGGAAATTCAGGATAAAAAACTAAAACTTTAATTTAAAAAAGGCTTGGCTTAATGATGATTTTATCTTTCAAAGCACAAAGAAACCAAAAAGGGGAAATCAAATTCTGAATCTGGTTTCTGGGATTAGAAATGTTGGGAACTTAGGGGGCAACTGGTGAGTTGACATTAAAATTTGTGATAAACAAGCTTTTTACTCTGGAGGAAAAGCAGAAATACCTTATTTGAGCACACTAAATTATTGGGAAAACACAGTTGAAAGGATTTAGAGGAATGAAACTTTGGATCTCATAGATTAAAATTCTATAGTGGAAATCAATCCAAAAGGCATGGAAAATTCTTAAGAATGAAATTCTGAAAACTTTAAAACACTTTTGATGAGGAAAGAAAAAGAGAATCATCTAAAAACCTAATGTGGATGTATGGGATTTTTATCAACCAACATAAATTTTATTTTGTTTCACAGTTTTTTACTGTTAAACTTTTGTTTTATATTGTTTTTATTTCTGAATGTATTATTCCCTCTTCCCTTGCTCAGAGAGTTATCACTTATTATATAGAATAAAAAGAAATGGAGGGGGAAAAGCAATTAGTCAAAACTGAACAACACAACAAACAGTAATTTTAATGTTCCACACCCACAGTTTCTCACCTTTGCAAAGAATAGAGGTAGATACATTTTCTCTTCTTTAAGGACAATCTTGGTTATTATAATTGCCTGATATTCAGGTTTTCTTGGTGGTGGTGGTAGTGGTTTGGATATTTTCATTTAAACTGCTATAATAATTGTGTATATTGTTTCCCTTCTATTTCTTTCTCTGAATATCAATTCATATGTGTTCCTATGCTTCTCAGAAATCACATGGAGAAGACTTGTAAACCAAGATGCAAGAACCAGGGTTCCAACAGAATGTTCCCAGGAGTTGGCAGTTTGAGCTGACAGGGGAAGAGAACTTTAAGTCACTCTCTTTCCCCGGACGTTTGAACTGGCTGAAAGACTCTGATGGGGCTGACTTGGTTACTTGAGGTTCTCTGGCTTTGGACAGTTGAAATTGACAAGAAGGAGAAACCAGGCTGAAAATATCCTGGTGGGGTGACTTGGCTTTTGGGACATTGTCTCTGTCTCTCTGACTCTGGGTAGTTGAAGCTGATAAGAAAAAGAAACTTGGCTTTGAGTTGGTGGTCTATTTGAGAGTTGAGCTGGCCAAGAGAAACTTAGAGACTTTGAACTTTGTTTTTCTCTGGGGTTGAAGCTGAGAAAGGAGACAAGCCAGACTGAAGAAGAGACTTTTCTTGGTGAAAAAGAAAGAAGGTTCAAAAAGTTGTCCTCCATCTCTCTAACTGTCTTAGAGTCACAGTTTGTGACTGGAATACTTCCTCAAACCTTCCTAAAATTTTCCTGTAGTTTAGGAAATTCCTCATCTGTCTTACCTCAGTTTCCCATCCTGTTATCCCAATAAACCCTTTGACTTGAAAAAAGAAAGGAAAAGAATATCTTTATAGTTTACTCAAGTGGGGGAGGGAAGGAGCCAAAGGTTTCAAGAACAACTGGGTGGAGAGGGTTGGTTAAGGGAGGGAGGGAGGGAGGGAGGAAGGAGGTTTGGAAATAGCCATCAGTAGGGATCAGCAGGCAGACCCCAGAGTAAACCCCAGTGCAGTCTTCTGTGTACCAGCATCATCTCTGTGTGACAGCATCCCTCAGCATTTCTCATTCCTACCTCCATTACAAATAAGTAGCCTCAGATTCCCTGTAGCAGCTCTCTCTAGTCACAACCAGCCAGAGAACAGAACAGCAGTCATTGCAAAGAGAAACAGTATCCCCTCAGTTTACTTCTTCTATTTCACTATGCTTCTCAGAAATCTTTTATTCATCATTTCTTATTGCACAGTAATATTCCATTATATTCATGTTGCACATTTTGCTTAACCATTCACTGACAGGCATCTATTTCAAATTCTTTCTATGACAAAATGTACTGCTGTGAATAGTTTGATGAGAATGGAACCTTCTTTTTGTCTTTCTCATTTTTAGGATATAAGTCTAATAGAACAATAAGTATGGTTATTTTAATCATTTTTAAAGCATTATTCCAAATTGTTTTCAAGAAAGATAGGAGCATCTATAGCTTCATTAACAATTTATTAACTTACTTATTTTTTTTTGTATTCCCTCCAATATTAACTATTTACCAATATGTTCATCAAAAAGCTATATACAGAAGCTCTGTGATCATGATGATCAAGATCAGTGCTTTAAAAATAGATAAGAAAATGGATCTCCCTCTTCTTTGAAGAGATAAAGTTCTATGTCTATGTGTATGGCAAAATTACAAATATTGTCAAACTCAGTTGATATGTTGGTTAATTTTGTTGAGTTATTTTTTCTTCTGCTTTTTTATTTAAAGGAGTGTATCTTTGAAAACTGAAACTAGGGATATATTCATGAATAAAAGTAAAGTAAAAACAAAATATGTCAATTATTTTAAAACAAATTGAGAGAGGGAATACGTACAGAAGAAGAAAACTACAGTAGATAATGCAGAATAAATAAAATTGTGATATATTCCTGTAACAAACAGTGTCAAGAGAGTTAAAGCTTAGAACAGGCTGAGACTGGAAAAGGAAGCTTCACAACTGCAGTTTTGGTTTATTTTATCTTAAGCTATATTGTGGGAAAGAGAGCAATCAAAGAGAGGCCAGGACAGCTGCACAGGGGAGAGGAAATATGAAAAGCCAGTGACAGAGGAAAAACAGATCTGATAAACTCTAGTTATGTCTATATTTGTCTACTAAGGAAAATAATCTTTAACTAGAATGGACAGAATAAAAATGCCCAATATGGAGTTCATACTTGACACAAGTAAAGAGATAATAAAAGAATAAATAGCAACCCTTGATGAGATCAAGTCACCTGGTTTTAAATGAACTATATCCTCAGGTACAGAAGATAAAAAGTGGCCAATGTGATTAATGAGCAACTGTCAGACATTTTTTGAAATATCATGGGGGGTGAGACAATTGATAATTGGAGGAGATGTACCCATATTCCCAAAATAGGAAAGAGAATTCATAAATTATAGCCTTTGATTCCTGGGGAAACTCTTGAATGCATAATGAAGAATAGTTTCATTGCACATTTAGAAAAGGAAGCAGTGATTCCCAAAGACCCAAATGACTGCATCAAGAACAAGGCATGCCAACATAATTGTATTTCCCTTTTTGCTAGAGATCTGTAACTGGTGGCTCAGAAAAAATACTGCAAATAAAATTTACCTGCAGTTCAATAAAACAACTGATGAAGTTTCTTATGATATTATTACTTAAAAGTGAAAACATTGGGGTTATAAAAATATAATTACATTAATTCCTAACTCACTGAATGTTTAAGGCTAAAGGGAAGCCATAGATGATTCAGTGAGATCAAAGATAAGTAGGACAGTACCCCAGAAATCAACAATGTCAAAGGCTGCAAGAGAAGAAAACTGAGAAGAAGCCACTAGGCTTAGCAATGAAATGATCATTGGAGAGAATTATTTGGAGAGAACTGTTTTATTCGGGCATTGAGGTTGAAGTCAGATTGCATAGGGAGATGAAGTGGAAGTATCAAATTTGGATGGCTATTTCAAGGAGTTTAGCTGAGAAGAGAAGAGATATGGGAAGATAGAACATAGTGAATTGTTGTTTCATAGATGAAGCTGACTTGGACCAATTTGTAGACTGGGGTCTCAAATTCTCCAGATTCTCTTGCCAAAACCACTAATTCATTATGGACTGCAGCCAAGCTATACCACACTCACCCCTTCCAACTTCTCTTTGATTGCAGCCACTTTGCTCTTCATTTTCAGGTCCCTTTAGTTTAAGATTACACATTCAGGAAACAATAGCAGTAGAATTTGAACCCAGGTGATTTAATTCCAGAACTTCCACTGTATTTTATTAGGTTGTGGAAGAAAGCTTTTTGTGCTAGATGCTTAGTATTGGAGAGAAGCAGAAAGATGCCTCTTTCTTGTAGTGATTGTTCATTTTATGCAAAATAACTTTTATGTGCTCTCTTTTGAAGGCTACATGACAAATTCACACAATTTAAATTTAGTTCTTACATCTCTCTTTATAAAAAGTTTGATGTTCATGACAAAGTTGAATTTTCTCTCCCCTCTACCCCCTGAAAAAGCTGGCTGTGATGACTGAAATAATCTCATGAAATAAAATACAAGGACCTCTTTTTTTGCAGAACAACCAACCAGGCCTATTCTTCAGATTTCAACAGTCATATTGGAGGAGCATATAAGAAATTCAGAAAAGTTTTCCCTTCTCCTACTCCCCCGTTCTCAACCTATTACCCTTATTTTCTCTCTTTTTCTCCTCAAATCTCTCAGCAAGTCTACTATAAGGGAAAACTATCTTGCAAACGTACCACAGATTTCTGAACAGTGATTGGGAAAGAAAAAGAGAAAATATTTTGAATTTTCTTTCCAGCCCAAGATCATAAATTCAATCTATCAGCAAATGACCAATATAACTGCATAATAGAGATGGACTGGAAATATTTGAACCTCAGTGCCTAGAGCTCAAAGTTAGTCAATAATACAGGAATTTAAGCATAGATTTAGCCCTGACCCAGGCCAGAAACATCAGGTCTCATATAGATTAGGAGGCTGGATTCATTGTTCAGAGCCTAAATTTTAGATTAATTTCCCCAACCTCCCTGGACCAGAAGTGACAGGTCTCCCAGTGGTGTCAAGAATGTAGACTTAATAGATTGAGGTCTGACAGAGGTGACCGGATCTCAGACTCAAACCCATGACCTCACAGGAAATTAATAAGCAAACAAAGAAAAACAGAATTCATATTTATGATGTCCAAAGCACAAAGCAAGAAGAGAATAACAACCAAAATACCTAAAAACAAAATCTCAAAGCAAAACACAACTTTGAATACAGTGAAGTGAGTAGAACCAGGAGAATGATTTCTGTTATACCAATGTTGTAAAAATGTAATATTTTGAAAGATTTAAGAATTATGATTTTGTAATGATTAATCATGGTTCTAGAAGACTGGTTATCTTCCTGAAAAAAACTGATAAATTAGATTTACAGAATAAGAGATATATTTTTTAGCTATGGCCAGTGTGATAATTTGTTTTGTTTAACAATACATTATTTTCCCAGTTTTTGTTTTCCCTTCATTCAACCCCTGTTGGGAGATGGGGTGGGAATATGGGTGTAAAATGCCAATAATTTATATACTTTTCAATTTAAAAAACTAAATTAATTTATGAAGGCAATATAGTAGAATAAGTATCCCAACCAGTAGGTAGAGAGCAAAGTTATAGATCTGTTGACTAGCTGTGTATGTGAATCTGTGTGTGTGTGTTTGTGTGTGTGTGTGTGTCTTTTCATAATACATATAGTGGTAATAGTGAAAGCTCTGTAGTCAGGGGATATGAGTTCAAATTCTCCTTCTCTGACTTCAAGTAAGTCACTAAGCTAAGCCTCTCTGGTTCCTCACTTTATCCATTAGTACAATGAAAGGATGGGAATGATTTTGATACTCTCTCAAATCCTTTCCAATTCTAAATCCAAAGTCCTATAATCACCCTTAGAATCAGTTACTTCATCTTTAAAAAGGAAGGAAGAGATCTAAGTTCCTATGTAAGGCCTCTTATACATCTAACATTCTATGTTGTTTAATTCTTATCAAAATTCAATTGTGAGGAGCAGCTGGGTTTCTCAGTGGATTGAGAATCAGGCCTAGAGATGGGAGGTCCTAGGTTCAAATCTGGCCTCACACACTTCCCAGTTGTGTGACCTTGGGCAAGTCACTGGACCCCATTGCCTAGCCCTTACCACTTTTTTGCCTTGGAACCAATACACAGTATTGATTCCAAGATGAAAGAAAAGAGTTTTAATTAAAAAAAAACAGTCAATTGTGACATAATTTATTCCATTTAATGATGGAAACATACATTTTGTGAATTTAAGAGGACAAAAGGAAAGGTTTAAGTATAATATATATTTGTCCCTATGTGTATATGAGAAAGAGAGAGACAGAGATAAAGACAGAAACAGATACAGACACACACAGAGAGGCAAAGACCATATTTCTACAGAGGATCATGCCTGAGTAAAATAATATAATTTTTAAGGGTAAGTGACCAAGTGACCACATCCTCATCTACCACTCTGCTACTCTCCGTTTCACATTCTTCATGGATTTATTTAATCACCTGTCAAAAAATGGTGATCATTCCTCCACAAAAATTATATTAAAGTGCTTCAGAATATAAAGTGCCATATGGATACTACATCCCATCATGGATGGTTTATTTCATTTGAAAGTTTGCAGTGCTTGAATTATCAAGACCAATTTTGAAAGATTGATTGAGTCATAATTTATGGTCATAGCCCATATATAAAATATTTATTAAATTCTTGTCTTTCCTAAGAATGTTTAAATCTTCAGCATGATTCCTAGCTGGCAGCTTAAATCATTATTCATTATTATGGCTCTAAATATAATGTGTAATTTGACTATTATTACACAATTGTTGAAGCAGGTGCTTATCAGGATTATGGGTTAACTATCCCTTAAGTGTACTGTTTTCAGAACAACATGAAGTGTGATCCTTTGTAGAAGAAATATTACTCTTGTACAGAGTTAACCACCTTTCTCCAGCAAAAGATCCAACAAAATCATTCAATCAGTCTTGGTATTTGCAAGAATGCTATTTTTGACTATCTTAGCCAACTCAGATCATTCTTCCCTTTCTTTTGTCAAACCACTAATTCTGTCTTATTTATCCCCACCCAGAGAGCATCAACCTCAACACTAAACCTCTATGCCAGACCACCTGAATCCAATTTCTGAGGGCCTGGGGAAGTTAATCTACTCATTTTTCAAGGATTCACTCTGAGACTCAGCCAATGAATTGGTAGCTGAACGCAAATGTATTCCACTTTATCTTGTTGACCACAGAATCTTCACCAGGTCTTGCTTTAACTCTATATTCTACCGAGCTATGCAACTAGACAATCTTGTCATTTGATTGTCATCCATATTTCTCATTTCTTCCTCTAGAAAGTATTTATCAATTGTTTCCTCCATGGATCAATTTACCAAGCCAGTAACAATCTATCTTCTCCCTTCCCTGGGTCATTCTATGTTCTCTTCCTCTATTATAATGTAAGTCCCATCAGGAAGTGATTTTGATTTTTTGTACTTGTATTACTAGCACTTATCACTGTGCCTGGCACATAGTAAGAATTTCATAAATGATTTTTCATTCATTTATTCATTTCTCTGTGAATCTACAACAAGGCCGCAATTTTTGAGTTCCTATGACAAATGAATTTTCCCTTTGGTACACTTGAGTGTATGATTAATTAACTTGTTAAAGTACATGTTCTAAGTATAAATAGGATCTCTACAACATTGGACTCAATTTACAAAATCATTTGGAGAAATGTCCACTGAGAGTTAGTAATGGAGAAACTAAGCACTTAAGGGTTGGAGGCAACAACCACAAAATACTCCAAGTCAGAAGTAAGAGAAATCCAATGGGGATGGAAAAGAGAAATGGAGCAGATCTCAGAATATAAGGCCTTATGAAAGCAAAGAAAACCCCTGATGTTCCAGCCCTGTAAGGGAAAGATACTAGCACTATGAGGTCATTGTTGGAGAGGGAGAGAGGGAGAGAGGGAGAAAGAGAGAGTAACTTGTCCAAGAGGGAGAATTTCATCTGGGATGAGAAATGCAGTGAAGTCGAGCGTCTTTGGAAAGAGGAGAAGAAAGTAGTCCAATTGGTGCCTACCTCTTTTATATATTTGTTCTTAATATTGTTAATTCTTAATTTAATATTGTTAGTTCTTAATATTGTTAATCTAATTTGTTTCTTTCTGCTGAAGGAATACAAGGGCTGTCAACACCTGGAGTTTAAATTTCAGCATCTGGGGAAAACCCCTGACTGTTCTCTTCTAGTTACAGGTCCATGATGTTGTGAGTACCCTATCACCAGAGGCTGTATATAGCCATTTGTCAGGAAAGATGCAGACTTGGGTTTGGTCTAAATGACTTATACAGCCTCTCTTCAGTTCAGTCTATGAATGCATGATCAACTCTGTTCATCTTTGTAAGAAATTTGAGAATGAAGTTCCCATGGATTTTCATAAGACAGCTTTCACTGGCACTAATGGAGATGAATGACTAGGTCCTAGTCTTGCTGCAGAGATGTTTTACTAGATGCCCTGGTGTGGTCATCAGAAAAGGACATGGGTGATTTATTCAAGTTGTAATGTTCTGTGCTTTTTTATTCACCTTTGGAGATGTGAGATACATGTATGTGCCTGTGTATATTGTTATATACCTCCTTTCATATATTATATATATATATATGTGTATATGTGTACATGGAGATATATGGAGAGAGAAATAGCTATCACTCATCAGTATTTAGAGCTCTAAGTTTTACAAAGCACTTTTGCTAGATTGTCATATAACAACCCTGTGAAATAAATGCTATTATCATAATCATTTTGCAGTGGAGGAAGCCAAAGCCAGTAGACATCATACTTTATACAGAGTCACAGCTAGGAAGTATCTGAGGTCCACTTCCAAACTGAGTCCTTCTGACTCCACATCTTGAATTCTAAATGTACACAACTACCTATAGTAAGCAAACTAGCATGTTTGTCCAGCAGCAAAAAATTAGATTTCTAAGCCTTTAAGCTAAAAAGAAAAGGTAAGTGAATGAAGAAAAAGAGAGGAGAGGAGAAAGAAAAGAATGAAAAAGAAATTTATCCTTCTATCCTTAGTTAATTGAAAAGAGATCTTCAAGTAGCCTTGAATATACATTCTGCTTGGTAATATTTAGCATAAAGGTAATGTAAGTAAATACACTGGTTTATTTGTTTTGTTTTTTTTTTGATATGATATACAAGCTTCCCACTGTTACTAACCAAACCCACATATTCCCTCTTGTTTCCAGGCCTTGATATGATTTAAAAAACAAAACAAAACAAAATATGGAAAAATCCAGGAAATCAATTTCAATAAAATAACACCAGGAACACTCCATGTATCAGGAAAGTTTATTCTCACCCTCACCCCTAAACAAATTAGATATATACTTCATCATTTGTCTTGTTGTGGTATAAACAACCCCAGACTTTCTTTTGATTAAAAAAAAATGAAGCTCTAGTAATAAAAATTCTAAGTTTCAACATCTTGAAGTACTATTCTTATTGCTATTAAAATTCAAAATATGCAAAGGTCATATGATAGGAACACATTTACCTTTTCCCATAAGATATACCAAAACTCAGGCTGCTTAATTTACATATTATTTTTATAACTTTTTTCTCTAACAATTGTAGATTTGGCTAGAGTGTACTACAGTCATATTACCTTCCCATCATAGCCTCCAGAGATATTAATGGACATATGTACGTTATCATTAAGCAAGTCATGTCTGGGAAACAAACATTTATTAAGTACCCACTATGCTTCAGTCACTTGCTAATGATAAGATATTAAGACCAAGAACTAGTTCCTGTCCCCAAGGAACTCACGGTCTAAGGAGAGAGGTAATGTGAAAACAATTAGGTATAAACATAATTATGTACAGAATAAATTGGAGATGTTGACAAAGAGAAGGCACTGGTATTAAGGGGGAATTGGGGAAAGCTTCTTGTAGAAAGTGGGATTTGAACTGGGGCTTGAAGGAAGGGGAGAATTCTAATTAAAGAATGTTGGGGAGCAGCCACTGAAAATGCTAGACTCTAGACATGGAGTGTCAGTGGGAGTAAAGTATGTGCCAGGGAATTACATATAAGAAGACTGAAAAGGTAAGGAGGATGCCAAGTTATAAAGGGGTTTGAATGCCAAAGGATTTTATATTTGATCCTAGACCTGATGGAGAGCCACTGGAGTTTATTGATAAGGAGCATGATATGGTCAGACTTGCCCTTGGGAAGATTTATTTAACCTCTGTGTAGAGGATGTTCTGGAGTGGTAAGAGACTTGAGGCATAGAAACTAACAAGATACATATATAAAGAAGGGGGATTGGAATGCAGCAATTTCTGTCTTTGGGGCCAACTCTCTATCCAATTAATCAATAAACATTTATTAAGCATCTACAATGTGCCAGATACTGTGAATCACTATGCCCAAATCCTATATTTAGATTAAGAAAAACAATACTCTAAATTTTTTTTAATTTAGAATATTTTCCCATGATTCTGTGATTCATGATTTTTCCCACCCATCTTCTCTTCCCCCTTCCACAGTTGATAAGCAATTCCACTGGGTTATACATGTATCATTGGTCAAAACCTATTTCCATGTTATTCATATTTGCAATAGAATGATCTTTTAACATCAAAACCCTAATCATATCCCATTGAACCACGTGATCGATCATATATTTTTCTTCTGCATTTCTACTCCCACAGTTCTTTCTCTGAATGTGGATAGTGTTCTTTCTTATAAGTCCCTCAGGATTGTCCTGGATCATGCATTGCTGCTAGTAGAGAAGTCCATTACATTCGATTGTTCCACAGTGTATCAGTCTTTTTGTACAAGGTTCTCCTGGTTCTGTTCCTTTCACTCTGCATCAATTTCTGGAAGTCTTTCAAAAAAATAATCATACTTTTATAGGATAGGGAAGATATGGTTTGACAACAGTCCATGTGAAAAAAAGACCTAACATGATCATAGACCAGTAATTTCAAACTCAAATAGAATTGGAGCCATTAAACTATATATAAGGATCCCTGTGACCCATGTATTGACTTAGAAAATCACATATTAGAACTATCTTTGTTCTATTGTATTTTATTTGTTTGGTTGAATATTTCCTAATTATATTTTACTCTGGTTCTTGTCCCACTCTGGAGCATTGCAGGTAGCAATATGACTGTCCATTACATGTTTAACATATCTTTATTAAGCTATAATCAAGGCATATGAAATCCAGAACAAGAAGGCGATAGATAGTCCTACTTTTTTCTGCCTTTATTCTACAAATATAGCATGGAATATTCAGATCTGGGCACCATTTTCTTTCAAAAATATATTTTTAGGGGGGCAACTGGGTAGCTCAGTGAATTGAGAGCCAAGCCTAGAGACGGGAGGTCCTAGGTTCAAATCTGTCCTCAGACACTTCCCAGCTCTGTGACCCTGGGCAAGTCACTTGACCCCCATTGCCTAGCCCTTACCACTCTTCTGCCTTGGAGCCAATACACAGTATTGACTCCAAGACAGAAGGTAAGGGTTTAAAAAAATAAAATAAAAATATATATTTTAGCATCATCTTTTATTTGTATACCTTTCCTAATATATCCCTCCTGCATTCTCCAGAGAATAATATAATAATTAATAAAAAGGATGGGAAAACAATTCAGCAAAAGAAGTCAACATATCATGAAAGTCTAACGATATACACACATACACACAACATACATGTATGATGTGTATGTGTATGTATACCTATAAATGTGTATACATGTGTACATGTGAACACATGTGAATGTGCATGCATGAATGCACTCAAAATCCCTCTAATCCTTCCAAAAAGCAGGAGGAGGTGCTGGGTACCACATTTTAGGAATCACTTAAATAAATTCAAGCTTATCCATAGGGGGTTGAGTAAGATGATGAGGTCATTAAATATTTAACTGAGAAGTGACATCCAGGCAGCTTAGTGGATTGAGAGTTAGGCCCAGAGACAGGAGGTTCTAAATTCAAATTTGACCTCAGGTACTTCCCAACTGTGTGACACAAGGTAAGTCACTTAACCTTCATTCGTTAGCCCTTACCATTCTTCTGCCTTAGAACATGAGGATTTCTTTCTTTTTGTTTGTTTGTTTGTTTATTTGTTTGTTTTGTTGTTGTTGTTGTTGTTGTTGTTTGTTTTAATACTTAACTAAGTGGAATGATAGGAAAGGAAAGGCACTGTTAATCAGGAGAGGAAATGAATTATAACTACTGTTAAACTTTGGAGTTTTATTTTTTTTGTCATCATCGCCAGTTGCCAGGATTAGGAGTGATAGATAGAAGTTGAAGTGTCAAGTTTCAGTTTGATAGAAAGAAAAAAAAAAGCCTGAGAATGAGAACTGCTCGGGAATAGAATGAATTATCTTCAAAGGGAATGATTTTCCTTCTACTAGAGGTCTTTAAGCAGAACTGGATGATAACTTTTTAGGGACACTATGGAAGGACTCCTTTTTTAGAATTGTCTTAATTTTTATGCCCTCTAAAGTCCTTTCAAAATGCCAGGATTTGAGTGATTTATCATGAGCAAACTTCTGATACTCTTCAGGTTTTCAATGATGATGAGGAAAAGCATGAGGAAACCTATTAATATTGACTTTGAAAAAGAAACTACCAAAGGTTTGAAGGAAGATCACATCTGTTGATCAATAGCTGTTGCTTTGCCACATATGTAAACAAGTAATCTTATCCACTTAGCTCTTGTTTTGCATTTCAACTAGCCTTTTTTTTCTTTCAAGGATCTCTTGCTTGAAGTTAAATTTGGAAATGTTACAAACTGATTGAGAGGATTTCATCAACAATCAAGAGTTGGCATGTGTGTGATACTGTTCCATTTTGACAGCTTGTCCAATATTACTGCAACAATTATGGCTCTTACTTAACTTTGATTAGTCCTCTAGTTTGTCTGGTAGAACCTGATCAGATGGCCTAACATTTTTGAAGTTCATCATCTTCCAGGCATCATTTCCTCAGTATCATTCATTCTAACTGCTACTCTTTTATTATGCTGTGATCTTTAAATGACAAGCCATAAAATAATAGGACTTTGAACCAAAATAGTCTCTAGAACATAGAATGTTAGAGCTACAAGATGCCTTAGAATTTTACTCAATTCAACAGTGAAGGATGTAAAGGCAAAGAGGAAAATTTAAGCTCTTCTAGGAGCTTAAAATATCTGAGATGAAATGGACTTTAAAGCCTAAACTTTCTGAGCTGGAATTAGAAGTCATTATTTAGACTGTCTATCCTTTGGTCCAGTTATAGAACTGCTGGGTTTGCACCCCAAAGAGATAATAAGGAAAAAGACTTGTACAAAAATATTCATAGCTGCACTCTTTGTGGTGGCAAAAAATTGGAAAATGAGGGGATGCCCTCCAATTGGGGAATGGCTGAACAAATTGTGGTATATGTTGGTGATGGAATACTACTGTGCTCAAAGGAATAATGAACTGGAGGAATTCCATGTGAACTGGAATGACCTCCAGGAACTGATGCAAAGTGAAAGGAGCAGAACCAGAAGAACATTGTACACAGAGACTGATACACTGTGGTACAATCAAATGTAATGGACTTCTCTACTAGCAGCAATGCAATGATCCAGGACATTTCTGAAGGATTTATGAGAAAGAACACTATCCACATTGGGAGGAAAATCTGTGGGAGTAGAAACACAGAAGAAAAACAACTGCTTGATCACATGTGTCAATAGGGATATGATTAGGGTTATAAACCCTAAATGATCACACTAGGGCAACTATCAATAATATGGAAATAGGTTTTGACCAAAGACACATGTAAAACCCAGTGGAATTGTGCATCAGATATGTCAGGGGATTGTAGGGAGGGGAGGGAAAGAACATGACTCGTAATCCTGGAAAAATGTTTTAAATTAATCAATTAAATATAATTTTAAAAAATTTAAAAAGTCATTTTTTACAACTCAATCATTTTATAAATGAAGAAACTTACAAATTTCCTACAAGTTTGTAAGTACTTATAATCCCCCAAAGGTAAATTTACTTTCTTCAAGTCACATAAAGAGTCAGGGGCAGAGCAAAGCTCTGAACTAAGATTTAATGACTCCCAAACCAGTGCAATTTCCACCAACTGCACTGGCTTTAGAAGGTGTCTCCATTTAAATGTCATTTTTCTTTATAAGATAAAGTTGTGTCATATAAAGAAATGGTTTTCCTTAGTGTGACATGCATTATTCAACCAATTCAGAGAACATTTCTGCATTAGATTTTGCTTTCAGAAAGTAGATGACTTGGTTTGCAATGAGGGAACTAAATTTATCTTCTCTAAATAAGTTGGAATGCCATTTTGAGAGACTGCAAAATTAACTCCAAGTAGCAGTTCCAGCTTGTCTTGGGAATATAAAAGAGCAATGAAGCTTGAGATAGGCAAATAGAGGATTCCTCCTGCACCTTTGGTCCCAAGTCCCATGGGAAGGTGGTTTCCTTTAGAAAGAGGTTTTCTCAAAACAGCAGGACTGAGTGATTAGTGTCATTCACTCCTTTTCCCTTATCTTTCCTGATTCTTTTCCAGGGAAAGAGTATATCTAACATGGGCTCACATTTATTTGCCTGTGATCTGACAAATCTGATTAAAAGAGATTAAAAATGAAAAGAGGAGCAGGGAGGCAGAAAACTGCCTCAAAGAGATAGTCCAATCTTGTTAGTCTAAGCAGTAATGAATTAATTATGTGAAGAAGAGCAGAAGAGAACATCAGAAATTCACAGAAAGAACTTCTGGGTAAACATGGCTGCAATCTAGATGCATAAAAATCATCTTTGGAAGAATGGAGGGACTCTCCAGTACCCCATAGAAATGAAGGTATGTGGGATTTGAACATTGCCACACTATATGAAGGAGGAAAAGCTTGCTCAAAAACGTGAGCTGAGCTGCCCTTCCCCCATGGAACCAGAATAGGGGCTCAGAGCGCTCACCAGGACAACGAGTGAGTGAGGAACATCTCTGTCTGGAGGGGAACACCAGGGTCCTTTGGATCTAAAGACTGGGGAATGACCTCTCAGGACAGCTCACTGAAGAACCCTGCACACTGCAGAGTGCGCAGACCACAGGGCCCCTACAAACTGCGAACAGTGTGGAGTCTCAAGAAACTGTAGAAACTGCCTAAGGAGGAAGTGCTGTTCCTCACTGTAGTGAGGGGGGGGGGGACACCAGGCTCCCTGGAAACTGACAGGGGCTACCAGAGATCCACCCCTCAGAGTGGTTTTACAGGAGATTCCTGCGCACCAGTGAGAAGAGACCACAGAGCATGGGGGCAGCCATGCTAACCAACCGCGGAGGATGGGAAGAACTAGTCTGAGGCAACTTAAATCCACAGAAAACCCGCCCATATCAGCCAGACCTCAGAACAAAAAGGAAAGGGGAAAAAACACCAAAGGGATGACTCACACTACCCAAGGAGCAATCCTCCAAGAAGAAAGGGAAAAAAGTGACTATTGAAAACTTTTATGGGGGGAATACCCAAGGGAAAGAAGAGAAAGAGGATGAAATTCAAACAAAATCAAAACATTTAAGCTATGGACGAACTCAAATTGGAGTTTATCCAAAAGATGGAAACCTTCTGGCAAGAAAAATGGGGAAAAATTCAGAAAGAGTTCATTAGCCTGACAGACAAGACTTCACAATTGGAGAAAGAGCAGGAAGACTCTAACAGAAGGGCAGACCAAGCTGAAAAGCAAAACCAGTCCCTAAAGACCAGAAATAAGCAACTGGATCTTGCAAGCAATTGATCAAGCAAGTGACCTTGTAAAACAGCAAGAATTAATAAACCAAAGTCAAAAAATTAATGAATTAGAAGAAAACATAAAATATGTCACTGACAAGGTGACAGACCAGGAAAATGGAGGAAGGAGAGACAACTTGAGAATCACTGGTCTGCCCAAAAATACCAGAGATAAACAAAAACCTCGATGCCATACTACAGGAAAATATAGAAGAAAATTGCACACATGTTCTCAAGCAAGGGGGCAAAATAGAAATAGAAAGGGTTCATAGAACACCCTCTATACCAAATCCCCAAAAGACAACCCCCAGGAATGTAATAGCCAAATTCAAGAGCTTCCAAGCTAAGGAGAAAATATTACAAGAAGCCAAGAAGAGGAACTTCAGATATAGAGGAGCCCCCATAAGGATCACACATGATTTAGCAGCAAACACGCTAAGAGACTGCAAAGCATGGAATATGATATTTAGAAAGGCAAGAGAGCTGGGTCTCCAACCAAGAATCAACTACCCATCAAAACTGACTATATGCTTCCAGGGGAAAGTATGGGCATTCAACAAAATAGAAGATTTCCAAGTATTTGCTAAGAAAAGACCAGAACTTAGTGGAAAATTTGACATCCAAACACAGAGAGCAAGAGTAATATGAAAAGGTAAATATAAAAGAAAGGGAAAAGGAGAAAAATCTTATTTTTTCTTTTATTCAAACACTCTTCTATAAGGACTATATTTACATCAAATTATATATATTAATATGTGAGGAAAATGTAATGTGTAACTCTCAAAAATTGTATGCATCATAAGAGTAGTTAGAAGAATTACACATAGGGAAATATTGGGGCATCAAGATGATTTGGTGAAAGTGGGGGAAAGAAAGCAAAAAGGGAAGGGGGAATTGTTGATGATACTAAGATTTACTTCAAGAAATAGAAAGGAAAAAAACTAAACAAAATAATCTTTCCCACACAAAGATACACATGGGAAGGGGAGGGGAAGAATTATCATATGAGAAGGAGAGGAAGAGAGCACGAAGTTATTACTTAAACCTTAGTCTCAATGAAATCAACTCTGAGAGGGAAGAACATCTAGATCCATTGAGATCTTGAATTCTATCTTATCCAAAAGGGTAAGAGAGAAGGGGAAATTAAGGAGGGGAGGGGGAGAGAGTATAAAAAGGGAGGGAAGGAGAGGGGAAGGGGAAGGGAGCAAAAAAGGGAGGGGCTAGAAAGGGAAGCATGACAAGGGAAGGACTAGGGGGACTGATCTAAAGTAAATCATTGGTTTAAAATGATATAGCTAAAGAAGAAAGGTCAGAACTAGGGGAAGATATCAAAATGCCAGGGAATCCACAAGTGATAATTATAACTTTGAATGTGAATGGGATGAACTCACCCATAAAACATAGAAAAATAGCAGATTGGATTAGAACTCCAAACCCTACCACATGTTGTCTTCAAGAAACACATATGAGGTGGGTTGATACTCACAAGGTTAGAATTAAAGGATGGATTAAGACCTTTTGGACCTCAACTGATAGAAAGAAGGCAGGAGCAGCAATCATGATATCTGACAAAGCCAAAGCAAAAATAGGCCAGATTAAAAGGGATAGGGAAGGTAATTATATTCTGTTAAAAGGGAGTATAGACAATGAGGAAATATCACTAATCAACATGTATGCCCCAAATGGTATAGCATCCAAATTTCTAATGGAGAAACTAGGAGAATTGAAGGAAGAAATAGACAGTAAAACCATATTAGTGGGAGACTTTAACCAAACACTATCAAATTTAGATAAATCAAATCAAAAAACAAATAAAAGGTAAAAGACGTGAATGAAATCTTGGAAAAATTAGAGTTAATAGATAGATGGAGAAAAATAAATAGGGAAAAAAAGGAATACACCTTTTTCTCAGCACCACATGACACATTCACAAAGATTGATCATACACTAGGTCACAGAAACATGGCCTACAGATGCAGAAAAGCAGAAATAATAAATGCAACATTTTCAGATCATAAGGCAATAAAAATAATGATCAGTAAGGGTACATGGAGAGCCAAATCAAAAATTAAATGGAAATTAAATAATATGATACTCCAAAATCGGTTAGTTAGAGAACAAATCATAGAAACAATTAATAATTTCATTAAGGAAAATGATAATGGTGAGACATCCTTTCAAATCTTATGGGATGCAGCCAAAGCAGTACTCAGAGCAAAATTCATATCCTTGAGTGTATATATTAACAAATTAGGGAGGGCAGAGGTCAATGAATTGGAAATGCAAATCAAAAAACTTGAAAGCAAACAAATTAAAAACCCCCAGAAGAAAACCAAACTAGAAATCATAAAAATTAAGGGAAAAATTAATAAAATCGAAAGTGATAGAACTAGTGAACTAATAAATAAGACTAGAAGCTGGTACTTTGAAAAAACAGACAAAATAGACAAAGTACTGGTCAATCTAATTAAAAAAAGAAAGAAGAAAGTCAAATTAACAGCATTAAAGATGAAAAGGGTGACCTCACCTCCAATGAAGAGGAAATTAAGGCAATCATTAAAAACTACTTTGCCCAACTATATGGCAATAAATATGCCAACCTAGGTGATATAGATGAATATTTAAAAAAATATAAATTGCCTAGACTAACAGAAGAAGAACTAGAATTCTTAAATAATCCCATATCAGAAAAAGAAATCCAACAGGCCATCAAAGAACTTCCTAAGAAAAAATCCACAGGGCCTGATGGATTCACAAGTGAATTCTATCAAACATTCATAGAATAGCTAATCCCAATACTATACAAAATATTTGACATAATAAGCAAAGAGGAAGTTCTACCAAATTCTTTTATGACACAAACATGGTACTGATTCCAAAGCCAGGCAGGTCAAAAATGGAGAAAGAAAACTATAGACCAATCTCCCTAATGAATATCGATGCAAAAATCTTAAATAGGATACTAACAAAAAGACTCCAGCAAGTCATCACAAGGGTCATCCACTATGATCAAGTAGGATTTATACCAGGAATGCAATGCTGGTTCAATATTAGGAAAACCATCCACATAATTGACCATATCAACAAACAAACAGACAAAAATCCCATGATTATCTCAATAGATGCAAAAAAAAAGCCTTTGATAAAATACAACACCCATTCCTATTAAAAACACTAGAAAGCATAGGAATAGAAGGGTTTTTCCTAAAAATAAACAGTATATATCTAAAACCATCAACTAACATAATCTGCAATGGGGATGAACTAGATGGATTCCCAATAAGATCAGGAGTGAAACAAGGATGCCCATTATCAATCATATTATTTAACATTGTATTAGAAACACTAGTTGTAGCAATTAGAGAAGAAAAAGAAATTGAAGGTATTAAAATAGGCAATGAGGAGACCAAGGTATCACTCTTTGCAGATGATATGACGGTCTACTTAAAGAATCCTAGAGATTCAACCAAAAAGCTAGTCGAAATAATCAACAACTTTAGCAAAGTTGCAGGATACAAAATCAACTTGCATAAGTCATCAGCATTTCTATATATTTCCAACACAGCTCAGCAGCAAGAATTAGAAAGAGAAATCCTATTCAAAATCACCTTAGACAAAATAAAATACTTAGGAATCTACCTCCAGAGACAAACACAGGAACTATATGAACACAACTACAAAACACTCTCCACATAACTAAAACTAGACTTGAGCAATTGGAAAAACATTAACTGCTTATGGGTAGGACGAGCCAATTTAATAAAAATGACCATCCTACCCAAGCTTATTTATCTATTTATTGCTATACCCATAGAACTTCCAAAAAAATTTTTACTGACTTAGAAAAAACTATAACAAAGTTCATTTGGAAGAACAAAAGATCAAAGATATCCAGGGAAATAATGGAAAAAAAATACAAAGGAAGGTGGCCTTGCAGTGCCAGATATCAAACTCTATTATAAAGCAGTAGTTATCAAAACAATTTGGTACTGGCTAAGAGACAGAAAGGAGGATCAGTGGAATAGACTTGGGGTAAGCAACCCCAGCAAGACAGTATATGACAAACCCAAGGAGCCCAGCTTCTGGGACAAAAACCCACTATTTGACAAAAACTGCTGGGAAAATTGGAAGACAGTGTGGGAGAGATTAGGTTTGGACCAAAACCTCACACCCAAAACCAAGATAAACTAAGAATGAATGAATGACTTGAACATAAAGAAGGAAACTATAAGTAAATTAGGTGAACACAGAATAGTATACATGTCAGACCTTTGGGAAGGGAAAGACTTTAAAACCAAGCAAAATATAGAGTCACAAAATGTGAAATAAATAATTTTGATTTCATCAAATTAAAAAGATTTTGTACAAACAAAACCAATTTAACCAAATTGAGAAGGGAAGCAACAAATTGGGAAACAATTTTCATAACAAAATCCTCTGACAAAGGTCTAATTACTCAAATTTATAAAGAGCTAAATCAATTGTACAAAAAATCAAGGCACTCTCCAATTGATCAATGGGCAAGGGACATGAACAGGCAGTTTTCAGTCAAATAAATCAAAACTATTAATAAGCACATGATTATTAATAAGTACTCTAAATCTCTTATAATCAGAGAGATGCAGATCAAAACAACTCTGAGGTATCACCTCACACCTAGCAGATTGGCTAAAATGACAGTAAAGGAAAGTAATGAAAGCTGGAGGGGATGTGGCAAAATCAGGACATTAATTCATTGCTGGTGGATTTGTGAATTGATCCTACCATTCTGGAGGGCAATTTGGAACTATGTCAAAAGGGCAATAAAAGACTGTCTGCCCTTTGATCCAGCCATAACACTGCTGGGTTTGTACCCCAAAGAGATCATAAGGAAAAAGACTTGTACAAGAATATTCATAGCTGCACTCTTTGTGGTGGCCAAAAATTGGAAAATGAGGGGATGCCCTTCAATTGAGGAATGGCTGAACAAATTGTGGTATCTGTTGGTGATGGAATACTATTGTGCTAAAAGGAATAATAAAGTGGAGGAATTCCATGGAGACTGGAACAACCTCCAGGAAGTCATGCAGAGTGAAAGGAGTAGTACCAGGAAAACATTGTACACAGAGATGGAAACACTGTGGTACAATAGAATGTAATTGACTTCTCCATTAGTGTCAATACAATGTCCCTGAACATTCTGCAGGGATCTAGGAGAAAAAAACACTATCCACAAGCAAAGGACAAATTGTGGGAGTAAAACCACCGAAGAACAGCAACTGTTTGACTACAGGGGTTGAGGGGACATGAATGAGAAGAGACTCTAAATGAACACTCTAATACAAATAACAACACAGAAATGGGTTTGAATCAAGGATCAAGGCCACATGTGATATCCAGTGGAATCGTGCGTTGGCTGGGGGGGGGGGGGGGGGGAGGTAGGAGGGGAGCAGGAAAAGAAAATGATCTTTGTTTCCAAGGAATATTGTTTGAAAATGACCAAATAAAATAATGTTTAAATTGGAAAAAAAAGAAAGAAAGAAACTCACAGAAAGCATTATTCAACAAGCAAGCCAATAACAAAACCCTCAGGTTAGGCTTTAAGTGCCTAATATATTCACAAATAATAAGCAGGGTTATCTATAGATCCTAATGTAAAGAGGTATCAGTGAAACTTATTTGCACAGAACTTATGGCTAGGGAACAGCTGGGTATCTCAGTGGATTGAGAGCTAGGCCTAGAAACGGGAGGTCCTAGGTTCAGATCTGGCCTCAGAAACTTCCCAGTTGTGTGACCCTGGGCAAGTCACTTGACCCGCATTGCCTAGCCCTTACCATTCTTCTGCCTTGGAGCCAATACACAGTATTAACTCCAAGATGGAAGGTAAGGGTTTAAAAAAAAAAGAACTAAAGAATGTATGACTAGAATAAAGTTCCCATTCAAAAGGATCAAGGATTAAATTAGATAGCAGGGTGGAGTGAATGGAGAATAGAGTAGCATCATATACACTTAAGACAATCTTTCTGAACCTGTTTCCTCATCCATAAGATAAGAGGTTAGACTAGATAAACAAACTTCTTCCTGGCTCTGAATGTATGATACTAAGACCCTTAGATATCTTCTTATAAAGAAACTTACAACTTAGGCTAGGGAAATAAGTTGGAGATAATTTGAGGGAGGTGCAAATATGATATTTTTTGTTGGAATGTAGTATAGATCACTTGGAAAAGAGGGGGGAATTTCAGATAATAAAGCTGGTCATGAAGGGGAACTTAAGCTATTTTGCCATTTCTTTGAATTTCTCTCTCTCTCTCTCTCTCTCAGAAATGGATCAACTTGAAACTTACCTTAATGACAGTTTTTGTCTTTCAAAAAGTGGAGAAAGCTCCAGGGAGAACTGCTATTCCATATTGTATATGACTAATAAAGTAAAAATTATTTGCTTATAGAGGAACAATATGAATTTGAAGAGTAAATGACAAAGTCCATAAAAGAATTTTTTGCTTCAGGAGAGGAAGCTGATTAGTCTACTATACAACCTAGATGGGGGATAGAGGGAGACAAATTTAAAAGAGCTCCATAAAAGTTTCAGTTTTTGTTCTTACTACATGTGACCTTTAGGGTTAGAGAGACAAATAGGGATGTAGGAGACAGGTTCATATTAATAGATTTATACGTAGATAGATGATAGATACATAAATAGATACATAGGTAGAAGTTACAGAGATGATAGATAGATATTGGATAGACAAATAAATAATATTATTGTTCAGTTGCGTTTAACTCTTCGTGACCCCATGGACCACGTGTTATCCTCTACTATTTCTCAAAGGGTGTCAAAGTTCATGTTTGTTTGTCCATGTTAAGAAAACTTTTATAAAGCAATTATTATGTTCCAAGCACTGTGTTAAGTACTTAGGATACTAATAAAGTAAGCAGGAGAGCAAGTCCTTCATCTCAAAGAGCTTCTTTTCTAATAGGGAAAGATAACACATGAAGTGTTAACACAAATGTGTCAGGTGAAAGATAAAATGACAGGAAATAAAGGTTTCATCTTCTGAGAATGTCAGTTTACTAAGCAATGCAAGCTGATTGCCCTACAAATTGCAACCAAGTCTCTTCCTCAGATTAGGGCTATACCCCAATTAAAGGGGGAGACAATCTTTTACACATTGTAAACAATTAATTGAACCAGACCAATTAATAAAAAGGAAACAATATGATATTAGGTAATCTGACTTCTAACTGAAGGAAAGATTAAGAACTTTCCAAGTTGTAAAGAGGAGAGGGAAAAGATACAATGCCCTGAATCAGAAAAAGAAATGTCCCATTCCCCTGAAGAATCTGTAAACAAAGAAACGTGGAAACAATAACTGATTCATCAGAACAGGGCCAGTATTCAGATAAAATGTATGGGTTGCTTGAGATGTATAATTGTGAGAAAATTCTTTGCATCAGTCTTTGGATCTGACCAGGTTTCTGGTCAACATAATCTAAGTCCTTGGTTAAGGGTCTCTAAGCAGCAGGGAGAGGTGGTCCAGTTTTCCAGCCACTGGGAATAAGGTTCAAACAATGCAATAAGGTTTGTATTATTAACATTTAAGACAGTTAACTATTTGCTATCCTAATCTCCTCAGTTCCCATGATTCCCTTGAAAGGGGAATAGATACATGTATATCATAGCTTGAAGTTTGTAAGAAAATGATGGGAAAGTCTGAGTACCCAGCAAGATTATGCAAAATCTAGCCTTTCAGAAGTGAGAGATCAGAGGTTCTTGAAGTCTAGGTTAAAAGTGGGGAGAATATTGAGGTGATAGTTCAAATAGAGAGAGCATGGCTAGAGAGAATAATAATTTATCATCCTCACATTAGTTTCACCATATGAAATATAAGAGAATAATTCAATATTTTTCTGGATCTAAATCTAGTATTAAGTCCTGACTTCTATTATCCTAATAGACTGCAAGGAAAGCTTCTAAAAGTTATGAAAAGTTTTCAAGTATAAAATCTTCAAAACACAAACAAATAATTTTGATGAGGAAAAAAAATCAGCTGTCTGAAAAAGTATTATATGGATTATAGGAAATTCATCAATCATCAAGTTAAGAACATGGAAGCGTAGGTAATGGAGGATAAACGTGTAACAGTTCTTTGTCATAATAAAAAAGTGCAACTGTTAACTATTTTTGTAAAGAAAGGCCCTTTTCTTTTTCCTTTGATCTCCTCAAGTTATAGGACTAATAGTGGCATCGTTTTGTGAAAGAGTGGGAACAGTTTAGTAGTTTCGAAGGAAGAAGCCCAAAGAATGGCTGAACAAATTTACATTATCACCAATAGCAAATGTATGTGGCTGTTTTCTTGAAGTTCCTCCAACATTTGTCATTTTTATTTTTGTCAACAAATCAGAATTGGACAATGTGATTGGCAGATTCATTTTAGTGATCTTTGAAAGATCAATGAAAACAAGAGACATGGCATAAAATCGGTAAAAGGCAAGTGTCTCAATTTGAATTTTAAAGGAAGAGGGTAAAATATGTCTCCCTATCAGTCAAGAAACTTGATTTTTATTCTTGTTAAATTTTTATATTAAAGATATAGTTTGTAAACATTTAGAAAGGGAGGGAGCAATCATCAAGAGCTAAGACAGACTCATCAATTACCTATTATGCCAAACTATCATTATTGCCATTTTTCAAGCTATAACACTTGAAATTAGGGAACAGTACACACATAACATATTTGGAATTCAGTAAAGTATTTTATAGGTCTCTCATATTATCTTTGTGGGTGAACTGGAAATACATGGGTAATCAGGTGGACTCAGAACTGGTAAAATGTCCTGTCCCAAAGAGTAGACATGTAAACATGAAAAGAGATTTCAAAGGATTTGGCCCCAAAATCAATCCCTGGTGATAGGTTAGTCAATATTTTTTATAACCCAGATAAAGCAATATGAAATGTATATGTAATATGAATCTGAGAGGGACAACTTATTGGATAAGTTATACTGAAAAATATCTCAACAATCTGAAACAAGAGGTAAAATATAATAGGATGGAATTTAATAGTGATGAAAAAATTAAATAGTTGTGTTAAAATTTATTAAGATTCATTTTTAGAAATACAGGATAAGGGAGGAACAGCTAGATAGCATTTTGTGTAACAATGATTTGGGAGCGTCAGTGGTCTCCAAAATAATTACATACAAACAATATAAAAAAGGATTTTTTAAAACCCTCTGCTAAGCTATCGTAAAAGAAGCATGGTGTCCAGTACCATAAATAAAGGAAATTATGTTCTCACTCTATGTTATCAGGTCAAGTCTCACATGAAATACTGTTTTTAGCTCTAGATGCTATTTTTTTTCAAAGAATATAGATAAGGTGGAGTGCATCCGGAAGATTACAGGGATTGTGAGAGCACTGGTGATTAAGTCATATGACAGTTAGTTGAGGGAGCAAGATAGTGAGGCTGAGGAGAGTAGATTTGGGTGCACAAATCTTCAATTATTTATTGAAGATATATTTTGTGTTAGAGGGATTGGATTTGTTCTATTTGGTCCCAGACAACAGAACAAAGAGCAGAGAGAAGAGAGAAAAGCTGTAGAAAACATTTCAGCTTGATGTAGTTAAAATCTCCTCATCAATATTGAACATCTTCTAAAAATAGCATGGGTAGGTGTCCTTACAGGGTTTCTCCCTCCCTAGAATTCTTCACTCAAAGACTAGATGTCCACTTGTTAGATATATGATAATGAAAATGAACTTCAGTGTTGGGGAAGGGTTGTTCTTCACAATCAAAGGGATAAAAAAAAAAGGCAATTGCTCATTCAAATGAAAGATTTGCAGTAAGGTCAGTCAAACAGAATTAATAACTCACATAGTGCATACAAAGTACTCTATCTGAATTTCCACAAGCCTGTGAGCTGGATAGTGCAAACATTATCATCCTCATTTTATAAATATACAAACGAGGGTTCAGAGAAGCTAAATATCATGTCCAAGGTCACACAGCTAATAGGGGAAGGGATAAAAGTCAGTTCCAGCTCTTCTGATTCTTGGGTCAGTGCTCTTTACAGTATGCAGTATTTGTTCTGAAATGTGTTGCAAGTCTGTAGCCATAAGCAAAATTAGTATTTGTGTGGCCTCAGCAGGCTATAAGGTCTTTTCTATGGAAGGAATCTTCTTCAGAGCTATGGCAAAGTTATTTCTAGGATTTGCAGGAAGAGAGGTGGTAGGGAATTCAGAATTTAAACTTAGAGCATTGGATGAATCTCATATTGTTTTCAACATCCCTCTCATGAGCTATTTTCAGAGGTGCAAAGCTAATCTCTGAGGCATATTAATGAAGAGTCAGATTCAATCCCAATATGAGCACACATGGGAAATGAGACTGTTACCCCAAGGAGCTTCTGCCCAAGCACTTGACTAAAATTTGAATTCAGTGAGTAGCTTGCTTCTCTCCATCTCCACTGGAGAAAGATAAAGGAACAAAATTGTTGAACCCATCTGTCTAATTTTGATGTTTGATGAAATTTCCACATGATAGCCATGGGCTCCCAAGAGCGGCTGGCTTTTAATTAGTCACAAAACCAGCTGGGACCTGTAAGTCTTTCCTTCACTATTATTGTAGGAGCTAATTACATGGGAGAGGCCAGTTATGACCCATGTGAATAGAGATATTTCTCCACTCATAATTTTATCTTTCCTCAGTTATAGGCAAAGTTATGAGGAATAATAAAATATTTGAGTTGGAGGGGTCCCAAGTCCCTTCAATCAGTTGTGATCCATGTCTCTAACTCCTGAATGGATCATATGTGTGGGCTTCCAAACTGAGAATATAAGCTCACTTCAGTTTTCTGGTCCACATCTGAAGTTTTCCCTGTAGGATAATAAAGGCAAAAAGCTAGAACAAAGGATTTGGGTGGGGGACTATGCCTAATGTAGTTTACTTCTTGCTTTTCCCCATCCCTTTCATTTGCAAGGGAGAATCAAAGAATCTTAATGGCTCCAAAACTCTGAGGTGCCCAAACCCAGACAGACATTGGCAGTATGTTGAAAAGTAAGGTTAAAAAAAAAAAGATTTAGATTGTCAATATGGAACTAAAGACAATACAAGTAATTTCCATTCTAAATCAGATGGTACTCGTCTTTATTAATAGACTGCATTTCAGTCACAAACACCTTAGGTTCAAAAATAAACAATAGATTACTTTCCTGTTTTCTAATCTGTCAAGAATACTCTCTTCTTAGACAGCAACACCATCACACATGCTCTCCTCCTTTGAATCAGTATTTTAAAATGAGCTGACTTTTTTCTCTCCTTTTTCCCTCAATCCTATCCCACCTCTTCCAGGGGCTTACTACTCTCTACTCCCTGGGTTTTAGAGACATTGTTATATCATGGCTCCCTTCCTCTCTGATATATTGATCATTTCCTATTTCCTTTGCAAGTTCATCATCTGTATCCCACCATCGTTGTGTTGGTGTACCCTATGGCTTTGTTCTGAGCCCTTTCTTCTCTATGTATACTGCTTTTTCTTGATGATCTCATGAATTCCCATGGCTTAAAATTTCATGTCTATGTATATGATTCCTAAACTGATGAATATAGATTTCCCTCATCACCTTCTCTTCTCCTTTTTCCTCTTTCCTCTTCTTCTCCTCCTACTTCTTCCTCTCTGTCTCTGTTTGTCTCTCTTTGTCTCAGTCTCACTGTCTCCCTTTCCAGTTTTTTTTTTTATCTCTAAATGCCTACTTGACATTTTCCCCTTGAAATTCCATAGGTATTTCCATCTTAACAGGTCTTTCCCCCTAAACCAAATGCTCCTCCCAACATCCTTATTTTTGTTGTGATCATCAGTCACCTAGCTTCTTAATATCAGTCATATACAAATTTTCCAACTTTTTTCTACATAATTAATGATCACACCTTGTTCACTCCATTGCCTCAACTTCTCTTGCATCTGTCCTGCCCAGTTTTTGCTCTGCTCACATCACAAGCACTCTATGGCCAGACCTCATTGTCTCTTGCCTAGATTATTATAAGAGTTTCTTTGAATCCAGGGTCTGTTTTTGCCACTCTACCCCACACAGGCACAAAATGATACTCCTAAAGCATAGGCTGACCACATGACTTCTTTAGTCAAGGAACTTTGGTGACTCCCCATTGTCTTTAGGATAAAATATAAATTTCTCTGTTTGGCATTTAATTTCTCCAGCCAACTGTTTCAGAATGATTACAGATCACTTCCCTTCAATGCCAGTTTGCTACTTATCAACTTGGTACCTATAGGCAGCTAGGTGGTACAGTGGATAGAGGGCAAGTTCTGGAAATCAGGAAATTTTGAATTCAAATTTGGCCTTAAATGTTATTAACGGTGTGACCTTGAGCAAGTCCTTTAACCTATATTCGCCTCAGTTTTCTCATCTCTAAAATGAGGATAATAATAGTACCTTTCTCTCTGTGTTGTTGTGCAGATGAAATGTGATAAGATTTGTGAAGCCTGGCACATAGAAAGCTATATAAATGTTAAATCCCTACTAACATGCTTTTGTTCAGATTATGTAACCTATTCATTCCTTGTCTATTCCTCTGAATTCTTGATATCCTTCACAATTTTATGTGCAAATTCCTTGCTGAAATTATGCCTTTACTTATCAGTCTAAAACTTTAATTTCCCAGTTGAATGTAAACTACCTGGTAGCAGAGGAATTTCTTTCTTCTGCCCATCACTATACCTGGCACATAGTCAGAGATTAACATAGCTAACACAATTAACAGTTAATTTAATACTTTCCTTCGGGCACAGTTTGCTATTTACAAGCATTAACAATGCTTGTTAATCACTTGCTGCATGCAAGACATTGTGATGGTCACTGTGTACTCAATAAGAGAGAAGTGATCCATTCTGGGAGGGACAGGATGAAGAAATAGGCCACTAAGGGGGCAGCTGGGTGGCTCAGTGGATTGAGAGTCAGGCCTAGAGATGGGAGTTCCTAGGTTCAAATCTGGCCTCAGACACTTCCCAGCTGTGTGACCCTGGGCAAGTCACTTGACCCCCATTGCCTAGCCCTTACCACTCTTCTGCCTTGGAATCAATACCCAGTATTGATTCCAAGATGGAAGGTAGGGGTTTAAAAAAAAAAAAGAAATAGGCTGCTAAGAATCTTTAGGATTAATTTTAACAACTCACAGTTCTGCAAAAACTCAGATCTCAGCCAAACTCTTTACTGTCTTGTCCTTATTATTTTATCCTAGATTCTAAAAATTAGCAAGGAAGAAAACTTAAAGATAATCAAGGCCAATCTTATTTTTAAAAGTGGAGAAACTGAGGCACTGAAAAAGGAAGTGTTTTGCCTAAGAAAACACAAGTAGTGGGTAGCAGATTCAGTATTTTAGGCCAGGTCCTCTGACCTCAAGCTCAGTCCCTTTTATCCTACATCACAAAACCTGTGCTTGATAAAAGATCTCCTTTGTCATTCCTCCAAACTCAGTATGAGGGAAGAGACTTTTCCTTCCTTTCTTGATTGTACTGCCCTGTCTGTGTCCTGTAGGCCATTAAATGAGACCTAGCTAGATTACTTCCTCATTTCCTTTTTAGTTGTCCCAGTGACTCAATCATAATAAGGCAATGTCATCAGAAGATTTAGAACTGGAAGGAATCTCAGAGGTCACTATGCCATCAACTTACTGTACAGGTTATTGGGTTGCTTCTGATTTCTCATTTTCAGGTCAAAGCAATGTGCCAATTCCTGGTTTTATTTGGGACCACCCATGGAATGAATAGATTCACCTTAGAGAAAGCCACACCAGCAGGACACTTGATCCTTCTTTTTACCACCTGATTTGATCTCAATACCCACCCAAACCAGAATATGGACACTGCCTGAGAACTGCTTGGATGCTTTAAGATGTAATGAAACAAGGGGCAATACCTGCTCTGGGACACTTCCCAGCTTTGTGATTCTGGGCAAGTCACTTAACCTTCACTGCCTAGCCTTGACAACTCTTCTGCCTTGGAACCAATAGAAAGTATTGATTCTAAGACATATAATGTCTTAGATATAATAAGTTCAAAATTAAGTTAAATTTATGAATTATATGTCAGAAAACCTAGATTCAAATCATATCTCTGATATTTATTTCTAGTGTGACCATTTTACTTCTCGACCTCAGCTTATTTATTCATCCATAGAATGAACGTGGACTATACTGCTGCTAAGTTCCCATCCAAATTAACATACTATCAATATTATAAAATTGTCTTTTGTTGTTTTGGGACATACAGAAGAAAGTTCTTAAATGAGGCCTGTGGGGTATTTTATATTTATTTTTAAAACCCTAAGTAGTACATTGGGGGAGGAGGCCAGGTAGATGTTTTTAGCCCAGATTCAGAAATGTGTGGCCTGAGAGATACACAGAAAGTATATCTTCTAAAGGTATTTAGCCCACAGGGGGTTAGACCTAAGGTATTAATTGCCAACCTATCTTACAGTGTTAATAAAACTGCAGAGCAAGGTGACCCCAGAAAGTCTAAGGATTTGTAACTTCTCACATTAAAAAGTCATTTGTATATATCCAATCCAATTCCCTTGCCCTTTTGAAAAAGATGTATCTTCTAATATATTGTTGGTAGAACTGTGAACTGATAGAACCATTCTAGAGAGCAAATGGAATCATTTCCAAAGGGCCACAAAACTATTCCTATCCTTTCACCCAGTAATACAACAACTGGCTCTGTATCTCAAAAAGATGAGAAATATGGGGAAAGGACCTACTTTTGTTTGTTTGTGTTTTGTTTGTTTGTTTTTATTTAGAATATTTTTCCATGGTTACATTATTCATGATCCTCCCTTTTCCTCCCCCCCCCCCCCATCTGACAAGAAGTTCCACTGGGTTATATATGTATAATTGTTCAAAACCTATTTCCATGTTATTCATACCTGCAGTAGCATGTTCCTTTAACATCAAAACCCCAATCATATTCCTATCACGTTATGTGATCGATCACATGTTTTTCTAATGCATTTCTGTTTTCACAGTTCTTTCTCTGGATGTGGATAGGCTTCTTTCTCATAAGTTCCTCTGAATTGCCCTGCATCATTGCATTTCTGCTAGTAGAAGAGTCCATTACATTCAATTGTGCCACAATGTATCGGTGTCTGTGTACAGTGTTCTTCTGGTTCTGCTCCTTTCACTCTGTATCACTTCCTGGAGGTCATTACAGTTCACATGAAATTCATCCAGTTCTTTATTCCTTTCAGCAAAACAATATTCCATCACAAACACATATCACAGTTTGTTGAGCCATTCCCCAAATGATGGACACCCCCTCATTTGCCAACTTTTTGCTACCACAAAGAGCACTATCATTAGCCAAACAAAGTTCAAGGGACTCTTGATAAAAAAAAAATGCTATCCATAGCCAAAGAAGCAACTGTTGGAATCTGATTGCAGTCACAGCGTGGCATCCTTCATAAGTTGTTTCCTTTTATGGTATTTGTGCTATGTGGCTTCTGTCATAGCCTGAGGATTATATATTTTGTATTACAGCATTTGTATAACCTATACCAAACTATTTACTGCCTTAGGGAGGGGGAGCAAGGGAGGGAGGGAGGAAGAGATTCTGAAATTCAAAATGTCAGAAAAATTATCAAAAATATTTCTAAATATAATTTTTCAATTTTTTTGTTTTATTTTATTTTATTTTAAAGGATGTGTCTTTCAGTACCTTCTAACTCCTAGTCATGATAAGGGGAAGGAAGAAGATAATAAGAATTTATTAAGTACCTACCACACAAGAGACTATACAGTCAATACTATACAGTCAAGAAATTGTATAGACTGAAGGAGACAGGATAAGCTATGAAATGTTGAATGGAGTCCACATTGATATGATTAAGGATCCACTAAAGTATCTAAGTCAATTACTTTAAACACCACCTTAACACAATGTGGTTGTTGTTCAGTGATTTTTAGATTTGTCTCTTCATAACCTCATTTGGAGTTTTCTTGGCAGAGGTACTAGAGTGGTTTGTGTTTTCCTTCTATACCTCATTTTAGATATGAAGCAACTGAGAAAAACAAGGTTAATTGACTTGCCCAGGGTCACACAACTAGTAAGTATCTAATAATGAATTTGAACTTGGGTCTTCCTGACTTCAAACCCTGTGTGTTGATCTACTGCACCATGTACCTACCCACTTAACACAATACTACCTAAAAAAAAACATTTTAAGTACATTGGAGTCTAGCTACAAGTAATACTTATTACTAAGTTCTTATGGTATAGTACTGTGGACAGATAGTAGAAAGCAATTCTACTAAATCCAGCCACAATCTGGATTATACTGGCAGCTTTTTTTTTTTATTACAAGCTCTTAAATGTTTGGGAGGATGAAAACAAGAACAAGCCTAAGTGGATATTTGTTTAAAATAGTCATCTAAACCTATGCCAAGTTTCCATACTGTTAAAGGTTTTCCTTTTGAGAATGGTGACTGGTGCCAAATGAGAGTCATTTTTTAATCCAGTTAAATCTCAGCTATTGCCACCTGTGGACATTAGGTGGGGCAGTGGATAGTTTAATTCTGGCCTCCGACACTTAGTAGCTATGTAATGGGGCAAGTCTTTTAAACTCTTTTTTGCCTCGGTTTCCTCATTTGTAAAATGAATTGGAGAAGAAAAATTGCAAACCACTTCAGGATCTTTGACAAGAACACTCCAAAGGTGTCATGAAGAATCAGACTCTATTGAAACAACTGAACATCAAAAACACTGCTTTCTATAGCTAGAAGACAATAAAGCATAATAAGACTAAAACCAGGGGATGACTTTCTCTGAAGTTCCAGGATCCCATTGTCAGAATTACACATTGCTGTTTTCAATGCATTTTTCACTCCCACAAACAACTAAATATGATTCCTACATGTAAGAACCATAGAATCATGGACTGAGAGCTTGGATGCCCGTGAGCCCACCTGGCTATATTGAAAGACTCAGTGATTTCCTTTGATGTTCCTTCCAGCTCTGAAACTGAAGCACAGAGATTTTAAGTGACAGGTCCAAGGTCCAATAGCTAATAAGTATCTGAGAAAAGATTTGAACCTGGCTCTTCCTTGCTCCAGGTTCAATGCCCTATCCATGGATATTATCCATTCATTCATAATACAACTGAAACCTCTATTCTCATATTCATTGATTCATTAAAACCTTTCACCAAGGTATTTTGGGCTTCTGTTTGGGAATCCCAAAGGAGAAAGTAGTATGCAATATTCTTAGCTGCACAATGATCATTGGACTGCCAAAGCAATGAAAGAATTGATGCTAATATTTTCATAGTATATTACAATTTATCCCTACTCATGAGAAGGGATGTTCAGCATAAAAGAATTCTAATAGTATATATCTAAAACCAACAGCTAATATCATCTGCAATGGGGATAAACTAGATGCATTCCCAATAAGATCAGGAGTAAAACAAGGATGCCCATTATCACCTCTACTATTTGACATTGTACTAGAAACACTAGCAGTAGCAATTAGAGAAGAAAAAGAAATTGAAGGCATCAAAATAGGCAAGGAGGAGACCAAGTTATCACTCTTTGCGGATGACATGATGGTCTACTTAAAGAATCCTAGAGATTCAACCAAAAAGCTAATTGAAATAATCAACAACTTTAGCAAAGTTGCAGGATACAAAACAAACCCACATAAATCATCAGCTTTTCTATATATCTCCAACACAGCTCAGCAGCAAGAACTAGAAAGAGAAATCCCATTCAAAATCACCTTAGACAAAATAAAATACCTAGGAATCTACCTCCCAAGACAAACACAGGAACTATATGAACACAACTACAAAACACTCTCCACACAACTAAAACTAGACTTGAACAATTGGAAAAACATTAACTACTCATGGATAGGACGAGCCAATATAATAAAAATGACCATCCTACCCAAACTTATTTATCTATTTAGTGCCATACCATTGAACTACCAAAATACTTCTTCACTGATTTAGAAAAAAACCATAACAAAGTTCATCTGGAAGAACAAAAGATCAAGGATATCCAGGGAAATAATGAAAAAAAAAAACACATATGATGGGGGCCTTGCAGTCCCTGACCTAAAACTATATTACAAAGCAGCAGTCATCAAAACAATTTGGTACTGGCTAAGAAACAGAAAGGAAGATCAGTGGAATAGACTGGGGGAAAGCGACCTCAGCAAGACAGTATACGATAAACCCAAAGATCCCAGCTTTTGGGACAAAAATCCACTATTCGATAAAAACTGCTGGGAAAATTGGAAGACAGTGTGGGAGAGACTAGGAATAGATCAACACCTCACACCCTACACCAAGATAAATTCAAAATGGGTGAGTGACTTAAACATAAAGAAGGAAACCATAAGTAAATTGGGTAAACACAGAATAGTATACATGTCATACCTTTGGGAGGGGAAAGGCTTTAAAACCAAGCAAGATATAGAAAGAATCACAAAATGTAAAATAAATAATTTTGACTACATCAAACTAAAAAGCTTTTGTACAAACAAAACCAATATAACTAAAATCAGAAGGGAAACAACAAATTGGGAAAAAATCTTCATAGAAACCTCTGACAAAGGTTTAATTACTCATATTTATAATGAGCTAAATCAATTGTACAAAAAATCAAGCCATTCTCCAATTGATAAATGGGCAAGGGAAATGGATAGGCAGTTCTCAGATAAAGAAATCAAAATTATTAACAAGCACATGAAGAAGTGTTCTACATCTCTTATAATCAGAGAGATGCAAATCAAAACAACTCTGAGGTATCACCTCACACCTAGCAGATTGGCTAACATAACAGCAAAGGAAAGTAATGAATGCTGGAGGGGATGTGGCAAAGCAGGGACATTAATTCATTGCTGGTGGAGCTGTGAACTGATCCAACCATTCTGGAGGGCAATTTGGAACTATGCCCAAAGGGCGACAAAAGAATATCTACCCTTTGACCCAGCCATAGCACTGCTGGGTCTGTACCCCAAAGAGATAATGGACACAAAGACTTGTACAAAAATATTCATAGCTGCGCTCTTTGTGGTGGCCCAAAACTGGAAAACGAGGGGATGCCCATCAATTGGGGAATGGCTGAACAAACTGTGGTATATGTTGGTGATGGAGTACTATTGTGCTAAAAGGAATAATAAAGTGGAGAAGTTCCATGGAGACTGGAACAACCTCCAGGAAGTGATGCAGAGCGAGAGGAGCAGAACCAGGAGAACATTGTACACAGAGACTAATACATTGTGGTATAATCGAACGTAATGGACTTCTCCATTAGTAGTGGTGTAATGTCCCTGAACAACTTGCAGGGATCCAGGAGAAAAAAACACCATTCATAAGCAAAGGATAAACTATGGGAGTGGAAACACCAAGGAAAATCAACTGCCTGAATACAGAGGTTGAGGGGACATGACAGAGGATAGACTCTAAATGAACACTCTAATGCAAATACTATCAACAAAGCAGTGGGTTCAAATCAAGAAAACATCTAATGCCCAGTGGACTTACGCGTCGGCTATGGGGGAGGGGGGAGGAAAAGAAAATGATCTATGTCTTTAACGAATAATGCTTGGAAATGATCAAATAAAATATATTTAAAAAAAAAAGAATTCTAATAGACATTAATAGAACAATTAGAATAGAATTGACATGGGCACTCCACCAAATGCCTGAGGGACTAACACTCACTCTGGTCTTGTCCACACCAGGACCTAGCATCTAAAGTGTATATAAACCCCAGAACTGATGTCATCTGGGAGACAGCCTCTCCATCCATGCTGTCCCCATGGGGGAACAGCCTTTCCTTTCATGCTGTCCTCCCAGGGAACTGCTCCCCATCTTGCTGTTCTACCTTGCTATCCTCCTGGCCACTCTCAACATTACTTTCCAAATTAATAAATCTCTTTTTGTTTTTAAGCTAAGTTTTGGAGTCATTGCATGCTTGCAAAAGGTATCTTTCCGGAACCCCAAAGGGTATCCTTCCATGCCCATAACAGAATCAAGTAACAGAACTTATATCCAATAGTATAGGCTACGGGGTGGCTTATAGTTAGGCTTCATCAGGGTATGATTTTTTACAAGATCACTAGTTAGCTTTTTTTTTTTTTAACCTTTACATCTCTGTTTGGCATTGTTCAATGAGACAGGAATGCTTGGTTTTCTTTCTATAGACCGAGCTTTCTCATTGCCCCCATCCTACACCTCAAGTTGCTGCTATGATTCCTACAAGAGACCTGGAATGAATATTGCAGAATCCACAGGTCACCTACTACAGGAAACAAAATACAAGGAGAAAGACAAAGGCACTCATCAGGGCCTTTCAGGATGAACCCACCCAACTGAGTCCATATTTGTTATGGGAAGTAGATGCCATTAAATGAAGACAGAGGAGAACTATCTTCTATACCTTAGCATAATCATGTCTTGTTAGCTGGAGAACTGTACCCAAAAGAAGGCAAGCAAGGAGGCTGCTTCTTTTCTCTTTTAATAGATACAGCACCCACCCCACTGTCTCTTTCCTTAATTTTTCCCTAGGGAATTTAATCTGAAGTTCTCCTTTGGCACTACTATTCACTAACTTGTACCATAGTTATTCATGTGTCTGCTATTTTGCCCCCAAAAGTCTGCAAGCTCATTAAAGAAATAAACTGGATTGTTTCTCATCATTATGTCCTTAGGACAGAGTCACTTCACTGAACCTTAACATAGCACCAAATAGATGTTTATTGAATTAAAGGATGTTAAACTCAAATAGAAATGAATCCCAGTTACCCCATGTTGACTTAGAAAACTACACCTTAGCTTTATGTGCATTGTATTTTATTTTCAGTTTATTATATTAAGCATATTTCAGTTTGGTTCTGGTATGACTCCTTAGAGAATGCTTACAGTTCCTTGCTGTGGGTCAGATGTCTCTATTCTAGAATATTTCATATTCCTCACAAAATTAGCATGTTTCTCTAGAGTCATCAAAGAAGCTCAGTTCTAGGACTACCATAAATTCAAAGGATCATCATTTGAGGATGGTTTTGGAGGAAGAAGAAAATCTCACCACCATGTTACTTCAGGGTGGAGATTCTCTAGTACAATGACTCCCTCTATTCATGGTCCTGATTTTTCATGAATTCACTTTTGTAACTTGATGGCTCCCCTTCACCTCTTCTCCAATGATAGTTAAAATGTCTTCTTTCTTAACTCATATTGCTTAGTGATTTAATCACAAATAATTACTCCTTATCAGGAGCAATATTTTAAATCCCTCAGATTCTGTCTTTCAAACCAGTTCAGTGAATCATTAAACAAGTCATCATAATAGGCATTTTACAAGTTCAAAAACACCTCTCTTTTACTTGTCTAAGTAACTTTTGTCGATCCCTTTATGGAAATCATTTTTTTTCTGCCATTCTATGATACGTTGCACATTCATAGAGATTTAAGGAACTCAGCTGCTCTCATTTATGAAGGGCCCATTTTGTACAAACACAGGAATACAGAGGTCATAATGACATTTTACTCTATCTTGATGGGATCACTACTTCTGGGTATTATATTTTTAGGCTGACATGGATATGGATTAAATTGAGAATATGCAAAAGAAGACAACCAAGATGTTGAAAGAGAAAGACTTTATGCAAAATGATGATAGGGAAAAAAGAAACAGGGTAATTAGTTTAGAGAAAGGATATCTAGGATATCTAGCTTATGTATCTCAAGGGCCATTATGGAGAAGAAAAATTAGAATTCTTTGTCTTGGTCTAAGAAGGCAAAAATACGAGTAAGGGGCAAAAGATTCAAAGAGTGAAGTGTATAGGCAAAAACCTTTTTTAACATTATACTATCCAAGTATAATCAATTGCTTAATAAGGTAGTATATTTTTCCTCAAGAAAAAAAAAAAACCTAGATGACCAGTTGCCAAGGATATTTTAGAGGGAAATCATTTTAGAGCATAGCACAAAATTTGTAAACACATAGAAATTCATTTGGTTCTCATTTTCAGAAAGTAAGTTCTAATAAATTCTTTAAAATAAGACTAACAAGCTCCCAGGATGCCAAGACACTAGAAAGAGTATCCAGGTATGATTAGCTATTATTATCACCTTTCTTGACTTTTTGATATATTTAGTTTGACTCTTTTTCCTTGTGTTAAAAGTAAATAACTGTACACATAGATGCCATCTGTTATTGCATTCCATTGCAACTCAGAAGGGAAGAGAAGGAAAATTTTTTCAATAGAAGCTATTTCAGAGTCTGATTGGATATATATGCAGCCCCCTTACATTAACAGGACCAGTACTGTTGGATCATGAAGTGGAGGACGTAGGAGATAATCAGCATTCCAAGAGACACAGAGAGCTGGGTTTTATCCCTAGAATTCTTTCTAGTGTTGAGTGGAGAATGTAACTATTTAGGTGATTATGAAATTGGCAGATCTGGCCTTCATTATTGGAAAAAGACAGATTAGTCTTAGTATTTAGATTGTCTTAGTCTTTCTTTTTCCTTTCTCCCTTCCCTAATTCCTTCCATTCTTTCTTTCTCCCCTTTTCCCTTTTTTCTTCACTTCCTCCTCTTTTGAGGTTCTATGCTAGACCTTCAGGGAACCCAAAGAAGAATCAAACACTATCGCTGTTCACAAGGAGGTTATCTAGTAGGGAGAGATAAAAGTCATATTTAAATAATCCTAATCCAAAAAAGAACATCTTAAGTCTATGTAGAATGTAGGAACAAAGAAGTCCAGCTCTAGATCTATGATTCTTTGATTTTTTGCAGATCACAGCCAGGAAAAGAAAGGCTGTGATACTCTCCCATCTCTTTTGCTCAATTTTTTTCTTTTTTTTTTTTAACAGCTAAAGTACATTTCAATATCCCTTCACTTACTTAAGTAGCTTATCCCCCAGAACCTCCTTTTTTTTTCCCTTTTCTTTCTTGCTCCATTTCCCTTATTGAGCTTAAATTTCAAAGATTTGTTTCTCTGAGCTGTACATTTCCCCTCCTACAGGCAGCCACCCACCTATCCCCTCTCCCTCCAAAGAGGCTTTTAAAGCTAATTAACTAGATTCTCTGATCGAGCCTGACAACCTAAGGAAGCAAGACCAGGTGACTTTGCCCTATTTTTAGCTCTTGTGATTTAAGGGGCTAGGTCTTTTTTTTTTTTTACTGTGGGCTCCCTGCAATCAATGCTTAACACCACAATCACAATGTGAGGGGGATTTGGAAAGCTCTTAATAAAACAGGTAATTTAAGTAATTGGGGCTCCTTTCTCCTGGCATATTTTAACTGTTCTTTCCATCTGTAAAGTCAAATGTATTGCACCTCCACATAAAGGACTGATAACCCAGATGGAGGGACACTGGTCCCACAGCTGCTATTATATGAGTAGTTGGTTCATTCACAGAAGACATGTCTGCTTGCATAACATAATTGGGGTTTGTGGGGAGACCTTCATTGCATTACATACAGTGCCTGGAGTCTCACTGTTTGAGATTCATTCCTTTTGGAATAAAGTGTTTTTTACCCTGTCAAAATGCAATTATTTGGACTTCCGGTCAAGATGGCAGCTTAGAGAAAGCTAAAGTTCAGATCTCCTGAAACCCTTCCTTACCTATCTCAAACCGAATGCTCCTAGGACACCAAAATTCAAAACGATCAACAGCACAGACCCTGGGAATCCTCCTCCTGGACCTGGACCTGGATCAAAAGGTACGGCCCCCCCCAAAAGCCAGACCCCGAGACCACTCGGACCTAAGGGGTAGGCAGAAGGAAGGTCCTAGGACCCATCCCCCCCAACCCAGAGCGCTGAGTCCAAGTCTGAGGCAGCAGAGGCAACCTCAGAGCCCCATGGCCTGCTATTCTGAAGGCCGATTCCTGAAAACAACCTAACCCAGTCGAGGGGGCACCCAGACAGCAGGGAAACAGAGAGGGACGGGGGAGCTCCTAACCCCCTGGGAGGACCCCTCGGAGCTCAGGGAAGCCGCGGCCCCTCCCCCTCAGAGAACAGGGTCTTCTGCAACAATAGCAACCCTCAGGACTGGCAAAAGGGCCTCGGGAGCCGGCTATTCTGAAGGCTGCTTCCTGAAAACAACCTGACCCAGTCGAGGGGGCACCCAGACAGCAGGGAAACAGAGAGACGGGGGGAGCTTGTAACCCCCTGGCTGGAACCTTCCATCCGAATCTCAGTTCAACCCAGGGAAAGCTAATCTTCTTATCAGGAGCCCTCGCCCTGAGCCCAGAGAAGCTGTAGCCTCTCCCCCTCAGAGAGCAGGGTCTTCTGAAACAACAGCAACCCTCAGGACTGGCAAAAGGGCCTCGGGAGCTGGCTATTCTGAAGGCCACGTCCTGAAAACAACCTAACTCAGTCGAGGGGTACCCAGACAGCAGGGAAACAGAGAGAGAGGGGGGGAGCTTGTAACCCCCTGGCTGGATCCTTCCATCGGAGTCTCACGAAAAAAGTCCCTGCCTCAAGGCATACTAAATTCAACCCAGGGAAAGCTAATCTCATTAGGAGCCCTGAGAGCTCCTGCAAGCCACGGTGCCTCCCCCCACAGGGTGCAGGAGCTGGCCGGCTAAGGCACAGGAACAAGGGCCAAGCTAGGCTTAGAGTGTGGAAGTAAGGCAATGGAGAAGCATCAGGAGGGTGCCAAGGAGAGGAGGGCAGTAACAGGGACACAACAGCAACTCCTGGCTTCCCAGGAAGACAGAACAACAACTGCATAGAATGGACAATCTGCCTAGGGCTAAAACCTCTGAACACCAGACAGAGATAAGAAAAGCTAATTCCCCCCCCCCCCATTCAAATAGAGATGGCAAACTCCACAGAAGCACAAAAGTCTCAAAATTAAAAAAAAAAAAAACAAGAAGAAGGGGGCGACTCTGGACACATATTATGGAGCAAAAATAAATAACACAGAGGAGATAGAAGAGGAAACACAAACAAATGCCCCGAAACCTTCCAAAGGAAATGGAAACTCTCTACAAACCCATGAAGAATTTGAATCTGAAATGATCAAAAAGATGGAAGCCTTCTGAGAGGAAAAGTGGGAAATAATGCAAAAGAAATTCACGCATCTACAAAACCAGTTTGACCAAACTGAAAAGGAAAACCAGGCTTTAAAGCAACAACTAATAAAGCAAAGCCAAAAGACCAAGAAATTAGAAGAGAACATAAAATATCTCACTGACAAAGTGACAGATTTGGAAAATAGAGGGAGAAGAGATAATTTAAGAATAATTGGACATCCAGAAAAGCCAGAAATAAACACCAAACTCGACATCAAATTACAAGAGATAATCAAAGAAAATTGCCCAGAGATTCTAGAACAAGGGGGCAATACAGCCACTGACAGAGCTCACAGAACACCCTCTACACTAAACCCCCAAAAGACAACGCCCAGGAATGTAATTGCCAAATTCCAAAACTCTCAAACAAAAGAAAAAATCCTGCAAGAAGCCAGAAAAAGACAATTTAGATATAAAGGAATGCCAATCAGGGTCACACAAGACCTTGCAAGTTCCACTCTGAATGATCGTAAGGCATGGAACATGATCTTCAGAAAGGCAAGAGAGCTGGGTCTTCAACCAAGAATCAGCTATCCAGCAAAACTGACTATATACTTCCAAGGGAAAGTATGGGCATTCAACAAAATAGAAGATTTCCAACATTTTGCAAAGAAAAGACCAGAGCTCTGTGGAAAGTTCGATATTGAAAATCAAAGAGCATGGAATACCTGAAAAGGTAAATATGAAGGAAAGGGAAAAGGAGAAAAATGTTATCTTCTTCTTTTACTCAAACTCTCTTCTATAAGGACTACATTTATATCAATCTATGTATACTAACAGGTTGGGAAAATGTAATGTGTAAATAGGGGGAAAAGAAAGACCAAATAGAATAATCATTCTCACACAAAGATTCAAATGGGAAGGGGAGGGGAAGAAAACTCCTATAAGAAGGAGAGGAAGAGAGTTTTTACTTAAACCTTACTCTCAGGGAAATCAACTCTGAGAGGGAAAAACATCCAGATCCATAGGGATCTTGAATTCTATCTTACCCAACAAGGGTAGGGAGAAGGGAAAACCAAGGGGAATGGGGGGAAGGGAAAACAAAAGGGGAGGGAAAGAGGGGGGGGAAGGGGAGGGAACAAAAAGGGAAGGACTAAAAAGGGAAACATCAAAGGAGGGGACAAGGGGGACTGATTTAAAGTAAATCACTGGACTAAAAGGTAGAGCCGAAGAAGAAAAGGTTAGAACCAGGGAAGGATATCAAAATGCCAGGGAGTCCACAAATGACAGTCATAACTTTGAATGTGAATGGGATGAACTCACCCATAAAATGTAGATGAATAGCAGAATGGATTAGAATCCAAAACCCTACCATATCTTGTCTTCAAGAAACACACATGAGGTGAGTTGATACCCACAAGGTCAGAATTAAAGGATGGAGTAAGACCTTCTGGGCCTCAACTGACAGAAAGAAGGCAGGAGTGGTAATCATGATATCTGATAAAGCCAAAGCAAAAATAGACCTGATCAAAAGGGATAGGGAAGGTAATTATATTTTGTTAAAAGGGACTTTAGATAATGAGGAAATATCACTAATCAACATGTATGCACCAAATAATATAGCACCCAAATTTCTAATGGAGAAACTAGGAGAATTGAAGGAAGAAATAGACAGTAAAACCATATAAGTGGGAGACTTAAACCAACCATTATCAAATGTAGATAAATCAAACCAAAAAATAAATAAGAAAGAGGTGAAAGAAGTGAATGAAATCTTAGAAAAATTAGAATTAATAGACATATGGAGAAAAATAAGTAGGGATAAAAAGGAATACACCTTCTTCTCAGCACCATATGTCACATTCACAAAAGTTGACCATACATTAGGTCACAGAAACATAGCACACAAATGCAGAAAAGCAGAAATAATAAATGCAGCCTTCTCAGATCACAAGGCAATAAAAATAATGATCAGTAAAGGTACATGGAAAACCAAATCAAAAATGAATTGGAAATTAAACAATATGATACTCCAAAATTGTTTAGTTAGAGAAGAAATCATAGAAACAATTAATAATTTCATCGAGGAAAATGACAATGGCGAGACATCCTTTCAAACCTTTTGGGATGCAGCCAAAGCGGTAATCAGAGGTAAATTCATATCCCTGAGTCCATATATCAACAAACTAGGGAGAGCAGAGATCAATCAATTGGAAATGCAAATAAAAAAACTCAAAAGAGATCAAATTAAAACCCCCCAGCAGAAAACCAAACTAGAAATCCTAAAAATTAAGGGAGAAATTAATAAAATTGAAAGTGATAGAACTATTGATTTAATAAATAAGACAAGAAGCTGGTACTCTGAAAAAACAAACAAAATAGACAAAGTACTGGTCAATCTAATTAAAAAAAGGAAGGAAGAAAAGCAAATTAATAGCATCAAAGATGAAAAGGGGGACAGCACCTCCGATTAAGAGGAAATTAAGGCAATCATTAGAAATTACTTTGCCCAATTATATGGCAATAAATACACCAATTTAGGTGATATGGATGAATATATACAAAAATACAAACTGCCTAGACTAACAGAAGAGGAAATAGAATTCTTAAATAATCCCATATCAGAAAATGAAATCCAACAAGCCATCAAAGAACTTCCTAAGAAAAAATCTCCAGGGCCTGATGGATTCACCAGTGAATTCTATCAAACATTCAGAGAACAGTTAATCCCAATACTATACAAACTATTTGACATAATAAGCAAAGAGGGAGTTCTACCAAACTCCTTTTATGACACAAACATGGTACTGATTCCAAAACCAGGCAGGTCAAAAACAGAGAAAGAAAACTATAGACCAATCTCCCTAATGAATATAGATGCAAAAATCTTAAATAGGATACTAGCAAAAAGACTCCAGCAAGTGATCAGAAGGGTCATCCACCATGATCAAGTAGGATTTATACCAGGGATGCAGGGCTGGTTCAATATTAGGAAAACCATCCACATAACTGACCACATCAACAAACAAACCAACAAGAATCACATGATTATATAAATAGACACAGAAAAAGCCTTTGATAAAATACAACAACCATTCCTATTAAAAACACTAGAAAGCATAGGAATAGAAGGATTGTTCCTAAAAATAATAAACAGTATATATCTAAAACCATCAGCTAATATCATCTGCAATGGGGATAAACTAGATGCATTCCCAATAAGATCAGGAGTAAAACAAGGATGCCCATTATCACCTCTACTATTTGACATTGTACTAGAAACACTAGCAGTAGCAATTAGAGAAGAAAAAGAAATTGAAGGCATCAAAATAGGCAAGGAGGAGACCAAGTTATCATTCTTTGCAGATGACATGATGGTCTACTTAAAGAATCCTAGAGATTCAACCAAAAAGCTAATTGAAATAATCAACAACCTTAGCAAAGTTGCAGGATACAAAATAAACGCACATAAGTCATCAGCTTTTCTATATATCTCCAACACAGCTCAGCAGCAAGAACTAGAAAGAGAAATCCCATTCAAAATCACCTTAGACAAAATAAAATACCTAGGAATCTATCTCCTGAGACAAAGGAACTATATGAACACAACTACAAAACACTCTCCACACAACTAAAACTAGACTTGAACAATTGGAAAAACATTAACTACTCATGGATAGGACGAGCCAATATAATAAAAATGACCATCCTACCCAAACTTATTTATCTATTTAGTGCCATACCCATTGAACTCCCAAAATATTTCTTTACTGATTTAGAAAAAACCATAACAAAATTCATTTGGAATAACAAAAGATCAAGGAAATCCAGGGAAATAATGAAAAAAAAAAAACACATATGATGGGGGTCTTGCAGTCCCAGACCTAAAACTATATTACAAAGCAGCAGTCATCAAAACAATTTGGTACTGGCTAAGAAACAGAAAGGAAGATCAGTGGAATAGACTGGGGGAAAGCGACCTCAGCAAGACAGTATACGATAAACCCAAAGATCCCAGCTTTTGGGACAAAAATCCACTATTCGATAAAAACTGCTGGGAAAATTGGAAGACAGTATGGGAGAGATTAGGAATAGATCAACACCTCACACCCTACACCAAGATAAATTCAAAATGGGTGAATGACTTAAACATAAAGAAGGAAACCATAAGTAAATTGGGTAAACACAGAATAGTATACATGTCATACCTTTGGGAGGGGAAAGGCTTTAAAACCAAGCAAGACATAGAAAGAATCACAAAATGTAAAATAAATAATTTTGACTACATCAAATTAAAAAGCTTTTGTACAAACAAAACCAATGTAACTAAAATCAGAAGGGAAACAACAAATTGGGAAAAAATCTTCATAGAAACCTCTGAGAAAGGCTTAATTACTCAAATTTATAAAGAGCTAAATCAATTGTACAAAAAATCAAGCCATTCTCTCCAATTGATAAATGGGCAAGGGACATGGATAGGCAGTTCTCAGATAAAGAAATCAAAACTATTAATAAGCACATGAAGAAGTGGTCTAAATCTCTTATAATCAGAGAGATGCAAATCAAAACAACTCTGAGGTATCACCTCACACCAAGCAGACTGGCTAGCATGATAGCAAAGGAAAGTAATGAATGCTGGAGGGGATGTGGAGAAGTAGGGACATTAAATCATTGCTGGTGAAGTTGTGAATTGATCCAACCATTCTGGAGGGCAATTTGGAACTATGCCCAAAGGGCGACAAAGGAATGTCTACCCTTTGATCCAGCCATAGCACTGCTGGGTCTGTACCCCAAAGAGATAATGGACAAAAAGACTTGTACAAAAATATTCATAGCTGCGCTCTTTGTGGTGGCCAAAAACTGGAAAACAAGGGGATGCCCATCAATTAGGGAATGGCTGAGCAAATTGTGGTATATGTTGGTGATGGAATACTATTGTGCTAAAAGGAATAATAAAGTGGAGGAATTCCATGGAGATTGGAACGACCACCAGGAAGTGATGCAGAGCGAGAGGAGCAGAACCAGGAGAACATTGTACACAGAGACTAATACACTGTGGTATAATCAAATGTAATGGACGTCTCCATTAATGGCGGTGTAATGTCCCTGAACAATTTGCAGGGATCCAGGAGAAAAAAACACTATTCATAAGCAAAGGATAAACTATGGGAGTGGAAACACCGAGGAAAAGTAACTGCCTGACTCCAGCGGTTGAGGGGATATGACAGAGGAGAGACTCTAAACGAAACTCTAATGCAAATATTGACAACATAGAAATGGGTTCGAATCAAGAACACATGTGACACCCAGTGGAATCACGTGTCGGCTATGGGGGGTTGGGGGGAGGAAAAGAAAATGATCTTTGTCTTCAATGAATAATGCTTGGAAATGATCAAATAAAATTATTTTAAAAAATGCAATTATTCAGCACATGGACAAAGGAATTCAAATCTAGTCCAACTCTTTCATTTTACAGGTAAGAGGAAAATGCATCACTTTCTTTGAAAGCACTTTTTCTGGAGTCAAAGACCTTGGGTTCAAGGCCTTCCTCCGAAGCTATATGAATTTAGACAAGTCATAACTGTTGGGCTTTAGTTTTCCAATCTATAAAATAAGAAAGTTAGACTCTAGGATCCCTTCTCTTTCTAAAGCTAGGATCATAGGATGCTCAGAAAGGTAAAGTTACTTGCCCAAGTCTTATTAAGTCTTGGAGTGAATTAGGTTCTCCCCTAGCTTCCTATCCTTATCTTTCAAAAATGGGGGAGTTTGAAGATGTTCTTAATATGCTTTTATTGTTCAGAGCAACTAAGTGCTACAATGGATAGATCACTGGGCTTGGAATGAAGATTCATCTTCCAGAGTTCAAATCTGGCTTCAGACACTAGTCATGTGACTCTGGACAAGTCATTTAAACCTCTTTGTCTCAGTTTCTTCTTTTATAAAATGAGCTGGATAGTCAAATGGCAAATGACTCCAATATCTCTGTCAACATGCCTAATAGGGTCACAGTGAGTTGGACGTGACTGAAGTGACTAAACAACAACAATTCCATCATAATCATATAACATAACTTATTCAGGCAAAAACAAAAATATCTTATGTTCTTTTTTCACTAGAAAATGTTTGTCACCTGCCCCACTCCCACCCCACCATTTCCTTTTAAGGAGTAGTCTCGTGATTTGGTGCAATGATGCTTCACAGCATTCAAGTATAATATTAATAATAATGTCCAACATTTATATAAAGCTAATATATATGCCAGCTCTGTGCCGAGAGCTTTATAATTATTATATTACCTGGTTTTCATAACATACCTAGGAGATAGGAGCTATAATATCCCCATTTTATAGATGATAAAACAGAGGCACACTCATATGATACTTTAGGAAGCTAGGTGGCACATAGATAGAGCACCAGGCCTGAAGTCAGAAAGGCCTGAGTTCCAATCGAGATTCAAACATATTAGATGTGTGATTCTGGGCAAGTTACTTAGCTTGTTTGCCTAAGTTTCTTTCATGAGTAAAATAAAATGAACTGGAGAAAGAAACAACTCCAGTATCTTTGCAAAGAAAGTCCCAGATGGAGTCAGGAAGAGTCAGACATTACTGAAAACTGTTGAACAACTGGTTATCTTAAGGTTTGGAAAATATTTTCCTCAAACCAACAATTTTAGGTACATATAAAATTATCCCCATTTTAGAGACCAGGAAATGGGCTCAAAGAGGTTAAGTTATTTGCCCTAGGTCTCCGAGTTAATAATGTGAAAGCTGGACATCAAACTCAAGATTTCAGATTACAAAATTCATTTTACTCTTACCCTAGCACCACATTGACCCTCCATTATAATGCACTATGCAAATCAACCCACAAATTAGTCAACAGGCATTTATTTAAATGTCTCCTTGGTACCAAGTTATATTTTAGCATAATGAAATGCAAATACAAGAGATTACAAAAATTAAATCTCCTGAAACAGCAGTTATTTAATCTCTGAGCTGAGATAAAAGGTTGCAGGAATATCAGCAGCAACTATAACAGATTTGCTTCTCTTTGTAGCATAAGATTATCCATCAGCTGCATGTGGATTTGCTGCCATCTAGCTAGTCCTGGGCCTACTTCTCTTGGGCACCCAGCATCTCCAGGAAAAGAGCAAGCTTTCTGATTGCTTTTGCTTCTGTCACTTTTAAAATGCTAGTTGGGGACTCATTAGCAAGACCTCAGATTATAGTGACAAGAACATAGATCTCTAGGTCCACTCCACCTTTCTGATTCTCAGTTCCTAGAAAACCAAGATTTCTTAAACTTTTTTTGTTTCTGAGTCTTGGGACCCTTTGGCAATCTAGGGAACCTATGTATTTCTTCTAAGAATGTTGACTTTTAAATGTGTAAAATAAAATTAATAGGATCACATCAGAAACCAATTATGCGTTGATTTTTTGTATGTTTATTGTTGTTTTTCAGTCATGTGACCCCTTTGTGATAGAGGCTGGCACTAGAGAAAAAGTGCCAGATTGAAGATGCCAACTGTTTTAAAAAAATAAAAAGAAAGAAGGGATGTAGTGCTAAAGGGAGGCTTGGGCCTTTTGGTATGGGGAGAAGGGAAGAGAGGAGAACCCCCTTTTTCCCACAAAGCAGGGTTCAGGGGAGATAGCAGCTATAATGGGTTGGCTCAGAGAGAGGAGAGGGGGTTTGAAGATTTTCCCCCTTCTGCCTTCCCTCCTTAGCCAACGCTCCTCTCCCCAATTCGCTCTTGTCCCTCTTGTCCCCCATCCAGTGCTCAAGACCCAAAAGGAATCTCCTTGATCCATTCACTCACACTCAGCTTGGGGAACAGATAACTTTAATGTTAACTCAATCAGGTAATACAAAAGGAAATAATGGGCAGGGAAGAATGGGAAAAGGAAAGTGGGAAAAGGGGGTCCCTGTCTCTATCTAAACCCTTTCCCCTCCCTCCTCAAGTTTGGAGGGGAACTCAGGCCTTGGTAGCCTGAGCCCCCCTGAAAGAAAGTCAGGTTCTTACCCCTGGGCAACAGGAGTTGAAGTAAAGTCTTCTCAGTTTTCTCTTCAGAAAGTCCCTTCAATTGGGAAGTGCTGGGGGGAAAGATTTCCAGTCACCAGCAGGAAAAATGGGTAACCCTCAGAAGAAAGTCTTTATCCACCTTCTCTCTTCGACATCTCAAGATGGAGAGACCCTCACTGCTCTCCTGCTAGAGTCTTCTCTCCTCGTGAAATTCCCTCCTGGGGCCCCTCCCCCACTGAGGTGATCAATTTCATATACTCTTCAGTCTGGCACTTTTTCTTTAGTGCCAGCCTCTATCACACCTTTTGGTGTTTTTTTGGCAAGGAGCCTGAAGTGGTTTGTCATTTTCTTTCTTCAGTCCTTTTTACAGATGATAAATTGAGGCAAACAGGATTAATTGACTTACCCAGGACACGTAGCTGATAAGCATCTGAGGCTAAATTTGAAACCCTTACCTTCCATCTTAGAATTGATACTATGTATATTGATTCTAAGGCAGAAGAGTGGTAAGAGCTAGGCAATGGAGGTTAGGTGACTTGCCCAGGGTCACACAGCTAGAAAGTAGAAGCCAGATTTGAACTTAGAACCTGGATCTCAATCCACTGAGCTAACCAGCTGCCCCCTGAGGCTAAATTTGAAATCAGGCCTTTCAGACTCCAGGCCCCTGAGCTCTATCCACTGGACATAAAACTGTCAGGTTGTGTAAGAGATTAATGCTGCAGAAAACCTGGAAAAGCAGATGCAATGAATGGAAGCTTAAAGATCTGTCCATCAAGGAAAATTTAAGAGAAACCTAGAGAAGACAGTTAAACAAGGAGACACAAACTGCTTCTTACTCACTCTTTTTCCTGGGACTTTAGGAGAAAAAGATAAAGGAGATTTCTCTGCCTTTCTGGTTATTGGTTTCTCCCAGACATATTTGGAGCTTGGCTCTGAAGACCTTTGAAAGCTGTTAATAATATCCCTCTTAAAAGACTTCATAACTTTATTTATTCATCTTAAGATTTATAATAGATTAGGGAAATCCAAAACTCCCTCTCTCCTATCCAAATTCCCTTTACCCCTCCTTCCTTAAAAATAAATCCCTGTTTCTGGTATTTTAGAGAGTGAGTTATCTGTTAAATTTTCAGTCAACTTGCCCATTCTGAATCCCAAGTTTGATTCCAACTGAAGAAAATAGCAGAAGTTGGTGGGGGCGGGGAATAGGGAAAGAATTCTGTCTTCCCATTACCTTATTCCTCAGTATGTTTGTCCAGCACTTCCAATTACCATAAACAACCCAGTAAAGAAACCACCTAATATAGTTGGAATAAATGGATCCTAAGTTCAGAACCCCTGAATTAAAAATTGGGTTTTGAGGGGAAGGACTTCATGTATTGTCTTTGCATCCTTAATGTGTAGCATGATAATAAGTACTAAATATGTTTATAGAATTGAATCTATAAAATGGAGATAATAACACTCCCACTATTTAACTCACATACTTATAAGGAAAATATTTTACAAATCAATCAACAAGCATTGATGTTCTAGGTAACAAGGGGATACAAACACAAAAAAATGAATCCATTTCAACTCTCTGGGAGTTTCCCTTGTGCTAAAGAGATGACAGGGATGCATATCTGCACACTGAACAAATACAAAAATACAAATGAATACAAAGATGTTAAATATAAGTTATTTTGATAAGGAAGGCAGGGCAGTTAAGAGGATCAAAAAAGAGAATACAGAACATGATGCTTGAACATCATCTTGTATGCTCATTTTCCCAACCCAATGCTGTCTATCATACATCTGTGAAAATGTTGCTCTAGGAAAGCAATTATATAAGAACTGTGACTTTACCAAGGAAAACTCTAGCTTCAGTTGAAAAGATTGTTGTTTATTGTGAAAATTAACTTAATTCTGCCACTCTTTCAGCACAATTTTTTTAAACCCTTACCTTCCATCTTAGAATTAATACTAAGTATGTGTTCCAATGTAGAAAAGGGATAAGGGCTAGGCATTAAGGATTTCTCCAGGATCACATAGCTCGGAAGTATCTAAAGTCAAATTTGAATCCAGGATGTCCTGTCTCCAAGTCTGTCTCTCTATCTACTGAACCATCTAGTTGTCCTCTAAAAATGTTTTGCTTTGTTTTTTTTAATGCTTTAGGCTCATTAATTACAGGCAAAAGGCCAAAGTCTTGTTCTTGCCTACTTCCTATAGTTGCTTTAGTCATGAATTTTTATTTCTTAATTTAGTTGAGACTTCTAACCAATCATGTTGGTCCTTGTGCCTCTGTAACCAGTCATTTTGTACTTTATCCCGTGATATCATTCACACACACACACACACACACACACACACACACACACACACACACACACACTTTGTGTGCTCTTCTCTCCCCACCTCCACTTTGAGATTTTTACTTTTAAAATCCTTTTTCAGTAAGAGGCACCCTGGAAAGACTGTACTTGCCCTGTAATAAGGCACAAATCCTCTGGACCTATCCATTTAAGGACCCATTTCATAAACTCTGTCTCCTCTAGTTTATTTATTTGGAGTTGAGGGTGCTGACTCCTCTGTTCTAGGTCAAGGGTTGATACTGTTTAGGCATTTTCACTTGTGTCCAACTCTTTGTGATCCCATCTGGAGTTTTCTTAGCAAAGATACTGGAATGGTTTGACATTTCTTCCTCCAGATCATTTTACAGATGAAGAAACTCACCTGAGGAAGAGAATCTGGGTTCAGATATTACTCCTGACACTGTGTGCTCTTGGGTAAATCGCTTAAATTCCTTAGTTTTATCATCTTATAAAATGAGGTTACACTAGATGGTCTTTATGGTCCCTTCCTGTTTAAGCTTTGAGCCTACCCTAGACTCTTATTTCTCCAAATTCCTCAATTGTAAAGCCTGATTGGTGATTGACCTGGTAAGAAAGTACAGGACTTGCAATTTGAATTGCTGCTGATTACATGACTTAGGGATCAAATTCTTTTGCCAAGTGACCAATGGTTCTTTCCCGAACACTCTCCTGGGAGAGGTTTGCCCTAGAAAGAGGGCAAAAATCTTCTCAGCAGCCAACCCAGTCAAACTCTTTCTCTCATCTTTTTTTATTCAAAAATAGATTGTCTGGCAAGCAGAGGAATTTGCCTATGCATTAACATCTCCATTGTCTTTTGATAAAAGGTAAGGCACTGAAAGAGGATCCTGAAGAGAGCAGACTCATAAAGGGAATGAAAACTAAAAATCCCCAGCCCCTAAATTCTTTCCAAAGACTATCTCCCACTGCAAGTAAGAATTATTTATTAATAATAATATGTGCCAGGCATTATACTAAGCACCTAAGAAATATTATCTCATTTGTTTCTCACAATAATCCTATGAGGTATCTGTCATAGTCCCCATTTTATAGCTGAGGAAACTGAGGTAAACAAAGTTTAAGTTCTTTACCCAAGGTCACATAGCTAATGTGTCTGAATTCAGCTCTTCCTGGCCTCTCTTTCTTCCTTTCTCTTCCTTTCTTCTTCCTTTCTTTTCTTTCTTTCTTTTCTTTCTTCCTTTCTTTCTTCTTTTCTCCTATTTGCCTCTACATTCTTTTTATTTGTATCTTCAGTCTCTAATAGAGTGCTGGACTCTCAGTAGGCACTTAAAAGTCTGTTGATTGCTTGATTACCTATGTATATTGCTGATTTGTGTTTGTCTCATAGGATTCAAAGGCAGCTAGGTGGTACACTAAATAGAGCACTGAGCCTAGTCTGTAAGACTTTAGTTCAATCTGACCTCAGATGCTTAGCTATGTGACCCTGGGCAAGTCACTTAACCCCGTTCACCTCAGTTTCTTCATCGATAAAATGGGCTGGAGAAGGAAATAGCAAACCAAATCAGTATCTTTGCCAAGAAAACACCAAATGGGGTCCTGAAGAGTCGGATGTCACAGAACAAAAACAACATAGACTTTAAGAGTAAGGAAAACCCCAGATGCATTAGCTTTTGCTCTGGCTTTATCCACACTTGCTCTCCTTCACCAGCTCTGAAAATCAAGAGTTTCCTATAGTTCTGAAGCTTTTGCTAATCTCTTCCGTGACCTCAGTGCTCACTAGTCTTCTTTTCATTCAACTCCTCCACAGGGTCTATTCTACTCCTTTCCAAAAACAAATTTGTACCGGATTAAATTCCAGTCTAGTATGGACTTCCCACACTTTCCCATCTGCCTGATGACAGGCTTTCACAGATCTGTCAAGGAACCAGAGACACCTGACTATCTTTTTTACTTCAGTACTTTGGAAACTGACAACTACTTGCTGTCTTGTCTTGTGCTTTTATATTTTCCTGAAAGAAAATGGTTTATGGGAGCATTACAGTTAACATTTCCAAGAAGATGATGTTCTGTCTATGTTTACCATTTGCCACTTTTGTTGAATTTCTTTTTTTCTCTTTGCTTTGGAGGGACTAATTTTGAAAATATAAAGATAGAAAAGAAGATAGGGGATTGTTAAAGATTGGAGCCAATCTGATTTATTAATAATTCTTCTAGAGAAAAAAAAAAGCTTGCTATGTGATGCCTGAAGTCATCATGATTCATCATTTTGAGTTCAAATCCATCCTCAGATACTATTTGTGTGACCCAGGGCAAGTCACTTAACCCTGTTTATCTCAGTTTCCTCATCTGTAAAATGAGCTGGAGGAGGAAATAGCAAACTACTTTAATATCTTTGCCAAAAACAAAACCCAAATAGGGTCATAAAAAGTCAAACATGACCGAAAAACAACTGAACAACAAAGAGTCTCATGTCAGTGGGTCAATGTAAACCTTTGGACAAACCTGATTTTTCACATTTCCTTAATAATAAATAAATAAATAATTGAACACACACACACACACACACACACACACACACACACACACACACACACACACACGGTACTATAGGGTCTTACATTTATTTTAGTGACCAATGAATCCTATTTCCTTCCTGCAAAAAACAATTAATATTTTATAACTCTAGTCATCAACACAATGAGTTTGTCCCAGAGTGCCTTTGATTTCTCTCATCTACAATGAACATGGAGTTGGCAGTTTCTATTTGTTTGTTTTATTGGATTTCAGACAGGATCATAGAAGACTCATTTGGATTTTCTATAATGTGTGATTATGAAAACTGTCCTCATAATCAGTGGGAAGGGTCTCTGCTTCTGGGTCCTGACTCCAGTGTCAATGCTTTTCTCCCTCCTACCACAGAATGTAATTGATATTCAGGAGAAGAGATGGTCTTGGAATTCATGACTGCTGACACCAAACCTTAAGCTCTTTCTATAGCACCATTGAATCAGCAGGTCCAACCCAGCTGCCATTGTAGGAACTCTAGCCTGTGGACATGAGAGAGTCATATGAGGGAAGAAGGTTCTGAAAGAGCAGATAAAGATTTGTGGATGTATCATTACCCAATACAAATGTTATCTTCCTAATGTTTCATTTTTCCCCTGCTCTCCCTATCTATTTAGATTTTCTTAATAAAATCAGCAAGAACCGCTATTCAGCAAATGTTTCCATATTTTTATGTTGCTTTAAGATTTATATCATATTTTATTCACAGATGCCCTCTGAAGTTAGAAGTACAGGTTTATTGTTGTTATGTTACAGCTTCTGGAAGATTGTTTGGGTTTGGGTTTGGGTTTGGGTTGTTTTTTGTTTTTTGTTTTGTCTTTTTAGCTTTGACCTATCAACAAGTGAAGTAAATAAGTATTTATAAATCATTTTCCTAGTGCTAGACACTATTCTAAGTACTGTGAATACAAATAAAAACAAAACTAAAGATATTCTTTGACCTCAAGGAGTTTACATTCTAATTGTGGGAAATAACATATAAAAAGAAAATGAAAAGCAAGGGGGATTTAGAGGAGAAGACAGAAAGTAGTAAGGGAGGGAAAAGGAAGAGAAGGGCTAAGAATTAGGAGTGGAGCTATAAAGTAGTAAATGAGTGAACAAGGGTATTTCCTGAAATGGAGTTTCCAAAGAAGAACTCACCAAAGAGAAATGGGGAACCTCAGGGGTTAAGGGATCTAAATGTGAAAAAAAAAAACAGAGAGACTGAGACATCTGCCAAAGTGAGAAGGTTGGTCAGGCATAACAGAGAAATCCAGTCACGAACAGAACTGAGAGAGGAGAGAAGGAAATCTGTGTTGTCATCTATGCAGAGCACCCAATGTGGAAGCTTTACAGATTGGCAAATTGCAGTCTTAAAGAATATTACCAACTTCATTTTACATATAAGGAAATTGAGTCTCAGAGAGATATTGATTACACAAATAGTAAGTGTTCTAGATAGGATTTGAACTCTGGCCTCCCTGAATCCAAATGCAGTACTCTTTCTACAACACCCATACTGTCTCCATAGTTATGGAATGATAGGATCATAGGATCTAGGAGCTAGAAAGAAAGGCAGAGACAATGTAGTCTACTCCTATTCCTTCTCCGTTAATCCCTGTACCATGTTACATAAAGATGAGGAAACTGAATCTTAAGGAAGTCAAATTATGTATCTATGGTCTCACAGAAAGTAAGAGTAAGAAAGGGGTGGAATTTGGACCCCCTTTCCCTTTCCGTTGTACCATGCTATTGGAGAATTCTCTGGTTATAATAATAATTCCCCTAGATCTCCAAGAATTTTTTTAAATCATTTTTTACTATCTAGTGAATCCTCAGAATTTCTACTAGAATTTTTAAAAGATAGTTCTTACAGAATAGGAGTTATGATTTTTGCTCAGGTCCCTTTCTGCTTACGCAATTCCACTTCAAGTCTCCCTCAGTGGCCTCTAAAGATAAACCAGTACTGTCTATCTATATAATATGGATTTGACAGTCAGAAAAAATTGATTCATTGAGACACCCATGTTACAAGTTAGTGAGAAAGCTTTGAAAAAGTACACTCAGTGTAGCTCTCCAATAAGTGCTTTTTAAGTGCTGGAGACTGCATACATGTGGACTCAAGTGCTGTTGCCTCAAAAACAAAGGAAAGGTGACCCAGTTTCACATCATTCTTTTAATTTAAAAAGAGACTGACCAAGAATTTTTAAAGCTATTTCTCCTTGACCCAAAGACCATCTTGGCACTATAAAACCTAAGAGTCCCATAAAACCCAAGAATTTCAAAGATTTATTGGTTAATGTCCTAAAAGAAGACCTACGTATCATCTGAGCCAAATTCTATATCTGAATATCTGATTTCCCAAAAAGAATCCGTTTAGAGGAGAGTAGTTATTCACTTTGTGGAATGATTATCCATCATTTTACTTTGAAGAATGAACGAATAAGTACTTGTTAAGCATTTACTATATGCAAGTCCTCTATTAAGTGTTGAAGATACAAATATACAAATAAGTCAGTTGGTGCTCTCAAGAAACTTACATTCTAATACAGGGAGAAAACATTTTGGGGATTGATAGATTAGGAAAGAATGTTTTGTCTTAGAAGTCACAGAGATGGTGAATAAAATAATTAGGCAATCAATTGGTATGTCTTTCGCAGATACCCTGGTAGTGTTGATCAGAGTAGAACAAGAGATAGAGATAAGGGAATGACCAGTCCTGTGGTGGTCAGAATATGACCAAATTAAATAACTTCCAGAATCCATAGGTAAGATACTACCCCTTTGTTATATGGACATTTTGGTTACAGAAAAGGGAAGGAGAACAATTCTGTATGAAACACGGGAAGACCTTCAGATAAAAATGCTAGCGGGAGTACAGATTATTCAGAGATCCTGAGGAAAAAAGTGCCACTCAGATAAATGTACTGAGAATACCTGTTTGAAAGCAGAATGTCAAATGATTTATGCAGGCCACTATTGCCATTAGTTCAGAGTTAATAAATTATGAATCAAATTTCTGCTAAGTGAATATGGGATGATTATAAAAGAATTATTGAAGTCAGGCTTGATGAAAGTTTTTGTCTTTCACCATAAGGTAGATATGGATCACAAGGGAGCCCTTATTTGAGACATTAGTGCCAGAACATGATAATATAAAGAAAAATAGAAGGTAAGAAGCCAAAGCCTAGAAAAATAAGAAGACAGTAACTTCCTGAAAAGAATGACTGATCACAGAGACTGTCCTCTCTTGCTTGAACTAAACAGAGTTGAGGAGAATCAGAAGATAATAATTTCTAGTATTTAAATAGCACTTAAATGTTTGAAAGTCCTTTTGCATATATCAACTCATTTTATCTCCACAACAACCCTCATAGACAGCTACCATTATTATCACCCCCTTTTTACAAATGAGGAAACAAAGGCACAGTAAGGTTAAGGGACTTGCCCAGGGTCACATAGACAGTAAGTTTCTGAGGCTGTACTTAAAATCAAGTCTTCCTGATTCCCAGTTCTTTCCACTGTGCCACATAGCTAGCTACTCAAAATAAAAGCAACCACTTTGTGCTATCAGCTGAGAAAGAGAGCTAAGATTCATTATGATTTGACTCTACTGTCCTTGTTGGAAGAGAGTACTATTTCCAAGTACATGTTGGTAAATATATAAGAACAGGCTCTGTCAAAAAAAAAAACACAGGAGACTCTTTTAAATTCAATCATCATTATTAACATTCTTCCATCTTTTTTTAATATATAAGTAATCAGCAAAATAATAAGTTAAGTTTTGATCTGTAATAATAATGATTTCTGAGGTATAAATGTTCACAGTGATAATTTAGCAGTCAATTCTTATTAGCCAATGAGGTGGTTCCATGCTACAGCTTCTGAAATTTAATTGGAGAACATAGAATCTTCCTTCTGGAGACAGAGTTGGATTCCTTAATATTAAGAGAGAGAAGGAAAGACAGGTTTTGCTGTTGTTTGGGAGCTATGATGATACACTTTTGCTGAAAGAGCATACATTTATTTTGCCCAATTATATGCCAATAAATATGAAAATTGAAGTGAAATGAATGAATATTTACAAAAAACACAAATTGCCCATATTAACAAAAGAGGAAATAGAATCCTTGCATAAATCTATCTTAGAAAAAGGAATTGAATAAACCATTAATGAGCTATCTAAGAAAAAATCCCCAGGGACAGATGGATTCACAACTGAATTCTATCAAAAGCTTAAAGAATAATTAATCCCAATACTATACAAACTATTTGAGAAAATAGGTAGAGAAGGAATCTTACCAAATTCTTTTTATGAAACAAATATGGTACTGTTACCTAAGCCAGGAAGAGTAGAAACAGAGAAAGAAAATTATAAGACAATTCCATGAATGAATATAGATGCAAAACTTTTCAATAAGATACTAGCAAAGAGACTACAGCAATATAGCACAAGGATCATTCACTATGATCAGTGTGGATTTACACCAGTGTCAGAAGCAAATTTCTCTCTCCATTTTTTCGCCTTTTTTAACATCATCTCTCAGTGACCTGGAATTCAAAGACCACTGAGTAAATTCGGGTATAGATAAGCTCTCAGAGAAAGGAAGTTAAAGAACCAAGGAACCAACAAGATGGGAAACTGATTTCACAGGAACTCCCCCTCTGGGCAGCCCAGGCAAATTTGGAAACTATGGTTGGTTCCTAAGATGTGATGTGTGAGAGCTAATGGGTGAAGAAAATAACTTATAAAGGGAGACCTAGCAGGAAGTAGCTGCTTGGGTGGGAACATGGAAAAGCTAATGGGACCCTTGTTGGAGTTTTTTCTAGAGGCCCAAATGGCATCTGCAGATTAGAAAGTTAAGTATCTCTCTACTTTTTTCCTACCTTTTCCTTTTCTTTACTACTACTACTACTACTTTGAATTAATAGTTATTAAGCTGCTACCAGACTCATGATTATAATTATTATACCAGGCATGCAGGGCTAGCTTCATATTAAGAAAGCTCTCAGTTTTCTTAATCAGCATAATTGACCATATCAATAACCAAACTAACAGAAATTACATGATTATCTCAATAGATGCAGAAAAGGCCTTTGACAAAATACAACACCCATTCCTATTAAAAACTCTATAAGGCATAGGCATAAATGGTTCATTCCTTATAATGATAAGTAGTATATACTTTACAACATTCTGCAAATATTATCTGCAATGAGGATAATTTAGAAGCCTTCCAATAAGATCAGGAGTGAAGCAAAGATGCCTGTTATCACCACTATTATTTAATATTGTGCTAGAAATGCTAGCAGTAGCAATTAGAGAGGAAAAAGAAATTGAAGGGATTAAAGCAGGCAATGAGGAAACTAAACTATTGTTCTTTGCAGATGACATGATGGCATACTTAGAGAATCCTATAAAATCAACTAAAAAACTAGTAGAAATAATCAACAACTTTAGCAAAGTTGCAGGGTACAAAATAAACCCACATAAATCATCAGCATTTCTATATATTACCAACAAAGTAACAATATAAACTATCTAGGAATCTACTTGCCAAGGCAAACACAGGAATTATATGAACAGAATTATAAAACACTTTCCACACAAATAAAGTCAGACCTAAACAATTGGGAAATTATTAATTTCTCATGGGTAGGCCTAGCTAATGTATTAAAAATGACAATTTTACCTAAATTAATTTATGTACTTAGTGCCATACCAAACTAGCAAATAATTATGTTTTTTGTTACTAAAAAATAATAACAAAATTCATCTAGAAGAACAAACGTTAAGAATGTCAACAGAGAGTAGGATGAGGAGGTGGAGTCAAGATGGCAGCATAGAGGCAGCAAAAGTTCAGACCTTTGAAAACCCTTCCTTACCGATTAGAAACTAAATGCCCTTAGGGGACTGAAAAGCAAATGTAACAAGACAGAGCCAAGGAACCCTCCTGCTGAATCCAACTTAAAAGGTATGATCCCAAAAGCCAAAATTTGAGAACTCTCAGGTTTAAGGGGAATGAAGAAGGAAGGTCCCAGGACCCCTCCTCTACCTAGAGGGCTAAGCCTCCAGTGGCAGCTGGAACCTCTGGGCAGAAAAAGGCGCTGGTCTGGAGGGAGTACCTTGTGGGCAAATCTGTGCCAGGCTCAGAGAATCCAACACAGGCAGTAGGGAAGCAATTAGAGAAGAAACACAGAGTGAAGAATGGGCAGCCTAGTTGCAGCAGTGGAGACACTCCATATTGCCCCCCCTTCCTGAAGTTTTGGCCTCAGGGCATATCCAGCAACCCAGCTGGACTTAATCCCATCAAAGCCTCCAGAGGGCAAGAAAGATGGAGCTCCAACACCCCTCTCCCACAGACTGCACTGAGAGATTTATTGACAAAGCTCCAAGGGTGAAGGTGGAAAGAAAAGCCCCAAGCCACAAAAAAATGAGAGGAGCAAGAGTTCAGGCAACTGCAGGGAGTAAAGAAGGGGTAGATATAAGCAAACAACAGAAAAAGAAAAAAGAAATTGCAATGGACAGCTTCTATACAGGCAGTGAACAAAGAGCAAACAGAACAGAGAAGGATGAGGGAACACCAAGAAAAAAACAGAAACCCTAGAGAATTGGATACAGGATCTGGAAGAATTCAAAATACAATTCAAAACACAATTAAGAGAGGCTGAAGACAACTGGGAAAGGAACTTAAAAACTATGATAAGTCATCTGGAAACAGAGGCACTTGAACTAAAACAAGAAAATAGTGTCATAAAAGCCAAAATCAACCAGCTTGAAAATGAGGCAAATGAGATGAAAGATGAGGCAAAGAAGTCAGACCAGAAGGAGAAGTATGACTAAAAAGCCAGGGATGAAATCCAGTCTTTAATAACCAGAATGCAACTAGAAACAAGCGACTTCATAAGGCAGCAGGACACTATAAAACAAAATAAAAATTGAGGAAAGTATGAAGCACCTCATTCACAAAACAGAAGATTTAGAAAATCATTCCAGGAGAGACAATTTAAGAATCATTAGTCTACCAGAAGACCATGACAAAAGAAAAAGCCTGGACATCATACTACAGGACATTATACTATAGGAAACTATCCAAGAAAACTGACCTGATATTCTAGAACAAAAGTGAAAAGTGGAGATTAAAAGAATCCACAGATCACCTCCTGTACTTAATCCCCAACTGACAATGCCCAGGCATGTTATAGCCAAATTCAAGAATTATCAGACCAAGGAAAAAATATTACAAGCTGCTAAGAAGTCATTCAGATACCACAGTGAGGATAACAGAGGATCTGGTTGCATCTACACTGAAGGGCCAAAAGGCATGGAATATGATATTCTGGAAGCAAGGGAACTAAGTCTATAATCAAGAATCAATTACCTAGCAAAACTGACTATATTGTTACAGGGGAAAGTATGGTCATTCAACAAAATAGAAGAATTCCAAGAACTTGTAAAGAAACAACCAGACCTGAACAGAAAATGTGATGCCCAAGCACAGAACTCAAGAGAATCATCAAAAGGTAATTAAGAAAGAGGGAAAAACAAACAAACAAAACAACCCTTTTTTTAAGAGACCCAATAAGTTAAAATGATATGTATACCTATAAGAAAAGAGGTCATTCATTGGTAACTCTTAAAAATTGTTATTATCACCTGGGCAGCTAGAAGAATTACATTTAGAGGGAACAGTGACAAACTGTATAGGATGAAATGACAAGACATAAATATGTATATAGATATATGTATGCATAAATACATATATATGTGTATATATGTATATACATATATACAACTAGAGCTAAAAAAGAGGTTAATACTAAAAGAAATGGGAAAAGAAACAAAAGGGGGTAAATTTATGTGTCACATGATTAAGTGGGGTATTTGCGCTTTTGGTGATTAGATCTAAAAGGGCAGATCTCCATACTTAATTTTTAAATACTGTGTTCTAAAAATAAACAGGGATTACAATTTAATCTTCACAATCGGGGAGAGTTAAATATTTTCGTTTTTATAATCAGGGGAGTGTTAAATTTAATCTTCACAGTTTTATAGATGTAAAATGAGGGTTGGACTAGAAGACCTCTGAGGATCTTTGGCTGTAAATCTATAATCCTATGATACCCTTAGGTCCAAGGAAATGAAATCACTTGCCCAATATCACACAGGTAGTAAATCTCAATTTGCTGCTAAATAGAACAGGAAATTGGAGATGTTGATTTAATTAAATTTTTTCTTCTCTGTTTTTTTTTTCCTCAAAATAATCAGTTGTTTGACTGAATCCAGGGACTTCTATTTTCAAACTGCTTTCTGAATGGGGACACACCCTGAAATATCCATTTGCTTGACTAAAATGACAGGATATTTTATAGACAGGTTCAGTTCCTATGTGTGTCAATAATTACTCTAGTAATGGCTAGTGGTATTGCTTACAAAAACCTTTCAAATTCTGAAAACAGACATTGTCATCCAACATTCGTAGGACACAAAGGTAAAATGGAAAGGTGAAGTTTATAAGGGAAAAGGCAGGGGAGTTAGCAGCTGAGGAATGTCTGGGGAAGTGACCCATAGGTAAAATGGAAAGATGGAGTTTTTAGGGGACAGAGTTCAGAAAAGTGACAGCTAAGGAAAAAAAGGGGAAGAAAACAGAAAACAAAGCATTAATTTATGGCACTCTTAACTACAAGCCTGAGAGGGGGAGAAGGAAATTACTCATTGACTCACTCACTATTCATTTTCAAATAAACTCTTGAGTGGTGGCTGGTTCATTTCTGTCTTCAATATATAAATGTATCTCTCATGCCAGTCTGAGACTGGGCACCCTGCCTAAAAGACACACTGGCAGCTTCAATGAAGATGCTAAATGTATCTTTCCAAGAACAACTTCTTTAACTGGTTCAGGGAGACATAGACAGGTTTGGCATCATATCACTAGAAAATAAATATGATAGGGATACAATCATCTAATTGTTTTTCAGGTTACATATAGCTCTTAATGATCTCAAATCTTTAGAATTGTAACAGACTGTGATAGCTTTTGAAGGTTGGGTTGTTTTGCTTATTTAACTATGAATAATAACATTTCATAAGTATCTAGAACATAGTTGACACTATATAGTGTTATAGTCAAGGATAATTCCAGTACTAAAATTCCAAAGACTTTTTTCTTATGTCCTTGAAAATTATTTTCATTTTCTATTTTGATCTTAATGTTTTTCCACTTCTGCATTCATCCCTGAATACCTATAAAAAAAAAGAAAAAGGAAGAGGCATTGCAGAAAGGAAGGTCAACAGAAAGAATAAGTCCATAGAATACAGGGGGGAAAAAACCTGAGCAAATAAAGGAGAGGTTTTCAGTGGGAAGAAAATAAATCAAGGAAGAAAAGAAAAAGAGGCAGAGATGAAGACAAAACAGGAAGCCTGAGAAGGCAATAGAAAAAGGCTGGTATCATTTCAGTTCATATTGCCTTAGCCATCCATCACACATCCCCTAAATAAAAGCACATTGCCTTAGTTCACATCTTTGACATCTACCAATACTTCAAGCATCCAGGCCTTTTAAGAATCAGGCTGTGGGGACTTCCGGTGAAGATGGCGGCTTAGAGAAAGCTGAAGCTCAGATCTCCGGAAAACCCTTCCCGACCGATCTCAAACGATAAGCTCCTAAGGCGCCGAAACTCAAAACGATCAACAGCACAGACCCTGGGAACCCTCCTCCTGGACCTGGACCCGGTTCAAAAGGTACGGCTCCCCTTAAAAGCCAGAACCCGAGATCCCTCGGACCTCAGGGGTAGGAGCGCAGAGTCCAAGGCTCCCGGAAGCCGCAGCCCAGCCGGGCTCAGAGAGCAGAACCCTCAGGGCCTTCTACCCGAGTCGTTGGAGTCCAGGTGAAAGTTACTGCCTGGGGCTTCCGCTGCAGAGAGCTGGTCTAAACAACAGCAACCCTCAGGGCAGGCAAAACAGCCTCACGGGCTGGATCCTGCTTTCCAAGTCTCAGTGAAAGTCCTTGCGCTCGGAGCTTGGGGAAGCTGCAGCCCATCCCCCCGCAGGCGGACGAAACAGCCTCACGGCCAGCGATTCTGAAGGCAACTTCCGGAAAGCGAGCCGCGGGAGAGTATGGCCTCGTGGTCCGACCCTTCCATTCCAGTTCCAGTGAGGCATATTCAGTTTAACCCAGGGAAAGCTCTTAGAAGCAACATCTGCCCAGGACTAAAGCCTCGGATCACCAGAGATAAGAAAAGCTAATCCTCCACATTCAGAGATGGCAGCAAACTCCACAGAAGCACAGAAGCCCCAAAATACCAAGAAAAATAAGAAGAAAGGGGCGACTTTGGACACATTCTATGGAGCCAAAATACAAAATACAGAGCAGATAGAAGAAGATATACAAGAAAATTCTCCAAAATCTTCCAAAGGAAATAGAAACTCTCCACAAACCCATGAAGAATTTGAATCAGAAATGACCAAAAAGATGGAAGCCCTCTGGGAGGAAAAGTGGGAAATAATGCAAAAGAAATTCATGCATCTACAAAACCAGTTTGACCAAACTGTAAAAGAAAACCAGGCTTTAAAGCAAGAACTAATAAAGCAAAGCCAAAACACCAAGAAATTAGAAGAGAACATAAAATATCTCACCGACAAGGTGATAGATCTGGAAAATAGAGGGAGAAGAGAAAATTTAAGAATAATTGGACTCCCAGAAAAGCCAGAAATAAACACCAAACTGGACATGGTGATACAAGATATAATCAAAGAAAATTGCCCAGAGATTCTAGAACAAGGGGGCAATACAGCCACTGACAGAGCTCACAGAACACCTTCTACACTAAACCCCCAAAAGACAACTCCCAGGAATGTAATTGCCAAATTCCAAAGCTATCAAACAAAAGAAAAAATCCTACAGGAAGCCAGAAAAAGACAATTTAGATATAAAGGAATACCAATCAGGGTCACACAAGACCTTGCAAGTTCTACTCTGAATGATCGTAAGGCATGGAACATGATCTTCAGAAAGGCAAGAGAGCTGGGTCTCCAACCAAGAATCAGCTACCCAGCAAAACTGACTATATACTTCCAAGGGAAAGTATGGGCATTCAACAAAACAGAAGACTTCCAACTTTTTGCAAAGAAAAGACCAGAGCTCTGTGGAAAGTTTGATACCGAAAATCAAAGAGCAAGGAATACCTGAAAAGGTAAATATTAAGGAAAGGGGAAAAATGTTATCTTCTTCTTTTACTCAAACTCTCTTCTATAAGGACTACATTTATATCAATCTATGTATACTAACATGTGGGGAAAATGTAATGTATAAATAGGGGGCAAAGAAAGACCAAATAGAATAATGGTTCTCACACAAAGATTCACATGGGAAGGGGAGGGGAAGAAAACTCCTAAAAGAAGGAGAGGAAGAGAGGGGGGGGGGGGTTTACTTAAACCTCAATCTCAGGGAAATCAACTCTGAGAGGGAAAAACATCCAGATCCATTGGGATCTTGAATTCTATCTTACCCAACAAGGGTAAGGAGAAGGGAAAACCAAGGGGGGGAGGGGGAGAGGGAGAACAAAAAGGGAGGGAAAGAGAGGGGGGAGGGGGAGGGAACAAAAAGGGAGGGACTAAAAAGGGAAACATCAAGGGAGGGGACAAGGGGGACTGATTCAAAGTAAATCACTGGACTAAAAGGTAGAGCCGAAGAAGAAAAGGTTAGAATTAGGGAAGGCAATCAAAATGCCAGGGAGTCCACAAATGACAATCATAACTTTGAACGTGAATGGGATGAACTCACCCATAAAACGTAGACGAATAGCAGAATGGATTAGAATCCAAAACCCTACCATATGTTGTCTTCAAGAAACACACATGAGGCGGGTTGACACCCACAAGGTCAGAATTAAAGGATGGAGTAAGACCTTCTGGGCCTCAACTGATAGAAAGAAGGCGGGAGTGGTAATCATGATATCTGATAAAGCCAATGCAAAAATAGACCTGATCAAAAGGGATAGGGAAGGTAATTATATTTTGTTAAAAGGAACTATAGACAACGAGGAAATATCATTAATCAACATGTATGCACCAAATAATATAGCACCCAAATTTCTAATGGAGAAACTAGGAGAATTGAAGGAAGAAATAGACAATAAAACCATACTAGTGGGAGACTTAAACCAACCATTATCAAATTTAGATAAATCAAATCAAAAAATAAATAACAAAGAGGTAAATGAAGTGAATGAAATCTTAGAAAAATTAGAATTAATAGACATATGGAGAAAAATAAATAGGGATAAAAAGGAATACACCTTCTTCTCAGCACCACATGGCACATTCACAAAAATTGACCATACATTAGGTCACAGACACATAGCACACAAATGCAAAAAAGCAGAAATAATGAATGCAGCCTTCTCAGATCACAAGGCAATAAAAATAATGATTAGTAATGGTACATGGAAAACCAAATCTAAAACCAATTGGAAATTAAACAATATGATACTCCAAAACCGTTTAGTTAAAGAAGAAATCATAGAAACAATTAATAATTTCATCAAGGAAAATGACAATGGCGAAACATCCTTTCAAACCTTTTGGGATGCAGCCAAAGCGGTAATCAGAGGCAAATTCATATCCCTGAAAGCTTATATTAACAAACAAGGGAGAGCAGAGATCAATCAATTGGAAATGCAATTGAAAAAACTCGAAAGCGATCAAATTAAAAACCCCCAGCAGAAAACCAAATTAGAAATCCTAAAAATTAAGGGGGAAATTAATAAAATCGAAAGTGATAGAACTATTGATTTAATAAATAAGACAAGAAGCTGGTACTTTGAATAAACAAACAAAATAGACAAGGTACTGGTCAATCTAATTAAAAAAAGGAAGGAAGAAAAGCAAATTCACAGCATTAAAGATGAAAAGGGGGACAGCACCTCCAATGAGGAGGAAATTAAGGCAATCATTAGAAATTACTTTGCCCAATTATATGGCAATAAATACACCAATTTAGGAGAAATGGATGAATATATACAAAAATACAAACTGCCTAGACTAACAGAAGAGGAAATAGAATTCTTAAATAATCCCATATCAGAAATTGAAATCCATCAAGCCATCAAAGAACTTCCTAAGAAAAAATCCCCAGGGCCTGATGGATTCACCTGTGAATTCTATCAAACATTCAGAGAACAGTTAATCCCAATACTATACAAACTATTTGACATAATAAGCAAAGAGGGAGTTCTACCAAACTCCTTTTACGACACAAACATGGTACTGATTCCAAAACCAGGCAGGTCAAAAACAGAGAAAGAAAACTATAGGCCAATCTCCCTAATGAATATAGATGCAAAAATCTTAAATAGGATACTAGCAAAAAGACTCCAGCAAGTGATCAGAAGGATCATTCACCATGATCAAGTAGGATTCATACCAGGGATGCAGGGCTGGTTCAACATTAGGAAAACCATCCACATAATTGACCACATCAACAAGCAAACTAGCAAGAACCACATGATTATCTCAATAGATGCAGAAAAAGCCTTTGATAAAATACAACACCCATTCCTATTAAAAACACTAGAAAGCATAGGAATAGAAGGGTCATTCCTAAAAATAATAAACAGTATATATCTAAAACCAACAGCTAATATCATCTGCAATGGGGATAAACTAGATGCATTCCCAATAAGATCAGGAGTGAAACAAGGATGCCCATTATCACCTCTACTATTTGACATTGTACTAGAAACACTAGCAGTAGCAATTAGAGAAGATAAAGGAATTGAAGGCATCAAAATAGGCAAGGAGGAGACCAAGTTATCACTCTTTGCGGATGACATGATGGTCTACTTAAAGAATCCTAGAGATTCAACCAAAAAGCTAATTGAAATAATCAACAACTTTAGCAAAGTTGCAGGATACAAAATAAACCCACATAAATCATCAGCTTTTCTATTTATCTCCAACACAGCTCAGCAGCAAGAACTAGAAAGAGAAATCCCATTGAAAATCACCTTAGACAAAATAAAATACCTAGGAATCTATCTCCCAAGACAAACACAGGAACTATATGAACACAACTACAAAACACTCGCCACACAACTAAAACTAGATCTGAACAAATGGAAAAACATTAACTGCTCATGGATAGGACGAGCCAATATAATAAAAATGACCATCCTACCCAAACTTATTTATCTATTTAGTGCCATACCCATTGAACTACCAAAATACTTCTTCACTGACTTAGAAAAAAACCATAACAAAGTTCATTTGGAAGAACAAAAGATCAAGGATATCCAGGGAAATAATGAAAAAAAGCACATATGATGGGGGCCTTGCAGTCCCTGACCTTAAACTATATTACAAAGCAGCAGTCATCAAAACAATTTGGTACTGGTTAAGAAACAGAAAGGAAGATCAGTGGAATAGACTGGGGGAAAGCGACCTCAGCAAGACAGTATACGATAAACCCAAAGATCCCAGCTTTTGGGACAAAAATCTACTATTCGATAAAAACTGCTGGGAAAATTGGAAGACAGTGTGGGAGAGACTAGGAATAGATCAACACCTCACACCCTACACCAAGATAAATTCAAAATGGGTGAGTGACTTAAACATAAAGAAGGAAACCATAAGTAAATTGGGTAAACACAGAATAGTATACATGTCAGACCTTTGGGAGGGGAAAGGCTTTAAAACCAAGCAAGATATAGAAAGAATCACAAAATGTAAAATAAATAATTTTGACTATATCAAACTAAAAAGCTTTTGTACAAACAAAACCAATATAACTAAAATCAGAAGGAAAACAACAAATTGGGAAAAAATCTTCATAGAAACCTCTGACAAAGGTTTAATTACTCATATTTATAATGAGCTAAATCAATTGTACAAAAAATCAAGCCATTCTCCAATTGATAAATGGGCAAGGGAAATGGATAGGCAGTTCTCAGATAAAGAAATCAAAACTATTAACAAGCACATGAAGAAGTGCTCTACATCTCTTATAATCAGAGAGATGCAAATCAAAACAACTCTGAGGTATCACCTCACACCTAGCAGATTGGCTAACATTACAGCAAAGGAAAGTAATGAATGCTGGAGGGGATGTGGCAAAGTAGGGACATTAATTCATTGCTGGTGGAGTTGTGAATTGATCCAACCATTCTGGAGGGCAATTTGGAACTATGCCCAAAGGGCGACAAAAGAATATCTACCCTTTGACCCAGCCATAGCACTGCTGGGTCTGTACCCCAAAGAGATAATGGACACAAAGACTTGTACAAAAATATTCATAGCTGCGCTCTTTGTGGTGGCCCAAAACTGGAAAACGAGGGGATGCCCATCAATTGGGGAATGGCTGAACAAACTGTGGTATATGTTGGTGATGGAGTACTATTGTGCTAAAAGGAATAATAAAGTGGAGAAGTTCCATGGAGACTGGAACAACCTCCAGGAAGTGATGCAGAGCGAGAGGAGCAGAACCAGGAGAACATTGTACACAGAGACGAATACACTGTGGTATAATCGAACGTAATGGACTTCTCCATTAGTGGCGGTGTAATGTCCCTGAACAACTTGCAGGGATCCAGGAGAAAAAAACACCATTCATAAGCAAAGGATAAACTATGGGAGTGGAAACACCGAGAAAAAGCAACTGCCTGAATACAGAGGTTGAGGGGACATGACAGAGGATAGACTCTAAATGAACACTCTAATGCAAATACTATCAACAAAGCAATGGGTTTAAATCAAGAAAACATCTAATGCCCAGTGGATTTACGCGTCGGCTATGGGGGGTGGGGGGGAGGAAAAGAAAATGATCTATGTCTTTAACGAATAATGCTTGGAAATGATCAAATAAAATATATTTTAAAAAAAAAAAAAAAGAATCAGGCTGTGTGGGAACACAGAATTAGATCTTTAAAAAGGAAACATTGATGAAGGGGCTCAAATTTACTAATGTCATCCAAAGAGATACATAGATCTAGAATTGGAAAACAATTTAGAGGTCATCTATTTCAAATCCTTTATTTTAAAACTACTGAAAACGACACCCAGAGAGTTTAATAGACTTGCTCAAAGTCAATAATCAAATAATGAGATATTATTCTCATATAAAACATAGAGTTCTATAATGTGAAAAAGTAGCCCCTACTATAGCTCATTCTAATTGACTCTTTATAAAATTCCCCACAAGTACTGTCAAATATCTTTTCTCCTTCCTAGATCCTAACACCAATCCCATTTTACTTTCAGTCAATAACTTCACATTCAACCTCACTGAGATCAAAATAATATGATTTCTTGATTTCCTCTGAACTCTCAGAACACTTTATCACACTACTCTTTGTACTGCAGGAGTATATTAAAACACTTCTTTTTATTTTGACTGAAAACAATATAGAATAATACTTTCTCTAGACAAAAACCTTTTCTTTCTAGGAAAAGGTAGAAGTCAAGGAAGGCCAAAGTCCAAGGTAGAAGCTGAAAGATTTATTTCTTTGTTTCCCAGAAGCAATAATGTTTTGATGGACCCTTCCCCATTCATGAGGGATTAAATTATTAATCACATGGAGAAGACCCTTCAAATTTAGAGGAGAATGATCCAGGAAGGACCTGAATAGTGACTACTGTTCTGGAATATTAAACCAAAACTGTATTTTAAAATACACTATCTTTCCTTTGTTCAATTTTCCTATAAAAATTAATTATAATGACTTCCGGTCAAGATGGCAGCTTAGAGAAAGCTAAAGTTCGGAGCTCCAGAAACCCTTCCTTACCGATCTCAAACGGAATGCTCCTAGGGCATCGAAATTGAAAACAAACAACAGAATAGATCCGGGAAACACTCCTCCTGGACCTGGATCAAAAGGTAGGGCCCCCCAAGAGTCAGACCCAGAGATCACTTCGATCTAAGGGTAAGGCAAAGGGAAGGTCCCAGGACCCATCCCCCCCAACCCAGAGTGCTGAGTCCGAGACAGCAGCAGGAACCTCAGGGCAGGCAGGGGGGCCTCAGGAGCCGGCTATTCTCCCCCTGAAAATGACCTGAGCCAGTCGAGGAGGCACCCAGACAGCAGGGAGGCAGAGAGAGACAGGAGTGGGGGAGAGCCTGTAGCCCCCTGACCAGAACCTTTCATCTGGGTCTCACTGAAGGTCACTGCCTGAGGGCATACTCAGTCTGAGGTTAATCCTATCACCAGCCCTCAGAGCTCCAGGAAGCCACGGCACCTCCCCCCTCAGAGTGCAGGGTCCTCTGAAAAAACAGTAACCCTCAGGGCTGGCAAAAGGGCCTCAGAGCTGAAGGCCGAATCCTGAAAACAACCTGACCCTAGTCAAGGGGGCACCCAGACAGCAGGGAAACAGAGAGAGACAGGAGGAACCTGTAGCCCCCTGACCAGATCCTTCCATATGAGTCTCACTGAAGGTCCTTGCCTGAGAGCATACTCAGTCTGAGGTTAATCCTATCACCAGCCCTCAGAGCTCCTAGAAGCCACAGCCCCTCCACCCTCAGAGTGCTGGCTCTTCCTGTGGGCTGAGGCACAGGAACAAGGGCCAAGCCATAGAACGGACAATCTGCCTAGGGCTAAAACCTCTGAACACCAGACAGAGATAAGAAAAGCTAATCCTCCCCACTCAGATAGAGATGGCAAACTCCACAGAAGCACAAAAAACCCAAAATTCCCAAAAAAAAAACAAGAAGAAGGGGGCAACTCTGGACACATTTTATGGAGCAAAAATACAAAACACAGAGGAGATAGAAGAGGAAACACAAGCAAATGCTCCGAAACCTTCCAAAGGAAATGGAAACTCTCCACAAACCCATGAAGAATATGAATCAGAAATGATCAAAAAGATGGAAGTGTTCTGGGAGGAAAAATGGGAAATAATGCAAAAGAAATTCACGCATCTACAAAACCAGTTTGACCAAACTGAAAAGGAAAACCAGGCTTTAAAGCAACAACTAATAAAGCAAAGCCAAAAGACCAAGAAATTAGATGAGAACATGAAATATCTCACTAACAAGGTGACAGATTTGGAAAATAGAGGGAGAAGAGATAATTTAAGAATAATTGGACTTCCAGAAAAGCCAGAAATAAACACCAAACTCGACATCATAATATAAAAGATAATCAAAGAAAATTGCCCAGAGATTCTAGAACAAGGGGGCAATACAGCCACTGACAGAGCTCACAGAACACCCTCTACACTAAACCCCCAAAAGACAACTCCCAGGAATATAATTGCCAAATTCCAAAGCTCTCAAACAAAAGAAAAAATCCTACAGGAAGCCAGAAAAAGACAATTTAGATATAAAGGAATGCCAATCAGGGTCACACAAAACCTTGCAAGTTCTACTCTGAATGACCATAAGGCATGGAACATGATCTTCAGAAAGGCAAGAGAGCTGGGTCTTCAACCAAGAATCAGCTATCCAGCAAAACTGACTATATACTTCTAAAGGAAAGTATGGGCATTCAACAAAATAGAAGATTTCCAACTTTTTGCAAAGAAAAGACCAGAGCTCTGTGAAAAGTTTAACACCGAAAAACAAAGAGCATGGAATACCTGAAAAGGTATAAATGAAGGAAAGGGAAAAGGAAAAAAATGTTATCTTCTTCTTTTACTCAAACTCTCTTCTATAAGGACTACATTTATATCAATCTATGTATACTAACAGGTGGGGAAAATGTAATGTGTAAATAGGGGGAAAAGAAAGACCAAATAGAATAATCTTTCTCACACAAAGATTCAAATGGGAAGGGGAGGGGAAGAAAACTCCTATAAGAAGGAGAGGAAGAGAGTTTTTACTTAAACCTTACTCTCAGGGAAATCAACTCTGAGAGGGAAAAACATCCAGATCCATTGGGATCTTGAATTCTATCTTACCCAACAAGGGTAGGGAGAAGGAAAAACCAAGGGGGGGAGGGGGGAGGGAAAACAAAAGGGGAGGGAAAGAGAGGGAGAGGGGGAGGGAACAAAAAGGGATGGACTAAAAAAGGAAACATATCAAGGGAGGGGAGAAGGGGGACTGATTTAAAGTAAATCACTGGACTAAAAGGTAGAGCCAAAGAAGAAAAGGTTAGAATTAGGGAAGGATATCATAATGCCAGGGAATCCACAAGTGACAGTCATAACTTTGAATGTGAATGGGATGAACTCACCCATAAAATGTAGATGAATAGCAGAATGGATTAGAATCCAAAACCCTACCATATCTTGTCTTCAAGAAACACACATGAGGCGAGTTGATACACACAATGTAAGACTTAAAGGATGGAGTAAGACCTTCTGGGCCTCAACTGACAGAAAGAAGGCAGGAGTGGTAATCATGATATCTGATAAAGCCAAAGCAAAAATAGACCTGATCAAAAGGGATAGGGAAGGTAATTATATTTTGTTAAAAGGGACTTTAGATAATGAGGAAATATCACTAATCAACACGTATGCACTAAATAATATAGCATCCAAATTTCTAATGGAGAAACTAGGAGAATTGAAGGAAGAAATAGACAGTAAAACCATATTAGTGGGAAACTTAAACCAACCATTATCAAATTTAGATAAATCAAATCAAACAATAAATAAGACAGAGGTGAAAGAAGTGAATGAAATCTTTGAAAAATTAGAATTAATAGACTTATGGAGAAAAATAAGTAGGGATAAAAAGGAATACACCTTCTTCTCAGCACCATAAGGCACATTCACAAAAGTTGACCATACATTAGGTCACAGAAACATAGCACACAAATGCAGAAAAGCAGAAATAATAAATGCAGCCTTCTCAGATCACAAGGCAATAAAAATAATGATCAGTAAAGGTACATGGAAAACCAAAATAAAAACGAATTGGAAATTAAACAATATGATACTCCAAAATCGTTTAGTTAGAGAAGAAATCATAGAAACAATTAATAATTTCATCGAGGAAAATGACAATGGCGAGACATCATTTCAAACCTTTTGGGATGCAGCCAAAGCGGTAATCAGAGGTAAATTCATATCCCTGATATATCAACAAACTAGGGAGAGCAGAGATCAATCAATTGGAAATGCAAATAAAAAAATTCAAAAGCGATCAAATTAAACCCCCCCAGCAGAAAACCAAACTAGAAATCCTAAAAATTAAGGGAGAAATTAATAAAATTGAAAGTGATAGAACTATTGATTTAATAAATAAGACAAGAAGCTGGTACTTTGAAAAAACAAACAAAATAGACAAAGTACTGGCCAATCTAATTAAAAAAAGGAAGGAAGAAAAGCAAATTAATAGCATCAAAGATGAAAAGGGGGATATCACCTCTGATGAAGAGGAAATTAAGGCAATCATTAGAAATTACTTTGCCCAATTATATGGCAATAAATACACCATTTTAGGTGATATGGATGAATATATACAAAAATACAAACTGCCTAGACTAACAGAAGAGGAAATAGAATTCTTAAATAATCCCATATCAGAAAGTGAAATCCAACAAGCCATCAAAAACTTCCTAAGAAAAAATCCCCAGGGCCTGATGGATTCACCAGTGAATTCTATCAAACATTCAAAGAACAGCTAACTCCAATACTATACAAACTATTTGACATAATAAGCAAAGAGGGGGTTCTACCAAACTCCTTTTATGACACAAACATGGTACTGATTCCAAAACCAGGCAGGTCAAAAACAGAGAAAGAAAACTATAGACCAATCTCCCTAATGAATATAGATGCAAAAATCTTAAATAGGATACTAGCAAAAAGGCTCCAGCAAGTGATCAGAAGGGTCATCCACCATGATCAAGTAGGATTTATACCAGGGATGCAGGGCTGGTTCAATATTAGGAAAACCATCCACATAATTGACCACTTCAACAAGCAAACCAACAAGAACCACATGATTATCTCAATAGACGCAGAAAAAGCCTTTGATAAAATACAACACTCATTCCTATTAAAAACACTAGAAAGCATAGGAATAGAAGGGTCATTCCTAAAAATAATAAACAGCATATATCTAAAACCATCAGCTAATATCATCTGCAATGGGGATAAACTAGATGCATTCCCAATAAGATCAGGAGTGAAACAAGGATGCCCATTATCACCTCTACTATTTGACATTGTACTAGAAACACTAGCAGTAGCAATTAGAGAAGAAAAAGAAATTGAAGGCATCAAAATAGGCAAGGAGGAGACCAAGTTATCATTCTTTGCAGATGACATGATGGTCTACTTAAAGAATCCTAGAGATTCAACCAAAAAGCTAACTGAAATAATCAACAACCTTAGCAAAGTTGCAGGATACAAAATAAACGCACATAAGTCATCAGCTTTTCTATATATCTCCAACACAGCTCAGCAGCAAAAACTAGAAAGAGAAATCCCATTCAAAATCACCTTAGACAAAATAAAATACCTAGGAATCTACCTCCCGAGACAAACACAGGAACTATATGAACACAACTACAAAACACTCTCCACACAACTAAAACTAGACTTGAGCATTTGGAAAAACATTAACTGCTCATGGATAGGACGAGCCAATATAATAAAAATGACCATTCTACCCAAACTTATTTATCTATTTAGTGCCATACCCATTGAACTCCCAAAATATTTCTTTACTGATTTAGAAAAAAACATAACAAAATTCATCTGGAATAACAAAAGATCAAGGAAATCCAGGGAAATAATGAAAAAAAAACACATATAATGGGGGTCTTGCAGTCCCAGACCTTAAACTATATTACAAAGCAGCAGTCATCAAAACAATTTGGTACTGGCTAAGAGACAGAAAGGAAGATCAGTGGAATAGACTGGGGGAAAGCGACCTCAACAAGACAGTATACGATAAACCCAAAGATCCCAGCTTTTGGGACAAAAATCCACTATTAGATAAAAACTGCTGGGAAAACTGGAATACAGTGTGGGAGAGATTAGGTTTGGAACAACACCTCACACCCTACACCAAGATAAATTCAAAATGGGTGAATGACTTAAACATAAAGAAGGAAACCATAAGTAAATTGGGTAAACACAGAATAGTACACGTCAGACCTTTGGAAGGGAAAAGACTTTAAAACCAAGCAAGACAGAAAGAATCACAAAATGTAAAATAAATAATTTTGACTACATCAAATTAAAAAGCTTTAGTACAAACAAAACCAATGTAACTAAAATCAGAAGGGAAACAACAAATTGGGAAAAATGTTCATAGAAACCTCTGACAAAGGTTTAATTACTCAAATTAATAAAGAGCTAAATCAATTGTACAAAAAATCAAGCCATTCTCCAATTGATAAATGGGCAAGGGACATGGATAGGCAATTATTAGTCAAATAAATCAAAACTATTAATAAGCACATGAAAAACTGTTCTAAATCTCTTATAATCAGAGAGATGCAAATGAAAACAACTCTAAGGTATCACCTCACACCAAGCAGATTGGCTAACATGATAGCAAAGGAAATAATGAATGCTGGAGGGGATGTGGCAAAGTAGGGACATTAATTCATTGCTGGTGGAGTTGTGAACTGATCCAACCATTCTGGAGGGCAATTTGGGACTATGCCCAAAAGGTGACAAAAGAATATCTACCCTTTGATCCAGCCATAGCACTGCTGGGTCTGTACCCCAATGAGATAATGGACAAAAAGACTTGTACAAAAATATTCATAGCTGCACTCTTTGTGGTGGCCAAAAACCGGAAAACGAGGGAATGCCCATCAATTAGGGAATGGCTGAGCAAATTGTGGTATATTTTGGTGATGGAATACTATTGTGCTAAAAGGAATAATAAAGTGGAGGAATTCCATGGAGACTGGAACGACCTCCAGGAAGTGATGCAGAGCGAGAGGAGCAGAACCAGGAGAACATTGTACACAGAAACTAATACACTGTTGTATAATCAAAGGTAATGGACTTCTCCATTAGTGGCGGTGTAATGTCCCTGAACAATCTGCAGGGATCCAGCAGAAAAAACACCATTCATAAGCAGAGGATAAACTGTGGGAGTAGAAACACCAAGGAAAATCAACTGCCTGACTATAGCGTTTGAGGGGATATGACAGAGGAGAAACTCTAAACAAGCACTCTAATGCAAATACTAACAACATGACAATGGGTTCGGATCAAGAACACATGTAATACCCAGTGGAATCACGCGTCGGCTACGGGGGTTGGGGGGAAGGAAAAGAAAATGATCTTTGTCTTTAATGAATAATACTTGGAAATGATCAAATAAAATATTATAAAATTAAAAAGAAATAAGGGGTTATGCTTGAAAGATCTTAATATGAACAAAAAATGCTGTTGCAACAAATTAGATATGTAGGATGAGTAATCTTCCCAGGCATTCAGATTTCTAAGGTTATGAGAAATGATGGTGCTCTCAGCTTTGAACAATGATTTTTTTCTTTTTTGTTTTGCATGTTGAATTTGAGGTGCTTATGAGGATCCATTTCAAAACATTAAAAATGCAATTGGTGATATAAAACTATAATTCAGCAGAGAAAAAAATTAATTATAAAGCTCTGGAGGTAGTGACATGCTCAATTTTCTAGAGTCCATCTATTTTGTGAAATGAGATATATTTCTTAAATAATATGCCAATGGGTTAGAAATATGGGAAGATTCTTTCATACAGATTAACTCATATAATGGATAACAAGGCAACAATATCTAGAAGTGAGCAAAGAAAAATGAGTAAAAATGTAACACAAGCAAAAATATTATTTGTCATTGCTTCCTAATACTTCCTCCCACCTCAACTCTGGAATTGCCATTTCTTTCCTCTTCCCCCAATGAGAAGCATATCTATATCTGAGCAAGGTAAGAGTTAGAAGCTATCATTGCACTGTGAATCCAGGAATGTCAGAACTGTATGGAAATTTAGTAGTCTTTTATTCTAGCATTTTATTAAATAGTAGATTTAGGCCAACAATTATTCTGTTGTTTGTATTCCTATCCTTGGAGCCAAGTGCAAAGCCTTACACACAGAAGATGCTTAGTGAATAATATTAAGTAGTATTTATACAATTTTTGAAAGTTTGCAAAGTTTTTCTACACATATGATCTCATTTGATTCTCACAACAACCCTGTAGCACTGCCTTGACTCAATAATCAAGTAGGTACTTGAGACTTTACAGTAGTAAGCAGTTACCAATATTCCTTGAGGTTTCTATCTCAAAACTCTAACCAAATGGGTCCCAGGCAGTTTATGTGTATAAGGCAGGTACTATGGGTATAATCCTCATTATTATACTCATCTTGTTAAGGCAGGATTTTAATTCAGGGCCTTCTGATTCTAAACCTAATACTCAGTGCTACCATAGCAGTATATTACCTCTAGATGCTTGAAGAATTGAATTGGATCAAAAAAAAATTATTAAGCTGAGGTCCAAAGACATAAAGTAACTTCCCTTAGGTCACATAACTAGTGAGTGACCAGAACTGAGACTTGAACTCAAGCCTTCTAACTCACAGTCTAGCTTTTTTTCCAGAGGTCAGGGTGTCATATGCCCAGGGAAGGAAATTTCCTATAGTTTTGTGTACAAGTGGAAGGATAGGAAACTATTTTTTTCTTAAAGGAGTATAGGACAATTCTCTGTATGACCACTCTGAGCAGTATCACAAGTTTTGGCTGGGAATCCTCCCAAGAACAGAGAGATGGTAATAGGAAAGTGCTCGTGCAATAATAATATATGATGATCAACTATGAATGGCTTACCTATTATCAGCAATGCAAGGATCCAAGACAACTCCCAGACTCGTGGCTTAAGATTCTATCCACTGCCATGTGAGAACTGGTTAAGTATGAATGCAAATTGAAGCAAACCATTCTTTAGTTCTATAAAAACTAAATTAAATTAACACTCTTTGGTTCTTAATTTCCACAGAGTTTGTTAATATTACTTGTAATAAAGAAAAGAAGACAGATAGAGGGATGTTTAAGCCTAATCTAATCTTACCACATGGTTCCTCACCTCATGGCTCTCTCTCTCAGCCACATTCCTATACTGCCACTTCCAAGGGAATAGAGAGTCTACTTTCCTCTTTTATCTTCTCTTTTAACCCTGAACTCATAACCTTTATGTTGTGAGTCATGTGGCTAGGTCTCTCTCCCCTGTGACCTATGTTTGGAGAACTCTCACATGACATCCAGTCATGTGAGGTAAAGCTAGCAGTCCAGGGACACAGGTAAGACATCAGGATAGTCCCTTCACACAGTTCCTTCATGAAGTTTTCTCAAGCAATAGATGTCTTCTTTAGCAAGATGAATATGGAAATACATATTGTATTGATAGCACATAGACAAACCATGTAATATTGCCTTCCATCTTGGGAAAGAGGAAAGTGTAGGAGAAAGAAAATAGATCACAAAATGTCAGAAAACAATAATATCTACATGTCATCTGGAAAAATAAATAAAAACTTAGGGGAAAAAAAAGAAAATGATCACATTGGTGATTCTGGTCCTTTATCTTCCCCAGTCACAAAGTGTTTATTCAGGATCCTTGGAGGTATGGAAGGAGGGGGAACAGGCTCAAAATTCCCTTCTAATATTTTGGAAAAGGAGAAAATAAAATACTAAAACAAAAAATCTGACCCTCTCAAGCTGCATAAAGATATTCTAAAGAAGCTTGAGAGCTGATCCTTATGAAACTGGACTACTCCAACCACATAAATAGCAACTTGTACCTACACCACATCTTTTCTTCACAGATCCAAAAACACATCAGAAGAACATTAAAATGTCAAGGGGTTTAATTCTGAAATGTAGCTTGCCTTATGGTTGCATTTGCATGATGGAGAAGTAGTGTCTGGAGCTCAGCTGTCTTTTGTGGCTTATTTTGAATATCATCTTTCATCTGTTCATTTCCATCATTCAAGACAATTATTAAGCATCTGCTGTTGTTCAGAACTTTGCAGAGACAGTAAGGAAGATGCAATTATTCCTTCCTTCCTTCCTTCCCAAGGAAAAATTACTTTATCATACGTAAAGTGCTATCCAACAGGAAATTAATATAGAGGGGAAATTTTTTTAGTTTCTTTCCTTCATGGGACTTATAGTCTAATAGGAATGAGGCAGCTAAGTGACAAAGTAGATAGATCATCAGAATAGGAGTCAGGAATACTTATCTTCCCAAATTCAAATAGGGCATCAGACACTTACTAGGTGTGTGACTCTGGAAAATTCATTTAACTCTGCCTCAGTTTCCTCATCTGTGAAATGAGCTGGGAAAAAAAAAGAAATGGCAAAGCACTACAGTTTCTTGGCCAAGAAAACCCCAATTGTGGTCATAAAGAGTCCGACAACTGAAACAACTAAACAACAACAACATAAACAGACAGCTACAAATCACACTATTTCATGATTAATGCATTATAAAGGTGAAAAATGAAGTTCTAGAAAAAGAAAATAAAACAAGTAAGAGCACTGATTCTGTAGTTAAAAGACCTAGTTTCATATCTTATTTCTGGCATTACCTTTGTTGTCTTAAGCAAGTTTTTTTTTTTTAATTACTCAGGGCCTCAATTTCCTCATCTGTTAAATGAGGTGTTTGGAACAGATGGCTTCAATCACTTCCAGCTATAAACCTCTGATGCTATGCTCAAGTACAAGAAAAGAGTTAACATTAATATAAATATCTGAAGTTTGTAAAGAGCTTTACATTAATTATTTCCTTTGATCTTCACAATAATCCTGTGAGTAAGAGGCTGTTATCTTCCCCATTTTATAAATGAGGAGATAAAACAGGATGCAGAGCCAAGATGGTGGATGAGTACCAGTGAAATCCTGAAACTACTCTGAATTTCCTTCTAAATCAATCTATAAAAGGCACCTCAAAAGGACAAAAGTCAAAGCAGGATGAATGAGGGAACTCTCTCACAGAACACAATGTGAAAGGTAGGCAGAGAGAGTGGATTTCCATGGTATAAGGGGGAAACTGAAAGCAAAACAGCAAACAGAAAAGGGCAAGTTGATCATTCCTCCATAAGTACTGTGCCAGTCTCAGAACTAGGCTGTAGGCAACTTCAAGATTTTGGGTTGTGGGCTACACCAAAAAAAAGAGCACCTCAGACCACCCCTCAAAGTCCCAGGTCAAGAGTTCCATAGCACTGAGAACTCTCAAACCTGCATTGCAGCAGTAAAGAGAGCTCCAGGGCAAAAGCCTATGAACCAGAAGTTAAGACAGAAATGGCCCGAAACATGCAGATTTCCTAGTCCACTGGCAGAAAAATGAGCAAATAACAGCAAAACAAACAAACAAACAAACAAACAATAAAACACCTCTTGACCCTTGAAGACTTCTATGGGGATAAAGAACAAAGAACAAAAGCAACAGAAGATGGTGAGATATGAGCAAACACATGTAAAATCACCAAAACAAACAAACAAATAAATAGGAATTGGTCACAAGCTCTGTAAGTACTTTAAAAGGAATTTAAAAATCAATTAAGACAGACTGAAGAAAAGTGGGAAAAAGAAATGAAAGTAATGCAAAAAAGAAAATAAAGCAAAATTGGTCTAATAAAACCAGACACAAAAAGCCAATGAAGAAATAAGCAGCCTAAAAATCAGATGACCTACTGGGAAAAGAGGCAAAAACAAATCAAATGAAGAAAAGAATGTCATGAAAAGTAGAATGGACAAAATAAAAAATGAAGATCAAAAGATAATGGAAGAAATTTAGTATTTAAAAATCAGAACTGGGCAAATAGAAGCTAATGATTTATAGTACATCAAGAAACAATAAAAACAAAATTAAAAGAAAGAAAAAATAGAAATAAATATGAAATATCTCATTGAAAAAACAACTGACCTGGAAAACAGATACAGGAGAGACAATTTGAGAATTATTGGATTACCTGAAAGTCAAAACAAAAAAAAATCCTAGACATTATATTACAAAAATTATCCAAGAAAGCTGCTCTGATGTTCTTGAACAAGAAGGTAAAATATATATTGAAAAAATCCACAGATCACCTCCTGAAATAAATTCCCAAGTGACCTCAGCAAGACAGTCTATGATAAGTTCAAAGATCCCAGCTTTGTGGACCAAAACCCACTATTTGATAGAAACTGCTGGGAAAATTGGAAGACAGTGTGGGAGAGATATGGTTTGGATCAACATCTCACACCCTACACCAAGATAAACTCAGAATGGGAGAATGACTTGAACATAAAGAAGGAAATTAAGTAAATTAGGTGAACACAGAATAGCATACAGATCTTTGGGAAAGGAAAGATTTTAAAACCAAGCAAGACTTAGAAAAAATCACAAAATTTAAATCAATAATTTTGATTATATCAAATTAAAAAGGTTTTGTACAAACAAAACCAATACAACCAAAATTAGAAGGGAAGTACCAAATTGGGAAACAATCTTCATAACAAAAACCTCTGAAAAGGTCTAATTACTCAAATTTATAAAGAGCTAAACCAATTATACAAAAAAGTAAGCCATTCTCCAGTTGATAAATGGGCAAGGGATATGAATAGACAATTTTCAGTTAAAGAAATCAAAACTATTAATAAGAACATGAAAAGGTGTTCTAAATCTCTTATAATCAGAGAGACACAAATCAAAACAATTCTTAGGTACCACCTCACACCTAGCAGATTGGCTATCATGACAGCAATGGAAAGTACTGAATTCTAGAGGTGATGTGGCCAAGTTGGGACATTAATGCACTGCTGGTGAAGTTGTGAACTAATCCAAACATTCTGGAGGGCAATTTGGGGATTTGTATCCCAAAGAGATAATAAGGAAAAATACCATATAAGAATATTTATAGCTGTGCTCTTTGTGGTGGCAAAAAAAAATTGGAAAATGAAGGGATGCCCTTTGATTGGGGAATGGCTGAACAAATGATGGTATCTGTTGGTGATGGAATACTATTATGCTCAAAGAAATAATAAACTGGAGGAATTCCATGTGAACTGGAATGACCTCCAGGAATTGATGCAGAGTGAAAGGAGCAGAATTAGGATAACATTGTACACAGAGACTGATATACTGTGGTACAATCGAATGTAATGGACTTCTCCAGTAGTGGCAATGCAGTGATCCTGAACAACCTTGAGGGATCTATGAGAAAGAACACTATCCACATTCAGAAGAAAAACTGAGGGAGTAGAAACACCGGGGGGGGGGGGAAAACTGCTTGACTACATTGGTCGAGGGGGACATGATTGGGGATATAGGTAAATGAACATCCCAGTGCAAAAATCAACAACATGCAAATAGGTTCTGATCAAGGACACATGTAATACCCAGTGGAATTGCATGTGGGCTGTGGGAATGGGGGAGGGGAGCAGAGGGAGGGATAGAACATTTTTCTTGTAATAAGGAATAATGTTCTAAATTGACTAAATAAAATTTAAAAAATAAATAAATAAAATAAAATAAATCCCCAAATAACTCCCAAGAATGTTATAGCAAAGTTCAAGAGGAAAAAATTACTGCAAACAGCCAGAAGGAAACAATTCAGATATCATGGAGCCCCAATCAGGATTATGCAGGATCTGGCAGCTTCCACATTGAAGGACCAGAAGGCTTGGAATATGATATTCTGGAAGACAAGAGAACTGGGTTTACAATCAAGAATCACCTACCCATCAAAATTGACTATATGCTGTCAGAGGGAAATATGGTTATTTAATAAAATAGAAGGATTCCAGGCATTCCTGAAGAAAAAAAAATTTGAATTAAATAGAAAATTTGATGTCCAAATACAAAATTCAAGATAACCATAAAAAGTTAAATGAGAAAGGAAACAAAATTAAGGACTTCAACAATGTCAAATTATTTATATGCCTATATGGAAAGATGATATCTGAAACTCTTAAAAATTGTTATCATTATCATAATAGTTAGAAGACATATACATAGGCAGAGGGTGTGGTATTAAGATGTTTAGGATGATATGTAAAAAAAAAAACTAGGATCAAAAAAAGTAGAGGATTGTACTAAGAGAAATGGGAAGGAAAAAGTAAAAGGGGGTAAATATATCACATAAAAAGATATGGGGGTAAGGGGTGGAATAATATTAAAAGGAGGGTAGAATGAGAGTGGTGACAGGAAATACTTAAACCTTACTCTCATTGGAATTGTTTCAGAAAGGGCAGAACAGTCATTAGGTTATAGAATCCTATTTTACGCTGTAGAGAAGTAGACAAGGAATAAGGAATGGGGTTGTGGGGACAGGAGTATTATAAGGGAGAAAAAAGTTGGAGGGGATGACTAAAAGACCCTATAGAGAAGTAGGAGTGTAATAAAAAGGGACATGGTGGAAAGGGGAGTAAAATAAAATAAATGAGGAAACTGATGCTGTCTATGATTTGCCCAGTCACATAGCTAGTGTAACAAGTGTTAGTTGTGGAAGTTGAACACAGTCTTCTTGACTCCACATCTTGCTTTCTACTAACTAGTATGATCTAGTTGCCATTCCTTCAGCATGACTTTTGTGAATATTAAATTTAACTCTCCCCTGATTACAACAATGAAAATTCTTAACTCTCACCAGATTGTGAAGATTAAATTATAACCCATTCCTATTTTTAGATTTAATCCCCATAAATGTAATCTCAATACTTAAAAGTAAAGTGTGAAGATCTGCCCATTTAGATCTAATCACCAAGAGTAAAAATATCCTACTTGATCATTAAGTGGAAGGTCTGTGACCCACATGTATGACAGTGGGCAATGAATCAGAATCTACTAACTGCCTTTTGGGCAGTCCTAGAACAGGACTTCAACTGTGATTGGTAAATATAGAATTGGTGAAGACACAGAAAGTGACACAAGGGAAAATGTCTTTAAAAGGAGCTGTTACTTCCTGTGAGAATGTAATTCTTCATGCTTTCAAGTTGAGACTGGTGAAGAGGGGCAGAAGGATCTCCTGATTGGACCTGAGACCCTGTTTTCCTGATGAGGCTGATAAAGAATCTGCTGACTGAACTGACATGTGGTGAGTGAAAGGCTGACTTTATAACTGCTGGTTTTTCTGTGAGGAGACCTGTGGTATTTAAAAGAGTTGATGCCATAAACTGTAAGAGTTAAAATAGTGGAAGACTTAAATTGTAGTAGATATAAGAGTGGGTGAGTAAATATGTGACCGCAGGAAATGTTTTCACTACAGTATTTTTGTTTTTAAATCAAATATAAGGTGGTTGCCAGGGAAGTATTCTCAATTATGAATATACTCAAGTCAACTGGGTTTTATAGAGAATTTAATTAATAATACAATGAGGAATCAAAGAAAGAGAGAGAGAGAGAGAAAAAAAGGAAATAAATGAGATAAGAATAGGCTGGCCCAAGCAGCCCTGGCCAACCCAGGCCTAAGCCCTAAAAGAAAGGATCAGTCAGTTCTAATCACTCACCATAAGATCTGTTCAAGCGAGGATTCAGGGGGACAGAGTATCCCCAGAGGGAGTTCCAGCCAGAGTCAGCCTCCCTTGAAAGACCTTCTTAGAGATTGTCTCTCAAGAGCCTGTATATCTCAAGAGATTTTCTCAACAGTCTGTCCTTGTTCTTATATAGCGGGTTTTCTCCTATGTTACCTCCCTTAAGTTCTTCCATTTACCAATCACAGTAGACGTTTTCCAAAGGACAGCCCATTCTGAATTCACATCTGAGTAAATTAATCATTTTAGTAATCCACACCTGAGTAGGTTAGAATCTCTGTGTAAGTGTTTTCCTCTTTTTTCCTTGTAAGTTCACAAGTTGCCTGACCTTTATAGGTACTTAGCACCCCCTTATATTAATTCTAAAAATACGCATGGCTTAAGTATGGGTGTAAGTATTTTTCATTGTTTCAGCAAGGAGTTTTCTCCCCTAAAGTAGTCTTAAGTATGGGTGGAGTAGAGGTCTTCCCATTTCTGATCTAAGTAGAGTTCTCACTTTCCAAATGGAGAATGGTCCCAGTAGGGAATTGTTCCAATGGAGAATTCCCCAATGGGGAATTTTTTTAACATTCACAAGTCTGAGAAATTTCAAGATTCACAGACCGGCCTCATGAAAGACCTACTCTTGAGAGAGGCTTCCCCCTGGTCCTCGGTTTTGCTGAGGCTGGCTGAAACTAATTCTCCCAGCCCAGAGGGGCTAGGAGTAAATTACTTAGTGCTCAGGCTAGATATCTTACCTTATCCTCTCTTAATTTCTTGCTTCACTCGTTCTACCTTTTGTAAATAAATTGTAAATAAATCTCTTTGGAATTAATTAAATTCCTGGTGACAATGCTCTTAAATAATCAAGTCCAATTGTTTAAAAATTAGCCCTATTTCCCCCTTGCACTTTCCATCCCACATCTCCATGCTTCTGCACTGGCTGTCCTCCATGCCTGGAGTGGCCCCTCACTTCTACCACATCTTAGTTTCCCTTATCTCTTCCACCTTCTCCAAAAGTCCTTTCCTTTCCTAAACCTCCTTGCTTCCCATGTCTTCTCCTTCTGAAATTACCTTCCACCTTTTTTGTATTTATTTTGTATGTAACTAATTATTTACATGTTCTCTCTCCCATTAGAATGTGATCTCATTAGAGGAAGGAGCCATATTTTACTTTTTATTGCGTCTTCATATACAATGTCTGGGACATTATGAGTGTGTTAAAATCGTTTTGCTCTGGTATCTTTGTCCACCTCTCCATTCTCCCCACTCCCTGATTGTAGTCAGTATAGTAATTAAGTTTATAAATAGCTAGTATAAAATAACAATATGAGGAAGTAAAATGACAAAGGAGAACCTATATATCATACACAGACAGTCCCAAAGACCAAAGGAATATAATTTGCAAACTATACAAAAATAATATCCTGAAAATGTGCTAAATAAGGGAAAGTTATCTAGGCCTTGATGTCAGAACCCTTTAGTCCTATATATAAATCTGAAATAAGTTCCAGACATCTGTAGTGAGACCTCCGGAACACCAAGGTGCCAATAATTTTGAGAAGACATGGACATGTTCACTATAAGTTTTTCTGACAACTTTGAGATGATGTAGATATGTTAATTATCCATCCACAAGGTGGCACAGATAAGAATGGCATGGATAACACCGCCTAGAACTTTTTCTATCAATAGACCAGGGAGCTGGGCGTCTGTCTCTGTATTTTCTGTGCTGTTTGCTACTGCCCTCTCTATTCCTTATTAAAGCATGATTGAAACCTCACTTCCTGCTGCCATCATGGTTTTTTTCAGGGAGTACTCAAAGAATTAGGAATAGTCACCCCTACTTCATAGTTTCATAAATTAATGAGAAATTTAGTGAGTACGGTGGAAAGGAAACTAGACTAACAGTTGGTGGGGAAAGGGGCAACTGGGAGTGGCAGTTGGGTCTTATGACTAGCACTTCCTTCCTGTCGGGTTTGGATTTCCTCCCTAGTGTGGGAGGAGGTTGGAGCTGGTTCAGCCCAGGCTGGTGTGATGTGCCTCTTCTTGGTCCAGCCCGAAGATTCAGGCCCAATCATTTCTGAAGGTCAGACCTGTTCTTGTTTGCTTTCTGTCTACTGCTAAGATTCTGAATTAGACAAAGCAAGGACTGATATAGAGTAAATGGGAGTGGGAGAAACCCTCTGCCAGCCTCTGGGGCCTGGCCTCAGCTCTGAAGCTGAGGAAAAAAAAAAAACTCCAATCCCAACTGGTTATTAAACTTTATATTATTTGAATTCACAGTCAGATAAGTGGACTATCTTTTCTGGGCATAGAGGGAGCTGAACATCAGTTCATTCAGTCAACGACAAACAGTCCTTATCGGACCCCTGCTGCTTCCTCTCGGCAGGGGGCATCACTCTCATTTGCCTCACCAAGCAATATTCCTTCTCTCCCCTTAAACTCCTCCATACACCCATACAAACCTTACTTTATCCCCCAGTTTTTCCTATCCTCCCCATTCCTTTCCCAATAAATATTACAGCACTTAGTAAATGCTAATTGATTGACTACACTACCTTTTTACACACCATCTCTGATGAAAGAACGAGTAGTTAATTCAGCACTCTGATGCTTGTATGATCTCACTGATGTGAATGAACTCCCACCCATACAGATAGACACTCCTCTATCCTTTCCTCTTCTAAAATGTTTTATCTATATTCTTTCTTAGTTGTTCATGAATGATCCAGGGTTAGACTTTAATCTGCCTTTCTTATTATAACATAGATATTAGTTCCATATCCACCTTTTTATAAAATGATCACCCCAGTTTCTTTTCTGTTTACTTATGATCTTGATATATATTTTACAATTTTTTTGTGGGTAGTATATTACCATCTCCTTAAACCCACAAGTGACTTTCCAGTTGGTTTTGTGATTTTCCTTTTGGGTCATGTAAAGTCTTCTAAGATTATGATGGTCCATACCTTGTAATGAAATGGAAATATTGGGGAGAACAATGATATTAAATAATGAACTTCCATTGAAAATAAAACTTTGGTATCATTGAAAGTACTGAGAAACTTTCCAAATGTTATCTAGCCCACTCTCTTCCACTACTCAACTGTGGATCCAGCTCACTGGCCTATTGACAGAAAGAGATCCAGGAGTTATGCATTCTATATAACATGAGAGGTATAAGGGATTGAGGATATTATCTATGCAAACCTCCTCAACTTACCTAAGAGGGAAAATGAAAATTCTACCAGCACTTAAGCATCTTGGATAGTTGTTTAATGGATTCATTTCCCTGGCTGCACTTGTATCTACTGTGTTTCGGAAACCTCAAAATTTCTCCTTGCTTCCAATTTATTTTCATTTAATTAGAGTCATTTGGCCTCTATTAATCCAATCTTCCTGCAAGTGTTCACTTGTTATTTTCCCTTGTGGGTACTTCAGTCAAGGAATGCAGCAAAAAATCAATGATCTAAGCTGATTAATGAGCATTTTTAACTTTGACTGGCATGTGTCAAAAGGACAACAGTTATTTCCTAATAAGTAAGCAATCCATATTTTCTAATTAGCAGAGAGGAGTAGTGGTAATTAAATTATATCTGGGCCCTCAAATATCCTCCTTCTCCAGGTAAGCTTGTCTCTCATCTTGAGGATCTTGTAGTGGGCTCTGCACTGGCTCGATTGTTATATCCACACTCTTTCAAGAAGGCAAAAGAGAGAATAGCCTAAAGAGTGTAGAACAGAAATCTTTCTCCTGATTGAGAATATAACGTCAAGTTAATCCATTATTCTACAGGAATCTAGAAGGGCTAGGTAGCAAGAATATAACTAGAATTTCTCGTCTTTTTATTTTTGAAACCTCTTCCTTCCATCTTAGAATCAATACTGTGTATTGGTTCCAAGGCAGAAGAAAGGTGAGGGCTAGTGTGAAGATTAAATTTAACTCTCCCCTGATTGGGAAAATGAAGTTAATTAACTCTTCCCTGAATGCAAAAATTAAATTAATCCCTCTGCCCATTTTTAGATCTAATCACCAAAAGTGTAAACATCCCACTTAATCATTAAGTGGAGAGGTCTGTGACCCACATGTGCAATAGTGGGTGATGAAACAGAATCAAACTGATTGTCCCATGGGCTGTCCTAAGCAAAGCTTCATCTGTGATTGGTAGATGTAAAATTAGGGGAAGGGACAGGAAGTGACTCAAAAGAAAGAGCTTTTAAAAGGGAGTACAATTTCCTGTGAGGCAGAATCATCTGAGATTTGTGGGAGAATCATCTGAGATCTTCAGAGAGTTCAACATGAACTTCAGCTTCTTCTGGAGCTCTGAGTTCGAATTGGAGGCTGGTGAAGAATCTGCTGACTGGACCTGAGACCCTGTTCCTGGTGAGGCTGTTCTTAAATCTCTTCCTTTAGGCTGACAGGTGGTGAGTGAAAAAGCTGACTCCTTTACTAGATTTTCTGAAAAAACTAGCCTCATGAGAGACCTACCTCTTGAGAGAGACTTCCCCAGGTCTTCAGCTTTGATAAGGCTGGTTAAGAACTAACTATCCCTGCCCAGGTTGAATCAAAGACCAGGAATAAATTATTTAGTGCTTACACTAGATATCTTACCCCATCCTCTCTCTGATTTTTCTTACTTCACTCTTTATATGTTTTGTAAATAAATCTCTTTGGAATAAATTAAATTCCTGGTGACCCTATTTTAAATATAATCCAAGAATATAATTAAATATATATATTTTTTAATTAGTCCCTTTCCCCCTTATACTAGGCAAAGGGGATTAAGTGACTTGCCTAGGGTCACACAGCTAGGAAGTATCAGAGACCCAATTTAAACCCAGGACCTCCTGTCTATAGGCCCTGTTTTTTTAATTTGCTTTTGAAAGACTTATCTGGACTAAGAATTGTATAGCTAACACATTACTGTAATGGATTTATTCCAGTGCTAAAAGAGCAAATCACCCTTTTCTGGTTTCTGATCCTAATGATAGCTATAGCCCTTGGAAAAGCAGTAATTCATGCTGCAAATCTTTTCCTTTCTCTCCCTCTCTTCCATCAGTATTTTTCCATGTTCAATCTCCTAAAGACTCTATTACATGAGGCCACTTCATATTTATGTTTATGTATACATATGTTATGAGAAGCTGTATGACTGTTAGATAGAGAGTAAGCTTAAAAGTCAGGAAAACATAACTTCAAGTCTTGACTCTGAGACACATTGTCCATATGGCCTGACCCTAGATTTAACCTTTCAACCACCGAGGCCACTTTCTAAGACTAGAAAATTGCAGAAGAAATGTTGACCTATTTTCATAGAGGAGATTCTTTACTGAGTTTCTCATTCTCTGTTGGATCACAGGTTGGACTTTTAAAAAGGGATGTGAATATGTACACAGATAGTCTTATGAATATACATGTAGTGATGTATGTACACATGAGACATATGTATATAGGAATATGTATGTGTTTATGCCTTCTGTCCTAGTCAAACAAGACCTATGACATTATCTTTAATTTTGGGCAGAATGAAGAGCAATAAGTTAAAACCAGGGAAGGGGAAGGGAATGATGGAATGATGCAATATGAATATCAGTTGAAAGAACTGTGGGTGTTAGCCTAAAAAGAAAAAATAATATGTAGGAGGAAAACATGATAGCTTTCTTCAAGTATTTGAAGAGCTGCCACATGAAAGAGGAATCAGATTTCTTTTGCTTGTGCCCACTGAGTAGTGCTAAGAGAAATGAGATGGAGTTTCAAGGTGATAGATTTTAGCTTATTATGAATAATGAATTCCTGATAATTAGACATCTTTAAAAGTGGAATGGGGTGCTTGGGGGATAGTGAGTTTCCCATTACCAGAGTTATACACATGTAGCCTGAGTGACTACTTCTTAGATATCTTATAGAGTGGATTCCTAGTTCAAATAAGGGTTAAACTGACCAATCTGTGTTCCCCCCAGTTTTGAGATTTTATGACTTTGTTTAATAAATATAAATATACATACTTGTATATTTTATTCAACATCCATATACACATATATAGCAGATACATATATGTATAGGTACATTTTGATACATTTCAAGTATTTTAAAGGCCACAGTTCACAATTATTCTCATTCCCATCAAGAGAATAGAATTTTTCCATGGGATATTTATGCTTTCATATCAATAGAACGATCTTTGTATAGTTGACTTTGGCAATAATAAAAACTAGGACACTACCTCTTGCAGGTCAAAAGAAGATAAATACTATAAATCACCTATGTTCTACAATAAGGATAATAGTGTTTTTATGAGTTGCTTTTCTATATATTATGTCATTTGATTTAAAGGATATATTTTTTTGTGTTTAATAAGAAATGGAGGCACAGAGACAAGAAAAGGTTTATCTGGAATTGCCCATTGAATTGACAATAAGAAACAAGAATTGAACCCAGGTTTTCTAGTTCTGATTTCAGGGATATTTAAGTATATTAAGCTTCTAGGTATAATATAGGTACCATTTTAACTCATTTTAACCTTGAAAATGTCTTCCTCTAGATAATGGAATAACAAAAAAAATTGGCCTTTTGCTTTAATGAATCATGAAAAAGATATGTCTATGAACTAATGAAAACATAATTCTTTAAAATAATTATTAGATAACAACTTTAATTCCAAGGAAGAGATATGAAGATAAGAGATATCTCCTCTCCTTTTCTAAAGTGGTGGGGGAGTTCCATGGATATGGAATGTTGCATATATTATTGGACTTAATTAATATGCTGATCAGTTTTGCTGAAATTTCATTTTTCCTCTTCTTTTAATATTAGTTTTTTTTTTTTTAAGTCTTAGTAACAATTCAAGGGCAAGGGCTAGGAAACTGGAGTTAAGTGACTTACCCTGGGTAGCTGAAATGTATCTGAGATTCTACTTGAACCCAGGTCCTCCCAATTCCAATATACTGCTCAGTTCTATCCACTGAAGCATCTAACTGCCCCTATACTAATCATTATAGGTCAGAAAGTGCACTGACTCTAAAAGCAGAAGACCCCACCTTTCTCTCTCTCTCTCTCTCTCTCTCTCTCTCTCTCTCTCTCTCTCTCTCTCTCTCTCTCTCTCTCTCTCTGCATATGTATATATACATATACACATATATGTATATATATAAATATACTAATATTGTAAAGGATAATTTTATAGTTGTGACATAAAATCTAAATTAATTGATCACCAGGGAAAGTCCCAAATTATAAAATACCAAAGTCAGATGGAAATTATGGTGATTTTAATTAATATAGAGAGAAGGAATTAAGGAGAAGAGAGGAGAGGAAAGAATTAATTTAAACTGCTCCAGCTCAGGCTGAGCCAGGAAGGAGTTAAAGGCCTTGGCCAAAAGGGGCCTCCCTGAGCCCAAGGGAAAAGGAAGTCAATCTTATCACTCCCCATGAGACCATCTCAAGGAAGCTGTCTGAGTGAGCTCCTCCAGGCTGAGTTCCAGGATCAAACTGACACCCAGGCTGCTCATAGGAAGTGATCAGTCAGATCCAACTTTCCTGGGGAAAGAGTTTTTGAGAGATGAAAAAATCCCAACTATATAGACCTTTCACCCTTGTGTTTCCACCTCTAAATTTTCACATCTACCAATCACATCAAAGGCTTTCTCCAGGACTGCCCATACTTTTAGTTCTCTCCTTCTTTGATTAGTTTATATCTTTTGAGCTACTTCACACTTCTTTATTAAGTTCACCTTTTGTTAGTTACTTGACCTTTTTGTGATTAATTTAACCTTTATAGTTACTTAACACCTTTTTGTATTAAGGTCTCAAAATAGACTTAGCTTAAAGTTCTAGCTTCACTATAAGGTGAGAACTAAGTACCTTCATTGTTCAATTAGGAGAATACAACTTTATCTTTCCCTAATGTATGTCTAAGTAGGGTGGAGTAATGTAAAGTACTACAAGACATTCCTTATTCTGTTAAAGAGAGTGTCTTCATTGTTATAATCAGGAGATAGCTAAATAAAATATTCTAAAGTATGGTCTGAGTAGGGTGGAGTAGTTTTAAAATTCACAATATATGCATGTGTGTGTGTGTGTGTGTGTGTGTGTGTGTGTGTGCACAAATCACTTAAATGCTCTGGGCCCAGGTTTTTTTCTTCTTTAAAAGAAGGAGTTGGAATATATGACCTCTGAAATATCTTCCATGTCAAGATTTATAATCCCACAATCCTAAAAAGAAGGGTTGACTTCCTGGGAGGGAATGAAAGGGGTATATTGGGAACAACTGGGGACCTACGGGGGCTCTCAGTGTCTTAGTGGATAGAATACTAGTCCTGGAATAAGAAGGACCTGAGTTCAAATGTGACCTCAGACACTAGCTATATGACCCTGGGCAAGTCACTTAACTGTGTGCCTCAGTTTCCTCATTTGTAAAATAAGCCAGAGAAGGAAGTGACAAGCCACTCTAGTACCTTCACTAAGAAAACCTCAACTGGAGTCACAAGGAGTCAGACATGACTAAAACAAATGAAAAAAAGGTAATATAGCAACAAACCTAGCAATAAAACATTTTAATAAAGACCTACATGAAATTGTGAAGTGAAACAAGCAGAACCAAGAGAACATTATATACAGCATCAGAAATATTTGAAGAATGACTTGTATATGTTCACCTCCATAGAAATGACTGATAAATAGAAATAGGTTGACATAGTTTTACAAATATGTGTATCTTTTTAATCAAATGATGCCTTCCCTAATGAAGTCAGAATAGGAAAGGAAGGCAATAGCTGGGTATTTTAATGTAAAAGTAAATTAACTAATTAAAATTCAAAGAAAATAAAGCATTGTATATCCTTCAGAAGAACTTCAAAATCTGAATTTGTCAACTTTTTGAATGATTTTCAGGGTCATCAACTACCCTAAATAAAAAGGGAGAGCTTTGCAAGTGTTTAATTTGTCAGGGGATATTTATTTTATTTTATTATTTATTTATGTTTATTTAAATGTTTATTTAAAAGTTCCCCCTCTCTGCCCTATTCAACTCAGGATGAATTTTCACATCACTCAAAATAGGAATCAACCAAGAACTGGTTCTCATTCATTGCCCACTGAAAATTCCTGTTGAGTTACTGCTTAGATCCCAACAGCATTTGGCACTCAATAAACCTGTTGTCTTAACAGAGATTTCAATTTTTAACACCACTTACACGAAAAGGCCAGTCTTGGAAAGTTTCCATTTTAATTACTTCCTTTTCAAAGCTTCCTAAATATATTTTAGATAAACAGCCAAAACAACTCCTGAATATTTTAAAGTCCTCAGAAAGGAAAAAGAAACAGAAAATTCAAAATTGGCTTATTTATAGACTCTCTTCTGAACATGGATACATCATTTAGAAAATGCTTCCAAAAACGCTCAAACAACTATATGGAAAGTAAAAATTGAAACCAACTTCATGACACAGATCAAACTATTTCCCTCTTTTTAATGGAATTTATTTCTAAATAATTTTGTTGATCTCAAAAATAATAATGTAGTATGTCATATTATATGTCATCATTAAAAGCAGTGTTCAAATAGAATTTTACAAATTGGTAAAATGATATTGGTCAAAAAAGAAAAACAGCTAGCTCGTTACCAACAAGGTCTTTTAACACACAAAGAAAGTCTTTCCATTGTTTATTATTTAAAAATATGGCATTTTACTTTCATTAAATGTACAGGTATTCAAAAATATAAGCATAAGAAATAAATGAAACCAACAAAAACTAAAATAATGTAAATTACTTTATATGTCATATCTGAAATAATCTACAATTCCTCAATCATTACTTAACACACCCTCAAAGGAAAAAAGAGATTAGAGTTAGAGATTAGATAGATTGACTTTGACATTGGAATATTCACATCATCCTTGTTTTCATGATCTTTTTGTTGTTTTCCTTGTCTTCAATATGGATTTGTTGTTATTATTACTTTCAACTACTTTATTATCATTTGTGTGCAAACTGATATTTTAAGTCTGACATCTTCACTTTTGTAAAAGTTAAAATTATGGTTGAGATTGAAAAATCTAAATTTAAGTGGTCGCCAGGAGAAATCCCAAATAATAAAATACCCTTCTCAGCTGGAATTTTTTTTATGGTGATTTAATTGATAGTGGAGGAGATTAAGGAGAAGGGAGAAGGAGAGGGTGAAGGATTTCTCCCCTCGCCTGGCTGGTAACAGGCGGGAAAATTAGAAGATGTAGAATGTAAGGATTTGGACTGTGAAGGAGGAAGGAATCAACCTGAACTCCAAAAGGGGCTCAGCTGAGATGCCTGAACCTGAATCAGGTAAAAGACAAAACTCACCACCAAAACCCAGACAAATAACTGCCCCAAGATGACGGAATGCCTAGCATGCTGCCAGCCAGAGTCACCTCTCCAGGGAAAGAGGAGAGAGGATGTGATGTGCCTTGTATAGACAGTTTTACATCACTTTCCTGCATCTCATTTGTACCAATGATGACTTAGTTTGACTTAGGACAGCCCAGGGGTCTGTCCTTTTTTCTGCACATGTATATTGAAGGTCATTTCCTCAGATAATTACATCTTGAATTTGATGCAGACCTTTCAAATCTTGTTAAACTAAGAAGGGAGGAGAAATGTAGAGTTTCTAAGACCTGATTCTGTTATTCCAAGTATCTCTCCATTGTTACTGATCAGGAAATAGCTAAATCACATCTTCTAAAGAATGGTCTGATCAGGATGGAATCGTTTTAAAATTCACACTTTGTATTACTTGCTAATGTCTTCCTTTATATCTCTAAATTCTATGAATCCATTATTTTGTTAAGCAATCTGATCAACTCTCAGATATTTCCTTTCCAGATTATTTTTCTACTATAAACTGTACTATTAGGAATATGTTTGTATAGATGAGTCTTCTTCTCTCTCTCCAACCAAAACCTCTTTTAGCATGGTCCAAAAGTATCCAGATTTTTGTATCACTAATTGGAAAATCTTATATTGTTTTCCAAAAAGTTTGGCCCAATTAACTACTCTACCAGAAGTTTAACAGCATGCCTGTTTTATCACAGATATTCCAACATTAATTTTGCCATCTTTTATTATCTCTGTCTGATTTAAACTCCTTTTAACCCTTCATATATCTGGCTTTTAAATATTTTGTACATGTTTTGGGTACTTAATGACCATTTATACTTTTTGGGAAGACTTCCAGTTTATAACCTTCCAAACTATTTATCTGATGGAGAATAACCCATACTCTTATGCAGTTGTAATAATTCCTTATAAATCCTGGAGGTCAGACTTTTATCAGAGATTTCTGATGAAAATATTTTCCCCATTTTATTTTTCTCCTTTTTTTTTTTCTGAACACACTTACATATCAATCACTTTGATCAAATTAATCAGTTTTATCTCATGCTGTCCTGTAAGTTATGGCTTACTAGAAATTTAACTCTACTTCTCAACTGTGAAATATAAAAATACTTTTTCCTCTAGTTTTTTTTTAATTATTGCATGTACATATATTAATATGGGTTGTGTCATTTGGGTAGTATCCAGCGATTTGTGATAACACTTGAGGTTTTCTTGGCAAAGATAATGGAGTGGTTTGCCATTTCCTTTTGCAGCTTATTTTACAAATGAGGAACTCAGAGTCACACAGTTAGTTAGTAACTGAGGCCAGATTTGAACTCAAGAACATGAGTCTTTTTGATTCGAAATCCAGTGCGCTCTCCACTCTGCCACCTGGTTATCTTTATAAATATATGCACAAATGTAATTATATAATATATATAGCACATATATACATAACTAAGGCATATTAGTTAAAAAAGGCTAGCCTTAAGAGTCAAGGAGATGTAGCATTAAGTTCCTTACCACAGATTTTATCTGTTATTGGCCTAAGGACATTAACTTTCAGCCCACTTTCATGGACTATAAATTGAAGGAAGGGTATATGGCCTGTAATAATGAAAATAAATGTAATATATAATAATTATATAGTTATTTTTAACACTTATCTTCTGTCTTAGAATCAAAACTAAGTATTGGTTCCAAGGTTGAAAAGTGGTAAAGGGTAGGCAATTGAGGTTAAGTGATTTGCCCAGAATCATATAACTAGGACGTATATGGGACCAGATTTGAACCAAGACCTCCATTTTCCAAGTCTGTCACTCTATCCACTGAACTACCTCACCGACCCAATTTATTTATATTTTACAGTTCTTTGGAGGAAGATCTCTACAAGGTATTACAATTTTTTGGTTTGTGATTCTGTTCATTTCACTCTTCGTAATTTCATGTGGTTCTTTCTATTGATTTTTTTAATTAAATGAGAAAATAATTATAGATTTAGAGCTGTAAGAATCATCTAGTCCAGTGATGGTGAACCTTTTAGAGAACTTAAACTCAAACTACAACCCTCATACTGCATTTGAGCCCTACCATCCCTTACTTCAGACAGAGGAGGGATGAAGTACTCCCATTGGAGTGCTGGGCAGATGGGTTGGTCATGTGAGAATGCCCTCAGGCTCTAGTGGAGAGGAAGAAGGGAACATTCCCCTCCAGCATGCTCCAGCATGTGTGTCATAGGTTCACCAACACGGATCCAGTCCAACTCCCTCATTGTACAGATAAGGAAACTGAGTCTTAAGGAGATTAAATTATTTACCCAAGGTCATACAAGTAGCAAATAACAGAGGCAGCATTTGAACCTTACAACCACAATTCCTCATCTCCTCTTCCTCCCAGTTCCCTGAGAGGAGCATACAAGGATAGCCAAAATTTTCTCAAGTGGTAGTATATAACCGACCCCTTTTTTGTTCATCAAATATTTTAGAGTATCTACTACATACATGTGTCTCGGCTTTGTAAAAAAGGCTTGACTAGCCACAAGATATTGTGATTTTTCTCAAGGAGTTTATAATCTCACTAGTTAGAGAAGATGTTTACACATGAAAGAGTAAGAGAAGAAGGAACGCAGGCAGTTTGTCACTGAAACCTTTGGTACAAGCAGTTAGTGCCATAGGAGGTCAGTTGCCAGGCAGCTCAGTTAACTTGCAGAATGATATGGAGCCTGCCTTTGAGCTATTAACCCCTGTGGGTTAATCATTTCCAACCATTTTGAAGAGCACACTCTACGGTTTGCTTTGGTTTCAAGATACCTCCTTCCTTCTCCCTCCCCTCCTCCCCCAGCATGTATGGTTTATATGCATTCATAATGAAGTTCAAATGAATTAGAAGTACATTGAGAATTAGGCATTTCACAACACCTGGCTGGGATAATTGAAGACTTGCTGGGAATCACACATCCAGGGTGGGCTGAGAACCTCTGTTATATAGAGACACATAGTACTCAGGAAGAAAAAAAAAAAAGAAAGCCAGTTGAGTTAGTAGAGCCCATCTTTTATCCTCCGCCACTTTGGTGCTTGTACAGATTCTTCAAATATGATTTTATTTATCCTCTCAGAACAAGTGAGTAAATGGGAACATTACTCTCCCTGCATTGAAGGCTGGATGGCTGCCAGTCATTGAATTAACCCAGGGCCACCCAGAATGGAATATGAAAGCAGAGGGTACCTGAAGAGCCTCTCTGGGCCAAAGAGTCCCAAGGTCCCCACTTATTAATGGGAGCAGGGTGACCATTCTGCAGCCAGTATTCAATTGAATTGAGCCTATCAGATTCATCTCTGTTGGCTCCCTAATTACCAATGGGGTCATTTGCCTTCTGGTTAGCTGTTGAAAAATCTGCCTCATTCAGAGGAGCAGCCTTTATGTGGCACCCCCTCATAATGCTCTAATCGAGCAGATGTCGACTGCTGAAATGAATGATAAATCACAATCCAGAATAGAAGGGGCCAGGCATTCATGGCTTTGCCTATCAGCTTCTTTCACTTTATTTGGAAAGTCTGAAAGAAGACAAATTGCAGAGTTCATTGCAAGGCCTGAAAAGCTCAAAATGACACTCATTATTTTTATTTATTTATTTTTAAACCAATGCTACCATTCTCAAGACAGAACTTTTGCAAAGGAAGATTCTTTGTTCAATAGAATTCCTTTCCCCAAAAGGAACATAAGATAAAGATGGCAGATGCCATAAAAACTGATTTTAAAAAATCGTCTTTCTAGAAGCACATGGGAAATAACATGTGATCACAGATCATAGATTATAGGATATTAGAGTCAAAAAAGAACTTTAGAACATGGGGTGTTAAAACAGAGAAGAAACATGGAACCCAAAAGATAGGGCCTACGAATTTGAAGGGACTTAAAACAAAAGGCATAGAATGTCAGAACTGGAAGAGACCCTTTATTTAAGGTAGACCATCTACTCAAATGCTCTCATTTTACAGGGAAGGGAATCAAGGTCATTCCTCGAGCGCCTGATATGTACCGAGTTTATGGTGATGGACTGAAAATGTGAGAGAGACTTAGGTGAAAAGCTGGAAACAAAATCATGTTTTTATCCTCAAAAAGTGGCTGCAGCAAATCATGACTTATGATTGAAAGTGGACATGAAAGGCCTCATTAAGGACATGTGAGGCAGGAAAAGATATTGGTCCAATCCTATAATATGGATGAAAGATAACAGCTAGGCATCCCAAGTACTGAACTACTATTCATGAGGTATTCAGAGCTGGGGGGAGGCCCTCAAAGTGATATTAGGGACTTGGAAAAAACAACTATTTTTAAAAATCATAGATAAGGATCACAACAGGCAAAAGGCAATCTAATTTGTCATCTTTCCCCTTAAACAGAGCACTCACACTAGAAAGATAGTAGATCCATTATTCTAGATAGATAGAAGTCAGACAGGTAGGTAGGTAGAGAAAGAGAGACAGACGGATAGAGAGATAGTTACCCATATGAATACATATGTAGTACCGTATACATACATGTATGTGTATAGATATACATATGCATATATAGAATCTACATGGTTTTCTGTATGTTGTCTCCTTTGGAATGTGAGCATCTTGAGGAAACATGTTTTTGTCTTTCTTCATACCTCCACAAGTTAGGACAGTTCCTGGTACACAGTAAGTGCTTAATAGATGTTTGTTCATTAGACAACCCTCAAAATTCTTCTGACTTTAGTTATTCACTCATTTAACAAATATTAATGCCTACTGTGAACAGGATTCTATTAGGTGCTGGAGAAGACATAAAGTTTGGATAAGAAATAGTCCCAACTCCCTGGCTCAATATTTAAAAACAAGAAAACAGATGATTATAATGCACAGTACATGGCAATGCATTAGAGGGATGCAACTTTGATGTTTCTTTATGCTTCCTCTAAATCACAGCAGTTTGATGACCTGGGCAGAAGTGCATTTGTATCCATGTAATTATACTTTATAGAATATTTGTGTTCCTTAAAAGCTAACTCTAAAGTGTGTTTCATTGTCTCTTTCTTGATTGTGGATTATAGTATTATAGATTCAGAGCTAGAAAGGAATTGAAGAGCCATTTCATCCCACAATCTCATCTTGCAGATAAAGAAGCTGAAAGATAAAAAGTTTAAATGACAGTCAAGGATTTGAACTCAGGGCCTCTCCATATCTCTAGTGTGTTCTTTCCATTGTAGCACCTAATTGGGGGCAGGGAGGAAGAATGAAGCTATCACAAGCCTCATAAATAAATCTGTTCAAAGAGGACTGTGTATGTTCAATTCCAAGTTATTTTTTGAATGTTCAAAGTACCTTCCTCTTTCTCTCATTTAATTTTGGAATCTACTTTAGTATGTTAAAGACAAACCAGTTTGAAAGACCAGCTTTGCTTCCTAAATGAGTGCTAGCCTTGGGCCCTGGAAGATCCCCTGAAACAATATGCCTCATCTAAACACACAGGAAACAAAAGGGTTTCCCCTGAATTGCTTTTCTTTCTTTCTTTTTTTATAATCAGAAAATCCATTTAATGAAGGTAAATAGTCAGAGAGGAGGGGGATAGATAAATCTGTGAAAAACCAGGCTGCCCCACTGAGAAAGTAAGGATTAGTTACGTATAAACAGCAGTTCAATCCATCATCCTTCACATATGAGTCAATTAAGTCCTCACTTTGTGTGACAATCTGCTTTAGGCTGGGATCTGAACGAACTATGCTTTTTTAAAAGACATTAACCAGTTTACCCAAGCCCGGAGTATGGATTCCACATCACATGTAGCACAGAAACCATTCCACAGCAATGCACAAGCAGAACTCCATGCATGCTAAATGAAGAGGCTGTTATGTAACAGCTGCTTGGTATGCCAGTGTTCTTCTGTGGTTTTGCACATTATCTAATTTTAATCTTGAGGCAAAGGAACAGAAATCTTCTTCTCTTTAACATATGTTTTGTTTCTCTCCATGGGCCAACCTCATGTTATTCTACCTTTGGGGGATTTCAGCCTTGACCCCCACTTTCCAATCCATCTGTTTTGTTTTGTTTTGTTTTTAATAACCCTTACTTTCTGTTTAATATCAATCCTAAGGCAGAAGAGCAGTGAGGGCTAGTCAATTATGCTTAAGTGTCTTGCCCAGGATTATACAACGAGGATGTGTATGAGGTCAGATTTGAACCTAGGTGTTCCCAACTCTGGCGCTCTATCCACTGTACTACCAAGCTGCTCCTTTACTATTGATCTGGAATATACATTTATTCCTATTCTCATGAACCCAAACTCTCCAGGATTCAGCACTTCTACACACCTAGAGAACTAGGATTACTGATTATGAATAAGGTCAATGGGCCAAAGTATCCAAAGAATTTAATTTGAAACTCACCCAAAGGGTAATTGAGATGCAGGAGGTGGGGTGAGGGGAGACTGTTAACTGTAGCAAGTCAAGACACAATCCAAAAGTAGAATTAATTACCTAAGAGGTATTCAGAATGCCATTAAGGAAGTATATGAGGTGGGGAAAGAAGGGGAAAAGTCTTATAATGTGAGTGAAGTACAGGAAATAGATAGCCAAGTGTTCACCTGCTATCTATAATGTCAAGATAATTCTAGGAAGGACCAGAAAGTTAGGTGGGCTCCTTCTAGTGAATTTATGGAAGAATAAGGACAAGAATCTTATAGATAGGGTAGACATGAATGGGGTATATGCTGCATCATTGGAGGGAATACCCACATTAATAATCTTATACATCTATTAGAATAATGATGGCTTAATGAGGCCCTATCAAGTCCATAGGAGTCTTCTGAATTATCAACAAAAGGATTACTTTAGTTAATTTCAGATAGAGGGTCAGAGAATTATATTTAGAATTGGAGAGGATTTTAGAGGTCATGGCATCCAAGGATCATAGACTTAGATCATAGATCACAGAAAAGGAAATTGAGATTCAGAGATGGCAAATCTGTCAATCAATCAACAAATTTAGTACTCACTATCTCAGGCTTCTGACTTCTTTGTTTCCTTCAAGTCCCAGATAAAAAAAAAAAATCACCCTTTAAAAGAAGTGTCTCCTAATTCTTTTTAATGCCAGGGCCATTCCACTGTTGACTATCTCTCCTCTATCTTGCATATGTCTAATTAATATCTTGTGTTTTTGTGTGTCTCTCTTATTAGACCATGAGCTCTTTGAACACAAGGACTACTTTTGCCATTCTTTATATCTCTAGTGCTGAAAATATACTAGGAGCTTAATAAATGGTTACTTACTGACTATACCAGAAACTGGGTATACAAGTACAAGAAAACAAAATATCCCTATTCACAAGGGACTTACACTCTAGTGAAGGAGACAAGTACACATGCCCATACACACGCTACATAAACATAAGTAATATAAGTAGTGAAGGATGCAAAATTTGAAGCCAAAATATGCAATACCAAACTTCATGCAAAGTCATGGTTACTTCATCATATTTTATTGTATTCTCATTTTTGACAGAGAAAGAAAGGATCTCTGGGTTAATTTGTCTCTAAATCCATTCATTTGCCAGGTGATGAAGTTTTCTCTCCCAGTATCATGTAGTTAGTTGAAGGTAAAGGCAGGTGGAGGAACCAAGGACTCTCAGATCAATATTTATCCCATTGCATTTTACTATTTGAATTAAGGCTGTGTTATTATCCAGAACATTTAATTAATCAGAGTATGCTATTTGACAAACATATTAGAGAGCAGTTATAAATCAATTTCCTCTCTGCCTTCCAATGGATCTTTTTTTGATCTCTTTTATGTACTTTTCCACAGGTATATATCATATTCTAGCCTCCTATTCCTCTCCTCTTCAATGAGTTCTTTTCTTCTTGTGCAATGCCTGATGAGTCATCATGGCATAGTGCAATGATGGCAAACCTATGGCACAGGTGCCAAAGATGGCACTCAGAGTGCTCTCTGTGGGCAGGTTGCCACCCTCCCCCTCCAGAGTTCATTACTAAAAAGGCAGAGGGACTCAGGCAGAACTTCTCCCCTCCCCCTCCACTGCAACTGATGACTTTTTTCACATCACCTGTGCCTCTGCCCAGCAGCCCAATGGGAGCACACAGAGGATAAGGTGGGCACCTCACAGGCAGAAGAGCTAGAGGGAAGCCAAGTGCTCAGGGCACTCCCCTCCCCCTCTTTACACTTGCTGAGGACATTCCTACATTGCCTACCCTCCACCCAGCAGTCCAATGGGAATGTTTCCTCCCTCCCCTATGTGGGGCAAAGGTTAGGGGCAAAAGGGCACACAGCACTAGGTGGGGGAAGGTGCATGGCATGTGGTCTGTTGGGGTGGCAGGGGTGGAGCCCGACACTCCATCTCTAAAAGGTTCACCATCACTGGCATAGTGAATAGAAAACTGACCTTAGTTGAGCAGACTTGGGCCTTAGTTGCCCCATCTGTGAAATGAGGGATTTGAGGTTAGACAGCCTCAAACCTCCTTTCTATTTCTATGACTATATATTATCTAATGTCCCTTCCAATTCTATAAGTACCTGTGTTTTAGCACAAGTCTAAGGGCAAAGGAACTTGGTTGGGTGTGTACAAACACTTATCAGGTAAATTATGGAGAGAATTATTTTTCAGGTATTATTTGTACTAGATTCCCTCAATGGTCCCTTCCAAGTCTTTGATTGTGTGGTTTTCTGCACTTGCCACATCATATAGAGAGCAATAAGTAGTTATTTAAAATCTTTATTTCATACTGGGAATTGTAAATTACATTAAATTTCCAGGAGTCCTCCAACTATGGTCCAGTGCTTTCTGTCATTTGTACTGGCATTCAGCCATATTGGGAAATATGTAAGTTCCCTGGTAAAGAAAACAATATACCTGGATGAATTCACATGCACAAGACCCTAAAGGAAATCATTAAAGAATTTTCCATATCACATGTACAATGCACAGATGATATTCTTATATGCAGAGTTGTCAATATTTAGGATGGATTATAGCTTTCCTTTTAAAAATATATATCATTACAATTTATTTCAAGACAGTTTACAATAATTTAGTCTAAGATCTAATATATCCAGTATATCTGCTCTGTCACTTCCCCCTCCAATAATATTAATGGTGGCAGAAGATTCCACTTTACATAATACATTATAAGAAAATTTATAGATTTCTCAAATTCAACAGCATTCTCACTACCCACACCACTTTGAAGTTGTAGGGGTAGAGGAATGACCAAATGTAATTATTTAAAAATAAATAAAACAACTAGGATGTGTTCTGAGATAGGGGTTAGATAGCTTTATCCCCCCAACCCCATCCACCCACCCCCATTACTCATGTATAATGAGAATACTGTGGGAAAAAAAAGCACCAAAGAGGTCACCAAATAACTGATAAATCTAAGTCAGATAGTAATGAATTGTTTTCATTCTGTTTACCATTAGGTATCAGAAATTCTGCCTAACGACCTGGAACCACGTATTGGACCCATCAGTAAGAAAAATCCCCTCAACCTCTCTGCTAGAGACCAATCCAAGTTCTGTCATCCATTAGCATTGCTGGCCACTATCAGAGCCCCAGCCATGGAATCACACATCACATTATAAAGGAACCTCTTTATTGAGGTATATGCCATCTCTTTCTCCTTCATCCTGTACATCTTCCTTTTGAATTGGACACCTCAGCCAACTACCCTGAATTACTGTGTGCCACTAGGATCAAAGTGAAATAAACCCAGGTTGGGCACACTGGCTTGCCTCTACATCATCTGCATTCTCTACAACCATATTGTGTAGCAAGAAAAAACTAGAAATCTGGATCCTATTCTCTTGCATCCACTGACCTAGACTTTTTGTTCCTATGTTTTCCCTCTCTTCTTCTTCACATTCTTTGCCCTTTAATTTTCCCCATTTCATAGAAATCAGAGTTCTCTATCATTCCAAAACTATTACTACTATATAGCTGCCATCTGTAACTCCTATCCAAAGAAAACCAACCATTCACTGTGTAAAAAAAGGTCTTAAAGACTTACAATTTGAAGGGACTTTAAAAGACATTGAATTCAGCCCCCTTATTTTATATATGAGGGAAATGAGATACAGAAAGTCTGTTCTCAGGCTCTCAGGGATAGTTAGTGTCTAAGGTGGGATTTGAACTCATGTCCTCCTGACTCCAAGTCTATGCCTCCATCCATTATATGATATTGCTTCTAATTATATATACTGCTTTTATTCCCTGTATTAGATAGATATCAGTAAATGAAGCTTAAAATGATTCAAAGGGATATGAAAAAGCACTACATTATCCCTTTGTTGATATAAGTAAGGACATTTTAGAATATGCCTCTATTTCAAATGCAAATGGTAGTCCCTTCTGATTCTATGTTTTATCTTTCTTTACCCTAGTTCTTATGCAAGACTAACAAAAAGGCAAAGTTTGCCCTGTTTTGACCCTTAAGGCAAACAGACTGGTTGATCAACAAGTTTCTTTCTCCCCTTCTTTGGAACTCAACAAACTCCCTCCAAGGCATTTAATAATTGATGAGTTGTGAAACAAGGATGACAATAGTTTTGTTTTTGTTTTTGTTTTTTTTCATATAGTATGAGTGTCTTTGGGAAATAGCTCTTATTCTGAGATACATTTTTTTGAGACTCATCTGATAATGACTTAAACTTCTCCCCACTTAGCTTTATATCAAATTTAGGGAATAAAATCTTTTACTCTAAATTATCATGAAGTTGGTTTTATTGTTGTGACATGTAAAATTGTGTCATCTTTAAATTTGTTGAACATGCCATTGATTGCCTTCAGCTGTTATTAATAAAAATACTAAATGGAAAATAATCAAACTCAGACCCCTGAAGTGCTTTACTATAGACCTCTCTCTAAGAAGACATCAAGGGAACAGCTGGGTGGCTCAGTAGATTGAGAATTAAGCTTGGAGACAGGAAGTCCTGGGTTCAAATCTAGCCTCAGACACTTTTTAGCTGTGTGACTGTGGGCAAATCACTTTACCCTCCCATTGCCTAGCCCATACCACTCTAATGACTTAGAACAAATAGACAGTATTGATTCCAACATGGAAGGAAAGGGTTTTAGAAAAAAAAAGCAAACATCAACCCATTCCTGACAATTTTTTGGGTCTGGTCATTCAACCAATTCCGAATCAACAAATTACTTTAGTTGTCTAGTCGTGTAAAACTGAAATATAAATGGAAGCCACTATACTGAGAATCCTTACATATTGTCTTAGAAAATTACACATTAACATCATCTCTGCTTTATTGTTTTTTATTTATTTTATTAAATATTTCTCAATTATATTTGGATTTGATTCTTGTCTTACTTGGGATTACTGCTGGTTTTATGTGGCCTACAGATCGTGTGTTTGACTTCTCTGGACTAATCTACCTCTTGTCCATAAGAATTGCAATAAAGAATTTGTTAAATCATTTGTGGAAATCAAGATAACATAATTATTGAAATGTGAAAAATGAAAATTATGTTAGATACTCATGACTTGATCTTGATGAAGTCACATTAGCTCTTTGTAACTATCTCTTCTTCAAATGTTCACTAACAATTCATGGATTATGTTTTATAATTTTGTATCCTAAGTTATAGTTTATAACTTCCATTTTTTCCTTTTTTTTAACAATTGCTTTCTCTAATCCTGCAGCATCTTTCTTATTTTTCCACAACCTGTCAAATATAATAAAAAATGTCAAAACAACCACTACATTTTCTCTTATAACCATTCCTGGATGATGTCTCTTACTATGGCCTATGTGGAATGGAAGCTGTGACTTCCTACCTGGAAGATCCAATTCCAACTCTTCCTCTGTATAACTCTAGGATGATTCACTTAGAGTGAGAAGGCATCTTAAAGTTCAGATAATCCATCTCCTTTATTTTCTAGACAAGGCACTCAAGCCAAGCAAGGCTAGATGATTAGTCCAGGGTCATATGACTAGCCAGTGCCTGATGCAGGATTTCAACCCAACTCTTTTGACTCCAATGACAACCTTCTATCTACTATGTCATGATTCCCCTTCAAGTTCTTAATGGTCCTTAATTCTCTCTCTTCTATGTTCCATTCTTCAACCCTCCAAATTCTTAATATAAGTCAGGATCTCCTTCATATCCATTTTCTTCCTTTTTTGTATTAAAGGTCACTTTCATTTCTTTTAAAGACATACTTCATTGCACTAATAAGCTACAAGGTATTACTTCAGCCTTTTTAACTTTTTGTCTAAGAAGGGGACTTAAAAATATGTGTCTATAACATGACGTGGAAGCCCCCCCAAAATATCCAACAACCTAATTCTACCTTGAGCTATATGAAGAAAGACAGCTTCTACCAATAAGGATATATGCAATAATGTATTTGATTCTGGCGACATTTTAGGAAGAACATGAATAAACTAGGAGATATCCAGAGAAGGGTAATGAAAATGAGGTAGACTCTTAAGAAATCCATATCATATATATATATATATATGTATATATATATATATATATATATATATTGTTCATCCTTTTCAAAGAGGACCAATGACATCAGTCAGTAACTTGAGTGTGAATTGTATTGAAGTGAGGCAGAAAGATGCACAAAATCATCAGCCTTACTGTTTATTCCAAAGGCAAAAAAAAAAAGTTGGATTTCCAGTGATGGCTTGGCATGAAGTGGATGACTGTGTAATATTCTATGTCTGACCAAGCTCTAAACACTCTTTAGTGTCTGCTTCAGTCACTTTCATGGCTGTTGGAGCAAACTGTTCTCATCCATCCACTAGGGAAAGTCTTCATATGCTTGGAGTCGACATCCCCCTAACTTATTTGTTTACCTTCATCCTGGTTTCGCCCTTCTTCTGGGACAGTTTTATAGAGGTATGGCTGCTAAGGATGTCAGAGCTTCTTGGAGCCACAGGTGAGAACAGAGTAAAAGGTAGGTACTAAAGGTATATGAGTAGCCCTGAACAGGACTCAGCAAGTTCTCACATGAAAGTCGCTGCTCCTCTCTGAGCACCCTCTGCACATAATCCTTCTTATTCTTACAGGACCTCTGAATGTTCAGGTAGCAATAGTCTCGGGTATTATAAGAGTTTATATCAAAACACACACTTTTTAAGTGCACCAGAACTGCTCTTCCCTCTCCCTGGAAGTGGCCAGAGGACTGGGTGTAGGCCATTATGTGCCTGGGACTTGGACCAGCAACAGTGTTTCTTGGGAGACAGAATTGGTATTTGTGATATAAGAGAGTAGACCCATATTGAAGAATCATGGGTCCTTAAGGTGTCCTCTGGGTAGACATCCCCCTAAACAAGAAGTCTGAGGCCTATTAGTTATCCTCAACCTGGTTTAGCCTGTCTGCAGAAACACTGTGGTTTCTGGATATATCAAAGCTTCTTGGAGCAAAGGTGAGAGTTGAGCACCAGGTAGACACCAAAGGAATATGAACAGCCCTGAAAAGGGTTCAGCAGTCACCAAAGGGGCTAGTCCTCCCCCAACCCTCCATACACCTCTCCTCTGCATATTCTATACATTCCATGTAATATAAGGATCAGTGAAGGAACTGTGAATGTTTATCCTGAAATTTCTAGAAGACTTGAAGAGCTATCAGATAGATAAAGAAATTGAACATTTGGCCCCAAAGGTCAAAAGATCAGTGGGTAGAAGTGGCAGAACAGTAAATTCTTGATGGAAGGAAGAACTTCTGAACAATTAAAGCTGTTCAAATTTGAATGGCCTGCTTGGGGAGCTGAATATTTACTTATTGTCTAATGGAGGAAATTATTTAGGTAGATGTTGACCAAAATGATGACTTCCCACTCTGAGATTTCTAATTCTATTAATGTTTCAATGTTTTTGTGAATGTTTTATTTTTCTTGAAACCCTGACCAAACTAAACAACAGCCATTTTTCTGGGACTTCCCTCTTTTAATTTCAAAAAGGAATATAATCAGTTTAGACAGAAATCTCCTTAAAGGCCCCATTCCACTGAGATTCAAGAAGAACGTTTTGAAAATGCCAGTTCTAAGGTAAGCAAAAGAAAGCTAGAAGATTCAGAGACTTTCCTTCCCTTCCCTGCAACCCTCCAGGGAGAAATCCTAGCAAAATCTCCCAGGGCCCAGAAAGTCATGAGTAGGGGAATTTAGTTGCAAATGCTCATTTGTTTTCCACCAAAGTTCACTATTTGACATCCTTTGAGAAAAGGAAAAATGCTTTATCAGTTATCTCTGGTTGCCTTAACAGACTGTGAAAGATTTAGTCCAGACTTCTGTTCAAATCACATCATGTCATTTTCTCTCTAGAATGTGATAGGACAGACTCAGAAAGACAGATGCTTCCATCTGGGAAATACTCATTACTTTGTATTGACATCAAATCAAGGAATTTGTGCTCAATCAACAAATATACAAACACACACACACACACACACACACACACACACACACACACACACACACACACCTTGACCTTTATTTATTAGGCAATGAAACTTCCAAAGCTTATGAGATATGTATGCGTTGTGGAATAAACACTTGATTTGAAGTCAGAACAATTTTAGATTCAGATGCTGGCTCTAATACATATCTGTATTATCTACATATCTGTAAGGCTTTGATTAGAAGATTACCTTTCTCTTATCCTAGTTTCCAAAACAACGACATTGATTGCACTCTCTGACTTTCTTGGGGCTTGTCTCTGGTGACCATTTGATCAACCTGGCTTCTGGTTCTGATCAATAATCTAGTTCTTTCCCTTCCTCGGGAATAATGTGTATGTCTATATCTTTTGAGTTAGTGTCAAAAATTACATTTTTAATTAATAGCAATATTTTAATATATTTATACATTTCAATGGAGCTAGAAATTGCCTGAAAGCCCATATACTAGTCCTTATTAAATGTTCTTCCTCCCCTAAAAAAAATAAATAAATAAAACATAAGATTGAATTTTGTGACCTCTAAAATACCTTTTTACCCCAAACCTGATGCTTTTTGCTTTCTGAAGGCAAAAAATCAACAAGCATTTATGATGTAACTACTATGTGTCAGGCATTGTACTGGGAATACAAATAAAGTAGAAAAAATTGTCCCTACTCCCAAGAACCAAGAGTTTGATGAGGGAGCTCCCCCACCGATGCTATAGGAAAACATGAAGCAGCATGTAACAATATGAAAACAACTATGTATAAAGTATCTATAGGAATAATTAGAAATGATCTTAGAAGAAAAACACTATAATTAAGAGGAGTCAGAAAAGATTTCTTGCAGAAGATAAGCTTTTTGCTGAGGCACAAAGTAAAATAGGGAAGCCAGGAGATGGAAAAGAAGAAGAAGAGAATTCTAGGCATGAAAGCCAAAGAGGGAAAATGCAAAAGACTAGAAGGTAAAGTGTTATATGTTCCAGGAATAGCAAGAAGGCCAGTGTCATGGGAACAAATGGTAAATGGAAGGGAGTAAGGTTCAAGGAGACTGGAAAGATAAGAAAGGGATAAATTATGACGTTGAGAGGGGTGCTTTATAGACTAAATAGATGTCTTAGAGGTAATAGGGGACAACTAGAGTTTACTAAATAAGAAGGTGACATGATCAGATCTAAACCCTAGGAAGATCAAATTGCCAGAAGAGTGGAGGGTGGATTGTAGTGGGGAGAGATTTGAGTGAAGGAGATCAACAAGAAGGCTATTGCACTAGTCCAGGTATAAGGTGATTAGATAGTGGCAATGTCAGGAGGGAGGGGAAAGGAAACAATAAACATTTATATCATACTTTTGATGTGTGGAAAGGAAAACTGAATCAAGCTTTTGCATTTCTGCCTACTGAGGTGGAGCAGACAGCAGTTAGAATGTGATCTGGAGGGGGAATGACAGTTGGAGTGGGAGAAGAGGATTGTGGGAAAAACTGCTAACTGAAGGGTCTTGGCCTCTGAACTCTGCTGAGTGTGGAGCATAGACCATGAGCTCTATATCCCAACCTGTGGAATACCTTGCCTCCATTCCCTTACCCTAGAGAAGGTTCCCATATGTGTGAAAGCATCCATTAGAGGAAGAACAAGACAAAAGTAAGCTGCTGAAAAGGGCTGATGCCTTAACTTCAGGGGGTCATCCTTTCTATCCCTTAACCTTCCTGAGAAGGACACTTGCCTTTTGTTTAGTAAGATAGAGATAGTGACTAGCTAGGTAGAAGACAAAGAAAGCTGAAGCTGAAGCTTGGCTCAGCTGGAGAAGCAGCAAGGTTCTCCTATTTTCCCACTTACCTATCCCATTTCTTGATTTACGCTAATTATTAAACCACTTGAAAAATAGAAGATCACAGTCAGATTCATATTGAAGGGAGAACAAAGAAAGAGAGTCTGGTGGCTAAACTAGCTTTTAGCTTAGTATAAAACAATGAAAACCAACAGTGACAGTCTGCCTGCCAGACAAGGGGTCTTCTGGAATTCAACTAACAGTCAAACCTTGAGGAGTAAACTCCCCTATTTCTCAGAAGTCACTCAAAGCAATGGTCCTGTCATCCTTAACCTAACCTTACTCATGGGTACCTCTCTTGTGGGTTGAGGGAAGAGAGGAAATTTCAAAGAGGGTCTCTCAGCAGGAAGTACCTCTCTCCTTTTACTTCATCAGCCTTCAGATTCCCTTCATTCCTTCAACTCCTCCATGTGGTTACAAACCTTTCCTTATCCCCTGTACCTCTTTAATCCTCTCCAGTACCTTCATTATTACAGATGTGCTAGACTCTGTGAGAAGTGCTTTTTATTTTTAACCTTCTGTCTTAGAATTGATACTAAGTATTAGTTCCAATGCAGAAAATCAGCAATGGCAATTGGGGATAAGTGACCTGCCCAGGATCAGAAAGCTAGGAAGTATCTAAGGACAGATTTGAGCCCAGGACCTCCAGGCGCTGGGTCTGGTTCTTTCTGCACTGAGCCACCTAACTGATCTTTAAGTGCTTTTTAACAAATATTATCTCATTTAACAACCCTGGAAGGGAGATGGCTATTATTATCTTTATTTTATAATGGAGGAAACCAAGGCAGACAGAAGTTAAGTGACTTGGCACAAGACACAAGCTAGTAAATGTCTGAAGCTGGATATGAACTCAAATCCTTCTGTCTACATCTCAGAACCACCAAACAGCCTCTACCCATTGAGAAACCTAGCTGACTCTAGGCAGTTGGGGATGAAAGACTAGAGATCAGAAGAGAAATCAAGACTGGATAAATAGCCATGAGAATCATCTCATGATAATAATAATATATATTATATATAATATAATCAATTTATTGGGACTTGATGTGACCAACAAGTGAAATAACATAGAAAGAGTACAAAAGAGTCCAAGACAAAACTTTGTGGGACACCTAAGGTTAACCAGTTTAACCTGGATGAAGATCAAGCGAAGATAAGTGAGAGGAGAACCATGATCTTGGTGCTGTTGTTTGTTACTCATTTTCAGAGGACCAATGTCCACAAGGAGTTGAGGTCAGGGTATGGTGTGTTGTCGGATTGGCAGATCAGTCTTACAAGTTTGGAAGGCACAACCACAGGCTAGGTACGAATAGTATATAGACCAACAAAAACATGGAGAAAAGAGTATATTAAATTCAATCAACAATCATTAGTAAAGCACTATGTGCCAAGTACAGTGCTAAGAGCTGGAAATACAAATTCAAGAGAAAAGAAGTCCTTTTCCAGCCCAGAGTTTATATTCTGATGGGGGGGGGGGGGGACACAAAGGAGAGCTGAAAAAAGAGAGGCGGGGGGGGGGGCGGGGGGGGGAAGGTTAGAATTATGCATGGGAACATGGTAGGGAAATCCAGAATGTCAGAAACAGAGCCAGGAAAAGACTATAAAATTGCTGGCCTGGACCATTTCTCAAAATAGAGACTCCTGGAGGAAATCAATAGTGGAAGAAAGGGATCACAGCCACAAGGGTAAAAGGGGTTTATAGGAGGAGGAAGACACTCTGAGTGACGGTATTTCCAGGGTGAGTCATGGTGGCAAGGTCCAAATATCAAGGAAGAGAGCACGGTCACAAGTGTCAAAGGCTGAAGAAAGGTTAAAATTAAAAAAAAAAATGAGAACTGGGATGGGGAGGTGGGGGGTGGAATGCATTTGATTGGCAATTAAGAGAACACTGGTAACTTTGGAGAGAACTATTTTAGTTGAAAGATGAGCTCAAAACCAGAATTTTAAAAGTAAGAGACTGATAGAAGAAATGGAGGCAGATAATAGGTATCTGTCACATTGTTTAGCAACTAAAGAAAAACTGCACCAAAGTCAGAAGACCAGCTTCAGTCAAGGGAGCAAGCAATTATGCAAGCGTTTAAGTTTCTACTATGTCCTTGACTCTATGCTAGCCAGAGAGGATAAAGAGAAAAATGAAACAATTCCTGCTCTGCCCTGTTCAGTTTAAGTCCTATCTCTGACACATGGTAGCTCTGTGATCCTGACTAGGACACTACCTTTCCTTGCTTCAGGCAGCTCTCAGAGAACAGAAATTACTGCATTTGTAACCTTTCAATGCCCCCTGGCAAATTTCTAAACCTCTAAATTACTGAGTGGACCAAAAGAAAGGGGAGAGAGGAGGGAAAGTGACTAGTTTAGATTAGGTAATGAGCCAAAGACAAAGGAGCTTTCCATTTTCGCCCTTAACATCCTGGGACAAATAAGGATGTTATTACTTCTAATATACTGCAGTTGGTTTCTTCACAGACAAAACAGTATCACTTTCTTCGGTCTTATGTCATTGACCTGAGGCAAATGTGTTGGGTATCTGAATGCACTGAAATCAAGTAGACAGACAAGATTATGTGTTAGTTTATGGAGTGAGCTTTCTCTGCTCCCTTCCAAGTTCTCCTAAATTTAGAGACACTAAGTAAGGTATAAGCATTTATAGAGTGCCTACTATGTGTTAGACACTGTTATAAGTGTTTTTTTAAACAAATAATACCTCGTTTGAGTCTCACAATAACCTGGTGAAGTAGATGCTATTATTTTAGCACTTTACAGTTGAATAAACTGAGGCATTTTTACCTATCGGTAAAACCTTTTAAGTTGGCAGCTAGGTGGATAAAGAGTAGGTCTGAAGGTAGGAAGACTCATATTTTGGAGTTAAAATCTGGCCTGAAACACTTACCTGGCTGTCATGTAATCCTGGGCAAATGACTTTATTCTATTTGCCTCAGTTTCCTCATCTGGAAAATGAACTGGAGAGTGAAATAACAAACCACTCCAGTATCTTTGCCAAGAAAATGTCAATGGGGTTAGGAAGAGTTGAAGAGCATTGAACTACAATAACAAAGGCACCTTAAAACTGGATAAGAAGAGACAATGGTAACCTAAACGAGAAAATGATATGGTTTTGATGTTTATAAACACCTTCCTCCGTGAAGCAGCCCCCAGGGGAATTTGCAAACCTTTCCAGTAGAGCAGGAATAGAGGGAGCTCTGCACCCTGCCTGTGTTCATCCAATGGAACAAAACTTGGATTTCTGTGTCACAGGCAGGAAGGAAATAGCATAGACTTTCTTCATGCACACATACAAAGAAAGAGAATTGTTTCCATAGCAACAGGATCCTCATGAAAGGTTTCTGGAAGAGTTCCTTGGGGCTGTGCAACAAATAGAAACATTAGCATGCAGAGTCCTAAATATAGCAACATTTGGGACAATTCATCAAGCCTTGAAACTTGGCTCTAACTTGAATTTGGAACAAATGCAAACAGCAAGACCCAAATGATGTTTTCAATATTTTACAGTATTTGACCTATAAATAGAGCAAAGCAAAGTATGGCAATAGGTTTTTTCGTTTTCATTTAAGAACTACGCCCCATCCCTCAAATTTTCTTGTAAACCTTCTTTTCAGAGTACAGCCTTGCCTCTCTACTCAGAAAAATGAGGGGGCTGGATTAGATGACCTCTAAAGTCCCTCTTGTCTCTACATCCTTCCTGAGATTTGTATGATTCCATAGGCAGAGAATTTATTCATAAAATAACCTAACTCCCACTAGCAGGAAACAGTTAGGTAGTATAGTGGATAGACTGTCAGAATGAGAGTCATGTAAGGAAGATATTGCAATACAAGATGGATTTGCAAGAAAAAGCAAGAGATTGTAATTTTGGTGAACCGCCAATCAACCAGATTAAGACAAGATTCCAATAGAATCTGGAGAGGGGGCAGTTAGGAGCCCAGCTGCTTGGACCTGGGTCTGTTCTCTCTGACTTTTAAGGGAGGAAGGTGAAACCAGTTCTCTTGGTCATTAATTGTTCCCCTGATTGAGTGCTGAGAGGACTTTTGAAGCCTAGCTCAGAAGAAACTTAGTCAAACCTTTTCCCTGTCAATATCTCCCTTTAGAGAAATCAACTTTGTTTCCTAAATGGAATACCTGGTGAAAATCTTCAATTAACAGGAAATCATAGGAGATTAGGGAAACCTATTTCCCTCTCAACCCCCTCCCATCTCCCTACTTCTTTTACCTTAAAGAATAAACCCCTGTAGTTAAAAGATTTAAATTGTGGTATTGATTATTGGAGAAACCCTGGAAGGTTACCATTGTTGAGAAGAGCCTTTTAGATTCAGTTGGGAAAGGGACAGGAAGTAGTGTGGGGGGAGAAGTGTAAAATTCAGCCTTGCCCCTTAGCTGGCTTCCTGCTGTCCCTGTCTCTGTTACCACAAATATCCTAGTATTGCCCTCTATCACAGTCATGAAGATTAGAACTGAATACTATACTTCTAGTGAAGTAGCCCCCAAAAGACCAAAAATGGAAAAAATTAAAAAGAGATAAAGCAGATAGACCCCTGTCCACATTTTTAGGGGACAGACCTGGCTTCCCTCCCCCAGGAGATCAAGCTGTTTGTGCAGATAACAAACTGGTTTCTTCTGAGGTGGTGGGCAGGAGACAAAGAGGAATTTCAGGAATATCAAAGGGTCAGCAAATGAACATTTGACTAAGTGAAGATAAACATTCCTTAGATCACAACCCCAGGATCGGCTTCTTGTCTCCAACCTCTCATTCCTGTATTAAAGTCTATTTATTATCATATAAGAACCTGTATGTGAAGAGTAATAACTTGTATCTCGTAACCCTATATAATCTGTTCCTTAATGTCAAACAGGCACAGTTTTCCGTTAGGGAATTCTGTCCCAGCTGGTAGATTCTTTATTTCTCTCTTTTATTAATGAATTATGGTTCCAATAATCGAAATTCTAGGTGTTTGAACTCATTTGTGAAGTGTACCACTTCACTGGTAAAGTCTCAGCCTTCTTTCTTTATAAAATTAGTTTTTAATAAAAGCACCTAACTTGTAGATTTGCAAGGATCTTATGTGATTATATACATAAAGTGCTTTGTAAACCTTAAAGCATTTTGTAAATGTTTATTATTATTATTATATTCGTCATATCTTCTGACTTCCCTAGGTCTTGAGGTTCTTTTTTAAATCATCATGAGATTTTTTCTTGTTCCCCTTCCTAAAAAATCATTCCAAATAAAAAAACATATTATTAAAGGAGGGGAAGAAGAATAAGAAAAGGATACACACAAAAGTCTATCAATAGATTGAAAAACTCTAAAATTAAATGCAATGAACTGTAAAAGAGTGGGGTTTTTTCCCTATCTCTTCTCTGGGTTCATTCTTGTTTTTTTGTAATTTTACATCATCCACTTTTGGTTCTTTCTGTTTATTTTGCTTTAATCACTGTGTATATTGTTTTCTGGGCTATGTTTAGTTGAAATTGCATCAGTTCATATGGATTTTTCCATGCTTTTCTGTATTCATCACATTTGTCATTTCTAACCCCATATTCATATCCCATTATAATCTTACAACAAGATGTATTTAGTCATTCCACAATCAGTAGATATTTACTTTTTTTTTCTATTTCTGTGCTGTCACAAAATAGGTTGTCATAATTTTTTTTTCCTATGTCTAATGTCTTTCTCATCAGTGACTCCCCTGGGTCTCTAGGTCAAAGAGTATAGATGTCTTAATCACTGTATTGGCAAAATTTCAGGACAATTTTTTTAAATGCTTGGATTTCATGTATTCATGGCAGGATTAGAAGGCCAGTTGGAATGAAAAATGGAGACAATGAAAGGGAGAAAACAAGAATTTCAGTGATCTACTTCAAAGGTCCTGAATTGTTTCTAGGTTTAATACTTCCTGGATCCCAGAGGTTATCAAAGGTGAGGATGAATAAATAGACTATGACAGATAATAGGGCATATATATGGAGACAGCAGTACTAGAACTAATGTGAGGCATATAACTGTGCACACATTTGTGCAATACACACATTTTAACATTACTTCAAAAAATGAATACATTTTAATGTGAGAAAATTATGTTCTCCATATATCACATATTTTGTAGCAAGGCAAGGGAAGTTTAGGTAATACAGTGATCCTTCACATATCATGGGAGTTACATTCCAGAGACCCCCATGATGGTTGAAAATCTGCGAAGTAGCAGTGTTATGTTTATTTTATTATTTATGTATGTAAGGCTTTATAAACCCTTCCCATTATCTTATAAATCTTTTCCACACTCTTATTAACCTTTATCACACTCTTATAAACACTGAGCCAATCAGCGCCCAGGATACAGAACATAGCTCTGCAGTTGGTCACCTTTCAGCCAATAGTGTTCCATGTACAATCTCACAATGGCAAACTTGCAAGTGGTAGTGGCATACTGCATTTCTATTATGTACAGTACAGTATTCATCTTGCAAAATCCTACAATATAGCAAAAATTCCACAATACAGAATTAGATTTAAAAAAACAACAACAACCATGATATAGTGGAAGCCCAGATAAGTGAACCATGTTATAGCAAGGGACAACTGTGTACTTATAACTTTTAGTGGTCAGATGGACATACATATGTACATACATACTACACAGGATTACAGGATTGCAATTTTTAAACCTTGTAAAAACCTTACGCAAAAATGTTCTTGAATATTTAAGCATCATTAAAGACCCCAGGTAAAGCAGAAGAGGAACATCTTTGATAGCTACACATCAGTTTCTTAGTAAAGGGACCTATTGTGACAGGAAACTGTTGGAATTCTCTATATAAGCTCACTTGATGATATTCATTCCCATGGGTCCAATTATCATTTCTAGCATCTGATTCCCATTTCTGTATATCATTCTATAACATCTCTGCTGATCTTTAGTTTCATACCAGGTGCCTTTAAATTTTTCAGAGTAGCTGTCCTATTGAAATCTCAAATTCAATATGTTCAAAACAGAACTCATTATATAGTTTCCCCAAAATCCTCCCCTCTTCCCAATTTCCCCAACACCCTCTCAAGGATCCTCCATCCTCCAAGTTGCTCAGAGTCCAAATTCCGTGCATTAATTAACTCCTTACTCTCATTCACCCCGCAGTCAATTATAAAGTCTTCTTGTATTTATTTTGATCATATATCTTGGATTAATTGTCTCTGTTTTTACAAAGCTACTATTCTGGTGCAGGCCATCATCACTTCATACCTAGACTATTTAAAGAGCCTTATGGATGGTTTTTCTCCCTTAAATCTTACCCAGTTCAATATACCATCCACTTAACTACCAAGAGGAAGGCCTGATCATATCACCACTCTATTCAATAAATTCTTATATAACATTAAAATCCCTCCCCAATGTGGCTACTTCCTGTCTTTCCAGTCTTCTTACACTTTATTCCTCTCCAAGTATCCTCTAATCAAATTACACTTTTCTATTTGCAATATTTTTTCCCTTAAATATGAAAATCTACCAACCATCTCCACATTTTTATACAGAGTTGCCCATGTGGCTCTACCTCCTGACTTCTGTGGGAATAGAAGGGAAGGGAGAGGAGAGGAAGTGAAAAGAATGGAAGGGAAGGGAAGGAAAAGAGAAAGGAAGGGAGAAGGGAAAGAAATAAGGCATTTATATAATGCCTACTATGTGCTAGGAGCTGTATTCTATTTTACAACTATTGTCGATGTAGCAGTCCAGCCCATAGGTATTATAAAGAGACAAGGTTTGTGAATGGGCACATGGCCATTCTGTGCATGGTAATGAACTCGGTTCCCAGGGTGGCTGAACTTAGGGCAGGAAACCCTGCTTCCTTTTGTCTCACTCACTTGAGGATAAAAACTCCACCCTTCACCTTGTCGCGATTTGCAATTATCCAATGGCAATACACTATGTAACTCATCGATAGGTATTGAGGCATCATGTAACTTATCAATATGTATTAAGTTCATTTGCATATCAAAGACAATAAATTGGAAAGCCATGGCCATCTCCTCCTCTTCTTCTCTCTCTCCTTTTCTTCTTCTCCTTCTTCTTCTTGGACGAGCTACAGGTTTGCTATCTCCACCTTTCTCTCTTCTCTCTATCTTCACCTGAGGCCTGGCCTTTGGCCAGGCGTCTTTCTTTCTTTTCCAATGCTAATACCTAGCATTCTCTAATTCTATTAATCTCTATTCATTCTCCCAGCTGAGCTATATTATCCTCTGACCTGTGTAGTGTTAAACGGGATCTCTGGGCGGAAAATAGCCTTTCAGTGACGTCCATTGATCGGAGCATGGCTGCGGCTCCCAAATATTAATAATAATTGATTACTGACTCATTATTGACATCTCAAAGGTTGACTCCTTCACGCCCTTCGCGGGATCCAAAACTTATATCCCTTTTCTATTTTCCTACCATAAAGCCTCTCGCTGTCGGGAGGCTTTAGTCTTACATCTCTATCTATATACCTATATTTCTTGTATATACATATACAGAGTTGTCTCCTCTATTAAAATGTGAGTTTTTTGAAAGAAGGAACTATCTTTTTATCTCCCATAATAAGCACTGTATATGGTATGTGGTAAGCATTTAATAAATGCTACTTGAGTATTTGACCAACAAATCTCTAGATCAAGATTTTGTACCAGTAGTGACAGAGAATGAAACTGAGAAATAAAAATAGAAGTTTAGGGGTCCCTTCAGCTCTAAGAATCAGTTTCCTCTGCTTTCTGAGCAGGCTTGACCTAGAGAATTGTGGGAGGCCCTGAAGATATGGACAAGGTATTGAATGACCTTTGGGCACCTTGATCCAAGGTAGATTATCATTGTTCTATCCATTTAGGCTTCTATGTTTTAAGACTTCCTGCAGCTGGCAGACCAGATCACTGTTTGCAGTTCTCTCCAGAGATACACAAAAAATAGGGGAATACAAACACAGTCACACAAAAAGCGCCACCCAAATCACCAGACTTGCCTGAGTTACAGAGCTTAACTGAACAAGTAGTCTGTCTAATCCAACTGGCTCTTGTCAAAAAGGTTAACAAGGAAGTAATTGAATCAGTTTAGTAAATACTCATCTAGAACCTTGCCTTAGTCTATTTTTGTAAACTGGGTACATCACCTCAGAATGAGAGAGAAGGTAGTACTCTTACTAGGGCTACTGACAACAACTATTGCCTTCTTTTCCCAAGTATCAACTGTCCTGCCATCATGGTAGAGGTAATAGTGTAATTTTAGATAGGAGGTGAGGAAAGGAATTAAGAAAAAAACTTCCTAGGGGGCAGCTAGGTAGCTCAGAGGACCAGGACTAGAGATGGGGAGGTACTTGGTTCAAATTTGGCCACAGACATTTCTTAGTTATGTGCTCCTGGGCAAGTCACTTAACTTCCTTTGACTAGCCCTTACCATTCTCCTGCCTTAGGAACAATGCACTGTAGGGTTTTTTTAAAAGAAAGAAAAAAATACTTCCAATTAGTATTTGAATTTTCCCAAATGGGCAAAAACCTAAATGGCTATGGCCCTGCCAGTTAGGTTTTGAAATCTACTGGTGGATCTCCACTGAAAGATTTTATCTATTCCAAATCCTTCATTGTATAGAATGTAAACAGAGTAAATTCAGGCTTAGAAAGATGAACTGATTCACCCAAAGTTCACATAGTCAGTTTACAGTGGCACTGGAACAAGGTCTTGGGTTTCCTGAATCCTGTTCTGCTGCTATTTCAAATCCTGCCTTTAGAGATTGTATTTATAAGGCAGAAATTAAATAGTTTCTCTTCCTTGGCAATGTAGCCAGCTTTAAAAAGCAGATTAAGGCGAGTTTCTGGACCATGTTTACTAAAGTAACTCAAATGCTGTTTTGATCAAAGAAACTGGTTTTAGATTATCTCCAGGTTTCCAAAATGATCAACACTTCATGCCCTTAAGGAAGGGCATTTCAACAGGAATGCCTACCATTTCCGACTTAAAGAAGCATACCATGTAGGAGAATGAGTAATAGGTTAATAGTCAGAGGAACCTGGGTTCAAATTATGGCCTTGATCCTTTATCTCTTTTGGCCCTGTTTCCTCATCTCTGAAATGATGGTCTTGGACTAGTGGACTTGTGAGGTCACTTCTAGTACTAACACTATGAGCTATGACCTATTTTCATGTAATTATCATGCCTCTCAGCTCTCAATTTCATGATCCAATGATAAGGTGGATTTGAATATAAAATCTGAAGGGGATGAAGGTTAGGAGTCAAATGAATAGATAAATGTAAGTCTTAATCATAGATGGAAAAGACATAGGGTTTAAGGAGCTAGAAAGGGTGAAAGCTCTAGGAAAAATATAAAACTAACAACCCCATATTCTCCTTCATGTCTGTCTTTAAATCCTTAACTTAATAGGACAATATAGTGTCTAATTACCTTAAACTGTATAAATGGGCATTTCTGCAAGAAAGATGTAATCAATATAATAAGGTAGAATAGGACCTGATGAATCAGCAAAATCTTTTCAGGCACAGATGGCACTGGAGCCCAGCTCATGGGCAAGTCCCTTGAGTCATTTCCCAGAGTATGATCCTAGGGTACTAGCTTAAAAGACTTAAATGGCCACTCCCCATTGTGTCTAGGGAAAAGAAATAATAATCGTTTTTAAAGACTTCTTTTGACATGTAAAGGCTTTCATAATGCCTTTCCAGCCTGTCATTCTAGGCTGATTATACATTATGCTGCCTCCTGCCCACCAGCCCAAATGGCCTTAGTATTCCCCAGGGAAACATTCTACATCCAGGCTCTACCTTTGAACATGCTGGCCCTCTTGCCTAGAATACTTTTCCTCCTCTTATCTGCCTTTTAGAACCCTAAGGTCATGTCAAGGTTCAGCTCGAGTACTACAGCCTTGAAGAGGCCTACAACACTATCCTCCAAACCCCTCTATCAGAGATATGCCTCCAGGGAGCAAAGCCAATACAGTACTCCTGGAGACCATGAAGTCTCATATTCACACCAATTATTTTCTACCTTCTTTGCCCAACCCCAATTTTAGTCCCATTCTCTACGTGAGAAGTCCATCATTGCCTCTGGAAACAGAGTATCACTGGAATACTCCACCATTCCATTTATGAACTTTGTGATTTCCTAGACCATAATTACCTCCTTTGGCAACCATTCTCTTTTATATGTTATCTCCCCCATGTAAGCTCCTGGCGGCAGTTAGGTGGTTCAATGGATGGAGATCTGGGTACTGGAGACAGGAGGTTCAAATTTGACCTCATACTTCTTAGCTATGTGACCTGTGACAGATCATTTAATCCCAATTGCCTAGCCCTTGCTGCTCTTCTGCCTTGGAACTGATGAGGATGATTCTAAGACTGAAGGAAAACAAAGAATATAAACTTCTGGAGGCCAGGGACTGACATACTTTTGCATTTGTATTTCCAAGATTTAGCAGATTATATGTTTGGCATATAATAAATACTTAATCAATGGTTTACATTCATTCATTCATTCAATCAATCAATCATTCATCCATTGTATATAACCTATATTAATTTATTGATGAACTTGTATCACTCTCAATTGCTGGGAAATTTCTTGAGGTCTAGGATATTTCATACTGGTTTTGTAATCCCCAGAGTTTAACATCAGTGCCTGGAAAACAATAAGCACTTAATAAATGTTTGTTGATTGACCCAGGCTAGTGCTTCCCCCCTCTGAAAGGCACCTACTAAACATTCTCAATGTCCTTTAGGCATCATGTATATAAGATGATAGTATATCATAGATCTAAACCTGCAAAGGCTATCTGTTAGTCTTTTGTATATTCTCAGATTGGCTAAACCTAAATCTTTCTCTCCTTTGAGTGGGGAAACTGGCAAACCTAACTGAAGTTGATAGGATAGATTCCAGTGTGTGAGTGGTAAGTGAGTAGTAAGGCTTGGGAGAAATTAGGGTAGAGTCAATAGGTGTTAATTAAATATCAATTATAACAGAGTAATAAGATTTAATTAGATAGAAGAAAATCTAGTATCAGCATAAATAGCGTTAAATTGCAAAAATAATCTTACCTCTAATTTAATTGCTTGTGTGATTAGAGTTAATTGCAGAGTAGAGGTTTGGGTAACATAATAAAATGTTCTTTAAAGAAAAAAAAAACACTCCAGTGGTTATGTTAGCCAGAGCATTTCTGGTAGTCTAGATTTCAACAAATAGTGCCTCTGCATTTCTTAATAGTCAAACCAGAACTTTGCACATAAAAAGAGTTTAATAAATGTTTATTTGCATTGGTTCTGAATTTCTCCCCTTTTGACACCCCACCCAATACTTAGAAATAAGTAAAACCAACCTGTTCATTTTACAGGGGTGGGGAAACTGAGGTTCAGAGAGAGGAAAATAATTGCCTCAGACTCATCTATCAGTGGAAATCTTTTCAGGATATAATAACTTGCCCAATCCTCAGGAATTCAGGTGAACTCAAATGCTCTCCTGCCATTCACTTATAGTTTCAACTTTATTCCTGACTTATTTTTATCTTTGCTTTGTATTCAGTCTTGGAATCTAAAGCAGCAGCAGTGGACAATTAGAAACTCCAGGCCCATCCTTACCTGAAAAATTCCATTTGTCCAAAACCATTTGATTGCTATAAAGGACAGAGAAAAAACATTTCCTCTTCTTTCTACTTTCTCCCGTCACACAAATTTTGGCTTTTTACTCCTGGATCCAAATTCTTTGCTTTTGCCTTCTTGTCATCTGAAGCTACTTCTACAACTCGAGTAGGTAAAAGAAGAATGGCAATTTAGCAGTTGAAACCAGTTTCCAAATTTATTTGGTAGAAGGAGAGAAATTGCTCAAAACATGTGTCCATATATTCAGACTTGGAAGCATAAAGCTTTAAGTATTTAAAGGGAAATACTGTGTCAAATCCTCAGGCCCTTCCAAAGGGAAGAAAAACAGCTACCAAGGCATTCAGCTGAATGCCTTTTCCAAATGTTGATTATTTTCCATGGTTATTTAAATTTGCTTCAGATAATGCCAGGGCTTTTAAAAGAATTATTCACATTTGCTTTCCTTGATTTTGAGTAACATAGAGGGGGGAAAAAAAAAGATAGCAGCAGTATAATTCTGGGATGTATTTTTATCTCTTGCCCAAAGCCAATTCATCCTGGATGTTTTGTAAAATGTTATATAATGTAATGATCAAACAATGGCATTTTTCCGCCTTTAGGCTTCAGGGAAAGTAGGAACATGACAGAGGAAATCTATCTTTAATTGTCAAGGTACAATCTTCCAAATAAGCTTAAGCCCTAAAAATGTTTGCTCCCCAGTCATGAAAATACATTTTTCATGGGGGGAAAATTCCCTCCCTGGAGCAAGTATTAAAAATGACATCAAAATTCTTATGAGAAAGACCTAGGATTGTTACTGCTGTCAGCGTCATTGTCATTGGGTTTTAGTGGACTTCAAGGTCAATGAGTCAACATTGTGACTTGTCAACCAGAAGGGTAAACATTCAGGGTTAGAGTAGCAATAGTCTGTCTCCCTTTTCTATACCCTGATCATATTATACCACCATCACTAAGTGTTGTTTGACCTCAAGCTAGTTAATTCTCTTCTATAAATTTATACTGAAATAGATCAAGAACTTATACATAAATTTAGGATGTATCAAAGATAGAGTCCAATAACAAGTGAACTTAAAATCACCCCATCTGAGGAATAAAAACAAATGGGAATGTTTAGCCTAGAAAGAGAATATTTGGAAGAGGAAGGAGGAATATACATTGTCCACAAGCATTTGAAGATTGCTCATGTGGAAGGATTAGATTTCTTCTTTTTGGTCCCAAGAGACAAAGTTTCTGGGATAGCTTTGATATATGGGAATGCTTCTTAATAATGAGATCTATCCAAAAGTTAAGAGGGCTACCTTGGAAAGTAGTAGATTTCCTATCATTGGAGGTCTGTAAGAATAGAACAGATGATCTCTTGGAGATATTCAAGAGATTTGTGTTCAGGTACAATTTGAAACAGTTATCTTTTTTGGCCCTTCCAAATATGAAATTATTCAGGGAATCTAATAATCTAATATCAGGACTCTATATTTATATTAAGATTACATATAATATAGACATTATTATCTGATATATAAATGAGATTTATAGTATATATTCTATATTATCTCATTTTATATATGAACATATAATAGCTAAAAAGGACCTTGTAGATCTGTAATGGTGAACCTTTTAGAGATTGCATGCCATGCCCCACCCCCAGCATCTACAGGCAATGCCCTTCCTCTGAATGCTGGGCATGCATACAGGAGAGGGAACAAGTGTTCCCATTGGGCTGCTAGACAGAGGGATGGGTGAAGTGAGGAATATCCTCAGCACAGGTGGAGAGGGGTTTCGGGGGTTATGCACTTCCATTGGGCTTCTGGTCAGAGTGGCAGGTGATGTGAAAAAAATGTCATTAGACATAGTGGAGAGGGGGAAGGGAACAGCTCTTCCTAAGTCCCTCTGCCTTTCTAGTAATAAACTCTGGCAGGGTGGGGGGCCCAACATGGTGCTCATGCCCACAGAGAGCACTCTGTATGCCTTCTTTGGCATGCGTATAATAGGTTCACCGTCATGGTTATAGATCATTTAGTAAAACCCTTTATTCTACATAAAAGGTAACTGAAGGGGTCTGGAAGACTGAAGTGAATTGCCCAAGGTCATAGCAATATCTAATTTGGAATTCCAATAAGGTTTATGACCCTAAATCCATTAGTCTTTTTACTAGCTGCTTCTTAAGGATTCCTGCTAATTAATCAAGGAAACAGAGTTTTCCTTACTACTTAGGTACATAAATCTTATAAATCTTAAGAGACCTAATGAACCCCAAGCTGTTGGGTGACCTCATATAGTCATCATGAGTTGTTTTTTTTATTTTTTGAAAAGTTTACTTAATTAGATGATTTAGAATATTTTTCCATGGTTACAAGATTCATGTTCTTTCCCTTCCCATATCTGATGCATAATTCCACTGGTTTTAACATGTGTCATTGATCAAGACCTATTTCCATATTATTAATATTTGCACTAGGGTAATCTTTTAGAGTCTACTTTCCTAGTCATAGCCCCATAGACCCATGTGATCAAGCAATTGTTTTTCTTCTGTGTTTCTTTTCCTACAATTCTTCCTCTGGATGTGGATAGCATTGTTTCTCATATGTGCCTTCGAATAGTTCTGGATCATTGCATTGCTACTAGTAGATTTTACCACAGTGTATCAGTCTCTGGGTACATCATTCTCTTGGTTCTGCTCCTTTCACTCTGCATCAATTCTTGGAGGTCATTCCAGTTCATATGGAATTCCTCTAGTTTATTATTCCTTTGAGCACAATAGTATTCCATTACCAACATATACCACAATTTGTTCAGTCATCCCCCAATTGGAAGGCATCCCCTCATTTTCTAATTTTTTGCCACTACAAACAGCAAGACTATGAATATTCTTGTACAAGTCTTTTTCCTTATTATCTCTTTGGGTTACAAACCCAGCAGTGCTATCATTGGATCAACGGGCAGATAGTCTTTTAGTGCCCTTTGGGCATAGTTCCAAATTGCCTTCCAGAATGGTTGGATCAATTCACAACTCCACCAGTAATGCATTAATGTCCCAATTTTGCCAAATCTCCTCCAACATCCATTGTTTTCCTTTACTGTCATGTGAGCCAATCTGCTAGGTATGAGTTGATACCTCAGAGTTGTTTTGATTTTGCTTTCTCTGATTATAAGAGATTTAGAACATTTTTTCATGTGTTTATTAATAGTTTTGATTTCTTTATCTTAAAATTGCCTATTCATGTCCCTTCCCTATTTATCAATTGGAGAATGGCTTGATTTTTTGTACAATTGATTTAGTTCCTTATAAATTTGAGTGATTAGACCTTTGTCAGAGGTTTTTGTTATAAAGATTGTTTCCCAATTTGTTGCTTCCCTTCTAATTTGGATTGCACTGGTTTTATTTGTACAAAAACTTTTTGATTTAATCTAATCAAAATTGTTTATTTTGCATTTTGTAATTTTTCTAACTCTTGCTTCATCTTAAAATATTTCCTTTTCCAAAGATCTGACAAGTATACTATTCTGTGTTCACTCAGTTTACTTATTGTTTCCTTCTTTATGTTCAAGTCATTCACCCATTCCATCATGAGAGTTATTAATGGGGTTAGACAACTTAAGTAGAGCCATTGTCTCCAAAGGTCTTTTATTACAAGTATGCCAATGTTACCTGAGGTACCTGATCTTCATACATAAGAATGGGTTAGTATATCAGTTTGACTAATTGACAAAGTTCATCCTGAAGAAATGAGAGCCAGGAATGATTCTTTTCCTCATAGTTTCCTAATATAAGTGACTATTTCATACTCTGTAGTCTTTTTTCTTTATAATCCAATAAATAAATGGGTAGTTTTGATTCTCAGGAATTAGTACTGAGATGGAAACCTCTGGTCTCTGAGAGTATATTAATATACTTATAAAATACTCTAAGACTTGCAAAGCACTTTACAAATATCTCATTTTATTCCTCTAAAACCCTGTGACATAAACACTATCATCCACATCTAACAGATGAGGAGCCTGAGGCTAAGGCTTGCCTTTAGCTATGTCAATAGCTAGTAAATGTCTGAGGCAGGATTTGAATTTAGGCACTTGGAAACCCAATTTTAAAATATAATTTCCTTCCCTAGTTACTCAAATTCTCACTAATTATTACCTTTCTTTTCTGAAATTCTACATAGAATTCCTGACACACACAAGCACATAATTAGGAATACCATGCATTTCATTACCTTCTATTTGCGTTTTTAATATTTTTTATATGTCTTCCCAAACTTTATACAAAGGAGCAATACTAACAACAACAATAGTTTTTGAGGTCAGAGACAATTCTTATTGTTATTCATGTTCTGATTGATTCTCCAAAATTGCCAACAGACAAATTACCATAGAGGTTTGCCATAAGAGCTACCAATTAGATCAACAGTGGATTAGAAATAGAGAATAATGTTACAGGAAAATATTGAGCATATGGAGTATTTTTCTGTGCACCCCCCTTAGGTGAACACCTTCTGTCCTGCTCAAACAACTGCTTTCAATGCTGAAATTGTAAAATGATTTCCCTTCTAGGAAAAAAAAACAGGGGATTAAAAGAATACTTCTTCCTTCTCCAGATTATAAGGGAGATAACCTTTATAAGAAAGTTTTCTGGTTTAAAAAATTTAATTTTTACTAATGGAAAAGGCAGAAGTACTGACGGATAAGGGGTTAGGGGAATGGCAGAATGTTATGCAGAGAAAGAAGGGAAGAGAAAGATCCTTGATTGTTTAGATTTAAGTGAAAGATATGAAGCTTTTCCCAGAAAGAAAAAAAGCTAAATAATAACAGAGAGGCAGTTATGGATCAGTGGTTAAGAGCACTAGACCTGATTTCAGCAAGAGCCAAGTTCAAATTCAGCCTTCTGATTGGTTGACAAAAGGATCCATTGGAGAAAGGAATCACCTACCATGATATGCTGTGCCCATTGTTTTAAGTAATAAAACTGAATTTTGTTTAAATCACTCTGTTAATACTTACTATAATCATGCTAATGATTCCTTTCTGTAGAAATAAAATTATTTTCCATTAATAGCTGTTTCAGGTTTATTCCTTGAGTATTTGTATTACTTCTTCCTTACAGAAAAAATCCAAGCAAGAATCATAACTTTTACCACAATGAACATAATACTTGGGATTTGGTGGTAGGATGGGGACAGAGGTTGTTAATGTGCTTAAAAGTATAAATTTTGAACCTACTCCCAAAAGCAGAGGTCAAATGTCTCCAGAACTGATCTTGAGCAACTAGCAATATCTGGGTGCAGTACAGAGAGATGCAAGTCTCCAGTCCTTTACTCATATCAGTGTTATGCTCTAGTTTAGACTAACAATATTATAGGATGAACTGGTTCAAACTTATCAGCAGTATATGCTACTTCACTGTCTGAAAATACTGGAATATGGGGTGCTTCCTCAAGTTATCACAAAATGAATTGTGTGTGTATGTGTATGTGTGGTGTCTGTGTGTGTTTGTGTGTGTGTGTGTGTGTGTGTGTGTGAGGGTGAGAGAGAGAGAGAGGAAGAGAGAGAGAGAGAGAGAGAGAGAGAGAGAGAGAGAGAGAGAGAGAGAGAGAGAGAGAGAGAGAGAGAGAGAGAGAGAGATTGTAAAGACTTACTTGAATTTGGAATCAGGATGGATAAACTGGCTCCATTTAGATGAACAACCATGTTGAGCCTAGTAGAACACATCTGTCAGATCTAACTGGGGTTTTCTTTCTTTATATTTATACTTTACAGACACAATTAGTTTACACCTTAATTACATGGTATATTGCCATCACAATAATTAAAAAATACCCTCCAGTAGTTGCTGCTACTCTAATAGTAAGAACACACAAGTGTCTAAGATAATTCATGTCCCTTTGGAAAAACTAAGGATAAGTGAATTAGAGGAAAACTGAATAATGTGTTTGCAAAAAAAATGATGAGGGAAAGAAGAGTGAAAACATTAATCCACTATGTGAGGCTGCTTGCTCCTGCTTTGCATTGCTAGTCAGCAGATTCTAGGATAGATGGTGACTAGATTAATTCCATTAATTAATCATTTTCCATACACTGGTGATTTTTAGGATTATATCATTTAGCACTGAAAGGGACATTAGGAAACAACAAATCCAACCCTCTAATTTTTTTAGATGAAGAAGCGAAATCTCAGAGAAATGAAATGCCTTAGCCAAAGTTCCATGGCTGGCACAGTGCCTGGCACATTGCAAATGCTATATAAATGTTAGCTATTATTATTAAGGGACAGAGCCAGGATTAAAGCCCGGGTCATAGAATTCAAACCAGCCAACCCAACCTGATTTGGAAGTGATTAGTATAAATAATATTGTGCCCATTTTACAACCAAAGAACTGAGGTTCTGAAGTATTAGATGTTTTACCTCTGATCATAGCTGGGTAATGAAGCAAGATTTAAAACATGAGATATCTGACTATACTTCCAATTCATTTTCCACCTCAATCACACTCTCTGTCTAATAAAAAATAGGGCCTATAGATTCTGCTATAGGACTAAAGGCACAAATTTACTTAATCACATGCATTAGTCTGCTGAGGGGCTGGGAGGGGAAGGATTTTGCCAGATTATGTTCAAAACCATCTATCTGTGTGTGGGGCTGACTTAAAATGATGGAATAAATAAGAGTTCGCAATAATTATATTTACAAAAGATGTCAAAAGACAACTTCTTTTATTCTTTTCCATTTATCTATACTGTTCTTTCTTCCAAATAGTTTCAAAGTATAAAATGATCATTCTTTTAGAAATTGAAATGATCTCCTATCCCTAGCCCAACACCACCATCACCATGTAAGTTAGTGTACTCCCTTCTTTTGCTTTCATTGCTAAGGCTTCAAATAATTTTAGTTATTTCCTTTGACTTTCTCCATCAAAAAGACCCATGGGGCAAAATCCTAGTTGTTCAAGGTAACATCCAAGATTCCTCTTTTCTATACTTCACTACTGACAATGTTCATTTACTTTGACCACTGAGAAGTTCTGCTGGGAATCCTGTTTCTTTTCTACATTATTATTGCCAATCTCATTTCAGGCTACAAATCTCTAGTCAAAGCTTAGTTTCCTGTGTTATTCCCCCCATACCCATAAACCCAATAGCTCATGGAGAACTAATACAACCAGCCTAGTTACTTTTTCTCTTAGAAGACTCTTCATTCAGGCTATAAGTTTAAATTATGCATATCACCTATGTAGGATATATAGATATCTATAGCTATATTTATCTATACAGGGGGGCAGGTAAGATTCCATATGTATGTATACACACATATAATAAATGGATCTAAGTGAATCTCATGGACAGGAATTTATAAGTATATCTGGAATCTTACCTGCTCTTCTCTAAAGAATAGAAGAGGAGGGCATGAGGAGGGCAAGAGATTGGAAATATGAGACTGGCCCATTACACTCTATTCAGAAGGAGGATACTAGACTATTGTTTCTTTAGGTAAAATAATTTTTAAATTCAAGCTATTTTTCCTGGCTACTATCTCTTATTGGGAAAGGGCTATCCTCAGGTTTAGCCAAAGGCTTGACTTTCTTCCCATCGAATGCTAGTTACATAAAGACCATAACCTATATTGAAAAGCGGGAAAAAATTCATTTTACCAAGCCAAGAGCAAACAGAAATTAAAGAAGTTATGTAGTTTGGAATTTGCCAGGAAATTCACAGAGTGAACAAATTCTCATCCAGCTGAGAAATCAAGTTCTGCATCTCACTCAAAGAAAAAATGTCCCAGGATCTAGTATGGTAAGCTAGAAATAGGCACCTGTTCTAGGCAACAGATCTTCTTCATTCTGGGTTCTTTTGATTTTCCTTTTCAGTTTCTTCTGTCCTGCTTTTCATGGCTTCCAGCAGGTCATTTCTGGTCTTCAATTTGCTTATCATTTAATTTGATTTCTGGGCTTCTTTTTCCAAGTTGGAGATTCTGTCTTTTAAAATGTTATTTTCTTTTTTAACTATTCCCCACTTTTCTTGCCAAGTTTCTTCCATCTTTATCATAATCTCAAATCTGAACTCTTCAAGAACTTGTGACCAATTTCCATTTTTCTGGAAGGTTTGGATGTGTTTGCTTGCTTGCCATCCTCTGTTGTCTCCTCTGTAGTCTGGGCTTTTTCTCCATAGAAATTATTGAGGGTCAAGATTCGTTTCTTTCTTTTTTTTTTTGGTAGTTACAGATTGTATTTCCTGGGTGTTGGTGGCCATTTCTGTGCCAGTTCTTTCTTCCCTTCCTTGTCAGAAGTCTGAGTGAGGAGGCCAGGCTGGTCTTTGTATGGAGTTACAGTGACTTTTACCCTGAGGCCAATTCTTGGTCTCATCTAAGTCTATGATGTGCATCTCCTTTCTGTCCTATCTCTATTACTAATCTCCATGTTTCTTAGCCTACTGGGGTCCTAAGACTTGAAGCTCTCTAGGGTCCCTCAAGAACTTAGCAATTGCCCCACACCCACTCTGATTCTGTCGTGCCGTAGGTGGAGTGGGGGAAGGATAACCAACTTCCCTTTTTTTACCCCCTTATACTGTGGAAATGCCCAAACCCTGCCTACCTTCAAGGCTGTGCCCCATGGAAGAGCCCTTTCACTCGTCTGGCTCTGATTTTTGCCCTTTTGCGGTGTTTTGTATCAGTATGTGGTGAGTAGAGGAAGCCCCTTGCTAATGTACTGTGGCCGTTTTATCCTGGAAGCCCATTCTGGATTCTCCTCACAGATTTGTTTTTTTTTTTTTCTCCTCCAAGGGCACCTCTCCAAAGAGGTTAGATCTGTGTGTCTTCTCTTAAAATTAGAGCCAGAAAAAAATGGGATGAGGGTGTGTGGGGGGGGGAGGCTCCTCTCCCAATCTCTTGCCAATTCACACAGGGGCAAAAATAGCCAAAAAATATTTTCTTTTTATCTATGAGGAGTCTTATGCAGATGCCAAGACTTGAGACCCAAGTTGCACAAGCTATTATATTTTTAGTTGTTTACTTAGAAAAATACAGGGTTTTCCAATGGTATTAGTATAGATTGCTGTTATTATAGATTTAAACTTCACGAAGAGATTTGGAATAGCCTATATAGAATGAATTAATTCAGTGTCTAGAGAATAATAGAGCTAATATTGATCGATGGATGGAATTGAAAATAGCTTAGAAACCATCATATCAAACTTTTTGTTTCACTTATGGAGAAATGGAATCCTAAAGAGGTAAAACAATATCCCCAAAGTCTGTAGCTACTAAAAGGTCTTAAATTTCAGCACCGAATTTTTTAAAGTTAGCATGCGGCAAAAGGGTATATTGGTACTTTTTTCCCTCCTGGATTTTTATCCATTCTTAAATGTACCCTCAAGTTTTAGATCCTCAAGAGAGCCATCATTTCTCCTTTTTATGGACTTTCATCATGCTAATAGCTGTGTCATTCATTTCACTCTTATCAGAGGTCCCACTGTGCTGACTATCTGGATGGGTGTTTGACATTTTGCACTTTTTTAGTCAACTACAAACTCTTTAGGGGTGGGGACTGTATAATAATCAACTCTATATCTCCTATTGCACCTAGCACAGTATTTTACATATAGTGGATGTTGATCAAATTTCTCAATTAAGTGATTTGTTGAATCTTTAAAAAATTTTAAGACTATTGCTTCATGGGTAGAATGAAAAATAAAATCCTGACTCAATTCTGCTTTGGAAAGGGCTTGCAGTATCTTTATCTGAGGAAAGAGAGAGAGATTATACTTATTCCTCCTTTTCGCTGTTTAGTCTATCAATTATCTACCATATGACCCAATCCCTCCCCTCCCCACACATACACACAATGGCAAGAGATGTAACAAAACAGAATAAGCATTGGAGTCATGAAAACCTAGGTTGAAATCCTGCTCATCATACTTCAATACCATAAGCAAGTCACTTAATTGGAGGGAGGATGGATTGTAAATTACTCCTATTAAATTATCTGCCTTTAAACTAGTGTTAGCTCTTATAGTTGTCTTTTAAAATATTTGCCTGACAAATCTGAGAGGAGATATATTTCAATGTCTTCATAGCTGGTCTTATTGGTGAAGATTCTCCTGAGTAAATTTTCTTAGATGTAAAAATAATGATACTAAGCTTCCATTTCTTGAGTTATGAAATGGATATGATACTACCTATTGAAGTTACCTTAGAGAGTTAATATAGGGCTCCAACGAGATAATATATATTAATTTCTTTAAAAATCTGAAAGCATTATATAATTGTCAAATATAATTTTTATGGCAGAAAGTTGTTGTTGACCATTCATTCAGTTGTGTCCAACTCTTCATGACCCCATGGACCACAACACACCAGGTCCTTCTATTCTCCACAATGTCATATAGTCAGTCAAACTTATCATATTCATTGCTTCCATGATAATATCTATCCACCTCATCCTCCACCTTTCCTGTCTCTTTTTGTCTTCAGCCTTTGTAACATCAAAGCCTTTTCCAAAGAGTCCTGTCCTCTCAGTATGTAATCAAAATACTTAAGTGTTAGCTTCAGTATTTGACTTCCCAGTGAATAGTCTCAATTTATTTCTTTAAGTATAGACTGATTTAATCTCCTTGATGTCTAAGGGATTCTCAAAAGTCTTTTATAACAACACAATTTGAAGGTGTTTATTCTATGGTTCTCAGCTTCCCTTTTAGTCCAACTGTCCCAGATGTATAGTGTTCTTGGAAAAACCATCTTTTTATTATATATACCTTTGTCTTTGTCCAAATTTGGCATAAATTTTCTCCAAAGGAGAAGGCATCTTAATTTCATGGCTGCCATCACCATCTTGAGTGAAAGAAGAATTTATATTTAAATAGAAAATGGAATATACATTTAAATATGAGGAAACAGCCATGTACCACTTTTGTATACAGTTCTCTCCATGAATGTCTTTCTGTTTTATCAGTTCCTCATGATCTTAACTATATCTATGAGAAGATAGCAACTAAATAATGTGAGTCTTGAGGGACACATTATATGGGCCAGTAGGAAATGGAATAATTTTATGTAGTATGCTAATTTGTCCACATGGTTTGATACTAAAAATTACTTGAGAATTAAGCAAATGAATAAAAAAAGTGAATTAACCATTGATTATCAGCCAAGCACCATGCGAAATATGAAGAATTCATCTAAAAAAAAAAAAGCAAGGTAATCTGAGCACCAAAGGAGTTAACATTCTAATAAAGAGGATAATGCCCATAAGAGACATAGCCAGAGAGAGAAAATCTAGGAAGTCACAAGAATAGTAAAAGGAATCACAGATAAATCAATGGACATATTCTGACCAGAAATGGTATGTTATTTCATTACTGCTCCCATGGCAAATGGAGCAGGAAGCAGAGAAGAAGGGGCTAGTTATGGTACAAGAATAGCAGGAAGATGGCCAGATTGAAGTGCAATTCATCTGGAAATAGGTTGATATAGTGAACCAATCAGAAGAGCACAGCTCCAAGAGAGGAGCAAGGGGAACTGTTTGTAGATGAAAGGAGAAGCAGATCAGTGGGACAGCAAGAAATGACCTGGAAGAAATGTGTTTAGAAGTGAAAATAATTGTAATATCTCTGCCACCTTGCACAATTCCAAGTTATTGTTCATTCCTGAGAAATTTTAACTTCCATTATTGTTGCTTTTTATAGCTTTGTGGATATGGCATTGGTTGAAGTGTGTATGTATGTTGGGAATCTTCAAATTGCCAAAATAAAGCCCATTGCCTGGTTCTCCCATAGAAAATTCACAAGAAGCCCTAAAGGATATGACTAGATATGCATGGAACACTCAACTTCCAGAATTCCATGTGTCCCCAATTTAATATGCCAGAAGTTTCCATTATCTTAAAGGAAACCCCTTTATATTAACATAGATATGAAACTGACTTTCTCTAAAAGCAGATTTTCTTGAAAATCTTTTCTTTTCTCAGTGGAGGGGAGGCAGGTGGTGTGAATTGTAAACAGTGAAGAATTATGAAAATATCTGAAAATCTTGTGCAGCTTCCAGAATTCCGACATAAATATTTGCAGAAGACTTGTCCAAATCCCAACCAAAGAAGGAAATGTGGGATTTGTGCTTCATGTCACAGAAAGGCAAAGCATAATAAGTTAATTTTTCTCTGAAATAAATAGAAATGTAGATATAGCAGCATTGTTTTCATTTCTTAATAAGACCAGTCAAAAGAATACCCACCAACAATAGCAGCAAAGAACAATGTGGTTATTTGCTCATTTGGTATCTCTTTATCATCTAGAGGGAGTATTCTAAGAGAGAAAAATGAGCCATCATCAAGTTTAATGTAAATAATCCTATATACTCTTGGATAAAAGTCTCACATCTAACATATGAGATGCTGCTACTGTTGGGTCATTGAAATTATAGCCAACCAATCAAGTTTCCCATTCCAATTAGGGAACACAAAAACAAAAACACCTCTCCCACGCAATACCCAATCCATTTTATAGTATGCATGAAATAAAAGATGAAGAAATTCTGCAGCCAAGTAAAAAATAAAAATACTTATTTTTTTAGTTAGAATTTTAAAATTATTTACTAGAGATAAAAATAGCAATCTGGGAACATCCTTAGGCAAGACCAATCGTCTCAAAAAAATCAAAGACACTGATCCTCTTGATCTGGTCAATCAATAAACTTAGAATGCTTGCTCTTTTGATCAAGCTAACAGTTCTGACTACTGAGAAAATAAAACACTTCCCATCTAGATTAAGACATCAGGGGAGATCAAAGAGACAAAGGACACCAGACCACAGATGATGTTTGAGCACACATTCTTTCTTTTTATACCCAGCATAGGTCTTAGTACTGTAGTCATTCATGAAGTTCATATAAAATTTTGGGATTAGATAAGCTTAAATGAACATTATGGTTTACTGAGATATCAGTCATTTGACATAGCTAGTCTTATTTCTAAATATTAAAAGTGGAATAATATGGAAAAGCTAGCTAAAGTGAAAGGCAAGATGTTGTCATGGAAGAAACAATGGACAAGGACTCAAAAATCTCAATATACTTGGGTTCAAGTCCTGGCTGGGCTATTTACTATTTGTGTGACACTGAATCAGTTTTTCCTCATATAAAGCTTGACTTTTGTAAAATCGGGATGAAAATAGGGAGGTAGACTAGATGATCCTCAAGACCTTGTCCAGATTTGTCTGTAAAATGTACAATGGAATTTAACCCCTTTGAAAGACTCTCCCTTCTTTCTTGTTTAGCCTGCTAAATTCTTGACATGTACCATACCACCTCCAAGCACTTTTCATGGATGTATTGGGTAATTTATATCTTCTGCTTTTCTGAAGAAAATGGGAATGGATGGACTCAATGAGCAGGAAATATCAGAAGACATTTGAGAAACAAGGGACAGAAATGCACAGATCATGAATATTATTGTGCAAAAATGCAAGAGAGAAAAATCATGCCCTATGTTAGGTCTCTATCTCAAAAAGAACAATTTAAAACTATTATGTTTTACATTAGTTTCTGCATAGGACTTTGTCTTCTTAGAAAATTCTTTAAAAGGTATAAACACTGAGCTTAGAATAAGAAATATTCTCTTATTCAAGGCCTCAAAACTCTTTACCCCATTAAGTTAGGATGCTTATGTAGTCAACGAGCTACCTGAGATCTCAATGAATAAGGAGGAAGATGGATGTGATTTGCTGCCTCTGCAACTTTCATATGTGGAGAGTGGAGGGAAGTTTTAGAAACCAGAGGTCAGGAAATAAACCTGGGATGAAAAGCAGGTAGTCACCTTTATTTTGTCACTCTCTTAATTTTTCGTAATCCAGTCTCTAAAGGCATCAAAACTGTTCTCTTCAAAGTTACCAGTGATCTCTTAATTGTTATTCGGTGTCCTTTTCTCAGTCCTCTTTTTCTGGACCCCTCTGTAGCCTTTGAGACACATTCTCTTCTCTCTAGATTCTTGAAATTTCACTCTTCTTTGGTTTTCTTCCTATCTGATCACTGCTTTTCAGCTTCTTTTGGTGAATCCACATTTAGATCATACCTTTGAATAGTAGATATTCCATAGGATTCTCTTCTAGGCTCTCTTCCCATCTCCTCCTGTGCTATTTCATTTGGTGATCTTACCATTCCCCACAGATTTAATTAACATTTCTATGTTGACTATTTTTAAATCTACCTTTTCTGCCCCAACTCCAGTCTCAACAGCCTCTCAGACATCTCAAACTGGAGCTTTAATAGACACCTCTAACTCAATATTGCCAAAACAGAACTTAACTGGCTCCCTAAACTCTCCCATCTTCTCTGTCCCCTGTTACTATAAAGAACAATGCCATCTTCCCAAATCCTTAGGCTCAAAACCTAGGAATCATTCTGTATTCCTCATTATCTCTCTAAGTCCTCCCACCCCAAATTCAACCTATCACCAAAACCTGTCAATTTCATCTTTGCAACACTCAAAGATTCACCCTTTTCTCTTAAACATGTCCATGACTCTAGGGAAGGCTCTTAACACCTCACAACTGGACTATTGCAATATGCTGATCATGGATTTGCTTGTATTAAATCTCTGCCTATGTCAATCCATCCTCCATTTATGCTTTAAAGTGATTTCCCAAAAGTATATGCTTCCAATCATGTCATTCTTCTGCTCAACAAATTCCAGTGGCTCCCTATTTTCTCCAGCATCAAACACAAGTCTAAAGGATTGTCATAAGTGTTCTCCAGAACCACAGTTCAAAAGCACTGATTCTGCATTGCTCAGCCTTCCTTATAATCCAATTCTCAGGAAGTAAAAAAAAAGTATACTTCAATCTGGATTCAGAATGCATTTCTTCTCTCTCTGGAAGTGGAGAATATTTTTCATCATGGGGCCTTTAGAATTATATTGGATTACTATATTGATTAGGGTAGCTAAATCTTCCACAGTTGATCGTCATTACAAGGGACTATATTGCGGTTACTTATGTTACTGTTGTTTACGTTTATTTTTATGTATAATGTTCTCCTGTACATTGTTTACGTTGTATACAATGTTGTCATGGTTCTGCTCACTTCACTTTGCATCAGTTCATATAAATCTTTATAGGCTTTTTTTTTTCTGAAACCATTCCTTTCTTCATTTCTTGTAGCTCAATAATATTCCACTGCAAAGAATGGCACAATTTGTTCAGCAATTACCAACTGAGAGACAGCCCTTCAGTTTCCAATTCTTTGCCAACACAAAAAAAAAAATGACAGAAACATTTTTGTATAAACTGGTCCTTTTCCTTTTTTTATCTTTTGGGGATACAAGCCAAGTAATGGATTTTCTGGGTCAGAGAGTATGCCCACTATTATAGCCCTTTGGTTATACCAAAGCAACTAGAACTCATTGCCTCTGACAGAAGCAGCTGGCATACCCACATTAACCATGCCACCACCACCTTTGAAGATGAGCAACACCGACATATTGCCCCTGTGTGTGAACACTGACACCAGGCCACAACCATACCTCCTGTAACAACTGGTGTTCCATTCCCCATGTGTCACAAACTTTGCGCCTCACTCTTTGGACTCCAAAGCCATATGAGGGTACACCGTAGATGAAAACACACAAAGACAATTGTCATTCTTGGACACCGAGAGACTACTACCATACTTCTAAATTAATCTCCAGAAGGGTTAAACTAGGTCATTAGTATTCCTATCTTTCCATTTCCCCTCCATCATTTCTCATTTCTCTTTTCTATCATATTAGTCAATAAGCTAAATGTGAAGTGATATCTCAGAGTTGTTTTAATCTGTATTTCTCTAATCAAATATGATTTAGAGCATTTTATGTGATTATGTATAGCTTTGATTTCTTCTGAAATCTGCTTGTTCATATCTTTGAGTATTTACCAATTTGGAGAAGAGCTGTTATTTTTATTAAATTTTCCTCAGTTACATATATATATTTGTATATACATATATATATGAGAAATGAGCACTTTATCAGAAAAAAAAACAGTTTAAAATTCCTCCAACTCCTGTGTCCTGCTTTCCTTCTAATCTTGGCTACATTGGTTTTATTTCTGCAAACCCTTTCTTAATTTGATGTAATCAAAACTATCCATTGAATATCCCATGACCCTTGCAATCTCTTATTTGGTCATGTGTGTTTCTTTTCTATTTTCCATAAATCTGACAAGTAACTTTTTCCATGCTCCTCTATTAATAATATCATTCTCTATGTCTAAATCATTTATCCATTTTAATATTATTCTGGGTATAAGGTGTGAGATATTGGTCTATGACAAACTAATTTCCAGTTTTTCCAGAAACTTTTGTCAAATGAGGAGTTCTTGTCCCAAAAGCTAGGAGATTTGGTTTAATCTAACACTAGATTACTGTAGTTTACTACTGTGCATTAGGCAACAAATCAAGCCTCCTGATCCTCTACTCCACTTCTTAGCCAGTAAAAGGTTGCTTTGATGATTACCACTTAATAATGTAGATTGAAATCTGGTACTGTTAGGCCTCATTCCTTCACATTTTTTTCATTGATTCCCTTTACATTCCCTTTACATTCTTGATATTTTGTTCTTCCAGATGAATTTTATTAATAATTGTTATAGCTCTATAAAGCAAATTCTTTGGTAGTTTGATTGTTGTGACACTGAATAAATAAAGTAAAAAAGTTTAGGCAGAATTGTCATTTTTATTTTATTGGCTCAGTCTACTCATAAGCAATAAATATTTCTCCAGTTGTTTAGTTCTCTCTTTATCTGCATGAAAACTTTTGAAATGTGTTCATAGAATTTCTAGGTTTGTCTTGTCAGGAGTAATTCCAAGTATTGCCTATTTTATGCAGTTATTTTAAATAAAATTTCTCTTTATATGTCTTCCTTCTGGGTTTTATTGATAATATAAAGAAATGTTAATGATAAATAATTGTTTTAATTTCATTTATCTCAGTGGTATATTCATTTTTAATTTTTGAAACTGGTGGTTTAGTTTTTTAAATGAAATTAAGCAATGATTTATTTATTGATTTCTCCCATAAAACCATCACTTAACTTTATTTATTAGTTCAATTGTTTTCCTTTAATTTTTAGGATTTCCTTTTTTACGTTTAATAGAGAATTTAAAATTTTTTTCCCTTTCTATATTTTTAGTGGCCTGCCTAATTCATCTATCTGTTCTTTCTCTTTTTTATTGATATACACATTTATAGACATAAATATTTTTGCTTTGGCTGCAGCCCACAGATTTTGGTATGTTGTTTTATTGGTGGCATTCTCATTAATAAAACTTTTGATCATTTCCATTATTTACTCTTTGACATCCTTTAGGGTTATATCATTTAATTTGCAATTTATTTTTAATATATACTTTCACAATCCTTTATTGGATGTGATTTTTATTGCATTATGATTTGAAAATTATGCATGTAATTTCTATTTTTCTGCATTTGTCATGATGGGTTTTTTGCTTTAAAATATGGTCTGTTTGGTGAAGGTGCCATATACAGATAAAAAATGGATTTTCTTTTTTTTCCCTTCCCATTCAATTTTTCTTCAGAGATCATTATCTCTAATTTTTCTAAATTTCCATTAATATCTTTTTATGGTTAGAGTTTATGGTTACATTTATAAAGCTTTGAGAAAGGCAAAATATGTTTACCCATTAGAATAGCTTTACTAATTCCTCCTGTAATTCATTTAATTTTTCCTCTAAGAATTTGAATGCTATGTCATTTGGTGCATATATGTTTAGTATTGCTATCACTTACTGTCTATGGTACCTTTTAGAAATATGTAATGTTGATGTAAGCTCTGATAATAATTTTTGGCAACTACATTTCTGGGAGTTGTTTTTTGGGGTTTAATGTAGAGGGTGTTCTATGAACTCTTTCAACGTCTATTTTGCCCCCTTGTTCAAGAACTTCAATTTTCTTTGATGATCTCTTGTAGTATGGTGTCAAGGTTTCTGTTTATTTCTAGCTTTTCAGGTAGACCAATGATTCTCAAATTGTTTCTCCTTCCTCTGTTTTCCTGATCCATCACCTTGTCAGTGAGATATTTTATGTTTTCTTCTATTTTGTCAGTCTTTTGACTTTGCTTTATTAATTCTTGCTGTTTTGTAAGATCATTGGTTTCCAGTTGCTCAATTCTGGTCCTTAAGGCCTGGTTTTCTGTTATAATTTTTTTTGGTTTTCTGCTTTAACTTTTTGGTATTCAGCTATGATTTCTTCATTTTTTTAACCACTTCCCACTTGTTTTGCCAGAAGGCTTCCATCTTTTTGATAAGCTCTAATTGAAATTCTTCCAGGGTTTATGGACAATTTCCATTTTTTTAGAAGGTTTTGCCTTTGTTTGAATCTTGTCCAGTATTTCCTCTGTAGCCTGGGTTTTTCCTCCATAAAAATTCTCAAGGGTTATTGTCTATTTTTTGGGTATTTTTGGGAAGGATTTTGAGGCTCCTGTGCACAATTAGCCATTTCCATGAATGTTCTTCCTTCCCTTTTTAAGTCAGAAATCTGAGTTAGCTGGGCAGGTTCTCTGTGTATGGAGTTAAGGAGCAAGGATTTTTGCCTGAGGCAAGCTCTGAAATCTCCATAGTCCTTTGCAGCTCTTCTCTGTGTTACCTGCCCAGGGGCACTCAAAGTCTGCACTCTCCTGCCCGCCTGGGTTTCCAGTCTAGCTGCTTTCAGGGGTAGGTTGCCAGCAGTCCGAGTCAGCTCCCAAGGACCTAGAAGTGCCCCTTGCTCACTCTAGAGGTGCTCCTCACTCACTCCCTGGTTCTGGCAGGCACTCTGGCTCCAAGTACCTAAGGTCTGTGCTTCCTCGTGTGCTAGGGTTTCCTGCCTAGCTGCTTTCAAAGGTAGGTCCCCAGCAGTCCTAGTCAGCTCCCAAGGACCTAGAGGTGCCCCTCACTTGCTCATTCTGGCGTGCACTGGCTCTGGCTCTGACGCCATAGGTGGGGTGGGGGAGGGTGGATCGATTCACATTTGGGTGGAAGCTTTTTCAACCTCTTATAGTTTGGAAATGTCCCAATTCTATGTACCTTCAGTGCTGTGCCCTACTGTACAGTTCCTCTGTTCTTCTGAAAATGATTTTTAAGATCTTTTGTGGTAGTCTTTGTCGGTGAATGCCTTTGTAAGATGCCAGCTTGATTTGAAGCCACCCTGCCTTTCTTTTTCAAGTGTGTTTCTTGCTAACAATATATTATAGGATTTTGGTGTCTAATATATCCTTTAATTTGCTTCTGTTTTGTGAATGGGATCATTTCTTTCATATTCATAGTTATGGTTAATAACTACATATTTCTCTCTATTCTATTTTCTTTTGGTTAGCCTTCTCTTTTTTTTACTTTGTTTCTCTACAGAAGTCTGTTTTTTTTTTCCTGACCATTGCTTCCCTTATTCTTCCTTCCCTTTTTTCCCCTACCTCTTCTTTATCTCTTTTCCTTCATACTTCTTTTTTTGGGTAAGATAGATTATTAAAAACAACCCAGAGTATAAATATATATTTTCCTCAATTCCAATAAGAATGAGATTCAAGTATTTCCCTTTACCCATCTTCCCCATTTCCCATTCATTGTAAAAAGTCTTCCTTGCATGTGCCTCTTTTATATATGATAATTTCCCCCATTTTCCTTTCCTTTCCTTTTCCTGCCAGTGCACCCTTCTTTCTCAACTATTCTTTGGGGGTAGGGGGGAACTATCCCAACATAATCAACATACTACTGAGTCCTCTATTTATACAGAGTCCTTCTAATTGACCTAATAATGATGTACTTAGGAGTTCCATGTATCATTTTCCCATATAGGAATGTAAATGGTTTAAACTTATTGAGTCCCTTCTGATTTCTCTTTCATGTTTACCTTTTTATTTTTCTCTTAAATGCTGTATTTGAGAGTCAGATTTTCTATTCAGCTCTGGTCTTTTCATCAGAAATGCTTGGAAGTCTTCTATCTCAAATCCTAGAAGGATTATGCTCCTACCCCTCTCTTCTCACCCCTCCCAGAACTGACAAGTAATTCCACTTGGTTATATATGTATCATGTTCAAAACTTTTGCCAAAATATATCACCCATTCCTATTCAACAATATAAAGTGTAGGAATAAATAAAACTTTTCTTAAATGATAAATAATTTCTAATTAAAACCAAAAACAAGTAGTATCTGTAAAGGGGAAAAACTAGAAGCCTTCCCAATAAGATCAAAGTAAAGCAAGGATATTCATTATCACCACTATTATTCAATACTGTATTAAAATTGCTACTGTTAGGATCCAAGTGGAAGTACCCCACAAAGGAACACGCAAAGACAATGCAAGGGCATCAGGGAGAGGTTTATTACTAGCGCCCGTGCTAGGATGGTCACCCAAAAGAACCACCCCAGGGCAAACCCGAGAGTGCATATTTATAGAAAGCAGCTTAAAAGGGGGGATAAGCAAGATATCTGTCTCAACAGCTGTGGCCTTGCAGTTTCTTTTCAGGAACTGTCTCAACTGTGGCCTTGCAGTTCTTCCAGGATCTCTATCAACTATGGCCTTGCAATTTTTTTTTTCCAGGAACTGTTCATTTGGACACAGTGCAACCCCCACTCCCTTTACTACCTAGTCTATTACATTTGATTGTGCCATAATGTATCAGTCTCTGTGTACAATGTTTTCCTGGTTCTGCTCCTTTCACTCTGCATCAGTTCCTGGAGGTCTTTACAATTCACCTAGAAATCTTCCAATTCATTATTCCTTTCAGCACAATAGTATTCCATTACCATCATATACCACAATTTGTTCAAACATTCCCCAATCAATGGACACCCCCTTATTTTCCATTTTTTTTTGCCACCACAACAAGCACAGCTATAAATATTTTTGTACAACTCTTCTTCCTTATTATCTCTTTGGGGCACTAACCTAGCAGCAGTACGGCTGGATCGAAGGGCAAGCATTCTTTTAAAGCCCTTTGTGCATAATTCCAAATTGCCTTCCAGAATGGTTAGATCAATTCACAACTCCAACAGCAATGCATTAATGTCCCAATTTTGTCACATTCTCTCCAACATTTATCACTTTCCTTTGCCACCATATTGGTCACTCTGCTAGGCATGAGGTAATATCACAGAATTGTTTTATTTTGCATTTCTTTAATCAGGAGAGATTTAAAACAGTTTTTCATGTGCTTATTGATAGTTTTTATTTCTTCATGTGAAACTGCCTATTTATATCCCTTGACCATTTCTCAATTGGAGAATGGCTTGATTTTTTTTTGTTGCAAATTTGACTTAGTTTCTTATATGTTTGGGAATTTAAACCTTTGACAGAGAGTTTTGCTATAATTTTTTCCCCAGTTTGTTGCTTTCCTTGTAATTTTGGTTGCATTGTTTTGTTTTTTTTATACAAAAACTTATTTAATTTGATATAATCAAAGCCATTCATTTTATATTCTGGATTTTCTCTCTCTTGCTTGATTTTAAATTCCTTCCTTTCCCACAGATCTGACAGGTATACTATTCTATGTTCATCTGATTTATTATGATTTCACTCTATATTTGTCATTTACCCTTTTTGAATCTATCTTGGTATAGAGGGTAAGATGTTGATCTAAACCTAGTTTTTCCCATACTGTTTTCTAATTTTTCCAGCAGTTTTTTACCAAATAGTGAGTTCTTGTCCCAAAAGTTGGTGTCTTTGGGTTTATCGAACACTAGCTTGCTGAGGTAATTTACCCCTAATCTATTGCACTGATTCACCCATCTGTCTCTTAGCCAGTACCATATTGTTTTGATGACCACTGCTTTATAGCACTTTTTAAGATCTGGAATTACTAGGTCCCCATCCTTCACATTTTTTTCATTATTTCCCTTGATATTCTTGATTTTTTGTTCTTCCAGATGAACTGTGTGTCATAATTTTTTTCTAATTCTATAAAAAGTTTCTTGATAGTTTGACAAGTATGGCACTGAATAAGTAGATTAATTTGAGTAGGATTGTAATTTTTATTATATTAGCTCATCCTACCCATGAGCAATTAATGTTTTTTCCAATTATTTAGATCTAGTTTTAATTGTGTGAAAAGTGTTTTATAGTTCGGTTTATATAATTCCTGTGTTTGTCTTGGTGGTTAAATTCCTAAATATTTCATATTGTCTAGAGTGATCTTAAATGGAGTTTCTCTTTCTAACTCCTGTTGGTGAATTTTGTTGGAAACACTCTGGTATTGTTTAAAAAAAAACATCTGGTATTTTTAAAAAAAACATACTTCATATTAGACCCATGTCCTCTCCCTAGAAATTATATATATATATATATATATATATATATGTATGTATATATATATATACATATATATATGTTTCTTTTTTAATGTCTTATATTCATGTTGCCCTCTTCAATAGAATGAAAGTACTTTGAGTGGATGGACTATTTCCCTTTTTTGCCTTTATATTCCCAGACCAACACAGTATATGGGCATATAGTAAGTGCTTGATAAATGCTTATGGAATTAAAGTCCCTTCCTACTCCAACATTCTATGATTCTATGGCATTATCAAAGTTGAATTTGCTAAAGGTAACCTGGTTTTGAAAACATTTTGTTCAAAATTACATGCAACATTTGTTTAAGTTGTAAAAAAGATATGTTTTGGATGCAAAGGTGATATGAATATGCCCTTGCATATCACTGTACCTCAAAGTATACTTAGCAAAAAATATCAGCTAATGGCAATGGTCAGACTTAGACTCCAAATGGCAGCTCATAAGTCACATGGCATTTTGAAATATATTCCCCGCTATTGAAGAATCATGGTTTAGACACCTTTGCCCTTTATGTCTTTGAGACAATATACTTTTAGGACAAATCAAGGGGCATTCAGCATCTAAAATGTACTCTTTGTGTTCATGAAGAAGGTTAGAACTCAGAGACATTTTAAGTACTGTAATAGGAGGACACTGGGTAGCTCAGTGGATTGAGAGAAAGGTCTAGAGATGGGATGTACTAGATTCAAATCTGGTCTCACACACTTCCCAGCTGTGTGACACAGTATTGATTCCAAGATGAAAAGTAAGGGTTTTTAAAAAATAAATAGATAGATAGATGATAGATAGATAGATAGATAGATAGATAGATAGATAGATGAATAAATAAATAAATAGATAGATAAAAATAAATGAATACTGTAATAAAACATTTCCATTCACTACATGATTATATTCTAGGTGACAATGAATGACATTTAGCTCCTCTGAATCAAGCAAAGTCCAGGACTGTAATCAAAAGAAGTAAAGGAAGGGTTGGTAAACCCAAGAGAAGAGAATCCCTCCCTTGAGGTGAGCTTCATTTCTTCCCAATTCCATGGGATATATTTTCATTTTCAGTGGTCACCCCCATAGGCTCATGAGGCCACATATCACTTTCCTTGAATTCTACTAAGACATAATGACAGCAATCTGAAGTACTACATACCATAAAGGTGAAACTCAAAGATCATTTTTAAGAGAAATAGTGGAAAGTCTTTTACAAACTGAAGTTTGACCTTCAGTGTCAAGGCTTTCTTGACCACACTGCTCCTGGAAGGTTGCAATCATCTCTTGCCCTCTATTCTCCTAACAACCACGTTAAAATCTTCTTCTGGGTCACAAAGGAGATACAAGGAACTCGGATTGTCCTAAGGATTGAATAATATTCTACAAGGTCTTTCTCCCCATCTATCCAGTCCACTTGCACATTTCTGTTTACAACTCTGATCACCCTTAAGCTGTGTGGCCTTCCTCACCCCTCTCAACAGGAGGGCATATTTTCCCATGGCAATAAATGAACTTTACATTGGAAACCCTGAGCTATTTATGCTACAATGACATGAGCCAAATCCTCTTAGTTAAAATTAAAATTCTATCTCCAATTTATTCTGAACTGGAAACAAATCTTATCCAAAATATTCATGTTTATTTCCAGTGAAGTTGTTCAAGGCTCTTAAGGTCTGAAAAGGCAAGAAGACAATTCCAGATTGTCAGCAAGTCCAGTCCCCTGATTCTAGACAAGATGGCAACTGATAGATGATAAGAAGTAAAAAAAAAAAGGATTTATCAGACACCTACTATGTAGCTGGCAGGGTGCTAATCACTTTGCAAATATCTTATTTGCTCCTCACAACAATTCTGGGAAATGGATATTATTATTCTCATTTTACATTTAAGGAAACTGAGACAGAGAGTGGTTTAGTACCAAACTTGCCTAGGCAGACACAGCTAGTATCTGAATTCATATTTGAACTCAGGTCTTCCTACCTCCAGGTTCAGTCAGTGCCCTATCCATTGTACCATCTAACAAGCACTGTGACAAGCAGGGCCAGAAAGAACTAAAAAAGATGAGGAGTCTTGGGGACAGGGAGATAAGTTTAGTCAACTATAAACAAAATGTCAGTCAACAAGCTAAATAATAAGTTGTTGTCGTGTGACTAGGCAATCAAAAAAGCTAATGTAATATTTTGTCACATTCATAAAACCTTAATGTCCAAAACCAGGTAGTTGATCATCCTACCACCCTCCTGTCAGACCACATCTGGAGGAGTAGATTCAGCTCATGGCATTGAATTTTAGGAGCAAAACACTGACAAACCAGTATGTCCAGAGCTAGGTTACTATGATGAAAGGCTAGATATTGCCATCAAAGTAGAGGTTGTATGTGTTGCCCAAGTAGATTATATATATATATCCTCATGGATTTGTCTAAATGCACCTTATGGGAGGCTTTGATAGATACCTCAATATCTTGTCCATCACTTTACAAGGGAATCTTTGATTCCTGACTGCAGGGAAGCAGGCAAAGAGGCCCTGAGCCTGAGGCTGACCCTTTCTACTTTACCCTAAGAAGTGATACTGGAATAGAAATATGTGCACTCCCTATTGAAATGCTTCTGGTTTAGGGGATATATATATATTTTTTTTTAGGTTAAAGCTTCATATCTGATTGCTATCCCTTAATGAGAAAAATCTACTCCTTCTATTTAAGATTTAACTCCTCATCAAATTCTAGTTTATATATAAAAGACCATCATAAAGGGTGAAGAATAAACTCACTTATCCAAGCAGATAACAGAGAAATCAGAGAAGTAGTACCTATTATACCAGACAATATAGAGAGTCAATGAACTCTCCTCCTGAGAGGGAGCTATCTCAATTCAACCAAGGGAGAGTCCTTGTCCTCTCCCAAGGGGAAATTGCCCAGACAAGTGAAAATTAGGAAATGTTGAGGCATCAGAATTCCTATACACATCAGCCTTACAAATTGTTCTCTCTCTCTCTTTCCTGAGTCTAGAAGCACGTGTATCCTATCTCAAAGTAGGATACATATTGTCTGTTTTTCCCCTTTCAAGTTTTCCAGCCAACTCTATCCCTCACACAGGCATGCAGTCTCAAGTCCTCATTCTCTCTACCAATGAAGAGAATGTTATATAAAACTCTGGGCTTGAACCAAGGTCTATTCTTCAAATATGGAGATGCTGAGCAGAGAAAATAATATATTTTAGGGAAACATTTCTGTCTGCAGACATTTAAGAGGATGTCAAGTAGAAAACCAAATATAAATATGTAGTTCTTAGTCCCTGAAGGTAAACCTCTGACTGAACAATGGGTAGATGGCTACCCTCACAAGGTTTGGCCGGCCTGTCGAAGCCATTGTTCAGGGTGTGACCGCTGCCACATGCTAGCAGCTACTGGGAGCCACAAGTGAGAGCTGGGTGTCAGGTGAGGGTCAGAGGCTGGAGAGCTGCCCTAGGAGGGCACGACAAGCCCTCCATACCAGAGATACTACCCCTCCCTGAGCACCCCATACACCCCACATACATATATGCCCTCTCTGGTTTGTCCCCTCAAATTAGCACTGACACTTGCAACTTGAATGCTGTAATGAGCAACTTCTACTCTCTTAATATTTAGAGTACCCTGTGAGTCTAGGCTCCTAGAACTATATAGCTCACAGGCACCCATCAGTGTGTATACCTTTAATAATAATAATAATGAACATTTATATAGTGTAAAAATAGACTCAAACTCTGGACTGCAATCCCCACAAGCCCTTGCTCCACTTCCCCAAAATGCTTTGTAATCTCGCGAAATTCTCAGGTGGGCCGAGATTGAGAAGGAATTTAACCTGATTGCAAAGGCTTTTGTGCTGTCTTTTGGACTTCCGTTTTGGAGCAGACGCGGCTTTTCCATGATGTGAGATTATCTTGTCTAGGCCTCTCTGGCCTAGGCACATGTTTCTTATCCTGTATTTTCTTTAATCCTTAATCTTCAATAAATCTCTAAAAATATAATACTCCTTGCAGAAAGTAATTTCTACCTGCCTCAGTCTCCCTAAATTTTAATCTTTATAATACTTTTTACTATGTGCCAGGAAATTTACAAATATCATTTCATTTGATGCTCACAAGCACCCAGGGAGATAGATGCCATTATTATACCAATGTCCCAGATGAGGAAACTGAAGCAAATACTTAAGTGACTTGCCCAAAATCACATACAGCTAACAAAGACCATATTTTAAATTTGATTCTTCCTCACTTCAAGCCCAAAACCACTTTTCTGCTTATAATAATCAATCATTAGACACAATTAGCTCTTAGAATAAAGAGCTAGATTACTGAGGTCTAATTCTATTAGTGAAAAGCCAAATAAAAGCAAAACAAATAAGTCAACTCAAATAAAATACTTCATTATATGATCCCTGTTGGAGGCCATCATACCCCGACTGGCTGACAGGTCATGGTCTGAGGAAAGGAGGTCTGCAAAGCAGACCCCAGAATGAGGGCCTCCTAATGATCCCCCTCTGTGACTTCTCTCCTCAAATTCTCCCCACTAATGGACTTGTGATGATTATTATTCTCTCCCCAATACAGGAGAAATAATATGAGAGCAAATACTTAACCCTATTAAATGATCACAGAATTCTTTGTTGTAGTAACATCACAAGAGTGTTGTTTAGGTGATTTGATAATATCCAATCAAATTGTAGCATGTCACATATGTAGAAGATTGATTGACTGCATAACAGTCATCATCCATAACTAGGTTCTACCCTACATCAAGTCCAAGATGAATTGAAGTCACTCCAATTAAAAAACAAAAAAGGGGGGAAAGCTAGGAGCCATCAAATACCACTCTGCTTGACATGGTACATGTGGAAACCCAGGACTACAAAGAAGCCCCCAGGAGGAATGGAAACACCCACTGACCCCCCCCAAGTGGCTTTCATCATTAACATCCCCTTATTATTGGAATTACCGTGATTATTATTCTTACTTAGCCCCAGGAAAAATAGATGATAGCAACATGCTTGCAGGGTTAATACAGATGTCCCACTCTCCCCCCAGGTTAGTACCAGAAAAGCCCACTTACAAAATTAAACCTAAGGATTCTTATATACCCACTTAGAAATGACCCTCTTTTCTAGGCATAAAATCTCCTGGCAAATCTGGACTCTGAATTCCTTAACCTATATCCGGGTCATGTTGATTCTACCCTCTGATCCTGCACTTGGCAAGTGTTTCATTGACTATCTCCCTAGTCTTTCTACCTGTTGTTAGGCTCCATGGAAACTTGTATGTTTAGAATAAAACTGTGTGCCAAGTAGATGTATGATCATGAGGGTATAAAATAAAATCAGGTCTCAGCCAAGGTGGAGCAGTATATCCTTTGAAACCTGTGCTGCGGGTTGAATGTGGAAATCTGTGTCCCATGCATCATTTCACCGACACCATCCCACTTCCAAGACCCAATCCCCTGTGGGAGCCTGGCCCACTCCACAGCAGATCCCCTCAATTTTTTTTCCTATATAAGTCCTCTTTTCATTTTCTAATCTCCAGAAAGCTCCTAGAATCTTCCACTGATCCTTTTGGACTAAAATAGCCAAAGGGATATGAGTTTCTTCATAAGATTGATAATATTTTTAATCTCTCTAGCCTCTTCCTTTCTCAATTGTCTGCAGCAGATGAATTGTTCTCTAAAGAATATAAGACCAAAGTCTTATGAAAAGCTGAAAGCTAATTAGAACAAGCTAAACCTAATGTACATTTGCAAAAAAAAAAAAAGGATTTAAATGCTATCAGTTTTTTTTAATAATCTTTCATACTTCTTCTATTTCAAAAGCTAAACTTAACAAGACTCCAAAGCTAATATTCAAGTCAGATATTTCCTTTCAGCTCTACGGGGTATGAGAAGACAACCTCTGAAAACATACAGGTAGATATTTCTCCATCTGCCTCCTTCAAAGCAGAGTTGCAAACGAAATAAGTTTACTTTCTAGACTATGGATTATTTTGATGTAATGATTTCATTTAAGACTATGTGTGTGTATGTGTGTGTGTGTGTGTGCATGTGTGTGTGTATTCTAGCATGAAGAGGTTCTTTCTGGTAAGGGTTGTAGGGGGAGAAAAGAAAAAAATAGAATTTTTTTTTCAATTTGTAGATCCAAATGGAATTGATATTTGTGTTTAAGTGAGAGTTCAAAAATTAGTGCACTTCATTTCTGTTTTCAAGTCATACTTCCATTCTCTTGAAGGCTATGGAAGGAAAAATGAAATAAATGTCAGAAGTGTCCATGAAGGAAGTAATATGTTATTAATGAAGGCTTCATGAGTTTTCTACTTAACTTTCTAGTCCTATCTTATTTTGGTTATAGTTGTTAAGTCATTTTCCAGGCATGCCCAACTCTTTATTATGATCCCATTTAGGGTCATTTCTTGGCAAAGATATTGATTTGCCATTTCATTCTCTAGCCCATTTTAGAGATGAAGAAATGGAGACAAATAAGATTAAATGACATGCCTAGGGTCACACATTTAGTAAGGGTCTGTGGCTAGATTTGAAATCAGGAAGATAAGCCTTCCTGATTCCAAGCCAAGAGTTCTATCTACTATACTACCTAGTTGCCCAGTCCTTTCCTATATGGTTCTCTTTATGTACACTGTGTTCTGAACATACTAGTCCAATGGTGATGAACCTATGGCATAGGTTCCAAAAAGGGCACACAGAGCTCTCTCTGTGGTTACACCTGCAGTTGCCTGCCAGAGTTCATTAGTAGAAAGCCAAAGAGATTCAGGGGCAGGAGAGGGAAGGTGTTTCCCTCCCCTCTTCATGCACCTGAGGACATTCATCACTTCCCCCTCTCTGCTTCCCAGTAGACCAGTGGGAGCGCTTCTTCCCTCCCCTGTCTGGGGTAAAGGGGAGGGCTGTGGGGTGAGGTATTTAGGGTGGGATTTGGCACTTGGTGTGGGGTTGAGTGGGCATGGTGTGGCACTCAGTGAGGGGGTTGTGGGGTAGGAGCTGGAGCTGGCACTCTGTCTCTAAAAGGTTCGCCATCACTGTACTAATCTAATCCCTTTTCATTCCAACCTTCTCTACTTCTGTGTCTGTGCTGAATTTCCAGTCTGAGAACCTAGTTTGAATCCTCACTGTTTCTTACTATCTGTGTGACCTGAAACAAGTCATTAATTTTGATATTCCTTATCAATGAAATCTATTTTCCTAATTCCCAAAGGGCTTACCCTTTGAGTGGGTTTGAAAACAGTACTTGGGAAGTTGAGGAAGACCTAAATTCAAATCTTTCCTCTGACACTAAGTAGTTTTGTGACTCTGGACAAAACATTTAATATTTTTTCATAATAATAACACATTTTGCAAAAGGTTATTCTGAGGAGCAAATGAGATAGTATAAATGAAGTTTTTTTTCAAACCTTTGCAATATACAAATAGTTTTTATTATCACTACAATAGGTTTAGACCAATGTAATTCTCCTACTTTATAAACTCCAAAGGCTCTCTGTTACCACCATTCAAATGTTTCTAGTATTTTAAGTCTGTGACTGGGTTCCAATTTACCTTCCCAGCCTCATTCCATTTCATTCTCTTTGTGCATCCTATGATCCAGGAAAACTAGCTTTCTCACTATTCTGATATATGATGCTCCATCTCTATTCTTCATGTCTTTTTATTGGCAATCCCCACTGCCTAGAATGCTTCCTTCTTACTTTGAACCCTCTTAGAATCCCCAATTTTCTTTACAACTCAGTCCTAGCTCTGTCTTCCACATTAAACCTAGCCTGATTCCCCTAGCTGCAATTATTAATTTCCTCACCAAAATAAATAAATAAATAGATCTTGTATTTTCTCTGTATATGTTTATAGAAGTCCATGTTCTCTACCCTAATAAAATATATGATCCTTAAATGTACGGATCTTTTCAGTGTTGATTTTGCATCTCCAATGCCTAGTAGATAGCAAGAACTTAAGACATCATCATCATTATTATTGCTTGCCATTATTATGATTATTATTAACATTGTTGCTGTTATCATGAACAATATCAGTCTCTTGGCTATAATCTTTTTAGTTCTTAAAGAAGGCAAAAAGAAAAAAAAACTCTTTTCCTTGGCCAGAGATGTGGGTATTAGTGGAGCCAGGAGGCAGAAAGACTGAAATTCCCCGTTTTCCTGTGACACTGATTTTGTCTGAAATACTAGGCAAACTACTTAACCTCTCTGCTGTAGCTTTCCAAACTTGAAAAATGGAGTTAATGACCCCTGCTTCCCTGGGAGGCTAATATTAGATAAGGACTACTGATGATCAGATTGATGCTAGACTGAACTCAAACAAAAGTGAAAATCATTAGAATAGAGTGTTCTGCAGTCCTCTTGGCAATTACCAACAAGTTTATCATTAACATATCAGCATTTCAAGAAATGAATAAGTCAGTACACATAAACTGAACAAAACAACCTGACACATGAGATCCTAGGGCAGCACCAGTTCAGAATTCTGGCTCTAATAGCATCACTGAGGGATGTTTTCTGGGAAAATTAATGCCAATCTCTAAAGATTAGGAGCATCCCTAAAATAACTATTAATACCTACAGATCTAAAATAACTATACCCATCCTTAATAGCCTATGGTGCAGATGTCATTTTTGAATAAATCTAAACCCTTCTTCAGTCTGTTAGGAGGATTTGTAGTGTCTGGATATGCATTGGTAAAATTCTGATTTTTCTAGCTTGTTACCCTACTCTAATTGTAAGGCTATGTGATATTTCCTAGTGGTAATCAACAGTTCAATGAATCAAATCAACCATATGACCACATGAACTCAGGGCAGCTAGGGAGCACAATAAATAGAGTTCTAGGCCTGGAGTCAGAAGGCTCTGGGTTCAAATCTGGCCTAAGATATACTGTGGAAAGGAAACTAGATTAATAGTTGGTGGGGGAAGGGGCAACTGGGAGTGTCAGTTGTGTCTTGTGACTAGCACTTCATTCCTGCTGGGTTGGATTGGCTTCCTGGTGTTGGAGGAGGGTGGAGCTCATTCAGCCTAGTCTGGAGTGGTGTGCCTCTTCTTGGTTCAGCCCGAAGATTTTGGCCCAATTACTTCTGAAGGTCAGACCTGTTCTTGTTTGCTTTCTGTCTACTGCTAAGATTCTGAATTAGACAAAGCAGGACTGATATAGAGTCAATAGGAGTGGGAGAACCCTCCACCAGCCTCGGGGCCTGGCCTCAACTCTGAAGCAGAGAAAAACTCCAATCCCAACTGGTTATTAAACTTTATATTATTTGAATTTGCAGTCAGATAAGTGGACTATCTTTTCTGGACATAGAGGGAGCTGAACTTCAGTTCAGTCATTCCAGGACAAACAGTCCTTATCAGACCCCTGCTGCTTCCTCTCAGGAGGGGGCATCTCCCTCCTTTGCTTCACCGAGCAATATTCCCTCTCTCCCCTCAACTCCTCCATACCCCCATACAGACTTTCCCTTTATCCCCCATTTTTCATATCCTCTCCATCTCTCACATTAAATATTACAGTTTTTGGCAAGCCAATTAGGTTTTCCAACCTATTTTGTCAAGAATTTGAAAAAATCAGGCCTGCATACATTTCAAAAGCCTGGGTGACTGTGAAAAGTAACCATTTTGAGAGCAGTGTTGAGTGCAACTAATCTGCTTAGTGATACCACACCCAAAAGAAACCACTACTCCTGAAGGGAGGAGGTGACTCTTAAAGGGCCAGACTCAAAAACACTTTTCTGTTGCAAAAAGATTTTCAAGATACAAGATGGCAAAGAAACTATTACTTGCCATGGGTTGTCTAGCCTGGATTGGATATTTCTTTTATATGTTTTACAACTTATTTTTTGTCACAATTCCAGATTATATTTATTTTCTGCTTAACATCTATGAAACTTTGCAATGGCTGAATGGCTTGATTTCATTCACTCCCACATATGCTGGAGCATTATTCTTCTTAACCCAATTATACTATGCCCTAAAAAAAGGTGTGCTATTCTTCTTAACCCAATTATACTATGCCCTAAAAAAAGGTGTGCATCTAATTTATGGAAGAAAAAAACAAAAGATAATGAAATGGCTGTGCTGATTTTAGCCATAAAGGAGGAGATGATGCAACTAAAGGAAATGATGAAGCAACTGACTGAAGAGAAACAATGTGGCAAAGGTATTAACACACAACAAGACATATAAAAATAACAATGAAGTTCAGCAAGAAAATACAGATGAGGCTAAAGGTGGAATACCAATATTGCCACTAAGAGATCAAACAAGCCTACAACCAGATAGCGGCATAATTCATATTAAAACACATAAGCCATTTACAACAGCTGACCTTGAAAGTCTGAAAAAACAGATGCCTTCCTAGTTTTCAGAACCGATGAGATGTTTAAAAGAATTTAAAAGAGCAATTAGGCTTTATGATCCAGATTTCCAGGACACTGAAATTCTTCTCTCTGAATTATTTTCAAAAAGGGAAAAACAACAATTCATTGATGAAACAAGAAACAATCCAAATTTAACATCATGGCCAGAGGAAGGAACAGATTTAGAGTTATCTAATAATGAAAATCTATGTTATCTAAGAAAGGCCAGAGAAGATCTATTAGAGGCAATGAAACGTTTTTCAAAAAGACTAGATACTTGGGGAAAAATTGAGAAGTTGAGACAGGAAAATGGGGAACATCCATCAAAGTTCCTTGATAGAGTAATTGAAGTAGCAGAGGATGTGCTTGGATTTGAAAATTTAACTGAACAAAATCTCCAACGCATAAGGAGACAATTTGTGAAAGGCAGTAACACACCTATTAGATCATATTTTAAACTTCAATGCCTAGATTGGGAAACACTAAGTCTGGAAGATTTAAGAAAAATGGCAACTTACATATTTTCAGGTCATAAAGAAATCCTAGAGGAAAAGGATGAAATAATCAAAGAGCTTAAAGCCAAGCTCAAGGAGGCAAATAGCTCAAGTAAACATAAAGAAATTGAAGAAATAAAAATTCTAGCCACTCTGCAATCATACAAACCCACAAGAAATTACATGCAAAGCAATCAAAGGAGAAACATACCCAGATGTTTCCTCTGTGGAAAAATGGATCACATGGTTCGAGACTGTTATTTAAGGGCACAATTATTCCAAGCTAATAACAAACAAAGGTCTTGGAAAAGCAACATAAAGTATAGCAGCAATAATACATAAACAAATGCAAAATGTTGTAATTGTCATTGCAAGAATTCATTGCAAGCAGCAAATTTAGAAACCATGGAGAGATAACATCCAACAAGGAGCAAAACCACATTATTCACAAGTAGTCTGAGGTGCTGACAAACAAAGTCAGTTATGAATCCAGGTACATGGGGTAACATCAAAAAGGAAAAATGGGAAAGGAAATGGGAAAAATGAAAAGGAAGGAGACTGCATGCAAATAGAACTTGAGGTTGCAAAAGCACAAAACAAAACTAAAGAATGGATAGAAGAAGAAATCCAATTAGATAATGATGTAACAGAGATTAAAGAGAAAAATTTTGGAACAGTAGAACAAGCTACAAAGAAAGAGGAAGAAATAGAACTGGCAACAGTCTGTAATACACAAACTGAAAATGAATTAACTGAAACACATGAGCAAACAGCAGAAGGATCCAATGGGGACGAAAATGCAATAACAGAGAACATTCAAATTAGCATACCTCCGGGAGATAATGACACTGAAGGCAGGGATGATATTACAAAGGAAAATACCAATGACATAATAGAAGAGTCAACCTGAAATCCTCATGCAGAAGAATTCCAACCAATAGTAACTGCACAAGAAAAAGCAAACAAAAACATTGTTATGCCATCCTTAAGTCTCCATGATAATGCAATTCCATTGCAAACTGATGATGAATTGCAAAATGAATGTTCAAAGTAACAAGGAAAGTCTGTAGCAGAAGAACAAAACTGGGATTTGAACAAAATAGAAATAGAGGCACCTATGGTCCAAATGTGCCAACAAAATGAGAACACAGAACCAAGGGTCATCATCTAGTCTAGTGGTAGTCTCTCGGTGACCGAGAATGACTATTGTCTTTGTGCATTATCATCTACGGTATACCCTCATATGGCTTTGAAGTCCAAAGAATGAGACGCAAACTTTGTGGCACATGGGGCATGGAACACCAGTTGTTACGGGAGGTGTAGTTGTGGCCTGGTGGCAGCATTCACGCGCAGCGGCAAGATGTCGACATCGCTCATCTTCAAAGGTGGTGGCAGCGTGGTTAATGTGGGTTTGCCGGCTGCTTCTGTCAGAGGCAGCGAGTTCTACTTGCTTTGGTGTAATGCCAGCCCACTTCAAGTTTGACTTTAGCTGATCCTTGAATCTTTCCTTTGGTCGGCCTTGTTTCCTGAGTCCAGCTGACAGTTCACCATAGAATACCTGTCTTGGTATTTGCTGTGGGTCCATGCAGATGATGTGTCCAGACCATTGTAGCTGGGTTTTGAGGACGATGACCTGCACTCATTTGTTTAATGGCTTTTTGGACTTCCTCTATTGAAGGAGGGACGTCAAGTTGTTCAATGTTGTGGTTTTGGGGGATCTGGTCAAGGGTGCTTTGGTCGACTGAAGAGGGTCGGTTGAGAAGCTAACTGAAGTGTTCTTTCCACCTCTTGCTGAGGCCTATTTTATCTTTCATGAGAGTGTCACCGTCAGAGGATAGCAAGGGAGTGGTGGTGGGTTTTAATGGCCCATAGACAGTCTTGAGGGCACTGAAAAATTGTTTGTAGTTTTTTGTATCAGCAAAATGCTGGATTTCTTCTGCCTTTTTTTCCCACCATCGGTCTTGCATCTTCCTGATCTCATGCTTCGCTGTGGCTTGGAGAGACTTGAATCTGTCCTTTTTAGGAGCAGAGTTTGGGTTATTTTGCCACTCCATAAAGGCTTTGTTCTTTTTGCTCAATAGGTCTTCAATAACAGTGTTGTTCTCGTCGAACCAGTCCTGGTGGTTGCATTGTTTGGGGCCTAGGACTGCCTTTAATGTTTCTTTCACTGTGTCTCTGAACTGGTTCCATTTCTCGGTTGAGCTTCCAGTGAGTGGTCCCTTGGCAGACAGCTTGTCATCCAGGCAGGACTGGAATGTTTGCAAATAAGATGGATCTCTAAGACGACTCACATTGTAAAATGCACGAACTGTCTGGGCGCATTTTGGATGGTGAGGCTCAATGCGCATTTGAAGAGTCGCTCTAACCAATTGGTGGTCTGTCCAGCATTCAGCTCCTTTCATGGCTCTGGTGATCTTTACATCCTGGATGTCTCGCCGGCGTACAATGATGTAGTTAATGAGATGCCACTGTTTTGATCGTGGGTGCATCCACGTTGTTTTATATTTGTTTGCCATTCTGAACACAGTGTTCATGATGGTGAGTTTGAACTCTGAGCATTTGCTGAGTAGCAGTAGGCCATTGTTGTTCATTTTGCCCACGCCATGTTTGCCGAGCACTCCTTTCCATCTTTCGTAGTCCTGGCCAACGCGGGCAATGAAGTCTCCCAGTAGTATCAGCATGTCATTTGTGGGCACTGAGTGCAGGACGGCACTCAGGTCAGAGTAGAATTGTTCGATGGTCTCCTCTGTGCTGGTCAGTGTTGGAGTATATGCACTGATGATTGTGGCATACCAGTCTTTGCTGAGAGGCAAACAGATCTTCATGAGCCTCTTGCTGATGCCCACAGGCAAGTATGGCAGCTGTTTGAGCAAACTGGTCTTGATAGCCAGGCCAACACCATGAATTCTGTCTTCATTTGTGGCTCTACCTTTCCAGAAGAAGGTGTATCCAGTGGTGGGTTTGCTAAGTGATCCCTCTTCTGGTAGGCGTGTTTCACTTAAGGCTACAATGTCGATGTTATATTGCGCCAGTTCTTTACCGATTAGAGCTGTTCTTCTCTCAGGTCTTGGGGTATTCTCTCTGTCAAGTAATGTTCTGATGTTCCATGCTCCTAGTAGGAGTTTCTTTGTATTTTTTCTTTGATTTCGACCACTTAAAGGGATGACCCGCCAGCCACGGTGTGCTGACTGGGTGTTTGTAGGGCAGGCAATGTTTGGGACACCTTTTCTAGTCCCCTCCCTTGATTAGGGTGAGCAGTGCTGTGCTAGAGAGGGCTGCTCAGTTGCCCAGGATGCTGCCAAACGTCCCTGCTGCCCACAAGGCCAAGCGACCACTGGTCCGTGGCTCGCCTACGTGCAGGATCGTGACTACAACTGCCAGTGGTCTCCTCCACCTGTTGCGTCGCTACTTCCCCATCGCCACAGGTATTGAAGAGGGTGGATGGGGTCAGGATAGATGAGTGTGCACAAAGATACTTGTGCGTGAGAGATTTAAGTGGAAAAGTCGATACACAGAGACAGTCCCACTCTCTCGGCGTTGGAAGCCTGGGTCCAGTGGCACGAAAAGTTGTTACGTCTGGAGACTTCCTCAGCTGCATTGGATGGCTGTGTTGTCTTTTGTGCTCCAACACGCCCTAAGCACTCCACTGTGCTTTGTTGTGTCACCATCTTAGCCGTTGAACCTTCTTATTGGTTTCTTCCACCTGTTCCACCGAAGCAGTCTTCACATGCTGGGTGAGCAAAGCCCTGGTTCACCAGGGGTCGAACACCCGATGGCTATCCTCACAAGGTTTAGCCAGCCTGTTGAAGCCATTGCCCGGGGTGTGGCCGTTGCCACATGCTAGCAGCTACTGGGAGCCACAAGTGAGAGCTGGGTGTCAGGTGGGAGTCAGAGGCTGGAGAACCGCCCTAGGAGGGCACGACAAGCCCTCAATACCAGAGATACTACCCTTCCCTGAGCACCCCATACAAAAGTGGGTAATGAGATCTACCTAGCTCTTATCGATACAGGAGCAACCAAATCTGTTTTAAAAACGTCTCCTGAAGACAGCCAAATCGCAAGTTATGTACAAGTTAGAGAGCTTGCAAAAGACTTGGGGAATATAGAAATCACCAAACAAGAGTCAATGCAAGACATGAATCACACAGAATCACTATATTCAATAATGCTTGATTCAGAAAATGAAGAGGACCAAGAACCTTATGAATATATCAAACATTACGATCAAGACCACAAAGCTTTACGAGAAGGGGAGACAGATGATTTCATTAACAACTCAAATCAAGAACAAACGATCCAGTCAGAAAAGTTAGTTAAGAAATAAACTACATAATCTCATTAGAAGAAATGCTGGCAGCATTGGGAGTCAAGAATTACCAAGAACTTTGTGAAAAGTATGAGGAAGTGGATAAAGATACTAAATTTGCAGTACAACAAAATCATATACCTGATCCAAAACAAAGAGAAGAAGAAGCAAACAATGTAATGATCCTATCACATTTTCCTTTCTCTGATGTAGAACTTCTCACAAACTAGACTGTCAATTGACAAAATATATACAAGCCTTACAGACAAGAATAGCAGAGTTGCATGAAATGGGCTTGATACAACAAACAGTACCCCTGGATTACAATTTGCACAACATTAAATCAGGAGACATAGTATACTTAAAAAATTTCAATAGAAAATTGGCTACAGACATAAAATGGACTGGACCACATGGAGTATTGCTTACTACCCCAACAGCTATAAAAGTTGCAGGGAAAGACTCATGGTTTCACTGTTCCCACGTGAAACCAGAAAAAGTTCAACATCACTGTAACAGACATAGAAGATAATTAGACAAAAGATAGGGCTGAAAAAATGAAAACAAAAACTGATTAGCATAAAAAGTACAACACAAAGAAATAATAGTGACACATAATGTTTGAGACAACTTTCCAGCCCAGAGGAAAAGCAACCCAGAGGAAAAGCAACCCAAAGGAAAAGCATCCCAGAGGAAAATATTTTAAACCAGCCCAGAGGAAAAGTATCAAGAAAAGATGCTAGAGACAAAAAACAAAGAGGAAAAGCTGAAATGGACAACTAAGACTTTGAACTTTGTAAATTTGTTTATATAAGAAGAGGACAGATCAAAAATGAGACTTATGTGTAAGACTGCGTGTGTCGAAATAATAAAATAAAAGTAATTTCACATATTAGGGAAATAGCATTCATCACTACATAACATGGAAGAAAGAAGAGATCCATCAGTCAACATGAGAAGTAGAAATCTGAAGAAACTTGATAAGTATTAATTCAACACAACACTATTAGACACAAAACAAAATCACAAACTGACATATTGAGAGACTTTGTTTATATAAACAAGTGTCTGAAATGGTATTTATGCAAAATGTAAATATATATATAGTTCCATAAGGTCTTAGGCAAATAGAAAGATCAATAGATATTTCTTTTGACTGACATCATGATGTCGAACAATGTATATTGTTGTATTATATGTAAAAAATTTCTATAAATAATGTATTAGTTTTAGTTAACTCAGAGTAAGTAGTATTAGCACTAAGATTCAAATTTCTCGTAAAAGTTGTGTTCAACATTTATTGTACTGAATTTATTATAAAACCCGAAACTATCCTTACCCAAACTTTCCTGCAAAGATTCCTTAGAGTAGATTTAGTAAATTGGTAACTATAATATAAATAAGTGACCTTGGGAAGGTCACAACAAAAAAATGGGATGATTGTGGAAAGGAAACTAGATTAATAGTTGGTGGGGGAAGGGGAAACTGGGAGCGGCAGTTGTGTCTTGTGACTAGCACTTCCTTCCTGCCGGGTTGGACTGGTTTCCTGGTGTTGGAGGAGGGTGGAGCTCATTCAGCCTAGTCTGGAGTGGTGTGCCTCTTCTTGGTTCAGCCCGAAGATTTTGGCCCAATTACTTCTGAAGGTCAGACCTGTTCTTGTTTGCTTTCTGTCTACTGCTAAGATTCTGAATTAGACAAAGCAGGACTGATATAGAGTCAATAGGAGTGGGAGAACCCTCCACCAGCCTTGGGGCCTGGCCTCGACTCTGAAGCAGAGAAAAACTCCAATCCCAACTGGTTATTAAACTTTATATTATTTGAATTTGCAGTCAGATAAGTGGATTATCTTTTCTGGACATAGAGGGAGCTGAACTTCAGTTCAGTCATTCCAGGACAAACAGTCCTTATCAGACCCCTGCTGCTTCCTCTCAGGAGGGGGCATCTCCCTCCTTTGATTCACCGAGCAATATTCCCTCTCTCCCCTCAACTCCTCCATACCCCCATACAGACCTTCCCTTTATCCCCCATTTTTCATATCCTCCCCATCTCTCACATTAAATATTACAATACACTAGCTATGTGATCCTGAGTAAGGGACTTAACCCCAGTGGTCTAGTCCTTGCCACTTTTCTGTCTTGGAATTAATGCTAAGGCAGAAGGCAAGGGTTTAAAAAATAAAAACAAATAAACATATAGGCTTATAGACAAAATATGAATGTTTATTTTTGTTGGGGTTTTAAAACCAGAACAATGATTTCATTAAGGATTTCTTAAGAGGAAATTCCTTCTACCAATGCAGATAAGACTTATTCTGCAACTTATAGATTTAGAGGTTAAGTCATTTGTCCAGGGTCATATAGCCACTGTATGACAGGATTTGAATTCTTTCTGTTTCCCAAACAAGCTCACTAGCCATCATGTGGCTCTCTCAGGGAAATAAATAGAAGTTATATGAAAATCTAAAGAAAATAGCAGTGTCCAATAGTGATTAACCATTTCTTAAAGTGTAATCCCAGTCACTTATAATACTTCTCATAGCTGGGGTCCAGAAGCAGGGGGTCCTCAAAAGTATCCTTTCCATATCAGTCATCTGTTCCTCCTCTGGATATAAGCATTACATTGTTTTTCCTTTTTCTATCAGCATTTGCCCTAGTTACTCCATTGCAAGTCCCTTTTGCCATTCTGTTTTGTTCATGTTTCATAATGGCTCACTCCCAGACTTTGGCCCCCAGGAGATGGCAGTCATCCACAGAGATCTAGCTTTCCTTTTCTAGGCTCTCTGCCCACTTGCACTGACAGTTCAAAATGCAATTCTGTTCCTTAAAACCTCCTTTTCCATTGTTGTTCCAATGATCTATACTGACATACAGGAAGTCTTATAGGGATGTCAGCTATAAAATAGGAGGGACCACCTGAGTTGTCTAAATATATAGATATAGCTCATAGGTAGAATATATGTATAGACTATGGAAATATTTCTGTGAAGTGTAGGAGAGTCAAGGGCAGTAAAAGTACTACCAATGGGCTAGCTGTAGGAAGGAGTAGTGAGGTCCCAAGAACATTGACAAAGTTCAGGATTGTTTTCTTGATTCTCTAAGAGAGTTAGTCTCTGTCACACCTCAAATATCAATCAAGTCTTATTGTTGTTCAGTCATTATAGTCATGTCTGATTCTTTGTTTGTATTCTTGGCAAAGGTACAGGAGTAGTTTGCCATTTCCTTCTGCCAATCATTTTATGGTTGAGAAAACTTAGGCATTTAAGTGACTTGCCCAGGGTCACACAGCTAATAAATTTATGAGGTCAAATTTGAACTCAGGAATATGAGTCTTCCTGATTCCAGGCCCAGTGCTCTATCCATTGTGCCACCTAGTTGCCCATCTATCTAGCCTACGGATATGAAATTCAAGACAAAAGAGAAACTATGTAAGAGAAAAGTTCATTTGTAGCCACCAGCTTAATTCCTTCCCACAAACACTGGTTATAGAAAAGGCCATCATAGACAGTGAATAGTAAGTAAATTAACTAGTTATTTAAACAACAGCAAAAAGAAATTGGAGGAATTACATAGATTAGAACCTACTAAAATATAATATGAGGGAATGAGATCTTCAGCTAGGAGCAAGATAAGTTCTCAGCTCAAATCAGAAGAGGAGTTTCAATCTTACCTAAGGCGAAATATTCTCTCCAAATTCCCTAGAGAAGCAAACTGGAAATCAGGGACATATCTTCAGTTTCACTTTTCACATGTCTCTCTGGGAGAAAGTCTCTCTGAACTGTGTCTTATAAATAACACATTATTGGATTGTATTTTCTAATCCATTCTGCTTCTGTTTTATGGGTAAGTTCATTCCATTGACATTCACAGTTGATTGCTAAATGTATATTTTACTCTATCCAATTCTCCCACCTCTCATTTTCCCCTTCCAAAAATCCATTTTGATCCCTATTCTCTTTATTCTATCCTCTTTCTTACCTCTCACGCAACTCTGCCACTTTTCTTCAACTCTACCCCTCCTATTTCCCTGGTGGGTAAGATGAATTTCTCTGTTACACAACTATATGTATGTGTGTGTGTGTGTGTGTGTATGTGTTTTCAAATTATTCAGGACTTCCTAAATGTCTTGGAGGTAGCTCTATGTATTTATAATAATTTAATAATATTGTTCCTTTCCTTGTTGCACAAAGTACTTAAAACTTGAACAAGTTTGCCTAGAAGTTAAGGGGAACAAATAGTATTTATATTAGAACAGAAAGAGATTGCAGCATCAAATAGGTTCTTAGCTTGGGATTTAAAATCTTCCAAAACCAGCTGATAGCCTACATTTCTGGCCTTCTTAAATATAATTCTCTTTCATTTACTCTATGATCATATTTCACCTCTGTGCATTCACACAAATGATGTCCTTTCTGAATACAGAGAAAACTAATAATCCTGAGAATGGACATTTTCTAATCTGGTGATTCATCTGGTTAGTAGTCCTAATTTTAAGAATTCTCAAATTCTGGAGTTAACAAGGGGTTAAGAGTTCTTGGGCTTGAGAGATAGATACCGGACACCTAGAGGGGTATTTCCTAAATAGTATGCAATTCAGAGAAGAAGAGTGCCTTGTGCCTGGAAGACAAAAACTATTCAGAGAAGGAAGAAGACTGCCGCAGAGCTTGAGGACTAAATGTATATGATGTAGAAATAGAACTGGGCAATTTCCAATCTTCAGTGGTATTGGTGTGAGTTGCTCAGATAGTACAGAAACAAAGTAAGTAGCCCCAAGGTGTCTTTTCCTTCTAGGACGTGCAGTCAAAAGTGGGGATCTGGTGAGAAGTTCAAGGAGTAAAATGGACTATTTGAGTATTTTATTTTTCTGTATTTTTCCATAGGCTAAATATACTTCATGTCAATTTTTGAGTGTTTTATGTAGGAAATAAAGATGATCTGATATTTGTATTGTATAGTATGATTATACATTGTAGGTCCCTATTGTACATTATACATTTCACAGAATCTAGATATGTCATATAGGTGTCAGCATGTTTCCCCAGTATAAGCTCTAGGATTGGGACATGAACCAAAGAGAGAAACTGATCCTTTGTCATTAGCTCCCCCTCCCCCATACTGCCCCAAACCCCTGCACTTCCCTATCAAACTTGGTGTGTGTAAAACTAGAGGCCTTTGATAGAAGAGGAAGGGGAAAAGGCAGGGAGAACATTTGTGACATTTCATTTACAAGTTTTCAATCTCACTTCAAATTATTTCTTATTTAATTCTGCATGTACATGATGTATACTCTTAGTTACATATAAGCTCCTTAGGCAGCTAGGTTGTGTAGTAGAGAAAATGCCTGGAATCAGGAAAACCTGAGTTCAAATCTGACTTGAGACATTATTATTTATGTGACCTTAGGTAAATAATTTACCCTCTTTCTCAATTTCCTTATTTAAAAAATAGGGATACTATTAAGCACCTACCTCCCAGGGTTGAGATGAATATTAAATGAAATAATAATTGTAAGGCACTTAGCACAATGCTTAGCTATTATTATTATCAATAAGAATAGTGATTTTCTTTGACTCCCTGTATCAAAAATTCACACTAATGGATATAGGTGTCTTGAATACAGCATGGCTCTTTAAAATGTCTATAAAATGGAAATTAATCAAAATTAATGAAATTTGGCCCCTTTCTTAGAAGAAGTGGAAATGTATTTCTACTGTGCAAAAGTGTGAATGTGTATATTATTCAAAGGATAGGTATTTTTTGTTATAAGCCATAGTCCCCCATATTGGATAAATTCAGAAATTACATTAGCCCTTTCAGACCTTTTAAGGGTATTTGAGCAAGAGTACAGCTGTATTTTACATAAGGAAATGATTGTAATCTTGCAAAGCCCTATGTGAATTGCATTTACTCCAAAGAAAAATGAATTCAAATTTCCAGGGGCAACTGGTAGTGCTCCATTTACAAATAACAATCATCTTTTTATAAATTCAGATTCCTAAGACCGAGTTTTCTTAGGGCTGAAGATAATATATGCAATATCACCTTTATTAATGTCAAAAATGTGTTACCTAGATGAGGACTTGTTATAGGTATATCTCTAAAGCTACACAAAGAGCAAAATTTCTGCCCATCATTTCCCTAATTTTAAAAATAAGAATGTTAACATCAACCTTTTTCATTAAAATGCATTGTTCGGCTATTGCAAATAAATTAGATTTGGGGTTGTCTTTATTTTTTCTAGGCCAATCTGAGTCTTGAATGGACATGATTCTGAAAGTAAGACTATAAACCTATAGATAAGCCACAACCCATACTGGGCCATCTGGAGCCATTGTGCGAGGAAACAAATTCTTTTCTATGTTTGACTCCAGAAAGAAGAACATAGACAAAATGAATTTTCAAGTTGGCAAATTTAGGATTTATGATGGAGAAAAAATATTCTAATTATAAGAGTTAGTTAAGAATGGAATGATCTTTCTTGGAAAGAGATGGGTTCTTCCCCCATTGGATTCAATCAAAAAGAGGCAACATAATTCCTTTTTTGGCATATTGTTAAAAGGATTCCACTTCAGCTATGGATTGGATTTGAAGGTTGTTAAAACTCCTTTCAATACTGAAATTCTATTATTAAATTTCTAGTCTTATCTCATAGTACTACATTCCATGTAATATGCATTCTACTTCACTTCAACTTCTCTTCCTCCACTCCACTTCCTTCTTCTCTGTCTTCACAGGTCATTAACTCTCCCAGATCCAATAACTTTATTTAGCACTCCCTAGCTTGAAATGACCTTCCTCCCAGTCTCTTCTTCCCTAAATTTCTATTCATAATTTGAAAACTTTTATTATTCTTTGTATAGAAGACTTGAATGGCAATGGGATCCCTGGATCCATCCCTTTATGATGTTCTGATCACCTCATAGGATATTATGTTTATATCTCAAATGACACTGATTGGAGAGATTTCCCTTATTCTCCTGATCAATATTCACTTTCCCTATCATATCTTTCATAACAGTTAGTTCCTTAAGTTTTTCTGCACTGAAACTAGGTGATGTGAAGGATAGAGAGTTGAACTTGAAGTAGAGATGATCTGAGTTCAAATGTGATCTCATGTATTTACTAGCTATGTGACTCTAAGAAAGTAATTTATCCTCTCTTAGATTCCATTTCCTTATCTATAAAAATGGAAAGGATAATAGCACCAGGATAATACACACCAGGGTTGTTATGAAGATAAAATAGTATTTTTAAAGTGCTTTGCAAATCTCCAAACACTATGTAAATACTAGTTATTATTACTTATTGTTGCCATGGTATGTGGGTCCAGCCCTCTTGCAGGGATTGGGGGTCCTTGGAGGTGTGGTGGCATCAGTGTAATGAAGAAGATGGGTAACAGTTAAGTCTCAGCCTGCAGCCAGGCTTCACAAAAAACTGCTCTGTCTCTTCCGGCTTGATTTTTATTTTTATACCCTCAGTACTTACACATACTTGGCACACAGTTTCATTTTTCAACATACATGCTTCTTTACAAGTAATGGAGTAAGTCATACATTAACTTTTAACAAATTGTTTAATCAACAATCTATGATTAGCCTATATACTTTAATTCCATGGATTCTAACAACAAACTCAAAGCTTTAGAAGATAAATGTTTTTTCATCACAGGCAGCATGGCTAGAGGTCAGTTCCTCCATAACCCGTGAGGTGCACAGACATGCAGTTAAGCCAAGAGTGATTATTCATTACTTTAATCAAATACACAATCAATCAATTTTCTAAGGAGATAATCAGCACAATATTTGTTGTCAAGTGTGGGGTCAGAGGGTAGAATCAACATAACCCAGTTTTAGGTATTATTTCAATATCAGAATTTCTTTTATCTAATGTTTCACTAAGGTTTCCAAGACATTTTACCTTGCCTACCATTAGCAAAACAAATCAGTGAAGTGGAACACACCAACCTCTGCATGAAAGGCAATTAAATAATAAACACCAAGACAGGGAAGCTTGTCATGGCCTGGTTAGTATAGGGGAGGAGAATCTAAAAACAGTTGTGTTAGAAGTTTTTATACCTAGGGAAGAGGGTTCTATCTATGATCTAAATGGGTACATAAAAATCTTTAGGTTTAGTTTTGTAAGTAGCATCTTTTGGCAATATTTTAGGGGAATAGAGTGGGAAATCTATTTCAACCCTACAGGTATTTTGCTCTCATCTGTGTTTTCCTGGGGCTCAGGAGAAAATAATAATCATGACAATTCCAATAATAATGGGGTGTTAGTAAAAGAAGTCACACTAGGGGGTCTGAATGGGTGTTTCCATCCTTCCTGGGGGCCATCATGCAGCCCCTGGTTTCCACTGGTGACAGTGTGGGCTTGATGGCTCCCAGCATATTGTGTATTATTCTATTGGTTTGTCATCGCTTGCTATTTTATCCATTCTTGAATGGAAGGGTAGGAACTAAATCATATTTTAGATCTCTAATATCTAGCAGAGTGCTCTACAATAATAGTTGCTTAATAAATGTTGACTAATGAACTAATGAGTGAATACAACAAACAACTTGATTAAACTCCACAGATCCATACCCACCAAAAAAATAGAGTAGATATTTCCTTAGCAAATAGGAAAAAAAGAGCAGGTAATTACAACTCTGTAGAATTATAAGCCAGTGGACCCATGTAGTGAAGTAAAAACATTTTAGTTCTGTCTCAGGTATTAATTACAAGCTTCTAGCTGCCAAGTTCTCAAAAACAACATGGAGTAAAAGAAATGAAATTATTTTAGAAATATTGAGACAGAAAATAGAGTATGAAATCATTTTCTTAATACAAAATATTTGAACACTGCTGCAAATAGTAATACCAACCTATAGTTTTTCTGGAGGGAATAGTATTTGTCTGGAAGTGAATTTTAGGTTTACTCTACCCTGCTTAGTGTTTAGAATTCTAGCAAACAGGAATGTATACACCCCCACTTAAGAATTAACTGTAGATGAGGATGGTCTGTGACCTGCATATGCTAGCAAGTGACTAATCAGAAACAACTAACTGACCCCCTGGGCTATCCTAAGCCAAGTTTAAGCCACCATTGGTACCTGTGAGACACAAGAAGTGATTAAAAGAACTGCCTTTATATTTCACATCACTTCCTGTGAGGGGGACTTTGTGGCTTTTGTGATTTTGATGGCTTTTTGTGGTGTTTCGTGACTTGGAGGACTGAAGCATGGAGGCCTGAGACTGCTTCCATTAGTCGACCACGTGGCAAGTGTTAAGGCTGAATCCTCTTACCCTGGCCTTCTGAAGGTTCCAGCCTCCAAGGAGGACCCTCATCTTGGAGGAGGCCTGTTAGCTGGAAGCCGAGTTAGATTTAATCTTCTGGGAAGGCCCCTTGGCTGAGAGACCTCTGAACTCCTCCTGGTTCAGGCCAGGTTGGAGTACATCTTACTCCCTTCCCTCTTTCTCCTTTTTCTTAATTTCTTCCTTCTATTGTAAATAAGTCACAATAAAATTCCATTCTGACTTGAGTATTTCATTGGGATTTAGAATTTAAATCCCTGGCAACCACTAAATATTCAGTCTCAACCCTAAATTTTACCCTTAACGGGTCTTTTTTGAGTCTTCTAAAGCAGTAATAGCCATTTTAAATTTTTTCAAAAACTCATTATAGCCTGCTGTTTGTTCATCAGTTTAAGGCATAATTTCTTTCACATCTCAATCTATATCTGTGGAGGTGATTAGAGTATCACAAAAGGATGGATCAATCCAAACACCTGGAGGTTTGTGGCCATTCAAGCCTTTTATGCAAAGAAAAATAAAGGAAGCCAAAAATATTTGCTCATAGCATTTTGGAGAGGAAAACCAAGGGTAATCCATATCAGAGAGTCAAGTTGAAAAGGTTTTGTTTTGTTTTATTTTTTTAGTCATCTTTTCTGTATTATTTGGATAATTATTATCCACACAATTTCCTTAATGGTCTTTTTGTTTCTTGGGTGGTCACAGAAAGCTTATAATAACGTGAAAGGCCTACTTTCACAAAACAAGATACAGGGAATCTAAATCATATGAAAATTGTTTCATGGAGCTATAAACTCTTCCAGCTCTTTGGTCCTTCTAAGATGCCATTTATTGATCCAGCTGATGAGTAAAGTCCATGAACTCTAAATCTCAGTGCTTTTGAATTTAAACCAGTCACAACATCTCTGGTTTAAACTGTTGAATGAGAAAAATCATTCTGTTATACCTCATAACAATCTTGTAGTTCATAATAATGCTTTAAGGATACAAAGCACTACATAAAATATGAAGAGTTGCTAAAAGAAACACAATAGCATTATTAAAAAAAAAAAACACCAAATCTTGATTCAGATCTGTGCTCTTGTATTTAGGGAAAATACTTTTATCACTGGAAGGAATGGTAAACAAAAACCAATGATTCTGCTACTGGCATGTGGGTAAGATAAAGATAAAGATAGCCACACCAGTTTCATGTAGACCAGATATCCTATATGTGTGCTCCTGAAATACATAGAGGTATTTCCAAGGTCCTTACACAAACTTACCAACCTGAAAGTGAGACTAGAAGCCCAAAGACCAGTCACAACCCAAATTGGGCCTGCTGGAGTCAGTCAAGGCAAGCTCAAAACTATTTTCATAATAATACTAAAAACTTTTCATTTCTAATATGACAAATATTAAATAATAAAACAAGCCACCCAAACAAAAGCCCTTTGGGAAGATGCTCAATAATTTTTAAGAGTGTAAAGAGGTGAGAGGCAGAGCCAATTGGTAGAATCAATGACTCCTCTGAACTATACCAATATTCCTCTTCAAAAAAATTTAAGATAACATGTAATAATGAAAATGGGTTTGACAAATATAATTTTTTTTAATTCTTGTGGTCACCATTTACAAAAATTAACTCCTAAATCATGAGGCTGTTAGTAGCTTTAGTAGCTTTATTACAGCAAAGTAGAAATAGTAAGAGAGGGAAATGTAGGAAATGTAGGAAATAGATAGGGAATTGTTTAGTCTACCGCTCTAAGTCTGCTCCAAAGAAATCTAGCTCACTCCCCCAATAAAGTTCCAATCTCTGGCCAATCCAGAAGAGCAGGAGAGGTCTCAGCCTCAGGTTCCAATCTCCAGGTGGAAGTCCATGAAAATCTCTTCCACCTAAGTGAGTCACCAAAGCAAGAGCCACCAATGCAGAATGAATGTTCAGCTCTCGAGTCTCACTTTTTATAAGTCCTTTTTCCACATCACTTCCTATCTCTTTAGTTTCTACTTCTTTTTACTGTGGGCTGATCTATCTCTGCACATATCAATGGTAAAAAGACCTTCAGGTCCCTGATTAATTAAATTAAAACAGAGGGAGGGAAAGTACAAAGTCCCTGATTGATTAAGTCAAATAGAACAAAGGGACTGTAAATTCCCTTTCACAATGTCAAATGAAATGATGTAGTAGGATTGCAAAAAAAAAATTTTTTTTAAATCAAGGTGAGACAATTTTCTAATCATAAATAGCTAAAGAGGTATGGAAGGAGAGGTTTATAAAACAAGGTGGGGCTAGTAGGGATTGTAGGGAGGATCCAGAGACATTTGTGACAGCAATAGCAACAGCTTCAGGAACTCTCAGTCCAGAGACATTCCAGGGCAGAGAAGAGCACTAGCACTTGAGGATGTAGGGGAGCAGGGACCCTTCCTGGGTAACCAGAAAGCACACCTCTCCCCAGATCACACTAACTTGGAATCACTTAAAACTTTTAGGCCCAAGCTAGCTCTGAAAACAGTAGCATGAAAAAGTCTGAAGCTTAGAAAATTATTCTCCCACCACACCCCTAAAAACTTAAACATGAAGTTAAAAGTAAAAAAAAAAAAGGCCAGGAAAAGGAGGAAACAACAAAAAAGAACCTTATCATAAAAACATCTATGGTGACAATGAAGATAAAAACATATATTCAAAAGAAGACAATTATGTCAAAACAGCCACAAGCAGTCTCAAAGCAGGAAAAATGTGAATTGGGCACAAGCCAACAATTATTCCTGGAGTTGCTTAAAAAGAATTTTCAAATTGAAATAGCAGTTATAAAGAGAAAATTATATATAAAGAAATCAGAGCAAGTAGAGAAATATGAAAAGGGGAAAATATGAAAAAAATTAAGCTTGGTAAAAGAGGCAAAAAAATTAAGAAAATAACATCTTAAAAACAGAACTGGCTAAGTGTAAAAAGAAGTACAAAACTTCACACAGGAAAGGAGTAGTGGGCATGGGATGTGACATTCCTCAAAGCAAAGGAACTAGAATTACAATTTGCATACCTAGCAAAACTGGGTGTAATCCTTCAAGGAGAAAAAAACATTGGTATTTAAGGACAAAGAGAACTTCCAGTTATTTCTGACGAAAAGACCAAAGCTGAATAGACTATTTGACATCCAAAATAAAACTCATGAGAAACAAACAAACAAACAAAAAAAGGCAAACTTAAAAGAGAAATCACAAGGAACTTAATATGGCTCTACTTTTTACATTCCTATATGGGAAAATAATACATGTAACTGCTAAGAACTTTATCATTGTTATGGTAGTTAAAGGGAGTTTACATAGACACAGGGTATGGATATGAGTTGGTTATTTTAGGAATACCCCTCCCCAAAACATAAATGGGTGAAGAAAGTGATGCACTGTGAGAAAGTGGAAAGAAGAGGAAAAATGGAGAATATTATTTCATATAAAATAGGTCCACAAGGAAGAACTTTCATAGTGGAGGGAAAATGGAGGTGGTGATGGACAATGCTTAAATCTCAAACTCATTGGAATTAATTAGTTCCAAGAGGAAAAATTATGTATACATTCTCAGTTAGGCATAGAAATCAAGCTTATGAAACAGGGAAGTAGGAAGAGGAGGGGAGTGATAAAAGGCAAGGTTGATTAAGGGAAGCAATGATTATAAGCAAAATAAACTTTTCAATAGGGACTACACACAGTTAATTCAGGAATTAACACAAAATCTATTATGCTTCACTTGAGGTTAAAAAAAGGCAATATAGTAATCATGACTTCAGAGAAAACAAAAGCAAAAGAGGCAATGAAAAGTGGTAATTATGAAGTCAAATTTTATTTTAAAAGTGCCATAGAAAATGAAATAATATCAATATAAAAATATATCTACCAAATGGTAGAGCATGCAAATTCTTAAAAGTACAAATAAAACCAATGCAGGCAAATTAGAAGGAAGGCAGGAAACTGGGAAAAAGTTGGCCTTGTTGCTCAAATATATAGGAAACAGCCAAATTTGTAAAAATAACAGTCATTCCCCAATTCATAAATTATCAAAGGATATGACTAGTCGGTTTTTCAGACAAAGAAATCAAAGTTTATAGTTATGTGGGAAAATGCTTTAAATCATTATTGATTAAAGAAGTATAAGTGAAAACAATTTTGAGATACACCACCTCACAGCAGTGAGATTGGCTAACTTTTTTTGGGTCGGGGGAGGTAGATTATGTTAGGTTTTATTTTTTTTATTTTAATTTTTAAATATTTTTCCATGTTTATATGATTCATATTCTTCCCCTCTCCTCTTCCCTCCCCACTCCCAGAGCCAACAAGCAATTCCACTGGGTTGTACAAATGGTATCACTTGATACCTATTTCCAAATTATTCAGTTTTGCTATAGAGCAATTTTTTAAAGCATAAACCTCAAATCACATACAGAAAGATAAGTGATAAGTGATGTCATATGTTTTTATTTTGCATTTCTACTGCCATAGTTCTTTCTCTCAATATGGTTGCATTCTTTCTCATAAGTCCTTCAGGAGTGTTCCAGCTTGTTGCATTGCTAATAGTAGCATAGTCTGTTACAATGGATTGTTCCTCAATGTTTTACTTTCTGTGTACAATGTTCTCCTGGTTCTGCTCATTTCACTCTGCATCAGTCAGATTGACTAACATGATAGAAAAAGAAAATAACAAATGCTAGAAGAGATGTGGAAAAATAGGAACATTAATGAATTGTTAGTGGAGCCATGAACTATTCCAGAAATTGTACATACCTTTTGACACATCAATATCACCACTTGTTTTATATTTCAAAGAGATTTTTTTAAAAGGGGAAAGACTTGTCTACACAGAAAGAGTTATAACAGTTTTTTTTTTTTGTGGTGACAAAGAAATGGAAATTGAGGGGATACCCATCAATGTTGGAATGGCTGAACAAGTTGGGTCATATAATTGTGATGGACTACTATTGTGTTCTAAGAAATGATGAGCAAGATGTTCTCAGGAAAAAGAAGAAACAAAAAATGAGAAGACCTATATGAACTGATGTAGAATGAAGTGAGCAGAACTTGGAGATCATTGTACGCAGTAAAAGCAATATTGAAATGATGACCGACTGTGAAAGACTTAGTTGCTCTGATCCAAGACAATTCAAAGGACTCATGATGAAAAATCTTCAGAGAGAACTGATGAACTCTGAGTACAAATGGAAATGTTTTTCACTTTCTTTATTTTTCTTGGCTTTTGTTTCAATGTAGAAAATATGGAAATGTTTTGTGTGATTTCACATGTTTAATTCATATCATCCTTCTCAATGGATATGATTGGTGCTGGAGGGAGAGAGATAACTTAGAACTCAATTTTTAAAAAACTAATGTGAAAAATAAGTGATATATTTTTAAAGAGAATATGACAAGATAGAAACTGATGACTTAGGTTTTTCTGTCTGCCTTCATAGTTAAATTGCATACAAAGGATAGGTATTATGAAACTGAGGGAAATTGTAACATTTAGTATGTGTCAGAGGTAGACTTGAATCCAGGTCTTCTTAACTCTGGGACATACTCTTTATGTTTTCTCTAAATTACCTTCACTAATATCTTAATCTATGACATAACACCCTCAGACTATATAAACTGGCCACATTTCCAATTTCTTTTCCATTAATGAACCTGATTTTCTTCTTCATCATGACCTCTGCTTCTTCAACTTCTCTTTATTTTTGAATTCTAGTAGACCTGCTCTTGCTTCTCTTAACTTCAGCTACAGGCTAAAGCTTATTAGCAGCTATCTCAATATGGCTTTTTATTAAAAAAAAAAACAAAACTTTATCCTTCTCAAAATTTTACTTTCTGAAGAGAGTCATGAAATTAAATGGATCTCATCCATTATAAATGCATAGTTAGATTATCTCAGCTCAACTGAAGCTTAGATTTTTGTCTGTATTTCTTGTCCCCTAATTGCACAGGCTTGGAGACTTCATTAACTATTCTGCATATGTATATATTGATTTAAGTCTATAATTGTTTTACTCCTTGAAACTGATTATATATAAAATCCACATGCAGAACTCATTTGGGTAGCTAATATTACAGTAAAATTCAAGTTAGAAAATTTGTGTTAGGAATATTAATTTTAATCCCTTAAAATCTGACTTCGAACCTTATCATTCCACCGGAACTCTTTTGTCCAGAGTTACTAATCATCTTTTAGTTGTCCAATCCAAAGGCCTTTTCTCAGTTCTCATCCTCTTTGATCTTTGTGTAGTCTGGCACTATTGATGATTCTCTCTTCCTTGTTACTCTTTTCTCTCTACGTTTTCAAGACATCTCTTTCTCTCTCCTGGTTTTCTTCCTACCTATAAGACTGCTCCTTCTCCAGCCTTTGTTGGATTCTCCCCCAGATCATGACCTCTACTCAGGTGCCCTTCAGGGTTCTGTCCTGGGTCCTCTTCTCTTATTTCTATGTACTACTTCATTTTGTGATTTCATCAGCTCCTATAAGTTTAATTACCCTCTCTGTACTTATGATTCTCAGATCTTCCTTTCTTGCCCCAATCTCTCTAGTCACCTCCAATCTTACATCTCCACTACCTTTTGGACATCTCAAACTGGATGTCCAGTAGACACTTTAATCTCAACATGTCAAAAACAGAATTTAATATCTTTCTCTCTTAAATCCACTCCTCTCCACTACCTTCCCTGGTACTAGAAAGGGCAACACTATTCTCCCAGTCCCTCAAGCTGAAAAAGTTATCCTGGATTCCTCATCTTCTATCATCCCCCATATCCAACCTATTGCCAAAGTTTGTCAATTCCACCTTTGCAAAATCTCTCAAATATGCCTCCTTCTCTCTTCTGGCACCAACACTACTTTGGTATAAGTCTCATCACTTCACACCTGGATCACTTCAATAGCTCACTGGTGAATCTATCTGTCTCAAATCTCTTCCTATTCTAAAAATCTTTGATTTAACCACTAAAGTTATTTTTCCTAAAACACAAATTCCATCATGTTCCTCCTCATTCATTAAATTCCAGTGGCTCCCTATTGCCTCCATGATCAAATACAAAATGGTCCATTTGGCATTTAAAGGCCTTTATAACCTAACTCTGCCCAGTATTCATAATAGTCTTCTTGTGCCTAAATCCATAACAGACTTTTTGATCCTAGGACACTGGTCTCCTGGACCTTCTATGTATAAGCCACTCCTCTTAGTTCTGAGAATTTTCTCTGATAACCCCCATGCTTAAATCTATTTCCCTCCTCCCCTTTGACTCCTGGCCTCTCTGGCATCCTTTAAATGCCAATTAGAATTTAAACTTCTGCATAAAGCTTTCCCCCAACCCCTCTTAATTCCAGTGTTCCTTCTCTTATATTTTTTCCCCTTTTTATCCTATGCAAAGCTTGCCTGGTAAAACTTGCCTGCATGTTTCCCCCAATAAACTGTAAACTCCTTGGGGCCAAGGACTGTCTTTTCCCTCTTTTTTGTATCTCCAACACTTAGCAAAGTGCCTAGCATTTCATAGGTGCTTGGTAAATGATTACCAATTGATTGAACAAATGATTATTGATTGATTGAACAGTTGAGTATTTATTGAGCATAATGTTAATTCATGTAATAAAATATTATTAATTAAAGTGGTTCATGGTTTGTTTGTTTGTTTGTTTTGTTAAGAAAAATATGAGGAGGGGTATCAGGTGGCTCAGTAGCCTGAGATCCGGGTCCAGAAATGAGAGGTCCTGGGCTCAAATCTTTCCTCTGACATTTCCTAGCTGTGTGATACTAGGCATGTCATTTAACCCTAATTGCCTATCCCTTACTGTTCTGCCTTGGAACCAATACTTAACATCAATTCTAATACAGAAGGTAGGTATTTAAAAAGAGAAAAATATAAATTTAAAACATGAGGTACAATATAGTATAATGATAGAGAGCTGATCTTATAGTTAGAAAGGCCTAGCTTTGGAGTGTTCCCTCTGATATACACTGGTTGTATAATTATATGCTCTCAGCAGCCTATGAAATTGTTTAAAATGAGAAGCAATGGATGAATTTTCCAAAATTTCTATTCTTTTTAATGGAAAGAGTTCCCTGATTGCAAATTCCTTATACCAATTAATTGTTTGTGTGAAAAAGGGTAAGTTCATTTTTTACCTAAAGAAAGATTTAGCATCACTAAAAATGCTGTGCAGTTCCATACTTATAATTCACTTTCCTCCTTCAATTCTGCAACCAGTTCATTTAAACCAGTGTATTTAAAGTTTCTGTCCAAGATATATAAGCTTTCCCACTTTCTGAGCAGTTTGATGGCCTATCCATCCAACAAAAGTATTCCAGCCACTGCATTAAGTGCTTTACAAATACTCTCTCATTTGTTCCTCATAACTCTCTTAGGTAGATGATATTAACATCTCTTTTACATATAAGGAAACCAAGGCAAACAGAAGTTAAGTGACTTGCTTAGGGTCACACAGTGTCTGAGATCTGATTTGAACTCAGATCTTCCTAATTTCAGGCCCAGTGCTATGTCTACTGTGCTACCACATCTTTCCAGTTGTACTTTTTAATTTTAATTTTAATTTTATTTTTTGCTTTCAAAAGTCATTGAATCAATTGTATGCTGATGATTTCAATTTCTTAACTGTTACCCTTTTCCAATTTGTAATCTTTGCCATTATTAATCATAATTTTCTTTATGAAGGCCATTAGGAACCACTACCATAAATGTGCCATTAAATTTTGTGACATGTCTAAAAGTGATATTCATGATATTTAGACTAGCCATTGTCCTTTTTTACTTTAGAACTACATTTTTCAACATTTTTCATGATATTCCCCTATATCAACTTTGCATTGAGGTCAGTGAGAATAAAAGTATGTGCGGATGGAATTTCTTAGATCTTAATAAAGCTCTTATATTATTCTCTTCCTCATGTCCTCTTGGAACCCAGCTCATCCAAAATTTTGTAGACTTCTAAAACTAGCACTGTACTAAACACTGGTGATACAAACATAAGCTAAAAGAAATATTATCCTTGCCCTCTATGAGTTTACATTCTAATAGGGAAGGTAACTCATAAAGGGAAAATGAGAAGCAGGGACATAGAGAAAGGGAGTGAGATAAAGGCATCCTTGGGGTTGTGATGCTGAAGTTCTGAAAGTCAGAAGAGTAGTCAGAAAGGAAATGAAAGTGCTGGGGTGGATTTAGAGTACCTGGAGTACATGTAGCCCAATGGAGTCACATAATAATGATAAGAAAAGAAATTGTGGCAGTAGAGAGCTCTATCTAAACCAAAGTAACTTTCTAACTTCATGGGTTTTCAAAGGTGTGGAGATTATACTGTCCCCTTTAAAACAATATCCTCTTTACTTCTACTTCCACCTCAATAAAAATAAATTCCATGTTTCTTTGCCAATGGACAGATTTAGACTTTGAAGTCTAGAAAAGCTAATTTTCCCTTGGACTGACCAGTTCCCTATTAAAGGTAGAAAGTAAAGCTGGTGTTCCTACCCATGGATCTCTCTTCCAATGATCTTTACAATGATGGAATAGCCTTTAGAATTTGAGGATCTGCCTGTCCCTATTTCTGTACCTTGTCTCATTGTCTGAAGCACTGAAAATTAACTTGACTGGCAAGGCCCCAGTTGCCAAGATCTATCTATCTATCTATCTATCTATCTATCTATCTATCTATCTATCTATCTATCTATCTATATATCTATCTATATATACTAAGACTTAATTGACCAGGTATTGCCCTCTTTTACAGTTGTTTCCTTGTTTATGATATAGTTAGAATGAAATTTGTCCTGGATTCTTGATCTTGTCCCTTATTCCTCATTCCTTACCCTATATATGAAAAAATACCTTGATTCATTAGTCCAGATTATCCCACTGCCTTGCCTTATGGGAATTGAGTCAGTTTCTTATTACTGTTCCATTAACTCCTTAACTAAAATTCTAACAATTTATACCCTAAGTGCCATTGTGGACCCAGGATTGAAGTACTCAATCTACTGCATTCTCAAGCCTCAGTCTGTGGAGCTGGAGAGAGTAGGGGGTACTCATCTATATTATTCCCTGTTGATATCCATTCTCTTCCTATCACTGCTATCCCTGTCTGACAGCGTTACTCCCCAGATAGTACTCTCTTTCCTTGTGCCTTTCAGATTGCTTCTGGAGCACAGATTTCAATAATGACCCTTTTCACCACAGGTAAAGGCTTGGGCCATTTTTACCAACATCATTTTAGGTTGGTTTCAGGTTTCAATACTAAAGGTCCCAGACATAGCAAACAGAGAGGCATAGATGCCAGTGGCTGACAACATAGGAGTTCAACTCCCAAAGTGGGAATGAAAGGCTGAGAATCGCTAGTCCCTCTGCCCCTAGTGGCCAAAAGGAATTATCTTTCCTAAAGGAAAAGAGAGAATGGGAGAAAACTGCAATTCTCAGTACCAGTGTATAGATTTTATTGCTTTCCTCCTAGCTCAATGCTTCCTGTACCTAGGCACTATTCATAACAATACCACCTTCTGCCCCCTCAGGAAGGTTCTTGCCCTCCATGTTTGCCTGCTTCATTGAAACAGTGAATGAAGAACATAATAATCCTTAATTCTCTGCAAGAGTTTTCAGATGAAGAAATCAAAGCCATTTACAGTCATATAAAAATGCTCTAAATCACTCTTATTTTGAGAAATACAAATTAAAACAATTCTGAGGTACCTCCTAACACATATTAGATAGGCTAATATGACAGAAAAGGAAAATGATAAATGTTGGATGTGATACAGGAAAACTGGGCCACTAATACACTGATGGTAGAGTTGCAATCTGATCCAACCACTCTAGAGAGCAATTTGGAACTATACTCAAAGGACTCTAAAACTGTGCCTATCCATTAACACCATTACTAGGTCTATATCACAAAGGGATTAAAAGAAAAAAGGAGGAGGAGGAGGAGGAAAAACTAGTTGAAAAAAAAATTGGTTATAACTTTTTGTGCTGGCAGAGTTGGAAATGGAGGGCTTGTCCATCAATTGGGAAATGGCTGAACAAGTTGTGGCATATGATTTTGATATGATGATATTGTGCTATAAGAAATGCCAAGCAGTAAGACTTTGGAAAAATCAGGAAAGACTTGCATGAATTGATGAAAAGTGAGATGAGCAGATCCAGGAGAACATTGTACACAGTGATAGGAATATTTTTTGATAATCTGCGAATGACCTAGTTATTCTCAGCAATGCATTGATCCAAGACAATCCCAGCGACTCATGATGAAAAATGCCCTCTGCATACTGAAAAAGAATTGAGGGAGTCTGAAGATAGACTTAAACATGATATATCACGTTCTACTTTTTTTTTTTACCATGTGAGATCTCTTCCATAAAATGACTAATACAGAAAAATGTTTTACATGATTGCACATGTAAAATCTATATCAGATTGTTTACTGTCACAGGGAGGGGGGAGGAAGTAAAGGAGGGTGGGAAGAAGAGAGAGAATTTGGTACTCAAAACTTTTAAAATTAACATTTAAAATTGTTTTACATAGAATTAAGGGAAAATGTTTTTAACTGTGGGAAATAAAGATAGCATGGGTGCCTTTCTGGGAGGTACATCTGACTGACTAGATAAGAAGTGACATATAGAAAATGAAACTTAAGAGCTGTATATAACCTTCTCCTCCTCTAACTGGTTAAACCCCAATCCTTGTTGTGATTGTTTAATTCCCACTTGAATAATTAGGATAATTAGGTTTGTAAATTACATATTCTGATTACCTTTTGAGATAAGATTACAACTCGACAAGCCTGTGGTAAAGGAGGGAAGGAACCATCTTTGCTCAGGGACCACAATAAAAGGAAGTCTGTGAGCCTCCTCACTTCACTCTGTCTTGTTGCCCATATAACACTTTTAACACTGGCTTGGGAGTGCCCATTCTCTAGAGAATGAAATAAAAGAGCCTTTGACACATTGACATAAGTGTCAAGATTCTTTTGAGTAGATGGTCATTCTTTTTATTAACTAAGAATAATTCTTTGCCATTTCTCTCTGTCCTCAAGCTATCATCACCCCAATGTTCTCAAAGAAATAATAATTCAGAAAAGGTATAAATATAGAGGCAAGATCTGGGCTTAGTCAAATCAAATCAAATCAAGAAGTATCTATTAAAGGCCTATGTGCCAGGCACTATGCTAAGTGCTGGAGATACAAAGAAGGGCAAAAAATAGTCTAGTTCTCAAGGAAGCCACCAAAAAAATCAAAGAAATTTGTACAAATGATAAATAGACAAAATAAGCTGAAGATAATTAAAGAGAGAAGACATTAGATTAAGGAAGATCAGGAAAGATTTAAGCCAGATTTGAAGCCAAGACACTGAGAAGTCAGATTTATAGATACAATCAACTTCTTTCTTCCTTTAATTTAAGCATCCTAGAGAAATAGAAAATGTTCTATTTGAAAGGATCCTTAGTGGTCTGAGGCAAAGTGACATAGCCTAAGTCACATGACTAATCTGCTCTTGAAGAGCTAAATTTCTAAATTGCTTTTCTAACACTCTGTCCATTGCTTTCTCCATTTAACCTAACCCATATCTGAAATGTAGAAAGAACATTTTAACTACATCCTACTGTGCTTTCTGTAATATGAAGCAATTTTGCACTATTTCTAGTAAAGCTTTTTAGTATTACAATTATAGATAAGATATTCTTATCTAGGAGGGATTAGCTCTTTGTTTTCCATTCCATTCTTTTGAATTAAGCAATCTTTCTCCAAAGCTTCCTCCTTTCAAATGTAAATGTCTACAGGAGCAATGATATCAGGGTTGAGTTTCTCAGAACTTCTCCCTGGCAACCAGAGAGAAAGAACTAGACAGAGTATAGGACCCTTGAGCAAAGAGTAGGTATAGGGCAATGATGTCAAACCTATGGCATGGGTGCCAAAGATGTCACACAGAGCACTCTCTGTGGACACATGGCCTCCCAAACCCCCAAAGGTCATTACTAGAAAGGGAGAAGGGCTCTAGTCAAGCTGCTACCTGCCTTCCCCTTCTCCACTCAGGCTAAGGACATTTTTTCACATCATCACCCTTAGCCCAGCAGCCCAATGGGAGTACAAAGGGGATAAGGTGGTTGGCTCACAGGTTGCAGAGCTGGAGGGAGCATGGCACTTGGGCCATTCCCCTCACCCTCTCTACACTTGCTGAGAACATTTCCCACTTCACCTGCCCCTCTGCCCAGCAGCCCAAGGAAGAGTGTTTTTCCTTTCCTTGTGTGGGGTAAAGGATGGGGTGGGGCACATCAGGCACTCATCTTGTGGGAGGGGCACAATGTTCCATCTGGTGTGGGCCAGGTATGGAACTGGTTCAGGGAGGTGGAGCCTGGCACTCTATCTCCCAAAGGTTTGCCATCACTGGTATAGGGGAAGAAGGAGGAAGATTCAAGAAATGGAGAGGTGTTAAAGACAAATTTAATTTGGGGACATTTAGATACTATAGAAAGAACCTTAGATTTGGAGTTAGAAGGCTTGGTTGCAAGTTCTGGCTCAAACACTTACCTATGGAGTTATTAGAAGTCTCTCAATCTCTTTTGTAGAATGGGAATAATCACCTTTGTGCACTTATCTGTTTTAGAGAGTTGCAATAATGGAAGTGCCTTGTACCTCTTGTAACACTATACAAATATGAGATACTGTTATTATCCACATACTGACACATCAGCCTCAGCCACAGCTTGTATCCACCTCCATTAGAAACACTACTACAACCATTGGTGATTAAATTACTCAGAGATTTTTCTATTTTGCTTAGGATGAGGTACTTTCTCCCCCTCTCTTTGCTGTCTGTGGTCTAGTAACAAGTCTCACCCCATAAAATAAAGGGTCCCCACAAAATAACGGCTCTTTTTCTTCCTTCTCCATTTTCACAATTTTAAGTGTTGCAACCCCAGTGCTATTACTGAATAAATTACTAGGAGGAACCTCCTTCTGCAGTTATCGATTCAATCTATCTTGCCTTTGCTGCAGCTACAGAGCTGCCAGTTAAGTGCCAAGCATCTTGAAAACGTATTGTCTGGAATGAAACAACCAATTATTTCTTCAGGTTTGGTGGCATAATATCCTAGAAACCAGCAATTACAGAATCAGAGTGGCATCAAATGGTGTAGAGAAGAGTTAGCATGTATTATTCTTTAAATAGCAGTTACATGAACTCATAATAAATGGGTATTAAGTGTTAAATGTATGATAAGTAATTCTTGACAATGCAATTATCCAAACAGAACAGGGGGGAAAGTAGCAAAGTGGCATTGTCAACTTCTTTTGTGTCTACCACCCTCAGTTAGACTGAGCTGGGAAAGGTGCATCTCTTTGTTTCTCAATACATGCCCTGGGAGCTGAAGGACAAGGAAGGATAAGGGGGACAAGAGGATGCTTTTCTGAATTTATTTTTTATGAGGTGGATTATTCCCAAAGCACACAAAGGTCAGGTGGAGGGAAATTTCTATGTCTCCAGAGCATATGTGAGGGCTATAAGCACTGTGGGATTATCTTTGTGAAAAGACCTAGACTCCATCAAAAGATATTTACTATCACATCAATACCGTGCTGGGCATAGGAAGGGGAGCAAAACAACTAAGAGTGGCTGCCCTCTATTGGGAGAAAAGGGGCATTGTCCTATCATTGGTAAGTCACTAAAATTCCTTGAACCTCATTTTCTATTCTTCTTTTTTTCTTTTTTTATTGTTATGCGAAACACACTTCCATAATGGTCATTGTCATAAGAGCAAAGTCTTACATAACCCAAACCCCAAAATGAAATCAAACATACACTGATGTGAAAGGCAACTCCTGAACCTCATTTTCTTAGAATCATTAGTAAAAGATCTAATAGGCTACCTAGTGCAGCCCAAAGTTTTTACAGATGAGGAAACTAAGGGGTAAGGGAAGTTAAGTGACTTGTTGAAGGTCACATGGGTAGTAAATATACGAGGTAGGATTATAAGCGACATCCTCTGACTCCAGAGCTTGAATGAGAGTTCTTTCAACCACACCTCTCTGCCTTCTTATTTGTAAAAATGAGAAAAACTGATCAGATAGCTGGCCATTTTTGGACTAAGCTAAATGGTGCAGTGATTAGAGTGTCAGACATAACCTGAGTTCAAATCCAACCTCAAATACTTAACTGTGTGACCTTGGGCTAGTTCACTTAACCCTATTTGCCTCAAATGACTGCAAATGACCAAACAACATAAGGCGCCTTCCCAATCTAGAACTAGGATTTTAAAATCCTCTACACCAATCATAATAAAACTTCCATTTAAGTGTACAAAAGGTTTTTCTCATCATTTTGATAGGTAGTATAGAAAGCTTATAATGATGGCAACAACTTAAATTACCACTTAGGGAAATAGAAAAATATGGAGATTAGGAAGATGAAAAAGATGGTCTGGTTACATAGATATCAGAGCAATCTCTTCGCATTACTACTTAGGCTTAGGCTTGATTCTACCTTTTTCAGTGTTTCAACTGGGCAGTGCCTATAGAAATAATTGTTATTACATTCAGCTCTGGAATCACAGCTCCACATGGGTTCTTTTGACATAGGCCTCCATCCACTGCATTTTTAATAGACTATGCAGAAGCTATAAATAAAATTATAATAATAACAAGTCATAGTAATAGTAGACCAGCAGCAACATAAGCACATGGTATTTATGTAGCATTTGAAGGTTTGAAAAGCACATTATAAATATTAGCTCATTTAATCTTCCCAACAACCTTAAGAGATAGAGGCTTATTATTATCCCCACTTTACAGATGTAAAAACTGATTCACACAAATAAAAAGGATATGCCTACAGGCAAAAAACTAGTCAGAATTTAATACTGAATTTGAACTTAGGTCTTCCTATCTCCAGAGGTTCAGGGCTCACTGTGCCGAAGCTACCTCTGGTTTAAAAACAAAAAAAAAAAAAACAAAAAAAAAACCTCAAAAGTATGTAACAAAAAAATTTAAGCAGTAGGATCATTCTAAGTCACTTTTACACCCTTAGATAGTCTCCCACTGACTCATGGGCTTGTGAGGATGGGAATAGCTCCTCTAAAAATTCACACTCCAAAGTGAAGAAAGATTCAGTTTCCATGTGGTCTGATACCACAGCTAGAAAACTCCCTTTGCTTGAGACTACGTGGCCCCACTTCCTACAACTTCTTGGCCTAGTCCAAGAACTCTTAAGCCTCTTGACTTCTCAAATCCACTTCTGTTGAAACTGGAAAGCTTGACCTAGTTCAGTAATAGCTGTCAACTGTTAACTATCACTCTGCTTCTTCCACCTAGAGGAAGTTATTTAGAGTGAAACTTACTAGGCCACATGCCTTAAGCTAATCAAAGCATCTTAATAATACAGATATCCTTTCCACATCACAGAGAGCTGGAGGTATGGCACCCCACAATTCAGAAAATCAGTGTAAATTTTTTTGATCCTCCCTTTGTAGCACAAAAGAAATCTGAAATTTTTCCTTTTTTTCTATTTTTAATTTAATTTAATTTTTTTACCAATTGCATGTTTTAACAAATGTCCACATAAGTTTCTGAAGTTCTATGATCCAAATTGTCTCCCTCACTACTTCCCTCCCCTCTCCTAGAGATATCAAGCAATTCAATCTAGGTTATACGTGATTTGTCATACAAAACATTTCCTTAATGTTCATTTTTGTAAGTGAATAATCTTATAAAACCAAAGCCCCAAAACATACACCCAAATAAACAAATGAAAAATTATATGCTTTCATCTGCATTTTTACTCCAACAGTTCTTTCTCTAGAGGTAGATGGCATTCTTTGTCATGTCCTTCAGAATTGTCCTGGATCATTGTATTGCTGAGAGTAGCAAAGCCTATCAGAGTTGATCATTCCACAATATTGCTATTACTGTGTACAATGTTTTCCTGGTTCTGCTTATTTCACTCTGCATCAGTTCATGTAGATCTTTCCAGCTCTTTCTGAAATCATCCTATTCATCATTCTTTATAGCACAATAATATTCAACCACCATCATATACCATAATTTCTTTAGCTATTCCCTAACTAATGGGCCTATCTTTAGTTTCAAGTTCTTGTTTCTTTTTCTTTTATGTGAAATGTACAGTATTGATTATAAAATTTGGATTAAGTACAGGTATTCCTTCCACCATTCTTGGGAGCAAACTTTACTTTTTTTATTTATTTTAACTTTTTAAAAATGTATATTTTTATATTATTAAAAGATAAAATCATTGATGTTATAAAATACTATACACATTTGATACATTTCTGAGTTTCTAAACCTTTTCTTTGTTGTTCGTTGGCCTTCATATATTGGCTGCAACTTCTGTAAAACTCCCCCAAAACTCCCATTTAATTTCTTATGCTGACCCACAATATATTCAAACTGATATATATAAAGTTGTGATGTGGAAGGGATACCTGTAGTTGATGTTTATATACTGTCTTAATGTTCACAAAGCACTTTCCACTGATGATCTTATTTAAATCTTTTAATTAAAATGTAGAATATATATGGTTGGGCTGTATAATTGAAAGATATATCTTGGATAGATCCCTGAACTGAGGTCTGTTCCCACCCACCCCCACCTGGAGACTTAGGTTTCCTCCTTTGTGAAAAAAGACCATGCTTCTATTTTCAGTTTAGTGGAGGAATGATAGACAAGATCCAGAATTTTTGCATCTGGGGGAATCTCTTTATTATTCTCCTATTTCCAAGATAAGTACTAAGATAAAATTATATGTCTTTATCCTAGATATATTAAAAGGAAGCCAGATCAAAAGCTATTCTTCCTGTTCACTCCCAAATGGAGGGTTATAACTTCCTCTCACCACTTTAGACAACTTCCACCATATCTAATATCAGTTACATAAAAAAATAAGTCAGTAACTATTATCAAAACAAGTAAGAAACAGAAATTTGGATGTTATTCAGATTATAGTAGGTGAAAGATTACACCATACCATGGAAATGAGATCTTTGACTACAAGTGAGGGAAGATCTTAATTCAACCAAATAGAGAGAGGTAAATCTCATGGAATGGGGAAGGGTCTGTTAGTGGTTGGCTCTCCAGCATTTCTGGATCTCAGGGGAGATTTTCCTCAGCATCATAGGACTTTCCTTTTGATTGCATGGCCCTGCCCAGAATCTCTGTTTAAGGAGGGAACACAGGCTAGCCATTTCTTGACTTATCACCAAACTATAAGACTCTACTAATATGTCTCTGAGATGGGTATCTTCTTCTTCCTTCTCTCCACATCTCCACTTTCTGTTTTGTGTATGTCTTCTCAAATGGAATTTATGTAAGTATATGTCTTTCTCATTTGGAATATAAACTCCTTGGGATAGCGTGAATGTTAAAAACTGTAAATGCCAAACTGTAAAGGTTTTGGCCAAACAGGTAAAGATAATTTTTAGTGTTTTGACTTAAAATCTAAATAAGTGGTCACCATGGGAAATTCCCAAATATGAAAAATACCCCAAGTCAGCTGGGGATTTATGGAGATTTTAATTAATATAAATGAAGGAATTAAGGGAATGAGAGAGAGAGAGAGAGAGAGAGAGAGAGAGAGAGAGAGAGAGAGAGAGAGAATAGCCAAGCAGTAGAAAAGGGCCTAGGCCTGAGCCCAAGGGAGAGTGAGTCAGTCTTTATCATTCACCACAAGATCATCTCCAAGGAAGATTCTTTTCCTCCAAACTGAAATCCTCTCCAAACTGAATTCAATTGCAAACTCCATTCAAAATGTCCTCACTTCAACACAAAACTCCAACCCCTAAATTTCCTTTTACCCCTTCCTTTTAAAGAAATTTTCTCTTATGTCACCTCCCCTAAATTTTCACGTCTACCAATCATAGTAGATGCTTTTTCCCAGGACTGCCCATTCTTAGTTCTCATCTTCTTTGGTTCTCACCTTCTCTGGTTAGATTAAATCCTCTGAGTACTTCACACCTCTTTTGTTAAGCTTGCCTTTTGTAAGTTGCTTGACCTTTTAGGGATTAATTTAACCTTTATAGGTACTTAGCACCTTTTTGTATTAGATCTAAAAATAGACCACCTAGCTTAAGGTTCTAGCTTTACTATAAGGTATGAGTTGGGGACTTCATTGTTCAGTCAGGAGTTTATAACTTTATCTTCCCCTAAGGCACTCTCTGAGTATGGTGGAGTAATTTTAAAAGTTCTCAATACATTCCTGATCAAGTACCTCCATTGTTAAAAATGGGGGATAGCTTAATCAAATCTTCTAAAGTAGAGTCTGAGTAGTTTTAAGATTCATAATAGTCACTATCATTCTTTTTGCTTGCATTTATATTCCCATAGTGCTTAGCATGGTTTCTATAATATAATAATTGCTTGTTGAAATTCAAAAATCACAGGACCACATGATTACCTCTCAGGAAAATTGTCCCAGGTTTTGATGGGAATAGGGTTAAAACAGGCATAAACTGTATTTCATAGATTTTTTTTAAATGGTCCAAAAGAAGTTCAATAACTTTTCCATACTAATAAGCTAATAAACATCAATGCGAGGAGATGAATCCAGCTCCTTTATACTTTCATAAGGGCAGTCTCTCCATATTTCTGTAGTTTCCATAAGACATCTATGACAATAGTGCAGAAGTACTCATACTAAAAATATCATAATGGCACCTAAAGCAATAAATAATAACCCAATTTTTTACAAATGTTTCCCCCCTCTTGATAACAAGAATTTGCATGTTTGAAACATTATAGGCTCAAAACTATCATAACTATGTGCCCAAAAGTGCTATGTAATTGCAGTGTTTTTCAAACTGTCATCAAATTATTTCCAAATAAACACAAGTTTTCAACATTTGTAAATAAATCAATTCCTAATGAATGGTCAGAAATATGTGAATTTCTTCATTTACATTCTGTACACTGAAACAGAAATCCCTTGCTTTACTGTAGTACCGTATAAGAGGTACCTTATCAGCTGTGTAACTATATGATCAAAGGATTCTAAATGTTTCTTTCATAATTTCATTTTTAAAGTGTTTTATAATTTTAGGCAAAATTTTGTATCTTTAAATTGTGATTATCTAATACTGTATAAATTTTATTTTGTAGCTTTGACAGGGTCAAAAGTTATCATTGTAGTTACTGTAAGCACTTAATGAATAAATCTAAAAGAATATTACAGTAAAATATGCAACATTCAAAAGAATTAGATAACTACTTCATAGAGTAATTGGTGGAATCATGAGATAATATATGTGGAGACCTTTGAAGACTTTAAAGCATGATATAAATGCCTGCAATTGTTATAATATATTGACTAGACCATGTGTGTCCTGGGAAGTTTCACTCTGAATTATTTCCCCTAGGCAAGAGAAATTAGTGGAAAAGAAAGAGTAAATTCCTTTCCTACTTATATCTCTTGAAGTATATGTGATCTGTGGTTTTTAGACTCTACTAGCACAGAATATAGTCCAACAAGTTCTGCCAAGCAGGTAAATGACAATGATACAGTAAAAAGAGCATTATACATAATAGTCAGGAACCCTGGAAAGGAGCCTCAATTAAAGAAGCCTCAGTTTTGCTACTGACTCTGCCCTTCAGCAAGTACTCTATCTCATTGCGTTTCCATTTCCTTTTCTATAAATTGAGAGAGTTAACAATAATTCACATTTTTTTATGTTGTACTTTCAGTTTTACAAAGTACTTTATACTTGAGAACTTTTGGATGAGCCAGAGCAAGTACTATTATCCATATTTTGATTTTCTTCTAGGCCACGGGTTCTCAAACTTGAGCTCAGATTTCACATCATCTGTGAATTTAGATGAAAAAAATATATGTTTATTTCAATATACCTCATTTGTTTTATTTCTCAGGCTAAAAGAATGCTTTGTTGATATATGAACAAGGAACACAATCTCCTGACCATTGTCTTCTAAACATGAAATTGCTAGAGTTAATGGGAAAATTTAGCAAAAACTTACAAATGTCTGTATTTCTTCTGTGAAATTATTTTAAGTAGCATTAAAAACACTTCTATTGGATGACTTTTATATTTTGTTTATGTTCAATGTTCCAATAATATTCCCAATGGTCTCACTGCTCTTGTATTTTCATGTCATTTTTAAAAATTTTCCATTCCTAAACCCGGAAGACTACATTTTTGGAAGTAGGAAATCTGAATAAAATTTTGATCTGATCTCTCTTTGCATCTTTATGAAATTTCCCTACATACTTTAGCAGTACTTAATTGGGAAGGTTTTGGTCAGAAGACAGATGTTTTACCTGCTCGCCATATTAGAAAAGAATATTAGGCAGGAAAAAAAACAGCTAGAGGGAGAGAAATGAAGAAAAATGTTTTCTATTCATAAGGATGAATTTGGGAAGCCTTTTGCTGATATCATTTTATAAGCTGGACCCACACAATATGTTCCACAGTTTGGGTTACTGTTTGGCATAGAAATTGGGAAACTCAATACCTCTCACATGGGAAATAATAAGAATAGTAGGAATTATAGTTTTAGTTTCACTGACTATGGCCCAGATTTTATAGTTCCAAAGATATTTCAATAAATATGGGTTCAGTTATAGAAGTTTTGTGCATGGGCTATCTCTCATATTTCTGGTATGTCCACTAGTTCACTATGAAATCACCTGTTCAGAAAACATTTGCCACTAAACAGAGGGACAAGTGAACAAGAGATTATTTCTCTTTTACCCAATAATGCCCCATAAACTTCCTCATTAAATAAAGCAATTGGGCTGAGTAGTAATAATAACTCTAAGGAATCCTTCACTTCTGACTGCCGATGACTTGGCTTAGCAGTTTAGAAAGTAAATTATAAATCCAGAACTCCTCATCCCTAGGCTTGTCTCTCTATCCATTGAGCCACCTAGCTGCCCCTGAAAGCTATAAGCAAAGAGGAATAATTAGGGCCCCACAGTCCTAAAAAGTTAAAAACAATTTAAAAAATAGCAAGGTTGTAAGCAATTAAAGACAGATTTCACCTGCTTTGCAATGGATATGTTAGATTATTATCACATGACCATTCTTTCCTTTAAGTCATAATGTTCAACCATGCACTGGATTAAATTAGGGAAAAATTTTTTTTGACTGCCTAGATGTATGATCTTAGATAAGTATTTTTGCTGTTGGCCTCAGTTTCTTCATTTGTAATTTAGAAAGGAGGTTGAAGGAAGGGGGAATTTGACCAGGCAATATATAAACTATAAGAAGACAGTGTAGAGTGGAATGAGCACTGAATTTATGGTGAGAAGACAATGGCTCACATCCCACTTGCTAATTCTGTGCTCTTCTACTCAGTTTTTAGGACTATTTCATCTCTAGGACTGTTTGCCTTCTATAAAGCGAGGGGGTTATACTGGATCATAACCCCTATGGTCTTATCCAGTCCTGGAATTGTGATTTCTTCCAGTTCTGATATGTAATATTATAAAGTATCTTCCAGACATCTATGATTTCTAATTAAAGTCCTTTCCAGTTGCAACACTTTATCTTCAGCATTTTAAGGGAATTTATTAATAGAATTATTTAATTCTAACACTCTTCATTTTCGATTCCAAGATTGCTTCCCCATATCATATGTCTTTTCAGAATCTAGAATTTTCAGCTGGAAAATATTTCAGTGACCATCCAGTCCAATGAAACAAAAAGATTCTTTCTTCCCCATCCCTGACTAATGGTCTTCTAGCCTGATCTTGAAGCCCTTTGAGGGGCTATTTTAGATATAAATAATTTGGGAGGAGGCTACAAAACTACCAGTTCGTCCTACTAATAGGAACTAAGTTATTAAAAGTCCCTTTCAGGCTTGCTAAAATGGTGAAAGTTCCTAAATTCTCATAAATGTCTTGACAGTAATAATTCTGAGAGGGAAAAAAAAGTGAAGATATCACAGAATAATTGGATAAAGTTTGAGTTAAATACAGTACATCACCCCAGAACACTCATTTAGTTAATTGTGGGTGGAATTATTTGAGCAAAACAGTTTGTGCCTACGATTAATTGCAGGTGCATTGAGCAAGTCCTGTTAGAATCTCTTTCCAAATATGGCCCTTAAAGTTCTCCAGAAGTTGACATTAGCTTTCTCCCTCTGCTGTTCTTTCAGTAGCTGCTTTGACAGCAGAAACATTTATGACAGTTTTGAAGCTTTATCAGAGTTCATCCTTTCTGGGATTGTTTCCCCCACTGAGCAGATGCTGGAATCATAGCTTCATCATAGCTCTGATTTGGAGATTGCTCTGTAGTTCTCAAACTGATTTTCCAGTAGAGGTTGAAAGGTTCTAAACCCTCCTATTGAAGGAAGGAAGAGAAGGATAGTGGCTGAGCTAGGACAGGAACTAAAATATCTTGATTTACAAATAAATTCTTTTTACATTATATCCTAACATGTCTCTAATTCTAATTCTGCTCTTCCTCAATGTGAAATAGCTGGTTTGCTCCTAATATTATGGGTACTGCATGGATTATCCATAATGCTTGAGTATTTTTTTCAAAGTCAACTTTTAATCAGTACTTAATTATATGGTTTCCCTAAGTGTGGAGTAGTGAGGAAAGCACAATATTTTGAATCAAAAGGCCTAGATTTGAATCTTAGCTTTGTTTTGTCTACATACTGCTTGTAAAGCCTTGAGGAAAATTCCTTCCTTTTGTTAAGCATAGGCCTTGATTTTCCTATCTGTAACATGAGGAGGTGGTGAAAGGTGGCCTATAAACTTAAATTCCAATACTATTTGGTTGTTTTGTTGTTATTGTTTAGTCATTTTTAGTTATGTACAATCCTGTGACCCTATTTGGGGTTTTCTTGGCAAAAAAAAAAAAAAATACTAGAGTGGTTTGCCTCTAGCTCGTTTATTGATGAAGAGTTGAGGCAAAAACAGTTACATGATTTGGCCAGGGTCTAGCTAGTAAGTGCCTAAGACCACATTTGAATTCAAGCCTTCCTGACTCCAGGTCTGATATGCTGGACCACCTAAGTGCCTTTAAAGCTCCAGTTGCTATCCTTTCCAGTTATATTCACAGGTATGATCAGGTGTAAAATTATTTAATAAATGAATTCTTCTCTTGTCTCCAAATTAATTCAAAATGAAGCAAGGGATCATGGTCCAGTAAAAGATCTAAGCTTTTGGATTCAGAAGTCCTGGGTGCAAATCCAGATTTTGATCTTTGATATGTGTGTGACTTTGGTCAAGTCACTTATCTTTCCTATGCCTCAGTTTTCTCATATGTAAAACAAAGAGGTTAAGCACAGCCGATAGAGCACTGGGCCTGGAGTCAGAAAGACTTGAATTCAAATCTGGTCTCAGATACTTACAAGCTATGTGACCCAGGGCAAGCACTTAATCCTGTTTGCCTCAGTTTCTTCATATGTAAAAAGACCTAGAAAAAGAAATTGCAAATTACTCCAATGCCTTTGTCAAGAAAACCCCAAATGAGGTCATGAAGAGTTGGGCATTACTAAACAACAACCACAAAGCATCCCAAGGACCCTAAATGCATAGTAAACAGTAGGCACTTAATAACTACTTGTTGGGGGATAGAATAATTGATTTTAATAGAAATTCAATTATAGGATCATTGATTTAGGATAGAAAGGGAGTTCAGAAATCAAGTTTAATGACTTCATTTTATAAATAAATTGGGATTCATCAAGGTAAAGTGAAAATTATTGACAATTAGATTTGAGTCTACTAAATTTTAGTAGAATATGGAGACATTTTAAGATGTTAAATTATATATAGTTAAATTAATAAGCTTTGTACATATTAAAGGACAACATAATGATATTTAGGGGCTCTTATCACTCCTTTTAAGTCTAATTTTCCTCTTACCCTCAATTCAGAAAACCACCTTTGGTTTCCACCATCTTGGATCAATTTTATCTTCCTTTACCAATCATGAACTCATTGTTCTACTCTGATGAACTCATACCTTTCAGTTTTCCTAACTTTATCCCTTGGAGGTTATCTTCACAGAATCTGAAGGGAAAAGTATGAATCCTTAACTGGGAGCTCAGACAGTGGCCATTTGGTAAGGGTGAACATTTGGTACCTACTCATTTCCTCTGAAATCATACTCACCTCTGAACAAGGCAGATACCAGGCAGTGAGGGAAAATGCCTATGAGCTAAGAATAGGCTCATTTGCTCAAGCTATATGCTAATAAATGCATCATCAATTTGTAAAAGTGACCTTGAGTTCCCAAAAGTTCCATCAAGAGAATATAAACTCTTGTCTTTTCCTCTCAAATTGGAAAGATAGGGGCCCCGTGTCAGCCTGTCTGTCCTTCATCCAAGTGTCAGCCTAGCTAAAAGTAGAGAGGACTATTACCAGAAGGGTTGGCCCCCTGGGGATGATCTATTTGGTCTATAGCTACTTTTAAAGACCTTCTGTTACAATGTTGAGATTGTGATTGGCACTGATGGAAGTAGTAACCAACTGGGGGAAAATAATAGATATTTGACATATTGAAGCAATAATAGGCACATTTCTAGGATAAAATCAAAGGGAAGAAGTATATATAGAACAAGTCCTTCTCCCTTTTATGATGGAGAAGCTTTTCCCCTGTCACATAGAGATGATTCCCTTTTCATAATAATTGACTTACATATCCAGCCATCAAAATTCAGTTTGGTTATTCAATGAAAATATTCACTGTGAATTCTATTGCCTCAGAAACCAAGTATCTAATGGACAACACTCAGTTTTTTAAACATAGATTATCAATTTTGTGAATTATCTGAAGCAAACGTTAAATCCTAAATTAGTCTCTGATATCACCCAGGACACTTCTATATTAACTCCTCTGCTCCTGGCAAGGCTGTTCTCAGGAAAGGAAAATTTTAATATTAGCCTATTCAGAAAAAAAATCCATTCATTTTTTTGAATCATAACATGAAGTCTGAAGTCAAATAACAGTGATTTTCAGTCTAAAATCGTGGAGTCAGGAAGCCTATGGTGAATTCTTGTTTCCAAAACTTACTCTGTAGTCTTTATCTTCTCGATTCACTTAAACTCTCTGAGCTTCTGTTCCTTTGTATATAAAATGGAGTTAATATATTACCTTGTTCATTAAACTGTCTACAAGAAGAGTACTTTAGGAAGTTTTGAGTACTAGATAAATGTGAACAAATGCTGTATAAAAAATAAATACCTTTATTTAGATTTTTCATGTTACTACTCTCTATCTATTCCCACAAAAAATTAGGACAGATAATGAATGAATGAATGAATGAATGAATGAATGAATGAATGAATGAAGCATTTATATACAATTTGTTGTTGTTCGGTCATTTCAGATGTGTCCAAGTCTTTGTGATCCACAAGAAGAGTTGGCTATTTCTTTTTCTAGGTCATTTTACAGATGAGGAAAGTGAGGCAAACAGAATTAAATTATTTCCCTAGGGTCACAAAACTAGTAAGTGTCAGATTAAAATCAAGTCTACTTCATGCCAGACCTGGCATGCCTATCTGCCTCCCTTTTACGTGCAAAGCACTGAGCTAATATTTGAGGATATAACTAAAAACATAAGACAGTCCCTGCTTTCAAGGAGGTCACGTTCTAATGGGAGAGAAAATATATAAGGAAGGTTTCTGTTGCAAGTTAGATGGGAAATTCCCATGATTCTTAGGTGTAGTGACAAAGTTGATGGCAATGTCATTTCTGCTGTTAAAATCATACCACTGGGTTGAAAGTATTGCTATTCCTAAGGTTCTTAGGTTCAGGGTCCAAGGTTGTCTCCATTAGAGTCTGAGGGGAAATAATAGTTAAGTTGGTGATGGGAGAAGATCACCTTCAATGGCCCATATCTCCTTCTGTTTCTTCTTCTGAATGCCTTACTGCTTCAGCTATCATGGCTTGTCTGCCCTGTGAATGGTAGCTGGTTGGTAGTTTGATGGGAATGGCTGGTTTCTTCTTCATAAAAGCTGCCTCCCCAGATGATGGATATGAGGGCTGGGCTGGAAGCAAGATCAAATTTTGTCTTAACAAAACCAAAGATATATCTAAATTCTTTGGTTTGGCTAGAATGGTAACAGGTCAAATATGATCAAAATAAATGAGCCATTTGCTTGGAAACTCTTCTATAGTAAATACTATTTGATTAATTGGGAAATTGACATGATTTCTTGTAGTCTTCTACCAGATGTGTAAAGGAATCTCCTAATCTGGGAAGATTTCCTAATTGCTAAAGATGACTATTATAGCTTTTTACAGAAACACAACCTCCTTTTAGAAAAAAAAATTGCATAACGGCTAAGTGAAAATTCACAAGGCTGCCAGCATACATACTCATGCTCATTAATGTGGCTGAAAACAGAGAGGTAAATGTAAGTTTAAATACTAATTTCGTTAATTATCCAGCTGGGAAGTGAGTTTTTTCTTTCTTAAATGAATTGAACACAAAATATATTCTGAGTTCCTTTTCTTTTTTCAAATTAAAGACATATAGATGAAGATTACGATGGACTTACTTTGATCCTTAGATGGAACCATGACTTCAACTCTGTGATTTGCAGATGTCTTTCTGTAATTCCTCCATATGTCATCTGCCCAATACACTGGACAGATTCTTTTGATTTTTCAATATTCTCTATATGACAATGTGACATATGGACTATCTATCAATCATGCTTCACTTTAAATATAACACTGATTTACTTCCTTTTCTTATCATACATATACTGCTACATAATGCAATGCAACTCAACACAACAAAATATAATACATTGTAAATAGCTCCAGCATGAAAGGCATTGCATTATGTGGTGTAGTTGAGGCAGAGCCGTAAGGGTTAAAACCTCCTCTTCTCCCTGCTTGGGCTGCATAGTCAAGGCCGTGGGTTGAACTGTGTACGGCCTGCCCAGCTGCATGCTCAAGGTTGGAATAGTCAGCAGAGGGAGGATTGATGAGGTTTGTGAGAAATTGTGAGAGACTGTGGGAAACTTGCTTCTCTATCTTTGTTTGGAATCCTCTCAGTTCTTCCTGGTGCCTGGCAGGTAACATCATGAATTCCTATGAATCTGCCCAATTACTGGTTCCTGCTGTTGCTGGGTGGTAACATCATATCTTCCTGTGTGTCTTAACCTATATATGCTTTGTGTGAACCCAATAAAGCTTTGTCGCTATTCATTTTCATATAGCGTCCATTCGTTACTCTTCATTTCGTTACCCCAAGTAAGGTCACACAGGGCTGGCCGATCCTGGCACTGAGCCTTACAAAAATGGCGCCCGAACAGGGACAAGAGGAGGCTTTAACCCTTATGGCTCTGCCTCGACTACAATGTGGTGAAAATAGTCAATAAATTTTAGAGAGAGCTCAAATGCAGCCCTTGTTCTTGATATCTTTTACAACATTTCTTGAGCATATATCATCACTGTCAGTATGCTGTACCCAACTCATTTCTATCCTTGTATCTTCCTATTATTGTTGTGGTTACTGTAGTTTTTACTTTTGTAAAGTCTTGGTGCTCTGTTATTTATAGCCACATGCTTTTAAGAAGAAAGCTAATGTTTTAAAAGTATGGAAACAGATATAGAGCTAGAAGAAACTACAGAGGCCATCTCGATGCTACATTTATGGAGGCTCAGAGAAGCAGTGTGACTTGTTCAGGTTCACATAGCCCATAAGTGTCTGAGGCCGGTTTTAAACTGAAAACTTCTTAACTTCAAGTCCAATTTTTGGTTCACTACTCCACATGATTACTCTTCAAAGAGCAAAGGATAATTTAGTATTTTTTGAAATCCTGTGAAATTTCATAAAAAGAATCATCCATTCTCTTCCTTTTACAAAATTTGGGGGTAAGCTTATTGCCCAATGGCAACATGTATGCAAGGAATATATACCTACCTATATACTAGCCATCCACACACATATATTATCTATACACACATATTTATATGTACATGTAGTGAATAGAGTATCTACCAACTGCAACTCCTAATCTAGGAAATATGCTTATTTCATCCATTTTGTCTCTCCTATAGCGATAGGATGATCAATCTCTTGAGAATCTGCATCATTGAGAATTTATAAAACATAATTTATGAAACCTAAATTAAAATAATTGATATACAAAAAAGTTTATTTTATTAGGAGAATTAAAGACACATTTTAAAATTGAATGGTATTAAGTATTTAGGAAAAAAAGGGATTTATGGTCAGTTTTCTGCTTGTGTTTAATAGCTGTCTCCCTATTTACTCTTTTCTTAATTTTGTGTATATGTGTGTGTGTTTTGCAAATTAAATATAAAAAGAAATAAAACAGAGAGACAATAAAAGGTCACCTTTTCATATAGCAGATAGTACAATAATTTGGTGGGAGAGGGATGAGGCCTCAACTTATGATTTCAGTGTTGGATGGAATGCTTGCTATGGAAACTCTTTCTTCTAGAGCAGATCAATAATAAATCTATAATTTATAATCTTAGGGGTTGTCTTTGGCTATGGGAGGTAAATTGACTTCCCCAAAGCCATAGAGCTAATATATGCTTGAGGAAAACATTTGTATAGATGCCTTCTTGACTCCAAAGTCAGCCCTCTATCTACTACATCTGTACGACTTATGCTTTTTTCAGATGAGGAAACCGAGGGTTAGAGAGATTGAAAGCCTAACTCAAGATCTCACAGTAAGTACTGAAGCTAGAAATAGAATGCAGAAAAGTAAAGGAAATAAGAAAAACTAGATTCTCAGGATTTGAAATAATCTAATTTGTTGCTTTACAACCTCCTACACTGGTTATAGAAATTATGTAATAGCACTTTAGAAACCGGAAATGACTGTCTTCTATTTTCTCTTCTATAGGATGTCACCAGTTTTTTCAAATTATCTTTGGAGTCCTTTCAGCACTCTGACTTCTAACCTATGAAAGAACAATAGTTTTTCTCATTTTCACTTCTCCCAGAACTGAGCAGAATTTGCCCAGAAATAGAATGCAAGATTGACCCTTGCCTCGTTCTTGACCTTAGGATTCTTTTCTGTTTGTTTGTTTATTTTGCTTATTTTTTAAAAAATTTTCCATGGATGGAGTCTGGAACAACCTCCAGGAAGTGATGCAGAGCGAAAGGAGCAGAACCAGGAAATCATTATACACAGAGACTGATACACTGTGGTACAATAGAAGGTAATGGACTTCTCCATTAGGGACAACGCAATGTCCCTGAACAATCTGCAGGGATCTAAAAAACACTATCCACAAGCAGAGGACAAACTGAGGGAGTAAAAACACCGAGGAAACGCAACTGCTTGACTACAGGGGTGGAGGGGCTATGACTGAGGAGAGACTCTAAATGAACACTCTAATGCAAATACGAACAACCCGGAAATAGGTTCGAGTCAAGAACACATGTGATACCCAGTGGAATCATGCGTCGGCTATCGGAGAGGTGTGGGGGGGGAGGGAGGAAAAGAAAATGATTTTTGTTTCCAATGAATAATGTTTGGAAATGACCGAATAAAATAATGTTTAAAATTTTTTTCCATGGTTATATGGTTAATTTTTCTCTCTCCCCTAATCTCTCCCCCTCCTCCTGGAGTTGACAAGCAATTCCACTGGCTTATACACATATATATGTACATATATGTTATTACTCAAACCCATTTACATAGTATTCATTTTTATAAGAGTAATCCTTTAAAACAAAAATCCTAAATCACATAACCATATAAACAAGTGATAAATAACGTGTTTTCTTCTGGATTTCTACTTCCACAGTTCTTTCTTTAACTGTGGATAGCATTCTTTCTCATAAGTACCTCAGAATTTTTCTGGATCATTGCATTGTTGCTTGTAGCAAAGTCAATCACATTTGATCATCCCACAATGTTTCTGTTACAGTGTATAATGTTCTCCTTGTTTTGCTTATTTCACTGCACATCAGTTCATGAAGGTCTTTCCATTTCTTATAGAAATCCATCAATTCACCATTCCTTATAGCATAATAGTATTTTATCTCCATCATAAACCACTATTTGTTCAGACATTCATTCCCCAATTGAGAAACACACCCTCATTTTCTAATTTTTTGCTGTCACAAAGAGTTCAGCTATAAATATTTTTGTACAAACACACTGACCTTAGTATTCTATTAATGTTGGCACGATGAACTTTTACTTTACTAGAAAATAGATATTTTTCTCTCCAGTGGCTGCCTCATGTATTTCTATACATCCATCCTATAGAAACCATTGCTATTGAGATTAGAACATTATGTAAACTTGACAAATATTGGGAAGTCAAGATGTTCTACTTGAAAAAGTTTTACTGAGGATTAATATACATGAAAGAACTTTTCAGGTGCTTCTAGGATATGGATATTATGTCCTCTTTAGAAATACTCATTTATGAAAGGCAGGTTTGTGCATCTGGTGGAAGGAAATGTACAACCAGGAGACATGAGCTCAATCTTAGCTCTAATTCTTATCAATATCATGGTCAGGGAAGCATTATTTAATTTCTCTGAGTCTCAATTTCTTCATCTGTCAAATAAGGTCAATAATACTTGAACTATATACTTTATTAAATTATAATAGAAATTCTTTGTAAACCTTAAAGTATTTTTTGAAATGTGAGTTGTAATTTTTGTCAGAAGGACAAGGAAGGGAAAAAACATTTGGAGGCTTGTACCCAGTGTTTCCCTAGAATCATTCTATTGAAAGGACACTCTATTTGACCTTATTTAGTTTGTGGTTTTCCTCTGGAGGCCTGTAATCCAGGCAATCCACATATAATAAAACATTTTGTGTGTCATGGACCCTTTGGCTGTCACGTGAAGTTTATGGACTTCTAGAAGCATTTTTTTTAATTCATAAATGACAGAAGTACTAGATTTCAGTTTTCGATTAGTGGAAATCAACCTCTTTTCCTATCCAAGTTTATGGATGCTCTGAAATTCATTCATGGGATCTACATTCAAAAGCCCCAATCTAAAAACTATTTTTCCAGAATAGATTCACCTCCACTAGGAGTCAACTGAATATCCCCAGTTTCAACTATGTCTTTTTTCCCTAAAACTATAAAGATTGTCAAGTAGGTTGTTTGACTTATCTTCAAGGAGGCTTTAGAAAAATGGAGTTTAAGTTCTGCAGGACAGTATCAAGAGAAAAAAGACCCAGGTGACCCAAAACAGGTAGTGGGCTATGAATAAGAGCCCTAGAAAAGGAAAGAAATTGAAAAAATATAAGGAGTGCTAAAAAATAGTTCATACTTCTGAAAAATTTTAATATTTGCATGTCTTTTTATATACATTATTTCATTTAATCTTAACAGTAGTCCTATGACGCAGTTACAACTTGTTCTTATTTTCCTTACCCTTATCCTTACTAGCATTATCTTCAATATCCCTGTTTTACTGAGGGGAAAATTGAGGCTGAGAAAGGTTTTAAAATACTGGCCTAGAGTCAAATAATTCAAAAGTCTGGAAGTAGGATTTGAATCCAAAGCTTGTCAAGCTCTAGGTCGTATACTGTTCCACACTGCCTAAAAATTGTCATTACTTAAGATACAAGTTTGACTTGGATGAACCTTGATAATAGCGCTATATTCAAAGGACACTTTATTTTAATTCTTTCTGCAGAGGTATCAGCTCTTTCCCTTTATTCCATTCCTGCTGAAAATAGATAAAAGCTGGCTTCCTTCCTGCTTATAATAACCTCACATGTGTTTCAGGGTTATTATCAAGTCTCCTCTTCAACTTTCTTTCCCAGTTCTTATTTGGTTTTTTAAGTAGGTATCAAAGCTAACTGCACCCACAGCATCCTGGAAACGTGAATTATCTTGTGTCACAATCAGACATTACTGAATCACAAGCCTATGACTGCCCACACAAGACTAGAGCTTCTCAGTGGCTCTCTGTGCTTGGGACAGAAATGTTTTTTGCTCTTTCTAGGAGGAAGTGGAAAGAGTTAGGGTATGACTATCAAATGGAAGTATTTTATAGGGAAAATTCACAATAATATAGTGGAAAATTGGCCACACGTGGATGAACTATTTCTTAGTGCAGAATTTGTTTGTACACATGCCTATATATACCATAGGGTCATAGATGGTGATTTGGAAGAAACTGTAGAGTTCATTCAGTTCAACTCCCTCTTTTATAGATGAGGAAACTGAGACTCAAAGAGGTTATTAGACTTGCTTAGGGTGACAGAGCTAGTAATTATCTCAGACAGAATTTGGACTCAGGACTTCTAGTCCTTAGACCAGGACTTTATCCACGGCACCAGCAAAAAACCAAAATGACTACAAAAAAATTCCCCAAGTGTATTTTAAAGAGCCAGATCATAAAATTTCAGAGTTTTAAGGAATGCCTAATACCATCTAGTTAAACTCTTACCTGAACAATAATTTCCAACAGCATTATCAGTATCCAATCCTCCTTTGTGAGAGATTCTTTGAGTACCTTGGTTCCCTCATCTGTAAACTAGAGACAGAAATAACATCCAATTTAGAGGGTTGTAAAGATTAAAGGAGATATAAAGTATGTGAAATACTTTACAAATCTTAACAAGACATATTAACATATAATCATTGTTAGTGATGTTCTAATTTGCAATTAGAGGTGACATTTATATTGTCATGATTTAGGGTTTGTAAAGCACTTCATACATGTTATAATATATGGTGTTATTTTAAAATTTTACATTTCCTCTCGATTTTAGGGAGAATGGGAACAATATTAACCTGAAATGGATATTTTTTTTAAAATGTCTTGTCTTTTATAAATACCCTTGATATCTTTAAATATTTATTGATTGTACTTCTATCATCTGCATCTGCAAATATATTCTTCTCTTGTATTTCCTCTGTGCCATCTCTTATAACAAAGAATAAAAAATAAAGAAAAAAGCAATTCAGTAAAACTAACCAGTACCTTAACTACATCTAACACAATATGCCTGTTTCACATTTATAATTCTTGATTTTTGCCAGGAAAGTGGTTTCACTACCCTCTATTGATATGTCACTATATATTCCTTGTAATTAGGTCACAACATCCAATCAGGATCAGATGGACATTCTACCTTATATCCATATGGTTTTTTCCTATATTAAAGAACACTAGGAAACTAAAAAATCCTTTTCAGAACTTTTCTTTAAAAATCTATACTTAGGAATTCCTGTTAACGCCTAAAATTAATTGCGTACTTTTTTCAATTAAAGTTTGTGATTTATCATTTAGCTTGTTAGCCTTATTAACTCTCTTAATCATACCCCCTACCTTTCCAATTCTCTAGAATAAATTTCACTCTATCCAATTAAACAATAAAACACAAACAATGTAAGAATGAATCATGAGATGTGAAAAGAAAAGCCTTTTCAATGAAGCTACTGAGGGCATTTCTTACCCTTTCAAAATGAATTGATATTAAAATAATCCCAGCCCACACATCTACCTTCTAATTCTTCCAAAGCCCATAAATATAGTGATTAATATTCAGATCTATTTAATTCATTTGTTTGGCTCTGAACAAGATTAGAAAGAGCATGAGGTGAGCTAGTTAAATAAAATCTCTATGGCTCCCACTCTCTCTGATGAGCATCCATTCTTCCTCCTTTATCCTTTAAACAAAGTAACTGAAGCATATAGCAGTCAAATGGTCCACCAACTTACTCATAGCAAGTGTATAATTAAGTCAGGTTTAGACTAAGGTATACATACACAGAGAGGTAGGAATAGCTGTTAAGGCCAAGGAAAGTGGTGTTGAAATGCATGTACAATAGAAAGTCTCTAAGCACTTGACAATGTTACCCATATTCTAACAGCTGATGCCCAACTCAACTGGCAACTCCTCCATGAAGCTTTATCTAAGCATCCTCAAAGTTTCTTGGGACCATGCACATCCATCCATCCCATCACACACATATTCAATATACACACAAACACACACACAAATATATACAAACACACATAATATACATATGTACAAATAAACACACATCTACATACATATACACATACCCCTATGTACTTTAAACTCTGTGGTACATTACAAAAATTCTAGGATCAGATAGACAGGGTTCATTCATCCTTAAAGTCTCTCAGGACAACTCTCTATATCCTTTTGCACCCACCTTGGAATATCTGAATCTGACTCATATCCCCGAATATCTACTTTTTCCTTCAAGCAACCAAGCCACTAAGTTATTAACATAATTCATATTTACTCAATGACATATAAAGGACTGAGAAGGTATAACTATCCTAGTCATGTTAGAAAGATTAGTTATAGGCCATTTTCCAAGAAATACCATCCCATCCTTTCCAGAGAAGCGTCACACAGTCACTAAAAAATTCATAGAACCAATGAGTCACCTCACTGCTTTATACATTACTATTTCAGGGCAAAGGACATTACAGCATCAGCTATCCACATCTTTCTTTCAGAAGGCTGAATTTCCTTTGCACTGACATCTATAGCCTTTGGTTTTGGTTGTTGTCCTTCATACATGAAGAGGGACAAAATGACATTACTAGGTTGGGATCAATGTCTTACTGTGGCGATCAAACCAATATGAGCTCAGAAGGTTCTACCACAGATGGGGCACAGTCCATGTGAACATTTGGGATGGCAAATGTCTCTAAATTTGCACATCTGATGTTTTTTTAAGTTCCTACAATTTTACTTTGCTCATAGAACACAATGCCTTATTTGATATAGGCATGCCATGCTGGATGGTCCTGTGCCAGGGTCTCCCATGTCTCCAAATAGATACCAAAATCCTTCAGAGACAACTCGAAAATGTCCTTGTATCACCTCTGACCTCTGTGTGAGCACTTTCCTATAGCCATTATCCATGCTCTTAACCACCTGGGCCACTTGCTTTCCTTTTTTGACCTAGACATGTAACTCCAGAACACTTTCCTGTCTATAACAGCTGCTTAATCTGTCTGCTTCTACTAAACCTTCATTCTTCTTCTCATAACCCAAAAACTTTATCCATTCTCCACATGAAGTAGCCCAGTTACCACCATTTTTATGTGCAAATTCCCTAGAACTTTTCTTCCTTTTTATGTATCACAATACCAAAAAGTCTAGTTCCTTCAGAACTTTCTCCTGATTTCTCTTTGCATTCCTGTCCCAATCTGTTTTATTTTTTTTTAATCAAGAATAATACTAACTAATATTTATATACCATAAGATTTTCACAAGTGCTTTATGGATATTATCTCATTTGATCTTTACAATTAATGCATGAGAGGCAGGTATTATTATTTGAATTTCACAGATGAAGAAATGGGCTGAGAAAGATTAGGTGATTTGATGAGAGTCACCCAACTAGTGTTTGAGAGAATTATTGAACTCAAGTGGCAAACCTTACCCAAATAATAGATTCTCTAAAAACTTGAATACATTAAGCAGAAATAAATAACTCCAAAATACATGAAGAAATATTAGAATAAAATAAAAGACTGAAGAAAATGTAAAGTATCCGCTATCAGAAATAGAAAATATTTCAAGGAGAGATAATTCAGCATATCATAATTTAAAACATCCCATATTTAATAGAATCAGAAGGTACAGAGAAGATAGAAAGAATCCATTGAAGTACTTAGTCTAGTTCACTCAACATTCCCTTCCAAATATTCCTTTAAATAATTACTCAAATTAAATTATGTAGAGGCAGAGATCACAAAAGGCCACATTGAGACATTCTTCCTGCCCAAGATTGCTCAGGAGATTGGAAGGAGAGATCTGTAACATGGAGGCAGAGGCTAGGCCAGAGTCCATGTCAACACAGTACCAGTGTAGGACCAAGTGGTAGCAACATAAGCGGAAGTACTTTCAGGAGCTCTCAAGCTAATGACAATAGCGGGAGCTACCAACTTGTCAGAAAGAGATTGTGAGAGACTCCTGTACTAGCAGTGAATTGGGCAAATGGAAAAAATAAAATAAAATAAAACCTCACTGATGAAAATAATTCCTTTAAAAGAGGAATTGGCTAAATGAGGAAAAAGTTATATAAAAGTTCACTGAAGAAAATGATTCCTTAATATTACAATTGGGCAAGGGAAAGATAATGCCTCTATGGAACATCAAGAAACCATAAAACAAAATCAAAAGAGAAAAAAATAAAATAATATGTGAACTATCTATCAGAAAAACAACTGACCTGCAAACTAAATTAAGGAGAGATAATAGAATTATTGGACTTCTTGAAGGCATGATCAAAGAAAGAGTCTAGATATCATATTACAAGAAATTATCCTAGAACCAGAGGATTAGCAAAACTGATCAATACATTTTTTAAAATTTGACAATATATGCAATGTTTTATACTATTACCCATGAATAGGAGTAATGGAGGTGTCGTCTCATGTCTTCTTTGGAGCCATTCATGCTTGTTCTTTATAATTTTATGACTGAAATTTTTCCATTACCCCTCAACTCTCCCTCCCATAGAGTCATACAATATAACAAAGATTTTTTAAAGGAAAAAATAATAAAGCTTTTTCAAGGGAGAAAAAGAGAAGAGAAAAAATCAGTAATAATACATGTATATTTTATATTAAAATATGTTTAATGCTCCAAATTTGTGTTCCCCTCTCACTGTAGAAAGTTGTCTTCTCATATCTCTTCTCTTTCTTTTTTTTTCCTTCTACTTTCCTATGAGATCCAGGATATCCTTTGCCTTTCATTGTATTTCATGCCTGGCACATTGTAAAAACTCAATAAATATTTTTTACCTAACTTATTATAACCTTAGCTTTGTTTTTACTTGTGTTTCTCTTAACGTTTGTGAATAGGAGCATTTATTCATTAATTAATTCATTCATATGATTGTTAATAGTTTAAATTTCTTTTGAGAACTGCTTATTTGTGTCCTTTAAGCACTTATTTATTAGAAAGTTCTATTTATATGCACATAGACACATGCATGCCTAACGTATGGCTTATATGTACATAAACAGATACATTCTATATAACATGTACATATACATGCATGTATCTGATTGTTAAACATATACTAGATGTAGCAAAAATCTTAGTATAGCTGTAAGCTTTAATAACTTCAATCTACAATGAAACTTTTAGAACAGCCTACATGTATATATTCATGTGTATATCACATATGTACACCTATATGTTCATATACATTCAAACCATTATATATTAAATATAGTTGTCTTGGACACTAAACTGTAAAGATTTAATTAAAAAAATTTCCCTTAACCACTTCTCTTCTTAGTCTAAATGAACTGTTTTTTTTAAAAGCTTTTCAATTCCATATAATTAACATTATCTGCTTTAGCTTTCGTAATTACTTTTAACCCTGATTTGGTTAAGAATAATCTCCTACTCATAGCTGTGAACTATGTGAATTTGCTCTTCATTTTATAGTATAACTTTTAATAAGCAACATATATTCATTTTGAATTTATTATGAAATATGGTATAAATCTAAGCATAATGTGTGCCAGACTGTTTTCTAGTTTTTTCAGTAGTAGTTCTTATCAAATAGAAAGTCTTTTCCTAAATAGCATATGTTTTAGCATAAACTCTGGGTTATAGAATTCCCTTATTTCTGGGGGCAGCTGGGCTGCTCAGTGGATTGAGAACCAGGCCTAGAGACAGGAGGTCTTAGGTTCAAATCTGGCCTCAGCCACTTCCTAGCTGTGTGACCCTGAGCAAGTCACTTGACCCCCATTGCCTAGCCCGTACTGCTCTTCTGCCTTGGAGCCAATACACAGTATTAACTCCAAGATGGAAGGTAAGGGTTTAAAAAAAAATTGCCTTATTTTTGACTCTCCCTTGTCCATTCTGTTCCATTAATCTTCCTCTTTATTTTTGAACCAATGCCAAATGGATATGATATCTAATACTGTATAATATAGTTTGAGGTCTGCAAGTGTGATTTCTCTTTTTATACTTTCTCTTTTCATTATTTCCCAGGATATTTTATATCCAATAAATGAATTTTGTTATTATTTTATTGAGTTCTATAAAGTATTCTTTCAATAGTTTAGTTGCTATTACATTAAAACTGTAAGTTAACGTCCACAGTATTATTATTTTTAGTATATTAGCATAGCTTATCCATGAGCACTGATCATTCTTTTATTGAATCTGTATATATGCTGAGTAAACTTTGGTTGATTGATTCCCAAATATCTTATATAGTTCCTTTGAATGAGATTTGCCTTTCTTTTATTTATTAAAGATGAAAGTGATTCCTAGCGAGAGGCAGTAGATTGCCTAAAGTCTAGCTGGGTTTCAAACTTAAGTCCTCTGTGTTGAAGTTCAATGCTCTCTTGTGCTGCCTGATATATCAATGCTGTTGACGCCAGGTATACCCCAAGCTTAGCCTCATCAGCTGGCAGTGTCCCAGTAGTGTGAATGACCTGCTGAATCTCAGTGGCTAGAGTTCTCAGAGTGGGAGGAGTCCTATAAAAAAATTTTAATAAATGCCACTGACAACATTCTCAAGTGTTGCCCAAACCAAATTAAAATGTAACTTTGAAATATTCTTTCAAAATAAATGAAAATAGGGGGCATCCAGGTCACTCAGTGGATTGAGAGCCAGGCCTAGGGTTAGGAGGTCCTAGGTCCAAGTCTGTCCTCAAACACTTCCTAGCTGTGTGACCCTGAGCAAGTCACTTCGCCCCTAGTGCCTAGTCCTCACTACTCTGCTACCTTGGAATGGAAAAGTTTAAAAGAAAAAATTTAAAATGAGTAAATGAAAATGGAATAAAAGTACAGACGATGTTAATATGTGGTTTTCTAAATCAATATGCTAAATTGAATTGAATTGATCACCACTGATAGGATATTTTTAGTCAGAGAATCTTCTGGACTGACCAGTAAATCTCTTCAACTAAACAGCTTTCACCTTTGAGAGGATTTGGTAAGAGTGGTTTTGGATATCAGTATCAGTGGGTTAAGGCTAAGCAGCTATTTTTGGTTAATACATATGATTGATTAGTGCCTTATCAGCTTGTGTATCAACAAATGTTCTTACCCAAAGACCTTAGGGGCTAAAGGAATCACAGCACTGATGGTCCCATTTAGGCTCAAGCGTACATGATAGTCTGTGTTCTAAAGTCCTTTCTAGTTCTAAATCCTACGAGCTTGTAATCATTGATATATGTGCTTTATTCCATATCATACTTTATTCCAATACAGTGATCCCTCACCTTTCACGGGAGTTATGTTCCAGAGACACCCATGATGGGAGAAAATCTGTGAAGTAGAGGCATCATGTTTATTTTATTATTTATATATAGTTTAAGGCCTTATAAACCCTTCACACTCTTCTATAAACTTTTCCCACACTCTTATTAACCTACAGTCACTGGGCCAATCAGTGCCCAGGAAACACAGTACTGTGGCTTATTGCCTTTCATTACATCAGCCAATAGTGTGCCCTGAGAAGCTTAACTCCGTGATACAGAATTAGATTTTTTGTTTGTTTGTTTAAACGTGCAATACAGCAAAGGTGAGGTAAGTGAACCACGCTATAGGGAGGGATTTGGCAAACATTTTCAGCCCTACTATAGAAACTCTACCTCCAAATTATTTTTTAATAAACCCACTGATTCTGGACATATGCATTCCAACCTCCACCTCACTTTTTTTTTTTTTTTTTTGCAATAGAAGCTGCTCTTTTTACATTATTAGCCTTTCTCACTTGCTCAGCACTGCTGCATTTCCCATAGCAATAGGTTTAGTATGGGTTACATACTGAGGCCAAGAAGCAATCTTTAGCATCAGAGATGAGTCACTGGAAAAGGACAAAGGTTAGGTCTTGCCTGGAGCAACCAGATAACTTGATGCCTTTTGGAATGGACCAGCACTAAGTACAGCAAGGACTGAGTTTCCTATCTGCTACCTACAAGACCCATTTGAAATTAAGTCTAAGAGTACCTTATAATGAAAAGTAGCATTTTTTTCTGCATAATTTTTTGTCAGCACCACGGTGGCACCAATGTCACCAACTTGAAAAAGCAATGTTACATTTAAGACTCGCCAGCTGAACAAGAATGCTCCCAACACTAAGATGTATAATAAAATAGATGTTCTTTATTTGAGCAACAATGAGTAACAGGAAAGCTGGGGGATCCACTATAGAACAGTCACTGATGATGGGCTTCCAGCTTCTCCCATGTCCCATGTTTGACTATAGAACTAAGGCAGAATATGGACATCATTCCAGAGTTGGAAGGGACCTCAAACAGCAGCTAGCTCACTATCATCTCACTCTGCAGATACACTTGCCTCCTTTCCTTCTTCTTCACACATGTGCTCTTCCACCATTAAAATATAAGCTCCTCCAGAGTAGAGATTGTTTTGTTTTATTGTATTGATAACCCCAATGTTTAGTACAATTCCCAGTATTTTATAAAAACTTAATAAATTCTTTTCCTCTCCTTTTTTCTCTCTCAGTAAATCTCTCCCCTACTCTTCTCCCTGTCAGTCCCTTCATCAATGATATTGCAGGTCTATGGACAAAAACAAGTTATTGAAACATTTTGTTTTGACACAACAGACAATTTTTGACAAACTCCCCAAACCCTTATGGAATGTACAATCCCTCAGAACAATTGAGTTGTTTACAGAATGAAGAAATGTATCCTTAATATAGATGATTGATGTTATTTTTACATTTTTCTCCTCTTATTGTGAGCCCAGAAACTATAAACAAATATAAATATGTCAACACACAAAGAAGGAGGAAGAATATAATATAATAAACTTTAAATAATACTACAAAGAAGAGTATCACATAATAATCTTCTCTGATGTACAGCCTTCTAAAATAAGTATACAGCCAACTGTTAGGGGTAAATTTAGGGATTTTTGACTAATATATTATACTTATGGTCACCGGGGATTAACTCAAATCCCAATAAAAATGCTCAAGTCAGTTTGGGAATTTTATGGTGGTTTAATTAATATAGAGAAAAGGAATTAAGAAGAGAAAGGGGAAATGGTATAAGATTTTTTCCAGCCTAGCCTAAACCAAGGGAAGTTCAGAGACCTCAACCACAAGGCCTCCTCCAAGATTAAAACTAGCTCGGCTTCCAGCCACAAGGTCTACTCTGAGATGAAGGGACTCCTAAAAGGAGAGTGCCTTTAGGAAAGGTAAAGGAAAAAGGAATTAATCTAAACTCACTCACCTAGCATGCTCACACCAAGATGCCAAGACCCAAGATGCCAAATGCCACCCAGCACTCTCCACATTGCGGACAGAGACCAACATCTCCACAAGCAAGAGACAGAGTGAGAGCCATGTGTCCATGAGAGAGCCATGAAAAAAGAGCCTGGAGAGAGGAAGTGACTTGAATTATATAGACTTTTTTACATCAATTCTTGCGTCTCACATGTATCAATGGTAGCTTAAGCTTGACTTATGAAAGCCCAGGGGGTCCGTCAGTTGTTTCTTATTTGTCATTTGCTAGCATATGTCTGTTATAGGCCATCCTTCTCAACACTTAATCCTTAAGTAGGGGTGTATACATTCCTGATTGCTAGACTAAGCAGGGTGGAGTAAATCTAAAATTCACACTTCGCACTGATACATGTGTGACTGAGCAAGACACTTAACCTCACATCTCTCTAGGAAACTGTCTAAGATATGGAGAAGATGCTGACTCTGACTGATTGATTGTAAGAATTTCCTTAGCTGGCTATTTCCTATATCAATGAAATCACAGACCCACAGGTCCAACTCTTTTTCCTTTATCTATCTGCCTATCTACTTCTCTCTCTCTCTCTCTCTCTCTCTCTCTCTCTCTCTCTCTCTCTCTCTCTCTCTCTCTCTTCTCTCTCTCCATCCATCTGTCCATATATATTTATCATTATGTCTGTATAAAAGAGGAATAATGAAGAATTCCAAGAAATATGAGAAGAAAGTTAAGTAAAGCAGACTGAAGAAAGCCAAATCCAAAGGATGATACACACCAAGATCACCATCTTGTAAATAAAAGCCACATGAAGAGGGAGCAAAATTCAGGTTAAAAACAACAACAACAACAACAACAATAGTCAGAAATTTCATGATGAATCATAATTCCCATCTCTTGTCAGAGAGATAATGAACTGTGCAGACCAAATGAGGCATGTGTTCTCAGATGTGACTGATGTTCAGTTTTTCTTTTCTTGACTAAACATACTTGGAACAAGCTGGAGGGATTTGGATGGTGGGTTAGCCAGTAGTATTATATTTGCAGATACTAACGTTTGAATAAATCTTTTAAAAATATACAGAACAAAGAGAGGTAGAGAAGTGAGCTATAAATGAATAGAAAACTTTTGTTTCTACTTAGTAATAGATAGATAGAGCATATATATATTCATGTTAAAGACAACATTGATATATAGAATATACACATATTTAGAACGTTTATATATTCTATGTAGGTTCTACTGATAGAACCTATACTCACATATATAAAACATTGGACAAATATAGAACATATATAACATGAGGTATGTATTTATTAACAAGTTAGTAACACATTTTTTTCTATCTGTAGCCCTCTGTGCTTTTTGTTGTTGTTTTTGTTTTCTTCTGTATATTTTAAAATTATTCCATCAGGCTCTTTGAAAAAGAGAGAGATAAAGAGAGGGAGAGATAGAAATACATGATAGATACATAGATAGAAAGATACATAGACATATATGCACATAAACTATTATATACCATATACATATGTATTTTATCCCTACCTCTCTCTAGATCTCTCTTGTTATATGGATATTCAAGAAAACAAAAATTAAACATAAGTCACATCTACATCTCTCACTCTATATATCTAGTCAATTATATCTCTGCCAATAAAAGGAAGGTATGTTTCATTATGAAATTATTGACCATTGTTTTTACTAGAGTTTGTTTCTTCTCCACATGTCCTTTGTTTACAGAGTGGTTATCTTGGTGTGTATTATACTGGCCCAGCTTTCTTCAGTCTGTTTCACTTTATATTTCTTCCTATTTTTTAAATTCTTCATGTTCCTCATTACTAGTCATATAATCTATTGCATTCATTTAGCATAATTTATTTAACCACTCCTCAATCCTCAAGCCTATATGTTTCCAATTACTCAATACAAATAATGCTGCTTATAAATAGTTCTGTATATAAATGCATTTCTTCTTTCTCTAAATAATATCTAGGTATGATCTCAATAATGGAATTTATAGGTCAATATCTATGTAATTTAGTCATTTTTCTTGTATATTTAGTCATTGTCTTCCATGAGTTATACCAATGTTCAGCTCTACTAGTGGTTATTACACAGATTCTCCAGCCACAAATTTTCCCATATCTTAATATATTATCTTTGTTAGTTTGATGGGTTTTGCATATGTGCGTGTTCTCTCACCCTAGAAATTTACTAATTAATAAAAACCATTGATAAAACTAATTCATGGTTTAAAAGATGTGCAAAATATATTTAAAAAACAAGAGATTCTAGACTGGTAGGTTTAGTTTTAGAGCTATGGAATAATGAGACACTTCAGTGGAAATTGAGAACTGTACTCATTTAGCACTGATGTATCAATTATCTTATTAGTGCTGGCCAAATCCAAGACATCTTGGAATCAGAAGACGCAGATTAAAATGGACAACCCTGGTGAAACCAATTAAAGGAGAGACAAGATGAAACTGGGGATGAAGGCTACAGTGTAGATGGAAATACAGCTATATTACAAAGAGAGGTAAGAGGTGTATGGGGCTTTGAAAGAGAGTATATGAATTTGTGTAAGGAAATAGGGAAGGGACACAGAGCAAAGACAAAGAAACTGATACTCAACTTAAACCTCTCTACACAGGAAGTTAAGCTGAAATAACCATCAGTTATTTTCATCTGCAATCTTTTATTATTAATGATTCTGGAATTTTCAGACCATTATTAATTCCTTTTATTTCATTTAAAACTTTTGCTTATATCCTTTCAGTCAAGTCAACAAACATTTATTAAGCCCTTTTTTATGTGCCAAGCATAGTGCTAAGCTCTGGGGTTATAAGAAAAGCATAAACAGTCACTGCCCGCAAGGGCCTCCTATTCTAGGAGAGGAAATATACAAAGAATTCCATACAAAGAAAAAAATATAAAGGATAAATTGGAGATAATCAACAGAAAAAACGACATTGGAATTAAGGGGGCAGGGGCAGGAAAGTCTGAAACTTGTTATAGGGAATAGCCAGTGAAAATGCCCCAAAGGTATGAATTGGCAACTAATTGGATGTAACAGTGAAATAGAGGGAAGAATCAAGGACACCAAGTTAGAAACCTAGCTAACTGGGAAGATGATGGTACCTTTAATTGTAATAAGGAAGTTGAGAAGAAGAGAATGTTTTTTGGGGAAATATGAGTAATGTAGAGTCAAGAAGGGATAATGAAAGGTAGCAACTTTGCCTTTAGCACCCTCAAAAGTTTTTTTTTTCTATGATGACTACATAAAATGCATCAAACCAATTTCTAAGATGATAAAGCTAAGAAAAAGTCACATTGAATCACTTTACAGCCTAGGGCAGCTTAGGAAGATAGAGAAGTTTGTGGATACTGGGATGGGGTCTGACCAGAATCCTAGTACACAACAGAAACAAGACCAGGCTGTGGTGATAGCAGCAGCAGTGAAGGAATCCAGGCATAGTAAGGGAACTGAACACTCATTCAGAAAGAGATCCCATGGGATCCTTACAATAACGTTGGAGACAAGAATAGGGGCCATCCAGCAGTTCTGACAACAATTACCCCATTCTGGTCACAGTTCCAAGGCATAAAGAAGTAGTCATGACAGCACCAGAAGAGGGACCATACCTGTATAAGAAGCAGAGCTCAGAGAAGGCAAACGGTGACTAGACAAACTTCTCTCTGAACCACACCACATTAGCAGCACCAAAAACATATATGCTCCAGTCCAAGCTGTGAAAATGGCAGGAAAAAAAGGACATAAATTCAGACCATTTATTACCCACCCACCCAGCCCACAACAATACAAAAAACAAAAGCACAGAGGTAAGCAGAACCCAACTCTAACATAAAGTTAAAAAGTCAAAAATTAGGTTGGGAGGGGGCAGCTGGGTGGCTCAGTGGATTGAGAGTCAGGTCTAAAGATGGGAGGTCCTAGGCTCAAATCTGGCCTCAGACACTTCCCAGCTGTGTGACCCTGGGCAAGTCACTTAACCTCCATTGCCTAGCCCTTACCACTCTTCTGCCTTGGAGCCAATACACAGTATTGACTCCAAGACAGAAGGTAAGGATTTAAAAAAAAATTAGGTTGGGAAAATGAGGGGGTGGGGAAACAGACCATAAAATTTCCACTGGTTCCAGGAAAGCTTAAGACAAAAATCAGAAGAAAACTTGAAAACATTTGCATGTAACACTTCAAAGAAAACTGCCAATTGGACACAAGCTCAGCAAAATTTCTATAAGTTTTAAACAAAGAGAGAAAATGCTTTTAATCAAATTAAGAGCAGTAGAGAAAAGAAATGGAAAAGAATTAGAACTATTCAAGAAAGTTATGAAAATAGGATGGAGAGCTTGATCAAAGAGGCACCAAAATATTGAAGAAAATAAATTCTTAAAAATAAGAATTGACAAAATATTAGGATGTACAAAAAATAACTCCTTAAAAGCAAAAAAATGATTAAGAAGATGATGATTTCACAAGACATCCAGAAACAACAAAAAGGGAATGGGAGAAAGAGAGAGAGAGAGGGAGGGAGGGAGGGAGAAAGGAAGAGAGAATATCTCATTAGAAAACAACAATTGACATGGAAAATAGATAAAAATAAGAATTTTTGGATTATCTGAAATTTATGATGAATAAAAAAGCTTTAATATCAGATTTCAAGAAATTATAAAGGAAAACAGATCATGTATCTTTGAGCCAGAAGACAAAATAGAAAATGAAAGAGTGCACTGATCACTTCACAAGGATGATCCAAAAATGAAAACTCCCCAAAATAAAGAATAATATTAATAGCCAAGACAATAATAGTGATGATAATGGCCCAAATCCAGAGATTCCAAGTCAAGGAGAAAATATTGCAAGTAACTAGAAAGAATGAGTTCAAATGCTATGGAACCACAGTCAATATCACATGAGATTTAGCAACTACCATCATAAGGGAACAAAAGGTTTTTAAATATAATATTCCAGCAGGCAAAGGAGCTAAGATTAAAACCAAGATTATCCTACTCAAAAAAACTGAATATAAATCCTAAAGGACAAAAAGGTATATTTAATGAAATGGAGAACTTTCAGAGATTTCTGATGAAAATACTAGAACTGAATTAAAAATTCAAACACAAGAGTCAAGAGAAGCATGAAAAAGTAAATACGTCTGAAAAATAATAAAAGACTTAAAGATGTTAAACTGTTTATATCCCTCAATGGGAAAATGCTACATATAAATGCAAAGAACTTTATCAGTACCAGAACAGGTAGAAGAAATCAACTTATTTATCCAGCATGAATGTGAATCTATTTTGATGAGATGTTCTAAGAAGAAAAATGGAAAGGCGAGAAAGGGGAATGCACTGGGAAAGGGGGAAAGGGAGATTTAGAATAGAGAAAATTATCTCACATAAATGAAACATCCAAGAAAGAGTTTATACAATGAAAGGGAACAATGATGGCACAGAGTGTTTGCAATTCTTGAGCCTCACTCTCATCTGAATTGCTTTAAGGATGGAAGAATAAATATATACAGACAAGTAAAAGGGAAAAGAGCAAAGGGAAAGAGGCAAGAGTGGTTGATATAAGGGAGGATAGACTAAAGGAAGTAGAGTTAGAAGCAAAATAGACTTTTGAGGAGGAATGGGGGTAAAAAAGAGAGTGAAAAGATGAAAAGAAGAAAGTAGGATGGTGGCTAAAAAAATGCCCAATTAGCCATCATAACTTTACATGAATAGGATGAATTCACCCCCAAAAGGAAGGGGATAGCAGAATAGATGAATCTGATAACATGTTGTTTACAAAAAATATACTTAAAATAGAAAGATACACACAGTTAAAATTAGGGGGCAGAATAGAATCTATTAAGCTTTAGCTGAAAAAGAAAAGGTAGGAATAGTGATCATTATTTCAGAAAAATCAAAAGGAAAATAGATTTAATTAAAAGAGATAATCAAAGAAACTTCATTTTACTGAAGCCTACACAGTGAATTAATATCAATACTGATTATATATGTACCAAATGGCATTGCATCCAAATTCTTGAAGGAAAGATTAAATGAGTGGCAAATGGAAAAAGACAGCAAAACTCTGCTAATGAGGGACCTCAATGAATCACTTCCAGATCTAGACAAATTTAACCATAAAATAAATAAGAAGTTAAGAAGAAAAAATTTAGAAAAGTTAGTTATTACAAAATTCTGAATAATATCATCAAAATTGATCATGTTTTAGGGGATAAAACTTTATAAATGAATGCAGAAAAATAGAAATATTAAATGCATCTTTTTTTACCATAACAATAATAATTACATGAAATGAATAGAAATAGTCAACAATTTCATTAAATATAATGGCAACAATGAGACAAAATAATTAAATTTGTTGTATGCAGCAAAAGCTATACTTAGGGGGGAAATTATATGTCTAAATGCTTACATAAATAAAAAAGGGGGGCACCTGGGTAGCTCAGTAGATTGAGAGCCAGGCCTAGAGACAGGAGGACATGGGTTCAAATCTAACCTCAGACACTTCCTAGCTCTGTGATCCTGGCAAGTCACTTGACCCCCATTGCCTGGCCCTTACCACTCTTCTGCCTTGGAGCCAATACACAGTATTGATTCCAAAACAGAAGGTAAGGGTTAAAAATATAAAATAAAATAAAATAAAAAGAGCAGAAAAATGAAATGGGCATGCAAAAACAGCAATAAAACCCCAGAAAAACAACAAATTTAAAATTTCTAGTTAAATATAAAAATATAAATCCTGAAAATCAAAAGTTTAATAAAGTTAAAAGTTTAAAAAATTGAACTTACAATAAAACAATTTGTTTTATGGAAAAAATCAATAAAAGAAAAATCCATTAGCTAAATTAATTTTAAAAGAAGAAAACAAAATTACCCATATCAAAAATGTCAAGGGTGAATACAAAACCAGTAGATGTAAAGTAAAATTAAAGCAATTATCAGGAGTTATTTTAAACTACATGAAATGAAAAAGTATTTACAATGATATAAATTACCTAGACTAAAAGAGTAAGAAAAAGAATATTTAAATAATGCTATCCTATACAAAGAAATTGAAGAAGCAATATATAAGCACCCTAAGGGAGGAGGAGAAGAGAACTAGAACTATCAAGCATTTAAAGAACAATTAAATCTAATTCCACAAAAACTATTTTTAAAAATATGCAAAGGAATCCTAATAAATTCATTTTTGATTCAAACATGGTTTTGATACCTTTTCCAAGGACAGTCAAAATACAAAATGAAAACTATATATCAATTTCTCTAATGAATATTGATACAAAAATGTAAATAAAATACTAGCAAAAAAACATTATAACAATATATCACAAAGATCATATACCATGACCAGGCTGATTTATACCAAGAATATGGATATTTATTCAATATTAGTTTCAATATTGGGAAAATTAGAAACATAATTTACCTTATCGATAACAAAAACATTGATCATATCAATTGATGCAGAAAAATCTTTTAACAAAATCGAGCATCTACTCCTATTAAAAATGCTAAAAAGCAAAAGAACTAATTGAGTTTTTCTTTAAAGGATAAGTAGTATCTAAGACCAATAGCAAGCATTATTCTAATGGGGATAAATTAGAAACTTTTCCAATAAGATTAAAAGTAAAACAAGGATATCCATGATCACCATTATTTAATATTGTATTAGTAGTATTGTAGTAGGTTCCCAAAGCTGGGATTTGATCTCAGGTCTTCCAGACTCCAGACCTGATCTATTGTACCACCTAGCTGCCCCTCAATTAAAACAGCTGGGAAATAGGTACATTGCCCTGCTGGTGTAGCTATAAAACAGTATATAACCATTCTGGAGAATAACTTGGAACTTAATCCAAAAGACTATAAAACTGCACATACTCTTTAACCTATTAATATCTGCCACATTTCTAAAGAGATAAAAAGAGGAAAGAAAAAACTATATGTGTGAAAATGTCAGCTCTGTGTGTGTACATGCTCACATGTGTGATGACAAAGAATTAGAAATAGAAGAAATACCCACTGCAAGTAGTTATGTTATATGAATATGATAGAATACTATTGTGCTGTAAGAAATGACGAAAGGGATGATTTCAGAAAAAAACCTGGAAAGACTCATATGAATAGATGTAAAATGAAATGAGCAGAACCAGAAGAACAATGTATACAGGAGCATCAATGTTGTAATGATTAGTAACTATGGAATGCAATTCCAAAGGTCTTATGAAATATGCTATCCACCTCCAGAATTAGAACTGATGGACTCAGTGTGAAAAGTGAAACTTAGTTCTTCTCTTCCTTTTCCTTTTCAATTCAAACCTGGCTAATGCAGAAATACATTTTGTATGACTTTGTGTATATAAAGGTTATTGTATTTCTTGCTTGCCCCATGGATAGGAGAGAACATGGAAAAAGAGAATTTTGAACTAAAAATAAAATAAAAATTTTAAACATGATAGCATTTGGTTTTCAATAGTTACTGTTGATCCTATTAAGAATGGACATTTTATTAGAATACGCTAAAATTATTTTTAGAATAAATAAGTTTTCTTTTTTTATCAAAAACTTTTTTGGTATCAATACAACAATTTAGTTTTAATTATTTTTGTTATTCATACCAATCCAAGAGTATTTGAGGTCTACTCTGTGACAGGCCCTGTGCTTGGTACTGGGGAAGCCAACATAAAAAAATAAATAAATAGTTATTCTCAAGAAATTTCTTTCTTTCTTTCTTTCTTTCTTTCTTTCTTTCTTTCTTTCTTTCTTTCTTTCTTTCTTTCTTTCTTTCTTTCTTTCTTTCTTTCTTTCTTTCTTTCTTTCTTTCTTTCTTTCTTTCTTTTTCTTTCTTTCTTTTTCTTTCTCCCTATCTCTCTAGCTATCTATCTATCTGTTATCTATTTATGCTATAGTTTTCTTAATATTAAACCATCTTTTCATTCCTAGTCATATTAATATTTTTAACATATTGCTGTAGTCACTCCTTGTTAATATGTTATTTAATGTTTTAGCATCAGTGTTTATCAGTTACACTGGTTTATTATGGATCTTTTGTTTGTTTAATTTTTGTTTTATCTTCCCATCTTTTAACTGTCAGGACTGCATTTAATAGAAAGTGTTTGGCAAGGTGCCTTCTTTATCTGTTTTTATTTAACATATTTATGGAGCAAAAGAATCATTTGTTCTTAAAATATTTGATAGAATCCATTTATAAATCCATGTTGTGAAAAGAAGAGGTATAAAAAGGATAGGCCACTGCTAAGGGTAGATGGAAAAGAGATGGGTTATGAGAGATAGAATTCAAATCTACTAAGGTTTTATTTCCTTTCTGTATTCTCTGTCAGTGGAAATTATCTCTGGCCTGGAAATTGACATTACCAATATCTATTTGTTATCCATGTTAAGTAATATCTGGAAAGAGAGCCTACTTGATCTTATGATCAAATCATTTGATCCAGTTATACTATATCCTTATATAGTATGTATATGTATATATATATATATATATATATATATATATATATATATATACTATATCCTTAGGTACTGAAAGAATGAGCAGATGCAATTTCTGAGCTATTGATAATGATGAACGGGAACATCTTGTCCTGGTTTTTTATAAAAGGAAAAAGATAAGGAAGTATTAAAAATAATAAGCAGCCAGTAGATTTAACTATTATTCCTGGAAAAATTCTTGAATATATTATTAAAAGGATGATTTGTTACCAGGAGCCCACATTTTGTTTTTATCAAGAATTTATCAAGAATTGTTCAAGTCAGACTAGTCTTATTTCCATTCAAAAAATTTACAAAATTAGAAATAGGGAAATGATAGGTATAAATTATGAAAAAATTTTAAAAGCATTTTATAAAGTTTTTTAGGCTATCCTTTTGGAAAAGATGTAAAGCAATATGAACTATAAGATAACATAAATAGATGAATTCAGAATAGGTTAAATGGCCAGATACCTTTCGATTAATCATAAACTTCTGACCAGACTCATTTCCATGTAGAAAAGAGCCCTACATCTAACCAAAACAAGTGTTGCAGCATTCCTGATTTGGTCCTTTTGGTACATTTTGAATTGGCCTCTGAGTGTATTTCATTTTGTTCTAACATCTGAGTTAGACTAGTACGGAACCAGATCAAGTCAACCTCATAAAAAGAATTTCTAACTCAAACCCAACATTTGGTAGATAAGGAAATCAAGACCTGAAAAGGGAACTGTCTAGCCCGAGGTGACTCAAAGAGTAATTAGCAGATCCAGGGTTGGTAGGCTGGTCTTCAAATGCCAAATTCATGGTTCTTTCCTTTTTATCAGAGACAGCTGGTGGCCCACTGAATCAATAGCAAGCTGGATTTAGTCTCACTTGAGTTTGAATCTCAACCTGGAATACTTCCTGGTTGTGTGATCTGGGCAAGTTACTCACTTTTATTTGTTCCATATTTCTCATCTGCAAAACAGAGATAATAATAGCACCTACCTATAACTTCAGAAAACGTATGTGGTAAATTGTTATTACAGGTAATTGATAAATAAAATATCTTTACCAAAAAAAAAAAAACACCAAATAATAGCACCTATCTCACAGAATTGTTGTGAAAATCAAATGAGATAATATTTGTAAAAGCACTTTGCACAGTAACTAGCACATAGTATGAGTTATATAAATGCTTCTTCCTTTTCCCCTTTACCATGCATGCTTCCTCGGAGTCCCATATTGCTTAGACTGTCTTAGCACTTTTCTCACATTAGGATCTCAGCCCAGCTTTCTCTCCCAGAATGAACTCCTTTTGAATATTTGGGGGAGGACACATCAGTCACTGCCTTAGGCAAAACTGGGTTTTTCAACTAGTCATGAAGGGGACAGTTCAGAAGGGCAAGCATCCTGTCTAAAATGGTGAAATTCACATTCTTGGGGAAATAATGCATTATATTTCTGGTTCTCTCCTAAATGAATCTGAAAGGAGCTACAAACCAAGATTTCCAAACAGGCTTTTCCTGGCATTAAATCTTCATTGCTTTCCACTTTATGCTTTTCTTGTGAGATAAATAGCTGTTGTTGCATTCCAATCATATATTGATGCCTTTAATTCAGTTACCAAGACAAAAAAGTCTTCATGAAAAACAAAGCAAAATAAAAGAATCAGGTTTTAAAGTTTTGAAGAAGAAAACTTCATTCTTCTAGGTCATTCCTAAAATCCTGTCCTACTCTACAAGTTTGTTTCCAAGCTATTTCTAGATGCCCAGAGTCTACATCCCATCACTGGGGGTCCCCAAGAAAAGATTGGATGATGAGTTGTAGGAATCACAGTGTCACACACAGACCTAGCACTGGAAGGAGCCTTGGATATTAACTTGTCCATTCCTTCACTTTACAAATGAAATTATAAGTAACTGAGCTAAAATTTGTTCCCAGGTGCTCTGATTTCAAATCTAGACCTCTTTTCACTGCACAATGTGCTTTCTTTGTGTTGCAAGAATAGATGCTCTCCGAGTTTCCTTCCAGAGCTGAGATTCTGTGAATTCCACAAGGGTTTCTGGTTGCATCCACAGAGTTCTTTCTCCACCATCTGCACCCCAAGATACTCCTCAATGCATGGTCTTTGTATGTTGATGTGGTCAAGAAAGATCATTATGCAACTGGGTCAGCCTCAGGATGTTTGCCTCTCAGAACATAGTTAAGCTGATCTTATGATTTAGCCTCAATGTCTTTCCAACTAAGTGGGACCTGCTGGTACTTATGCTAGCCTTGGAGAATTCAAGTTCCTCTCTATTATGATAAAGCACAGAAGAACATTACTGGAGGACTTCCTAAATGTGGAGAAAGAATAACTTTAATATTCACTTGCCAGTGGACTCAGCTTTTTTATTGTATAACCCTATCAATAAAAAGAAAATAAGGGGAAAAAGAGAAAAATAATTAAATATTAACATAAACAAATAAATGGATATATAAATATATGAATGAATGAATAAACAGATAATATTTAAAAGGATGAGAAAAGGTGAAAATGTTTAAAATGTTTTATCAAGGAATGAAAATCTTTCCTGTCAATTAAAAGCATGTTAAATTATATATTTTTATGAACATAAAGATGAGGCCAGTCAATATTGGAGGTATTTTACAAATCTAGGAAAACAAAGGCACTGTTGGTGAAGCTATGAATTGACTGTTATTGAAAATCATTTGAAATTATTGTATAAAAGAGATTAAACTATCCACATCCCTTGACACAGAGATCTCATGTTAAATATATAACCCAAAGAGGCCAGTGATTATAAATAAATGTTACAAATAAATGAAAGTATTTTTGGTGGTACTCTTGTAGTACAAAGAATTATAAACAAATTAAGTATCCCTTGACTGGTTAAGAGACCAAATAAGGTATGGTAAGTCAATCAGTGAATAAGCATTTATTACTTGCCTCTTCTGTGCCAGGCACTACACTAAGTGTTAGAGATAAAAAAAAGAAAATGAAAGCCCTTGCCCTCAAGAGACTTACATTTGAATGAAGTGACACATGCACATGTCAGTACTATATTGTGATTACATATAAAATAGATATCAGGATAGAGACCCAAGCTTCCTCCATCCCCATTAGGATTTATTTCTTTGTGTCTCTCTGTCACCATCTCTCTTTATTTTTCTCTTTCCGTCTACATCTTTCTCCATCTGTCTGTCTCTTTCTATTTTTCTCTACTTGTTTCTGCGTCTTTCTGAATGTCTCTCTTTCTCTGTATCTGTCTCTCTCCTTCTCCCTGTCTCTGTCTCTCTCTGTCTCCTCTGTCTCTGTCTCTCTGTCTGTCTCTCTGTGTCTCCTCTGTCTCTGTCTGTCTGTCTGTCTCTCTCTCTCTCTCTCTCTCTCTTCCTCTCTCTCTCTCTCAAATGTGACTGAAATAGGTGGAGAATAAGGACAAACCCACGAGATGAATTCCCAAAGAAATTTCAGAGGTTGCATAGCCCAAGAGACACTAATCAAGGTGACAGACCAGAAGGTTACCTAAGTGGTGATGTAATCTTGAAAGTAGAACCACATTAGCTCCTCACTCCAGGGCCCCAGGGCTACTATCACCACAAGCTCTGCTTTTGAAACCTAAAGATCCCTCTGGGAAATATTTGGGCAGATGAGCCAGCAGAGGACAGGACAGGAATAAATTCAAAGATGACCAATGCAGGGGCTAAGCATCAAGGCAAGCTATTCTTGCACACAAGGACAGAGCCTTCCCAAATCATGTAGAAGTCATGGCCAGAGTTCCTTGGGGTAGCCAGAACCAAACGTGATCTTAGTGAAGGAGAGAGAAGGTTTTAGAAATAAAGCCAACTTAGGTTGGTCCTTACTTGAATATTCACATATTGGTACCCAGGACAGTGTATTTGAGCCCAGATTCACATGTTTACAGTTATTAACACAGAATGACAGAATATGATGGAGCAATCTCTATTATTTTAAAAATAAACTCTTACCTTCTGTCCAAGACAGAATAGTGGTAAGGGTTAGGCAATGGGGATTAAGTGACTTGTATAAGGTAACACAGTTAAGAAGTGTCTGAGGCCAGATTTGAACCCATCTTCTCAACTCTAAGCCTGGTGCTTTATCCACTGTGTTATCTTGCTACCCGTGGAAGTCACTATGATTTTTTTAAACCTCATACAAGAAAAAAGGTCTCTGTCTCTGTAAACTTCATACTCTGTCTTTCTTACTTTTTGCCTCTGTCTTTATCTTCTGAAAATGTGTCCCATTCCCTTCACTAAGAGCGTTGTACTATTGTCTAGCAAATCTTTGGGCCAGAAGTTTCTTCTCTTCATTCTGGCAGTTCTTGTTGGTGACAAAATGAAACCAGAAATCCAGATAACCAAATCACAAGAAATCAGTGGCATCTTAATAAGCATAGGGAGAAATCACATTGATTCTTAAGTCATAAGCTATGAGTTCAAGTCCTACTCTGATTCTTATTATTTCCTGGGCCTTGGCTTGCTCAACCTCAGAATGAAGGTGTTGGAATAGATAACGCTCGAAGTCTTCCTAGATATGAAATCATATCCTCTCTATTTACAAACATGTTCACACAGTTGAGGACATTGTTCCTGGCTGACTCTTTGAAGAGATTCTCCTGCCTTATGAAATGACTTGCTAAAAGGAAGGAGAATTACACAATTCCCTTACCTAAGAAGTCACCACAGCCTTTATAAACTACTTCCTGCTCTCAAGAAACAGGATGATACAAATTGGGGGAGGGGGATTCAAAAGAAAAAGAAAAAGCAATAGACTGAGGAAGAAAATGCCAACAACCGAAGGCATTAGAGAAGGACTCACCAGAGAGCTGTCACTTAAGCTCAGTCTTGAAAAAAAAAAGCATTAATTTTAATTATTTAGATTTTTATATGATTATTAGATTTCTTTTTTAGGGCCAGTCTTAGTTGTTAGAATCACAGTGTTCAGTTTTTAAATTTTGACTGATAGTTTGATTGACTGTGAGAGGTACCAAATGAATATCTGGTGAATTGAAAGTTGTTTTTGCCCATGTCATCAGTGTCTCAAAATCACAGGAATTAAAGGATCAAGGTGGGAGTAATATCTGTGTCTGTATTTATGTGTATACATATTTAAAGATTTCACCTACTTGTTTAAATGTTCCTTCCTCATTAGACCATAAGCTTTTTGGAAGAGACACTGCTTTTGACTTTCTCCATATCTCCAGCACTTAGAACAGTCCTTGGCATATATTATGCACTTAATAAATGCTTTTTGACTTGTTGACTAACTGACATAGGAAAAATAGCAGGAGAAAGACCCAGTAATTCATAAGAAATAAAATTCTAGGGGGCATTTGGGTGGCTCAATGGATTGAGAGTCAGGCCCAGAGAAGGAAGGTCCTGTTCAAATCTTGCCTCTGACACTTCCTAGCTGTGTGACCCTGGGCAAGTCACTTGACCACCATTGCCTAGCCTATATCACTCTTCTGCCTTAGAACCAAAAAACAGTACTGACTCCAAGACAGAAGGTAAGAATTTAAAGGAAAAAAAGAAATAAAATTCCAAGAAGGAATCAACTACACAAATAAACAGGATAAACTAGAGATTTTGATAGATTGATTAAACAAATCTTCAGGTTGTATTTAAAATCAGATCTTTCAGAAGCAAATTTTTATTTGTAAGCAGCATGTAGGGAGAATTCTCCAGTTCAGTTTTCTTACCAGAGTAACATCTTTTTCCTCATCTATAAAATGGGGATAATAATACACCTACCTCCTAGATTTTTTTGAGAATCAAATGAGATTACATTTGTAAAGTCCTTAACAGTACCTGGAGCAGAGTAAGTACTACCTAAGTGATAGCTGTTTTTGTTACTATTATTATTATAAGAGACTCAGAACCACATAGAATCAAACAGAATTACTCAGCTTAAATACCCCTGGGTAGGAAATATAACAACGTAGATTATAAGAAGTTACTTCAAAGTTCTTTGGATATTTATGGAATAAGATCGAACACTTTACTGCAAGCCCTCTAAACTGTGGAACTTTATCTGTTGTAATTTCTGAACAAGAGGCTTGAATTTTTGTTACAACTTCTAGAAGTGCTTTTTGTTCTTGAAGGAGAAGTGATGCATATTCTCTCCCTAGCCAGAGTAATAGTACCTCCTGCCCTTAATCCTTAATGCTAATGCCTTTTCTCTATTGATTATCTCCAATTAACCTGTATGTATGGATATAGACATATATGCATCACTCTCTCTATATATATGTCTATATAATACATGTAAAGACAGGAATGTAAGTGTTTGTATCTGTGTGCGTGTATATGTGTGTGTATTTTAGCTAGAAAAATTAGAGGCCTCCTCAATTTACTTTCCCAAATTCAAAGAGGAAAATTCTACCTCCTAGGTATCACCGAGAATGAGTGGAATATGGCTATGAAAGAGTATACCTTATTAAGAAGGAATAGAATAAGGGCACCTATGTGGCTCTGTGGAGAAAGTTAGGTCTGGAGAAGGGAAATCTTGGGTACAAATATGGCCTCAAAACTGTGAGACCCTGGGTAAGTCACTTAACCCCAATTGCCTAACTTTTACAGCTCTTTTGCCTTGTAGTCAATACTTAATATAAATTCTAAGACAGAAGATAAGGGTTAAAAATAAGAGAATGACACAATGGCACTTATCAGTGAAATATGGATATGGAAAAGTATACTTTATTAAGAAGGAATACAAAAAAGTCAGGTCAACAAGTTTTTGTTAAAACACTATCTATGGACCAGGCACTATGGAGGTTTATCTCTGGGATTTATACAATAAAAAAAAAGAAAAGAAAAGAAAAGAAAAGAAGGGAGTAGAAGAGTTTAGGGTGACATTTAAATTCAGAATTGTTCTTTATTAGATTACTTTGTTAGGTGTCTTTTTATTAAAGATTAAGTAATTGTCCACTCCTGTGAACAATTGCAGGACTCGGGGAAAGAAACATGGTTGGCATTATTTGGATGAAAACCAATAAAGGAACAGAAGCAATATTGTCAGGGTAGTCCACTAAAGACTTTAGGGACAAAAGAAGGAAATAAAAGAGGAGTTTGGAAAACAGATTATTGACCTCACATAGAAGCATGATATGGCAGTAACAGGAAATTTCAGCCATCTAGACATCTGCTGACACTACCAAAAGCAAATTCTTTGTTTGTCTTTAAAAAGTAGAAGAAAAATAAAAAAGAAGAAAATGTTAGGTGATTCAGTGGACAGAGAACCTGAAGACAAGAGATCCTGGGTTCAAATTTGACCTCTGATATGTCTTAGCTGTGTGACCCTGGGTAAGTCACTTAACCCTCATTGCCTAGCCTTTCCTGATCTAAGAGAGAGGGTAAGACTTTTTTTTTAAGTAGATGTAGCAAGAGGAATTGTTGTTCTAAACCTAATTCTGACCAATTATGGATCATCAAAGAGAATTTTTGTTATTTAGTTGTTTCAGTCATGTCTGAATCTTTTTGACCCCACTCAGGGCTTTCTTGGAAAAGATACTGGAGTCTTTTGCCATTTCCTATTCCAGCTCATTTGACAGAAAAATAACTAAAGCAAATAGAGTTAATTGATTCGCCCAAGGTCAGTAAGTGTTTGAGGTGGGATTTTATTCATGAAGATGAGTCTTTCTTATTCCAAGCCCAGTGCTTTATCCATTCCGCCATACTACCACTCTAAATAAATTAGATTCAAATAGTCCAGAGGCATGCTGGCTCTTTCTGCTGCAGTGTCTTGAGGAAGAGAGAGTTTGCTGTGGTAGAAAGGTACTAAAACTGAACTGTGGCCAGTGCCACCTGAGTGACAGAGTGCTACACAGAAATGGAAAATGGAAAAATATTAACAGAAAAGAAAATGTTGGAGAGATGCTGGAAACCAAGGAACACTACATTGCAGAGACATAACTACTGAACAGAACAGCACACTGGAGATTTCTCTCATCATTTATACTAAGAACTAGAGAAACAGAGTACCAAAGGGATATGAAGCCAATTCTACTGCCTTTGTAGGAGCTTCATTGACATTATACAGTGAGTCAGAGGATGTTAGAAAATCCTAGACAGGGAAGTCTCTTGAAGGGGCAAGTGAACTCTCTAGATTCTCTATGTGCTTTTATGGGAATCTATTCTGTTTTCCTTATTGTATTAAAAAAATGATAAATAAAAAAACTGTTGCATATTTAATGCCTTGTTAATCCAAGTGCTTTTAAGGGAAGCAAAACTATACTTTAAGGGAGTGTTTGTATATCTATATTCCTAGGTGTTCCTTGGATGGAAGAAAATAACACAAAGAAAGGAGAATATGCACCCCCAAACTATATCTGGAAGCTTTGTGTCAGAAGGAAGTCTCTGACAGAGGCCATTTACTGCATCATCATCATCATCATATGAGGGTTTCATAGCTTCTAGAAGCTTGCTCTGAGCTTTCAGAATGAAAGCCACTAAGCAGTTGCATGAAGCCATTGATAAGCAGGAACATTAAAGAAAGCAAAGGCAGCCCTAGGGTACCCAAACTAGATACATTGGAGAGTTAGGGGAAAGTGGTAAAAGCATTGATTTAGTGTCAAATCTGGATTTACATGCTACTCTGACTATCTAGAAAAGATTTGTTTAACCCTTCTGGAGTTTGTTGAGCTGTACTATACTGTGCTTAACCAGGCAGGTGACTTGGAATAACAGTACAGGTCTAATGGTTAACTTTTTTTGCTTTTTTTAAAAAAAAATCTACATATTAGGAAATACAATCTTTCATATCCTCATCGCTACTTACCTAGACAATTAAAATAGCTTCTTAATCAATCTTCTTGACTCAGATCTTTCCCCTTTCCAACCTATCCTCCACATAGCTTCTACAGGCTACTAAAATTAAATTCCTAAAGCATGGGTCATATCACATCATTCCCCTGTTCAAGAAGCTCCACTGATTCTCTAATGCCAGAAGGATGAGATCTCAAATACAAATTAGTTCAAATAAAAGTTTAAAATAAAATGTAAATGCAAACTTTTCTGTTTAATATTTAAAGTATTTTCACAATGTGGTTCCAGACTGCCTTTCCAAGCTTACTGCACATTCTACTCATTCATATACATATTTTCTTTCTTCCAAGACAACTGGCTTCTTTGTTGTTTGTCATACACAACATTTTTCCCCCCGCTGGTCTTTTTGCCTTTGTGTAAATTGTCCCATATGTTTGGAATCCCTGCTCATTTTCATTTCACTGAAACTCTGGCTTCTTTAAGGGCTCATTTCAAGTGCCAGCTTCTACCTGAGGCCAATTCTGAATCCTTCCACGGAAATTATTTTGGTTATTTTGTTCTTAATTTACATATCTGTGTTCATGTTGTTCTCAACCACCCACCCACAAATTACAGCAAGAGAATATAAGATCATTGAGTTCAAGGACATTTTTCTTTTTATCCTTGTATCTTCAACATGCATTAAAGTAACTGAGACAAAATAATTAGTAAGTGCTTATCAAATAAATGAATTAATTTTTATGATAATCATAATAATTTTATGCTAAAACAAATAAAAAACCACTGTGTTATAGAAAGAGCTATGGTCTTGAAAAGAGGAGACCTGAATTCTAGTCCTCCCTATTGCATGGTCCTGAATAAAATACCTTACCTCTGTGGTACTCAGTTTCCTCATTTGTAAATTAAAGATAATATTTTTATTATTTGACTTATATAAAGATTTTTTAAATAACATGCTAGACATCAAAATAAATTTAAGCTACTATTATTACTTTGTGCCTATGAAGAGGGAGGCAAATCATAAAGGATTAAAGGGTTCCTAAAATTGGGTGGCAGAAAATGCTAAATGTGTTTGTCCAACTTTACAATATTGCTGAGTCTTCACAAAAATAGCATCTTACAGCCCAAAGAACAAATCAAGAATTAAAATCATTTAGCAATGAGGAAATATTACTGGACTGACAGTCTTGTTGGGAAAATGTTCTATTCTAGGTTAGCCTGATCAAAAAAAAAATTGCTTAACTTCTGATCTTTTCACTGTATTTCTCTTCCTCTTTTATCAGTAATCACTTATTTTACATATATATGTACATACATATAGGTCTGTGTGCTTTGTGTATATATACATATGTGTGTATATGTAATAGTATATATAATAGCTGTATGTATGTATAGTCTATTCTCTGGAAAGTATTGTACCGGGCTAAACTGGGGTGAAACAAAGTTTAAATATGGCACAATCTATATCTACATGAGGTACTTTTCAAAAAAATGTAAAATCCTTGAGGGGTCAGGGACTGCTTTTTTGTATTTGTATCTCCAGAATCTCAAATCATGCCTGGTCCTTTGGAAGTACTTCATAAATGTTTGTTGAATGGCCCTGAATTGAACTCTTGAAGTTTTGTAGGGAGATACAATAAGTATCAAAATAACTACTTGTATGCTGTGGCCCAGAAACTCAAGCTCCAGATTTCTACAGAATATGCCAGATCTTTAGGATGATCTCTCCAATAACTTTGGGGCTCATTTTGCCTCTACCCAGAGTTCCTTCTGAGAAATCTCAGACTACTAGTCATGAACAGAATTCTAAAAATGAAGTCGCTTATTTGACATGCACTTATTAAATACTTTATGCCAAGCATTAGAAGAGATACAAAACCAAAAGTCAAAATGTCCTTGTTCTCATAAAATAAATTCTATTTATTTTGTTTCCTTTTGTTGAGATGGGGGAAGAAATATGCATGTAGATAAATTTAAAAACAAACAAAAGAACTACAATGTAATTGCAGTGGAAGATTCAGGACTGGCCTTGGGTAGGACAATGCCCTCATAACCTAAAAGGGAGACACTCTTGTTGGTGGCTACCTTTGATTGACTACTTAACTAGCATAGACTGCATCTTAAAAACTGGTCAGAATGAGTCTAAAAGTACACAAAATGTGAAATCTGAGGATACTTTGTGTAACCAATCCTCCTTCATCTTCTTTGTCCCCTGATCACTGAGACACATGGTCAGACACATAATCCATATCTTTGATTTGTAACTTTGTAGAGAAGAAGAGGTGATACTTTTGACTGAAAAAATTTCTGTAGTAACCAAGGGAACATGACTAATATTATGCATTTGTCTAATGCTTTCTATTTTTCGCATCTATTATCTCATTTGATCCCCCAGTCACCCAGTGATCTAAGGAGAGCAAGTATTATTACCACTCCCCAATCCCATTGGACACATTAGAAACCTGAGATGCAGGAGAAGTTATGGCAGTGTGTCCAGGTGGATTTGGACACCAAGTTCTGGGTTTAAAATCTAACCCCAGGTTATTACCTTATGTACTTATTATCTATGTAATTTTGTCAAAATTCCTTTTCCTTTCCTAAATTTAAATACAAACGAAATTTAAATAGATACATTTCCTATATCAATAAAACTAGAAGTTTGGATTAGATGATTTTGAAATCGCTTGAAAATCAAGTGCTCTGCCCAAGGTCACAGAACAAATTAGTGACAGAACTAGGACAATGACGCTCTTGACTTTCAGGCTAGTACTTGCTTCTGTTATCTGTTTCTCCATGCCTCTCCATCCTCCCAAAGCCTGGTCAAGAGAAGCATCTTACAAAGTAGTGAAAAGAAAATAAGACCCAGTTCAAATTTGGATTCAGCTGCATGGGCAAGTCACTTTAACCATATTTGCTTCCATTTCCTCATCTACAAAATGGGGATAATAATATCACCTTCCTCCCAAGGTTGTTGTAAAGATCAAATGAGATAATAATTGAAAAACAATTCAAGCAGTTCCTGGCACATAGTTAAAGTGTTATTATCTAGTCCACTTCCTTCATTTTACAAATGGTAAAACTGAGGCTTAGTGTAGCAAAGGGAATTGCTAAAGGCAACATAGATGGTAAACATCAGAGGAAGGATTTGAACCCAAGTCTTTTGATTCTAGAGCCAATGTTCTTTTCACTACATTGCATTGCCTCCTTGAATACTTTTTTAGAGTTTTACTATGTTCTAGGACCATAGAATGTTTCTCCTCCATCAATGCCAGGAAGCAAACACTTTGTGGCCTTCTAGGTTTCCAGATTCTAAACATCATTGAGGGACTAGCTTCTTTCCCCCCTTCAAAACAGCTCTTGGATGCTATAATTTATTTTATTTTATTTTTAAATCCATTTCTTTTCAGAATGATAGCCGAGGTAACCTGAGGTGTTTGGCTCTACAATTTTGCCACCTAGTGGCTGATGCTATGCATTGCATCTGCTTGGAGGGAGTTTGATTTTGCTCCTAGTGTGGTTTTTAAAACCTGAACTGCTCCTGTTGTGGGTATCCACTATATACCCACAGATGGTTCCTATCCTTGCTCTCTGGGTCCCATTTCCACTAAAATTCTTCTTGACTTGGAAATTTCCAAATTCAACATTTCTATGAAGGAAATCATCAAAAGCTCCAGTGAAAAGCCAAAAAAAAATGGTGTTTAGAAGGGCTAATCAATCAGAGCTAAAAAGGACCATAGAAGTCATGTAGGCCAATCATTTCAGAGACTGGGAGTCAGAAAAGTGAAGTGACTTGCCCAAAGGTCATATAGTATATATAGTAATCAGTAAAGGGAGCATTTGAACTCGGGTCCTCTGATTACAGGACAGCTAGGTGGCACTATAGTGAATAAAGCACTGGGCTTAGAGTCAGGAAGACTCATCTTCCTCAACTGGAATCTGGTCTCAGACATTTACTAGTTGTGATTCTAGGCAGGTCACTTAAATCTTGTTTGTCTCAGTTTCTTCATCTGTAAAATGAGTTATAGAAGGAAATGGAAAACTCCTTCAGTATGTTTGGTCATGAAGAGTCAGACATGACTGAAAAATGAGTAACAAACAAAACAACAAAAACCCTTTGAGTCACCATTCTTTCCATTGTATGATACTCTTTCTTAGTAACCACTTAAGGAAATTGCAGTTTGGCTGAAGATTCACATGACTGTCCTCCTATAGTGTACATTGTAGAAGCAGAGACACACTTAAATAGTAACCCCTTGGTACTGATCAGCTTAATGGATTAGCTGGTCAGTTATCAAGCTAAATCCAAATGGAATTGAACATTCAATAATAATATTAACCGAAATGATCATCATTTTAATAATAACTTTTTAAATTTTTGTGACATTGTTATGTATCAACATATGCCTTCACAAATTCTCTCTGAATAACTTCAATTAAAATATCTATTTATATCTCTATATAACTAGTCTTCCCCAAAACAACCAATGACACATGTAAAACCCAGTAGAATTGCGTGTTGGCTATGGGGGATGTGGCAGGAAGGAGGGGAGGGAAAGAACATGAATCATGTAACCATGGAAAAATATTCTAAATTAATTAAATAAAAATTTTCAATTAAAAAATAATAACTAGGGGGGAAGCTGGGTGGCTCAGTGAATTGGGAGTCAGGCCTAGAGACAGGAGGTCCTAGGTTCAAATTCTGCCTCAGACACTTCCCAGCTGTGTGACCCTGGGCAAGTCACTTGACCCCCATTGCCTGGCCCTTACCACTCTTCTGCCTTGGAACCAATGTACAGTATTGACTCCAAGACGGAAGGTAAGGGTTTAAAAAATAATTATAATAACTAGTCTTCCCAGGAGGTAGGTAAGGTGAGCTCCTAAAGGAAGAAGGGGGGGAGGAGATATTGGAGAAGACCCTGAGTCATCTGAAAAAATTGTGTTTGGGAGTCTGATGCAATAGAAAAAGTATGAGGCATGGTGTCAGGAGATTTGGGTCTCTTTTAGAATCTTTTAATAAAATGGGAATACTGGAGGAATGACAAACCATTCCAGTATCTTTGCCAAGAAAGCTCTAAAAGGGACCACAAAGAGTTGGACGCTACTAGAAATAACTAAACAACAACAATATAAAATGGGAATAACAATTACAAATGCCTATATCATAATTGTCATTGTAAATGATAATCTATAACAATATTGAAAGGGAATTTGAAATATGTTATTATTATCTTATTACAGGGATATAATAGTATTAGGAGCTAAGGCCCTTAGGTGCTAAGAGCAAAAAAGGAGATGAAAGAGAAGAGGTAGGAAAAAAAAACTCTTCCTTCTCACTTTCTCCCCTCCCTCCCTCACCCTGCTTTGAGCTAGCCCTTCACAGAAACATAGGAGAATGTTATGTGACCCAAAATCCAATCTCTGATTCACCATAGTTCATTAAGTTGGGTTTATGTAGATAGTAGGACTGATATATGTTAGACCTACTCAGTGGCACAGTGGTTAGAATTCCAGTCCAGGAGTGGGAAAGACTCATCTTCTGAGTTCATATCTGGCCTCAGACTTTGGGCAAGTCATTTAATCTTGTTTGCTTTAGTTTCTTCTTTTGTAACATAAGCTGGAGAAGAAAATGGCAAACCCTCCAGTATCTTTGCTAAAAAAACCCTATGACTGAAAAAACAACAATAAAAATGGACTCAATAAGTAAAAGTTGGGCTGGATCAGTTTATGGGTGAGCCTGTCCTTTCCCTTAGTTTCCTTTTTTTTTTCAATTTTCATCAAGGGCAGTTTTTATAAAAGTGCCTAAAAAACCTTATGGAAAATCCCATTGAGGCTGAAATTAGATCAAGAAGAATGTTAAATAATGAATCATCCTTTCAGAGAATTCAACTCATTCTGAATTTGTGTTAGGGCAATAGAAAAGCAATTGCCTCATACAAAAGTTTGTCACCATATGCTAAGCCAGTAAATGGAAACTGATGGAAGTTATATAATATATATCTCTAACAGCAGTGACCTAAGATCCAAATCTTAGAGTGCCAAAGTTTTAGAAAATCAGAATTTCAAGTGACCCAAAAGGCAACATGATCAATGAAAGGTGTCAATAGACTTCAGCACCGAACTGACCATGATTCATGCACAAGAAGTATGAAAAGAGTATCAAGGACACATATAACTTATATTTATATATTGTTTTAAGGTTTGCAAAGCATTTTACACATGTAAAATCTCAGACATGACCAGAAAAGGAGAATAACCAGTTGTATAGAAAGGATGAAGGATGGGGCAGCTGGGTGGCTCAGTGGATTGAGAGCCAGGCCTACAGATGGAAGGTCCTGGGTTCAAATGTGAAACCAGACACTTCCTAGCTATGTGACCCTGGGCAACTCACTTCTTCACCCCCGTTGCCTAGCACTTACCACTCTTCTGCATTAGAACCAATGCATGGTATTGATTCTAAGATGGAAGGTAAGGGTTTAAAAACAATAAAGAGTGAAGGATAGATAAACCTAGGGCTACCCTAATGCCCATAAATATTCAAAGAACAAAGTAAGACCTCTCTATTGGCTAATGGACAAATACAATATAGGACAGAAAGATGTAAAAGGTTACTGTGCCTCAATAGAATGAGTACTCACACCAACAAGATCAAGGATCACAGAATTTCAGAGTGAGAAGAGAACTTAGTGTTTAACCAGAAGCAGAATGGGAATTCTCTCTACAACATGCTTCACAAGTTGTCATTCAGCCTCTGCTTAGAGATTTCCAGTGTAAGACAACCACTGCCTTCTAAGTTAATCCATTCTATTATTGGATAGTTCTAATTATAAAGGTTTTCCTTATATGAAGCTGACATATTTCCTTTTTTTTTTCAATGTTTCCCCATAGCCTCTGGTTCTTCCTCCTTGAGTCATGAAGAACAAGACTAATCTCTGATACAAGAGCGATGTGGAAATTTAACACTAGCCTGCGCCCCCCTTTTTAGCACCCCAAGTCAAACTTTGGATTCTAGAGGAAAGAAAGTTTAATCTTAATACAGAAGCTACAACATGTGTCTTCCCTCCCCCCTTTCTGAATAAAGGGCAGAGACAAGGCTCTTTGTTTAAATGGAAACAAGCCTTTTAATATAGCAGAGAAAAGTAGATGTGCACACTATGCAGGCATTCTAAATGTCTCCTGACTTTCTGGAAGACTCTTGTCTCTTGCCCCTTACCTTCTATCTTAGAATTGGTACTGTGTATTGATTTCAAAACAGAAGAGCTAAGAAATGGGGGGTTAAGTGACTTGCCCAGGGTCACATAACTAGGAAGTGTTTGAGGTCAAATTTGAACCTAGGACCTCCCATCACTGGTCTGGCTCTCAATCCACTGAGCCACCCAGCTGCCCCCCTGACTACTGGCATCTGGAGGACTTGCCTCTTGCCAGAATGAGGCCAGAGTCCTCTAATCAGAGAGGTTTAGAAAAGGGACCCCCGGAAAAACATAAATTGGAGCACTGGGAGGAAGTGGAATCTTTTTTTCCTAGTAATCCAGAGTGAGGAGGTGTCTAGTCTTGGCACTTGGAAGGAAAGATGGCTGGCCACATGTAGCTGATGCCTTTTCTTCTATGGACTGCTTTTTATTATTTAATAAATAATTATAAATTAAGATACAGTGTCCAGGGAATTTTTATTTAATAGCCATCTAAATATTTAAGTATCTAACTCTAGAAATGTTGAAAAAACTGTGAGCTTATATAAACAGGGCTTGAGTTTGGCTGAGGCTGGGCAAAATTAAGACGTACAAAGAGGTCATCTTTAGTCCATCCTTCCTTGGCATCTAGTCTTCTTTGGTGATGCTCAGGTGTATGTCATGCTCTAATGCTATTCACTGGTTTTCTAGAACCCTTGACTAGAATTGCCTCTTTCTTTTCCTAAACATCCCTATCTTGCCATTTTAATTTTTTTTTTGTTTTTTTCTCCAATTCAATTTTATAAGCTCTTATTAAGCACCCATTATTCTCAAGGCACAGGGTTCTGCTGGGCTATAAAGGTAGATATCAAACAGGCCCTGCTCTCAAGGAGTTTATAATCTAATGACTATATTTATAATCTAATAAATTAGCTGATTATAATTATAATTAGATTATAACTTATTATAATCTAATAAATCATCAAATGGAGACAGAAGCATGGGAAGTGGAATCCATTTTAAGTATAGAGATGTCATAAACAAAGTAGAGACAGGAGAGGACAGGACAAAAATAAGCACTGCAGTTGAGTCTAGTCTGTTTGAAATTCAGGATAAGTGAGAATAGTATGAAATAAGGGTGGAAAGGGGACAGCTGAATGGCTCAGTTGATTGACACCCAGGCTTAGAGATGAGAGGTCCTAGATTCAAATTTGGCCTCAGGCACTTCCTAGATGTGTCACTTCCATTGCTTACCCTTTACCACTCTTCTATCTTAGAACCAATACATAATATTGGTTCTAAGACAGAAGGAAGGTAAGGGTTAAGAAAAATAAGGTTGAAAAAATACTTTGGATCCAGGTTATCAAGGACTTTGAATGTCAAGGTCAGAAGTTTATATTTTATTTGGAATGGAGTGGATAGCCACTAAGATTTTGGGGTTGAATAGTGACATGATCAGATTGTTTCATTTGGAAACTGACTCAGGTTCTGGTCTGGAGAATGAGGTAGTAAGGGGAAGAAATTGGGTAGAGGAAGACCAATTAGGAAGTTATTTAAATAGTCTAAGTGAGAAGAGATGCCAACCTGAGGTAAGGTGGAAGAGAGGGACCAGATGGGAGTGATACTGTGAAAGTAGAAAAAGCAGGACCATTATAATTTACTTATCAGCAGTCACACTCCCTCAAGTTCAGAGGACAGGACTCAGAGAATATGAAGCTAGTTCATCTGGGATATGCTTTTCATGAGATCATAACTTAGGTATGATCGTCAATGTTTTTATCCCAAAGAGTGACTAATATGTGATTTCCAGCACTAACAGGGCAGATGAGGACCTATTTGGGAACAGGTAGGCCTCTGAGTGACTCTGAAATCCCTCACCTCTCTATTCTGAAGTGCAATTAATCCTGACTGAGCACCTTCTTTTATGAAATAACCATCTCTAATATATATTATATATGTGTGTGTGTGATATACAATCACCAATATGTGGGTATATATATATATATATATATATATATATATATATATATATATATATATATATAAATGTGGCAATAGATAGATAATTTGATTTAGGAAGACCTAGGTTCAAATCATATATGACTCTAAGCAAATTAATATTTTACTCTTCCAGACCTCTATCTAAGATTAAAATTGGAGAAAGGTTGTTTGCATTAAAAAAAGAAGTTTCCATACTCAAAAGTCTCTACTCAAATGAAATAACAAATATTAAACCAGATCTACCCTCACAAAAACAAATTTAAAAATTCCTTTTTGTGTTTTTCTTAGTTATATTTTAACATCTATCTTCACAAATCCTACTCATTAAAGGCAGGTAGATGGATAGAGCACTGGACCTTGACACAGCAAAACCTGAGTTCAAATCCAATCTTGTACATTTATCAGCTGTGTGTTCCTGGCCAAGTTGCTCATCTTCTGTTTGCCTCAATTTTTCTCATCTGCCTAATGGGAATAATAATAACACCTACTTCCTAGAGTTGTTGTGAGGATCAAATTAAATAATGTTTGTAAAGAACTGTGGAAATCCTAAACAATATATAAATACTAACTACTATTACTAAGTAACACCAGAATTCCCTCTTATAACTCTACAATTATTTTTTTCCTATTCATATGATATTTATTTGGGGCAAATAGAGTGCCCTCCTATTCTCTCCTATAATGGGCTTGCATTTCTGTTATATGTAGGATTTATTTTCCCATTCTTTTCATTGAAAAATAAAAAGAAGAAATCTGATAAATGCCTTAAGATATCTCAAGGAAAAGACGACTTTAAATTGTATACATTTCCTTAAGAAAGTAAAGCATTCAGTACTGGAGCTAGTATGTTAGCAGTCATGACTCATTGCAAAGCAAAATATCATTGAGCACATGTATAACCAGAAAAGAAATTTTATAATCAAACAAGAGATAGAGAGGATCTCAGGAAGTAAAAGAAATAATTTTGATTACATCAAATTAAAAGGTTTTGTCCAATTACATGTAAAAACAATCTTTAATATTCATTTTTTAAGTTTTTAATTCCAAATTTTATCCCTTTTTCCTTGCCCTTTTTGTCATTCCCTCCCACACCTCCTCCTTCCCTGTAATTTTTTTTCAAGGAAAAGGACCTATATGTATAAGAATGTTATTGCAGTTCATTTTGTGGTGGTAATAAGCTGGAAATTGATGGAATACCCATCAACTGGGGAATGACTGAACAAGTTGTAGAGTTTGATTTTGATGGGATACTATTGTGCTATATGAAATGATGAAGAGGATAGTTCCAGAAAAACCTGGGAAAACTTACATAAACTAATATGAAGTGAAATGAGGAGAACCAAAAGAACATCATACACAATAACAATATTGTAACAATGATCAAATGTGAAATACTTGGCTACCCTGATCAATACAAGGATCTAAGACAATTCCTAAAGAGTCATTATTAAAAAATGCAATTTGTCTCCATAAAGAGAACTAATGAAGTCTGAATATAAATTGAAGGAAATTGTTTTTCATTTAATTTTTCTTCTCTTTTTTTTTTAACATGCTAGTATGGAAATTTGTTTTGCATGGGGGAAAAAAAAACAAGAAATTGACCATATAAACTTATGGGCCTATGGGTCCCAAGGAGAACTTGTAATAATAATCCAACATGATTATGAACATTGAAGTTATTTTATATACTTCCATTGAATGGATTTCTGTCTTTTATCAGAATGATTTTGTTTTTAAATAAGTAAAGCCTCAAATAGCAAATTATTATTAAGAACCATGTAAAACATTAAGAACCATGTAAAACATTAAATTCATAAATACTACTCTTATCAACTAATATAGAACATTCTACTACTATTGTAATGCATTAACAGAGAAAAATTTTGAATTTTTGAAAAATAAAATAAATACAACATTGCATAAGTTTTACAAAGAAATTATGCCAAAAAATCAAACTCTCTTATGCAAAATACATGTAATAGATAAATACAAAATACATGTAATAGATGAAATCAAACATAAGCATCCTGTTTACATAAATTTTACATATATACATATAATACATACATACAATATATACACATATGCTATACATATATACATATATACACTTCCTATTTATACATGTTGCTTATATGCTATATATACATATACACACTATAATAAAATTAATTTATAATCTTTACTATTATATATACTATTTATATATATTTACATATGTATTTATAATTTGGGGTGATATGTGATGTTATATGTCATTTGTGCTATGTAATATATGTTGTAATATATTTTGTAGTGTATTTCAATATCTTACCTTACTTTATCTTAAATTTCAATCCTATTTAACTGAATCCCTCTTTATCCCTATCTTCTAAATCTCCTAAAAATAATGTCACCTACCTATATTCCTAAACTAAACTAAGTATCTAACTATTTTTTGTTAGTAACTAGCTAATTTAAGCTAATTATAACATTGTTAGTACACTAGCTATACATTGTTTCACTCATTAAACTAGTTAGTACAGATGTCCCACCCTGTCCCTCCAGAATATCACCAGGAGATCCCACTTACAAAATTAAACCTAAGGACTCTTATGTATGCACTTAGATAGGACCCTCTTTTTTTAGGCATGAAACTTCTGGCACATCTGTGTTCAGAATTCCCCAACCTAAAACTGAGTCTTGTTGATCCTATCCTCTGACTCTGCACTTAAGAACAGTGGTTTTTTAAATTATCTCCTTGGGATTCTTGTCTGTTGTTAGGATCTATGGAAACATGTATGTTGAAAATGAAACTGTGCTCCAAGTAGATATGTGACAATGAGGGTATAAAATAAAACCAAGCCTCAGTCAAGGTGGAGCAGATTTTCCTGTGAAACCTGTGCTGTGGGTTGAATATGAAAGCTATGTCCTATTCATCATTCCACCAACACTGTCCCACCTCCATTACATAGCTGAATTCCTTGGCGACCTTAAATTAATATATATCAGTCTTTTAAAGTGATTTCCTTGTCACACCTGTGGGAGGCTAGATCCCTGCAGCACCTTACTGCTCTTCTGACTTGGAATCAGTACTTAATATTAATTCTAGGATAGAAGGTAAGGGTTAAAAAATAAATAGCAGATTCATGAGGAAATGAACCAGTAGCAGTGAGAGTGGAGGCTGGTATGTTATCTAAGAAATCAATCATTAGGCATTATTTAAGTACTTACTATGTATCAGGCAATACACCAAGCACAAAGGATATAAAAAAGGAAGGGGCAAATGCAGATCATATCCTCATAGTAGACATTTTAATGAAAGAGACAACACATAGGCCACCATTTGCTAACTAGCATGAAATATGTGCAGGCAAACTTGGAGATAAACTCACAGGGAAGATACTTGCTTTAGAAAGGACTGAGAAAGGCACACTTACCTAATTATACAGATATCAGTTAAACTATGAGATTTGCTCAAAATCATGTCATTAATAATTAAAGATGATCCAAAATCAAGGTGTCATAAATCTAATTCCAGTGCCCTTTTAATTTCACTATATTTTCCTTCTTTATATTCAATAAATAATCAGACATATTCAAGTTTTTCCCAAGGTGGATAAAAATGTTTATCAGGTAAGCTAGGCTTATTTATGCATGTCAATTGTCCTTTGGTATATATCTTGATTTTTTTTTAAATTGTTGACCTCCCTTCTCCTGAGAAAATGCCAAAATCATACACAAATTCCTAGTCGCAGGTAGGAAATTTTATCCAAAGTTCAGATGTAAAAACAAAAAATAAAAAAGGAAAGGAACTGGTAGGAAAGATGGGGATACAGTTAGATGGCTCAATGGATTGAGAGTCAAGCCATCTTCAGATAGGCATTTTTTAGTTCAAACCTGGCCTCAAACACTTCCTAACTGTGTGACCCTGGACAAATCACTTAACCCCAATTACCTAGTCCTAATGGCTCTTCTGTCATGGAACTGATACTTAAGATCAATTCTGAGACCGAAGGTAAGGGTTTTATTAAAACAACAACAACAACAACAACAACAACAACAACAACAACGAACAAGTAAAAATGGGATGAGGTCAGATTTGTACATCTATTCTCAATTTAGAGGAATTCACTGGTTCCATATTAAATACTCTTCTCACAATATGGAAAATTTACCTACATGGAGTAGGACTTATACTCCCACTGTAGTGTAGGGAATAGATAGAATTTGAGCTCCTCTGTGTGAAGATGGGATTAACGCTCCCCTGCCCACTTTTAATCACCAGAAGCGTGTATATACCCCTACTTTATGCTTAAGGTGGGGGGAAGATCTAAATAATTGGAAAAACATTAATTGCTCATGGGTAGGATAAGCTAACATAATAAAAATGACAATCCTACCCAAACTAATTTACTTATTTGGGGCCATACCCATTGAACTACCAAAAAACATTTTTTATAGAATTAGAAAAAACAATAACAAAGTTTATTTGGAAGAACAAAAGATCAAGAATATCAAGAGAAATAATGAAAAAAAATGTGAAGGAAGGTGGCCTAGCAATACCAGATCTTAAACTGTACTATAAAGCAGTGATCATGAAAACCATATGGTACTGGCTAAGATTCAGAAGGGAGGATCAGTGGAATAGACTTGGGGTAAGTGACCTCAGTAAGACAGTCTATGATAAATCCAGAGATCCCAACTTTTGGGACAAAAATCCACTATTTAACAAAAACTGCTAGGAAAATTGGAAAACAGTATGGAAGAGATTAGGTTTAGATCATCATCTCACACCCTATACCAAGATAAACTCAGAATGGGTGAATGACTTGAACATAAAGAAAGAAACAATAAGTAAATTAGGTGAACACAAAGTAGTATACTTGTCAGATCTTTGGGAAAGGAAAGATTTTAAGACCAAGCAAGAGTTAGAAAAAATAAAAAAATGCAAAATAGATCATTTTGATTACATTAAATTAAAAAGGTTTTGTACAAACAAAACCAATGCAGTCAAAATTAGAAGGGAAGCAACAAATTGGGAAGCAATATTTATAACAAAAACTTCTAATCACTCAAATTTATAAGAAACTAAATCAATTGTACAAAAAAATCAAGCCATTCCCCAGTTGATAAATGGGCAAGGGACATGAATAGGCAATTTTCAGATAAAGAAATCAAAACTATTAATAAGCACATGAAAAAAGTGTTCTAAATCTCTTACAATCAGAGAAATGCAAATCAAAACAACTCTGTGGTACCACCTCACACCTAGCAGATTAGCTAACACGATAGCAAAGGAAAGTAATGAATGTTGGAGGGGATGTGGCAAAATTGGGACATTAATGCATTGCTGGTGGAGTTGTGAACTGATCTAACCATTCTGGAAGGCAATTTGGAACTATATCCAAAGGGCAATAAATAAATGTCTGCCCTATGATCCAGCCATAGCACTGCTGGGCTTGTACCCCAAAGAGATAATAAGGAAAAATACTTGTACAAGAATATTCATAGCCAGAGTTTGTGGTGGCAAAAAATTGGAAAATATGGGGATGTCCTCCAATTGGGGAATGGCTGAACAAATTGTGGTATATGTTGGTGATGGAATACTATTGCGCTCAAAGGAATAATAAACTGCAGGAATTCCATGGGAACTGGAATGACCTCCAGGAATTGATGCAGAGTGAAAGGAGCAGAACAAGGAGAACATTGTACACAGAGACTGATGCACTGTGGTAAATTCCAATGTAATCGACTTCTCTACTAGTAGCAATTCAATGATCCAGAACTATTTGGAGGGACATATGAGAAAGAACACTATCCACATCAAGAGGAAGAACTGTGGGAAAAGAAACACAGAAGAAAAACAACCACTTGATCACATGGCTCAGTGGGGTTATGACTGGGAAAGTGGACTCTAAAAGATCACCCTAGTGCAAATACTAATATTAAGGAAATGGGTCTTGATCGATGGCACATGTTAAACCCAGTGGAATTGTGCATCATATATGGGATGGGAGTGGGGGAGGGGAAGGAAGGAACATGAGTCTTATAACCATGGAAAGTTATACTAAATCATCTAATTAAATAAAATTTTTTAAAAATTAACTGGGGGGAGGTTTGCAACCCAAGTGCTAAAGTGGGTAACACTCATAAATGACTGATTGCGGCCTGGGCAGTCCTAAGAAAATTCTAAAACTGCTATTGGTCCAAATAAAGTGGAAGGAAGACACAGGAAGTGATGCAAAGAAGGGTCTTTAAAATTAGTTGCAACTTCCTGTGATCTGCTCTTTTTCCTTCCAACTTGGCCTTGGAGGAGCTATAGCTTGGGACCTTGGACTGCTTCTGGTAAGATTGCTCTTGGATCTTCTCTTTGGACTACCACATGGGTGAGTGAAAAGGGTTGACTCCTTTCCTGGCTCCTGAAGAGACTAGCTTTTGGAAAGGCCCCATGTCTTGAAGGAGGCCTCATGGTTGGAACCCTTGCATTTTTCACTACGAGCCCCTCCAATCCATGGTCCACCAGTGGAGAGTTAATAAGCCCTGCCTGGTTTGAATCAGGCCAGAGTAATTATCTAGTGTGGTAGGATAGATACATTCTCTTCCCTCTCTCTCATTTCTCTACTTTCCCTCTTTCCCTTAATTTTATAAATAAATACTGCTAAAAAGTCATTTGACTTGAGTTATATTAATTTCAGTGACCACATTTCTCTTATATTTAGTCCAACCTGAATGTTTAACCTTTACATATGTCAGAAGTTTGATTTAAAATCCCCTGGGAAGATTGAGGATTGCAAAGCAGCATGTCCACCAAAAATGGAATGTCAGCTATACTTCAAAGATTCTATATGCCTAAACAAGGATAATTAGGATGGTGATCATCAAGTCATATGTTGAAGTGAAGGTCAACTCCATTCAAATTCCCAAATGGAAAAGTCTAGCAATTTCTATAAATGAACATTTTATCTCTTTGAAATTGCAGGAAAACAAAAAAACAAGCATGTAAGATGGCTATAACTATATAAATAGGCTGATTTGAGAACTAGAATGGTAAAAGGTATGGTAAAACCATGAAATATTAACATGTAAAGATATGTCCTTCAAAACACAGTCAATAATCAGAGGGATTATTACAGAATAAGTAACAATACAATATAAGAGAGCAGAATCATGCTAAGACCTGTGTGAAAGCTGCTCTATGAGGTTCAAGAGGCTTATTTTAGTGAGAAAGTCTCCTTCTGGCTTCCTGAAGCAGATAATAGCACAAAAATTTCCCAGCAAAGATACACCAACAGGAAAATACCAAATGAAAGTAAGAGGTTTGTTCTAAGGAGTTCTATTAGAAGAGAAAGAAGAATTTCTTTTTTTTATTTATTTTTTATTTTTATTTTTTTAGTCAATTTAGAACATTATTCCTTAGTTACAAGAATCATATTCTTGCCCTCCCTTCCCTCCCCCCACCCTTCTGTGACAAGGAAATCACTTTAAAATACTGATATATATTAATTTAAGGTCGCCAAGGAATTCAGCTATGTAATTCCTAAATGAAAACTCAAGTCAGCAGTCAACCTTTTATGGAGTTTAATTACAAACAGGATGAAGAAAGGTATTAGAGATAGAGAGAGAGAGGGAGAAAGAAAGGGGAGAGAAGGGACTAGGGCTTAAATACCCCTTCTGTTAGGCTGGGACAAAAGGCCCAAGCCCTTAGATAGCTGAGGCAAAGAAAGGAGATCAGTCCCTATTACTCACGTGACCAAAATGGAGAAACAGTCTCAGGGGCCTCCACCTCCAGCTTCCTTCAGAGCAAGCTTCTCAGAGCACCTCTCCAACCACTCAGAGCCAAAACTCTCCAACCAACCACCCCTCAGTCCTCAGACCCCTCTCTCTTTAAGCAAACCATCCAAGTTCCCTCCCCTCAGTTCTCACATCTACCAATCACTGTCCATGTCTTCCCTGTGCCAATGGTGGCTCTAGCTTAACCCAGGACTGCCCAGAGGTCTGTGGCTTTGCACATGTCTGTTGAAGGTCATATTCTCAAATAATTAAATCTTGATCCTTTGCTACAGCCCTTCCTAAATCCTGTTACCCTGAGTAGGGTAGAGATTGGAATAATTAAATTTTTATCTATGCTGCAGCCCTTCCTAAATCCTGTTAGGACCGAGTAGGGTGGAGATTGTAATTTCCAAGACCTGGTTCTGTCATTCCAAGTATCTCTATTGTATCAATTCTAAAATCAATCATGACTCAAAGAAATTCCTGTTCTATGCTTAAGCATAGATCAAAGCCCTTTCCATTGTTCAGCAAAAGGTTTCTGTCCTAAAGTAATCTTAAGAAGGGAGGAGGAGGAACCTCCCATGCCAATGGGGTTCACATTCCAATAGAGTTCCCACTATCAATAGGAAATTTTTCAAGTATGAAATTTCCCAATGGTGAAATTTCCAACATTTATAAGTCTAAGAAATTTTAAGGTTTACACTTCCCATAGCCGACATGCAATTCCATTGAGTATTACATGTGTCCTTGATCAGAACCTATTTCCATGTTGTTGATATTTGCACCAGGATGTTCATTTAGAGTCTACAACCCCAATCATATCCCCTTGATCCATGTAGTCAAGCAGTCATTTTTCTTCTGTGTGTCTGCTCTGTTTTTCCTCTGAATGTGGATGGTGTTCTTTCTAGTAGATCCCTCAGAGTTGTTCAGGATCACTGCATTGCCACTAATGGAGAAGTCTATTACATTCAATTGTACCACAGTGTATCAGTCTCTGTGTACAATATTGCCCTGGTTCTGCTCCTTTCACTCTGCATCACTTCCTGGAGGTTGTTCCAGTCTCCATGGAATTCCTCCACTTTATTATTCCTTTTAGCACAATAGTATTCCATCACCAACAGATACCACAATTTGTTCAGCCATTCCCCACTTGAAGGGCATCACCTCATTTTCCAATTTTTTGCCACCACAAAGAGCGCAGCTATGAATATTCTTGTACATGTCTTTTTCTTTATTATCTCTTTGGGGTATAATCAGAAAGAACATTTCTAACCAAGACTGTCTTTTTCTTGTTTTATTATCAAAGTCAACATAACATAGAGACTAGAAGAGATTTTAGCTAACTCAAGGATTTCTATAAACTATAATAGATGATAGTAGGTTCAACATGGCACTTTTAATCTTGACCCTAGTGATAAACTCTCTCTTTAATTTTTCACATAATATCCCAAAGTCTTTGCCTTCCTAGGCATCTGTAAAAATGTAGATAATTTTATTTGGGCCATCTATATCTCAAGGTGGTTGAGAGAACATTGGTAAATCTTAAAAACTATAGAACTGGAAGTTACTCATGTTAAAAATAACAGTGCTTTCTTCTTTCTCTTCCTCCAATGAATTCCTTTTCCACCAAGAAAAAAGGAGGAAAGTGCATTGAATTTAAAGTCAAATTCTGGCACTGGTAATCACTCTAGTATTCCTGATCCCCCATAATGTTAATGCCTTCCTCTTGTTGATTAGTCCCTATTTTCCCTGAACATATTTTATTTGTATGTATTTGTTTGCATATTCTCTCTTTCATTTAACCTTCAGCTCTTTGAGAGTGGGGACTTTTTTTTTTGGTCTTTCCTTGTATCTCCAGTTCTTGGCACAGTTTTTGGCACACATTAGGCATTTAATAAATACTTTTTGGCTTAAAGACTTGAGGATACTGAGACCCAGATAAAGGGAGCAGCTTACTCAATGTCACAGAGTTAGTGAAGAGGTGCTTAATAACTACCAGCTGATTTGGGGAACATATACCCCATTTGGTCCTTAATTTCCTTGTCTTTTTTCTTAACTAATTAACTGATTTTACTTAATCACTACCACCAATAAAAAAATTAAATAAATGTTTAAAAAATGATGCTCTACACCACAAACTCAATATTGTTTACCATTTGTTTAAAAATATGTAAATGCTATATGTGTGGTAATATGAACATCCTCTGTTTTTGCATTTCTTCATCTTTAACATGTTTAAAACGAGAGAGCAATGCCAGTTGATCTCTAAAATTTCTTCTTTCCTTAAATCTCATGACCAAGAAGTTTTGAAGGACATCTTGAAGGAAGCTTGATATAGTAGAAATCAGCAGACTAGTCCAAATCAGAAGATGAGCACCTAGCTCAGTATTTATCTATTACTAACACTTTTTTTTTGCTGAACTTTGGTTCTGCTCCTTAATAGCTATGACCATGAACAAATTTTCTTAATTCTTTGAGCCTCAGTTTCCTCATCTACAAAACAGCAGCAATGAATTTGGTATTACCCACCTCTAAAAAAAGTACTTTGTAAACTTTAAAATGTTATATAAATTTAGGTTCTTAATATCTCTACCAATACTTAATTACAAACTACAGTAATAGTTTTATTAACATGATTTTTAAATCTTTGCCTTCTGTCTTAATATCAATCCTGAAGCAGAAGAGTGGTAAGGACTAGGTGAATGAGGTTAAATGTCATATAGGTAGAAATTGTCTGAGGCTAGATTTGGACCCAGCTCCTCCCTACTCCAGGAACTGGTGCTCTATTTACTGGGCAACCTTGCTATCTTATATAAATATTATTTTGTTAAGACATTTTGAATCATTTATATTGATAGATTAATGTTATACTAAGAAATATTTATCCACTAGGTATCTAGCACTGTACCCTACATACAGGTTGTTCTCCTTAGTATAGATATCTTCTGCTTTTGATTCATTCAGATATTTTAAATCTGTTAATATTGACTTACAGGAGCTCATATACTTAAAAAATCTAATTTTTTATCTTTATTAAATGAAAAGTAATATCCAAAAGGGCAAGTAAAGGTAGAAAATACAAGTATGAAAAAGGTGTCCTTCAATACCTTCAAGATTATGAAGTCCCAAACTCATTATACAAAATAAATTTGAAGAAACTAAAGTTAAGTAATATTTCCTAGCTCACACAGGTAAGCAAGAATAGGAGTTAAAGATGAGTCCTCTGGGTTCTAATGCAGCCCTGTTTCTTTAATGATTCCCTGAATTTGCTAAGCAATAGCATTCCATGAAAAGGATGCCAACCCTTCTAGTACTGCTCATGCCTTCTTCAAATCCTTGTCACCTGCAGTAAGAGTGCCAGGTCATATGGTTAGCATGGAATAAAAGCTCCAGGTGTGAATATGCTGGATTCATTTTCTCAAGTCAATGTACTCTGTGGATCAGGACTAATATGACTGAGTTGGTGTTGAAGACATTATAAGACTCAAGAAAGAAGAGAAAAGCAAACCCTGGAGTTTGACAAAATGGTAACCAAGAAAAAATGAGCCCTCAAGTTGGCATGATTTGATCAAAAGAGATAAAGCTCAAGTAATATGAATACTAAACAGCAGTCGTTTTAAAATCATTTTTAATAGTTTTAACCTTTTACTCAGCAAAAACAATAAAAAAGGTACTCATAAAAAAAAACTTCAAAAGTACAAATATTTTTAAATAGAAGAGGTCTTTTTTTGTCATCTTCTTATCTGTCAAATAGCAGATGCCTTGACCAGCTGCCTCAATCAGTGAAGAGTGTCTTAATGGCTAATGGTCCCTGGCAGAGGCAGGAAAGATAGACAAGGCCTGAGGGTGAGACCACACCTGGGGCACAATGCTAGGTACTTTCTAATGACTTTTTTGGCTTTCCAGAGTATAGTGAAAAGAGAGCTGGGCTTAGCAGATTAGACTTTGAGTTTTGATTTCTGAGGGTCTGAATTTGTGTCTTGATACCCAATATTTCACTGCTATGGACTCCACTCACTCCACTCTGTTACTGCTGCCCTGCCTGATTTTTTCAACTCCATGGAACAAGAGGCATCCTACCTAAACTTCCCTCTATCAATGCAGCCATGGAATTTTAAACAATATAATATATGTAATATAACATGATGCATATGTAACATAACAATAACATAATGTATATGATTTGTTATAAATCTATAATAAATGTGTTTATCCAGGAGAAGCACATTTTCACATTAGTTATGTCTAAAAATCTATCTCATTTTCCTCCCTTTTTCCCCCAAGGCCCACAGAATTCTCTCTCCCCAAGAAGCCATGGAATTTTAATAATATCTCCACTCTCCATGAAGCATAAGTAATTATTTTGTGATCAGTTAAGTGATAAATATTCCAATAGTCTTGAGATTGTGAGGGAACAATCAGCCATGGGAATGAGGTGGGTCATAGGACTTGTTTTTCAAAAGTTGCCTAGGAGACACATGTGTCTGGTCACAATTTGTCATAATGGATATATCTTCAATTCAACTCAATGGCATTTATGGTAGATGAGAGAGTTAATCTTGAACACAAGGTCAGAATTAACAGTCCTTACAGCTAGCAATCCACCAAAGAGCTGATACTTAGAATGTGTAATTTTTTTTGCTAAGTGCAAACAGAATAGATAAATGAACATCCTGTTGACCTGTCTAGACTTTCCTCCATCTCTAAAGCTTTGACTATGGCATTCTATGAGGCAGCTAGTTGGTGCAGTGGGTGTGGAGTTTGGAGTCAAGATGACTTGAGTTCTAATCCAGGCTCACATACTTTCTAGCTATATGTGACCTTGGCTGAGTCATTTAACCTTTAGTTAACATTTAACATTTAGTTAACATTTAACATTTAGTCAATTTTCATAGCTATGAAATTGGGATCACAATGGCACTTAACTCCCAGGTTGTTGTGAGGATCAAATTAGGCAATATTTATAGAATGTTTAGCATAATGCTTGGTACACAACAAATATTTAGTAAATGCTTGTTCCCTTCTCCTACCCTCTGATGTAGCTGTTATATGTAATATCCATTATGAATACAGGCATTATTCTGGGTAGCTTTTGATTCCTAGTAGAGTATCCTACATTCTTTTTGGATTTGTGTCAAATATATTTTCAGGAATTTAAAAAGATCAGTGAAGGAATTCAAGAAACAGATATTCTAAAATCAGAGGGTTCCATTATCTGCAAAAAAAAAAAGGTATAATAAAAATTGTACCTTATAGATCAGATAGGGTCTTGTATAAAAACACCTAAGCCTCAATTGCCTCATCTGCAAAAGAAGAATACCTGTGGGTAATTACTTCATTGTGCCATTATGACAATGATAGAGGGGCCTTAAAATATCATAGTGACTAGTTACTATCATTATTATATATGTGTGCAGTAACAACCACTCCATTTTCATTTAAATTCAGCCAAAACTAAGCTTTCTAGGAGCTTTACCCCAGGGTCCAAAATGTAGATGACAATGGCATCAATAGCACTCCTTCAACAGCAGATAATCAGAAATCAACTCATATTCTACAGTGAAAGCATTTCACCAGCCTTTCCCTTCTGATCTTCCCAGTCTTCTTACATGCTTCTCCCCTCTACAAACTCTACAATCCAGCTAAAACTAGGCTGTTTTCTTTTCTGTGAATGTGACACCCATCTCCCACCTCCATACTTTTTGCCCTTGGTCTCCACATGCCCTCTGTCTGCTGGTTTCCCTGGCTTCCTTTCAAGATTCAACTCAGACCCCCCTTCAGCAAGAGGCTTTCCTGGTCCTCTTCAGATGCTAGTGTCTTCTCCTTTCAGACTAACTTTCATTTACTCTTTATATATTGCGTATATACTAACATATCTTGAATGTATTAGGTATTATCTCTTCCCCCATTAGAATGCATGAAAACAATGATTTTTTTACAGCTTTCTTTGAATTCTCAGAATTTAGTATGCATCTAGGAAAATACTTAGTAAATTCTTATTAACTGGCACATATAAACTCTAAGCCTACGGAGACAATGAGGTATGTAGCTAGCCCAAAGGCAACACCAAAGTCACAGATTTGAAATAGGAAGGTGCCAGAGAGGAGACAGGATAGAGCTCCTCCTCAACCCCTCTCTGGTCCCCACACATGTAATAATCTAACCAGCCTTGGGTTCATATTGATGTGCTAGGCTTTTCTGTCTCTCCCTCAGGGTGGCATCTCTTCTTCTATTTCCCCAAAGCCCCAAACTGAGTGCAATTATTGTTATTATTTTATTGTCCTGTTTATTTTTTGTCACTTTGTCTAGATTACAAAAATTCCTGTTTGGCTCTATCATTAAGGTTTACAAAGTTTCAATTTAAGACACACAGAAAAAATCTTGTGAAGTATGTAGTCAAAATTCCCTGAGGGAAAAACTATCTCCTTTTTGTATGTATGTATATGCCCAGCCCAGGGTCCAGTCCATAGTTGGCACTTAATAGATGTTTGTTGAATGATGATGAATTGATGGACCACAGATGAGGAAACAGATTTGGACAAAGGAAGTTACTTGTTCAAGATCATACAACCATTAAATAACTTGAACCCTATGCTCTTGAATATAAGACTTAAGTGCTCTTACCATACTACCATATTTCCTCTTATCTATAATGTAGGGCTCCATCACTGCATCTGCATTGCTGTCATAATAAATATGAGAGCATCTATTCCAATGGTCCAGATTGCCTCAACAGGTGACTTTCAGCAGTGATCATGGCTGAAAAAAACCATCTCCTTGTGAGGTTGATCCTTGGCCAATAATAACATAATTTACTGCCATCTACCCACCAGAAACCTTTCTGACTTTACAGGAAAGCCTGCAAGAACTGAAGCTTCACTGGAATAGCCTTTGAGAACCTGGAGCTACTTCCCCATCACTAGGAGTCAAGAAGAAAGACTTTGGCAGAAGCTCCATCTCCATACATATCAAAATGAAGAGGAAATCCAAAAACAGAAACTTAATGCCTTTTCTAGGGGGCAGCATGCACACATGACTCTGGGGTAATTCTGAAAGTATCTTACATTTTTAAAAGCACAGTTCTGAGCTAACCCTTGAAAAGCCCCAGCAGCTCCCAAGAGAAGTTTCCTTATTTCCCTAAGTAACCACTAGAGGACAACATTACCCCATGCACATGGCCAAGGTTGGCTTCCATCCTGGGCCAATACCGATTACCTGATAGGCTGTCTGGCTGTCATCTGAAGGCTTCTATTTCCTCTTCTGCTTGGATTAGGAGAATGATGAATGCTTTCTCTTACTTTCTGCAAGTTACTTTTCCTTTATTCCTAGTATAGTGAAAGAAGTAGTAGAGTCAGAGAATCTCTGAATCCCAGTTCTAACAGTTAACTTTGTTACCTAAAACAAGTCAATTCCCTTTCCTGGGGGGAAATGTGTAAAATGAGGGGAATGGATTCAGGTCCCTTCCAGCTCCAAATCTATGATCTCTTCATCGTAGGTCTTTTGCTAAGCAGTATGTGGTGGGAGCTGACATTATCACTGTCTCTGTACGTTAGATCCTAACTCTTTCTCTATTCATTCCAACACCCTGGAGGTGGCACTTCTGAATAGACAGAAGAAATCATATTTGCCTTCTTTCCCTAATTTTCAGGTATGATTTACTTCTTATTGGTTTGAAAGAAAGGCTTGTCAGTTATGTTGGAAAGATCCAGAGACAAGCTTCACACTGTGCAGTTGGTTTCTCTGTGGCAGCTTGTCGTTTAGAGTGGTTTTCAGAAAGCTCTTTCATCTCTTGTCAGCCAGGAGGATACGCAAAGTGTCTCAGGTAAAACTCATCTCTCCAGGAGTCCCTAAAGGATCAGCTCAAAAGTCTTTAGAAAAATGCTCTATTCAAAGAGGTTTTATTTCTCGTATTTACTGTGACTTTTAAAAGTTGTATTATTTTTTTCATAATAGAGGTTTGGATGGGAAGCTAAAGGTTTTCTGTAACAATTATCCTCTCCTTCCCCATTCCAAACAATGAGAAATTAAGTCTAAAAATGTGTAACTAGGTTTTTGTTCTTAACAGGAATATTTGGGGACATCAGAGACCTTCTCTGTATGTGTGTCCATGACATATGACAGAACACAACTGTCTTGTTCTGCCAGCATTTCCCACCCCCTGGTTTTGAGGTTTGGGAGCAGGTCTGGTTTATAGAAGTCACACTGTTCCAAAAAGCTTCTTGTTTGGCACTGATTACTTACTGTATGCATCTTACTGAGCTATTATATCATGTGTCTTGACCTTAACTCTCTGGTGAGATTCAGTGGAAAGAAGCCTGGGTTTGGAGGAAGAGGTACCAGATTCGACACCAGGCTCTGATTCTGAATTGAACAACAACAAACCAGTGTGGCCTGGACAAGTGAATTTAACCTCTCTGAGATGTAGGGTTCCTCATCTGTGAAATAAGGAGATTGGGTAAGATGAATCTTGATGCCCCTTCCTGTTCTAAATCTGTGATCTTGTTGTTCAGTGATTTTGTTCAGTTGTTTCTCTTTTACCTTCATTGAGGGACTTTGCAGTACTAAATTTTATGACACTATAAGGATCAGTTGAAGAAATTGGTATGTTTCAAAGGAAAAACTTAGGTCAGCTATGACTGTTCTAAATGAGGGACAAGACTTGTCCTGCCTGTCCCTACAGAGCAGAATAAGGAATAATGTATAGAAGTTGTGAAAACATTTCTTAATATGTTTGTTGTTGTTCAGTTATTTCAGTCATGTCATAAACCTATTTGGGGTTTACTTGGCAAAGATATTAGAGTGTTTTGCTATTTTATTCTCCAGTTCATTTTACAGAAAAGAAAACTGTGAGGCAAACAGGGTTAAATGACTTGTTCAGGGTCTCACAGCTAGGAAGTATCTGAGGCCAGATTCCAACTCAGGAAAATGAGGCTTCCTTACTCTGTGTTTAGTATTCTATCCACTGTACCACCTAACTGTTCTGATCCTGACTTGTAAATACCTCAAAGACTGGGACCATAGATTTTATTTCTTCTGTCATTCTTCTCTGCCCCCTCCCCAATCCCACAAGGAAGCTGCTAACATAGTATTATGTATGAGCATAACATTTGCTGAGCAAGGTTGACATTATATTGGAAAATACCTTAGAGATACCTCCAGTCCAAGTTTCTTATTTTACTGATAAAGGAAAAGAGGCCTAGACAGTAAAAGTGACTTGCCCAAAATTACACAAAGAGTAAACAACAGAGCCAGAGTTCAAATTCAAGTCCTCTGAGTTCAAACTTAGTATCCTTCAACAACTTAATTTAGACATATAAAAGAGAGAATTGAACCAATGAGCCAAACTCGGTCACTTATTCAGATCTATCCTATCTACCTCCACCCCCTTTAACCTCATACAATTAGGGTATAGATCTACTAAATATTGGAACTTTGCCTTTTCCAGTTATATCCCAATAATTAGACCATTAGCTCATTACATTAATTTTCAAAAATAATTAACTTGTTTGTTACATTAAAGGTCTCAGGTATCTCTCTCTCCCCCTCCCCATACTAGAGAAAGCATCATTTGACAAACTTTCTTGCTTGTTTCTGCTTATCAGTTCTTTCTCTTGATGTTATTTTTCTTCAAAAAATATTTCTGTTGCTATTTATGATGTTCTCTTGGTTCTTCTCATTTTATTATTAATAATTTCATGTAGCTCCTTCCATGTTTTTTTTTTAATTAACCTGCTTACCATTTCTTATGGCACAGTAATGTTCCATCACAATCATGTGCCACAACTTGTTTAGCCATTCTCCAGTTGATGGGCATCCCCTCAATTTCCAGTTCATTGCCTGTTCTCATTCTAGGGGATTTCAATATACAATAATGACTCTTCCTCAAACACCTCAACCACTCAATTCCTCCACCTAGTCATTCCTCATGACCTATTCCTCTACCCCATTCAGCAACATACAAAGATGACTATACCATTTCCTTTCCTTCAGATACAATCATAGCTACCTCATGTTCTAGAATTCCAAAATCTCCTTAAGTGACTATAAAATTTATTGGTTTTCTGCCTTTCCTTCTGCCTTCCCTTGCTAAACCCTTCTCTTCATCTATATCTTGACCTCAAGTCCCTGGACCCTTCAGTTCATTCCAAGGTTATCTTCCCTATACTAGTCAGTCTTTTCTCCTTCTTGACTCCTTAAAGAACCAGTTCGCCTACATTCTCCTCTTGTCTTGAGTCCTTGACCCCCTTAGCAAATGGTCAGTTGCTTCCTACCAAGCCTCAATTTTGAATGACTCTTACCATTGGCTGCCTCCTCTACTACATGTGTTGAACAAAGGTAGTGAAAATTGTGCACTTATTCTTAAGTCCATTATAAATTTATGTTACACAACCTCAACTGGGCCCTTATTGCTGCTTGGAAATCTTTCTATACCTCCCATATAGAGGTTATTTCAGAGATATTAATCTCTCCTCAAACATCCCAAAGCTCCCTTTCCCCTCAACCTTCTTAACTTAAAATCCTGCCTCAAATTTTATGGGAAAAAATGAGACCATTCACTGTGAGCTCTTTCTTCTCCTCCCTTTCCTCATATCCTATCATTCAAATGCCTTCTACTACTCTGTCCTCCTTCACCCTTGCAAAACAGTGGCCTTAATCCTCACCATGATTAACCTATCTACCCTATACAAATGATCTTATTTCATCCCATCTCTTCCACAATAGGATCACCTCTGTTATCCCTACTCTATCACTTATCTTCAATCTCTATCTAGTGTGACTCCTTCCCTACTGACTACACACCTCCCCATGTCTCCCCCATCCTCAAAAAACCCCATCATTTGATCCTTCTATCCCCAGGATCACCTCATGTCTCTTCTGCCCTTTGTGGCTAAACTCTTCAAGAATGCTATCTATGAGATGGTTCCACTTTACCTTCTCTCACTCTCATCTTAATCCTTTACAATCCAACTTCTGAGTTTACCATTCTATTAAAACTGTCCTCCAAAATTACCAGTGACTTCTTAATTGCCAAATACAATATCCATTTCTCAATCCTCATGCTTCTTAACCGCTCCTCAGCCTTTTCATTGTTGATCACCTCTTCTCAACACACTCTTCTCTTTGGGTTTTTAAAAACACCAGCTTCTTCTTTTGTTGCTCTTATCAGAACACTGATTCTCAACTTTTTTTTTTTCTAGATCCTTATATAGTTCATATTCTCCAACCATAGATGTCCCACATGGCTCTGAATTGGGCCCTCTTCCCTTTTCCCTTCTTTTCCTGCTTCACATGCTATTCTCATCAGTTCCCATGAATTTAATTATCATCTCTATAACAGTTATTCTCAAATTTACCTAACCCACTTTTTTATAATTTCTTTGATGACCTCTAGTCTCATATCTGCCTTTCAGAAGTCTCAAACTGGACATTTAGTAGATATCTTAAACTCAGGAAGTCCCAAAGTAAACTCATTATCTTTCCCCCTGAAACCTCTCCTCCTATTACTATAGCAGTCATCAACATCCTTTTTGTCCTCAAGGCTTGTAACCTGGAAATTTTTCTCTATTCTTATCGCTCATCTACTCCATGTTTAAATCAGTTGCAAAAGTTTATTGATTTCATCTTTGCAATAGCCCTCAATATGATCCCTCCCCTCCTTTAACACTATCACCATTTTAGTGCAGACCCTCATCACATTGTTACTTATATGGGTGAGCTGGCCTGCCTTGGATCTCTCCCTACTCCAAGTCATCCTGCATTTGGTCCCCAAAGTAATATTCCTAAAGCACACTTCCAAATATTTCACCAACTCATTATACTCCAACAACTCCCTATTAACTCCAGGATCAAATATAAAACCCTCTGCTTAGCATTCAAAGCCCTGTATGACCTAGCCTCCTCTCTTGCCTTTCCAGTCACCTTTTTCCTCCAAACTGTTTTTCTATATAGTGGCATTGGCTTTCTTGCTGTTCCATGAATATGACACTCCATTTCTTAACTCCAGAAATTGTATCTGGTTATCCCTCATGTCTCTTTGCCTTTCTCTCTTTCTCTTTGCCTACTGTCCTATCTAGCTTCTTTCAAGTCCCAACTAAATTCCTATCTTCTACAGGAAACCTTTCCCAGTCACTCAACTTGAGTGCCTTCCTTCTGTTAACAATTTCCTTTTTATCCTATATGGAACTTGTTTTGGAGAACCTTCATTAGAATGTAAGCTCTTCAAAGCCAGGGCCTGTCTTTTTCCTCTTTTTGTATCCCCAGTACTTAGAATAGTGCTTGCTACATAGTCAGAGTTTAATAAATATATAATGACCAGCTCACTACCTAATCTGTTCATCTTATTTATCCAGGGCCTAGAAACATATACTCGCTCACTCATTCAGATCAATCATCTTCCTCACCCTATACAATTGGGGTGTCCAGTTACCAAATACTAGAACTAGTAGTATTAGCTTTGCCTTTTCCACTTCTATTCAAACTAGACCATTAGTTCACTGTGTCAAGTTTTGGGTCAGCTAGGAAGTTTTTTCATAATCTCATAAGACCCAATTTTTCAGATCGATGATGGTCTCTCACATTTGGTATATACTGCCACAATGTTTGCCACACCCAGTCATCTATGGTGTTTTCAAGTTTTTCATTTGATCAATACAGAAAGACTGTAAATAGCAAAACCTTGCAGTAGAGTACAAGTTCTATGACAGTAGGATCTAACTTTTACTTTTGTATTTTTATCACCTAACATAATACCTGTGCTTAAGTACAATGCATAGATTATGTCAACCTATCAATGGGCATTTATTAAATGCCTACTATGTGCCAGGCACTGTTCTAGACACCAAGCATACAAATATCAAAAGAAAAGAAAAGAAAAAGTAATAATCTGTACTGTTAAGGAATGTAATTCTATCAGGAGAAACAACAGATATGTATAATAGTATATATAAAATAAACATATAAAAATACAAGACAATTTGCAAGAGAAGTCACTCCAAGTTGGGGGATATGGACATATATTTCTTTAGAAAGTAGAGCTTAAGAAGCATCTCAAAAGACAAGTCATTGAAGAAAACTTAGAGGGGGCATATTTGCTTTGGATTTCTTTTTCTTGATTGATTGAATCATCCAAATGATGCTCTGAAATCATTGACTTTCCATGTTTAGACAGGGCCACAGGGCCATTAGAACAATGTAACTGAAGGAAAGTCATTGTTTAATAAATTAGCATAAATGGAACTCAAGGTCCACATGTTTACAATTCCAATATTAGCTTGAGTTTGAAACTGTTGTTGTTGGCAAGGAAATAAAGGCAAGGCTTATGCAGCTAAGAAAGGGGTCTTACAGATGCTTTAATGGCAGTCTTTTCAGTATAGGCCTTAAGTCATTAATATCTTTAAAGGTCAAAATCCCAAAGCATAAACACATGGTGAGTAGGAGTAATCTGTAGCATATTACCTACCATGACTCAAGAATGGGAAGTGGCATAAGACACCATTAAGAACATAAAAGTAGCCAGAAAAGGAGTGTTATCCATATAGTGAGCATAATGGCCTCAGAGCCACATAGGATGAATGAAATATTAAAAGAACCCAAGGAAGACATTCAGGATAGGGAAGAATTATAGGAGATTTTACAAAAGGATGGAGCCAAATATTGCACAGGCTGATAGCACAGAGGGGTCAGCACCTGTAGAGGGGACCACCCAAATCAAGAAGGTGACAGAGACATAAAAATTTATTATAGAATTTAGAACTAGAAGAGGTTTTATCATGGAATCAGAGATTTAGAAATGGAAATTTTTGAGGCCAGGAGCCCAAACTCTATATTTTGTAGATGAGGAAATTGAGGCATAGAGAATTTAAAAGACTTGCCAAGTCATACAACTAGTAAGTATCTAAAATTGGACTAAAACCCAAATCATCTTGATTCTAATTTCATTGGCTTTTCTATTTCTCAGGGTCACCTATTCCAAATCTCTAATTGTACATGAAGAAACGGAGACCAAGAGAAAGGAAACCAAGCTTCTCTAAGAGCTAATAAGTAGCCAAGTCAGGATCCAAACCCTTCTTTTCCTTACTCCAGTATTCTTTCCTCTTTCTTAGTGTTTAACAAGTTAAACACATTGGTTGAGAATTTAATTTCCACTCTATCAAAAATGAAGTAATACTCAGTTCTAATCACACAGGGATGAGAGACATGGATCATTAAAATAAGAATAGTGTGAAAGAAAAAGGAGTGTTTTGTTCGGCTCAGAATGTTCATTCTGACCACTTTCGTTTCTAGTGAAGAACAAAAAAGAAACACATCTTATACTGCAAACCGTCATTTGTCAGAAAAGGAAAAAAAGGCAAAAGAGGAGAAGAAGCATGAGCCAAACAAAATGTTTACAAATTTAATTTGAAGAGTACTATCAAGCTTGAGCATGTAGTGGGGGTCAGAATGTTCTTGAGATATTACTGTGGATTATGGAGTCATAACTTCCCCTCATCCATCCACTTAGCCACCCTCACCCAGAGAATGTGAATCTCAGGACAATAAAAACACCAATTCATTCATTACAGAAGGACAATTAGCATCATCTTGCTTAGGTATTGATCTTCCTGAAGCATTATGCATTGATCATACCCCAGAATCAGAACCTCAGAAGTGCAAAAAGTCTTAGATGCCACCTAGTCCTTGAGTGGGAATCCCACTACAGCATACCTGATGGGTGGCCTTCTAATCTCTTCTAAAACAAAAACAAAAACAAAAACAAAACTTACCTTACTCTTAGAATCAATATTGGTTCTAAGGCAGAAGACTTGCCCTGTGTCACACAGCCAGGAAGTGGTTGAGGTCAAATTTGAACCCAGGACCTCCCATCTCTGGGCCTGATTCTCAATCCACTGAGCTACCCAGCTGCCCCCTTTTCTAATCTCTTCTTGAAGGAACTCAATGTTAGAAACTATTAGCTCCTAAGGTACCTTATTAATTAAGATAGCCTTAAATAAAAATATTGTCTTGTGTTAAACTGAAATCTGACTCTCTTAGTCTTCTAGTCACTCTACCAAGTTCTCCCCTCTAGGGCCAAGCAGAATAAACCTAAATACTTCTTCAAATGAAAATCCTTCAAGAACTTGTCTTCCCCTTTCCTTTCCCCACGTGCCACATCTTACCTTCTCCATGCCAAATAACCTTCTGAGTTCCTTTGATGATTTCTCACATAACATGGTCGTCAATCCTTTCTTCCTTTCATTATCCTGGTTGCCATCTAAGATGCCAAAGTCATCCATTGCATCGTAGGTCGATGCCAGTCATCCTGACTTTTGCCTTGCTCCTGGACTTTGATGATTTTAGATGAGAGAGTGAGGCTGATGAATTTGTGCAACTCTGCCTCACTAAAATCCAACTCGTGTGCAAGATATCACTCACTGTGATATCATTAATTCTTTTAGAAATGAAGATATTGATCTTCCTGAAGCATTATACAAAATCTTTGTTGTTTTTATCCATATATAGGATAATAGATTTGGAAATGGAAGAAAATAGGGGTAGTTAGTAACTCAGTGAATTGAGAATCAGGCCTAAAAATGGGAGATCCTGGGTTCAAATCTGACCTCAGAAACTTCCTAACAGTGCCACTTATCCTCCATTGCTTAGCCTTTACCATTCTTTCTGTCTTAGAACCAATACACTGTATTCTAAGACAGGACTCTAAGGTTCTAAGACAAGGTAAAGATTAAAAAAAAAAAGAAATGGAAGGGAAATTCAAAATGATCTATGTCAGTCAGTGCATATATATTTATTAAATGCCTACTATGTGTCAGTCTCTGTACTAAGCTCTAGAAATACAAAGAAATGCAAAAGATACTCCCTGCCCCGATATCCTTCCTAAAATGTAGTGTCCCCAAATCAATCACAATATGCTCTAGATGGTCTAGATGGTCTAATCCAGGTTTTTTCTTGATCCTTTTATTGATTCATAAAAAGATCATTAAAAGTTCCAGTCTCAACTCTGCTACTCACTTCTTAAGTCACTTTGGGGAAATCCCTTAATCTCTCTGGATTTCAATTTCCCCATCTGGAAAGTGATATGTTTAAGCTAAACAAATTACTGGGTCTCTGTGAAAATAGCTTTATCATTCTTAGTCTTAGTTTCCTCAGTTGTAAATCAAGACAGTAGTGTTTGTATTCCCTCCCTGACAGGATTACTGTAAGGAAAACACTAGAGTAAATGTAGAACATTAGAGAAAAATGAGCTATTATTATTATCATCATTCAAAAAAATTCCAGCACTAATATTTCATGGGACTATGAAACTAGGTAGGTTTTTTACTGGAGAGAAATATCAGAAAAGGTCTATAGCAGGGAGCACTGTTCAGTAAGCACTGTCCTACATTTGGTATGTGGGAGACAATCTGGACAGTTGTGGGATATCTTGAGAAAATCAAGAGAATGAAAAGGAATGAGAAAGTCTCCATCAGTAGCTAGGATGGAAGGTGCAGACAATTTGTCCAGCTGCTGAATGGACTAGAGGCCAGCTAAGGGAAGCAAAGAACTATTCATTATTGTTATGAGTTCTTTAGAAGTATCATGTGAAAAAGACTGAAGAACATGGTACTAAATGACAGCGTAGAAGGGTAGCATAGGACCAGAGGGAAAGATAGTATGGATCATGGAAAGAGTAAAGGATTTACCGTCAGAGTACATGAGTTCAAATACCTGGAATGCTGACTGTAATTTTGAACAATTCTCTTCAGTTCTCCAGGCTTATTCTCATCTTCTTCACCTATAGAATAAAGCACTTGAACTAGATGACTTCTGAGGTCTCTTCTATATCTAAATCAATGATCCATGCAAAGGAGATTCCTTAGCAAGCCAGAGGCTCCATCTTAATGTCTAATAGGAGAAGGAGAAAGAGTCCTGGTTAGAGAATACCTTATGATTTACAAAGTTCTTTTGCCACAACAATCTAATTTTAAAAGTGGCACAAGTATTATGTTTCCCATTTTACACATGGGTAAACTGATATTCAGAGACATTAAATAGCTTGCCCATGATCACATAGCAAATTCCACAACCAGAATACAAATTCTATTTTTTCCTGACTCCAAGTTTTATACTCTTTCCAGAACATAAGAATGGCTTTTCTTATTAATTTCTCATATAAATCAGTATGACAGTTAAGTGGTACAGTAGGCTGTAATTAAGAGGACTCAGTTCCTGAGTTCAAATCTTATCTCAGATAGTTACTAGTTGTGTGATCCTGGGCAAATCACTTAATCTTGTTTGTCTTAGTTTCCCCATCTGCCAAATGAGCGGGAGAATGAATTGGAAAACCACTCCATTATCTTTGCCAAGAAACCCCACCCCTCAATGGGTTCACAAAGAGTCTAACAAGATGGAAAAGACTAAACAAGAACAAGATAAATCAATAGATAGATGCATAATATAGTGGGAGAAAAACAGTATTTGAAGTGAGAGGATCTGGGTTCAAATCTTATCTCTGCTACTTACTACCTATGTGAAAATGAATAAATCATTCCATTTCTCTGGGGTTTGGTTCTGTAAGACTAGATAAATGTTTCATTAAGCTTAAAATCCTCTGGCTATGTGGTCCTGACTATGGGTTCCCAGAGGATGATGCTGGGTGTCATACTAAAGAGAGGAAAGTAGGTCAAGCCAACAAACATTTTCTATTTGCTTTGGCTTGCAGTATAATTAACCTCTCATTCTCCACTTTAGAGACTCCAATTTGACACATAAAATGGCTCATTGCCTCATGACTCCCTCAACTTTGCCCCTTCTTTGCCCTTCCCAAGGCCCCTTAAAGCTCCCACAAGAACCAAATAAAAAGCAGGCAGGAGGGAACTGAGTTCCCTAACATTTCATGGGTGTGTGATTCTAGGTGAGTTTTCACTGAGAATTGTTCCCCATCTCTGAAGCTCAAGCTCTCATCAGATGCAAGAGCCATCACAGGGTGCTGGAACAAAGCCTGTGCTGTTTAGAGAGACCTCTAAACCTAATGATCACCTCAGATTGGGGGGCAGGGGGAAGATGAAGGCAAGGGAAAAAGAATTATTAGGTAAGAAAAATTGTGCTGATGTGCCAGACATGTTATAACATGGCTTGTGTCTGTTTCTTTTGGAAAGCTTTGAGACAAATTAAGTTTTCTTAGCAGGAAATGGGCATGGTTGTGGGTTTGGGAATAAGGAGAAGCTGCCAGTTTACGTCATTTCTGGGTTTAAGTCAAAATCGAACCAGAACACCTTCTTTCTCTAAAATAAAATTCTCTTATAGACTCAGACTCACAGAACTGGAGACTTCGGAAGTTATCTGGTCCTGTGGGGTATAGATTTCAAGATGGAAGAGAACATCAATGATAGTTTAGTCAAACTTCATCACTTGACTGATGAGAAAATGAAGACCCCAGACAGGAAATGAGATTTGGCTGAGATCACACTGGTAGTAAGCGGTGGAGCTGAAATTCTAATTCAGGGCTTTTGGACTCCCTATCTGGTGCTCATTATATGTCTTGTTGCCTCTATTTTCTCATTTTTTTTTTAATCCTTACCATCTGTCTTAGAGTTGATATTAAGTATCAGTACCAAGGCAAAAGAACTAAGGGTAAGGCAACTGGAGTTAAATGACTTGCCCAGATTTACACTGCATGGAAGTGTCTGAGATGAGATTTAAACCCAGGACCTCCAGTCCCCAGGTCTGGCTCTCTATCCACTGAGACACTGAGATGCTTCTTGTTTCTGTCTTCTCCATAAATCAACACACATTTATTAATTACCTATTAGGTACCAAGCCCTGTGCCAAGTATGAAATGAGCAAACAACTTCTCTAATATCTCAGTAAGAAATCATATTGTTGTCCTGCATTTATTTTTTATCATTATAAGTTGTAACCTCTCGTATGCTTTTTGAAGCCAGGGACAACTTCTGCATTGTTTCTCAATCCTCAGTGTCTAGCATGGTGCCTTGAATGCATTATTTTTAATAAACTATTTTTTAATTGAATTGAACTGAATTGTCTTATTTGCTCATGCCATATATCTCTTTGTAACATGAATTCCCTCTTTAAGAAAATGTTGGTTGTGTGGCATATTTGGATGTATTTCATTCAGCTTTCATATTTGCTTATAATACTTGGAACTTTTTCAAAAATGATGAACTGAGGCAGCTAGGTAGCTCAGTGGATAGAGAACCAGGCCTGGAGAAAGAAGGTCCTGGGTTCAAATGTGGCCTCAGATGCTTCCTAGCTGTGTAACCCTTATCACTCTTTTGCCTTGGAGCTGTCTTAGTTTTGATTCTAAGACAGAAGGTAAGGGTTTAAAAAGAAACAGGGGAAGAAATGATGAACAACTGACTTTAGACAAATATAAGCAAAAAAAAAATCCATGTTCTCAAGGGGTTTATCTTCTAAACGGTGGGGCAGGGAAGCATTGGGAAGAAAAGAAAACGCATAAAGAGAAACTAAAAAGGGAGGGACACTATGCTTAGGTGGGGGCAGGATTGAGCAATGGTGGCCAAACCTCAAAAATGAGGAATAACTGGTCTGGACCCTTCCCCAAAATGAAGATCAGGGAAAAATTCATCAATAGGAGAAATGACTTGAAGAAATAGTCAAGAAATTACTGAGGCACATTGATGCTTTCTGGAGAATTAAGGATGACTGGTCTGGGACCCTTTCCAAAATGGAGGTTCCAGGAAAACTCATTAAAGGGGAGATGAGGCCCTAAGCACCAGAGTCAGAAGGCACTTCATATAGGTGCTGATTTATTCATTTAAAATTAAATTTCTTTTATTTCTTTATTTAATTATAAATGAAAATTAATTAAAAATCATCATCCCAATGATGAAAATTATGTCTTCCCTGTATAGTATATGTCAGTGTCTGCTGCCTCATCCCCTATAAAGAGAAAGTCTTACTTGATTGTATATTGTGAATGCTCTTTTCATAGAAGGGATTTTAAATAAAAATATAATAGAACATCTACATTTTGGATAGCCCAGGCAGCCACTAACCACTCTCTATATATATGCTACTAACTCAGGAGTTCCAGGAAAATGACAATTCAGTTGTTTTAGCTTCACTATTGTTTTTGTTCTTGAAAGTAGGCAAAGGAATGTAGAAAATATACAGATGCTGCCAATAACTACTTAATTTTTGGCTACCTGGGAGATTCATGTCCAAATCCAGTGATAGGGAAGCTCAGGGAGCAAGGCTGGCTCTAAAAATGCCAGTTATGTCACTGGCCTCTAGCTACCACTCAGATCCTTTCCTTTCTCACTACAACTGGACTGTATGAGGGTATAATGCTCCCAGGTGGGCTCACTGTAACTAAAGTGGAGAGGCAGACTACATGTAGAAAATCTTTCCACTCTGCTTACCATTCTGCCTTATTTAGCCCCTTTTCTTAAACTCTCCCTCTCTCCTTCCACCTAACAAAGAAGTTGGTCATTTCTAGTCTGTGGTTTGTCCATTTATTCTCTGGGGGAAAGGGAGAGTGGAGATAGAGAGAAAAGAGTTTTGGATGTACCCCTAAGGAGAGGATTTATGATCTATATTGTTGGAAGGAATTACCACCATGGGAGCATCCCTACAGATCCGAAATTCTTCTCCCATGAGTGTATGTGCAATGTATTTCCCTAGGCACTGGTGATACAAAGACAAAAACTAAAACATAAGATGTTTGTCCTCAAGAAGTTTACAATTTCCAAGCACTGAGCAAGTGCTAGGGGTCCTTTTAGGATTATCGTCCCTTTCACCTTGCTTTTGTAGACACTCAAAAAACTGACAGCAGTTTCTGTGATGGTTGCACTATGGGAAAAGAAACCAATTTGAGTCTTCCAGCTTTAGGTCTCAAACTCAGGAGTCTATTAGCATCATTTTTTTTAAGGTGATGAAGTTCTATTTTTAATGAAATGCTTTGTTGACAAGCCATCCTGTCTCTCAGTACCAGGTTCCTCCTCCCCCTTCAGGTATACCCAAATCCAGTAACACTAAGCTGCCTCTCAGAATGACAATGAATCAGAAGGGAAGGTCACCCTAATCACTTGGGTTTCCAGAGTTCTGTTTCTTTAGGCATCCTGAAAGGAAAATTTCCAAGATAACATTTTAGCATAATCAATTAAACCACTTTCTAGCCAATTAAAATTCTCTTCTCTATGACCTCCCTTTGAATCAACAAACAGAAGAGAGGGCACAGTCATTTACCTGAAGAATATTGCCTTGTAAAGCTAGCTTTCAGCCGAACAAGGACATATTTAACTTTGACTGAATGGTGGTTGGTGTACTGCGGGATATCCTAAGCCCACAGACTAAATCACCTTACACTCACCCTGAGGACTTATCCAGATTTCTTGGAGAGACTGCAATGTGATTACATTGAATTTAGTTAGAAATAGTCTGAAACTGAGGCTTATAGGCCAAAGGGCAAGTTGAAAGACTGCAGAGACATAGGAAAAGACTAGTAGAAAACAAACAAGTTAAGAAAGTGGAACAATCTAACTCTAATAATAACTATGTGAAAATTAGAAAAAGATGATAATAATGGCAATAAAATCCAAGTTGAAAATGTGCCAAAGAAAAAAGAGAATGGACACAGAAGAAATATGGATTTTTGTTATTACTTATAATTAAGAAGCACATCAAAAATACAAATGATTGCTCTGGGAGAGGAGGAAGGAAGAGGAGGAGACAAGAATCATGTAACTGTGGGAAAATGTTTAATAAAAATAAAAAAGGGGGGGGGGTGCATCTGGGTAACTCAGTGGATTGAAAACCAGGCCTAGAGACTGGAGGTCCTGGGTTCAAATATGACCTCAGATACTTCCTAGCTGTGTGACCCTGGGCAAGTCACTTGACCCCCATTGCCTAACCCTTACCACTCTTCTGCCTTGGAGCCAATACATAGTATTGACTTCAAGACGGAAGGTAAGGGCTTAAAAAAAAAGAAAAAAGTAAAGAAAAATACAAATGATTGAGTTCATTAGTTTTATATGAATATCTTTCATTTTGTTTTTTGAATATTTTGTTTCCAAGTTCAGAAGAAGATTTTAAAAAATAAATCAAAAGTCAAGACCAAATTTTTACTGAATGTCATAACAGTATGGGATCCTATTTGGTTCAGAACTTCATAGGGGTCACTATTTTATCTTTGATTTTGTTTGAAGATGACATAAAAAGTTTCTCTACTTAACAGGAGCCTTGGGCTTCCTATTCTAAGACTGAATGAAAAAAACCTCTTGATAAGGAGTCAGAGAACCTTGGTTTAAATCCTATTTCTGATGTTTGTACCTGGATTTCCAAGGGAAAGTTAATTTACCTCCCTGAGCCTCAATGTCCTCATATTAAAAAAAAAAAGAAGATAGAACTAAATCATCTCTCAGGTTCCTTCCAACTCTCAATCTATAAACCCATTTAAAAATCTACTTTGTGCAAGGTAATGGGGATACAACAAGAAGAGGAAAATGATCTGTATCCTCAAAGAATTTATATTAGATCTTGGAACATTTTTCATTCCCTAATCTTTGCCAATGAAGACATAAACATCTAGACCTTCCCCGTTTATCTTCTGGCTGGTCCTATGTCTAACTCAATATTTTGTTTAATCCCTTCCAACCTGGGGGATTCAATCTAGGTCTTCCTGAATCTAAATCTAGCATGCTTTCTACTATGCCAGACTTTCAAAAGCAAACTTTTCTTTGCAATTTTAAGGTTAGCTCTCATGTCTCTTATGTACCCATCTGTACATAGCACATCATTGTAGATGTTAAACTGGAAAAGACTTTAGAAATAATTTCATCCAGAATTTCTGGACTTTTTGGTCTCAAGAACCCTTTGCACTCTTAAAAATTATTGAGAATCCCCTCAATTTTGTTTGTGTGTTATATATGTTGATATTTCCTCTAATGGAAATTAAAATGTATAAATATTATTGCATAAATAGTTCTTATCTCAATGTCCTCTTGAAAGCTGCTTGTTTGCCTCCAAGATTCCCCAAACTATACTTTGAGAACTAGTATCTAATCCCATTCTTTTCATTTTACCAAATGGAGAGATTAAGATTATCTTCAATTTATTTTGTATATATGTTGTTTTTTTGTTTTGTTTTTTTTGGTAGAGTTGTTTGCATGTTGTCTCCTCCATTAGATTGGGAGATCCCTGAGAGCAAGGACTATTTTTTGCCTTTATTTGTATTGTTTCCACTTAGTACAGTACTTGGTATGTAGTAGGTATTTAATAAATCCTTCTAGACTTGACTTGAGGAGGCTGAGGGAAATGGCTTGGGTAATATCACAGTCAAAAGCTGAGGTAAGATTTCATCAAGGTCCTCTTTCCACTTAAGTGTTTCCCAAAGTATTTTATAGAAGAGGCTATTGAGGTTTAGAAATTTAAAGTCGCTTTTTTATGGTCATTGAGTTTTTAAATATCAGAATGAAATTTGAATCTAGATCTCTATATCTAGATATATACACATATATATGAATTTGTCCTACTAGCTTCTTTCTCAACTCAAAAAACAAGTTTGACTGAATTAACCAGTTATTTTATTGCCCTGTTGAAACAGTTTTCAACTTGTCATTAGATGATTTTAACAGAATTCCCTTCCAATGATCTTTCCTGCCTAATAGCATCATCTGCCCTTTACTGTTCACACTGTCAAGAAGGTCAAGAATAAACATCTCCTTTTAAAAACAGAACTAGAAAGCACACTGACACTGATTATGTGCTAGGTGGTGATTAGCATTTCCCTAAGCACCTTGCCAAACACTCATATGGTTTCCACTTTATTGACACACAGGCCAGCCCTGGCAGTATTGCTGATATATACAGTATAATTTAATTAATCAAGAAACTTATTATTTAAAACAATAGAATCATAATATGTTCACATGCAATAATGAATGTAATGAAACAGAACACCCCTACTTCCCCACTCCCCGCACATTTCCACTTTTCAGTAATTAGATATGAAAATCAATAAAGCTGATATTCTCCAAGGTATAAATCTTGGGGTGGATTTAAAGGCTGTGCAAAAGAAAGGGTACAATATTGTGGATTTGTTGCTAGAAGAAACCTCAGAGATTTTGTTGGGCTCAGAAGGTTGCACTCTATGCCCCACCAATGAAGAGGGAGGCTAAGGAGCCTTACCCCCCAACTCATCCCTGGGCCGGGCCCCCAGGCACTCTTCGCTCCGGCTCCATGCCTGACCCCTCCCCGTGCTGATCCTGGGAGGCGCTGTGCCCCTAGTACAACCCCTGCCCAGAAGCTCCCATCACAACGCCCCTAGCCCAGGCCTCCCCTCCGCCTGGTCACCTGCCCACCTGGCTGCCGCAGCCTGCGCTCAGCCCCTGGGAAGGGTGGGCAGGGGAGCGAGACCTCCATAGGGGCTGGCCAGGCTGGGCAGCGCAGGGCTGTGGTGGGATGCCACTAGTGCTGGCAGGACAGCTCCAGGCAGGAGAAGTACGGGCTGGTGGTGGTGGGAGGAAGCATCGGCAAGTTGGAGCTTACCATCCAGTTCATCCAGTCCTATTTTGTCACAGATTATGATCCAACAATTGAAAAGTCATATACCAAACAGTGTGTGATAGATGATAGAGCAGCACGGCTTGATATCCTGGACACTGCAGGTCAAGAAGAGTTTGGGGCCATGAGAGAACAATATATGAAGACTGAAGGTTTTTTGCTGGGTTTTTTTCAGTCACTGATAGAGGAAGCTTTGAAGAAATCTATACATTTCAAAGACAGATTCTCAGAGTTTCTAATGATTTTTGTTGGTAATAAAGCAGATCTTGACCATCAAAGACAGGTAACACAAGAAGGAGATCAACTTGCATGACAACTCAAAGTGACATACATGGAGGCATCTTCAAAAGTTAGAATGAATGTAGGCCAGGCTTTCTACAAACTTGTCCCAGTTATCAGGAAGTTTCAAAAGCAAGAATGTCCTCTTTCCCCAGAACCAGCAAGGAAAGAGAAAGACAAGAAAGGCTGACATTGTGTCATTTTTTAAGAATCCTGTGAATCTTAGCTGCCAACTGTCAAAAAAAAAACCTTCATCTGTTCCTTTTTTCCTTCCAGTTTACATCCTGTTTGGTACCTCTCTAGCCTTATGCAAACATGTCCTTGAAATGATCACCATGTTAGCCTTAGTTTAAGAAGCCATCTAAATCCTGGCCTGGAAGATGATGGAGGTGATGGTGGTGATGATGTTATGATCATGTCTGGACAGACTTAAAACACTAAGGCTACTTCTCTAAGACTATCCAGTTACTTTTTTTTTAAAAAAAGCTAGATATCTATATGTGTATACACACACAATTCTTTAAGGGCTTACAGTCATATTGAGGATGTATCAGCCTTGAATTCCCAGTTGTTTTCCAAGCCGAAATAATTGCATGCAAAATGATTAATTTTTAACTTCTGAGATCACATTACTTACTGTCATCCTAAATCAAAACCTAGGGAGTTTTTGTTGTGTTTTTTTTGTTTGTTTGTTTGTTTGGGGAGAAAACGTGAAATAGATTTTCTTTTGCCCAAGAGAATAAAAGCTGATTTGAACTTCAGTTAGCATTAAACCCATTGAAATGAGTTAACAACAAAGAGGTGTTTGGGGACCTTATGGATCACTGTACCTTCTGGTTTCCAGGGGCAAGAAACACCCGACCATCTACTGTAATTTTTTCTATGTGTCCAGAACAGGTATAGGGCTCTTATTACTCCTGTCATTGTTGCTGTATGGCTAATGATGATAGCATTCTCTGTGACCAACTACCTTGGCTCTTTCTGGACACAAGCATTTCAGTTTCTTAGGCATCTTTCTTGGCCATTGGGGGGGGGGGGAGGGAATCAAACTATCATTTGTGTCTATTTTCCTTTTCGAATATTTCTGGATAAAGGATTCAAGAAAATAAATTGTAGTTGTTTTTGTTTGATGTAATATAAAAAAAGCAGAATTGATCTTTCCAGGGTCAGAGATGATTAATGTTTTTGCTATATACTTTTATACATTATTTACTTATTGAACTAGTTAACAAGTATTTTTATATGTTTGTAAGCCAATATGCTTTCACAGCTTAACTTGTATATATGTAAAGATGAGTATTTAATTCTCACAGTTCACTTCTAACTCACACACACACACACACACACACACACACACACACACACACACACACACAAAGCAAATGTGGAAGCTGCAGAAACTCTGACAAAAGTAGTTTTCTGGGCTTTTGCAAGGCCCACTTTTGGCCAATCACATCCCTGCCCAAGGTACTGTCACAGGTACAACTCCAGGATGTAGATCCCAAAATCACTTTTGATAGCCCTTACTGGAGACTGACCATTTACACGAAGTATTAAACTGTATAACTCTTAACTGGAAAAAAACAAAACAAAACTTCAGAGATCATCTAGCATAGTGGGGTCAAACTCAGATAGAAACAAGAACCATTAATCTTTATATAAGAATTCCAGCAGGCTACATAATGCCTTGGTTTTTAAAATGTAATTATTATCATTGTTTCATTGACTCTTTATTCATTTTGTTATGTATTTCACAATTACATTTTAATTTAGATCAGGTCACACTCAGGAGCATTATGGGCTATAGGTGATCCTTGAAAACTACTTGTCTGACACCTCTGATTCAAAAATGACCACCATCCCTACCTCACCCTCATTTTACATAGGAAGAAATCGAGTCTCAGGGTAAATGGCTTGCCCAAGGTCATGAAGTTTTCCCTATTGGACACAACACTCTTTCCACAGCACTAGTCATCATAATAATTAAAAAAAAAAAACCACCTCTGTATATCTTATTCTCTAGCTAAAAATTCAGTCAATTCTTCCTTTAAAATATCTCTTCATATCCTTCATCCTTTGGCATTATTAGTCACTATCCTAAATCTAGAGCTTCCTTAACTTTACCTAGAATATTATCATATTCTCATAGTGTATTTCCCTACCTTCCATGTATCTACTCTATCCCCAGTCAATCATGCTAAATTCATCATGGAATCATAGGATTCCAGATTTAAAGTTGGAAAAGCCCTTATAGGTCATCTAGTCCAAATGCTTCATCTTAAAGAGGAAGAAATTAAGACAGAGTAGAGACAGAACCTTCTCAAGGTCAAACTGTTATTCAATGGGGTGGCCAAGACTTGGACCCAAGGTATCTTGACTCTCAGATTCAATACCGCTCTAATCTCATCCCTTGAAATAAACTGTAAAATAACTGGAATTAGTGTCATGCATTTTACTGCTTATCATTTTCCACAACACTTAAGTGAAAATATAGAAGTCCTTTTATGCTTATTGAATGAAGGAAATGGACAATAGTACAGGAGTATGCTAGTAAATGTTTATCAACTAGCTTTCCAAAGAAAAGATGTACATTATATACTTTCAGGTTATTTTTTAAAACCTTACCTTCTATATGTTGGTTCCAAGGCAGAAGAGTGGTAAAGGCTAGGCAATGGGGTTAAGTGACTTGCCCAGGGTCACAAAGCTAGGAAGTGTCTGCAGCCAGATTTAAACTCAGGACCTCCTGTCTCTTGACCTGGCTCTCAATTCACTGAGCTACACATCTGCCTCCTGCTTTCAGGTTTAAAACACATTAGTAACATTTTCACCACCATTTTCTTATAAGTCTGGACAATCAACAAAGTAATAAATCAATCCCTTCAAAGTAGCATTTTTTCTGATTTCTTTTTTTTTAAATCCTTACCTTCTGTCTTGGAGTCAATACTGTGTATTGGCTCCAAGGCAGAAGAATGGTAAGGACTAGGCAATGGGGGTTAAGTGACTTGCCCAAGGTCACACAGCTGGGAAGTGTCTGAGGCCAGATTTGAACCTGGGGCTTCCCATCTCTAAGCCTGGCTCTCAATTCACTGAACTACACAACTGCCCCCATTTTTTCTGATTTCTGAGGTATAAATGCTTACAATGAAATTTTTGCAATCAATTCTCTTAGGACTATTCAAACTGGCTACTGGCTATAGCTGTATTCCTTAGTCCACCTAGTCAGGTCTTTTTCTTATTAATGAGTTTAGGTAGTTACAAGTATGTAGACTGACTGAGTAAATGCAATGATATTAATGAGATATTAAGAGACCTATAGGAAGGCTGACATATTGATTATACCTTCTATCAGAGAGAAAGATATGAATGAGAAGACATGTATAGAATATCATAAGAATGGTACAATGGTAAGAATATTGCCTCTAGAGACAGAAAACATAGGTATCTTGATTCTCAGATTCAATACTTCTCCAATCTCATCCCTTGAAATGGACTGTAAAATAATTGGAATTAGTGTCCTGCATTTTACTGCTTATCATTTTCCACAACACTTAAGTGAAAATATAGGAGTCCTTTTATGCTTGAATGAAGGAAATGGAGACGGGAGGTCCTAGGTTCAAATCTGGCCTCAGACACTTCCCAGCTGTGTGACCCTGAGCAAGTCACTTAATCTCCATTGCCTAGCCCTTACCACTCATCTGCCTTGGAACCAATACACAGTACTGATTCCAAGATGGAAAGTAAGGGTTTGTTATAAAAAAAGATGTTGGAAAACTCAAATACAATTACCAAAATGAAGTTCAAAATAAAAAGTATCATTTTAGGATGATATGTTAAGTGAATCTTAAGAAATTTGAATTTTTGATGTTAGGATACAATAATAACAAAATTAAAATTTGAAAGACATGTTAACAAATATCATTTTGTTACAAGAAGAAAAATTGTATAGGGAAGGTGATCAGAAAAGCATGAATAGCTTACCAAAAGAGCAATTATAATGGCTAAGAGATCTTCCATGACTCTCTATTTCCTACTAAGTTGAAAACTTGGTGGCTCAATACTTGGAACCCTGGACCTGGAATCAGAATGAACCTAAGCTCAAATCCAGCAATAGATGCTTTGTGACTCTGGACAAGTCACTTAATCTCTGTCTTCTTCAGTTTCCTCAACTGGACAATGGGGATAATAATAGCACTTATCTAGAATTGTAGTAAGGATCAACCTGAGGTATTTGTAAAGCACTTAGCACAGAGTAAGTGCTTAACCAATTCATGTTTCCTTTCTTCCTGAAATAAGGTAAAAGCTTTTCCTGACATTCAAAATCCTCCACAATTTTATGTCACCCTCACTTTCTATCTTAATCTCCTTTATATACCAGTTGTTTACTCTCTGCCCCCTAAACTCATAATTACTTTCTTGCTAAATGCCTTCTCATTGTTCCCTATCTCTAGGATGCCACTGCCCTGCCCTTTTGAATTCCTTTCCAATCCAATTAGATCTCTACCTTCTCCATAAAGTCTTCCCTGATTCTCCTGGTTTAGGCCTTTTCCAAGCTTAGGACCCACGAGTGGGATATCCATCCTGACCAGGTAGCTTTCCCCTCATTACAGATGAAAACAGGAGCTTGGGCAAGGAGAGTGCAGGGGAAAGAAAAAAACACTGGATTTGGAGTCAAAGAAACTAGGTTAGGAATCATTGGCCTGATATTGGCTGCATCTGTGACCCTGGGAAAATCACTTTACTTTCCTGGTCCTCAGTTGCCTATGATGAGTAGACTAGATGAATAGAGGGTGCTAGAAGATTTCATCTAACTCAATCTCAAGAGGCTCATTAGAAGATACAAATGCACTGAGGAGAGAATGACTGCCCCTGACCTCAGCCTCTTAGAACCAAACATTTCCTTCAATACTCACTTCAGCTATAATTTCCTCTAGCTATGGGAAGCCTCTCCCAATGTCCCTACTTGTTAAGCGTCTCTACCTCTTCAAATAATCTTATCTTTACTCATGTTATGACACCCAGTAGAATGTCAGCTCCCTGAAGGCAAGCAGGCAGATGTTTCATTTTTTGTTTCCTTGTTTTTATGTCCCAGGTACATAGATCAATGTTTTGAACATTACAAAGGGATTAATTAAAAAAAAAAAAACAGTTGAAATGAGTGGGATTCTGATCCAGTTCCAGTTATTTGGTGTTGAAGTTAACTGGATACCATATTCTGCTGCTAAATTTGAAGCTCTGTGAGGTCAGGAACCATATCTTGTTTAAACATTGAGTTTTCTCCTGCATGGGGCCCAGTATTCTATACATAAGTCACTTAATTTTTTTCCAATTTTCCAATATTTGTTATCTTTCCCTCCCAATTCCCCTCATCCATTAAAAACTGTAACAGTTATACTCAAGAAAATTTTAAAAATACACACCTCATTCTGCATATTGATTCTATCACCTCTCCATCAGAAACTGAATGTTATATTCCCCTATCAGTCCTTGGAAATGTGGTTGAACATCCCATTGACCAGAGCTGTTAAGTATTCATAACCTGGTTCCTGCCTATCTGTCCAATCTTGCCTTTCACTTCACTCTCTAATCCAGCTACACTTGCTTCCTTGCTATTATATATTCTCAAAAATGACACATCATTTCCTTCCTCCATGTCTTTGTGGTGCAAAGGATAGAGAGCTGGGCCTGGATTCAAATCCAACCTCAGACTAATTGGCTGTGTGACCTGTAAAAGCCTGGAGAAATCATTTAACCTCTGCTTGCCTCAGTTTCCTCATTTGTAAAATAGGGCTAATAACAGTACCTACTTTTGTGAGAACAAAGTGAAATACTAATTCTAAAGCTTTTACCATAGTTCCTGGAACATAGTAAACATGGCATAAATGTCAGCTATTATTATTATTATTACTTCTTTCTTGAAATATTCTTATCTTTCATCTCCATTTCTTAGTTTCCCCAACATCCTTCAAGACTCAACCCAAGGGAGGCCTCTCCATATTAGCTAATAATACCTTCTCTTTCAATTTTTCTTTCCACCTATTCTGGATACATCTTTTATATAACTGATATTTATAGGTTGTCCTTTGATGATAACATCCTTGAGGTTATAATAGTTTTTTGCCTTTCTTTTTTTGTCCTGAGCACACGGCTAGGCACATGAGTATTAAATAGACACCTGCTGACTAAATGACTAACAGATCCACCCTTCTTCCTTGTATATCTCACTCTGCAAACACTGGAGTCTTCAAAACTATATGTGAAGTATATTTGTATATATGCTAGTTCATTTAACTGTCTACCATAATAGTAGTTTAAATGGTTCTCCTTATTAAGGATGATATGCAAATTTGATCCAGGATCTGAAAACGTTTCCCAGTCTCTGAAATAAGAAACAAAGCTGGTATTTTCTGAGCACCTGTGGGATGACCAACTCTTTTTAAGGTACAATGTGGGAATGTGAAAGTAGAATATAGTATGTCCTCTTCTCTCAGGGAACTTTACACTTTGGTACTAAGCCTGATGTGAACAATGACAGACAATATTGTTAGGACAATTAAACCCCCCAAAATCTACTTTGACTTCCTTTTTCTAGGCATTTGAGATAAAAAGCTTTGTTTGACTTAAACTATCTAACCGCAGACTTCCATGTCATTTGCGAGTGCTTTCCTATATTCTATTCCTATTTCTGTCCCTAGCTCCTTGGCTATTTGGCCAAGTCTTATTTGCTTCATTTTAAAGATTGAAGGAGCTGGGTTACATCATCTCCAAGATCTCTTCCAACTTTGATGTTCTGAAACCATTCCCATCCCAACAAGCTGATGCTTCTTCTTCACAGATGAGCAGAGAGTATAGAGGAAAGAAAGGACACAGGATTTGGAGTCAAAGGAATTAGGTTAGAAATCCTTGCTTTTGTGACCTGGGAAAAGTCACTTGACTTTTCTAGTCCTCAGTTACTTCATCTGTAAAATGAAATAGGTGGTCTAGATAAGTAGCAGTAACCAGAAGATTGCAGCTAGCCCTAAATCTAGGTTACCCAATGGCTAGAGCACCCACCTCAAGTCAGGAAGACTTGAGGAAAAATTTGTATTCAGACATTTACTATCATATGGTCATGCGTAAGTCACTTTGCCACTGTATGTTTGCCTTGGTTTCCTTGACTGTAAAATGAGAATATTAAAAGCAACTACTGTATAGAATTTTGGTGTGGAATGAAATGTTAAACTATTTGTAAAGTGCTTAGCACAATGTCTGGTACAAATTAAGCACTTGGCTTCCAAAAATTGTTTCCCATGTGCCTTCCCATGTCTTACCTCTTCATTTTCATGCTCTTCCTCCATCAGAACAGGCAGTCTGAAATGTAATATCTATCCTGTCCCATTTGCACATAGTATGATTTCATGCTGCTGAGTATAAGTAAGTTAAGTGATATTTGCTGAGGGAATGGAGAAACTAAAAACTGAATCTATCCACTCATCAAGTCTCTCTAATTTGCTTGGTCATGTGCTTGTCAACTGTTACATCCCTTGTCCATTCTTTTCCTACCAGAAATCTTAATAAATTGGCTTTGGTGCCAAGAAAGGAAGAATATTCTAAGTCAGCCCTAAGAAATGAGAAAATATCAGGGGGGTGGGGGGGGGAGAAGAAAAAAGACGATTGACATGTAAAAGAGAATTGATGATGAGGCTGGAGGTTTTTCTGAAATGGAATAACCTTCAAGCTGAAAGGCACTAAGTAATTATGATTTCATCTTACATAACAGGGGATAAGTGGGTTCTATTCAGTGTTAGAAACAGCTCAAAAGTACAAAAAGAGATTCCAGGAATCTAATGTGTTTGTCATAGGATCTCTGGGGAAGAGTAATCACTCCAGTGCTCTTGTGATTAACTTTTCTATGAACTACCTAAGCAAAGTCTCAAGGGAAAGCAAGATTTCTGAGTAATCAGCACTATTAAAAATACCAAAAGTTTTATTAGGAAATGGTTGCTTCTTTTTTTTTTAACCCTTACCTTCCTTTTTGGAGTCAATACTGTGTATTGGCTTCAAGGCAGAAGAGTGGTAAGGGTTAGGCAATGGGGGTCAAGTGACTTGCCCAGGGTCACAGAGCTGGGAAGTGTCTGAGGCCAGATTTGAACCTAGGACCTCCCGTCTCTAGGCCTAGCTCTCAATCCACTGAGCTACCCAGCTGCCCCCAGAAATGGTTGCTTCTTGAGGGATTTTTGAAGTTATATTCTCCCAGGTAGAAAGAAGGGAAAATGATTCTAAGAATTCTAGGATTCTCATGAACCTTAAGGAAAAGTAGGATGGCAGAAAACAAACAAACAACAACAACAACAACAACAACATTGTAAACAAGCAAGCAAACAAACAAACAAAAAAAGACAGGACTTCCTGAACTGGTGAGTGCTTCTTCATGCATCTAGCTGATCATTCAACAAGCATTCAACAAGTGTATTGTATCCAATAAGTGCCTAATGTGCATTATTTATTGATCATACAAAAACAAAAACAAAACCATCATTGTCCTCAAAGAGCTTATAATCTAGCTTGAGAAAATTATATGCATGTATAAAAGCATATGCAAAATAGACACAAGAAAATTTGAGGGATAAGGCCCTAGAAGCTGAGCACAACAGAAAAGGTTTCAAATAGAGAAGGTGGTGCTTGACCTGAGACTTGACTTGTAGTAAGTATTCTAAGAGGCAGAGATGAGGAAAGAGTATGTCCAGGCATGGGGTATAACTAGTACAAAGGCACAAATGGGCATCAAGTGTCTCATGGGTGGAACCAAAGTGTGAAGGAAAGGGAATAATGCATAACAAGGCTAGAAGGGTAAGTAGAAAAACAGATTGTAAAGCATTTTCAGCACCAAACAGAGGAGTTGATATGTTTGAGCCTAGAAATAAGAGGGAGTTACTGAATGTAATGAGCAAGGGGGTGATATGGACAGACCTATTCTCTAGAAAACGTTGGCACATGTGTGGAAGATGGATTGAAGAGGGAAGGAAGAAGACGAGGAGGAGGAGGAGGAGGAGGAGGAGGAGGAGGAAGAGGAGGAGGAAGAGGAGGAGGAGGAGGAGGAAGAAGAAGAAGAAGAAGAAGAAGAAGAGGAAGAAGAAGAAGAAGAAGAAGAAGAAGAAGAAGAAGAAGAAGAAGAAGAAGAAGAAGAAGAAGAAGAAGAAGAAGAAGAAGAAGAAGAAGAAGAAGAAGAAGAAGAAGAAGAAGAAAGAGGAGGAGGAGGAAGAGGAGGAAGAAGAGGAGGAGGAGGAAGAAGAAGAAGATAATCAGAGATAATGTTGTTAAATTAAGGCATTACTGTAATATTTCCTTATATTTCATCAGTGTGGATGTCACTTTTAGCAGTGTAGGTCACAAATCTACTCAGTCCTCTGATTCTATTAAAATTTTTGTCTAAATCTTTCCATAAATCCTTAAAATATCCACGTTTTTCAGATATACCAAATATCTTTTCTGGTTCTTTTATTAATGATAATTGGGCAAAAATATAATCAATCAATAGGCAGATAGACCCAAGAATCTTGGGAGTGACAGAACCTCCTATACCACCTGTATTAATCCATCCCAGCCATCAAAGCTGTCATCTTTGAAAGTGGTCTTGGTGTAAGAATGGGCCAGTCATCCTTACCTGTTACTTAATCACCTATCAGTCATAGGACAGGCAAACCAAGCTAGTCAAAGCTACAAGGTATCCCAAAGGAGGAGACAGGAAATAGCATGTACCCAGGCAGGTCAAACTATCTCCACAATCTTGACCATCATCTCACCTCATACTCTGATGCAGCTCTCCCAAGACCACAAACATGAACTTTTGGACTAGCAATGCTTCCAACTTAGTGTTAAATGGTTTGACACTAGAAAGTGATATGGATTTATCCCTGGAAATGACATAAAGGAGAGGCATTACCACCTGCTTTGCTACTGTAACCAAAGCACTTTAGGATAATTCTATTTGAGTAGTAGCTGAAATTTCCCATATGCATATTTCCTGAGGGCAGTTTTTATTTTTACTTTTTCTTTGTACTCTTAGAATAATTCCTGGCCCAAATTAATCACTTAGTAAATTATTGTTGTTTGGTTATTTATTGAATGCATCCCATTTCACAATGAGGAAGCTAACTCAGAGAGATTGAATGACTTGTCTGTATCAGAAGGAGCATCTTTCTTCTATTTTTTCCCATGGTTACATGATTTTTGTTGCCTCCCTACCCTTTTCCCTCCCTCTCCCCCAGAGCTGATAAGTGATTTCACTGGGTTATACATATATTATCCCTCAAATTCTATTTCCATATTATTCATATTTGTAATAGAGTAATCTTTTAAAACTCAACCCTCCAATCTTATACCCACATAAACAAATGATCAATCATGTGTTTTTTTCTGTTTCTACTCCCACCGTTCTTTCTCTAGATGTGGATAGTACTATTTCTCATAAGTCCCTCAGAACTTTTCTGGATCATTGCATTGCTTTTAGTATCAAAGTCAATCACAGTTGATCATCCTACAATGTTTCAGTTACTGTGTATAATTTTTTTCCTGCTTCAGAAGCAGCATCTTTCAAAGGCAGACCTTCCTGATTTAAAGTGTAGCCTACTTATCCACTAGGTTATATTGATTTGCTATATGTAAATATCACTGATGGATACATGGGTCAAAAAAAATTTTTAAGTGGTGATATTCCATGATTTTCATCCCTATACCTCAACGGGAGGCTAGTGGTAACAAAAAAAACTGCTTCTTATAAAATTAAGGGAATTAAAATTACTATGTATTATGTATACACATGACTAAGAGTTTATTTTTTTCTGACCAATAACAACAAAGTAATTTTTGCTATTTATATTATTACTAACACACATATGCAGCACATTAGAATTTTCCATTACTTACCTACAACCAGTAATTAGCATGGGGAACCAAGTGGTGTGATCATGAAATCATCTCAAATTTCAAGACTGAGGCTCTAAGAGTTTGTGATTTGACTAAACTCACATATTTAAGTTAAAATCTAGAATTCAAATTCATGATAATTTCAGAAACGTATGCATCAGACTTCAAGTCCCACAATGGCTGAGTTCATCTATATTGAGGACTTATTTACTTATGATCTTAAAAAAATTTATTGAAGAATAGGGACTATGGTCCCAGAAAGCTAGATTCTTCTAAACAGGATCAGAATTAAAGAGAAAAAAAAAGTGTCTTTCTACCATTCTTTGCTAGAAATAATGATTCTTCTGCTCTCAAGTGAGCCCATTCCACCTGAGAATGCAAGAATTTCTCTAATATTTTTCAGATAATAGGTGGTCAGAGGCCAATGGAAAACCAATTTCTTTCAGTTCTATCAAGTGAATACTGCCCAGGTGTTCTGGACAGGGGAAGCAGGAAGAAAAGGAAATTGTTTTGAATAATAAGCTCAAGGCAGAAAGGAAAGCTTCAAGAGAGTGAGGGTTTCACATGGAGCATAAAGAGTCAAAATTTCTGAAAAAAGTTTTTTTTAATTATTGCAACAAAGTGGTCATTGATGATGGATTGCCAGAGTGACATTCAATGGAAGTGATGGAGTGAATGATTGCTCTCAGGTGACACCAGAAGATGAAATTAACAGAACTCTCTTGCGTCTAAAATATAAGGAGCCCAAGGCAACATTCTGTCAGGTGTCTATATGGCATCATTGTTGGGACAAAACAAAAGTTCACTCGGTCATCAAGATATTTAGAAAATACACTAAAAATCACACAGGAGGCAATGTCTATAGAACTTCCTGAATACTTTGCTATTCATGCGGATATTTTGCATGGCATTCTAATGATTATAATAGCTCATATTTTTGCAGGGAGAAGCAGCATGGTAATGTGACTTTAGAGATAGCCTGGACATCAAGAAAATCTGGATTCATATCCAGTCACAGACTAATCTATGACCATCACCAAGTTACTAAAAATAAGCATCTTAATATGTAATGTGCTGGGCTTGGATTAATCAAAACCTGAGTTCAAATCTTTATCCAGTCACTTATTGGCTATGTGATCCTGGGCAAGTCACTTAACCTCTTTTGCCCTCATTCTCTTTATCATAAAACAGGAATTAAAAACAGCCCCTAGACAAAATATATAAATCACTTTGTAAACTTTAAATATCTATATAAATGCTATCATTACTAACCTCTCAGTATCTTAAGCAACTTTATAAGAATAATAAGCTGCAGAGCAGGTATCAATATATGTTTTTAATGAGAGTGAATACCCTGTACCCATTAAAGCAATCTACGTATATGATTTCATTGGATCCTATCAACATAGCTCTATGAGTGAGGCACTATTATTCCCATTTTATGGATGAGGAAACTGAGACAGGGGGGGGGGGGAAGCCAGCATTGTATAGTAGGGAGACCACTAAATTTGGAGTGAGGAGGAAAACTGGCTTCAATTCTTGGCTCCACATCTTATTGGGAATGTGACAGAATACTTTTTTCTGGTGGTTGTATTCCAACTCTAAATCTTCAGTCCTATTAAGTATTTGAAGGACTGCCAAGTAGAAGAGACCAAGATACTTCTGCTGGACCAAAAAAAAAATGGAACCAAAAGGAATAAGTGAAAATTTGAGAGAGGCCAATTTCTGAAACACTTTTTAAACTTCTAGTTACATCCTTCCCAAAGTAGAATTGGCCATCTTAGGAGCTTCTGGGTTCACCATAACTTCATGTCTTCAAACTGAAGCTAGATAACCAGATGTTAGAGATTAATAAGAGAATCCTTCCTCAAGTACAACTCAAACTATAATGGAAAGACCAATGAATTTGGAGTTGAGATATGTGTTCAAATCTCAGCTCTGTTGCTACCTAGTGACCTTAGGAAAGTCACTTAGCTGCACTAAATCCCAGGTTCCTTCCTCATGTGTAGGAGAGTCTTGAACTAAATGGCCTCTGAGGGCAATTCTAGCTCTAAACCCATAAGTCTATTATGCTTTGATGCTTGATGTCCCTCCCAAATCTGAAATTCTATGATTTCTAATTAGTTGTTGGGGTGTATGGGGTGTTCAGGGAGGGGTAGTATCTCTGGTATGGAGGGCTTGTTGTGCCCTCCTAGGGCAGCTCTCCAGCCTCTGACCCTCAACCTGACACCCAGCTCCCACTTGTGGCTCCTAGTAGCTGCTAGCATGCGGCAGCAGCCACACCCCAGGCAACAGCTTCAACATAAACCTTGTGAGAGTAACCATTGGGTCGTCGACCCTTGGTGAACCAGGGCTTTGCTCACCCAGCATGTGAAGACTGCTTCGGCTGAACAGACAGAAGAAACCAATAAGAAGGTTCAATGGCTGAGATGGCGACGCAGCAAGGCACTGTGGAGTGCTTAGGGCGTGTTGGAGCACAAAAGACAACACGGCCATCCAATGCAGCTGAGGAAGTCTCCAGGTGTAACGACTTTTCGTGCCACTGGACCCAGGCTTCCAACGCCGAGAGAGTGGGACTGTCTCTGTGCATCGACTTTTCCACTTAAATCTCCTTCACGCACAAGTGTTTTTGTGCACACTCATCTATCATAGATAAAAACGCACAAAGACAATTGTCATCCTCGGTTACTGAGAGACTACTACTATATACATTTTGAAGCATTAGTTTGGGTAAAAGGTTTCTATAATAAATTCATTAGCTGCTACATACAGGAATCCTTCCAACTGCTCAAGAATTCAAAGAAACTTTTTGGCAAATTCTGTCATATTTACTCTTGTGGAACACTTCTAAACTGGCAAAGGGAAGGGAATCATTGAAACATGCTAAAATATGCTATAAAGACACAGAAAGAGGTCAGCTAGAAGTCAGGAGGACCTCGGTTCAAATATAGTCTCAGATATTTCCTAGCAGTATGACCTTAGACAAGTCATTTAACCCCATTTGCCTAGCCCTAGAGGCTCTTCTGTCTTCAAACGATACTAAGACAGAAGGTAAGAGTTAAAAAAATAGACAAAGAAAGCATTTAGACTCCAGATGATGGACCATTGATTGAATTCATTTGAAATTTGTTTTCTACAACTCTTCATTTGTGTAGACATAGCCCTAAAGAATTATTATAACTATTAAACTTTAACAAAAGCCTAGAATAATTTGGAAAGGAGAGCTACAATAGCAAAAACTGAGAAAGACCAAGCAGGGCTTTGTTCTGGAGGAGTTGGGCTTTCTTTGCTACTAGAAATGGATTTAACAGCTTGCAAAAGGGTGAGTTTGTGATAAGAATATATTAGATGGAGCATAATGTCATGGAAAATCCACTGATGCAAGATTAATAGCTAGCCCTGAGCTCAAAACTTTGCTCCATCACTTGCTACCTGGGTGATCTTGTAGAATTAATTTTATTTCTCTGAGCCTCAAGATCATAGTACAATGGACTCTTTGGAATCATTTAGTCCAATCTCTTAATTTCACAGATGAGCACACTGAGGACCAGAGAAGGGAGGTAGTGCTAAACAAGAAGCAAAATGGGAAATCATTCCCAGATACTCTGGCAATGTAGGGGAGTGTAAAAGACACTAAACTGAGAGTTGAGATACTTGGGTTTGAATCCTAGCCCTGGCACTTAACAGCTCTGTGACTTTGGCCAGGTCTTTTTATCTCTCCAGGCAGCTCTGTTTCCTTCTCTGGAAGGAAAATGGGGTTTGTAATAGATGATCTCTAAAAAATTTTCCAACTAGAAATTTGACAGTCTGACAACCTAGAGGAAATGTCAAAGACATAGTCAGTCATCTGGATGTTTCTGAACATTTGGGGGTCTTATGGCCAAATGTCTGAAATTTTCATTTAATTGGGGGGATTTAACAAAAAAATACTTTTCAGCCAGACAGTAAGGCACCAGAAAGGCCAAGCTCAGGCTGAGACTATCAGTCAACTCTTTTCATGTTATATGTGATGGATTACAAGGCAATTGATCAAGTACTGGCCAGTATTCAGTGGTTCAGTGCCTGACTATAGTGACAGACCAAAATAAGAGGCAACCTGAAAACAGCTGGTGGATTGACCCTGATAGACACAACTAAAGGTCTATCAGAGTAAACAAGAGTAAGGGCAATAAGTCAAAGGGTCCAAGGCCTCCATTGTTTTCATCTCAAACCTGGAAAATAATGGAAGAGAGTAGAGGCATTTAAGACCCAAGGACCTACGATTTTACTGAAAATTCCTTTCCCTGAAAACTCTTTTTCAATCATCTAGCATGGCTCAAAATGGGGAAACACAACTTTCCTTAAGGTTCAAGATTGCTGCTGTGGTATGTATATTCATCCACTTGGTCTGACTTGTTTTTATCCATCTGTTTGTGTCAGGAAACTTGACTTTATCATCCTGGAACATGGCTCTACCTAATGGTCAATAACACATCACAGTTGTATAATTTAAAATGGGAGGAGCTGAAGGTGAAAGTGTGCCATATCTTTATGGGATAATTTTCAAGACCTACTGTGGATATAAGAGAACATCTACCAACCCTCATAAATATAGACTCATCTCTAAGTCCATCTCCTCTTAATAACCACCAATGGAGACTGCCAGGGTCGGTCCAAAGGTCAAACTGTCAGGCCAATCAAAATGAGGATACAACTTCCTTCATAAGAAAGAGGCAGGATGGGGGCAGCTGGGTAGCTCAGTGGCTTGAGAGCCAGGCCCAGAGATGGGAGGTCCTGGGTTCAAATCTGACCTCAGATATTTCCCAGCTGTGTGACCCTGGGCAAGTCACTTGACCCCCATTGCCTAGCTCTTACCACTCTTCTGCCTTGGAGCCAATACACAGTATTGACTCCAAGACGGAAGGTAAGGGTTTTTATTTAAAAAAAAAAAAAAAAAGAAAGAGGCAGGATACACAAGGGGTCTCTTTGAAAAAGAGACTAGCAAAAGATCCATTTTTTTTAAATGAGATTGCATGCTACCATTAATAAATAATGTTATTCTTGTAGGGGGAAAATATGTTCTTTCCCAACACCTTCCCTTCAGTTATGCAATCCACAGCTTCCCACTTCCCCACCAAAAATTACTTTTTTTAAAAGAGAAAGAGAAAGGGGGAAAAGTAAAAGTGAAAGCAGAGGAGATTATCCTCAGGGCAGACCCTTAGACCATCTCCAGAGTTTAGGGATTGAAAGGGCTCAAACTTCTAACATCTCCAAACAGTCAGGAAATGTAATGCATCTGTCACCTTATTCAAGGTTTTTTTTTTTTATTCTTAAAACAATCAAGAGTAATACATCATTGAAAAACTCTTGGAGTAAAGGCAATGCTAATTATTTTATAGGATCCTAAAACTGTAGAAGGTTAAAGTTAGAAGGGATCTTAGAGTTTTTATTTGAAACTCCACCCCCATTTTTACAGATGAGGAAGTTTTAAACTCCAAATCTAGTAGTTTTGTTACTAACGTGTCTGCTTCACTCTTTTAAGAGGATGTATGTTATAGGATTTAAAGCTGAGCAGAAACTGAGAGATCAACCAATGAGGTTCCTCTCTTTATAGATGAGGAAATTAAAACTTAAAAGGGGGTAATAATCAGAGGTGTGTTGGTAAATGTTTAATGACAGGCCCTGGGGGTGAAGGTTGGAAACATACACAATACACTTTTAAATTTAATCTGATTTATTAACATTTTCTCCCTTACTTTCTTAAGTCGAGACAATTAAAAAAAAACAATAAATCAAGCTCTAATTTAGAGTGTTTGTGGATTGCTGAGGTGTAAATTCTCACACTGAAAATTTAATAACCTGTTCTGTAGCTAGCTGCTTTCAACACACTCATTGAATAACTTACTCAAGGCCATAGAGCTAGTATTTGGCAGAGTTGGGATTCAAACTTGGGTTCTTTGATTCCAAATCTAATACTCTTCCTCCTTTACCAACCTAGTCCAGAATTTCTTAATCTGGAGCCTGTGAAATTGGGGGGGGGGGGAGGTTGTGTGGTGCTTTTATTTTTTAATAACTATTTCAATATAACTGCTTTCCTTTATGTTTTATTTTGTGCACTTATAGACATTATTCTGAGAAGGGGTCACACCAAACTGAAAGAAGTATATACGTTAAAAATTAGGAACTCCTAACGTCGTCAACTGTATGTGTGAGAGAGCTGATTCTTTTAGATCCTGGAAGAAATAGATGTCTCTGGCCAGACAGCTTTGAATACACTCTGTGAACCTTAGGCAGGTAGAAAGCCAAAGACCAACTAATTGTCCCTTATTTGACTGGCATCATTGGAAGAACGGATCTATTCCAAATGGTGCTACTTTGTTCTCTGGGTTTAGAGTATTCTTCTGCCCACCCATACATACCACCCCCACCCCTTTCCAGACACCCATTTGTCTACACTGCTTTTTCTCCGATTTGGCTTTTTTGGTAAAGTACTTTGGAACAGATAATGAGACCCCAAAGCCAAGCTGGCCTGAAGCACAAAACCCAGAGGTAATTTCTTGGCAGCCTTCACAGGCTCCTTCCTCTGTACAGAGTGAGATCTGTCTGCTTGACTATGGTATTGGAATAGCAAGGAGTTCACTGCCCCCTCAACCACTGGCAACTTGCAGGCCTCCTAATCAACACTGGTAGTGTGGACTAATTCTACAAATATTTTTCAATGAGAGCAGTAGACAAAGAAACCTTAAGTGTACATGGAAACAATGCTTTTCTCCAAGGCACATGGTCTATAGACCCCAGCTGTTCTTTTCTAACAACTCAGGGCTAAATAAAAGCGGGATTCCTCAGAGGTCCCAGAAACAGTTTTCACAACTCAACAGACTTTCTTTGAGGTTCATTTCTTTACCAAAGAACCTCCTAATTTTATGGATGAAGAAATCAAAGTTCAATGTCTTTGTCTGGACAATGACTTGTCCAGACAGCCCTCAACTTTGAATCAGGAGATTTGAACTGAGTAACTTCTTCAAGTTAAACCACATTCCCTTTCTCTTCCTCAATTTTGTCTTTTTGTAAAAAATGCTTGTCCATTCTGACAAGCATGAAAAATGTAAAATGTAAAATGGCTGTCCATGCTGACTCCCAAGATTCCTTTCAAATATGCCTTTCTATGTTCAAAGGTACAAGAAATACAGCCTAATAGGAAGACTTGGGTTCAATTCTCACTTTCTCTACTTACTCAATATGTGACCCTAACTAAATCACTTTAACTTGCTTCAGTTTTCTCATCTGTCAAATAGGGGAAATGAAATCTGAAGCACCTATCCCATTAAGCTGTTGTGAGGCTCAAATCAGGCAATGTGTGTAAAACATCTTACAAATCTTAAGATGGCCCATTAATGTCATTTATCATTGTTAAAACTCTTCTCAACTCTGATATTCTATGCTCCATGATGTGGAGTCTCTGAGCTCTAGTTCACTATAATTCCATGCTCTCCAAAATCTATACCTTTTCCCACAGAATTAAAAACAGTGACTGAAAGAGGAACAAGGACTGCTTAAAGTTCTAGAGTGGAAGTTAATGACTAATTTTAATCAATTAAATTGAATTTAAAATGTAATTAAGTGCTTGACAAGCATATTATGGATATTCTACCAAAAAAGTTGTAATGGTTGGTGAGGAGAGCCTCAAGGAGGAGGGTCTAAGACATTGAATAAACAGAGGAAAATGAGATACAATGGAATAAGTATATATGGGATCATAGTCCTGCTAGGATACAATGCTTGCTGTGTAACACTTGGTAAACCAAGTCAAAGAGGTGACAGACTAGACAGAGTCCAATATCCTATATAGCTCTACATCTAAGATCCAAATATCCCATTTACAAGTCTGAATAGGTTCCTCATTGGTCAGTTGGAGAAGATGAATGGATAATCATAAATACTTAGTATTGCCTACTACTTCCATCATAGGGTTATGGTGAAGGAATTGCTTTGGAAACCTTAAAGTATTATAAAAATATGAGATGCTATTATAAAGAATACTAATTGGCATATTCTATCTGCTTTCAGAATTTTAACACAGTTCCTCAGCTGAAATCTCACCCTGTAACTCCCCTCAACATGAAGGACCTCTTCAATCTGGATTATCATCCCTCCTCCCATTGGTCAGTTCCTCCCAGAGTCACTATTTTAGAGAAGGGTTCAGGATGGTCTAACTTCATTCTCTTCATCTTTGCTTCTGACTTGCTGAACTTTCACACAATGCCCCTTCATGGGTACCTTCCCACCCACCTCTCTGGTTTCTAGCTCCTTTTGATATTTTATCTTCCGTCACTAGAATGTAAGCTCCTTGATGTCAGAGATTGTCTTCTTTTTTTTCTCTCTCTCTCTCCCTCTCTTTTATATGCTTAGTGCTTAGCACAAAGCCAAGCACAGAATAAGAGTTTGATAAATGTTTGTTCCATTCCCTGCTTTGGTTTGCAAATGTATCTGAAACTACATATTTCTGTTGTGACGATACTACAAGTTTTGAAGTTGTTAGCTGTTTAACCTTATTCTCCTCTCTGACTCAATTTTCTCTTCTGTAAAATAAGAATGATGAACCAAACTGCCTCTAAGATATCTTCCACCTCTAAAGCAATGATTTTTTCTGAATATAAATATGTGTCTGCCTGGGGTAAATAAGTGATTACACCAATAGAAAAAGAGAAAAAATCCAAAGTCTAAGCCTACCTCTTGCCTTTCTACTCAAACTTCTCTACCTGGTTTGTCCCAGGGAGCCCTTTAGGTTCTTTCTTAGACTTAAAAATAACAGCCAGGCATAGGGGCACACATCTGGAGTTTCAGCTACTGGGAGACTGAGACTAGAGGATCTCTTGATTTCAGGAATTCTGAGCTCCGGTGATCTCAGCCAATCTGATGACCATGCTAAGTCTGGCATCGATATGATGAACTCCCAAGGAGTGGGGGTTCTGTAACAAGGGTCTCAGGTTTCCTTAGGAGGAGCAAACCAAGCCAGGTTGGAAATGGAGCATGTCAAAACACCCATATTGATAAAAATCAAGCCCAGGAATTGTCCCTGCACTTCCATCCTGGGCAACATTGGGCAACCCAGTCTTAAAATATAATTTACCTACATTGGTACTAATGCAGGTGGTTATCTTAGATTGCCAGATGCTAATATTGCGGGACTGTATTTCTGGTTCCACTAAGCTAAGTTTTCATAGCCTGTAGCTTCCCTGTTCATGATTTGGAGGGCTTGCTTCAGCTGTCTCATTAAATATGGGAAACATCTGTGTCACAGTGAAGAGCAAAAATCCCTACATCTGGAAAATATTGGTAAAGAACCTAATTAAGTATGTCAATGACAAATTGTTGCAACAGGAAATATTTAGGAAGAGCAGATAACTACAATTTAATTCCCCTGGCCTCTTGTCCTTGCCTTTTATTTACTTATCCCAAAAGAGAAGGGGGAACTGTGCCTCCCTCTTCCCTCCACCCTTCAGGGGGTTTCCTGCACACCTAATCACAATGAATAAAGCCACAGGCATGACTGTCAGATTTTAAGGCTATGAGCTTCATTCACTTAAGGAAAGAAGGATCGTGATTATAGATGAACTCTGAATTTTACGCATCCATAACCTGGAAGGACATAGAGCTCTAATAGGACCTCTGACCACTTGCAGGCTTTATTTCCTCTTTGGAGACCAGTTATAAAGGTGAATTGTTTTCCCCTTGGACTTATACTACATTGTTAACAATAATAATAGTAACAGCAACAAAAGCAATTAACAGTTATATTTTAAGAGTTTTAAGATCTGAGAAACCCTTTTCCCTGTTATCCCATTGGATTTTTGCAATCTCCCTTTGAGTTAGATACTATTATTATCCTCATTTTACAGATAAGGAAACTGAGGCCCAGAATGTTTAATTAAATTGCTAAGGCTCTCACAAATTAGTTTTGTATTTGAACTCAGATCTTCCTGACTCTAAGTCCAGTATTCTATAAATTTTACCAGCCAACTGGTTCATCATCGAGAAGAAGGTGAAAGTCCCAAGCACCAACTACATCTGTAATATTATGCTTTGTTCTGGGCACCACGTTTTAGAAAGGGCACTGGTAAATCAGGAAGTATCTGGAAGAAATTGACCTGGTTAGTAAAGGAATATGAGATTAGTTCATATGAGGCCTGGTTTAAGGAACAATGGATAATTAATTTTGGGAGGGACAAGATTCTGAGAAACTGTCCTAAGGAATACAGACTAAACTTATTCTATTTAAACCTAGATGATAAGCCTAGGTAAAATGGATAGAAGTTGAAGAGTGAAAGATTTAGGGGAAAAATAAGACAAAATTGCTCAAAATTAATAATCCAAAAATGGAATCATCTGCTTATGACGCTAAATTTATGATTCCATGATCCTATAAACATTGAAATAGAAAAAAATACCATGTTTTAAATACTCTTGATTCCATCAGTGTGGGACCTCTCTTTAACAGCACAGATCTCAATTCTGAGGGGCTACATGGAACATTATAAAGGACATGAATCTGAGGATGAAAGTGGCCATAGGGCCAGGGATAATGTCTTTCTGCCTTTCTCGGGTTCTGAAGGGCCGCATTAGGAAGACAACCACATCAGACCTGGGCTGAAATTACCAAACAGTACATCTAAGTCTCCTAGTTCCAGAGCACCTTGGGTTCCCAGGGCTCAACCATGCCTCTCCCATTGTTTCTCCTATTGAGGCTTCCTTGGCCTCAGCAATCCTGGCCAACTAGATGAAGGATCCATGCACCTAGAGGAGGAGATTCTTGCCTCAGAAGATGAATAGTATGGAATAGTCATCTCTGTATTATGCTGAGGATTCCCTGGGATGACTAAACCCAGCAAGTGGCCCTGAACTTCAAACTACTCCAGTCTATCCTCAGGCAACACTGTTGTGTCAAATCCTAGGCACATAATGGCCAGCATCTAGTCCTCTGACCACTTCCAGGGAGAGGGGAGAGCAGTTCTAGTGCATTTAAATAACATGTGATTTTATATAAGCTCCTATAATTGTTAGTGGTTAAAGCCCAAGGTTAGTGTGGCAGCTGTTATCTTCATTCCACATTCAGTCATAGCCTTCTGTTAAGAGCTTTAAAGAGGTTCTCACCTGAACATTCTTCCCACTATTTAATTGCTTTTTATTTCTTTAAAGAGAAATTTGTGACTAAATCTATATAATTATTTTGTGTGTTTTGGTTAACTGACCCCCAGATTTTTTTGCATTTTGTAAAGTTAGAATAGAATTTCTCTTTCTATCATCTCATAGATATTATGTTTCTTATATAATTGTAGCTATATAAATTTGGTTTAAAATTAGAAAACGATAGTAATACTGTATATTGTCACCTTACTTATTTAACTTATATGCAGAGTACATCATGCAAAATGCCAGGCTAGACAAATCAAAAGTCAGAAGTAAGGAAGCTGGGAGGAGAAATATCAAGAGCTCAGATGTGCAAATATTATACCACTTTGATGACAGAAAGGGTGAAAGAAAAGAGTATAAAAATTGATTTGAACCTTAACATAAAAAAACTCCTAAGATCTTAGCAATTTGTTCCATCACTTCCTGGGAAACAGAGATAGAAGAAATGGAAGTAGTATCAGATTTTATATTCTTGGGCCCAAAGATCACTACAGATGATGATTTCAGTCATGAAATTAAAAGGCACGTGCTCCTTAGAAGTAAAGCGATGGTAAATCTAGATAGCATGTTACAAAATAGAGCCATCACCTTGCCAACACATAGTCAAAGCTATGGTTTTTCCAGTAGCAAATTATGACTATAATGAAATGTATGACTTTAAGGAAATCTGAGTGCTACCTAAGTGATGCTTTCAAAATGTGGTACTTGCGAAGACTTTTGAGAATCTCTTGGACAGCCAGGAGATCAAATCAGTCAATACTTAAAGAAATTAATTCAGATTATTCACTGCAAGGTCAAATAATGAAAGTGAAGCTTAAATACTTTGGTTACCCAATGAGAAGACAAGCCTCTTTGGAAAATATCAAGATGTTGGGAAAGATTGAAGGCAAAAGGAAAAGGGGATGGCAGAGGTTAAGATCTATTATTGCCATTCTGTGAATTTTCCTTCCCTGTTTTAAATATTAGGATTCTATTTTCCTTCTGAAGGGAATCTCAGAGGTCCTTTCTTTTTCAATTTTTGAGATTAATGTGTATAATAATTATATTTTAATATTTTTAAAATTCTCCTGTGAATTCATCGAGATCAGTCATTTTATTCTATGATGGTTCCTTTATAACTATTTTGCTTTTGTCTATTTTTTGACTTTGCAATTTAAAAATACATGCTCAGTTTATTAACCCTCTCTTTTTTTTCTATTTTTTTAATGTATGTTTGGAGGCATAAGATGTTTTTTTTTTCTTTTTTGGTGAGAGTATTGCTTTCTCAGCATTCCATAAAATTCAGTATATTTTCACCATTATCATTTTCTTTCACATAATTATTTGTTGTTTTTATGATTTACTTTTTTTATCAAGTCTATATTTATGTCTATATGTTTCTTTCTTTCTCCCTGACACAATTATTATTTCATGGCATTATGTATTAAAAACAATGTCTTTACTATTTCTGCCTTTTTACATTTGTTTGCATTATCTCTGTACCTCAAAAGATGGTCAAGTGCTTTGGTAAAACCTCCATGTCTTGCTGAGAAATATATTTATTCTTTAGCAGTTCCATTTAGGAGATACCATATTTAGTTCTAATTTTTCCTGCAATTTTTTCAATTCTGTTTTCCTGTTTATTGGTTTGTTAGATTTGTCCAAATCTGAGAGATGGATATATCTTCTTGTAATTAAGTTAATTTCTTCTTTATGGGTTCAGATGTTAAAGCATTTGGAGCATAAAAATTAATATTGATATTGATGTGTTGTCTATAATTCAGCATAATGTAGTTTCTTTATCTTTTTTCATGGTGTGATTGTTTTTATTTATTTCTAATGCATTTTTAATGTATCTGATACATAGTAAATTGTATTCTAGCTCCTCATTTTTATTCTATGCATGTCTTTGTTTACAAAGTCTGTTTCTCATAAGCAATAGATTATAGGGTTTTGTTCCTATATCTAAATTGTTATCCTTTTTCTTCTTAATGAATTTCATAATACATATGCATTTAAAGTTATGTAGTATATTCACATTTTTCTTTATCTCTAATACTGGGTTGTTGCTTTTTTCCAAATTAGAATTTTTCCCTCTTCCTCTTCCATTACAAATGTTCTCCTTTATCTCTAAATGTACTTCAAAGCAACAGTATTCCCATTGACTCTCCTCCCCTCCCACTCATATCCTCTTTACCTTTGTCACCTCTTTTCCTATAGTTGGAGCTTTGTTTAATTTATTAGTTTCCTTTTCTTTGTTTGTTTTATCTAGCTACTTAATATTTATTTATTATTATTATTATTTCCCTTTTCTGTTAAGAAGACAAATAAAGTCCTCCTCGATCTCTTTTCCTTGAACTTTTGTTTGTTCATTTTTTAAAATAGAATTATCTGAAACTTTTTCTCAAAAATTATGATATTTAGTATTCTTTTTATCATTTATTATATTTTTCTGTCCAGGAAGAGGTAGCTAGGTGGCACTAAAGATAGATACAATGCTCAATCTGGAGTTAGGAAAAACTGAGTTCAAATCTAACCTCATATACTTATGAGTTGTGTGACCATAGGCAAGTCATTTACCCACTGCTTGCCTTAGTTTCCTCATATGTAAAATGAGGATAATAATAGCATCTACCTCCAAGAGCTGTTATGAGAATAAATTGAGATAGTGTTTATAATGAGCTTAACACAGGGCCCAGCATATATAGTCAGGGCATGCTTATTTCCTTTTGTATTCTGGATTTTTTTCCCTTTGATTCATTGCTCTTATATTTACTTAGTCTTTCTTTAGTCTCTGGATTCCTCATGGAATTAAGGCTTCTACATACCTATTTTGGGTTCTCTTTCCTAAATAATCTCTATATTAGGAATGGATCCTTATGGATCTTGTTGAATGATTACTTTTTTTTTTTTTCCTGCTAAGCCTCACTCTTAGAATTACCAGTTCCTGCAGTTCATAGAGAGAATATTGCCTCAAGGTAGCACTTTTCTTATTTCCACTCTCTGATTTTCCCTTCATAATTTTCCACCATTTGCCATGAAATTTTGCCTCCTGGTCCATACTCTTTCACTCTTTTGGATTTCAGTTGCTCCCAAGAGCTCTAATTTCCTCTTTACTTAACCAGGATGATGGTGTCTCTAAGCATCAAATCCCTTCAGATTGTATCCAATGTAAGGTCCATTTCATTTTGTCTTGTCATATTTATTCATAGATGCCTAGACCCCTGTAGCTGATCTGGAGTCTATATTCCCTTCTGTTATTAATATCTTAACCTATTGATTTATTTGTCTTTGCATATTTTTTAACAAAAAGTTTTTCCTCCTTTGATCTTTGATAATTTCAGTCCTTTCCACCCTAATATTCCTGTATTGTTTACTACTTGGTTCCTTACCTTTAGATTGTGCTATCCTGAAACTTGGACCTCAAATCTGTTTTAGTCACCTCCCATACAGGCAGTTCACTTTTCACTAGCATTCATCTTTTCCCAAAGTTAATTGTATGAGAATGGATAGAACTGACTCCAGGTGGGTGCTTAGCCCATTCCCTCAGGTTTAATGGTATACCATACATATATGTACTGTTCCAGTTTCTTCTGTTCCCTAGTTCTTTTTTTACTCTTTTTTTTATCTTTACCTTCCATCTTAGAATCAATGGTAAATGTTGGTTCCAAGTCAGAAAAAGTAGTAAAGGCTAGGCAATTGAAGTTAAGTGACTTGCCCAGGGTCATACATCTAGGATATATCTGGGTTCAAATTTGAATCCAGGATTTCCTGCCTCTAGGCCTGGGTCTTAATCTACTGAACTGCCTAGCTTCCACAGTTCTTCAATTGAGTGATATTTCATAGAGAGCCTGCCACAATTTTATCCCATTCTGAGCAAGCTTCAGCCTTCTGGTTTTCAATTATATTGGGAGAAGTAGAGTAGTAGTAATAGCAGTGAGTTGTGTTAAAACATGTGGGTCAGCTTCTACAGTCCTGCCCCTGGGTAGGAAATGGGCACTGAGTGAATATAAGATTAGGAATATATAGGAATCACCCTTCTCTGTTGTGAGTTCATTGTCGTGTCTTTTAACCTCATTGAAGTTCTTAGTATTCTAGACTATAGGAACAGATGAAATTGTTTTATCTTTGAATAATTCTCATTTTGGGGAGGTTTGTGAGGTTGTAAAAATGTCTAGTCCTACATTCCATCTTGTTGCTCCAAAAGTGTCTTGGAATTAAAGGTCTTCAAAAATGCAATGGTATGAGTGATCAGATAGTGAGTTCTCTATTACTAGAGGCATTCAAATAGAAATATGATAAAAACAAACAAAAAAAAAACAAAAAGAAGCCTAGGTTTGGAGTAGGAGGACCTGAGTTAAAATCCCAGCTCTTTCACTTACTTCTTGTTTGAACTTGGATAAGGCATTTAACTTCTTTATGTCTCAGTTTCCTCCATTATAAAATTATAAAATGAGGGAGTTAGATTAGATGATCAGTGCAAAGGACATTAGAGACCAGGGAGTTTAATTCCCTCATTTTAAAGATAAAGAAACTGAGGCAAAAAAGAAGCTAAGTGCCTCAGTCATATAGCTAGCAAATATCTAAGGCAAGAGTTCAAACATATATCCCTAATCTCAAGTTTAGTACTCTCCAGTATGCCACAGATATGTGTGTGTATATATGTGTGTGTGTGTGTGTGTGTGTGCCTGTATCTATACATGTATATGTATATTTATCTGTCTGTCTATCTCTATGTCCTCTGGAAATGAATTATTTCATTGAAACAGTTCTTGGTATGGAAACTTTCTTCATCAGTTCAAATGGACAATTCACATCCAATCTTAGGGAGTTGCTTGAACCATTGAGAGCTTGTAGCTTTCCTGTAACAATATGACTAGGATGCTTCAAAGTTAGGACTTGAACCTAGGTATTCTTTACCTACACACTGTCTGCTATGCCACACTACTGTTCTCCATTTCATGCAAATTCCTTAGCATTTTTATCTTATTTAATTGGCACAACAATCTTTTAAGGTAGGCAGTGAAGAAAAATTGTCTTCATTTCACAAATGAGGACTCTGCCTAAGAGAGGTGAAACAAATTAGCCAAGGTCACATAGTTAAAAAGTAGCAGACCTAGGACTTAAGTTCAGGACTAATACTCTTTCCACCTTGCAAAGCAGGATCTCTCAATGTTACTTTGAGGATTGTTGTGTGGGGAATTCAAACATCAGGTATGGGATTAAACTAGACTCCCTCTCAGTTATTTTTCCCACTGTAATTTTTGATGACTGTTTTTTGTATGTAAAAACCTCCCAGCTTATTTTTATCCTGTGAGTAAAGGCAGCTTTATTACTCTTATTTCACAATGATATAACTGAAGAAAGGAAAGCTATAGCAAGTTTCACAAAGAGAAATAGATAACAAGGAAAAGAAAAAGGAGGAGAGTAGAAAAAGAAGCTAGAAGAGAAAAGGTAGGACAGAAAGAGGTGGAGGAAGTGAGAAAGAAGAGCTTGAAGAAAAGGAGGAGGAGAAGAACAAGAACAACAAGAACAAGAACAACTAGAACAAGAACAACAAGAACAAGAAGAGCAACAAGTACAACAACAAGCAGAACAAGAACAAGAAGGAGGAGGAAAAAGAGGAGGAGGAGAAGGAGGAGGAGAAGAAGGAGGAGGAGGAAAAGGAGGAGGAGGAAAAAAGGAAGGAAGGAAGGAAGGAAGGAAGGAAGGAAGGAAGGAAGGAAGGAAGGAAGGAAGGAAGGAAGGAAGGAAGGAAGGAAGGAAGGAAGGAAAGAAGGAAGGAAAAAAGGAAGGAAGGAAGGAAAAAAGGAAGGAAGGAAGGAAGGAAAAAAGGAAGGAAGGAAGGAAGGAAGGAAGGAAAAAAGGAAGGAAGGAAGGAAGGAAGGAAGGAAGGAAGGAAGGAAGGAAGGAAGGAAGGAAGGAAGGAAGGAAGGAAGGAAGGAAGGAAGGAAGGAAGGAAGGAAGGAAGGAAGGAAAAAAGGAAGGAAGGAAGGAAGGAAGGAAGGAAGGAAGGAAGGAAGGAAGGAAGGAAGGAAGGAAGGAAGGAAGGAAGGAAGGAAGGAAGGAAGGAAGGAAGGAAGGAAGGAAGGAAGGAAGGGAAGAGAAAGATTCAAAAGCAAAAAAACAAATTCTTTCTGTCCTCAGCATAGTGAGAACTTTTAGAGTCTCACTTTTGTTTGAAAGTTTTGATGCTAAAGTAGCACCTATAATAACTTCCAAAGAGAGAAGAGATCTTAGCACAGCTGAGAGGAATAAAACAGGAGACTTTAGAACCTGCATGACTATAGCTGGAAGGAACCTTAGAACAGAACATTAAAGCTGGAAAGAACCTCAGAGATCATCTAATCAAACCACAGCTTTCTAGGCGAGAAAACTAAGGTGCAGAGTGGTGGAGAGGAAGTTATTTGTCCAGATTGAGTGAGCTGGCAGCTCAGCTAGGATTAACCCAGTTCTGATAAAAAAAAATCTGGTATTCTTTCCCCCATTCCAAGCTACCCTTCATGTATAGAGTGTTTGATAGAGAAAAATCCTTGCCTAGGAGTTACAAATCTATTGTGACGTCATTCAAGTCATTTTATCTTTCTGTATCTCAGTTTCTTTCTCTGGGAAAATAGGGTTGATAAGCCACACACAGGCATACCCTCCACAAGACTCACCTGAGACAATGCATATGAAATGCTTTGAAGAACCTGAAGACTGTGATATTATTTGATATTACTATTTTACAATAATTGTTTTGTCCTTGCTTGTGGTTCCTGTAGTAGAATGCACACTTGACGGGGTGGAGACCATGTCTGTTCACTTATTTTTACCCATTGCCAACATAGCATCATTCTCAGATTGAGGCTTAAATCCAGTTTAATGAGGATGATTATGTTGATGAGCCTTGATTTAATCTGTAAGTATTAAGACTCAGTGATCTATAAACAATCCACAGAAACTATAATTGCTGGGAATGAATATCAGAGCAAAAGAAATTCCTATTCCCTAAGCCATCCATGTGCTCTGAGGGATACATATATTGCTACTTTCATAATTGATCTATTCTATGTGTGCCCTCTAGTGGCCAAAAGCAAACAATGGGACCTTTTTTCTCTTTTCCTTCCTTGCTTCCTTCCTATTTTCCTTCCTTCCTTCCTTCATTCCTTCCTATTTTCCTTCCTTCCTTCCTTCCTTCCTTCCTTCCTTCCTTCCTTCCTTCCTTCCTTCCTTCCTTCCTCTTTCTTTCTTTCTCTCTTTCTCTCTCTCTTTCTCTCTCTCTTTCTTTCTCTCTTTCTCTCTTTCTCTCTTTCTCTTTCTCTCTTTCTCTCTTTCTCTCTTTCTCTCTTTCTCTCTTTCTCTCTTTCTCTCTTTCTCTCTTTCTCTCTTTCTCTCTTTCTCTCTTTCTCTCTTTCTTTCTTTCTTTCTTTCTTTCTTTCTTTCTTTCTTTCTTTCTTTCTTTCTTTCTTTCTTTCTTCCTCTCTCTCTTTCTTGCTTTCTTCCTTTCTCTTTCACTTTCTTCCTTCCTTCCTTCCTTCCTTTCTTACTTTCCTTCTTTCTTCTGTTCTCTTTCTTGCTTGCTTACCTTTCTGCTCCTTAAAGACATGCTATAACTTTTAGCTATTCAACTTAGAGGTATTGCTATTTGTTTCAAATACTTTATTTATTTATTAAACTAGGCAAGTCACTTAACCTCCATGGATCTCATTTTCCTCATCTGTAAAGTGGAAGGTGTCAACTAAATGGTGAGTTCTAAGACTATGATCTAATAACCTTTTTTTTCTTTTTCTGAATGAGATTGTGGAAAGAATACTAGATTTTAGAATCATGGGATGACAAGCTGGAAAGGTTCAAAATATCCAGCCCTTTGTATTTTTTACATATGAATAAAGTAAGGCCCACAAAGGATAAATGATTCAACATTTAAAGTCATACAAATAGTAAATAGTAGATGGATTCTAGTTTCATCTCTTTTTACTGAATATGCCACCTGTCCAAGTTCAAATCATGATTCCATCACTAGAACCTAGGTTACCATGAGCAAATTACTTTGTCTAAGCCTCAGTTTCCAAATCTATAAAAATAGTAATAATAATATTCATTCTACCTACTTCACAAAAATGTTTTAAGGAAAGCACTTAATTAATCATACAGCACATTAGAAATAGAAGCTATTATTATTTCATCTGATGAAAGACCATTGGCCTCTGTCAAACAGACATAACTGACTTCCAGTAAGCAATTAAATATATTATATACATATATACACATATGTACACACACACACACACACACACACACACATATATAGTCTTCCACCCTTCCCTCTTGTTTTCCTTTTCCCTCTCCAAGTTTTTTCCTGTGCTTGACAAGTTTTCTTTATACACTTTTTTTTTGCTCTTATAATGTCAGGCTCTACTCTTTGGCTTTCTTATCTAAGAATATTTAAGAGAACACCTCAACAGGCGTCACCTTCCCCTCTCCAATAGCCCAGTTTTAGACTTGGATATCTCAGAAGCAATTCCTTACATTTTCCTGCTTATAAATATTCAGGCCTATGCTCTTTTCACTGCTCTTCTCGACATTCACTTTGACCTCTCACAGTTTGGTGAACTGAAAAGGAAACAAATGTTCACAAGGAAGGCAACTTCAGAATTCAGGAAATAGTAGAAATCCCACAAGAGTAGCTTTTCTCTCACCATGTTTGTAGCCTGTGTTAGGCTACAGGTAACATTTGGAGAGCTCAGATAAGCCCTTCCAGTGGTAGAAATGTACTTCGTAAATGAGATCCATATTTTGTCTCTCTAAAGGGATTGTATCTACTCCAAATGAAATCCCCCTCTACCCCCACTCCAACATCACCATTTGGCAGGAAGGGCAACAGACAGTGACTTACACCCTAAAGGAACATGGAATCCAGTCATTCAAAACCATGGGCAGGTGCAAGTATCCTAGAGGGATTATTTTCCGTTTCAATTGTTGTTCTCTTGACCTTAATGAAGTGGAAGACTGACCATCTGCTTTATAGAGTCTTCCAAAGGTCACTTCTGAGTTTAGCTTGGAGGTCAAAGCAGTGTACCCCTTCTTAGCTTTCTAGAATCAGAGATATTTAGAGTCAATAAATGTGCTACGTTTGAAGAACTACTTGCAATTTAATTCAAAGATCAATATCTCCCCTTCAGTTCCCAATATTTAAAAATAAAACTTCTCTAACTAGATAGTGATATTGTAAGTGTGACTGCCATGTCACTAATCCATTGTGGTTATATCCTAGCAGAATTTAACAAGGTTATAGGATAGTTAGCCAGGTTTTGTACAGATGATAAGGGTGAAAACTGTGATTATGACCAAGGTCCCCTTGGATGTTTCCTGAAAAGGATGCTGACCCGTAGAGGTTTTAGTCCCATGAACAATGAAAACAGGTTGCTATCTTTCTTAGTCTAGATGAGCAATTATATAAACAAAACCCTTCCTGAGTCCTGCCCACCATCTGCACTCCACATACATCCTAGGGAGATAATCAGCATTAGAGTTTTGAGGTAGAACTGACCCAACTGAGGATAAATAACTCAAACATGGCCTCAATTTTCTATAAGCAAGATGGCTTCAAGACTATAGTGACCTTTTCCTGGTTATAATGCAAGATATCTGTCCTATATAAGCATAAGCATCTCCCTTCCCCTTTTCTAATCTAATCGCCACTGCTTTATGTACTCTACTAAAAATCTCTTGACTTCAGAGTTGTAGCCCACATTAGCCAAAATTCCTTTCCCAGACTACCACTTCCTACTCTCTCATATCTATGTCAGCCTCATCCACCCCATGCCTTCCCGACTCTTCCCTACCATTGTATCCTCTGAAACCTCTTCTATCATTAAATTCCTTTTCATAACACACCAATTTCTTTTCCCAAGACATTATTTTGTATATCCTTTTTTTATTTACTTAGTATAAATAAATGCACATGTTGGTTATACATGTTCTCTACCCTAATCCTGTGTCCCCTGATTAACTATAAGGCCCTTGGGACTTCCGGTTAAGATGGCGGCTTAGAGAAAGCTAAAGTTCAGATCTCTGGAAAACCCTTCCCAACCGATCTCAAACCAAAAGCTCCTAAGGCGCCGAAATTCAAAACGATCAACAGCACAGACCCTGGGAACCCTCCTCCTGGACCTGGACCCGGTTCAAAAGGTACGGCTCCCCTCAAAAGCCAGAACCCGAGATCACTCCGACCTCAGGGGTAGGAGCGCAGAGTCCAAGGCTCCCAGAAGCCGCAGCCCGGCCTCCAGGGCCTTCTATCCGAGTCCCGGTGAAAGTTACTGCCTGGGGCTTCCTCTGCAGAGAGCGGGTGGAAACAACAGCAACCCTCAGGGCGGGCAAGACAGCCTCATGGGCTGGATCCTGCTATCCAAGTCTCAGTGAAAGTCCTTGCCCTCGGAGCTTGGGAAAGCTGCAGCCCATCCCCCCGCAGGCCAACGAAACAGCCTCACGGCCAGCGATTCTGAAGGCAACTTCCTGAAAGTGAGCTGGGGGGAGAGTGTGGCCTCGTGGTCCGACCCTTCCATTCCAGTTCCAGTGAGGCATATTCAGTTTAACCCAGGGAAAGCTCATAGAACCAACATCTGCCCCGGACTAAAGCCTCTGATCACCAGACAGAGATAAGAAAAGCTAATCCTCCACATTCAGAGATGACAAACTCCACAGAAGCACAGAAGCCCCAAAATACCAAGAAAAATAAGAAGAAAGGGGCGACTTTGGACACATTCTATGGAGCCAAAATACAAAATACAGAGCAGATAGAAGAAGATATACAAGAAAATTCTCCAAAATCTTCCAAAGGAAATAGAAACTCTCCACAAACCCATGAAGAATTTGAATCAGAAATGACCAAAAAGATGGAAGCCCTCTGGGAGGAAAAGTGGGAAATAATGCAAAAGAAATTCATGCATCTACAAAACCAGTTTGACCAAACTGTAAAAGAAAACCAGGCTTTAAAGCAAGAACTAATAAAGCAAAGCCAAAACACCAAGAAATTAGAAGAGAACATAAAATATCTCACCGACAAGGTGATAGATCTGGAAAATAGAGGGAGAAGAGAAAATTTAAGAATAATTGGACTCCCAGAAAAGCCAGAAATAAACACCAAACTGGACATGGTGATACAAGATATAATCAAAGAAAATTGCCCAGAGATTCTAGAACAAGGGGGCAATACAGCCACTGACAGAGCTCACAGCACACCTTCTACACTAAACCCCCAAAAGACAACTCCCAGGAATGTAATTGCCAAATTCCAAAGCTATCAAACAAAAGAAAAAATCCTACAGGAAGCCAGAAAAAGACAATTTAGATATAAAGGAATGCCAATCAGGGTCACACAAGACCTTGCAAGTTCTACTCTGAATGATCGTAAGGCATGGAACATGATCTTCAGAAAGGCAAGGGAGCTGGGTCTCCAACCAAGAATCAGCTACCCAGCAAAACTGACTATATACTTCCAGGGGAAAGTATGGGCATTCAGCAAAATAGAAGACTTCCAACTTTTTGCAAAGAAAAGACCAGAGCTCTGTGGAAAGTTTGATACCGAAAATCAAAGAGCAAGGAATACCTGAAAAGGTAAATATTAAGGAAAGGGGAAAAATGTTATCTTCTTCTTTTACTCAAACTCTCTTCTATAAGGACTACATTTATATCAATCTATGTATACTAACATGTGGGGAAAATGTAATGTATAAATAGGGGGTAAAGAAAGACCAAATAGAATAATGGTTCTCACACAAAGATTCACATGGGAAGGGGAGGGGAAGAAAACTCCTATAAGAAGGAGAGGAAGGGGGGGGGTTACTTAAACCTCAATTTCAGGGAAATCAACTCTGAGAGGGAAAAACATCCAGATCCATTGGGATCTTGAATTCTATCTTACCCAACAAGGGTAAGGAGAAGGGAAAACCAAGGGGGGGAGTGGGAGAGGGAGAACAAAAAGGGAGGGAAAGAGAGGGGGGAGGGGGAGGGAAGAAAAAGGGAGGGACTAAAAAGGGAAACATCAAGGGAGGGGACAAGGGGGACTGATTCAAAGTAAATCACTGGACTAAAAGGTAGAGCCGAAGAAGAAAAGGTTAGAATTAGGGAAGGCAATCAAAATGCCAGGGAGTCCACAAATGACAATCATAACTTTGAACGTGAATGGGATGAACTCACCCATAAAACGTAGACGAATAGCAGAATGGATTAGAATCCAAAACCCTACCATATGTTGTCTTCAAGAAACACACATGAGGCGGGTTGACACCCACAAGGTCAGAATTAAAGGATGGAGTAAGACCTTCTGGGCCTCAACTGATAGAAAGAAGGCAGGAGTGGTAATCATGATATCTGATAAAGCCAATGCAAAAATAGACCTGATCAAAAGGGATAGGGAAGGTAATTATATTTTGTTAAAAGGGACTCTAGACAACGAGGAAATATCATTAATCAACATGTATGCACCAAATAATATAGCACCCAAATTTCTAATGGAGAAACTAGGCGAATTGAAGGAAGAAATAGACAATAAAACCATACTAGTGGGAGACTTAAACCAACCATTATCAAATTTAGATAAATCAAATCAAAAAATAAATAAGAAAGAGGTAAAAGAAGTGAATGAAATCTTAGAAAAATTAGAATTAATAGACATATGGAGAAAAATAAATAGGGATAAAAAGGAATACACCTTCTTCTCAGCACCACATGGCACATTCACAAAAATTGACCATACATTAGGTCACAGAAACATAGCACACAAATGCAAAAAAGCAGAAATAATGAATGCAGCCTTCTCAGATCACAAGGCAATAAAAATAATGATTAGTAATGGTACATGGAAAACCAAATCTAAAACCAATTGGAAATTAAACAATATGATACTCCAAAACCGTTTAGTTAAAGAAGAAATCATAGAAACAATTAATAATTTCATCAAGGAAAATGACAATGGCGAAACATCCTTTCAAACCTTTTGGGATGCAGCCAAAGCGGTAATCAGAGGCAAATTCATATCCCTGAAAGCTTATATTAACAAACAAGGGAGAGCAGAGATCAATCAATTGGAAATGCAATTGAAAAAAATCGAAAGCAATCAAATTAAAAACCCCCAGCAGAAAACCAAATTAGAAATCCTAAAAATTAAGGGAGAAATTATTAAAATCGAAAGTGATAGAACTATTGATTTAATAAATAAGACAAGAAGCTGGTACTTTGAAAAAACAAACAAAATAGACAAAGTACTGGTCAATCTAATTAAAAAAAGGAAGGAAGAAAAGCAAATTCACAGCATTAAAGATGAAAAGGGGGACAGCACCTCCAATGAGGAGGAAATTAAGGCAATCATTAGAAATTACTTTGCCCAATTATATGGCAATAAATACACCAATTTAGGAGAAATGGATGAATATATACAAAAATACAAACTGCCTAGACTAACAGAAGAGGAAATAGAATTCTTAAATAATCCCATATCAGAAATTGAAATCCATCAAGCCATCAAAGAACTTCCTAAGAAAAAATCCCCAGGGCCTGATGGATTCACCTGTGAATTCTATCAAACATTCAGAGAACAGTTAATCCCAATACTATACAAACTATTTGACATAATAAGCAAAGAGGGAGTTCTAACAAACTCCTTTTACGACACAAACATGGTACTGATTCCAAAACCAGGCAGGTCAAAAACAGAGAAAGAAAACCATAGGCCAATCTCCCTAATGAATATAGATGCAAAAATCTTAAATAGGATACTAGCAAAAAGACTCCAGCAAGTGATCAGAAGGATCATTCACCATGATCAAGTAGGATTCATACCAGGGATGCAGGGCTGGTTCAACATTAGGAAAACCATCCACATAATTGACCACATCAACAAGCAAACTACCAAGAACCACATGATTATCTCAATAGATGCAGAAAAAGCCTTTGATAAAATACAACACCCATTCCTATTAAAAACACTAGAAAGCATAGGAATAGAAGGGTCATTCCTAAAAATAATAAACAGTATATATCTAAAACCAACAGCTAATATCATCTGCAATGGGGATAAACTAGATGCATTCCCAATAAGATCAGGAGTGAAACAAGGATGCCCATTATCACCTCTACTATTTGACATTGTACTAGAAACACTAGCAGTAGCAATTAGAGAAGATAAAGGAATTGAAGGCATCAAAATAGGCAAGGAGGAGACCAAGTTATCACTCTTTGCGGATGACATGATGGTCTACTTAAAGAATCCTAGAGATTCAACCAAAAAGCTAATTGAAATAATCAACAACTTTAGCAAAGTTGCAGGATACAAAATAAACCCACATAAATCATCAGCTTTTCTATATATCTCCAACACAGCTCAGCAGCAAGAACTAGAAAGAGAAATCCCATTCAAAATCACCTTAGACAAAATAAAATACCTAGGAATCTATCTCCCAAGACAAACACAGGAACTATATGAACACAACTACAAAACACTCGCCACACAACTAAAACTAGACCTGAACAAATGGAAAAACATTAACTGCTCATGGATAGGACGAGCCAATATAATAAAAATGACCATCCTACCCAAACTTATTTATCTATTTAGTGCCATACCCATGGAACTCCCAAAATACTTCTTCACTGATTTAGAAAAAACCATAACAAAGTTCATTTGGAAGAACAAAAGATCAAGGATATCCAGGGAAATAATGAAAAAAAACACATACGATGGGGGCCTTGCAGTCCCTGACCTAAAACTATATTACAAAGCAGCAGTCATCAAAACAATTTGGTACTGGCTAAGAAACAGAAAGGAAGATCAGTGGAATAGACTGGGGGAAAGCGACCTCAGCAATACAGTATACGATAAACCCAAAGATCCCAGCTTTTGGGACAAAAATCCACTATTCGATAAAAACTGCTGGGAAAATTGGAAGACAGTGTGGGAGAGACTAGGAATAGATCAACACCTCACACCCTACACCAAGATAAATTCAAAATGGGTGAGTGAATTAAACATAAAGAAGGAAACCATAAGTAAATTGGGTAAACACAGAATAGTATACATGTCAGACCTTTGGGAGGGGAAAGGCTTTAAAACCAAGCAAGATATAGAAAGAATCACAAAATGTAAAATAAATAATTTTGACTACATCAAACTAAAAAGCTTTTGTACAAACAAAACCAATATAACTAAAATCAGAAGGGAAACAACAAATTGGGAAAAAATCTTCATAGAAACCTCTGACAAAGGTTTAATTACTCATATTTATAATGAGCTAAATCAATTGTACAAAAAATCAAGCCATTCTCCAATTGATAAATGGGCAAGGGAAATGGATAGGCAGTTCTCAGATAAAGAAATCAAAACTATTAACAAGCACATGAAGAAGTGTTCTACATCTCTTATAATCAGAGAGATGCAAATCAAAACAACTCTGAGGTATCACCTCACACCTAGCAGAATGGCTAACATTACAGCAAAGGAAAGTAATGAATGCTGGAGGGGATGTGGCAAAGTAGGGACATTAATTCATTGCTGGTGGAGTTGTGAATTGATCCAACCATTCTGGAGGGCAATTTGGAACTATGCCCAAAGGGCGACAAAAGAATATCTACCCTTTGACCCAGCCATAGCACTGCTGGGTCTGTACCCCAAAGAGATAATGGACAAAAAGACTTGTACAAAAATATTCATAGCTGCGCTCTTTGTGGTGGCCCAAAACTGGAAAACGAGGGGATGCCCATCAATTGGGGAATGGCTGAACAAACTGTGGTATATGTTGGTGATGGAGTACTATTGTGCTAAAAGGAATAATAAAGTGGAGAAGTTCCATGGAGACTGGAACAACCTCCAGGAAGTGATGCAGAGCGAGAGGAGCAGAACCAGGAGAACATTGTACACAGAGACTAATACACTGTGGTATAATCGAACGTAATGGACTTCTCCATTAGTGGCAGCGTAATGTCCCTGAACAACTTTCAGGGATCCAGGAGAAAAAAACACCATTCATAAGCAAAGGATAAACTATGGGAGTGGAAACACCGAGAAAAAGCAACTGCCTGAATACAGAGGTTGAGGGGACATGACAGAGGATAGACTCTAAATGAACACTCTAATGCAAATACTATCAACAAAGCAATGGGTTCAAATCAAGAAAACATCTAATGCCCAGTGGACTTACGCGACGGCTATGGGGGGTGGGGGGGAGGAAAAGAAAATGATCTATGTCTTTAACGAATAATGCTTGGAAATGATCAAATAAAATATATTAAAAAAAAAACTATAAGGCCCTTCAGGACATTGTTTATTTGTAGGATCAAATATAAACTCCTCTGTTTGTTATTTAGCACCCCAAACTGCCTTTCCTGTCTTACTACACAGCCCTGAATTTCACATACTCTATGGGTCAGTCAAACTAGCCTCTTTCTTGTTTCTCACAAACAACTCTCTTATCTATGTGCCTTTGTATGTCAATATTCATCCTAGAATGTACTCCCTTCACAATTCTAGTTTGTAAAGCTTCATCTGCCCTCTGCATGAAGCCTTTTCTATCCTGCACAGCTTCCCCCATCATAATCACTTTATGATTATTGAATATTTGTAGGATTTCAGAGGTATCAAATTAATAATCACAATAATAATAGTTGACACTTATACAGCATCTACTATGTGCAGGCACTATGTATCTTATAAATATTATCATACGTGACCCTTATAACAATTCTAGATGAGTGCTATAATTATCCTCTTTTTTACATATGATGAAACTGAAGCAAACAGGATAGGGGGGTTCATTTAGAGTAGATACAGTCCCTTTAGAGAACCTTCATGGGACTAAGAACTCTGTAGTTCCAAGTAACTTTTCCAGGAATCACACAGCTAGTGTCTGAAGCCACATTTGGATTCAGGAAGATGAATTTCTTTCCAATTCTAGTCCTAGTGCTCCATCTATTGTGCCACTTAGCTGCCCTTAGACACAGGATGGTTCCCAATGACAACTACTGTTGGTCCAAGATATTCTGTTCTTCTGGATCTCTAAAAGAATCTATTCATGAGTCTCCCAGTGATATATATCTTTTACTAGTCAATCAAGGGGCACAATTAACTCACAATAGAAGTATTTACTGAAAAATCTTAGTGGAAAAAAGTCATGACAGAATATGTCCTCCATAAAACCAGGGGACAGTCTCCCACAAATATTCCCAGAATTAGCAAGGAGAGTGAATTCATATGAAGGTAATGAATAAAGAGAGAGATTTGCAGCACGGCAGTTAAGTGGTTCAGGGGATAGAGCTCCAGTCCTGGAGTCAGGAAAATCTGAGCTCAATTCTGACCTCCAAAACTGATTAACTGTGTGACTCTGGGCAAGTCACTTAATACTGTTCACCAAAATTTCCTCACCTGTAAAATGAGCTGGAAAAGGAAATGACAAACCAGTATCTATGAAACCTCAGATGGGATCATGAAGAGTTGTCATGACTGAAATGATTGAGCAAATATATAGGGAACCTCTGAGGATAAAGGGAAATAAGCATTTATTACACTCCTACGATGTGCCAGGCATGGTGCTAAGTGCTTTACAAATATTATCTCATTTAAACCTCATAACAAACCTATAAAGTAGCTGCTATCATTATCAGCATTTTAGAATTAAAGAAACTGAGGCAAAAAGAAGTGGATTTGCCGAGGGATCATACAGGTAAGAAGTATCTTGGGATGGATTTAATTTCAACTCTTCTTGACTTGAAGCATAGCATTCTATTCACCATACTATCTCCACTTCAATACCAAGACATGAAAGAAGAGACAACTCATGCCTCCAGTGCTTCAGGATTATAGGACCACTGATATTCTTGCAGTGTTTCCCTGTAAATGCCTTACAGCATTAGGTCGTTTAGTTAACTTTACATTCTTTTTTCAAGTTATTTGGATAACTCATTTACATTCTGTTATTATGTTTTTTAGGAAGATTCCCCAGATTGAACAGGGACAACCTTGATATAATTCTCTTGTAATCTCTCCTCCAAATAAATATTTGTCATTCCCACAAAATATACTTGGGTATGGAAGACACATTTACCTATATCCCCACCCATATAGTACATTTTGCCTCCCCAAGGTCTATTATAAGTTCTTTGTGGGCAGAGACAATTGTACTTTTGTTTTTGTATCCAAGCAAAGTGTCTGGAACATTTAATAAATGATAGTTGAATGGAGTTGAAATTACCAGAGGCTAAGTGATTTGCCCAGGGCATTTGGCTAACAAATGGGAAAGCAATCCTCTGATCCAAGTGTCTAACACTGAGACAAGTGTTCTTTCCACTACATTAAACTCCATCTCCAGATCCTAGAATCACAAAATCTCAGACTGAGAAGGTCAGATATCATCTAGTTCAATCCATACTTCCCAGGCTGCCAACACAGAGACCCAAAAAATGTTTTTGCCCAATTAGCTAGCAGACATGAAGTCATAGATTACCTCTCATAAACCTAACTATATATCACCACCATTATATATTTAACATTGGATGTCATGTGAGGCTTGTATCAATTAGGAATTACAGTTTAATCAGGAAAAAAATTTATGAGACTCACACACACACATAGACACAGACACAAACACACATCCACAGAGATTTCTGACCATGTACTCTTCTACTGAAGAAGATTTGGATGCTTCTGTCCCTGCCATACCTGATTAGAAAACCCCTCTATAGCAGTGGCTTGGACTGGAGCTGGGATTTCAGTGATATAAGAAACTCTCAATGAAGTCTACAATTTAAGAGTTTTAAAGAGTTGCCTGGAGCACTAAGAAATTAAATTGTTTTCTCAGTATCACACAAAGTTGTGCTGATAAACATTTAACAACCAATAGAGCCCTGAACAACACATGTACACACCAAAGAGTTTTAAGCTTAATATGCATTATGAACATTTTCTCTATTATTTTCTTAAGTCTAGACCAAGGTTGGCAAACTGTTACAGCCCTCCTTTTTGTATGGCCAGTGAGCTAAGAATGATTTTTGCATTTATAAATAAAATTTTTTATTGTTCAGTATTGTATCACTCTTCATGACCCTATTTGGAGTTTTCTTGGCAAAGATACTGAAGTGGTTTGCCTTTGCCTTTTCCAGTTCATTTTACAAATGCAGAAACTGAGCAAAGAGGATTAAGTACTCAGGGTCACACAGCTATTAAGTGTCTAAGGTTAGATTTGATCTCAGGAAGATAAGTCTTCCTGACTCCAGGCCTGCCACTCTATCCCCTGCACCACCTAGCTTCCCTAAAATAAAGTTTTATTGTAATTAAAAATTAAAAACCATTCTTAGCTCATAGATAATTAAAAAAGGTATGCTAATAAGCTATCATTAGATCTCTGACCTAGGCAATCAATAAAACAATAAACCCAGTCTGATTTGTAGCATTTGCTGTTGTCTAAATTGTAAATGCCCATGCTAAAATTTTAACAATCAGTTCTTGGGGGCCAGTTGTTGCTGACTCTAGAATAACCCCTTGAATATTATCAGTGGTGGGATTTGAAGTCAGGTCTTCCTGACTTTGAAACTTTCTATTCACTTCATTCCTAGTAGGCTGTTCATTGAATTCCCCAATTCACAGAAAGAGACTGAAAGGCACTCACCTCAATAGACTCCAAAGCGTCTGGCTGCCAGTTCCTCAAAGACTTTCATAACCAAACAATGGCCCAGAAATAGGCCTTCAAGTAGAAAAGATTAGGTATATTACAATCTAACAACAAGTTCAAATAGGAGACAGTAATGAATCCAGAGATGGCACCTTTCCTTCCTAAAACTTAGCCATAGACACTCCTAGAGAACAGTTATAACCCCGCCAAATTCTTCGTTGGCGGGAATCTTTCATAAGTTCAGGTTTAGAGATACTAGTTCAGGTAAGGTATAAATAAGTCAACAGGTCTTAGTCAGTCAACAAGCATATATTAAGTTCCTACTATGTGCTAAGGCCCTAGACTAAGTGATGAGGATACCCCCCAAAAAAAAAATGAGGCAAAAGACAGTCCCTGCTCTTGAGGGAAAACACAGCCTAAAGAAAACAACCACATATGAGCAGGGCACATACAGGAAATATTGGAGATAATTGACAGTGAGAAGGCACAATGAGAATTTGAGAGAAACAAGAAAAGATTCTTATAGAAGGTGAGATTTTAGATGGGACTTGAAGGAATACAGAGAAGAGGAGGGAAAGAATTCAATTCATGGGAATTCCCAGTGAAAATCCAAGGAGTTGAGAAATGGAATGTCTTCTGCAAGGAATAGTAATGAAGCCAGTGTCACTGGATCACAGGGTATGGGGGATGTAGGTTGGAGGATATGGAATAAGGTATATGAAGACTGAGAATATGTGGGGAGGGGGGGAGGTTATGAAAGGCTTTGAAGAACAGAGGATTTTTATGTTTGTTCCCTAGAGGGGACAGGGTGTCACTAGAGATTATTGAGTGGGAAAAGGGGTGTAGGTATGATATGTTTAGATCTGTGCTTTAGGAAGATTGATTTTACAGCTGTGTAGAGAATGGACACTAGTAGAGAAAGACTTGAATCAGGACACCAACCAGTAGGCTCTTGTAATAGTCCATGATGAGGTAATGAAGACCTGCACTAGGGTAATAGTAATATCAGAGGAGAGAATATAACATATTATAAATGTTATGAAAGAAACATCAACAGAACTCAGCAACAGCCTGAATATGAAAGATGAGAGAGAGTGAGGAGTTAAGGATGGCATGTAAGTTGTGAGCCCAGAAGTCTGGGAAGATGTTTACCATCTGGACAATAATAGGGAAATTTGGAAGTGGGAAAGGTTTGGAGGAGGGTGGACATAATGAGTTCAATTTTGGACATGTTTAGTTGAAAATACCTACAAAATATCCAGTTAGAATTGCCCACTTGCTAGTTAGAGATATGAGTCTGGAGGTTAGAAGAGAAAGTAGGACTTACCACATAGATATGAGAACCATTAGTATTGAAATGAAAATCAAATCCATGGGAAATGATATGCAAGTGAAAGAATAAGGAAGAAGAGAAGATGGTCTGGACAGAGATCTAAACAATATTGATGGTTAAAGGACATGGACTTAAAAGAAGATCCAGCAAAAGAAATTGAGAACATGAGGTCAGACAGGTGGGAGAAGAAGAACAGAATAACAGCAGAGAAACCAAGAATCCAAGTTCTAATTGACCTGCTAACAGAAAAACCTATGTAACATAGAGGGAAATGGAAAAAAGAGTTATACATGAATCCAGACAAAACTAGAATCTACTTATGTAAAATGTGTCTAGCATATGTTCATGGCAATTACTATATATTTGTGTATAATAGATATATTTGTTCATTAAACACAAATATTTTATAGTTATGTTTGCATTTATGTTGCTGTTCCTGCATGTTCTATTATTTATTTTGTGCTATATTATGTTATATATATTCAAATATATATACACCTATTTTTACAATTGCTTCCATTTGTAGATATAAATATACTATACAGTATTTGTGTGGAGAGATATATGTATATGTATATACACATACATACTATTGTGGCATGTGCGCATAATATAGTGGACATATAATCTGAATTTTTCCCTAGAGAGCTATGCAAAATTTGGGACTATGCTCAGTTGCCCTCTAAGGAAATTAGTCTTTCATGGGACTAATCATAGAAAAGTCCAAATAATGAGGTGTTAAAATAACTGCCAAATAACTGCCAAATTGTAGCCATACCAGATATGCCTTTATAAGATCCAAATAAGTCCTTTGAATGAATTAGATAGGAAGCCGCAATAGGTTGAAGAATTAAAGGTTGCATTTCCCAGTGACCTATAATAGTTAATTCAGTGAGTTCAGGAGGGAGATTTGAACAGAAACCCAGCTCCTAAAATGGAAACACGGGCAGATGGCACTGCCACAATGAAAGGGGCCAGGACTGTGAAAGCAAAGCTGCTTGGGCAGATCAGCTACAAGGAGTGATGGAACAGAAGCTGTGTTGCTGAAATGCCCCCAAGAAATCTGTTATATGGATAATAATCCTGTGTTTCTTTTCTTTCCTGTTACTTCATGGAAGCCTGAAACCCTTCCTTCTGGGCATAGGAAAGTCTGTTTACATGTCTTTGTTTTGTTTGCTTTGGCAGGGAGATCCTTGAGACCAGAGTTAATTTTTTGCCTTTTTAGATATCTCTAGCACTTAACACAGTATCTGGCACAGTAGTAGGCATTTCAGAGATGTTTGTTGATTTGTTTTTGTCTTAATCACAGACATCTGCTAGCCTGGGTGTACTAATTGAAAATAAGAACTCAACTGAAGTAAGAACATTCCCAAAGAAGAGGGAAAAATGGATCTGACACTCAAGAATTTTTGAAGGGCACTGTCTCTGTCTGGGGACTTGGAGCTATAAAAGGAAAAGAAAATGGCAGATTACATGATACCACTTCCCAGAATAGTGAAGGAACAGGAACAATTCCATAGTAGAGCAAGGTGGGGGAAATCAGCAACTTGGAGTGGTTAGAAAACCTCTTTCAGTGATTACATTAGTATCCTTAAAGGTAACACAAATAAATACTGGAGGCAGAAGAATCTCAAAATAGTGAAGTTGAGTGCAGCTTTTCTTTTCCCAGAAAATACCTGGGGTCTTTAAAAACATTTCATTACATTTCCCAGGTACAACACAGCTAATTCTCCCCCCAATCCAATCTTGGCTTTGCCTATCTGCAATCTCTTAAAGACAAATATGCTGATGGAGCAGGTAGGTGGCTCTGTGGACAGAGAGTCAGGCCTGGATATCAGAGGTTCTGGGGTCAAACCTGGCCTCAGATACTTCCTAGTTATGTGACCCTGTGCAAGTCACTTACCCCCCATTGCCTTGCTCTTCTGCCATGGAATCAATACTTCATACCAATTCTAAGACAAAAAGCAAGGGTTTAAAATATATATATATATATATATATGTATATATACATATATATATGCTGATGAATCAATCAATACTTTGATATTCCGGTGAAGCTATATGGCTGTGAATGACAAAATATCATAATCTTCAAAAGAATGAGAGTTCCAATTCATTGAAAAGGGAATGGAGTCATGTTCCTCAGGAGTAGGCTGCAGGATATGTCCAATGAAAAACTGTGAAAAAAAGAAATAACATACAGGATATCATCAGAGGGATTTATAACTTGGAAAGGAGGTGCTCTCGTCAGATCCTGAGTGAAGCCTTTATCACCCTTTGGTACCCATGCAATGTCACGTGACCACAGTGGTAAAAGCATAGATTCCTCAAAATATAAGTTAAATACAGCATCTTAAAAAACTTTATAAGAAAAAAAAAAACTTTATAAGAAATGCTTATAGAGAAAGAAAGCCTTAGAAAAAAGTATCACCCCTGTCTTAGAGATAGCAACCTATCTATGCAAGACTTCTAATCTTGGGTGAGTCTTGACCTTCTGGGTATGTTACTTTAGTTGTCAATAAGCTGTGTCTTACTTATGATCACCTAGACTCTTTGCTTTTTGTCTGAAGTCAAATTTGAACTCAAGACCTCCTATCTCTAGATCTATTTCTCAATCCACTGAGCCACCTAGCTTCCCCTAACCATCTGTAAAACCCTCACAGGAGGTTCCCCCTCCCACCCCCCAGCATCCTGAGACCCTTCCACTAGATCTCATCACTTCACAAGTACTAGTGGAAGATATGAGTTGTATAATGATTATTCTTTACTGTCAGACACAGTTTAGAAATTGAAGGACCTGGGTTCCAATTTCAGACCTACTTACTACTAGCCCTGTGATCCTGGGCTTACCTCAATGAGACTAAGGGACTGAGTGATACAGCTTTACAATTAGAAGTCTATGATGTTATGAGTGAAATGACAGAAGATTCAGAAGTTGGATGAGCTAAAGAAGTTCTCTTTGGGAAAAGAAAACCTAGATAAATAACTTAGAACCCAGAGGGGATATTTACATCATGGATACTTCTGGCTGACACATTGCAATTTTGAGGAGAAGAGATATGGATTTTTTTTTTGCTTCTCTATTCATAAATTTTCCCCTAGGCTTCAAACCTGAGAAACACCCACCATTCACACCTTTTTTAATTGCTCTCATCAAGTCTTCAAAGGCTTCACTCTGAAAGAGCCTGCAGTTGCCAACTACCATACCAAGAGGGAAATTGTGTTCTAGGCTTCCAGGCTTCTCACCTTTCTCAAATTTTACCAGTTAATTATCGCAAAAACAAGAAAGAGAAAACAGGCAGAGGAATAACACCATATATCACTTATTTTGATGGCTTCAGTTTAGTATACCATTCCTAATAAAGGAATGCTGCCAGTAATCAAAAACAGTTCTTGTAAAATGGGAGGGATTTTACATCAGTCACTGATTTTCTACCTAATCTGGGCTTCTTGTCAATGGAAGATCTCTTTAAAGTGGAAAGATACAAGGATGTTGTCCCCAACCCATGATATAAAGAAGCATTCTTAAGATTTGACCAGAATTAAAAACATGGCCCCGTGTCATCTTACTAACACCTGCCCTAAAACTAGACCCATCCTTAACTACTGAAAACTGACTTTGTGATATCGACCCTGATGGACATTCAAGATACAGATAAAGATAAAGAAGATAAAGAACATACAGAGACAATTCAAACAGCTTTGGTCTTAGAATCATGAGTACTGGCTCTGACACTCCTTGACTTTGCCTTCACTGAGAAAACTCATTGGAAGTCAATAGCTTTCAACTCTACCTGAACAACTGAATCGGGAGGTCAGTCAATCAGCAAATATGAAATGCTTACTATTTGCTACGCACTGTGCTAAGCACAGGAGGTACAAAAGAGAGACAAAAAAAAAAGAAGACCACATCTTAATTGGCGATATGATGTGTAAGTAACTAGGTATATAGAAAATTTATCTACCAACCCTCAGGAAGTAATAATCTAAGCTTGCCTACACATCATGACCAACTGGACAGCATCCTTCATCCCAGAAGTGTCTCAGAGAGCTAATCATGCAATCATTAGGGAGATAGTGTGGATTAGTGGAAAAAATGAAAGCTCTGGAATGAGAGGAAGTAGATTCAAATACCCCCTTGAATGCAATGAATGTAGCACTTAACTGCCCTAAGACTCAGTTTCTTCATTGGAGGAATTTAGACTTGGTGGCCTCTGAAGTGACTTCTGCATCTAGATTTATAATCCTATAATCAGGGTTCTGAGCTGGAAGGAACCTTTAAAGGATCATCTAGCCTAACCTCTTCTTTTAACAAAGGAGGAAATTGAAGACAAAAGAAATGAAATGAAATGACTTTCCTAATGCCATATAAGTTGCAAATAGCACTGAGACAGGAACCCAGAGCATAAGAGTATCAGATTTAAAGTTGTCCCTAGACTCCAAGTCTAATACCTTTTCTACCCTTCTACCCAGCTCTATTGCTGCCTCCTCTGACATGAGATCATTGATTTAAACCTGGAAGAAAATAACATGGCACAGTGGATAGAGTTTAGACCCAGTGTCAAGAAGATTCATCTTCCTGAGTTCAAATCTCAGGACTTACTCAAGGCCTCAGACACTTACTAGCAATGAAACTATGGGCAAGTCATTTTTCTCTGTTTGCCTTCATTCCTCATCTGTTTAATTTTTTTTTTAAAGCTAGAGAAAAAAATGGCAAACCTTTTCAGTATCTTTGGCAAGAAAACAATCACAAAGAGTTGGACACAAACTGAAATGACCAAATGACAGTCCAGTCTTTTCATTTTACAGATGAGGTTACCAGGGTTCAGTAAAAACAAATCATAAATTTTAATTCAGAAGACATGGTTCAAATCTGAATATGTCATTTATTTCCAATGTGAATGGACAAATCACTTAATCCATGTGGACCTTAGCTTTCCCTTATTGAAATTAAAAGATTGGACTAGATGACTTCTAAGGCCCCTTCCACTCTAAAAGTATGGTCCCCAGAAATATCTTGACCAAGGTGACACAGGCAGCCTTGGAGGAATTTGAATCTACTTTCTTCTCATTACAAATCCAGAACTCTTTTTTCTAAAATTATACTTCCGTACTCTAAGGCCTTATTATATTGTGGAGGTCCCCTCACTTTTTTTAAACCCTTACCTTCCAGTTTAGAGTTAATAATGTTTATTGGTTCAGGCAGAAGAATAGTAAGGGCTGGGAAATGGAGTTAAGTGACTTGTCCAGGGTCACACAGCTAAGAAGTGTCTGAGGTCAGATTTGACTCCAGGACCTCCTGACTCTAGTCCTGGTGCTCAATCCACTCAGCCAGCCAGCCGCAACTGGGTCCTCTGCTTTTTATAAAAGAAACTGCATAATTGCTTATCAACTTCAGGAGGTAGGGAAGGAAGAGAGGAGGAAGACAAGAATCATGTAACCATGGGAAAAAAATGAAAGGAAATAAAAGAAATTAAAGAAGAAACAGAGACCTAGAGGGGTAAAGGGATTTTGCCAAGATCACACTAGTTACAAGTAGCTCGGCTGGGATTCTGAATAAGTTTCCTTGACTCTATAGTCTTTTAATGTTCCATAAATCATCTTACCCCCAAGTCTAAGGTGGAGAAGAGGGCAGAGTGTAAGAAGACTGAGTTCAATGAAAATCTCTATCCATCTGGAACAGAGGAAAATGATTTTCAGATCTCTGACTGTAAGAAGGGCCAAGCTGCATTATTGGACAGAAATGGGCCATGAAATGCGTGCTAATTGCTACAGGATTTAACAAGGAGAGAACAGTCTCTGCAAATTGAGGTGTGCCTTCAGACTTTCATGCTGGAAGTAGGTGAGTTGAGAAATAGCAATGTGTAATGGTCCCTGCTTCTCTGGGCACCAAATTGCCAACGTCATTTTACCCCAGTGAAAGGAAAGAAAATCCAGCATGGGCAATTACTGCATGCTTTTTTATTTTTACATTTTTTTGTTGAGGAAAACTAAACCCTAATTATCCAAACTATTTCAGAAAGAGCAGATGCTATTGCTAATCTTGTCAGTTCCCCCAGGGTCTGAATTCTAGGGCTCATTTCTGTAATCCCACTTGATCCCTTTACCAACCCTGACAAGTTGTTGCAGCATTCACCCAATGTGTGCCCTAAAAGCTTTCATGGCTGCTGTGCTGAGTCTATTCTGGAACTAGACAGTAGAACCCAGGATGGTACAGAGGGAAGTATCTTCCCATAGAAAAAAACAGAGTTCATGCCTTGGCTTTAAAGATGTTTTGGAAAATGGGCAATAGTTTCATTTTGTTTTCCACTGTCACCAAATCTTCTCAAAGTACTGTTTTGATCAAATCACTTCATCATTCCAAGACATTCATTAATTCCTATTGCCTTCTGAATAAAATTCATACATAAAGGATAATAGATCTGGGAGTTGGGATAGCCCATCTTCCAATCCAGCCTCTCCATTTTTCAGATAAAGCAAAATGAAGCACAGAGAAGTTAAGAGACTTCCCCAACGTCACACAAACAGTTAAGTATCAAAAGCAAGGTTTGAACTCTCATTCTCTTCCTGCAAAGTGATTTTTTCCCATTGAATCAAGCTACCCCTGGAAAGAAAATTGTTTTTTATTCTAACTTTTAAGAGGCAATGTGATCGATGAAGAAAAGGCTAGATTTAGTATCAGAAGTGCTGAATTCTGGTCATAACACTTCCAGCCTGTGTGAACATGACTAAGCCATAAGATATAGATCCACAGATTTATTATTTTATGGAGGGGGGGTGGTAAATGAGTCCAAAGGACGTTGCATGACTTGCCCTTGTACAGTCAGGTAGCACAAAGCAAATTCAGAATCGGAACTTTAGTCTTTGACTCAAGTCTAGTCATTTCTAGTCTACTATATTACCCTACTTCCTTCAGTTACAGAAATATCAAATTTTTTGTCTTCAAAGTGGGACTAATTGAACCTGTAACTCACCAAGTCATCATGGGAAAAGAACATTATAAACTTAATAGTAAGAAAAAGTGTTGTTCAAGGCTCTTTGCAATTTGTCCCCAAATAACCTTTCTTGACAACTTTCCATGCATGCCCATTTGCACTCTATACTGTCGGCACATTAAACTGGCCTTGACTATATCAAGCACCTGCCATCTTCTTCACTGTGACTTATAACATTGTCTCTGTCTGGACATTAAGTACAATATTGAGGAATGAATGAGAAAACCCTGTGCAGCACCCACATGAAAATGTGAATTTCATTGTAATAAAAGTTGCCAAAGCCCATGTTTTCTAAATCTAAGTGAATGACCCAGAAGATGAGAAGTTGGGCTCAGGCCAATTCACTGCTTAGATTTCAGGTTATATGGGGCCCTACAAAGAGGAAGTTCTTTATATCCTGGGGCCCTTAGGGAGTTATATAGAATTACTACAGAATTTCAAAAGTGGATGGGACCTCACAGGTTCCCTAGTACAATCTGTGCCTGAACAGGAGGAGTCCCTGCACACCCACAACAACAGTATAATTATAAATATCTGCTTTTCTATCCTGTTTTTACAGTTTATTTAGTAAAACCTTAATAATAAAAAGGATAGTTAATTTTTATGTAGCACTTTTAAGTTTTTTACACATAATTATCTCATTTAACTGTCAAAAATAACTCTTTGAAGTAGGTGCTTATTATTATCCTCATTTTACTGAGGAGGAAACTGAGGGTGAGGAGTTAAATGACTTGCTCCATAAATGTCCAATGGAGGATCTGAATTCAGAATGTCCTAACTCCAAAGCTAGCACCCTGTTCAAGAGATCATTTTAAACATCTTACCTCACTTGAGCAGAGCAAAAACTCTGTAAATTAGATGCAACAAGCCCAGTTATCTCCATTTTATTTTTTTTCCAATTGTTATCTCCATTTTATGGAAGAGGAAACTGATTTACCCATTGGATTACTTGTGATCAGAACCAGGATACAAACCCAGTTTTTAACTCTGTGTTCAGCATTCTTTGTACTTTAATATTTTGCATTTTTGACAAATGGTTCTCCAAGGTCTACTCAACCACCTACAACATCTTGAACTGGATACCCAGTAGATATCTTAAATTATATGTGCCAAACAGAACGCATTATCTTTCCCCCCTAAACCCTTCCAACCCTCTACTCTCTATCATTACTATAGAGGGCAATCCCATCCCACTCCCCCACCCCCAAGTCTTTCAGGCTCACAACCTAGGGATCATTCTGGATTCCTCACTATCTCTTACCTCCCCTTCCACCTTCAAAGCCAATCTCATGACAAGGACTATCCACTCCACTTTTGCAACATCTCCCAAATATGCCCCGTTCTCTCCTCTGACATCACTCTGTTACAGGCCTTCACCACCACACACCTAGATTACTGCAATAGTTTGCTGGTGGGTGTCTGCCTCAATCTCTCCCCACTCCAATCCATCCTCAACTCAGCCACTAAAATGATTTTCCTAAAACACAAATCTAATCATGTTGTCCCTCTACATCCGTGATGGCGAACCATACAGGACCTTTGTTTGGAAGAGTTCTCACTGAGGTATCTAGAATCTTCTCACATTAAAAGATGCCCAGTTTGTTTGTGTGTGTTGGTTTTTTGTTTGTTTTTTTATTTTTGCTTTTCCTTCTGGATCATGCATTTTGGGGGACAAACACCAGGGTAGTAGTTACGAAGTGTTTCAGCAATGTGACAAGGAAATCACTTTAAAAGACTGATATATATTAATTTAAGTTCTCCAAGGAATTCAGCTATGTAATTCCTAAATGAAAACTCAAGTCAGCAGTCAACCTTTTATAAAGTTTCATTACAAACAGGAGGAAGAAAGGAATTAGAGATAGAGAGAGAGAGGGAGAGAGAAAGGGGAGAGAAGGGAATAGGGCTTAAATACCCCTTCTGTTCAGGCTGGGCCAAAAGGCCCAAGCCCTTAGATAGCTAAGGCAAAGAAAGGAGATCAGTCCCTATTACTCACGTGACCAAAATGGAGAAACAGTCTCAGGGGCCTCCACCTCCAGCTTCCTTCAGAGCCAACTCTCAAAGCACCACCTCTCAGACCAAAAACCTCTCCAACCAACCCTCCCCAGTCCTCAGACCCCTCTATCTTTAAGGAAACCATCCAAGTTCCCTCCCCTCAGTTCTCACATCTACCAATCACTGTCCATGTCTTCCCTGTGCCAATGGTGGCTCTACCTTAACCCAGGACTGCCCAGAGGTCTGTGGCTTTGCACATGTCTGTTGGAGGTCATATTCTCAAATAGTTAAATCTTGATCCTTTGCTGCAGCCCTTCCTAAATCCTGTTAGGACTGAGTGGGGTGGAAATTGTATTTTCCAAGACCTGGTTCTGTCATTCCAAATATCTCTATTGTATCAATTCTAAAATCAATCATGACTCAAAGAACTTCCTGTTCTATGCTTAAGCATAGGTCAAAGCCCTTTCCATTGTTCAGCAAAAGGTTTCTGTCCTAAAGTAGTCTTAAGAAGGGAGGAGGAGGAACCTCCCATGCCAATGGGGTTCACATTCCAATAGAGTTCCCACTATCAATAGGAAATTTTTCAAGTATGAAATTTCCCAATGTTGAAATTTCCAACATTTATAAGTCTAAGAAATTTTAAGGTTTACAGCAAGAAGAGATAGAGGGCTGCTCCAGAATTTAAAGTTAATGATAATACTTCCTAGCTTTGTGACCCTGGACAAATCACTTCACCCCCACTACCCAGCCTTACCACTCTTCTGCCTTGGAGCCAATACACAGTATTGCTTCTAAGACAGAAGGTGAGAGTTTTAAAAAATCATAATAAAGTTAATGCTAGACCAAGGAAGAGGTCACTCAGTAAATGTTTAAATATGATTTAGATGTTGTTATTCTAAGGCTCATGTTTGGAGGAGAATTTGAGCTCTTCTAGAAAGGTAAAAGATTGAGTAATAAAACACTGCATTCTAGAATTTAGTATTTTTCTTATCAGAAGCTATGTTAATTAGCTCCTGTAGGAGGTACTCCTTTACTATATTTCCTTCTGTAGGGCTAGTACTTTTTTTTCCTAGAGCCACATGCACATCAGGTGTTTCAAGCTTTCCAAAGCTCCTAAGCCTTTAATTTTTTTTTCTTTAAATGTAGAGAAATTGGGGGCAGCTAGGTGGCTCAGTGGATTGAGAGCCAGGCCTAGAGACCGGAGGTCCTAGGTTCAAATCTGACCTCAGACACTTCCCAGCTGTGTGACCCTGGGCAAGTCACTTGACCCCCATTGCCTAACCCTTACCACTCTTCTGCCTTGGAGCCAATACTCCAAGATGGAATGTAAGGTTTAAAAAAAATAAATAAATGTAGAGAAATTGATAAATAATCCTCCTAAAATATTATTTTTCTTTTATGACAGATCATAGACCTCCCAACCTTTCAGCCTCATTAAAAATATTAATAGGTACTTCCATCCCTAATGAGACATCTGTAAAGTGCTGTGTAAATATTGAAGAACCATATAAATGCTAAAGATTTTTATTAATCTGAATGCTATTACTCTGAGAGGTTGCTCTCAGTAATGAACAACAACAAAATGACATATACAAACAATATATATGACATATACATACATAGAAGAGCTAGAATTATGAGTAGGAGAAAATGGTACTAGATGAATCCCCTCTGCATTCAGATATGGATTCAGTTAGTCATTTTCATAAATATATGTGTTTAGATATTTGGGATACTACTTGTGATATACCATGAAGCAAAATATATTAAAGTTAGAACAGATCTTGGGTACCAACTGGATACCAACTTAGATACCAACCCTGAATTTTGTGTATGAGAAAACAGTACAGAAAAGTCAAGACTTGCCTGTCATCAACCAGAATGTTACTAATAGAGCAATAATTGGAACCCAAGTTCCTGGATTACCTTTCCTCCTCACTTCTCTCCTCAAATTATACTAGCCTAAGAATGTCACTTAGGAGAATTGCTCCTCAAGGGCAAAGGCTGTCTTCCTGACCCAGTACTTAGCACAATGCCCAATACATAGTAGGCACTTAATAAATGTTTGTTTAATTTAATTTAGTATTACATGATGACTACACCAGAAAGGTATAAAACAAAGTCCCAGATGGGACCTGAGGGGGAAAGTTGCTTCCAACAGGAAAGATCAGAAAAGACTTCATGGAAAAGGTAAAGATTTAGCTGGCCTTGAAAATATGGTTATGACTTTAATACAAGCAAGGGAAGGCATTGTAAGCATAAGGACTGACTGATTTTGAGCAAAGGAACAGCAGAAGCACAGAATCTCATAATGGGAAGGGATGTCAAAGGTCATCTATTCTAAGCTCAGTTATTGTTGTTTAGTCATTTAGTTGTATCTTTCATGACCCCATTTGAGGTTTTCTTGGCAAAGATACAAGACTGATTTGCTATTTCCTTCTCCAGCTCATTTTAAAGATAAGGAAACTGAGACAAATAGGGTTAAGTGATTTGTCCAGGGTCACACGGCTAGTAAGTATCTGAGGTTGGATTTAAACTCGAGTACTCCTGACTTGAGACTGCCATCCTATCCACTGCATTGCCTAGCTGTCCATTCCAAACTCAACTTAAAAACAAATTTATCCCCTCCACAAAATATGTGGCACTTGTCATTCAGCTTGGGTTCAAATATAATAACAATGGCCTTTTACCTCCAGATGCAGTCTACTTTTAGGACAGTTCTGAATGCTAGCAAGTTGTTTTGTTTTGTTTATTTTCTTTCTGGTATTGAAAGTAAATCTGCTTCTCAAAAGCTTGTAGATAGTGTTCTTCTTTCTGCCTTTTGAGGCCAAAGGAAACAAGTCTAAATTCTTTCAAAGAATTAAAACTACTACCAGGATTCCCCAAAGTCTTCTCTAGGCTAAATATCTATACTTCCTTTAACTCATGTTTATATGTTATTAGCTCATTTTTGGTTTGTTCTTCACCTTGTTGAAGTCACCCATAACATATTATATGCAGAACTAATCATGGTATTCTAGATGTGGTTTGGTCAAGACGTATGGTGGGATTCTCATATCTATCACTGTGGACATTATTCCACTCTGAATAAAGCTTAAGATTGCATTAACACTTGTGTAGGGAAAGGAGACAACCATATAACACTGTTGACTTATATGGAGATTCTCATTTATTTAAAATTTGTAATTTTCCACAGGAAACAGTAGTCTACCCATACTTCTCACATCTTGAACTTATGTGGTTGATTATTGAACTCAAATATATGACTTTACGCTTGTCTTTCTTAAACTTCCTTTTAATATATTTCCACATAGTGTTCCAACCTGCAAAGATCTTTTTGGGACTTGATGCTATCATCCAAAATGCTACTTATTTCTTCTGGCTTCCTGTCAAAGTTGAAAAGTATGCAATGCAATCTATGTCTGCATCTAATCCATTGATTAAAATGCTGAAAAGAAGCAGGCCAAGAGCAGATCGCTAGGTAACATCACTAGAGAATTCCTCCATGGTGCTATAATGTACTTAATGTACTTATGACTACCCTTTCAACCTCACCATTCAATCAGTTCTAAATCAACCTAATTGCACTACCATCTATTCTACCTCACCTCATCTTATCTACCAATTTGATTTCAGAAATGTTAAAATGTTTTTCTGAAATCAAGGTACATTGTGTCTATGGCATTCCCCTGATGTAGTAGTTAAGTGTGCAGTCAAAGAAATAGTGTTAATTTCTTGAAGTTAAACAGGGTAAATTAGGACAAAGTAGGGGTTGGGAGGCTTCTGGGATTAAGTTTTGATTCTTCTATGAATGGGCTCTTTGGCAAGAGACATTGATTCCTGAGCCTCGGTTTCCTATTTGTAAAGTGAGGAGATTGGACTCCGTTCTCTGAGATTTCTTCTAGCTCTAACCCTGTTTCCTGCCCCACCAGTCTCTTCCCAATGATCTCTCTCCTCCCTCACGTACTCAACTTCTCTCTCTCTCTCTCTCTGTGTCTTTCTCTCTCTCTCTCTCTCTCTCTCTCTCTCTCTCTCTCTCTCTCTCTCTCTCTCTCTCTCTCTCTCTCTTTCTCTCTCTCTCTCTCTCACACACACACACACACACACACACACACAAACTGAACATTGTCTTATAAACAAAGAACTACTTTTAAACATGCCAATACATTGACCATTCCTGACAATGTTTTCCCTCTAGGATAGAGGTCCCAAGACCTCAAGAATGCCCAAGTACAGACTACTGCCCCATATTAAAATGTAATTTGGAAATATTCAACATAATAGGTAAAAATATGATTAAACATAGATAATATTGCATTTTAAACTAAATCAATCTGCATTCAATATGCATAGGGATACTTATATAGATTAGTGGCCTCATTTCTATCCCTGTCTGACAACACTGCCCTTGGGTACATGTTAGACTACGTTAGTCTTTTCTCTTTTCAATTTTGAATTCTAAATGGGAATAGTTCTTATCAATTTCATTCCAGCAACTAGTTCCTCATTATTTGTCAGAATCTGTTGCTAAATAATGTTTTCTCTTCCTTGTTACTCTCTACAATTTTCAAAGAAATTATCATTAAGGCAAGTCAAGAATTTATCAGATTTTCTGTTTCTGATTGAGAGCTCCAGTATATATTTAACTGAAGTAGAAGTTTCTATGAATGCTATAGAATCCCTATATATTATCTTAGAGCCACTTTAGATGTTTACTTTCAAAACTCCTTATCTATATCCTCTTTTTCATAGTTTACAATGGACTGCCACAATAATGTCAATTCTACTTTGCCTCAATTAATCATCAGCAATCTATCATGATTGGTGTCTTTAATTCTCTAGTATTTTTTTGCATCAACCTATAAGTTAATAAATATAGGAACTTCTAGTATGGAAACCCCCTCCCCAGTTACAGAATAGAAAGTCATCTGTAACTCATAGTCTTATGGATTTATCTTGGGCCCTCAGAGATTAAGTGTCTTGTCCAGGGTCATAGCCAGTATGTGTTAGAAGCAGAAATTGAACCTAGATCTTCCTAACTTCAAAGCTGGCCTTCTACCCACTGTGTCATGCTTCTCTCCCACATATATGAGTAAATTTTTTTTCTAAAGGAGTAGTGTGCACCAGTGGTTTCATTAGCATGGAACTATCCAGCATGGAAACTCCCTCTAATAATGGACAACAGCAACTCTTCTGCGATTTTTACCATTAACAAGTTGCCTGAGACATTAAAAACTAATATGAGGCTCATAACATCCACTCTCTTAAAAAAAACAAAATCTTCAATCGTTTCTATATTATTTCCTCCATGAATTTTCCTCTAGATTAAGCAATATGTTTATTGTTTCACAACATGACAAACAGGGAAATATGCATTATATGAATAATATGTGTACAACCTATATCATATTACCTGCCTTTTGGGGAAGGGGAAAGGGTAGGAGGGAGGGGAAAAGAAAGAATGAGACATATATTTGTGGACATCATTAATGTGAGAATTTGTTTCTCTTGGGTAAGTATATTTATTATGATTTATTACATATCTATAACAAATCATATTTGTTATATTATTGTAATATTATGTATTAAAATAAAAGTAAATGGTAATTTCACAAGAAAATTATGTCTGAATAAGAACTTGAATTTTTTTTAAACCCTTACCTTCCATCTTGTAATCAATACTATGTAAGCAGAAGAGCAGCAAGGGCTAGGCAATGAGATTTATGTGACTTGCCTAGTGTCACTCAACCAGGAAGTGTCTGAGGCCAAATGTGACCCCAGGACCTCTAGTCTCTATGCCTTGCTCTCAATCCACTGAGCCAACTAGCTGCCTTTGAATAAAAGACTTCTTGACTCCAAGGTCCACCCTTCCACTATGTCTCTTATTAAAATATGATGCTATTATACTGCCCATTCACTTCATTCTACTCTATCTAACTGGGATATACCCTTCTATAGCCAATTCCAGTTGTGATTTGATCCCAATTAGTTTAGAAACATCTCCAAAGTATGATTTTCCTTCTTGCATTAGGATTACCAGTTGATACCTTTTATTTCTTGAATTTTGTGTTTTTAGTGTTTAAACATCTGGGTTCATGGATTTCCTAGTCTCTTGGATTTTGTTTCTTGTTAATTATTGGTTTTCTCTAACTGAGAATCTTCTGATATTTTATTTTTAATTCTCTGTGGTATCAATGATGAAATTAAGTGAACTAGTTTCCCCTTCCACCACCATATAATCAAATAAAAGTCCTCTTGATTAGACTCACCAGACTCCTTGAAAATACAATGATTTTTTCCAGATTTTCATCACTTGTGCTCGATCTATACCCAAGAATAAATCATTACATTTCTGTGTAAACTAGGGTTCAATTCTGGACATTTAGATAATACTCTGTTAAGTGATAGAAAAATGAGTACTTGATTTTCCATGTCAGTGAATTGATATGTATGAAGGGAATCCACTCCTAGGATAATGCATGGGATGCTGTCTTGCTTGCATCCCTGCTTTCCTGGAGCTACGTCAATTTTGTCACCTAGGCTGCTCAGTTAGTTATATAACCTAGGTTACATAACTGAATTTGAAGCAGATATAGAAGGAGAGGTTAAAAAGATCTGAAGAAGTGCTGGTTCTCTATCTCAGGTGACCAGCCAAGAAAGTGGCTGTGGGAGACCACACTAGAAGTACCCATGTGGGGACCTGGATTAAGCTAAAGTCTCTTATAGTTCTACCTATTTCTCATCCTTTACCTACCCAAGTGATTCTAATAAACTTTATAAAATTATAAGGACCAGTCCCTTAATTTTAATTCTTACAGATAAAAGATAGGAGAGATTTTTTCTTCTGATTTACATCTTCCATACTAGTGGTTCCAGACTCTCTATCTGGAAAGACATCTCTGGAGAGAGAGAAAAATTTCTATAAGATGACTTGGAGAGCATTCAGTCTGAAGCATGTGCCTATTTCCAGCTTGCCACACTAAAGATTAAAGGAAATTTTCCTTTTGTCACTCTCTTTCTCTCTCTCTGTCTCTTCCCCACCTCTCCCATTTAAGTGGGATAGCTCATTCATTGCATGTATACTCTGGCATATTCTAGTCTAGATAACTTCTCTGATTTCTGTTATCTGCTATTCAATATGATGATTTTAAGTAACCAGCCTTTGGTAGGAATGGAGACAAACTTTCAGAAATAGCTTAGGTCAAAGCTTCCCCATTAAGAGAAAGCAGCCAGGAAAACAGTCCAAATTTAAGGATTTATTTCCCCTAGCCTAACAGTATTTAGGAAGGGGCAAAGAGCTATTTTTCTATTCTGCTATCCCCTCTCTGTGGAGATCAGAGAAGACCGGTTCCTTGGCCCCAATGTCCTGGTCACTTCCTCGAAGAGATCCAGCTCTCCTTTGGAGATGAGTGGGAAAGATGCCAGAGATTGCTCTTCATTTCTCCCTGTGAGCTGAATTTGGATAGACTAATATGTATACACATGTATACACATATACACACACCATAATTGTATGTAAAGTTGCAGTCCAAAATATCAAATCTTATTCTTTCACTACAGGGGAGTTCTGGAGTCAGCTCAAACCAGTTCCTGAGAGCCAATGTTTATATTTTCAATATAAGCATTTATGCCTTGGAATGTGCAAAGACTACAAACCAGGGCTTAACATATTCTTTTTGTTGATTTTCTAGACTTCAGAAAATGATGAGAAAAAAAGTTAACAGTGAAAAATCAGACTTAAAAGTGGGTTTTCGGAGAATTGGTTTTTACACATTTACCAATATATTACTGTAGTCACCATCTTTTTAAAGTCACTCTTCCTGAATAACCTTTGAACCAAAGGAGAATAATTATTATCAATACAGTAGAGTAGAAATATATCAGAGTAGAGATCCTACCTCAAATATTTACTACTTGTGTGACCCTCAGAAAATAATTTAATCTCCTTGGGCTTCAGTTTCCTTATTTGTAAATTGAGAGAATTGGTCTAGATGAGCTATGAGGTCTCTTCTAACACTATACCTAGGATTTTGAATATGATGCAATGGGGAAAGTCCTAAATTTTGTAATAGACCCAAAATCAAATCCTTGCTTTGCAGTTTCTACCTAAGGCAGGTCATGCCTTTTCAAAGCCTCAGTTTCTTTATTTGGAAACTAAAAGGCTGGACTAGATGAAATTGAAGATCCCATCTAACTTTAATCTATTACTCTAAATCAACTTCTTAATTGTGGTGAGAAGATGAATCCTTTCTCTGTGACTTAGACAATTATGAGTGAGTGACTTGTTTCTGGCCTGGGGTAAGAGGTGAATTATTTAAGCTATCTAAATTGCTACTTACTCTTAAAACAATATGATTCATGCTCACAGGAAGAAGGTGAGGACTTAACCCAGCCTTGCTGATAGATTGAAAGTATGTATCAGCAACCAAACATCTTCATTAATCCCACCCACACATTTATCCATTTCATAGCTAGCATGCAAGGGCTCATTTGTTCCTTTGCCCTTAATGTGGCTCTTGTAACTTTAAGTATTCATAATATCTTCAACTAGACAAATGTAGACTTTTAGGAACCTGTTATCATGAAAAAAAAAGTTCCATACTCAAGCCCAAGAAATGGTAGAAAGGTAAATTGGTAGTTTTTTTGCTCCACAAGTTCCCAGAATACCTGATATTATGACTGTCTGAGGTATCAGGAGAAATGGTCCCTTGACCTTTACCTCTTCACCCTATTGAATTCCCTGTCCATTTATCAGGTCTTAATGAGTCTATTTTTTTCCATAAACCTAATGACTTGGATGTTAGTAAAAGATTCATTCCTTCTAATGCTAAGTGGCTGGTGGAGATAACCCTTTAAATGATAGTATCAAGGGGAGCCACGTAAATGTTTTGTTGTGAATCAAAATGACAATATTGTCTTTTGTTTGCAACTCATCCACACAGATATAGACAAAATTGAGGACAGCAACCATTCCAGATACAGGGGACAGTGATTGCAAAGTCAAAGAGGCAGAAGATGAAACATTCTGGATGAACTATAGACTTTGTGGAAGGAAATGGTCTGGAGAAGTAGGAAGAGATCAGGTTGTGAAGAATTTTAAATACCAAATAGAGGATAAAAGATTTGTGATTTCATTTATATACAATTTTCTTTTTATTTGTATATATTGAAATACTTATTTTATTTGGTTTTGTAAAATTTGGGATGAAAAAGAAGACATCTTAGTAAAAGTATTTATTTACTCAAAAAAATACCATTCAAAAAAACTGTTGGGAAAACTGGAAAACAGTATGGCAGAAAGTAAGCTTAGACCAACATCTCCCTCCATATACCAAGATAAAGTCAAAATGGATACATGATTTAGAAATAGAGATATCAGAAAAAATTAGAGGAGCACATGTTTACCTGCCAGACCAATGGATAAGGGAAGAATTTACGATCAAATAAGACATAGAGAACATTATAAGATGTAAAATAGATAACTTTCACTACATTTAATTTAAAAGTTTTTGCACAAACAAAACCAAAGCATCCAAGATTAGAAGAGAAACAACAAACCATGGAAAACATTTATAGCAAGTGTCTGTGGCAAAAGCAACATTTTCCAAATGTGGAGAGAACTGAGTCAAATTTATAAGAATACAAGTCATTCTTCAATTGATAAGTTGCCAAAGGATATGAACAGGCAGTTCTTAGATGAGGACATTAAAACTATCTTTAATTATATGAAAAAATGTTCCAAATAGCTATTAATTAGAGAAATGCAAATTTAAACAACTCTGAGGCACCTAGGTATGAGTACCTGAGGTACCTATCAGGCACTCATATCTATCAGACTGGCTAATATAACAAAAAAAAAGGAAAATGATAAATGTTGGTGGAGATGTGGGAAAATTGGGACACTAGTACACTATTGGTGAAGCTGTGACACAACCATTCTAAAGAGTAATTTGGAACCAGGCTCAAAGGGCCATAAAACTGTATATACCCTTTGATCTGCAATACCATTACTAGGTCTATATTACAAAGAGATCAAAGATAGGGAGAAAGGATCTATATTTACAACAGCTCTATTTGTTGTGACAAAACTGGAAACTGAAGGGATCAACCACTGAGGAAAGGCTAAACAAGTTGTAGTGTATGATTGTAATGGAATACTATGTACTCTAAGAAATTATTTAAAGGTTAATCACAAAAAACCTAGAAAGACCTATATGAAGTGATGCAAAGTGAAGTGAGCAGAACCAGGAGAACACTGTAAACGGTAACAGCAATAATATGCCATTATTGATCAGCTGTGAATGAAAAATATCATCAGCAATGCAAGGACCCAGTACAACTCAAAGGAACTCATGTTGCAAAAGAATATCCACTGCCATATAAGGATATTATGGAATCTGAATACAGATAAAAACATACCATTTTTCACTTCATTTCCTTCGAGTGTTTTTTTCTAGCATAAGTGATATGCTTTCTCTTACAACATAACAAACATGGAAATGTGTATTGCATGATAATATACATATAAACAATATCATAGTGCCTGTCATCTCAGGGAGAGGTGAGGGGTAGAAGGGAGGGAGAGAACAAAGATCCCACAATGTCAGAAAGTGATTACTGAAAATTGTATCTATGTATAATCTGGGAAAATAAGACAAAATACTTTATTTTTTAACATAGAGGTCATAGGAATCTACAGACTCAAAACGACCTTAGAGATAGTTTTTATCCAATTCCCTCATCTTCCAGTGAAAACTAAGGCTCATTGAATTACCCAGTCACACAACTAGCAAGTAACAAGGACCAATCTTTGGTGAACTTCCTACCACTTGATTGCCAAATAGATTATAGATCTAAGTGCACGTATCCCTTCCATATTGCGGGGGTTAGGGGAACAGCAACACCACCATTTGGAAAATCTGTGTAAAAAATTTTGGCCATCCCTTGATTTTTTTCTTTTTATTCTTTTAGGGGGATGATTACAGTAAAAGAAATAATGTATATTTGTGGTATTAAAATATAAACTTTGTTGATATTAGACAATACTGTATATATGTATATATTAAGCATTTCTGAGTTTCTAAACTTTTCTGTGTCATCTGCTGGTCTTCTCATGTCATTTGAGGCTTCCACATACTCCCCCCAAATTTCCTTTTACTTTTTTTAAGCCAACCTGCAATTTTTGAAATAATTGTGGCAGGAATACCTATATTAACTCTATGCTAGATTTGCCTCTGTCATATGAAGATCAGCCTAGCTAATGGCAAAGAGGTTCAACCCCATAGGGCTAGCCATGAATGAATAGGGAAAGTAATGAATACTTTTTTTTTTCATAGTCACTCATGAAAACACATACTAAGGAGTAGAGGAGTTAAGATCAGTATTGGTAAGACCTGTCCACGTTGATAAAATCATAACTCATAAAAGTATTCAACACTTTTATTAAACTATAATATAAGTAAGCAGCTTTAGTAAAACTCTCTTCAGTTAGTTTCCAAAGACAGAGTATGCTATGATTACTTCAAAGTGCATAATAATTCCCAGCCATATAAGGGTTAGGCCCTTAAGGTAATGTGTTACAATGAAAGACTGCTGCTGGATTTGGAATCAGAAGACTTAGATTCAAATTCTGACTCTGCCATTTGCGAGACATGGAACCCTAGACAAGTCTCTTAATTTCATGTTCCTCATCTATGGGATAGTGCAGCAGAGGGGAGTGAAACTAGATGCTCTCCCAAGTCCCCTCCACCTCTAAATCTGTGATCCTATGATACATAATCCCAGGTTCTTTTGATTTATGACCAAAACAAAGAAAATCAGTATCTGGTGGCCGATGATGATGACAACAAAGATGACAATGATGCTATATAGATAAAGCATTTATTTTAAGTTCTTACTATGTGCCAGACACTGTGCTAAGAGATACAAATATAAGGAAACAAGACAGCTCTGCAAAGAATTGAAATTCTAATGGGAAAACAACATATCTAGGGAAACTAAAAGTAGAGAGAGAGCATGAAAGGCTAGAATTGGTAAGATAGCAAAGACAGAATGAGGAGTCCTTAGGGAGTGGTGAGGAGGCCAGGTTCCCAGAAATATAAAATAAAAGTCTCACTTTATTAGAGTCAACAGTAGCCAAGATCAAGTCCAATTTCCAGTGGATTGGAGAGCAGGGCACAGAAAGTAGATAGCAGAAAAGCCTTTCTCAACATAAGCCGGCTGATCTTCAGACAGCAGGGATATAGGCCATCTCGGGGCCCACATTCAAAATCTTTCCGATGAGTAAGATCTGTCAGAATTTGTTCTCTCCCAGCATGAATGAGTGAATTATTTTTAAACATTTGTTAAGTATTTACAACAGTATGGTAATATAGTATGCAAAAGTGAAATTGTCCCTTCCCTCAAGAAGCTTTCTATTAGGGAAGACAACATAAAATGGTATATTGGTGGCCAGAAGGGCTATTTGGGGTTGGGAAGTCACGGGGAAGGTCAGTGAAACAATCAGGACCTTTCATGTATTTTCTACTAGCTACGATGGCAGTAGGGATGTGATAATTGTTCCAAAGCTGGGAAGGTAGAGAAGACAGCAGCATGTATGTCATGATGAAGGTATGTGGGCAGATCGTATGTCAAGAAGATGGCAGAGGTGTAATATGAAGTATAGCTGGGGCTTCCTTGATACAGTTGGTCATGACACCACAGAGATACAAAAGTCAACTTCTATGCAGATAAGGCATTTGAAAAAGGCTTTAGAAGAGGTATTTCACACAGTAGGTACAATATGTTTGTTGAATGTACAAATGAGAAAGAATGAGGTTTTGTGCTTTAGGCAGCAGAGAGCAAGTTTTATATGACTGTTTCTGAGGTTTTCTGAGTTAACATTACGTGTGGGGAAACATTAAACCTAGGAACATTTATCAGGAAACACTGAAACCCCTTTGTAACATGCCCCAGAGGACTTGGAAAATGTTACAAGCATGTGTTGCTACTCCCATAAAACACTCTCCATTTCACTTAATCAGCTGTTTTGGTCTTTACAAAATCCAAATTGTTCCAGACTTTGCTTCTTCACCCTCACAAATCCTTGCCATCCTTATCTTGCTGATTTCAGAGATCTCTTGATTCAAGGGAAAGTCAGGGAAAATGTAATCTGTCCATCTTTGCTTCTTATAATTGGCATATGTTAGACTTTAGAAAAAAGGCCCATGATATCAAAGAGCTGGAAAAAGTCAAAGTGAGTAAGTGTTCTCTGATGTGTTGTTGCTGCTGTATGTTGTTAGTTTGGTTTCATAAATGATCTCTACCAGGCAGACTTCAGTGTCAACAATGTGCTGACTTTTCTGGTACTTAATGGACCATGCAATCATAGATTGAGTTAGAATTCTGAGGTGATCTAGTCCAATCCCTCATTTTACAGAGGAGGAAACTGAAGCTTAGGATGAAGTAACTTTTCAAGGTCACAAGGCAATGTAAGAGGTGATGTCACTTTCTACTTAACAAAGCATGATATTTTTTTTATGTATGAGCTGAGTAGGTAGGTAATGAGATGTGAGAAGTTTATCAAATAATACCAAAAAAATTACCTTTCCCCAATCTCATTACCTAGCATAAGAGATTCTAAAATTCTTTTAGAGATTTAGAAATTCTTTTTTTCTAAACACTTACCTTCCATCTTAAAATCAATACTGCCAATCTACCTCCCGAGACAAACACGGGAACTATATGAACACAACTACAAAACACTCTCCACACAACTAAAACTAGACTTGAGCAATTGGAAAAACATTAACTGCTCATGGATAGGACGAGCCAATATAATAAAAATGACCATCCTACCCAAATTTATTTATCTATTTAGTGCCATACCCATTGAACTCCCAAAATACTTCTTCACTGATTTAGAAAAAACCATAACAAAGTTCATTTGGAAGAACAAAAGATCAAGGATATCCAGGGAAATAATGAAAAAAAAAACACATATGATGGGGGCCTTGCAGTCCCTGACCTTAAACTATATTACAAAGCAGCAGTCATCAAAACAATTTGGTACTGGCTAAGAAACAGAAAGGAAGATCAGTGGAATAGACTGGGGGAAAGAGACCTCAGCAAGACAGTATACGATAAACCCAAAGATCCCAGCTTTTGGGACAAAAATCCACTATTCGATAAAAACTGCTGGGAAAATTGGAAGACAGTGTGGGAGAGACTAGGAATAGATCAACACCTCACACCCTACACCAAGATAAATTCAAAATGGGTGAGTGACTTAAACATAAAGAAGGAAACCATAAGTAAATTGGGTAAACACAGAATAGTATACATGTCAGACCTTTGGGAGGGGAAAGGCTTTAAAACCAAGCAAGACATAGAAAGAATCACAAAATGTAAAATAAATAATTTTGACTACATCAAACTAAAAAGCTTTTGTACAAACAAAACCAATGTAACTAAAATCAGAAGGGAAACAACAAATTGGGGAAAAAATCTTCATAGAAACCTCTGACAAAGGTTTAATTACTCATATTTATAATGAGCTAAATCAATTGTACAAAAAATCAAGCCATTCTCCAATTGATAAATGGGCAAGGGACATGGATAGGCAGTTCTCAGATAAAGAAATCAAAACTATTAATAAGCACATGAAGAAGTGTTCTACATCTCTTATAATCAGAGAGATGCAAATCAAAACAACTCTGAGGTATCACCTCACACCTAGCAGATTGGCTAACATAACAGCAAAGGAAAGTAATGAATGCTGGAGGGGATGTGGCAAAGTAGGGACATTAATTCATTGCTGGTGGAGTTGTGAATTGATCCAACCATTCTGGAGGGCAATTTGGAACTATGCCCAAAGGGCGACAAAAGAATGTCTACCCTTTGATCCAGCCATAGCACTGCTGGGTCTGTACCCCAAAGAGATAATGGACAAAAAGACTTGTACAAAAATATTCATAGCTGCGCTCTTTGTGGTGGCCAAAAACTGGAAAACGAGGGGATGCCCATCAATTGGGGAATGGCTGAGCAAATTGTGGTATATATTGGTGATGGAATACTATTGTGCTAAAAGGAATAATAAAGTGGAGGAGTTCCATGGAGACTGGAACAACCTCCAGGAAGTGATGCAGAGCGAGAGGAGCAGAACCAGGAGAACATTGTACACAGAGACTAATACACTGTGGTATAATCGAACGTAATGGACTTCTCCATTAGTGGCGGTGTAATGTCCCTGAACAATTTGCAGGGATCTAGGAGAAAAAACACTATTCATAAGCAAAGGATAAACTATGGGAGTGGAAACACCGAGGAAAAGCAACTGCCTGAATACAGCAGTTGAGGGGACATGACAGAGGAGAGACTAAATGAACACTCTAATGCAAATATTATCAACATGGCAATGGGTTCAAATCAAGAAAACATGTAATGCCCAGTGGATTTGCGCGTCGGCTATGGGGGGTGGGGGGGTGGGGGGGAGGAAAAGAAAATGATCTATGTCTTTAATGAATAATGCTTGGAAATGATCAAATAAAATATAACTTTAAAAAATTAAAAAATAAAATATGAAAAAAAAACGACTATAATCCCCCCCCCAAAAAAAATCAATACTGCCTATTGGTTCCAAGGCAGAAGAGTGAGTGATAAGGGCTAGGCAATAGGGGTTAAGTGACTTGCCCAGGGTTGCACTGCTAGGAAGTATCTGAGATTTGAACCTAGGACCTCCCAACTCTAGGGCTGGCTTTCAATCCACTGAGCCACCCAGCTGCCCCCTAGAGATTCTTTACTTTGAATATAGACCTTTTTTTCTAGAGCAATGGTTTTCAATTTTTAAAACTTGTGTGCCCTGTTCATTTTTAAAAATTGTCTATATATCCAATATGTTTATAAATGATATACATGTATAACATACTATTTATACTTATGTAATATAACCTATACAAAAAATAGGCACTTTAAATATATGAGGTAAAGATGAAATAACATTTGATTATGGAGTCAATAATAGGCCACCAAATTTGTGTTTTAAGCAATTCACTTTAGCAACTGTTTGGAGGATGTGTTAGGATTGGGAAAAACTTGAGACAAGGAGAGACTTTGGGAAGCTACTGGAATTATACAGGTAATAACAGATGAAGTCCTGAATTAAAGTTGTGGGAGTAAAAAAAGGGGGGAAAGATGAGTAGCTCAATGGATTGAGAGCCAGGCCTAGAGATGGGAGGTCCTGGGTTCAAATTTGACCTCAGGTACTTCCCACCTGTGTGATCCTTGGCAAGTCACTTAACCCATTGCCTAGCCCTTACCACTCTTCTGCCTTGGAACCAATACACAGTATTGATTCCAAGATGGAAGGTAAGGGTTTTTTTTTTTAAAGGGAGAGGGGCATAGAGATAGTATAAAGCTAAAAATAACAACATTTCGCATGATGGGATACATAGGGTAAATGAAAATGAGGAGTCAAAGATGACACCTTACTTTTGTCCCTGAGTAATGAGAAGGATGCCAGTACCCTAGATAATAATTAAAAGGTTGGAGAGAGGGATAAGTTGTGGGGGATGAGGGGGAAGGGTGAAATAATATAGCAAGATCTGTGGTGCAGACCAGAAGACAAGTAAACAAGTATTTATTAAGTTAGCTCTTACTTCTGCCAAGCACTATGCCAAGCTCTAGTAATACGAATACAAGCAAAATGGACATTCCTTCCTCTAGAAGAGTGTACATTCTAAAGGGGAAGAAAACACATAAGAGGAAGACAAGGTGGTATAGAACGCATGAGCTGACGTGAATATTTTCCTTAAAATGGAGACTCCTGGAAGAATTAGCCAATGAGAGGAAGGGACCACAAGGTTAAAATAATATTAAAGAGTAAGAAAGTTGATGGGTGATGGTAGAGGAAATGTCTAGAATCAGGAGTAGCACTCAAAAGGGAATGAAAGTAATGAATTAGCTGACCTAGGCATTTTACTTAAATTAGAGAGCCCAGGAGGAAGTCAATCAGAGGAAGAGAGCACAGAGACAGAGTTCTTATTCACTGGCTAATGACCACTGCCCCAAGTCTGCCCTCTACCCTTTAAGGAATACCTGCCGCAGGCACTAGGTGATCTAGGATTAAGTGGGGTGGGTATCCAGCAACTGTGATTACTGTATACCCAGTCAAAAGGGAAGAGATTGGAAGCTGGCACAGTCAGGGAGGCCAGTGGGATGGGATTGAAGTGATTGTATTGGAGACAAGCTCCACAAGTGGCCATGGAAAGGGATGGTGTGATGCAATCAATCTGCTCATATTCCAACTGGTTCATCACCCAGCTCTTGAGGTATTGCTGCAGCCCTCAGATGGCTAGAGTTCGCACTCTATAGATTATTGTCCTAAGTGATTACTTTTCAAATGTAAACTATCTCTAAACAGAGAAACAAATGCCAACTTACATTTATATATCAATTGACAAAATATTTCTTCATGACAATTTTATGAGGTAAGAAAAGTTTGTAGCAATATGTACACAGCCTCTTCCATGACTATGTCTGCTCCCACCCACTTCTCTGCCATCTTCCTTCTTGTTGCTCATAACACTATCAATTTCAAAATTTCATGAGATTGCAGAATCTGATGTAATCTACTACTCAAATCACATGATCTTTCTTCTGATTCTGCAATTCCCTTCCCAAGGGGTCAAACAGTTAATCCTTTTAGTCTTGACCCAACTGCAGATATTAGTCCCAAGAATGCTACATTTATACTACCGTGTATTAATATCTCTAGGTTACATATGTAACCCCTGTGTTTTTTGTATGCCTTTTGTATGCCTCGTCCAATTCATTTACTCCTACATTTCCTTCATCCTGATCCCAACTCCAGGTGCTTTCACTAGCATCTGTACCAGAAACTCCCTCCCTCCCCTTTTCTGACTTCCTTTAACTCTCATCTGAAATCTCAGCTTCTGTAAGATGCTTTTTCAGGTCTCCTTAAACATAATGCCTTCCCTCTATGACTAACTCCAGGTTTTCCTTCATATTTCCTTCTTGTTTGTACAAATTTGCTTGTATGGTGTCTTCTGTTAGATTGTGCATTTCTGGAGAACACTATATTTTGCCTATTTTGTATCCCCAGAGCTAAGCACAATACCTGGGATATCATGGATGATTAATAAATGCTAGATAACTTGATGACTTGATGATGACTTACAACATTTTTCCTCACTGATAAGTCATTGCTGGTAAGATGTTGAAACTGATTGACATGCACTATATCTTTGCTTTAACCCTTGAATCACCTGCAAATGCATTAGTTCAATCCCTTGAGTTAGATGCATGAAAAGACATGCTCTGGAAACATAAAAGAAGGCATGGAGAACTTGAAACCTACACAAATGAAGGGGATCACAGATCCATTGAATATGGAAGTAATATTAATACAATTCCTTAAGAGGAAGAAGTAGGCATGTACCATGAAGGAGCTTTGGGATACTTTGAAAAATCTCTCTAGACATATATAGCCAAGTAGAGAAGTTATGTTACTAGCATGTTAAATTCAATATCCACTTTAAAAATAAACTGTGGGAGGAGGCAGCTGGGTGACTCAATGGATTGAGAGCCAGGCCTAGAGATGGGAGGTCCCAGGTTCAAATCTGGCCATAGACACTTCCTAGCTGTGTGGCCCTGGGCAAGTCACATAACCCCCATTGCCTAGCCTTTACCACTCTTCTGCCTTGGAGCCAATACACAGTATTGATTCTAAGATGGAAGGTAAGGGTTTTTGAAAAAATCAATAAATAAACTGCATGTAACAGAAGTTCACATTTATATATACAATACTCTTTTTTATTATTTGCATCATGAAAAGGTCATGTTTGTTAATGTGTTAAGTTTATAATGAAAAAAGGGAAAAAAACTAAGAATACCCTCCTAAAATAAGAAAAGGAGTGCAGAAATGGAAGATGTTTGCTGCCCCCAGGTTACTCATTCAGAGCTCTCTGAATTGCCAAAGTAAGCAAAAGGAATAAACTCTAATTCCTGACTTTCCCCATTACATCCTGAATCATTAGTAGCAAAGCTTTCTTTTGCACCAGTGGGAAACTAATAATACTGACTTGACTGAACAGGAAATATTATTCAAAAATATCCACAATGCAGATTTTTATCTGAACAGTAGAGAAGAAGAAAGGGGGTATGGGAGGAGGGAGAAAAGCATACTGTGGAATCGGTGCTTGATAGAAAACAGCTTCATTCCCACCTCTTTCTTCCCCTCCCCTCTCCTCTTGGGCAGTACATTAAAAATAAGATCCTGACTCTACTTTCTAGGTATAGATATGGAAGAATAGCCCCCTATAGGCAAAGCCCCAAAGCACAGGACTGGGGTGGTAGGGTAGGGAAAGAGAAGGTTCTGTGGTAAGCCATCATATAGTTGGATTTACAGTAAAAGGAATACAATGGACTATCTTTAGAATAATAGTGTCTGGGGTAGTGGGTGGGGAGGGTAGGTAGCAGGAAAAATACCCAGGTTATAACCGGTTTTTTTACCTCCCTTCTTTTTTCAGTAATGAAGATCCAAAATTATGTCTATCATCTAGAACTATAGGCAGAATCATGATGATTGAAAAGAAAACTGAATTTGTAGTCAGAATATTTGGGTTTGAATCTCTTTCTGCTACCACCTAAATGACCCTGAAAAGTCTCTGTCTCTATTTCGGGTGGGGGGGGTGTCTCACTCTTTCACATTAATATAATATTTTAAATTTTTTTCAAAGAACTTTTACAAAACAATAGCTCATCTTATCCTTGTAAAACGATTATCCCTATTTTACAAATGGAGAAACAAGCAGATGGGAATTAAATGACTTGCATAGAGTCAAACAACTATTACAAGTCTGAATGAGAATTTCTACTTGTCTTCCTGACTCTGAGTCCATTGCTCTTTCCAAGACCTCAGTTTTCTCATTTGTAAAATAAGGAGACAAGATTAGATAATTTCCAATAAAATGTAAATTCTTTGAGTGCAGAGATCCTTTTCCCAAACTATAGGTCAGTGGCTTGCACATTCTTTTTTTTTTTAATTTTGGGTTCTAACCTATGATTTTATTACTGTGGAAAATCTACTCTGACTCCTGAATTCCTAGAACTGTTTTGTAAACTATAATTTAAGAGAGAAATGTAACAGTTAAAAATAAGATAGACTGAGGCATAAATTTCTAAACACAATCAATTCATTAGTAAATTATGAATTTATCAATAAACAAGATCTTGGCTACTCCAGCAAAGCTAAGTCCCCAAATGATAGGGAGAGCTCTCTTTTATAGTTTTGGGGAGTATAGAAAATAGGAAAGCTAACATCAGAAATGGAATACAATGTGATTGTATGGAAACTGGGAATGAAAGCTAGCAAAACCCCTTCCTTCTTGTGACTAAGAAATGTTCATTGTCTGACTCCATTGCACCTGTTAGGAGATAGATAGCAAAACTCTCTTTGGATAACACAACATCCTTGAAGGATAGTTTGATGGTATAAAGATGCTAAATCAGACTCCCTGATGTTCACCTGCCCTCTTCAAGGGTAACAGATTTCCTTGACGCTAAAATAGAATAGTGATTAACAGGAGGACTAGACTTAACTCTACACTTAACTCATTACAGGACAGCTGAATTTCTGGGCTGAATTCAAAGGCAAAAACTCATGACTTTTGCAGTTGTGGGGCAAAATCAATTAACTGTAAATAGGATCAATAAAGACACAGAATCAGCCTGATTATTTCAGTTGCCTAGAGCACCAAGATGTAAAGTGACTTATCCATGGCCACACAAAGCAGTATGTATGAGAGGCAATACTTGAACTCAGGTCTTCCTGATTACAAAGCCAATCTTGCAGCCACTCTACCCTTTTGCTTTTAGTCTTGCCCATTGGTTCTTAGCCAGATAACTGGCAGAGTCTTTGGAGATCATCTAGTACAACCCCCTCATTTTACAGATGAGGAAATTGAGACCAAATGAGGTTAAGATTATCACCCAAGGTCATACAAGTATCAAGTGCCATATGGTAGGTATGGCATGGCTGTCATACCTGAGATGCCCACTGTGCCAGTAGACTGGCCTCTAGCAGATGGCATATTTCTTCTTTACATGTGTATTTCTTCCTTTAATATACTAGTAAGGAGGGACCAAAAGAAGCTAAAATGTATGGATTAGCCCCAAGACATGTTGTTCTAGGCAAGTTTACTATTTTAAAAAATAAAATAAAATTTAAAATACAAAACAATGACACTTCCCTAAGACTTTATGGCTTGAACTGTTTGATTTTTATTTTAATGTCTTTGCCCTGCAGTCACTATGGAAGCAGCAGAGAGGCCGAGCTTCAGTAGATGGCAGCTACAGAGAAGAGACAGCAAAACAGCAGGAAGCAGTTACAAAATGGAGGACAGAGGACAGTAACCCCAGGTGGAGAAAGGATGATTTTATTGCCTGACTTTTCTTCAGTATTGACTTTGCTGTTCTGTCTCAATTAAATACTTTCTATTTGATATATGATTCCTTCCTCATCTGCTAGTAGAGTAAAAACCATGTAGGGGACTCAAGCCACACACCCCCCAAAAACAGAAACAAAAACAAAACACCCATCCCTGCTTCAAATTTAGAAACCTACAGGAATTTCAGTGTGAGTGAAATACTCTTATTGCACTCCATGTAAATAAACTTCTGTCTTCAGCCATGAAGACTTTTGCATGTTCGGTATATGGGTGGTGTGATTCCCAATCACATCAGCATTTCCTGATTGGTTTCAGGTTTTCTGTAAATATCACTACTCTCTTTCCAATTGTCCCTCAATCCCCCATTTTCCAAGGGATGATAGCTGGGCTAGCTTATTTAAATTAACCAAAGAGAGCTTCCTAAAATATCTTGAAAAAAGGTGGGAGAGGCACCAAGTACTTCCAGAATGGATGGCCCCATCCTAATATTTTTTTTTAAATACTGAATTCCCTTAATTACAGTATCATATTTTAAGTTATTCTATAATTTATACCCAGATGCCAAAATGCTTTATATGACATCTGTTGTTTGTCTGTTGCACTCCAGCCCTGAATGTTTTCATAGGTGTCCATCAAAACATGGATTGATTTGTACCAAGGATATTTATAGCAATTTTCACAAACATAGGCTACCTCGGGTACATAGCACATAACATCCATTACTAGGGTTTTGGGCAGTGTCCTGGATATTTGAGTCACATTATGAAATTAATTACAATGTATCATATAGTAGATTTTACATAATAAATAAGCCACATGGGTCACATTGCAGAATTGCATGAGGTAGCCCATGCTATGACTTTATCTGTGGCACTGTCATTAAAAAAGATGCATTACCATCACATTTACTACAATACTCTAAAGGCCATGAAACCATTCCATCTCACTTAGATGAAACCTTCTTATATGTGCTGTCTCCACTTATGATTTGAGCCTCTTGGGAACAAGGACTGTCTGCTTCCAAAGCATGGAGGCTTTGCACTCTTTGGAGCTTATGAAACGATTTATATATGTCATCTTTTTCTAGTGTTATTATTATCCATTATTTACAGAAAAGAAAAGCAAGGCTGAGAAAGGTTATGTGACTTGACCTGTGTATATATGTAGGAAGTGTCTGTGGCAGAATTCAAACTCATGTTTTCCTGACTTCAAGATCAGTGCCCTTACCCACTGAGCCACCAAACTACCTTTTTAATTTGCTACCATTCATTCTAGCTGCATGACTCACCTCCCTTCTGATTCTTCCATCTGATTCATTCAAGACCTTGTATTGTCTTTTATTTCTCAAATTCAAATCATCTTTAGTAGGGCAATCAACTTATATCCATTATGAATATTTCCATTGCCCTTTTTGACATTTTGATCCTGCAAAGATCATGGCATTCTATGATTCAAAGCCATATAGAAGCATCAAAATAGCATTGGTACTAATAAAGTAGGGGTTTGTGTTGAACACCTGGGATTCCAGATATTGTCCCATGAAGTCTTGGTCCTCTTTGAAAATGAAGGACCAACTGTAACAACACTGAACAACAACAACTGGAAGTACTGATTATTTTTCCAAGTATGATCCAGCTCATTCTTCTCATGCCATTCAATTATAGGATCAGTTCATTGTCTATCTACAGTGCTTGTCCAAGTTGTATGTACTTTTGAACCTACAATTGGCAGTCCAAACACCCACATGCCTTAATCTGGGACATATAAATTCTTCATCTCTTTTATTTTTCAATGTAAATAAGGAAGTTAATCACTTCCAAGTGACTGTGAACCTCATTGAAGCAGCTCTGTTGTGTTCTGGACCTTAATGCAGTCAACAAAATGTCATTAGCAAATAGGAATTTCTGGAGGACTTGCCATGTATAAAGACTACTTGTGTTCAATTCTAATTTTTATACTTAATGCCTATGGAACCTAGGACATCTCTCTTCATCTCCCTTAGCCTCCATACACTCATGTGTAAAATGAGAGGTTGGATTATATGACCTCGGGTGTCTCTTACAGCTTGAGATCTAGGATCCTACCGTATAACACCTTGTTTTTTGTTTGCACAAGACTCCCTCTATAATGCTGTCTAATATCTTTGTTTAATATTTTTCAGAATATTTTGGACTGATCAAGTTTATGCCAGTAAGAGAGATAAATCAATCTATTCCTTGAATAGTTTCTGCAAGTGCTCAAAAAATCTTAAAAATTTTTAAATTAATAGGATTTTATAGAATTTTATAGCTCCTATTTGTTAAGAAAAGTCATTGAACTTTCTTAGTAGTAGTTATATAAGAAAAATTTTAAGTCAAATTTTATTTTTAATTAATAAAATTTTGTTTTATCTCCCCCCATTCTCTCAAAACTGAAAAACAGGCAAACAAAAAACAAAACTTTCCTAATAAATATGCATTGTCAAGCAAAACAAATCATTGTAGATATAAAATCCAGTGGAATTGCTCATTGGCTCCAGAGTGGGGGGGGAGGAAGGAAGGGAAAAAAAACATGAATCATGTAACCATGGAAAAAGTCTCTAATTTAATTAATAAAATAAATAAATTTTTAAAAATTTAAAAAAAATCCTTGCCACATCAAAAAAAATTATGTCTTATTTGGAATCTTGAGTTCATTTTATTTCTGTCAGGAAGTAGGAAATATGTGCTCTATCACTTGTCTTCTAGAGTTATGGTTACTCAGTGATATTTTTGAGAACTTAAGTCTTTCAAAGTCATCTATTTTGGAGGAAAATGTTTTAAGAAACAGTACTATTCAAAGGGAGAATGGACTGATTAAGGATATACTGAGTTTCCGCACATAGATAGTCTTCAAATAGAAATTAGATGTCATTTGCCACAGATATTATAGAAGAAGAATATTCTTGGTCAAGAACAAATTGGATAATATGGCTTCTGAGGTTCCTTCCAGTTCAGAAATTCTGTGCTATTGAAGTCAGAAAAATATGCCCAATGCATTACTTTCTTTTTCTCACTTTTGAAATTTCTTCTCAGTCAAAAACTTAAATCCCAGAGTGCTAAAGAGGATCCTTATTATATTTACATTACATGTAGGAGGAATTGGAGTTGATGAGTATAAAGAAAAGAGGGAGTCAAAAAAGGGTTAAAATGTAATAATCATGTAGTCCTATGATAAGGAAAGATGAGATTACTGTGTTATTTCCAAATCATAAAAAAGTCATCCATCATGCATGAAGAATGTAAGATTTCACAAGCTCTTTTAATGAATAGAAGACAGATTAGGGTAGGGAAGGATACTTAAGGCAAGTTATAACAGATTTTCGTCTTCTTTGCCCCATGACCTTAATTTGTAAAGACAAGATAACCTGGAATACAGCCAGGGCTGTGCTGGTAAATATTTAACAACAGGAACTCTGTGTAAAAATACAAATACACAACAACTGTTTAAGTTTAATCTGAATTATTAACATTTTCTCCATCATTTCCTTAAATTCAGACAAGTGATAAAATAATAAGTCAAGCCCTCATTGGTGGTATTTGTTGAATTCTGATTGAAAACTCAAAATTTAACAATTGTTTTTCAACAACAGGTAGGACTAGGCTCTAAAACACATCTGACACACTCCTAGGATGAAAATGATTCCATGTAATAGTTAGTGTATTAAATAAAATGCTGGGTTTGGAATTAAGAAAGACATAGTGGTGGTGTTCAGTAATATCTGAATCTGCATGATTCCATTTAGGGTTTTCTCAACAAAGTTACTAGAGTGGTTTGTTATTTCCTTTTTCAGCTCATTTTTACAGATAAGAAAATTGAGGAAAATAGGGATAAGTGACTTGCCCAGAGTCACACCGCTAGTAAGTTTCTGAAGTTTGAACTCAATCAAGGAAGTTATATATAAACCTCTCTACATGAATAATTGATCAAAAAGATAAAGTGATGATGTCAATATTTCACAAATTAACTTATAGATTCAATGCAATACCATGAGGAAATTGGAGAGCAGAAAAATGAATAAAAAATATAGATCCATATTTCATATCATATGTTACAATAAATTTCAATTAGAGCAATCATATAAATATTTTAAACTACAAAAAAAATTTGGATTTAAGAATATGTTTATTTCCGTTATGACTAGGAGAACAATTGTGTAGGCATTTATGTTGTGCTTTAAAAGCCGGCAAAGTAATTATATTTTCTCAGTAGATTCTCACTTTATTGTCCCCATTTTTCAGATGAGGAAATTGAGGCTTTCTTAGTCAATGATTTCAACAGGCTTACACAGTTAATAAATGTCTGAGGCAGGTTTTTAACTCATATTGTCCTCACTCTAAGTCCAATACCTTTTCCATTGTACCACCCAGCCACACAGAAAACATTGTGATATTTAAGAAAACACCAAACAAATCATCAGCCCACTGCTACCTTCTGGGCTTCTGTAAATGGGCTCTGGTAAGTAGGGGTCTGAGGACCAGGTCTCTGTAGTAAAGACACAAGATCTCTGATCAATCTATGGTAGTCTTGGTAGGTAGGACTTGAAAGGAAAGGTTACTAATATAGTTGCATCTCAATGCCTAAGCCACTGGCGTTTCTTGCCTTCAGATGGACGAATAGTACACAGTCTGCAGCATCTGACAGAGAAGGCAAGGTCTCCCTCATTATGTGGCTGCATCAAGCCTTCAGTCTGACATCAACAAGAATGGGGAAATCAGTGAGGCCATCTCATCAGTCCTCAGGTCTGGCATTGGCAGGAAAGGGAAAAAATATATCAGTAAGTAGCAGGCTCCAGGAAGGCGAGTGGGAATTTGTTGGGCATCCTTGTTGTGGTGGTTGCTCTTGGCCCCGCTTTGCATCTTCTTGCTCTTTCTCAACCTAGACATTTCCTACTCCTGGGTCTTCTGTGAGCTCACATCAGCACAGCTTGTAAGTCACATGGAAGGTGAGCACTAAAGTAGTGTCATATATGAACATGTAGCAGAGCAGATACTGAAAGGATCTCAGAGTCAGGGTGACCTAGGTTCAAATCTTTCCTTTAATATTATGGGTTGTAGGTCCCTGACCAAGTTACTTAAGTCCTCGGTGTCCTGCCCACCCTTCCAACTCTGTAACAAATATATGTTATGTACAAGAAAAAAAATTCCTGCCTTGAAAAGGGGTTTCCATTCTAAGGTCTATCTGCCTATCTATCTATCTATCTATCTATCTATCTATCTATCTATCTATCTATCTATCTATCTATCTATTTGTCTGTCTGTCTATCAATCTTTCTATCCACCTAAATTTCTATCTGTCTATCCATATTTACACATGTATACATGCACATACACAAAATATACACATATCCATATCAACAAATGAGGTCAGCTAGATGACCCAATGGATAGAGCACTGAGCCCAGAATCAGAAAGACCAGAGTTCAAATTTGAACTAGGCATTTACTGGTTGTGTGACCTGAGGCAAGTCACATAAACCCTGCCTGCATAAAACTGGAGGAGGGAGGCAGCTAGGTGGCTCAGTGGATTGAGAGCCAAGCCCAGAGGTGGGAGGTCCTGGGTTCAAATTTGACCTCAGACACTTCCTAGATGTGTGACCCTGGACAGGTCACTCCCATTGCCTAGCCCTTTCCACTCTTATGCCTTAGAACCAATACACAGTATTGACTCCAAGACAGAAGGTAAGGGTTTAAAAAAAAAAAACTGGAGGAAGAAATGACAAACCACTCCAAGATCTTTGCCTCTGAAAATCCCAAGGACAGTTGGTCAAAGGATGAGTCAGACATGACTAAATGACTGAACAATAACTATATATACATATATACACATATGTATATATATATGTGTGTGTGTGTGTGTGTGTGTGTGCGCGTGTGTGTGTGCACACAGATGGGGGTAAACAGAGAGATTCAAAAATATGTACAAAGTAGATTCAAATGAATCTTGGGGAAGAGGCTTTCAAAGGTCCTTAGAAGGATGAATGAAAAGTTTTCCTGAAGAAAGTAGAGAACTTGAGCTGAGTCTTGAAGGAACTCAGGAATTCTAAGGGAAGGCAGTGAAGTCTTGAAGATAGGAAATGGTTGAGGGGGTTTTGTGGGTAACTAGAGTTTGTAACTAAGACTATAAAATATACAACATGTGATCTCCATTGGTAGAGAGAATTGGCTCATCCTGAATCTCTTAGACAAGAGGGATCAAACATGCAATTCATGTGGCCCATGACAGATACTTCCAAGTGTGGCCTAAACCAAATTGAAAGGTAGTTCCTATCTGATTTTAATGTCTTAATGTATTAATAATAAAAAGAAATATATAAGCATGTGTGGTTTTCCAAGTTAACAAGTCAACAAGCAAGGATCCTAAGGCATAGTTTTAGTAGTCCCTGTTTCTTTTTGAGTTTGACTACACTGTCTTAGACCAATGAACTCATAGATCCAATTTTTTAAAAGCCTTTTAAACCACGGCTCACAGGAAGCTAGAAGATGTGTCTATTGACATAGCCTTTCTATAACATATTACCACAACACAAAAATGGCAAAGTGAAGCATATAAAAAATTGGACTTCAGCAAAGTGATGAAGAGCAAAAGAAGAATGAAAACAGCATGCACAAAGAAATTAAGAAATTGCACAATGTTTTGAATGATCACAAGCTTTTCTCTTTAAAACAAAGACTCATCTCTTCAACCTTAATATTGTTTTGGTGATGCTTCATGGCATAGAATTATTGTGGTGGTGATGACAAATGCTGACATTTATATTACACTATAAGGTTTGCAAAACATCTTACAGATATCCATTCATTTGGTCTTTACAACAACTTAGTGTGATAGGTACCATTAGAGTCTCCATTTTACAAATGAGGACGTTGAGGTTCAGAGAACAGCACAGTTTCTGAAAAATTAAAAGCTACCAAGCTGCTAGTTGAGGACAGCTATAATTGATATCCAGGCCCAGGGACAGGAGGTCCTGGCTTCAAATTTGACCTCAGACACCTCCTAGCTGTGTGACCCACATCAAGTAACTTAACTCCCATTGCCTAGCCCTTGACTGCTCTTCTTTCTTGAAACCAATACACAGTATTGTTTCTAAGATGGGAGGTAAGGGTTTAAAAAAATGATGCTAGCCATCTAGATTGGGTAGAGGGGAAAGGAAATGGTGAGCAAGCTGCAATCTATCACTACTGAAGAGTTATTTAAGAGGCATGACTTGTAGAATCATCTCAGGATTGTGGGGCGAATAAAAGAGAAAACTACCAAATCGTGAAATGGAGCGAAAACAACTCTAGTCAATATTTTTAATGTATATTAATATTAGTGAACATTTTACAAATATTTGTAAAATATTTTGATCCTTCCAGTGGTTCGGGGAGGTAGATGCTATTATTATTCAAATGTTGCAGATGAAGAAACTAAGGCAGACAGAAGTGAAATGACTTGCCCAGGTCACAGAATTAATGAGTATCCAAGCCAAAGGAAGACTCAGGTCTTCCAGGATCTAGGTCCAATGGTTTATTTATTGTGCCACCGAGCTGCCTGTAGAATTCTCAGTATTGGTATCCATGCCATATCTGTCATGTCAAAGGATCTGACCACCTCTAGAGGCTATAATGAGAAAAATAAACAAAGTCATACAGGATGGGTGAGCCCATATAGATTGAAGTCTGGATCACTAGAACAAGTACCCACATCAATAAGACAAGAGATTTATTTAAAGAAGTAAAGTGTTAACCAACATGTGAAGCAGGATAATATGGTGGATAAGTGCTAGTCTTAGAGTCAGAGAACACTTATTATGGAGGAAGATCTGGATTAAAAATCTTGCCACAGATACTTATGAACTCTGTGACTTTGGGCAAGTCATTTAACCTCTTTCACCTTTATCTCTAAAATGAGGGTGGATATTGGAATCAGAATGCAGATGAAAGAATGTGTTTTCAATTGTTTATTTGGGTTTATGTTTTCGAGTTTTGGTTTTATAAGACTACTCACAAAAATGAACAATGTGGAAATATGTTTTGCATGATAATACATGTATAACCCCAGATCAAATCACCGGTCAGCACCAGGAGGGAAAAGGGAAGGAAGAGAGGTAAATTCAATTGTATAACCTAGGAAAACTTTTGTGGAAATTGGTTATTACATGTAATTGATCATTAATAAATAAATAGGTGAATAAATGAGTGAATACATGAATCATTAAATGAATGAATGAAAGAATTTTTTTTTAATTTAGTCACCTAAAATGAGGTTGCAGTGGATTTAATAACGTTTAAAGTCCCTTCCAAGTTCAAATCTAAGATCCCATCTATAGCTATGATTTTACATAATTTTTAAAAAGAAAAATGGAAGACATCAGTGAACTTACTAACAAAAAAGACATTAAAAGGGAACAGAGAGGAAATAAGTTGTTCCTGCTGTTGTTTTGCTTAAGTTCATATTTGTATAAACTGAATAGTCTCAGTTTTCAAGTTTTACTGGAAGTTTCATTTCTCACGTTATTTGATTCTTGGCATCTTTTGAGATTTTTCTTGAGCTTGTAATAAAATGTTATTTAGGAAAAGAATCAGTATAATGGTCCAGGGTGCTTCCATGCTCTTACCTCTGCTCCTCTCCCCCTTTCTGGGATTCAAATTCTTGTACCAATATGGGACATTCAGAGGAATTATTTGCACAAACAATTAGTAATCTCCAGAGTGTTTCAGGATGTGTATAATGTAAAGAATGAATTTTTATAAAGCTTTACATCAGCATAAAAGGCAGCTAGTTTCATGCAATGAAGAGAGCACTGGCCTAGGAATCAGAAAGACTCCTTTTCCCGAGTTCAAATGTGACTAGCTATGTGACCCTGGGAAAATCACTTAACCCTGTTTGCTTCAATTCCTCCATCTGTAAAATGAGCTGGGAAGGGGAATGGCAAACCACTGTAGTATCCTTGCCAAGAGTATCCCAAATGGGGTCACAAAGAGTCTGACATGTCTGAAAATGACTGAACAACACTAGCATACTCTATACATACTCAGTACGCTTTCCCCTCTCCAAGCACCAGAGAATGGGGTGGTAAATAAGTATGACAGCCAAGTCTCCTTTTGCCCAAATTTAGATTATTTTTCTTCCAGAATGAAAAACAAAAACAAAAACTATCTAAGATACAGAGAAATGGTCTTTATTCCTGACATATCAGATTCCCAAATACCTCAGAACAATTAGAATACAAGAAATAAAATCTGCCAGGGGAAAATTCAGCAAATGTATGTCCTTCCTTCCCATGGGCTATTTTTCATAGGTAAAGTGAAGGGAGCTTGCAACTTGGGTGAACCAAATGGCCCAGAGTCTTCAAGTCTTCCTTCCATCTTGTTCATGAAATTATCTGATAAACAAGACTTGTTTTAAAATGCCACCTCATTTTTCTCCCTCATTTTCTCATTTATCTTTTTGCTTTTAACTGCAACAACAAGGACCAAATAAGAAAACCCTTTCTCTTTCTGAAATAAAAAATAAGATTCCAGTTGTTTAATTTCTACCTCCATCTCCAGGCAGAAAGATGGGGAAAGTAAGGGTTTTTTTCCCTCGATTTATAAGCATTTATTTTCACTACTAGTAACTGGCCTTTCCTCTCCCCCAATTTTTAAAACATTTACCTTCTGTCTTAATATCAGTTCTAAGACAAGGTGACTCATCCAGGGACACACAGCTAAGAAGTATCTGAGGTCAGATTTGAAACCAGGTCTTCTCAACTCTAGGCTTGGTGCTTTAGCCACTGTGCTATCTAGCTTCCTCTCTCCAGCAATTTTAAAAGAAAGAGAAAAGTTTTGTAACAAATATGAATAGTCCAGCAAAACAAATTATCATGTGAGATATCTAGTTTATCTACCAGGAGTCAGGCAATGAACCTGAGTCAGGAGTCAAGATAGACCTGAGTTTGAATTTAACTTCAGACACTTTATTAGCTATGTGACCCTCAATAAATCACTTAACCTCTCATCCTCAGTTTCTTCATCTGCAAAATAGGGATAATAATAGTACCTACCTCCTAGGGTTATTGAGAGGATTGAATGAAATAATATTTGTAAATTACTTGGAAAATCTTAATAAATGCTAGTTATTATTTGGCCTGCATCTTGAGTCTGTCAGTTCTCTGTCAAGAAGTGCATGGAGGGGGCAGCTGGGTAGCTCAGTGGATTGAGAGTCAGGCTTAAAGATGGGAGGTCCTAGGTTCAAATCTGACTTCAGACACTCCCCAGCTGTGTGATCCTGGGCAAGTCACTTAACCCCCATTGCCTAGCCCTTACCACTCTTCTGCCTTGGAACCAATATTGGTTCCAAGAAGGAAGGTAAGGGATTAAAAAAAAGAAGTGCATGGAACACTTCATCACTGCTCCTCTGAAATCATAGTTGGGTATTGAATCAATCAACTTCCTTGAGTCTTCCAAAGCTGTTTTTCTTGGCAATGTTGTTATTGATTAAATTGTTCTCCTGGTTCTGCTTCCTTCCCTCTGCGTCAACACCAACAGGTGAGAAGGTACTTTTCTAATAGATTGTAAAGAAGATATTGTAAAGGGAATGGGGTGGGCAAGGGGGAGGTCCTACAAGGCGATAGTCAAACACCAAACCAGGACAAAACATCAAGAAAGGAAAGAGACCAGATGAAAGTCAAAATATTCAAGGGGAGTGGGAAGGGGAGGGGAGCAAACTAGTTGGAAATTTTTTCCAGATTTAATAATCCCAAGAATCGTTAGTAACCAAAGGGAGGCTTCAGACATATGTTTTGTGTTGACAGCGAACCCTTATTTAAAACAACCCCAACTAAAGAAGGGCTTGATTAAAAGAAGTGGTACTTAAATAGCTGTCGACTAACAGGGCCTGGCAAAAGCCACAGAATTCTCTCCATCCATCCTTGTTGAACAAGAAAATGAGGGGAAAACAGAATCAACTCAGTTGGGCTGTTCTGCCCGAGTCCACCCAATTTGGGGGCAGTTCTAAGGAAACTAAATGTCTTGTCAGTTATAGAAACCATATGCCTCTCCCCCCAAAACCTGCAAATAAAGTAAGTGGTTTTAGGTACTCTTGCCCTGCTTGAGGGCACGGAAAGCCCAATATTCAGATATTCAGTAATAGCCTCAAAAATACTTGGAAAGGTTCAAAATGCCATTGGCAATTATTGCTGTCTGCAGCTCCATGTGAAATGACACGGGGGCGGGCAAACAAGGGGTGAGGAGAAAGAATCTATATTTCATGAGACAGCTCAAATAATTTTCAGATTTCCCAAAATGAATCACTTCCTGTGAAAATTAGAGCCATTTGGAGGAAATGAGGCTAGAACAGGAAACAAAGGTATTTTCAACACGTGGGAAAAGAGGGTTAAAGAAGCAAAGAAGTTGGTCTTTCTGAGCAGGGGTGGGGAGGGGTGTTTTTATTCACCTTTCTTCTAAAGAAATGAGAGTAAACCCACTTGGTTTCCCCATCTGGTAGCATTCCCTGGACATTTCCATGAAGCATTATTAGTAAGTCAGGCAAGAAGAACAGGCATTTGCAAAGGGTTTGGAAAAGGATCCTATTTGTGTGCTTAAATCAGAAATTAATTTTTAGTTTCAGCAAAAAGAAACACTGGCCAAATGGTCAATTTTTAGAGATGGGGGCGAAAATTAGTGTCCCAGGCCAGGCAATGTTTGAACATATTTCCATTCTCAGGGTCCTTTTCCTGTCTTTAAGAGGTCCTTCCTGCATTTGAGCTTCTTCTAGGGATACTTTGGGATTTCTTAATATGAACTTCCCCAGCAGCAGACAGGGGTTTTCCCAGAGTGGCCACTTGTGTCACAGACAACCAATTAGAAGTTTCTACCAGGATATGTTGATTCATAATACCAAACTGATGGTTCAATGATCCAATATTTTCTTCAAGAGGAAAAAAAATTAAACACATCTTTATCATTTCAAGCAACATTGAGATGTCAAAGCGAGATGCTAATCCCATGAACAAAACAAAAATTAGCTAAATGCATGGAATAGATTGGTATAGGATAGATTATTCTTTGGACCTGAAGAGAAGAGATACCTGGATTCACTTCCTGCTGTTAGGATCAGTAGGTACAGAACTCAAGGCAAATCACTTGTGTTCTCTCTGAAGCTCAAGTCCTTCATCTATAAGAGGGGGCTGCTTTTCCTCATGGAAGCAAATTGTAAATCTTAAAGTTCTACTGAAATATGAGTTGTTTATTTTCATTTAACTAAATTAACTGTTCAATAAAAATACTGCCCATGGAAGAAGAGATTCCATGCATGTGCCACTGTAGCTGAATGATATCAATAGAATAGGATGAAAATTAAGAAATTCAGTAAGTTATGATCATGTCTTGTCATAGGAAGAAGAATTGGGAAACTTGGGGAAAGCCTGGAAATTATAATCCAATCTCTGCTGAATTGATTCTAGGAACTAGGACAAATCACTTCTCTTTTCTAGGCCTCAGTTCACCCATCTGTAAAACAAGAAATCTAGACTAGAAGAGCTCTAGGGTTAGTTCTAAATCTTATGACATGTCTCTCTGACTCTAAGATTCTCACCACAACTATGTGTATGTGTGCATGTCTGTCTATCTGTCTCTCTCTCTCCTGTCTGTCTCCATCTCTCTTTGTCTCTGTCTCTGTCTGTCTGTCTATCTGTCTCTCTCTCTCTCTCAATGGACCCTTTTTGTTCCATCTCTCCATCCTTGAGTATTTCCCATCCTTCTATTTGTAGATTTGATCAAATGATTTACCTTCCAAATCTGTTAGGTCACACATAGACCCTTGAGGTTTATTAGACTAATTGGATGGGACTGCAGTACTTAGTTCTTTAAAATCAATAGACATTATCCAACTCTAGAGAAGAACTGTTGAAGTCAGAACTCAGTTCAAAGTATACAATATATCACTTTAGTTTATTTGGATTTTTATTTGGGGGCTTTGGTTTTATATGATTATTCTCTTACAAAAATGAACACTATGGAATTATATTTTGCATGATAATACATGTACGATCCAGAAAAAATAAAATAAAACAAAAAGTCATACATACAAATGATTTATATTTATACTTATGTAAGTGTAAATGTAAATAAAATTAAAGTTAAATAAAGTAAAACAGAAACAAAAACACATTCTGGTTAATTTAATTGAAGGATGGCAATCCCAGAAAGCTAAATAAATAAACAACTACATGGATGTCACTAAGGAACTTGACCATTTCAGGCATTCACTTTTCCTAAAAAAAAGGATGACTTTTAGAACATATCATGATCCTAGTTGAAGACAAATAGACAGTGAAATCTGAAATCTATCCTCTTAACTATTATAAAATAATTAGTGCTGGGCAGAGCATCATTCACAAAGGGATAACTTTAATTTCAAATGTAAAATATCAGACAGTGAGAGCTAGCGTTCCCTCTTTCCCCTTCACTCATCCAAATGTCTAACCTGCCTAAACACATCCCAATGGTAGTAAAATAGTTTCTGTGTCTGTAGTCTCAAATCCCAGAAAACCTAATGTAAGTGGACCGCAAATAATTAACAATGCTGTCTGGGTGGAGAGACTTCACTGTTGGGTTTTTTTAATTATTCACAAGGCTGTGTTAGGGAAAGCAGTGTGGAGTCTTCTAAAGTCTATGGAAAGAGGAGCTATTATGATTATTATTAATAGCAAGTGTCAAGAATCCCCTGAATATCTAATGTTTATCCAGCATGATGTTAGCCTTGTTGTAGGAGAGAATCCAGAGAAATACAGGGAGCTGTCCTTCTCAAACTATGGCCAAGAGTACAGGACTTGGAGTCAGAAGACATGGATCAAATAAAGTTTTATCTCTGGCATTGACTAACTGTGTGATCCCTACCTGTAAAGTGGGGCTAAAAATAGGTGTATTATGTAAATGCTTGGCATTGAACCTTAAAGCACTATAGAAATGCAAGTTGTTGTTACAATGCAGTTGGGGGAAGGAGACAAGACATCAAAATAATACATACATCAAACTACTAGCTAACGTACATATGTTTAAAACTGAATATAATCTTGTCGCATGCATTTATTAAGTGATTTATATGTGCCAGGTACTGTGTGTGCTAAAACTTTTTTTTTCAAAAGGGGCAGAAATTTAGTGCCTGCCTCAAAGAGCTTACACTCCAATGGGAGAACCAACATATAAAGAACTAGGTAGATACAAGATGTATTCAGAGTAAAGGGAATGTCCTCTGAGAAGGGAAGGAGTCAGCCTCTAAGGAGACTAGAAATTAGTCCTACAATATATATCATATGCTGAAAGTGTTTTTATGGACAGTCAGGAATACCTATGGGTTTGCAAAATGCTTGTCATCTTAATTTACCTTGTCTTAAATTTATTCTCATTATCAGGCGTTGTGGTATACGGGGTTCAAACCCTGGGGTCCAGAAGACCAGTGTAAGCCTGGACAAATCACCAATTTCTCTGTATCTCAGCAACTCTTCCAACTTTTCCACTAAGTCATAGTCATCTCTTTTTAGTGGAAGAAGTTTCCTATGCTGAGAAAGTCATAGTTACTTCCAGAATGCCAAATCCTTAGGTTTCCATGGTACATGTTCCTATCCTACCACCCTGCCCACCCCTAGGAGACCATAAATTCCTTGAAAGAATGAATTGTTTTGTTTTGTTTAATTCAATGTAGTGGATCCAGAGATCCTGGGTTCAAATCCCAACTGTTACAATTATTACCTTTGTCAAGTAACCTCATTATTCTGGGCCTCCTTTCCCTGATTATAAAATGAGAAGGTTGGACAAGATAGCTTCTAAAAAACACTATAATAGTGTTATATCTGTGAACACATGATCTAATTCCCTATTACTCGATAAGCTACATGGTATAGTGGATAGAGTTGGCTTCAGAGTTAGGGCTTGATTCAAGTCTTACCTTGGACTCATAACGACTTGTAACCTGGGAAAAGCCATTAAAACTACTTCTCTGTGTCCTTGACAATTCTAAATTATAAGCACAAGTTGTATATATGCATGAATAAAGGAAATTTCCTTACTGTGAATGCCATACATTGATGAAACTATAAGTAAGAGCAAAAAAAATCCCTATTATTTAGCCCATTGTTGTTCAATCATGTCCAATTGTTCACAACCTCATTTTGAGATTTTCTTGACAAAAATACTGGATTGATTAACCATTTCCTTCTCTAGGTCATTTTACAAATGAGGAACTGAGGCAAACAGGGTTAATAAATTAAGTGACTTGCATAAGGTCACACAGCTAACAAGTGTTTGAGGCCAGATTTGAACTCATGAAGATGAGTGAATCTTCCTGAATCTGACCTCTGTGCTCTAGTCATCTAGCTCTCTCACATTACTTAGCCTACAGTATATCCTTTACACATGCATGATAAAGTGATGGAAACTAGATCTCATTCAGTAGTCACCAAAACCCTGTAAGGAAAGAAGTACCAAATCTTATTATTCTTGTTTTGCAGATAAAGAAGCCAAGGCTCCAAGAGTTGGATGTCACATAATTACAACATCTGTGGAAGAGCTCAGGTGAAAAACTTTATTAAGTCTGTCTTTGTATCACTAGCCCTGAACTTTGTGGTGTTGGCTACATTGTAAGAGCTTAATATATTTTGGTCGATTACTTGATTTTGACTCCAAATACACACTGGGCAATTTTTTGGAGGCTTGGTATGATTCAGTGTCTTTCTAGCCCATGATAATGGTAAGCTGCCTTCCACTCTCCCGTAGGGGCTGAGGAGAGAATCAAGTCATCCTAAAGTCATGAAGCATTATTATAAAATAGGAAAGCACTAAAGCTCCTGAGGGTGCAAGGGTTGAGATGCTTAGATCATCTTTCCACTCCCAGTTCCTTTGTTTCAAATTCACATTTCCTCAGCATTCTCTGAGCCTCCATCCAATGAGCCAGATTTGTGCCTGACAACAGGAACACTTTCAAATCATGGCCACAAGAGGGAGCGTTGATGTCGGGTGTTGATTGCTCCAAGACTTCAAGAACACTTCTCATTCTCTCCTCAGCCCCCAGGGGAGACAGGAAGGTACTTTTCCAAAAGCTGAGTGAATTCAATACTAAACTTCTTAGGAGTGTCTGAGCTGAGGATAAACAGTCACTATACTCATCACATTAGAACCTCAAATTCTTTTTTACATTGAAAAGACAAATATTATTCAACCAGAAAGAGTGCCATAACTACTTTTTCATTAGCTAAGTCACATGTGTTGAAATAGTGTGGTAAATCCAGGGTAATTGCCTATTATAAGCATGAAACTTGGAAAACATTAAATAGGAGTTGAGGCATCTTCCTCAAGGCTGTCCTTTCAATGTGGATTAGGATATGGTAGGACCAGTCAGGGCTGACAAATTGGAGAAATCTGGGTTTGGGGTCCTGTCTCCCTTTGTTTGGTGCCCCCAAATTCAAAGACAGTATTCCCATTATCAGACTCAATCCCTCTCCCTGGTCAAAATTGGATAAATTTGAACCTTGTCTCAACTGTTAAAACTATGTGACCTTGGGCAAATCTCTAGGCCAGTTTCCAAATCTGCAAAATGAGAGACTTGGGTTAGATTTTGGTGATCTCTAAGGTCCCTTCCAGCTCTAAATATCTGGTTTTATGATTAGGTAGATGCCTTCAGAGGCCCTCTCTTTACTTTTCAAAAGTGACAACACACCAGGTTATCTGATAAAGTAACCAGCAGCTGAGGTGTCCATGACTGATAATGCTGTAATGTGTTTATCCTTCAGGGGTATTTGCATTTTAACCAGGGCTTGGTAGAGACAAAATGGCTTTCTAATTGTTGGGTGTTTTTTTTTTCCTTTCCCTATCCCAGCACTATCAAGCGAAAGTCTTGTAGTATAAAAAGAACACTGGCTAGACCTAAACCCTAATGGCAGTTAGGCAGTGCCATCATGCCCAGATTGCTGGACCTGGAGTTAGGAATACTGAGTTCAAATGGGACCTCAGACTCTTAATAGCTTTGTGACTCTGGGCAAGTCACTTAACCCCTGTCTCAATTTCCTCATCTGTAAATTGTAAATAGTAATAGCACCTACCTCCCAAGATTGTTGTGAGGAGGAAATGAGATATTTGTAAAAAGCAATTAGCATGGTGGCTAGCACATAGTAGGTACTTAATAAATACCTGTTTTCCTTCCTTATTCAAGTTCTACCTCTATCATTTATTAGCTAGTATGACCACGGGCAAGATATTTCACCTCATTAATCCTCATTTTCTTCATCTGCAAAATGTAGATAATGATTCTTACTTTAGCTATCTCCAAAGCTAGGTATAAGAAATGTGATTTGTCACCTTTGAAATATCCTACTATCCTGGATCCCTTAAATCTCACCACAGTGACAAGTTGATTCTGTCTCCATGTAAGTAATCTGAGAATAGCCATTTTCAGTGATAGAAGGGTTTTTGCAATTTTGTTATTCCATTAAAAACATTCTCTACTCCCTACTTTTGCTCACACTGTGCCCTATTTGTGGAATATCCTTTCTCTCCTTTATCTCATTTACCCTTTAAAACCAAATGTAAAAGCCATTTTCTCTAGGAAGTCTACCATAATCCCTCCAGGAGACAATGGCTTAAATAGATGCCCTTTCCCTTAACCCCACAAAGTGCACTGTTTTTTAACTCTATAATTTGTTCTAATGTATTATTTTGTATTATAAGGAGTTTGATATGTTCATCCACACAGGAAAAAACACAAGTGGATGAAGAAGCCTATTGCCCAGATTTCAACATGCTTTTGAAGGAAGCTTGTAGTACAAATGATATAGATAAACAAAAAAGCTGAGGCCAAAGCTGAACATAAGCAGGAGAGTTGAGAAAGTTGCAAAGCTCTTTTCCTGACACCAAGTTTCCCATAGAAGTTTATACTTTCAATACTAAAATTTCAGAACTAAAGATTTAATGGTGTTTCTATCTGGCAGGAAGACAAAAATCAGTATTGAAATTCTGAGGCAAAAAATATTAGAATCATATTGGACAATGGAGAGGCATATGTGGTTGTGAGCAAGCTGTAGCATATAAACAATAAGGAGCTCTTAAGAAAAATAGTTGTAAAGGATATCACCAAGGAATTCTATGGGTAAAACAAATTAACAAACAAAAAAATCAAACAGAATACAAGGGGATTAATATAGCAAAGTAAATAAAAGGACTTGCCTGACCCTTCCAAATTCCCCTCCAAACAACTTTATAATAATGTTCAAAATGAATTTTGAGTAGCAGAACTAACTAACGGACAGGGTAAAACAATCTTCCTGTCCAAGACAATTTAAAAGGTTGGCAGGAAAGATCTGTCTCACTGGGGTGAGAGTGTAGCATAACCAATTGCAGTCCATGCTCAGCAAACCAGCAGTAGCTAGATATTGGGGTAAACAAATCATCAGTGGCAGCTTCTGGAGATCTCAGCCCATAGAAGGGAAGGAGGTAGGAGAACTGGTCAGAATGAAATAATAGGGGATTCTTTGCTGGCACTGACAGCAAGACTTTGTGGCATTGCTTATACTCAGTTCTTGCTCACGCTAAAAGGAGCCTCTATCATACCAAAGCATGGGTCCACAAGGGAGCAGAGACCCTGAAAGAGTTCCAGGATGGAAAAGAATATTTGTGGTTACTCACAGAAAAAAGAACAGGACAGACAGCAGTGATCACATGTCTCCTTAGATCAGAGCACTTTGGAAGAAATTAAAAGAAGAACTTATAAACCTGAAGAACTTGCTCTTAAAACAGTAGCATGAACCCAAGTTTAACATGAAGCTAAAAGTAGATAAATGGACAAGAAATGAGCAAATAATATAATAAGAACTTAATCCTAGAAAGTTATTCTGGTGACAGAGAATATTAAAACACAAACTCGGAAGAAGATAATAAAGTCAAAACTACTATATTCAAAGCCTCAAAGAAAAATGTGAATTGATCTCGATCTCAAAAATAATTCCTGGAAGAGCTAAAAACTGATTCAAAAAAATCAAATAAGAGAGGCAGAGGAAAAAATGAGGAAAGAAATGAGGATGATGCAAGAAAATAATGGGGAAAAGAGCCAAAAGCTTAGTTAAAAAGTCAAAAAATAAGTGGGCAGCTGGATAGCTCAGTGGATTGAGAGCCAGGACCAGAGATGGGAGGTCCTAGGTTCAAATCCGGCCTCAGACATTCCCATTTGTGTGACCCTGTACAAGTAACTTGACCCCCTTTGCCTAGCCCTTACCATCAATACACAGTATTGATTCCAAGACAGAAGGTAAGAGTTTAAAAAAAAAGTCAGAAAATAATACTGAAGAAATGATATCTTAAAAAAAAACAGAACAGTCCAACTGTTAAAAGAAGCACAAAAATTCACTAAGGAGGCAAACTTCTCAGAAAGCAGAATTTGCCAAGTGGAAAAACGTGTACAAAAAAAGAATTTCTTAAAAAATACAATTTTAAATAAATTTTAAAATAGAATTGTTCAAACAGAAAAGGAGATAGAAAGCTCTCTGAAGAAAATAGTTCCATAAAAATTAGAGTTGGGCAAGTGGAAGTTAATGATTCTATGAAGAATTAAGAAGCAAAAAAAATGAAAATCAGAAATAATAAAATAGAAGAAAATGTGGTATCTCCCTGAAAAACAAATCTAAAAGAGATAATTTAAGAATTATTAGACTACCTAAAAGCCATGATAAAAAATGAAAGAGCCTAGACATGATATTTCAAGAAGTTGTCAAAGAAAACTGCCCTGATAGTCTCAGAGAGAGTAAAATAGAAATTGAAAGAATCCATTGATTACTTCATGAAAGAGAAATCCAAATGAAAACTTCCAGTTATAACCAATTTTGAGTCCCAAGGTCAAGGAGAAAATAATGCAAGAAGTCAGAAAGAAACAATTCAAATATTATTAAATCTTTGACAGAATAACCCAAAAATTAGCAGCTTCTATATTAAAGGATCAGAGGACTTGGAATATAAATTCTATGGGACAAAGGAGAGAGGAATACAACCCCAAATCAACTACTCATCAAAACTGAGTATAATCCATCAGGGGAAAAATAGATATGAAACTGAAGACTTTCAAGCATTCCTGATGACAAGATGAGAGTTGAATAGAAAATTTCACTTTCAATTATAAGACTCAAGAAAAGTATAAAAAGGTAAATAGTAAAGAAAAATCATAAGGGATTCAATAATGCTTAACTATTTACATTCCTCCATGGGAAGGTGATGTATATAACTACTAACAACTGTATCATTATTTGAACAGTTAGAAGGTATACACATAGCCAGAGGGCATGGCTGTGAATTGATTATAACGGGAAGATAGCTAAAAAAAATAAATTAAGGTTCAGAAAGAGGGATATACTAAGAGAAGAGGAAAGGTCAAGTAGAGTTGGGCAAATTATCTTACATAAGAGGACACAAAAAGATTTTTTACAGTGTAGGGGAAGATGGAAGGTAATAGATAATGCTTAAACCTTGCTCTCATGGAAATTGGCTCAAAGCAAGAAGAGGGTACACCCTCAGACTGGCATAAAAATTTATCTTACCTTACAGAGAATTAAGAGGGGATAGGGAAGCAAGAAGGGGAGTTAATAGAAAGGAGGGCAGATTGGATGAGGTGATGGTCAGAAGAAAAACAGTTTTGAAGAGGGACAAAGCAAAAGAAGAAAAAGAAAGACAAAGAAGAATAAATGGGGAAGAAACAGAATGGCAGGAAATGCACAGTAATCATAACTGTGAAAAAAATTAGAGTTTGGTTTCTCTAATAAAGGCTTCCTTTCTCAAAAATATCAAAAATTGAGTCAAATTTATAAAAATGCAAGTTATTTTCCAATTGATAATGGGCCAAAAGATATTAACAGGCAGTTTTTAGAAGAAGAAATAATAGCTACCAATAGGAATATGGAAAAATTGCTCTATATCACTATTGATTACAGGAAAGCAATATTTTAGAAGCTCTTTTTGTGGTGGCAAATAATCAGAAATTTAGGTGATACCCATTAAGTGGGTAATGACTGAACAAGTCATATTATATGATTGTGATGGAATACTGATGCACTATAAGAAATTACAAACAGTAGACTTGCAGAAAAATCTAGAAAAGACTTAAATGAACTGATGCAAAAAAAGAAGGGAGCAGAACTAAAACATCATACACAGAAACAACAATGTTATATGATGATCAATTGTGATTGACTTAGCTATTCTCCACAGCAAAATGACATGAGACAATTCTGAAAGATTTATGATGACAAAATCTATCCATCTCCAGAGAAAGAACTGATGGAGCCTGAATGTAAATTGAAGCATACTTTTAAAAAATGTTCTTTATTTTTCTTGAAGTTTTTTTCATGACTAATATGGAAATATATTTTGTGTAAATATATATGTATAATCTATATCAAGTTGTTTTCCTCAAGGAGGAAAGAGGGGAGGGAGGAAAGAAGGGAATTTGCAACTCTTTTTAAAAAAAGAAAGACAACCAATACTACTACTAGGTTCATACCCTAAAAAGATAATAGTGGAAAATATTTGTACAAAAATATTCATAGCCACACTGTTTGTGGTGGCAAAAATTGGAAAACAAGGGAGTGTCCCTTGACTGAGGATTGGTTGAACAAATTGTGGTATATAATGGTGGTGGAATACTATTTTGCTGTAAGGAATGATGAACTGGAGGATTTCTTTATGAAGTGGAAGAACCTCCAGGAACTGATGCAGAGTAAAATAAGCAGAACCAATAGAACATTATACACAGAATGTGAAATATTGTGGAACACTACAATGTAATGAACTTTGCTAATACAAGACAATCCAATGGGACTTATGAGGAAGATTGCTGCCCATATCAAGAGAAAGAATTATGGGAATAGAAACACAGAAGAAAAACAAATTACTTATTATTTGTTTGTATGGATATATGATTTGGGATTTGGGTTTTTTTTAATTGTTCTATTATAAAAATGAATAATATGGAAATAAGTATAAGTGATAACATTTGTATAACCTAGGAAGTGCTTATTGGATCCAGAAGAGGGGAGGGAGGAAAGGAGGGGAAGAAAAATATATATATAAGCATGGAAAAATATTTTTTTAAAAGAAAGATAATGTGGGCTGATCACATGGCAAGGAAAAAGGATGACAAGTGGCCTGCCAAAGCAATCCACTGGTATCCCTTTGGTAGGAATCAAGACAGTCCAGTTTATTGGGTGGTCACTCTCTGGTGAAATGTGGAAAACAGCTGGACAAGTGTCCCCTAGGATGGTCAGGCAAGAATGGATCAGGATATGCATAATTGAAGGGAACTCAAATCACTGAAAGCATAGATCCAATCTGAGATGGTCATGAGATTTTTATATGAAAGGAACTTAATAGGTCACTGAGTCAGTAAAGGATTAGCTCTATTTTTTTTACCCAGAAGGAGAATGTGGCTTATTAGAAATTGTAAACAGCAGATTTAGGATTAGAATCCAGATCCTCTATCTCCAAAGCAAGTGTTTTCCCCCCATTTGCCTCAGTGTATCTGGGTCATTTAGAAGCAGAATCATACAGTAAATCAAAGACAACCTTCTGTTAAGAAAGCCTGAGTTCAAGTCCTACCTCTCATACATACTGGCTATATGATCCAAGTCAAGTCATTTATACTTTCTGTGTCCCCAGTCTCGTCCTTATGATAATATATAAGGGGACAGTGACCAAGATGCACTGCTGAGTTCCCTACATCAATTAAATTACATTCTGGACCAAAATAAATATAATCATTTGTGTCATATGAAAGGGCAGCTTGGCATACCAGATACAGATCTTGCCTAGTCTCCAGGAAGACTAAGGATCATCTACTACCTCTGATGTTTACTAACCATGTGAAATTAGACAAGTTAATGAACTTATCTCTGGCACAATGAACTATCCTAAGAAGTTATAGGCAGGATGCAGTTCACATACTCGGAATCACTGATTTTCATATATTCCTCTACTAGACTTCCTGAGTTAGTGGCCAGTTCCTAGCCACATTTTGTAACTCAATCAGTAGGCAAGATACATTGCCGGCAGTAGTCATTTAAATGCTTGTTGAACTGAATGGAATTGCTTTTACCCAAAGAAACCTGATGACTTTCAGTGTCCATCCTGAAAGATACTATTAGGTTGGATTGAGAAACCATAGCATCCCTGAAGGGAAAGAACTTCAGAGGTTATCTAGTCCACCCCACTATCTGATGAATGTGTCTCCTTTCCAGCATCCCTGAAAGTGATCATTCAGAATCTTAAGGAAAAACTCCAGGGTTTGGGAACTCCTCCCTCGCAAAGCTCTGCATTTCATTGTTAAATCAACTCTTCACCAGGAGCAAACTCTCCCTTGCTTTCTTTTGGGTTGGAAATTTGTTTCTTTGTAACTTTTACCCATTGATAAATAGTGATGCCTTCTATACAGAATCAAGCTCAGAATTTCCCAGACTTGAGGCAAATTTATGGTAAATTGAGCTTTGTGTAGAGACAGGTTCACTAGGATGGGTGTGTCTTCCCAATCAAAGAGTTCTAATCACCCACTAGCAGCTTTCTCAAAACTTAAAATAAAAAATGCCCTTGGGTAGAACTGGCTGGAAAACCTCAATGAATAAGCTTTTAAGAAAGTTCTTTAACAACAGGAAAAAAAAAATATATATATATATATATAATTCAATGGTAAGCTAAGAACTCCCTATATCTACCTCTGAGTCATGGAGTAGAAGTACTCTAATCTTCAGATTAAAACTAGGGATCACCCAAAGGGCAATGAAAAGCCATGTGCTGGTGTTAGTAGGCTGCAGCACAAAAGAGATAAATAAGAAGAACAAAAGTAAAGGGGATTATATATGTGTGTGTGTGTGCGTGTGTGTGTGTGTGTGTGTGTGTGTTTTCATATGTGTGTGTACTCAGTCCATATATATGAAAAAGAAGATGGACAGAACACATGGCAAGAGCAAGGAATCACCAAAGGGCAGCCTGTGAGATACCCTGGGATTACTATGTTAAGAGAAAAGAAGGAAAATCAGTAAACACTTTGCAGGGAGAGGGAGTAGGGGTGGGGTCTTGTCATAAGCAGAAGATCATAGGATCAGACTTATAGCTAAAAAATGATTCTCTTTGCTATCAAGTACATTTCATTTTACATATGAAGAAACTGAGGCCAACAAGGAAAACTTTCTTGCCCAAGGGGGCATGGATATCAATCAATCAACAAATATTTATGATGTTTTCATTAGTTGTCAAGCACAACTGTAGAGACTGGGGATACAGAAACAAAAATGAAACAGTCCTTGCCCTCAAGAAGCTTACATTCCATCAAAGGAGATTTATATATATTCACATATATGTATATGTGTGTGTATATATACACTATACATATATTTAAAAACACAAATATATTTCTATATATGTTATTTATCAGGTAAGTTGGGGAACAGGGCATAAGTAGCTGGGGCTTTATGTAACATTTGAGTTGCATTTTTAAAGAAACCCAATATTTAAGGAGATGTAGGTAAGGAAAGAATGCCATTCTGGCTCAGGGAGGAATAGAAAGGTCAGCTGGACTGGATGTACAGTGCAGGAAGGGAATAGTGTATTTAACAAGGTTGAAATGTAGGTTGAGATCTGGTTGTGAAAAGTTTTAAGAGCCAAATAAAAGAGTTACTACTCAGTCCCAAAGGCAATTGAGAATCATAGTGTTTTGAATAGGAGAGTGACTAGTCAGACTGAATTTCAGGAAAATCATATTAGTAACTAAATGGTATTGGAGTGAGGAGAGACTTGAAACAAAGAGATCAATTTGGAGGCTATTCCAATAGTCCAGAAAAGAGATGATGAGGCTCTGAACAAGCTGGTGACCTTGGAAGTAGAAAGAAGGGAATGGATATGAGAGATGTTGTGAAGGTAGAAACAACAATATTTGCAGAAACTGAAGAGCTATATGGGGTGAAGGAAAGTAAAGAATCTAAGGCAATCTTGTGGTTTGTCACAAACCTAGGTGATTAGTGGTACCCCTGAAGAAAAAGGTTGGAAATAGGGATGGGTTTGAGGGGAAAGTTTGTCCATTTATTCTGGATATGTTGAGTTTGAGATGCCGGCATCTCAAGGTGTTTATGCAAGACAAGGTCAGGAAATGGACTAGTCCTAGATGAATAGATCCATCAGTTATCTACACAGAGATCATAATTTACTCCATGAAAGTGTTGAGGTTACCAAGAAAGATCATAGAGAAATGTCAAGGACAGAGTCTTGGGCTATGCCAAGAGTCAGGTGAAATGGATTTATGGATAATGGGCCTTCCAAGGAAACCAAAAAGGAGTTGTAGATAGAGATAGAGGAACCCCCCCAAAAAAAAATAGGGTCACAAAAAAAAACAAAGAAGGGATGGCCAGGAGAGGAGGGCAAGTCAACAGGGTCAAATGCTTCAAGAATCAATAAAGATTAAGACAGTCAAAGTCTATCAGATTTGGTAATTAAAAGATCTCAAACAACTTTGGAGAGAATAACCTCAATTGCATGAAACCAGAAATCTACAAAACTGCAAAAGGTTGGGAAGAGAGTAAAAGGTGAGACTTTTAACACAACTAGCTTTCTCAAGATTTTTCACTTAGACGAGAAGATGGTTCTTAAAATCCTTTCCATCTTTAAATCTACGATCACATGGTTTTCTACTAATAATAGATCCCTGAAAACTTGAGAATATGTCATCAATGCACAATCTTAATATTAGTGTCATTACTAAGTAAATCTCAGCCTCAGACAATGCTCTGACATTAATGGTATGGGTGACCTTTGGGAAATCATTTCTCATCTTAAAATGAGGAGGCAGAATTTTTCAGGCACAAAATTTTAATTTACTCACTTTATAGAAAAGTTCAATCAAGCATTTGTAATTCTCTCTCTCTCTCTCTCTCTCTCTCTCTCTCTCTCTCTCTCTCTGTATATATATGTATATATATATATATATATATATATGAGTCTTTTAAAGAAAAGGAATAAGAAAGGGAAGATATAGAATGATAACTAAAGAGGATGATAGGATCTAATTTTAAGGCTATGAGAGAGTTGGGAATGTTTGAAGGCAGAAGTGGAAGAAACAATAAATAGGGAAAGATGAGGATTTAGGAGGGTGTACCAGTGGGGACAATCTGCTGAAAGATGCGAGGAGATGGGATCCAGTGTTCATGTAGAGAGATTGCCCTCTGTGAGGAGAAGGACCACATCTTCATCAAAGACTAGAATAAGATAGAAAATATTAGGTGATGTCAAAAGTATATAAAGGAAGGAAGGTTCAGGAAAGGTTTTGTTTAGAACAGTGGTCTCCAAATGGGCCACATGCGTCCCCCTGAGGCCATGTATCCAACCCCCACCACACTTCCAGAAGGAGCGCCTCTTTCATTGGTGGTCAATGAGAGAAGCACTGTATGTGGCGGCACCTCAAAGCTCACGTACAGTACTACTTCCTATGACATAATCCTTTGTGTGGCGCCTTAGAACAAGGCTGCACAATGGAAGACATCAGCATGGTGAGTGGTGATCTGGAGGAGGGGATTCTGCACTGTGTATACTGCTTCCCAGTTAGGGCTAGGTTTTTATCATACAGCCCTCCAATGGTCTGAGGGACAGTGAATTGGCCCCCTGTGTAAAAAGTTTGGGGACCCCTTTAGAAGGTGGTCCTTATTATGCTGAGACTTGAAGGGAGTGAGGCATGATGCTAAGAGTTGAAAGTAAGGAGGGAATATAATCTAGGCATAGGGAGGCAACCAAAGTCATGCAGAATAAGACAAAGTTAGGTAAGAGGAACAGAGAAGTGGTCAGTTTGACGGGACGCGAGAGTGTTCTCACAAGACAGAAATTGGACTTGTCTCATAATTGGATAGTAAGGGAATTGAGGTAGCTCCAGAATTGAGTCACAAAATGGAGTCAGTGTGGTTTACTCAATTCCCACAATCAATCACATGCTATCCTATTTCCCTCAATTTCCTTCCTCAGAGGGAGAGAGGGATTCTGTCTCATAAGCTCCCCTTAGTGGTTGTATGTGCATGTATATGTACATGGAAACAGAATGTGTGTGTGTGTGGTATGTATATTTGGATGAGAAAATCATATCATAGGTAGCAGTGGATAGAGTACTGGGCTTAGAATCAGGAAGATTCATCTTCATGACTTCAAATCTAGCCTCAGACATAATAGCAGTATCAACCTAGGCAAGTCACTTAATTCTGTTTGCCTCAGTTTCCTCAGATGTTTAAATAAGTTAGGGAAGGATATGGCAAACCACTGCAATATCTATGCCAAGAAAATCCCAAAATAGGGTCACAAAGAGTGAGACATGACTGAGCAACAACATAAGAAAACTCTACACTGACAGTGATTGATTACTGACCTTTTTTAACTTATAATCTTTGAAGATTAGTTATTTGTGGCAGAGAAATCTTTCTATAGTATTTAAAATTTTACAGAGAATTATGTTCTATTATTTATCCCAATATTACAGAGGAAGAAACTCAGATGACAGAGAATAAGTGATTTGCTCTGGGTCATATATATGTCAGAAGTAGGAACTGAGCCTAATGGCTATACTAGGCTGCTTCTCTCCAAATAAGTGTTAGCTATTATTGATCAAGCACCTATATGTACAACCTGTTTTAATTGTTGCACCAGAAAGGGAGAGGTTCAAAAGAAAATTAGATCACTTTAGGAATTGATCACTGTTGTTCCATCTTGATAATATGTCATATTTATATTGTGCTTAGTTTACAAAGCTTTCACATTCATCATTTCATTTGATCTACTTAAGCAACTCTGTGAGTAGGATGAGAAAGGTGTTTATCTTTGTTTGACGAATGAGGCAACTGAGACCCACAAAATTAAGTTGCTTGTCCAGGAGGCTTACATGCCAAGTTACTGTAAGCTAGGAGCAGAGTTAGTAATCAAATTCAAGTCTCCTACCCTTATCAATGCTCTTGCTGGAATTAGGAAGTACCAGAAGTGTTTCATAATGATATATTTAGTTCAAAATAAGAATATCTAGCAAGCATTACACTTTACAATGTTCTTAAGTGACTATGTCAGGGCATATTTAAAGGAAAGGGAATAGGACCACCAAATTTTAGCCCTAAAATAGGCCTCAGAAGTAGATAGCCTAATTTCAGTATGAAATAAGAGAAAGAGAAGGGAAAAACACACTTTTATTAAGTGCCTACTATTGCCAGGCACTGAACTAAATGCTTTACAAACATTATCTTTTTTGATACAGATGAGGAAACAGAAAACTTAAGCCTACTGTCCCACTATCACTTAATGCTCTGGCCACATGAGCAAAATAAAGATGAGAATTGAAATGGTTACATAAATCATCCAGGCCACAATTCAGGGACATTCATTGTTTATTAATTTATTCAACAAACTTTGCCTGAAGCCTTCTCCACTTTCCCTCTCACACACTTCTCAATCCTGTGCAATCTTCTGACCTCATCACTAAATGAAAACACTCTTTCAGAAATTACCCATGATGTCTTTTTTTAAAACCCTTACTTTCCACCTTAGAATCAATACCATGTATTGGTTCCAAGACCGAAGAATGGTAAGGGCTAGGCAATGGGAGGGTTAAGTGGTTTGTTTAGAACCACACAACTAGGAAGTATCTGAGGCCAAATTTAAAACAGGACCCCCCATCTCTAGGCCTCCCATAATCTCTTAATTACTAAATCTGACAGCCTTTTTGTCAGTGCTCAATCTTATATCTATATATTGGATTCTATTGGCCATCCCTTTCCTTTTAGATAGTCTTAATGTTTTCCTGACACTCTCCTAGTTTTCTTTCTATCCTGTTCTTCCATCTTCTTTGCTAGATAACTATCCATTATCATGCATCCAGACTATGAGTATATCCTCAAGGATCTGCCCTGGACCTCATTCTCTTCTCTGTATATGCTTTTTCATTTGGCAATATCACTAGCTTTCAAGGGTTTTATTATCTTGATGAATATGGCTCCCAGATGCATAAATCTAGCCCCAGTCTCTCTCTTGATTCTTCTGGTCCCACCTCAGCTACTGCTTATTGGACAGTTCAAGCTAGATGTCCCACAGACATCTGAAACTCGACATGTGCAAAAGGGAATTCATTCTCTTTTCCCCAGGCAATCCACTCTTCTGAACTCCATTCTTTCTGTCAAAGAAACCATGATCCTTCCAGTCTCTCACATTTAAGACTTTAGAATTATCTTTGATTCTTCACTTCTCTTTACCCCACATAACCAATCAATTGCCAAAGATTGTTTATACCTTCATAACATCTGTCTTTCCTTTCTCACTTCATATAGCCCCAACCAAGTTCAGGCTCTCTTCATCTCTTCTAATGGCCTCTATTACAATGATGTCCTAATTGATTTCCTTGGTACAAATATTTCCCTATTCCAATCTGTCCTTTGCACAGTCACTAAAGTGATTTTGCAAAAGAAGAGATCTGACCATATTATTTCCCTGCTCAAAAAACTCCAGGAACTCCATATTGCCTCTAGGATCATGTATATGTCAAACTTAAAAGTTTGACTTTTAAAGCCCTTCACAGCCTTTATAAAATCTTTATAACAAAAATCTCTGACAAAGGTCTATTTTCTCAAATTTATAAGGAGCTAAATCAATTGAAAAAAAAATCAAACCATTCCCCAGTTGATAAATGGGCAAGGGACATGAATAGGCAATTTTCAGATAAAGGAATCAAAACCATCAATAAGCACATGAAAAAGGGTTCTAAATATCTTATAATCAGAGAAATGCATATCAAAACAACTCTGAGGTACTACCTCACACCTAACAGATCAGCCAATATGACAGCAAAGGAAAGTAATAAATGTTGGAAGGGATATGACAAAACTGGGACACTAATGCATTGCTGGTGGAGTTGTGAATTGATCCAACGATTCTGGATGGCAATTTGGAATTATGCCCAAAGGGCTTTAAAAAAACTACCTGCCATTTGATCCAGCCATATCATTGCTGGGTTTGTACCCCAAAGAGATCATAGGGAAAATACATGTACAAAAATATTCATAGCCACCCTCTTTGTGGTGGCAAAAATACTGGAAAATGGGGGTGGGGTATCCATCAAATGGGGAATGGATGAACAAATTGCAGTATCTGATGGTAATGGAATACTATTGTGCAGAAAGGAATAATGAACTGGAGGAATTCCATGTGAACCAGAAATACCTCCAGGAATTGATGCAGAGCAAAAGGAACAGAACCAGGAGAACATGGTACACAGGCACCAATACACTGTGGCACAATCAACATAATGGTCTTCTCTACTAGCAGCAATGCAATGATCCAGGACAATTCTGAGAGACTTATAAGAAAGAACACTATCCACATTCAGAAGAACTGTGTGAGTAGAAACACAGAAGAAAAACAGCTGCTTGATCACATGGTTCAATGGGGATATGATTGGGAATGTTGACTTTAAATGTTCATTCTATTGCAAATATTAATAATATGGAAATGGGTTTTGAACAATAATACATGGAAAACCTATTGGAATTGCTCATTGGATCCTGGAGGGGGGAAGAAGGAAGGGAGGGAAAGAACATGAATCATGTAACCATGGAAAAAATTCTAAATTAACTAATTAAACTAAAAAATGTTAAGGAAAAATATAAGGCGTGAAAAAGATTATTTTACAGGAGATATCAATGAATCAAGAATGCTGTAAATGTCACAAAAAGAGAAACATAAAAAAGAATATAAGTTCCTTGAGAGCAGGGGCTATTTCATTGTTGATTTTGTACCTTTAAACTCCTATTAGGATACCTAGAACATAATAGATGTTCCTTAATGAATGCTTATGAATTGATTAATGAGTATCCAGATATACAGAGCATGGTTATTATGTGTAGGATAAAAATACAAGGAATTATTTGATGTAATATAGTAGGTGTTAGGAGATCTAAGTTTAGGTTCCATTCCCAGCTGTGACCTCAGCAAGTCATTTCCCCTTACTTTGTCTCAATCTCGTCACCTGTTAAAAGGGTGTAATAGTACTTGCATCAAAATCTTCACAGGGTTGTTATAAGGAAATCACTTTAATTGTCTATAGAAATGAAGTTACTAGACACGTAACTAGGAATTTTTGCATACAGGGCAAATACAACAAACTGCCTAGGACAATCAGTCTCACCCTTAGTTGAGGGAGTGGTGAGATTGGAAAAGAGGAGAGAGAGTGAGGGAAGAGAATTATTTCATCATGATAGAGAGGAAGAGAGCCTGAAACGCTGACTGGAAGGCCACTACTAAAGAGACTACTACAGAGAGAAGAGAAACCAGAGCAGGACACAAGAAAATGTCACCTTCATCCTAGATCTAGTAATTTCCTATCTTAACTAGTTATCTTTGCTGGTTAGGTGCTAAACTTGGTTATTTCTATAATGCCAGTGAATTGCAAGTGCTGACAGAGTCCTCTAAATTTAAAGGCACCCTCTAAATTCTCTACCCCAGGGCAAAGTCCAAGTCACCCTGCCATAGTTACAGTATTAGTTGCTATTAATAGAAGATGTCTAGGATTTCTTCAAGCTTTAAAATTTTAAGATTTTAAAAGGCACCATCCCTGCCCTGAAGCAAATTATAATCTAGATAATCATCTATATTTCAGCAAAGCAATTTGAGGGCATTAATTGGTTGAACTAATCCCTTCAGTCTTTAAGTTATTTTACAAACAGCTAGATTCTCCTAGATATGCCGATATGGTTAAGTGGAAAGATCCATAGAGTCAGAAGAGAATGATTAGCTATGTGACTTTGGTCAAATCCCTTCCTGTTTCTGGGCCTAGGTGTCCTCTGCAAAATGAGGGAGTACCACTAGAAAACCTCTAGGCTCCATTTTAGCTTTTAACAATCTATGAATCTCTAAAACCATTTCTTCTCAGTTACTTGAAAGAAATGTGCCTGGAGGCTGGGATGTTGAGAACCAAGTCTCAACACTGAGTAAAATGGTTTATAGCCAGGTCATAAATGCCACACAATAGTAGATCATAAATAATGGAAATCAGGATCTTTGTTTCCCTGCTGCTTCTAGGTAAATACTGAATAAACTCACTCTTCGGCAGAAAATTAAGCTCTTACATACAGTCCCATTTTCCCCCTTCTCTGAGTGAAGGAATAAGAAGCTGTGAGTTAGAATGAAAATCTTAGTTCTGCCTAAAGCACACTAAGTTGGGTTCTCTAGAGAGCTATTATCAATGTCAGTCTCTGCATCTGTTTCTTGATACCTTCGTCAATCATCTCAAGCTTTGGAAATAAGAACCCTAGAGTATCCTGATTACATAAATTAGACTAAGGTCCTGTCTATGCTTTTACATGGAATAATAAATAATTTCATAGAATGTTTAACTTAAAAGGAACTTATATAACATCCAGTCTGATCCCTTCCTTTTGCAGAGGAGAAAACCAAGGTTCAAAAAAACTACACCCAAGGTCACAGAAATATAAAATGTCATGTCCTCAGATTCCAAATCCAGTATTCTTTCCACTAATTTGCACTGTCTTTCTCAAGATAAGTTTTCCTTGAGCCAATCTATCCAGCTGCTCAACCAAGTGCCTGAAGATTTGCCCTACTCAAATGTATTCCAACATACATTTACTAAATATTTATTATATAGAGGCCATTTTAATAATTACTAGTAATGAAAATGTAATCTTTGTTTCAGAGTATCCCTCTTGATAACAGAAGTCCTGAATATAATTTAAGAATTTCTCACTCATCTGGTATATCTGGTACCATCTGCAAATTTGGCAAGAATGTCTTTTCTACCTTTATCTAAGTACAGTAATTGATAAAAATGTTAAGTAGCACAGGAAAAGATCCCAGGAATAGAGTACTTCATGAGATACCTTATTCCAAATTAACATGAAGCCATCAATGACAGTTTGGGTGAAATAATTTAATCAGACCTGAATCTACCAAACCTAATTCTCTTCTAACACATCTTTCCATCTTATCCCCATAGAGAACATGATAAACTCTTTCTAGAGCTGTACTGGAGTCAAAAATAAATTATCTATAGCACTCCCCTATTAATAGATAGATTGTAACACATATACATATGTAGAAATATAGTTTTAGGCATAGACATAGATATAGATACAGATAGTCATTGATTACAGATAACGGAAAAAGCTTCCCTCCAGGCTGTCCATCCAATTACATATTTTGGCCTAGATAATAACACTCCATCCACTAGATTATTACTATGTGAATAGTTATGCCAAAGTCTAGAGTGATTATGGATCTTATTTAGAAGACTGCAATATTCCAGGACTTAATGCACATCATGACAATATCATCCACAAACAGTAGCAGATCTGAAAGACCTTACCAGCTAGAGAGAATCACTCTTCCATTTGAACTCTGATCTGGGCATCTATGAAAAAAACAATCAAAGATCTTGCAATCATAGATCTCTCTGTTTTGAGCCTCAGTTGGTATTAATAATGAGAAATTTGTCAAATAAATTTACGTATATTTTTGTAACTTTCAAGGAATCTTGGACAATTTTTATATATGGTTGACAGTATGTTTTTAGAGAAAAATCATTAAAATGATATTTTGCTCAACCAAATCAAATGCTTTTTAAACTATCAAGAAATAATAAATTCAACAATTCCTGCATCTTTCAGTAAATAATATATGTGTAAAGAAAGGTATCATTCCCAAAAGTCTAATTTTTCCTTTTTGTATCTTCATCAAGGATGCCCTCATTATACATGTCTTTGAATAGATTTTTCTCATAAGAAAAGTAAAGAGATGGGAAAGAGGATTGGTAGTTATGTATTTTATTGTTTGCTATTTAAGTACTAATTATATCCATAGTTTCCCTGAAGCCCTTGGCATTATCCTCTTTTCCAAATATCTTGAAAATTGATCTCTCAATTTAATCAAAATTAAGTCACCTCAAACATGGACTTCTAATTCTGCTACTCTTTCCACCATTGCTTTCTTTAGTGTTATTGTATTTCTCCACACAACCTGCAGCTAGAGTTCAAATGTTAAAGTTTTAATACAATGTAATTAATAGAAAAAAAAGTTTACTCTAGGAATGCTGACAGTTTCTTTCTATTGTTTTTTGTTTCAATTTTATCTTTAAACTCTTCATATCATCTTCAAGATGATATGACTTCATTAGTTCTTTTGTTAACGTTTCTATAAACTTGCTTTTCCTTCCATTGCTTTATACTGATTGATGAGGCAATACTTCTCATAATCTTCCATCAATCTCCCCTAATAATATTTTATAGATAAGTTCATGGTCTAAATCAATAGTGTTCTTAACTGCTATATCTTTTTTATCAAGATGATAAAGTCATCTTGCTGAGGTAGTTTCTACATTCTTTTAGTCTTCTCATGGTAACAATTTATTAGTATAAATAAATTTCATTATAATGATATTTCATCCCTTAACTTTGATAGAAAGGGATGAAATTTCATTATAATGTCTACTCTTCTATCCATTTTCCATTTTTTTAATGAAAACACATTATTTAAATATATCAGGCTGGAATAATTTTAATTGGGTGCAACATATTTTCATTTTTATTCTTTCTTCTAATTTGGTATTATATTTGAGCTTTACTTGAAGAAGTTGATTATTTGATTGACTAGTCAGCCAGGCATATTTTCTTTGAGGCTTAATAGTACAGGTAGGGATTTGTTAGTCATTCTAGATATTTATGAGATCTGGTCTTTTCCTTCTAAGTGAAGGGGTCAATTCTAACCAAATTGTCCCAATTGCGTTGCCTAAAGTTACACAAATGATGCATGTCCAGGTCAGAATTTGGAGTAATGTCTCCTAACTCAAAGTCTAAGGATCTTTCTAATACTGTATACTGATATTATTAAAATATGTTACATTAAATGATGACCTTAGTGTTTAACAACTATTTCTCCAGAGGAAAAAACTATACATTAAAAAGGCTTTAAAGTTTATTCAGCATTACTAACATTTTCTTCAGAGGTATTTCAAGTCTAAACAATCAAAAAATAGTAAGTCAAGCCCTGATATGTAGCATTTGTAGATTTCCAAGATATAAATGCTCACACTGAAAGTTTAATACATGTTTCTCCAGAGTGCTAGCCCTGACCTTGAAAGAAATCTAGTCCAAGGAAGCTATTGCATTTTGAAAGGGGAGTTTATTAATTAAAGTGAATCTCTAATTCAATAGTTGTTTGTTTTTAACTGTGGGGATGAGTATTGTCTGATCCAGAAAGGCTCTCTACTTACTCTACTTCTCTCAATAGACCAGAAGAACTAAGGTAATAATTTGGTATTCTCATTACTGAAAAATCACCATCTTCTAACCCAATAAGTAATCTTTGAAATAAAAAAAAGTGAATACAACTTTCAAAAGTTTTCAACTTATAGTCAAAAATTCATTTATTCCAATCAATCTGTCAGTCTATGCTCCACATCCATCTAGGCTTAGGAGGAAGCAGAAGGTACAACATCCATCTTTCAGTGATTCCCACAAGTCCAAAAAAATCATTTAAACTCACAGGTTCAGATTTTGAAGGTTCATAATGATCATCCAGTTCAACCCTCTTATTTTATGGATGAAGAAAATGAAGTCCAAGTAACTTCCTCATTGTATCACATTTAATAAACAGTAAAATCAAAATTGGAATTTAGGTCTCCTAACTTCAGATTCATTGTTTTTTCTTCTATATCATTCTGAGTCAAGTGGGCTGAACACCTATAGAGTCAATGGGGCAAGTCCCTTGGCTTCAGACCCGTTTCAGGACACCAAGACTACTAGAACTTCCAGAGAGATATATTACAGTATGGCAGACCTCAATAAGTTTAGGCTCAGTAACTTGTATTTTTTATTAGTCCTTAGTAGCACTGATGGACATCTAGGTGGCAGAGTATATAGAATGGGGGGAATCTGGAGTCAGGAAGATTTATTTTCACATGTTCAAATCTGGCCTCAAACAGTTAGTAGCTATGTGTCTCCTGGCAAGTTTCTTAATCCTGTTTGCCTCAGTTTTCTCATCTGTAAAATGAGCTAGAGAAGGAAAAGGCAAGCACTCCAATATCTTTCCCAAGAAAACCCCAAATGGATTCATAAAAAGTCAGACATGACTGAAAATAACTGAATAGCAACAATGAAAGTAGTGATATTCACCAGGCAGCATCATGAAAGTGATGATCAAAGTGTTGTCCAGGGATCTATGAGCCTCTCAAAGACCCTTTCAGGGAGTTTGTGAAATCAAAGCTATTATTATAACATTACTAAGATGCCTTATTTCTAATACAGTAAATGCTGATAGATGTAACCTATATAAACAAGCTTTTTGGGGGGAAGGGTCCTCAATCGGTTTTAAGAATGTAAAGGAGTCCTGAGACCAAAAAGTTTGAGAATTATTGTGATAGTAGAAATAGCACTGAATTTAGAGTTAGAAAGATCTGAGTATGGACTTTCTCTCCTGCTCATTAATCATGTGAGTATAAGCAAGCCATGTAATGTCTTAAACCCCAGTTTTCTCAGTTGCAAAATGTATATAATAATTTTAGTAGTCTGGAAAAGGAAAAGTATTTTTTTGAACCCAGTCTTTTTTGTGGTAGGTTATCTTTGTCCTGCTTGGCACCTCCTTTTCCTAAAAGTTTCCAGGAGCCTTCCTACCTAGAAACAACCATTTTCTATGGAACCTTAATGAATTTGCACCACCCTATCAATGGCATCCAATCAAATATGACTTATTAATACTCCTGCCCCTCCTTATACTCAGGATGTTTCTAAGACTATATGTCTCCTTTCTGTCCACAACCCTAAAATACTATATAAACTGGGCAAGCCAGTAGTGAGTTATATAGGAAGAAAAAAATATTTTCCCAAGAATCACTGTACATTTTGTGATCATGCATGAACTCTTTCCCTTTCTGGGCTTTACTTTCCTCATTTGTAAAATAAGGGGATTGGATAAAGATAGGTTGGCAAATGTTTAACAACTAGCTCTATAAGCAAGACACAATGTTATGTTTAAGCTGTTTTATTAACATCTTCTCCATCACTTTTTAAAAGCCTAACAATCAACAAAATAATAAATCAAATCCAGGTTTGTAGCATTTCTAACTTCCAAGGTATAAACATTCATACTGAAAATTTAACAATTGTTTGTTAGTACAAGGTGTCTCCAGCACACTATTTGTAGGCTAACTGATCTCTAAAGTTGCATCCATATCTGATATACTATAATGCTTCAAAACTAAATCAGATACATCATAAGTGAGATTTCAGAAACAGACAGGCAGAGGCTGAATAATAATGGCACCCATTTCCAGAATATTTTAAGGACTACAAAGTGACACAGATGGCATTACTATTATTAACTCTATCTTACCAATTTAGAAAACTAAGACTCTTAGAGGTCCATTATGGCCCGGCTTCTAGGTAGAGAGCTTGAAGGATAACAATTACAGCTTTCCAATGGGCCACCTTGGAAGATAGGGGGCTTCCCTTTTTGAATTTTCATAGAATAATAAATTTAGAACTAGAAGTGACCTCCAAGGCCATCTTGTCTAACACTACCCCCTGTCCCAGCCATTCTTCAGATAAGACTCAAACCCAGGTCTACCTGACTCCAAGGCCAGCTCTCTATCCACTATATTGCCCACTGTCTTTCATCATTATTAGACTTATTATCTATGACTATAAAGAAATGTGATGTGAAATGACATATTAATAACCAGTGATTTTACAGAAATAATCTTCCAAACTACTCATTAGATATTACTCATTATACCTTTAATATTTTTAAATTTTATTTATTTGTCATATTACAATTCCCCTGATTTCTCCTCTCCTCTCTCTCTCTCTCTCTCTTCCCTCCCCACTCTAAAAAAGGCATCCTATGACAAAAAGAAACATGCATATAGAAAACTATGTCTTGTTTATTTCTTTTTATTACTTCTTTTTCTGGAATTGGAATTACATGCATTTTTCTTCAAATAATACTTCTGTTGCTGAATAAAATATTTTCTTGATTCTGCTCATTTTAGTATTCATAACTTCATGTGAGTCTCCCCATTTTTTAAAATTAATGTGCTCATCATTTCTTATGGCTCAGTAGTCAATTATATGTCACAACTTGTTCAGCCATTCCCCAAATGTTCAACAGCCCCCCAATTTCCAGGTCTTTGCCACCACAAAGAGAGCTGCCATAAATGAACATATAGGTTCTTTCCCTTTTTCTCTGATCACCTTAGAAAACAAAACAAAACAAAAAATCTTTTGAGTCTGGATTGGGAATGGGAATAAAGGCTGTTTCCAGTTACAGATATTAAGAGCCAGCAAATGACTCTCAAGCTGAGAGAGAGGACAGACTACAGCAGTAATTTACACACCATAAACTTTTGTGGGTTATATTCACCTCATTGGCCTGACACTAAGCAGGATCATAAGGACTGTGGTACTTTGGTAACTGATTTCTCCTTGGGGTTGCAGCCTGAGGGCACTCTAGCTGAAGAGACTGCACAACAGCCAGAGATTAAGGGGTGAGGGAAGGAAAAGCAGGGACCGAAAATGTCTAGAATGAAAGGAAAACTAAAGGATAGCTTTCAACTAACTACCAATGACTGGGCATGGATCCTTTGATTTCTTAAATTGGGAAGTCCCTAAGCCAAGAAACAAGCTAATTAGTGACAGTCTTTGTTAAAAGAAAAACCAAAAAACAAACAATCTAAAAAAACTCACAAAAGTCCCTTATCTCCTAGCCCAGATAGTGGAAATAGGAATGTTAGGGCTATATACAGCAAGTCTTCACACCAACCAAAACTATACAATTGATGAGGTTCTTATTGAACCTATGAAATCAATTGCAAGCAAAAAAATTCAGCAGTAGCTCTATGAATTAGAAAATGTTAATCATTTCATGACGTGTTTATTAAATACTTAATAGGGGACACAGGAAATCATTAAAGCTAGAGTTGGAAGTGACCTTAGAGATCATCTAGCCCAGTGATGACAAAATTTTTAGAGATAGAGTGTCAAGGCCAGGCCCCACCTCCACCCCCATCCCTCAGATTGAGTACTAGGCTCCGCTCAGAGACCACTTGCCATCTCCCCCCCAACAAGTGGGGTAGGCCCTGCCAGGGAGAAAGCACTCCCATCAGGCTGATGGCCAGAAGAGTGGGTGAAGAATGCAGAATGTCCTCAGCAAATGTAGAGAAGTGAAGGAGAACAGCTCTAACCAAGTCCTTTTGCCTTTCTAGTAACGAACTGAGGGAGTGTGTGGAGGGGAAAGCTGCATACCCCCAGAAGGCATTCTATGTGCCATCTTTGGCACCCAGGTCATAGGTTCACCATAACTTATCTAGCCCAACATCCTCATTTTCTTGATAGGAACATAGGGCTCAGGGAAGTCACATCTTACAGGGTGCCAAATTTAGAGTAAAAAGTAACCTGAGGTCTTCTAGTCCAAGAGTTAGCAAACCTAATGAACTGTGGGAAAAATCTGACCCACTACCCTTTTTTGTATGACCCATATCAAGAATGATTTCTTCTGTATTTGTCCTATCACTACAGGTTGCCAGCCTCATTTTGTGTGTGAGGAAACCAAGGTCTAAGAGGTGAAATAATTTAGTCAGAATCACACAAGTATTAGATATCAGACATTCCTATGTGCCCACTATTGAATGAGGCATTTGGACAAGGGGAATGCAAAAACACCTTTTAAAAATTCCTGACCCCAAAGTATCTGAGCTCAGAAGGTTTTGTTCCAGGGCATAATGCTTGGCATTTTTCTGCGTCTGTCTCTCCATGTGTTTTAAAAGGTAAAGAACTGATGAACACAAAACACTGTAGAAACTCCAAAATAAACATCATAACCCAAAGCCTGAAGGGCATGTGTGAGTAAGAAGGAAGGGGGGAGGAGGGCAGAGGCAAGGTGACGTACATAGCGGTTTGTCTGGAGTGCACAGTCCTACGATGTTGTAGTTACCCTCCAGATTTATTAAAAATGCCAATCTAACAAGCCCTTATGGCCCCCAGCCCATGGAAAATGGCTTGCTGTGTTTTGAATGGCACGAAGTTCCAGGCTAGGGCTTTAAATCAGATCAAGATGTGTTGGTGACTCTGATGTGAACAACAAGAGGAATTCAAAGCTCTATAGATTTAACCTACAGACCCCCTTGACTGATGCTTATCAGTACTACAATAGTAAGTGGAGCCAGAAGAGGTGAATTACCAGCACCCTTGATTTCACTGGTATGTGTTATATCTTTTCCCCATTGAGATATGCTGTGTAATAAATAGATAAAGCCTTAATCCAACAGAGAAACATGGCATTCTGACTGCCTGCTATCCATGGAGAGACCTAGAGAAACAAAATGTGGCCCCTGTATTGATGGCAGCCATTGCTACTTGCCTGATCAAATTCAAAGGAGTTAAAAGAGACTTTAGAAGTCATTTAGTTCAATCTCTTCAGTTTTATAGGTGAAGAAACTTACCTTTGTTGAGATTAAGTAACTTGGTCAAGTCAGGAAGCATCAGAAGCAGGATTTGAACCAAGGTCTTAGGAATCTAAAGCCAGTGTTCTTTCCAACATACAATGAAATGGTAATTCTGACTTTGGGAAAGACTAGAAGGAATCAAAAGAATCCTTTTTTTTATCAGAAAACTAAAAGTCACTCAAGGAAGTATGCATATGTCTATCTGCATTCCACAGGAAAACTATTAATTCATTCAACAAATAATTATGAGTATCTAATCTATGTAAGTGATGTTACAGGAGATAGAGTTCAGATGAGACAAAATCCCTGATTTCAAAGAGTCTGTGGTCTAGTAAGGAAACAGAACACAAAACATACTACTCAAAATATATAATAACATTGTCAGACAAGGGCACAGGAAAGGTGCAGCAGGGTGGGGTATGGGGGTTGTATTCAGTAATCACTATATACCAGGCACTAAGCTTAGCATTGATGACTCAGAGAAAGACACATGAAATCCTAGGGGAAGATGATTGACCCCCAGGAGAGTCATGGAAGTTTGGGAGTAGGAAGTGGCACTTTGCTGGTCTTTAAAGGTTGTATTGTAATTCTATCCTTGAAAAAGAAGAGAGAGGACATGCCAGATTTACATTTTGTCAGGGCTATTAGAAACAGTCTATGTAATATTAAACCCTTCAGAAGTGAATGTTTTCTCCACAATGCACCTGTTCAGAAGTAAAGGAAAGAGATTGCATTCCTTCATATGTATCCAATTCCCTAATACTCCAAGGATACCTGGACAAGTTGGTATAAGAACTCCCTTGACCCATACAAATCACCAGAAGATGGTTTCATGAATTACTGGGGCTAAAAGAAATCATCACTTAGTGACCTCTCTTCTACTAAGAAGAGATCCTATACTTGGGTTTGGTCCTTCAATAATAGACACATTCTGTACTTAAAGGCATTCAGCATGATAGGACCTGCCAGAGCTTGTACTCCACTGACCTAATCTTCAAGAATTCAGTCATAGGGGCAGCTAGGTAGCACAATGAACCAGGCCTGGAGTCAGGAGGACCTGGGTTCAAATGTGACCTCAGACACTTCCTAGTTGTGTGACCCAGCACTTAACCCCCATTGCCAAGCCCTTATTGCTCTTCAGTCTTAGAATAGATACTAAGGCAAAGTAAAGGCTTAAAAGAAAAAAAGAATTCATTTACAACTAACTATAGCATGAGAAGGGAACATTTCCTAAAAAAATAAAGTGAATAAGTAAATGAATAGATAGATAGATGAATAAAAATAGATGAACGAATATAGGTAGGTTAAATAAAAATGGGTGAATGATGAGTGAGAGATAAATGAATGAAAATGGATTAATGAATAGATTGGGCCTACAGAGAAAGAATTGTTGGAGTAGAAATGCAGATAAAAACATAAAGTTTATCACTTGTTTACTTGGGTATATGTTTTGGGGTTTCAGTTCTATAAGAATATTTGCTTAAAATGAATAATATAGAAATGTGTTTTATGTGATTATATATATAACCCAGATTGAATTATTTGTCAGCTTTGGGAGGGGGGAAGGAAAAGGGGAGGGAGAAAATGTGGATCATATGATTTTGGAAAACATGTGCAAATTTATTAAAATTAAAATTTAATCATTAAAAATAAGATAAGGATAGATATTAGTGAATAAAATGGGTGAATGGATGAGAGAGAGAGAGAGACAGAGAGAGAGAGAGAGAGAGAGAGAGAGAGAGAGAGAGAGAGAGACAGAGAGAGAAAGAGAGAGAGAGAGAGAAGGCTCATAGACTCATGAGCTTTAAAAGCAAAAGATACCTTAAAACTTATCTAGTCTAACCCCTTCCTTTTGCAAATAGAGTCCCAGATAAGTGAAGTGACTTTTTTATCACACAAACATCAAGTGTTAGAACTAGGGTTGAAATTTAATTACCCCCAATTCCAATTCAGGCCATTTTCAGGTCATGTCATAATGTCTTTTTTTCCTTCAATTATGAAGAAACAAACACAATGTAATGAATTTCCTCTTGTGTCTGCTTGTTGCAAACAATGCATGTGATGTTGGGCTCCAGCCCTGTTGGCTTCAGTTTCAATTGGTTCTGCAAAAGACCATGTTTCATCTGTGATCACAGGCTTGAGTTATGTGTGAAAATGTTGATTCACAACAGGGTTCTTAATATTGGCAAGAGACTCTTTAAACAGTGAGGTGGATTCACTGAATTTTGTGTGATTATCTTAAGCAATTCTAGACCTACACTGGAACCCACAATATATTAAAGAACCAAGGAAAGGCCTCTGGCATGTTAGGTGGACCTTTGATGGCAGATTTACAAAAGACATGGCCAAGAATCATACAGGATAAAAAGGTGTAAGAGGGGTCGGAATTTGCACTAGTGGAGATTATAATTAAAGACATTCCAGGCATTGCTGTAGCGGTCAAAAAAAAAATGCTACAAACCCAGAAAAATCAGAACTAGGGTGTGATTGTCAAGCTCTCAAAGAGAAGAAAAAGTAAAAAGAAGGGAAGCTATCCTAGATGATATTATTTCCCTAAAAAAGAAGACTGAGAAGATACCCTGGAATCACAGAATTTGAATGTGAGAAGAGACCTGGGGAGAAATAGATTCCCATCCATACCCAGAAGAAATACCTAATAAAATATGTAATAAGGGGTCACCCAGTCTTAGCTTAAAGACCTCCAAGGAGGAGGAACCTGCCACTTCTCAAAGCCACAGAGACAATTTTTAGAAAACTATCCATATTAAGAAGTTTCTTTTCTGGATATCAAGCCTAAATTGTCCCACAGATCAAGCCCTATACTTCCTCCATATGATAACCCTTCATGTCCCACTTTGGTTTCCTCTTCTCTAACCTAACTCTGTCCCTAGTTCTTACAACACATCCTCATATGACATGGATTTATGGTCTTTCATCATCCTAGATGCCCTTCTCTGTACACTGGCCAGTTTACCAAAGTTCTTAAACTATGAGACTGACAACCTGGAAAAATACAAAACCACTAAAATAGATGGCAAAACCAAATAGTTAATCAGGAAAGAGATAGGTCCATAATAATCGGCCACTACACAGAGCCAAGCACCAAAATTTACACAGAACTAAAACTCTGGGGCTCTGGGGACAATATCTCTTGAGAGGATTATGCCTGTTTTCTTTTTTTTTTTTTTTTTGCTTTTTATTTTAATATGGAATGCTTCACAAATTTGCGTGTCATCCTTGCACAGGGGCCATGCTAATCTTCTCTGTATTGTTCCAATTTTAGTATATACGCTGCTGAAGCAAGCACCTTTTTTAAATTCCCCAAATATATTTAAAAATTGACAAAATTTTATTTTCCAAATAACAACAAACATTTGTTTTCTCTCCCATGATTCTCACTTAAAATGAATAGAGATCTAAATTAATTAATTAAATTAAAATTTCCAAATCAAAAATTAATAATAAAATAAAATGAATAGAGAAACTTACAAAGGTGGCCAATATGGAAGTGTGTTTTGCATGATAATACACACATAACTTAGGTCAAATTGCTTACTATTTCTGAGAGAAGGGAGGGAAAGAAGGAAGGAAGAGAGACAGTTTGGGTCTTATAATTTCCAAAAATGTATATTGAAAATTATATTATTATATATGCTATATATAATATATTATTACATGTAATTGGAGAAATAAAATACATCTGAATACAAAAATAAATACTATATTACAAAAATGAATAAGGAAATAGGCTTTGAGTGATAATATATGTATAACCCAGTGGAATTGCTTGTCAACTCCAGGAGGGGGGAGGGTAGAGGAAGGGAGACAACATGAATCATGTAACCATGAAAAAAATGTTTAAATTAAAAAAATCTAAATTAAGAAAAATGAATAGAGAAAAAATGAAGTATATAATAGGGCAAAACAACCCCCTTTCCCCCCATTGTCCATGGTATAGTGGATAGAGTGCCAGACCTGAAATGGGGAAGACACATATTGCTGAGTTTAAATCCGACCTCAAACACTTCCAAGTTGTGTGAACCTGAGCAAGTCACTTAACTCTGCCTCAGTTTCCTCATCTGTAAAATAAACTGGAGAAGTAAATGGCAAACTATTCCAGTATATTTGCCAAGAAAACCTTAGATGGGGTCATGAATAATTATCACTGAAAAAATGACTGAATAACAACATGTCCAAAAATATATCTCATTCTGTACCCTGAACTCATCCCCTCTCCATCAGCAAGTGGGGAACATTGTTTAACACCAGTCCTCTGGAATCAGGGTTGGTTACTGCATTCATGGATCAGATGACTTTCCATCTTGCTTATCTAGGTAATGTTATTACTGTAGAACTTGTTCTATTGTTTCTGCTCACTTCATTTTGTATCATTCTTACACACCCTCCTACCATATATATCCTTTTCATCTCTAAAATCTTTCTGAGAATGGTCAATATACATAGAAAGATAATGTTGATGAAAATTTGAGTTGGGAAAAAACATTTCCCATATACTCATTAAATATAAAAGATACAAGTTTCTGTTTTGTTTGTTGTTTATTGATGACAAAAAAGTTTAACAAAATATAGTTCTAACGGTTCTCCTCCAACAAAGTACCTCCCATGCATATGTTTTTATTGTCAATGTGGAATCTAGAGGTCCCCGGACTTGTAGCTTGGAGGGATTTGGTGATCCCCAGTTTATTTAGTTTGGAGGCAGAAACCTCAGGTTTTAACCTTGTCACATGAGAGTTCTTCCCTGAGGGGAAGTCCTATTTCACTGATCTCACACTACTTTAAGATTTGGCTCAGTAGGTAGAGCCCTCAGTCTCACAAGCTGAAGGTCCAGAGTTTGATCCTCAGAAGGAGGCATGATATACTGGGAGAGGAGAGGCTTCTGGAGACAAAGAGAGTCATTTGACATCTTTTTGTTTTGTTTTGTTTGTTTTTTGAACCCTTACCTTCCATTTTGGAATCAACACTGTACTGGTTCCAAGGCAGAAGAGTGGTAGGGGATGGGCAATGGGGATTAAGTGACTTGTCCAGGGTCACACAGCTGGAAAGTATCTGAGGTCATATTTGAACCTAGGACCTCCCATCTCTAAGCCTGGCTCTCAATCCACTGAGCTACCTAGCTGCCCCCTCATTTGGCATCTTAAAATCTATTGTTAGTCTGAAATCAGTGAAGTAGGACTTTCCCTCAGGGAGGAACTCTCATGTGACAAGGTCAAAACCTGGGGTTTCTGCCTCCAAACTAAATAAACTGGGGATCACCAAATCCCTCCAAGCTACAAGTCCGGGAACCTCTAGATTCCATGTTGACAAGATCATACAAAATTCCTTGAGTATACTCAATTATAAGCATATAATCATCTGTTGTGTAGTCTATTGTTCCGTGTATATGTACACATTTGTATGTGTGCATGTGTACATATGTAAGTAGAGTATACCTGTGAATAAGTGTGTGTCTGTATAATATAGTTTGGGATTCAGAAATGAAAGAGCTGAAAGTATTGTAGAAGTCTCCCATATCAGGAATACTTTTTTCATTTAGAAAAAAGGTTCTTAATCCTTAATCTATGAACTTAATGTTTTTTGATATTTTGATAATTATATTTCAATATAATTGTTTTCCTTTTCAATTAAATAAGAAAGCCAGACCATGGGCAAGCATTTATAGGGCACTTTAAAGCATACAAAATCCTTTCTATCTATCATCTTATTTAATCCTCACCACAATCCTGTCTTTAGGTGCAATTGTTAAAGCACAACAAAAAGACAAAAATTTTAAAAGTAAAAAGGGGGAGGGAAGTTATGTGGTTCAGTGGATTGAAAGCCAGAGACAGGAGGTCCAGGGTTCAAATCTGACACTTCCCAGCTGTGTGACCCTGGGCAAGTCACTTAACCCCCATTGCCTTGCCTTTACCAGTCTTCTGCCTTGGAACCAATATACAGTGTTGATTCTAAGATGGAAGGAAGGGTTTAAAATAAAAGAGTAAAAAGGAACTTCAGAAGGCGTCTAGTCCAATTCATATTTGTGCTGGAATCCCCTCTATAACATTGCCAATAAATGTCATCTAATCCACCTTGGAATAGCTGAATGTCAGAAATAGTTGGATTTTTTTTTAACATACACATATTGGGTTGATATCTATCTTTCTTTAATCTCTACATATTGGTCCTAGTGTTAATCTCAAGGGTAAAGTATAACATGCTTTATTCTTATCCCACATGACAATCCTAATACTGAAAGACAGCTATCATGTTGCTTTCATGTCTTCTCTTCCCTAGACTAAACATTCTCAGTTCTTCCAACCTTATGTAACACATTGCAAGTCCCCTGTGGAATTCCAAGTAATGCTAATAATAAAATTCACATTTCTGTTGTACCCACTTATTTCTCAACTGTGACTGGCTCAACATATAGTCTTACTCCTGGTACCACCATTAGAGAACCTCTCTGAGAGTTTGTTACCTTCCCTCTCCTGTTCCAAAACATCATGATTTTCCTTCAAGATTCTACCCTTCTCTCTCTCCCTCTCTCCCTCCCTCCTTCCCCCAAAAACCTTTGAGTTCTTGTAGGTTCAAGTATCATTCCAGGACAATATGTTTCCTAGTTATTTTTCTACCCAGTTTCAATCCCTCTCCTGAACACCAGTTCCATATTTTGTACATTTCTTAGTACCTAATGGATATTGTCACCTAGCTATCTCATTGGCATCTTACAATATCCAAAAAAGAACTCTTATCTTTCCTCCTCCAACCTTCAATATTTGCATTGGGGGGAAAAAGCACCAAGATGTCAGTTACCCAGATCTATAACCTCAGAACCATCCTTCAGTCCTCTCTTTTTTACTACCTATATCTAATTACCTGCCAAGTACTCTGTATTATGCACATGTCTCATATTATACTTCTCTCCACTCAAATGGCCATGGGCAATCTTTACCATCTAGATTAGCCTAGATTACCGTATTTTAGTATTCTTCTGACTGGATTCCCAGGTTCCAGTCTTTCTCCTCTCCAAACCATCCTCACAGAACTATCAATTTTTCCTTAGGCATATTCTTCCCCTGCTCAATAATCTTTATTGATTCTCTATTGCTAAAAGGAAGGAGGGAGGGAGCAATTAGGTAGCTCAGTGGATTGAGAGCCAGCCCTAGAGATGGGAAGTCCTGGGTTCAAATATGACCTCAGATACTTCCCAGTTGTGTGACCCTGGGCAAGTCACTTAACCCCCATTACCTAGCCCTTACCACTCTTCCGTCTTGGAACCAATACACAGTATTGATTCTAAGACAGAAGGTACAGGTTTTTATTAAAAATAAATAAATAAAAGGAAGGAGGGAGGGAGTCAGGGAAGGAGAGGAAAAAAAGAAGGGATGAGGGAGGGAGAAAGAAAATTTTAAAAAAGGAGGGAAGGAGAGAGGGAGGAAGGAAAGAAGGAAGGATAAAAATATGGGAGGGAGGGAGGAAGCAAGCACTTATTAAGCCCCATCTATGAACCAGGCACTGTCCTGCATTTTAAAAATACTATCACATTTTTTGCAACAATTTTCTCTGAAAAAAAGCTTCATTTCTCAAATAAATAGGGAAATGAGCCAAATTTACTTTTGAAAAGAGCCATTACCCAGTTGATAAATGGTCAAAGAATATGAAAAGACAGCTTTTCAGGAGCAAAGAATCAAAGTTATCAATAGTCTCTACTGATTAGAGAAATGCAAGTTAAAATATCTGAGACACCATTTAACACCTACTATATTGGCTAATGTGCAAGAAAAGGAAAATTGCAAATTTTGAAGGTAATGTGGAAAAATTGGGACATCCACTGTTGGTAGAGTGTGAACTGTAAATGGCTATAAACTGCATACCCTTTGACCCAGCAATATTGGTACTAGATCTGTAATATCAAAGATATCCAGGAAAAGAGAAAAGGAGTCACATGTACAAAAATGCTTATAGCAGCTCTTTTTGTGATGGCAAAAAAATGGAAATTGTGGAGTTGCCTATCAATTGAGGAATGGTTGAGCAAGTCATGGTGTATGATTGTGATTGAATTCTATTGTGCTATAAGAAATTACAAGCAGTGTCGACTCTGGGAGTGGGGAGGGAAAAGAGGAGAGAAACAACATAAATCATGGAACTTTGAAAAACTTTTCAAATTTGTTATTGGAATAAAATAAAGATAAATTTAAAAAAAGAAATGACAAGCATGATGATTTCAGAAAAGCCTAGAAAGGCTTACATGAACTTATGCAAAGTGAAGTGAGAGGAACCAGAAGAGCATGCATAGGAACAAAAATATATGAATGATTTAGCTATTCTTAACAATGATCCAAGACAATTCTGATGGACTTATGATGAAAAATTTTATCCACCTTCAAAGAAAGAACTGATGGAGTCACTCAGGTTGTAAGTGTGTGGAGTCAGATTTGAACTCAGAAAGGGAGACCCAATGGTCCTATAAGTACAAAGTGCAAAAGTAGAATGCCATTAAAAGTCTTCTATCTTTAAAGCCATTCCACTGTACTCCTCTACCTCATACTTGTTCAAAAACACATAGGTAGATAAAAACTGCTGGGAAAATTGGAAGACAGTGTGGGAGAGATTAGGTTTGGATCAACACCTCACACCCTACACCAAGATAAATTCAGAATGGGTGAATGACTTGAACATAAAGAAGGAAACTATAAGTAAATTAGATGAGCACAGAATAGTATACATGTCAGACCTTTGGGAAGGGAAAGATTTTAAAACCAAGCAAGACTTAGAAAGAGTCACAAAATGTAAAATAAATAATTTTGACTACATCAAATTAAAAAGGTTTTGTACAAACAAAACCAATGTAACTAAAATCAGAAGGGTAGCAACAAATTGGGAAACAATCTTCATAAAAACCTCTGACAAAGGTTTAATTACTCAAATTTACAAAGAGCTAAATAAATTGTACAAAAAAATCAAACCATTCTCCAATTGATAAATGGGCAAGGGACATGAATAGGCAGTTCTCAGATAAAGAAATCAAAACTATTAATAAGCACATAAAGAAGTGTTCTACATCTCTTATAATCAGAGAGATGCAAATCAAAACAACTCTGAGGTATCACCTCACACCTAGCAGACTGGCTAACATAACAGCTATGGAAAGTAATGAATGCTGGAGAGGATGTGGCAAAGTGGGGACACTAATTCATTGCTGGTGGAGTTGTGAATTGATCCAGCCATTCTGGAGGGCAATTTGGAACTATGCCCAAAGGGCGATAAAAGACTGTCTGCCCTTTGATCCAGCCATAGCACTGCTGGGCTTGTACCCCAAAGAGATAATAAGGAAAAAGACTTGTACAAGAATATTCATAGCTGCACTCTTTGTGGTGGCCAAAAATTGGAAAACGAGGGGATACCCTTCAATTGGGGAATGGCTGAACAAATTGTGGTATATGTTACTAATGGAATACTATTGTGCTAAAAGGAATAATAAAGTGGAGGAATTCCATAGAGACTGGAACAACCTCCAGGAAGTGATGCAGAGCGAAAGGAGCAGAACCAGGAAAACATTGTACACAGAGACTGATACATTGTGGTACAATCGAAGGTAATGGACTTCTCCATTAGTGGCAATGCAATGTCCCTGAACAATCTGCAGGGATCTAAAAAACACTATCCACAAGCAGAGGATAAACCATGGGAGTAAAAACACCAATGAAAAGCAACTACTTGACTACAGGGGTGGAGGGGATATGACTGAGGAGAGACTCTAAATGAACACTCTAATGCAAATACCAACAACATGGAAATGGGTTTGAATCAAGAACACATGTGATACCCAATGGAATCGCGCGTTGGCTATGGGAGAGGTGGTGGGAGGGGGGAGGGAAGAAAAGAAAATGATCTTTGTTTCCAATGAATAGTGTTTGGAAATGACCAAATAAAAATTAAAAAAAATTTTTTTAAATGAGAAAGAATAGAAAAAAAAACAACACATAGGTAGTTAATGGCAGAAGTGGGATAATTATATGCATCCTATAAATCCAAATTCACCACTCATTCAACTGTCTTTCACTAGCTCCTAAGCTTCAACCTTCTAGTAAAATGTAAGTACTTTGAGCATAAGGGCTTTTTTCATTATCTTTGAATCCCCAGCTCTTAGACCAGTATTTTGCACATAGAAAGTACTTAATGAATGTTCATTGAATTGCATTTTGATACACAAAATGCTTTGCTAAAATAGCCCTGAAAATTAAATTTTATAAATCTTATTAGTCACATTTCTTTGAGATGGACACGGATTCATTCAAGTGAAGTGACTTACCCAAGATTATAAAATAAATAATGTCAACAACCCCATTTCCTTTACAATATGGAGTAGTTCTCTATGCCCAAAGGGTGCTAAAAGACTGCCTACCCTTTGATCTAACCATAGCACTGCTGGGTTTGTACACCAAAGAGATAATAAGGAAAAAGACCTGTACAAGAATATTCATAGCTGTGCTCTTTTTGGTGGCAAAAAACTGGAAAATGAGGGGATGCCCTTCAATTCGGGAATGGCTGAACAAATTGTGGTATATGTTGGTGATGGAATACTATGGTGCTCAAAGGAATAATAAAGTGGAGGAATTCCATGGGAACTGGAATGACCTCCAGGAAGTGATGCAGAGTAAGAGGAGCAGAACCAGGAGAACATTGTACACAGAGACTGATACACTGTGGCACAATCAAATGTAATGGACTTCTCTACTAGCAGCAATGCAATGATCCAGGATAATTCTGAGGGACTTATAAAGAAGAACACTATCCACATTCAGAGAAAAATCTGTGGAAGTCGAAACACAGAAGAAAAACAACTGCTTGATCACATGGTTCGATGGGGATATGATTGGGGTTATAAACCTAAATGATCACTCTAAGTGCAAATATCAATAATATGGAAATAGGTCTTGACCAAACACACATGTAAAACCCAGTGGAATTGTACATCAGATATGGCAGGGGATTGTAGGGAGGGAAGGAAAAGAACATGATTTTTGTAATCCTGGAAAAATGCTCTAAATTAATCAATTAAGTAAAATTAAAAAAAAAAAACAATATGGAAGAGTTCTCACTAGCAGATTCTCTGCAAATAGGTCAGTTTAAGGAAGTATCAGTATTCACATTGATAAATTTCTCCAGGCTCTCCTACATCCCCAAAAAGATTAGCTATACTACACAGACCAAACTCTAACAGGAGTTGTGGTTAGATCAGATCTCACCAAGGATAAATGAAGACTGAGAATGTCAAGGTTAAAGAGGAAATTATATCAGTACCAAAGTTGGCAGGAAACTTACAATATAGAACACCAAATATCAGAACTGAAAAAGAAATTAGAACACAGACTTCACAGTGTCAGCAGGACAGGATCTTAGAAATCATTATATTACAATCCTTTCAGGGTGGGAAAAAAAAAAACTAAGGCTGAGAAGTGGCTTGCCCAAGGCCAGATAATTAGTAAATGGTCAAGCGAGGACTAAAACACATATTCATGACTCTAAGAGCAGAATTCTTTCCATTACTCCATGCTGAGCCCAGAGTCTCCTCACTTAGGGATGAAGTTTATGGGAAATAAGTCACATTATGCCACAGTATGTGCTCATCTCCTTCATAAGAGCTTGAGTCAACTGGAAAATATCTTGCCACTTCAAACATTACATGAGGAGCAATTAGTCTTCTTCACCTATGATCATCCCTAGCAATATTATGACAACTGAAAGTCCAAAGTCCAGTGCTAGATGATTCAGAGAATTAAAACTTACTAATGATAGTGCATCATTGTATTTTGACAAGACATTGCAATGGAAGTCATGGTGCCACTACTGGGTGTGGTCAAAAGCTCAGTTCTTCACCAAGAAATGATTCAAGAACATCAAGTAATATTAGGTGTAGTGGAAAGAACTATGAATTTGGGGTCAAGAAACCTACTTTCAATTCTCCAGATCTGCTTACTACCAGCATGACTTTGGGCCCCAGATTTCTCATCTGCTTTTGTCTGACCTCTAGGTTCTCTTCTTTCTCTGAATTATATCAATTTTAACTAACAAAATATTAGAACTAGAACTAACTTTTTTATTAAAACCCTTACCTTCTGTCTTAGAATCAATACTCTGTATTGGTTGTAAGTCAGAAGAGTGGTAAGGGCTAGGCCATGGGAGGGAGTTAAGTGACTTGTCCAGGGTCACACAGCTAGGAAGTGTCTGAGGCCAAATCTGAACCCAGGACCTCCAGTCTTTAGGCCTGGATCTCAATCCACTGAGCCACCCAGCTGCCCCCTAGAACTAATTTGCAATGAATGAATGAACAAAAGAACAAGTGTGTAGAAAAAAAGAATTTATTCAGTCCTTATTATGGACAAAGTACTAAGTTCTAGGAATACAAGCAAAAAGGTAATACAGTCTCTGATCTCAATGAGATCACATTCTGTTTGACTTTTCATGGGTTCTCTTCCCTTATGGTCTCTTTCACTGATAGAATGGTTCCTCCAATAACCTTCATTTTAAGGATTCCCAGGCTAGTCTTGTCATCTTTCCTTTCCAGAATTTATTCTTGACTGTATTTTTCAAGCATGTGCAGATATCACCCTTCTCCACTATCTCCTCCCCTCCCCTCCTTCCTCTTCAGTTTTCTTTACTATACTGTTTCTTCTCAGTCCCAGAAGAATATAAGTTCCTAGGATGAAGACAATCTTTCTGCCTGCTTATACTTGCTTGCCCGTATTCATCCATCCCAGGGCTTAGCCCACAGTAATTGCTCAATAAATACTTGACTTGGCTTAGTTTGACATTCTACTAGGGGAGATAACAAAGGCAGGAACTTTACAATATAGGACTCACAACTGGAAGGTAAATTACAGCACAAGACATTTGGAAGTTCCAACTATAGGACAGTTACAAAGGTCTCATGGATCTTAGGGTACAGCATCAAAGAAAATGGCAAGGCCTCTTTTTTAATGTCACTAATTCCTGATGGTGAACCATTTCACAGTGTCAAAGATTCTCGTTATGAGAACTATCTTTTTGTGTCTTCATTAGCTGTTGCCATAACTCCTGCAGGAGCAGTTACCAGGCAGCATATCCAAGGGAATTGCTTCCTAAGATGATGGTTGAGGGTGATGGGCTAGAAGCATTGTTGATTCCCAAGGCTCTTGTGTTCTAAACACTGAGCTGCTGCACTGGGGGCTGGAGGTGACCAGAGTGGTGGGGGGTGGGGTGGGATTTGAATTGCTTGGTACATTCTGCTTCCTGTTTCTCCCTCAGTGTCCAGCATCTGGGAATGATGCAAAAGGGCTCCTTCAGAAAGTGGAATATGGAGCTGAGGCTGGAAAGAAGACTTGAATTCTCAGAGGTAGAGATGGGAAGGCAAACAATTCCAGGGATAGCGAACAGCCAAAGTTAGGTATATGGAGTGTTGTGTGCAAGAAACAGCAAGTTCAGCAGTGTGGCTGAATCATAGAGTGAATGAATGGGAGGAGGGTGTCAAATAGCTGGAAAGGCAGGAAGAAGTCAGGTTATAAACAGCTTTACATGCCAGAGGACTCTATCTATGATCCTGCTGATAACAAGGAAGCACTAGAACTCACTGATCAGTGCAGTGACCCAGTCAGATTACAATTTAGAAAAATCTCTCTGGCACCTGTGTGCAGGAGGAGGGAGCCACAGATATATACTTTTCTGAGCTTCATTCTCCTTGTCTGCAAAATAAGGAAGTTTGGGCTAGATTATTTGGATGGTACCTTCTAGATTAAAAAAAAAAATCTAACTCTGACTCTAGGATTGAAATTAAGGATTTCATTGAGGCTAAACCTTTGTTGTTGTTGTTGATGATGATGATGATGATGATTTTAGTATGTCATTTTTTCAGAATCAAGAGTACCACCACAACAGTTGATTCTTTGGGGGCATTAAAATGGAGAGGAATGCTAAACATTTGGGCTTTTCTTCATACTAGTTTTTTCTCACGGCCTTTATCTCCAATGGGGGTAGCAAAAACAAACCCGTATGATTGTGATTTAGGTTGGTCACATCCCAAGTTTTGATGCCATTTCAAATTCTGGCAGAAACATCTATTTGAAAGTTAGACATGGAGCAGACCATTAAACCAAAAATAAATCCCTTCTGCAGGTCTCTAAAAATAAACCTCCAGAAAAGCCTAGTATGGATAGGAGATTAAAACTGTATGGAAGAGAAATAGTCTGTGTTTAACCTACTTCTCTAAACTACAATTTACCAGCAGAATTCTTTGTTTCCCTATTGTTTCCATGCCTTGAAACTTGGTGTATAACTAAGCACTGGATTTGGAGTCAGCAGACCTGGGTTTGAATCTCAATTTTATTAAAACATTTCATGGATTTAGAAATCAAAGAGACCTCAAACCTTGTGTAGCCTGGCTCCCTCATTCTGTTACCTATATGATTTTTGTTGTTGTTTGTCCTTCATTTTTAAAGAAGACCAATGACATGGAATTATGTCTTCACTTGAGAACAAATTGGATTTCAATGAGGCAGAGTTGCTTAAGGTTGTCAGCCTCATATTCTCTTCTAGAGTCATCCAAGTCCAGTGGCAAGACACAATTCAGGACAACTGCTGATGGCCCAAGATGCAGTATATGACCTTGATATCTTATATGTCTGATGAAATTCTAAGCATACCACAGCACCTCCATTATTCACCATAATGGCTGTTGGAACAAATAACTCTCATTTGTGAATATTAAATTTAACTCTCCCCTGATTGTGAAGATTTAAATTGTAACTCAAGCCTATTTTTAGATCTTAATCCCCAAAGTGTAAACACCCTACTTAAAAGTTGAGTATGAAGATCTGCCCATTTTAGATTTAATCACCTCACCAAAGACACAAACACCCCATTCACACTTGAGTGGGGGAGGTCTGTGACCCACATGTGTGATAGTGGGTGATGAATCAGAATCGACTGACTGCCTTCTGGGCAGTCCTAGAGCAGAGCATAAACTGTGATTGGTAGACATAGAATTAGGGGAAGACACAGTAAGTGACACAAGAAAAAATGTCTTTAAAAGGGAGTGACAACTTCCTGAAAGGAGTTAAATTCTTCATGCTTTTGAGTTGAGGCTGGTGAAGAGGGGCAGAAGGATCTGTTGACTGGATCTGAGACCCTGTTCCTTTAGACTGACACATGTTGAGTGAAAAGCTGACTCTTAACTGCTGGATATTCAGAAGAGACTAACCTCAGGAGAGACCTATCCTCTTGAGAGAGATTCCCTGCATTCCCAGGGCCTTGGCTACAAGGGCCCAGGCCCCTCTGGTTAAGAACTAACTCTCCCTGCCCAGGGACCGGGAGTAAATTACTTAGTATTTAGGCTAGATATCTTACCTTATCCTCTCTCTAATTTCTTACTTCACTCTCTACATTTTGTAAATAAATTGTAAATCAAATCTCTTTGGAATTAATTAAATTCCTATTGACCACACTCTTAAATAATCAAGTCCAACCCTTTTAAAATTAACCCCATTTCCCCCTTACATGTTTGACCATTTGGCCAAGGGAAGTCTTCATGTACTTGAGATAGACATCACTCCCAACTCTCTAAGTTTGTGACCCATCAGTTACTTTCAAACTGATTTAGTCCATCTGCCAAGACAGTTTACTAAAGGATGGTTGTTGCACATGCTTCTTAGAGCCAAAGGTCAGAGTTGAGTGCCAGACAGACACCAAAGGTAGATGAGTAGCCCTGAAAAGGGCTCAGCAAAACCTCACACCAGAAGTCCTAGTCCTCCTTGAACACTCATACACCCCTTGATGATTTTCTAAGGATGCCAAAAATCATGGAACAAACCTAATTTCCAAAGACTAACATTTGAGGGTCATGCAAGGAGTAAGAGAGAAAAAGAGTTGATACTAATGGGCTACATAGAGAATATAAACGATACTATAAATGGCATGCAAGAAGTAGCACCAATTATATCATAGAGATCATAGTATCATGGCTCCAAGAAGAGGAAGAAGCTTTGGAGTCTCTGATTCTAACTCTTCCATTTTACAAATGAATAAATGGACCCCAGAGAATTAAAGTGATTCACCCAAAGTCACACCAAAATAGCAGCACTAAGATTGGAACATATGATTTCTTTCTATAGATGGGACAGTCATTGCACTGTACTATACTGTCCCTCAATGTATAATTGGAAAAGAGAGCTAACTAAACAGATAGCTCATTTCACTTTGCATCAGTTCATATTTCATCCTCTGATTTCTCTGTCACCACTGACTCAAAAAGCATTTTGGGATTTTCTAGTTAAAATGAAAATTGTCCAATTTTCCTAAGTTTATTAAGATTCCTAGAACAGTCCTCTAACCCAGAGTAAAATAAAAAAAAAAACAATAAAAATAATAAATTCTTTGCAGTTTCAAACAAATTTGTGAGATAACAAAATCTACTTTACAGGTAGGGATACTGAGACTCAGGAAGAAAAATAACTTGTATAAATTCACATGGATAATAGTTAACAAAGCCAGAACTCAGCCCCAGTTCTGCAGTTTCCTACTCCAAAACACTTTCCATTCTCTCACATAATCATTCATTTTCATGGGAAAATAACTTTTCTTCTTAGAGTGGATCATCTCTCATAGTAGAATCCTGACCATGCGGCCTCAAAAAAAGGACTGTCTAGGAAGAGTCATACCCTCATAGGATCATCAAACTGGAAGGAATGTTACAGACCATCTGGTCCACTCTCTTCATTTTATAGGCAGCCCTGAAGTCATTGGCCACCTGGGATCCATGGTACCATCTCTTGTCATGGTCAGAACATTCCTTGCTGACACTCTCATCTGTCAGTATTGGCATTCTAAGATACCATTATTTGCTACCTCTCTGATATACTAACCAAGGACCATTGTGTGCTACTATTATCTAAGTATAGGACATCACTCTGTGAGAAGGGAATGGGTCCTCCCTCCCAAAACTTTGTATTTCCCCTATGTGAACATAGAGTTCTCTTTGTCAAAGTAATAAATTCATAAAGCCTGGTTGAATTTCATTGAGTTGGATTCTAATAATCAGAAAATTCATTCACATTTATATGGCTTCCTTAATTTCACAAATTCTTTTACATACTTGATTGATTCTCAAAACAATCTTTTGAGTTAAGTACTATAAGCATCATTATCCTCATTTTAGAGATAAGGAAAGTGAGATACAGAGAGATTACAATATTGACCCAAAGGGACAGAAACTAGTGAGTGTCAAAGATAAGATCCAAACTCAGGTAGTTCCTGAATATATGTCCTGCATATATAAGTTATTTTTTCTCTCTTGAGTATAGTAATACTTTTTACAGGGCTTTCTGAAGTCAAAACAGAAAAGACCTCATCTCCACACTCTTTTAATAAAACAAACATTCAAATGATTCTATTTGATAGTTGATGAACCTGTGGAACTCTGGGAAGTCCCTTGATCTCTCCTCTTAAGGAACTCTAAGACTCTTACAGAAGTATTTCAGATCTGCAGAGACAGAGTTTCCTCACTAGAGAGTTATCTTCAACGATAAAACCATAGATTCAACTCAAAAACAACAACAACAAAAAAGTCTATGAACTGGAATGATCCTTATCAGCTTTCCTATTTAATTTCTGCCACTCCCTTCTTCTGATAATTTCATCTTATCTTTGTGTATCTTGGGAGTATTTTAGTTCTATCAATTCTTTGTTATCCACTATCAGTAGTTCCTAATAATGATAGCAAACATTCCTTTTGGCTATACAGTTTACAAAGTATTTTCCTTATAACAACCCTGTAATGCCCTGAGGTTGGGGTGAGGTAGAGGACAGCTAGATCTGCCTAGTGGATGGAGTGTCAGGCCTAGATTCAGGAAGACTCATCTTTCTGACTTCAAATCTGGCCTCAGACATTTAGTGGCTGAGTGACCCTAGGCAAGTTACTTAATCCCTCTTTGCCTCAGTTTCCTCACCTATAAGATGATCTGGAGAAGGAAATGTCAAACTACTCCAGTATCTTTGATTAAAACACTCCAAATGGAGATATGGTGAGTTAGAAAAGACTGAAAACAATTGAGCAATGAAACAATCCTAAAGGCAGATAAAGCAACATGGATCAGCAGATGGACTACTGGACATGGTAATAGAATGATCTGGGTTCAGATTTCACCCTTAGCAAGTCCTCCATCCACTTTTAGTTTTCTCATCTGCAGGTTTCTGGTAATAAAAACAGTACCAATTTCACAAAATTGGTGTGAGAAATAAACAAGATAAAATATATTAAGTGTTTCGAAATACTTAAGGTGCTATATAAATGTTAGTTGTGGTTATTGACACTTTTCATAAAAGAGAAAACTGAGGTTTCCTAAAATTTAAATGGTCACAAAGTTACCAAGTGTTAGAATAGGGAGTTGGGCCTCCTAATGTCACTCCAAAACTCTTTTTTAAACTATCTCCCTCCCCAACCAACACACACACACTGTATTCAGAGTCTCTTACTGCCATGTATCTATAGAGGTGCTATCATAACAATAATACCAACATTAAAGGCAATAACATAGCTACATGTGTTTTAGGAAAATTCATCAGATTATTAAATTAGGATGTGACAAGACTACAAAAATGTTTTCTTTTAAGTTTTTACAACAGGCTCTTCTAAATAGCCAATAGATTTAAAATATGGTTCAGTTTTTTAGAAATACAATTAACAGGGATTCATATACAATTTAAAATAAAATATTTCCTCCATGTATTGTAACAACCACTGGGGGCAAGTACAACTCCTAATTTGCCCTTCTATTATCCTTAGCTCTCACTGTAAGATTAGTCCAACTGCTTTTCCAATCATACATTTCCTGAGTAATATTTTAATTATATTTCTTGTTGGTAGTTTTTCATTGATGGTATAGAGAATAGAGAATTGGCCTTGAAGTCAGGAAGATCAGCCTTCAAACCCTTCCTCTGATTTATATTGGCTGTATTATTCTAGAAAGGTCACTTAACCTTTAATGCTCCATCCCCTTCCTCCCTAGTTTTAGAAAATGTACATATCTGCCTTGGTGAGGTGTATTACAGTGTTCAAGGAGGAATAGTACCTCTGATGTGAAGGCTTACTGATCCCTTTTCAGTATCGCTCATCTATCTTTAGTGTCCACTTCTCACCCATCTCTCATCTGTGGCTCCAAGAAGCCATGGCATGCACAGATGCCACGTGGAATGACTGATTTACCATGCAACCTCATAGTTATAATCCATCCTGTTTTGTCCTTCCTATTCAATCTCAGGGTCACTACTTATCTCACTGACTAACTCAAGGTACAACTCAGCAGGTGTATTTTAAGTAAGTCACCATGTACTATGCATGTGCATATTTTCTTTTTACTTAGGATTCAGAGTTAAGTCAAGAAAGGAGTTCACAGTCACCACTGCTGTTTATTGACAAGGATACTCAACAGGATATGTGCATTTTATCAAAAGTCCTTTCTAACTCCCATATTTGGAAGCATATTGATGATGTTAACTTCTGATGGAAAACATCAGTTGCTCATGAAGTGGCAGTGTTTGGTTTAGCCTACCTTGGTGGATGCTCTAGGCAATATTGTAACTCTCAACAATGATAGGGTGCTAAACAGAGTTATTATACCATTATTAGGGATTATTGTCTGCCTTTAACATCCAGTCTATGACAGGGTAATGTGGGTCCTCGCTGAATGTGCAAGTTTGTTACTATTTCTAGCAGTTCCAGTCAGCAAAAGTTACTAATCCCAAATCATCCAACCTTTAGCAATATGAAGAAACCCAATCCTTAGCAAAGCATTACTGAGCGTTCTGATCATAAGCAAACAGTGTCAAGTTCTCCAGTAGGGTTTCTCCAGTGAGGGTGTGTTCATGTAGATATATTCCAAACAAGCCAACCAAAGAAGAAAGCAAATATAGGGGGAGAGAACTATAACAACCATCTTCATTTGAACCAGATGTGGGATACAAGTGCAAGAAAGAAACAATTCCAGGACATGACAAAGAGAGTCCTTATGAGTAAGGGACATATAGAGGCATGGAACAAAGATGATTCACCATACCAACTTTCATGATGGTTTATTCATTCATGATGGCATATTTCATGAAAACAGTGGTGAAAAACTTCAGAACACTGATCAACACAATAACCAATCAGCACCCCAGAAGACGGTGATGGAGTGTGCTTCCCACTTCCCCTTAGCAGAGAGGTAGGAATGAGAAGTAAATTTTCAGACATTGTCCATATATAGATTATATATATATTGTACACACATATATGTGCATGAATGTACATATACATAGATATTTATGTAAATACATATATATTTATTTGTTACAAAGGGAGTGGGAGGGAGACAGGATTTGAGGGGAAGTTGGTGGGTGGTGAAAGTGACGAAAAAAGAAAAAAAGAAAAAAGATTATCAATGAAACATTAAAAAATAGAAGTGAGGCAAAGGAAATTCAGAAAGGGACACCAATAGTATTGTAACTACAGCATTCAGTTTTAAATATAGCACTCCCCTCCTCACATACACACACAAAAAAAGTTGTAATAGAGATTGACAGTTTCATATGCAAGAGTTCTTTTTCTGTCCTAAGTCTATATGCAGAAAGCCTCAAGTTTGCTGATATTTGTCAAGCTTACAATAATAAAAAAGGGAGAAAAGTTTAAAGTGAATTTCATGGATCACAAAGGACTGGAATACCAAGATACCCTGGCCTGCTGCACATGGATTGGACAATGTGTTTTCTTTACCCATTTTTGTCCTTTAAGGATTATTACAATGATTTCTTTTGAGTGGCTATGAATTTTGTTGAGAAAGAATTTTGTAGCCTAGGGTCTGGTACAATCAGCATAATGTCATCAAAGAACAGGTGAGGTCCATATAAAGGGAATTCCTATATCTAGCATAGTGCCTATCACAAAAAGGGCCTTTAAAAAAGTCCTTATTGAATGAAGGAATAAATTTTATCAGTTTTGATCCAGGACATCCTTTTGTTAGAATCCAATCAACACCCCTGACCTGATGATATTGCTGGACAAATCATCAAAAGAGAAGTTTCTCCATGGCAAAGGACTAGTTGAGGTAAACCTTGAGAGCCCATTATCAGTAGAGTTGGCCAATGGGTAATGAATTCTTTGGCCACAATAAGTCACAAACATAAGAAAAATACAAAATAGTCCACAGTGAAGCATATTACACCTATAATAACAACCATATGAGATGACAGTGGAAATGTTTTGTTACTATTAAAATGAGTGATCACATCTTTTCATTTTCTGAATATTATAAGTAGATACCAAAACAAAATTTTATTGATTTTTAGTCAACTACATGAAATCAAGAAATGTCTGAAAGTATGTTTTGTTGTAGGTATAATCTCCTGGCATGTATAATTACATGTTAGGCTATAGAGGTACTAGGGTAAGGTGGAGGTGAAGGGGAGGGGATCACAGTAACAACAGTAATATACAATGATCAACTGTGAGTGATTTAACTCTAACAGTGCAAGGATCCAAGACAACTCTAAGGGATTCATAATGAAAAATGCTATCCACCACCATAGAAGGAACTGGAGTCTAAATGCAGATTGAAGCATATCATTTTCCACTTCATTTCCTTTATAAGTTTTTTCTTCTTGTATAAGTGGAATGTGTTTCCCATGACATGACAAACATGGAAATACATATTACATTATAACATATGTATAATCTATACCATATTATTGGTCATTTCATACAGGGAGGAAAGCAAAGAATATAAAGCACAAAATGTCAGAAAAACAGCATTTGTTACATTGTGAAAGGAGTCACATTCCACTTATTTAAAATTCTATTTATATGTAATGTGGAAGAGAAAATATAATAAAATTTAAAAGCAAAAAAAAATTTCAGGGGCAGGAAGTTAAGGGAAAATTGTGAAGATTTCAGCTTGACCAAATCCCTACTCAAGAGTTTCCTTCTAGATAGTCATGTCACATCTCTGGACCTCAGTTTCTTCTAAACTAGAAAGTTGTATAAGCTTCTCATTAACGTACCTTTCAACTTTAACATTCTCAGAATGGATGGAAGTTGCATAAAAGCAGATATTGGTTTGATATAAAGAAATACTCATTAATTACTGAAGCTTCAAAATGTAAGTGACTGCCTTGGAGAGTTATTGAACTCCCATCAATGGTTGTTTTCAGACTCTTAATGATAATTTGTTAGGAATATTGTTGAGACAATTCCTAGTCATTTATGATGTGGGCTTGCCATTCTTGGAAGTCCCTTGAACCTTGAAGATTCTGTAATGATGTGATCCTATGATACCTGGTATCAAAATCCACCAGACACTTTAGCTGAGCTTAGAGGTTTGAACGTTGCTCTTTTGGATGGTATAGCACAAAGGTGAGATCCCTTTAAAGTTCTAAAGAATATCTATCTGAACACTTCCTCACAAGAAAGTCTCTCAAAATACTGAAGAATGGATGAAGATCAACTATAATTAATGAATATTTCTTTACCTCTGATCTCCTAAAAGCCTTTAAGTAAGAGAGCTTTTATTCAATGGGCATGCACTTCCTAGGGATAGCTAGGTGCACCATGCTTCGAGTTCCAGTCCTAGGGTCAAGAAGACAACTTCTTGAATTCAAATCTGTCCTCAGACATTTATTAGCTGTGTGATCCTGGGCAAGTCACTTAACTCTGACTCAGTTTCTTTATCTATGAGAGAGAGAGAGAGAGAGAGAGAGAGAGAGAGAGAGAGAGAGAGAGAGAGAGAGAGAGAGAGAGAGAGAAAGCTGAGAAGGAAATGGCAAATCTCTCCAGGATCTTAGCCAAGAAAACCCCAAATGGAATCATGAAGACTTGGACATTACTGAAAATGAATGAACAACAACATGCACTCCCTGTCTTGGATACAGAATACTATAAAAATATACTATATGGATTCATGAAATTGACTCCAAATGAATATATGATAAATTTTCCTTAAAAAATAATAAGGGTGCTAGCCATCAAAGTCAGGAGAAATGGCATGGTGTTGAAATAAGCTTCTGGGGCTAGAAGAATCTGTTAGCTTCTGACCTGAGCTTTTCACATTTTTCAAAGGAGGTCAAATTGACCAGATTCCCTGGAAAATCCAGAGTTGCCTCAGATTGCTCCATGAAATAACTTTCTAGTCATACAGAAGAAGAAGCAGAAAGGGTTCAGGAATCAAAGAATTTCAGTTGTATGGAAACTTAAAGCGTCTCACTTCAACTCTCTAATTTTATTTTTACTATGAATTTTACACATATGAATATTTCAGCATATAATAAAAAGAAGACTGTATATGAAATGGAGTTTTGCTATGTAGTTTTTTAAAGTACATGTTAAATTTAACTAGATAGTTAACAAAATTTCCCTACTTGTCTCTTTTCCTTTCTGAAATTCCCCCTGCTCTCTTCTGAGTATTTAAAATTTTTCATTGATTCTCTTTTTTTCTTTTCTCTTCTCCCTTCTCTTCTTTTCTCTTCTCCTCTCCTCTCTTTTCTTTTCTCTCTCCATCTCCCCCTCCCCCTTTCTCTTGCTGTTAGTCTTTCCTGAGATTTTTTAAATTGGGAATGACATAGTACAATGATTCTAGAACATCATATGTATGATATCATTGCTTTGGGGTATATATTGCCAAATTATATTTCCCCTCATCTTGTTGGCATTGAAAATATATCAGTTTGTATTTTGAACATAAGATTTCCAATAATTTGTGAGATTATGAATTAACAAAGTGTATCTTTCATCTGTAATCTCTTTTGGATATGAAATAATAGTTTTTACAGAGAGATAGCATTAAAATGAACTTCACTGGTTTCCTTCCTTTCTTCCTTCCTTCCTCCCTTACAATCTGTCCGCATCAGATCTAAGACAGTAGAGCAGCAAGGGTTAGGTAATAGGGGGTTAAGTGACTTGCCTAGGGTTACACAGCTTGGAAGTGTTTGAGGTCTGATTTGAACCCAGGTCCTTTTATCTTACCTGGTATGCTATCCATTATGGTTTCCTTCAAAATTGAGTTCCCAAACTTAGTCTGAGCTCCTCGGGATTTTCCTGATGTCTCCTTCAACATGAATGTGACAACAAAATCACATATGTATTTATTTGAATTTTTATTATGTTTCATGTCCAAACCATTTGTATGCAGTGTTAGCCTATTACAGATGACAATCAAACAATTTTTATCATCATTAAACTGATTTTTAGGTTACATTATTTTGGATCATAGAGTCTCTCTGAGTATTTTTAAAATATCTCCTCCCAATCTTTTTCCTTTACCTATTCATTCTCTTTAACTCTGATCTTCTACAAAAGGTTTGAGTAGCAGAGGTCTATCACATTTCTACCAACAGGTGAGAAGCCTGGTTTATCATTGTCCTCTAAAATCAGAATTGTTCATTGTATGGATCAGAATTCTGAAATCCTTTAAAGCTGTTTTCCTTTACATTATTGTAGTCATTTGTATAAAGTGTTTTCATTCTTTTCACTTTTTATACACTCATGAATTTTCCCAGGTTTCCCTGAATCCATTATATTGGTTATTTCTTATATCACAATAATATTCCATTACCTCCATATAACATAATTTGTTTATTCTCCATAATTATTTTTCTAATTGGTTTATGTCCACTTTGTTTCCAGTTCTCTAATACTACCAAAAGAATTGCTATAATTATTTTTGTACATGCAGTTCCTTTCCTTCTTTGAGGTATATGCCTGATGCCCTTAGATCAAAGGATATGCACAGTTGGCTAACTTTGGCTATATAGTTCCAGATTACTTTCCAGAATGGTTAGAGCATCCCCTTTATTTTACAAACAAGAAGGGTTTTTTTTTTCTTTTTTGTTTGTTTGCTTGTTTGTTTTTGCCCAAAATCATGCCACAGAAAGAGGAAATTTGGCAGGGAGAGAAATAATTTGGTTTGTAAAATGTCAGAAAATGATTAATAAAACCATTTACATGTACTTTGGAAAATAAAATAATAAAGACATCGAGAGAGAAAAAAATCACATCACAGTAGTTGGTACCAATTGGAACTACAACTGCATCCCAATTAGGGCAAATAATGACTTCTCGTCCCATTCCACCGCGGTAGCAAATATTCGAATTCTCTCTGATCAGTTATCATTTGCATTTGGTTCAAGCCCAATGGAAATATGCAGTATGGACTCAAATAATATGGCCACTTCAGAGGAATTCACTGTTTGCACTAATCAGGACTCAGCTGTAAAATCAGGTCCCCGGAGACCTCTCTTCCAGAGTTTTAATTTCATTTTATCGAGGAGAAAATTGAGGAACAGAGGTTCTTAAGTGAGTTATCGCAGGACATGGGGAAAGAAGGGGAGAGTGAGTATTGGCTGGCTACTCCTTAACACCAGCTCCTACCCGCCCTCTCTCCCCCACCCCCCACCTTCTTTTCCAGTACCTGACCGAGCAGATGTTCAAGAGAGAGGGAGGGATGTAATCCAATCAAAGCAAGCGTGGAGAGGACAGAGGGAAGCTGCCTCCTTGTCTAATGAGAAACATTGTTGCCAAACAGACTTTGGGGCTTTGCACATGGTGTGAAGTCCTTGTCCCCAAAGTGAACTCTCCCAGCTCTGGGCCCAGCAAACGGGGCAACTCTCCATTAGGGCCCTTCTTTTCCCTCCCTTTTAAGAGAACAGCCCGATTGTGTGGATTTCACAGTCTGAACGGGACTGAAAGGAGTGGAATTAAGTTTCTATCACGGCTCTTTTCAAGAGGGCTGAGTCTGCGATTGGCCTCCAGTCAGAATATATGAATCTTTTGTATGCCGGAGCCGGGTTGCATTAATTGCCTCTTCTATTTCCCTGACACCCTTTACAGTGGAAACGTACAGTAATTAACATGGGGTTCTGCCATTGCCTGTGTTTGAGCTAAAGGAAGCTGCTGCCCCGAGCCTGGGAATTGGGCCCGAGGGTAGGGCTTGGGGGTGGGGGGTGGGGAGCCGCAATGGATGAAGCCGCGCATTTTTCTACCTGAGGATGTAGAGTGCTGCTGCATTTCTAGCTGGAATCCATCCATTTGGGTTAGTTGCTTATGCTTGATGTTGTTTCTGCTGTCAGAGTCTGGGAGATGTTTCTATGACATGTGTTGTTAATAAAAAAAAATGTAAAAAAAATTAAAAACCCGACTGGCTAGGACACTGGAGGATACACCATAGGGAACAGTCTTGCGAGAGGGGGGAACCAAGGGGCCCCAGCAAGGTGACCCCATAGGGCCTTTCCAGCTCTAATTTCGAGAATTCTGTGATTCTGGGGGCCCCCGCAGGCAGGGACAGAGTCAAAATACCGACACACCCCTGAAAGGGACTTGAAATCACAACGGAAAACGTTTTGTAGAAAGGAGATGGAATCTGGCCCCAATGACTGGTGCCTGCCAATATTTTGGCTGGGTGAGTTTTTCAAGCTGCTTTCTTGTCACTCTGAATCGGATGATTCACGCTGGTAGCATGTTGTATCGGTTAGCCAGTAATGCTTCCTAATAAAAGACTCTTTAAAATGATTTCTTAAAGACACAGAGGAATTTGTTTCTTGCAGAATCGAACCTATGTTCTTAATCAAGGCTGATTGAATAAAACAAGCTGCAAGCAGCAAAAGGGGGTTAATTTAACAGCTTGCTGATGAAAATCTGTCACTGCCTCTTTCCCCCTACTCTCGCATGAGAACAGATGGTTTTTAACACAAAGTTTAGAATGCAAAGTTAATTTTAAAAAAAAATCTATTCCTCTCTCAATCTCTGAACTAAAGCTTTAAATGTTCCCTCTACTAAAAGAAATGCCAATGTACTTATTTTGAGCTCTGAAATAAGGAAATGGACTCATTATGCCTGTAATTACCAAAGGAGAAGTGCCCCTGGATTAGTGTCATGTTGAGCAAGGCAGGAGGCTGAACTTTTTAGAAAGGGGATTCAGTGGATTTTACTTGGGGCTGGTTTCTTTCCTCAGTCTAGACCCAACTGGCAGTTCCAGTCACTTCATATTTCTCAATAAACTCCAAAGACTACATACAGAAAGGTTACATGTTTGGGGGTAGCAAGATTTTCTTGATATGGATCATAAAGTTGTAAAGATACCTTTGAAAACAAATCCCCTCTTTTAGTATGTAATAATTCATATTTAAATAGTGATTACAAATATAATTATAGTTTTTCTTGAAGAAGAAAACTGGGACCAAGAGAGGTGAAGGTGATTGCCCAAGATTACAGAGAAAATAAGAGAGTGGATTCCTCCCATTTAAGACCCAAGATTCATTCCAATAGATGCATCAGGCCAATTCCAATACACTTTGGAAGCCTCTACAGGTTTGCACTGTGAAGTGCTAGGAGGATTATGAGTCGTGCCTTTCTGCATCAACTATATTTTCTTTTCCTTCCTTCCTTCTTCCCTTCCTTCCTTCCTTCCTTCCTTCCTTCCTTCCTTCCTTCCTTCCTTCCTTCCTTCCTTCCTTCCTTCCTTCTTCCTTTCTTTCTTCTTTCTTGCCTTCCTGTCTTCCTTCCTAGGTTGGGACATGGAAAAAAGTGCCATATTTGAAGTCTAGAAAACCTAGTTTTGAATCTAGTTCATCCATTTACTATTATTTAATTTCTCTGGTCCTCTGTTTTTTTCAGCTACATATAATAGGATGTTGGCCAATAAAGGCCCAGTCTTTGGATCATTATCATATTTATCCTTCCTAATGGGCTTGCCTATAGTGAATCCAATGCTCCCAGTTTAGGGATTTTTTTTTTATAATACCTGTCCTGGAGATTCCTGCTGAGGAAATACTTTCTTGTAAGAGCAAACTGAAGTCAGCTAGTTGATTATTATTAGGGATAAAACAACAGATGGGGCTTGTGAGTCCCAGCATTAAAAGTCCTTAGCCCCTCAGCATTACCATTTGATAGAACCCTGAAGAAACCACTGCCTTTGAAAATAGGAGCTGAGGGAATTTGCCCCAAAAGAGATGCTATATACAAAATAAAGAGATTGGATTGGATGACATCCATTCCAGTTCTAAACTTGTGATTTTATGAGCTGTCTAGACCTTTGGATCTTTAAGTTCCAGTACCCAGTCCTATTTACCTACCTTGTAATTAGCTAATTTGTATTCAATCCTGCATATGTTTGGTACATATTTATTTTAGATATCTTATATGCATATATTATCTTCATGAATAGAATACAAGTTCTTTAAGAGGAGGGATTGTTTCAACTCAATGTTTAATAAAATGATCATTGATTAATTAATTGATTCAAGAGATTTTAATAATCATGTGTGCAGAAAAGGAGTACCTTGCTACCTGTATCTCTAGGCTTGGGTAGGTTAGGTTGAATGTAGTAAAGAAGGCTGAATTCTTTCTTTGCTTGGCTACCTTAGAAATCATTCTTCACCCTTTAAAAAAGGATGAGAATTTTTTAAATAACCTTAAAATAGTAGAGCTTGCAACGTATTTCAGCTTTGTAGAAGTCTGAGATATCCTGATGGTTGCCACAGGGGACACTGAGTCAAATCATTGAAAATAAGTACTGAATATGGGGATCAGGAATGAAATCATATGAAAGATCAGGGAAAAGAGAGAAACATTTTGTATATAAGTATGCAAAACAAGTCTTTTCCCCTTAGATGATCTTTGATTTTGTCCTGAGGAAGGACTGGTTAATGCATCTTTACATTCAGACTGCCTAACCGACTACCATTCCATTCCATTTGTCCCATGCAGCTGTTTTGCTAGTTTTTTCCCATGGGGGTGAATTTAAGCACTGAAGACAAAAAAAGATAGGATGAGCCAGAAAACTACCAGGAAAACCATGCTTCTGCTTTGTTCTCTTAGATACTTCATGCCATGCCATGACCGGGACTCAGAACTGAGAGCTCTCTTTGTAAGTTGTTGATTAAGTTTGTGGGGATCATCACTACTAAAGAGGATATGAGAGTTCCAGGATGGTGTAAGGATTGAAATTCTCAAGAGAGAAAGGAGTGAGGAGTGGGAGATCAGAAATTCATCTGTCTTCCCGTATCACATTTGCCTCTAAGAGTCAACCCTGAGGTTCTGGCCAAGCAAATTCTTCCCTTAATTCTTCTCCCCATACTGTAGGAATGGTGATAATGATCTGGAGCATCAACAAGAAGAATGGTCTGGGAAAAGCTGTGTCCGTGCAATTTTGCTGTGGCAGTCACACTTAATTATCTACTTCATTGTGTTTTAATAAACCATAGGGTCACCAAAAAGAGAGGTGTTGACATTTTAAAAATAATGTTGCTCAAATGAGAGGGAAGGATTTCTCGAGAACCAGGCCAAGAATGCCATAATTTTCATATTTCAGAATGTTAGTCCATTTCTTTTTTTTCCCCCAGGCTAAATTTTTAATCAGGCCAGGACACTTCTTTGAACCCTATGAACTCAGTGCTGGGTGAATGATAGTAGTCTTAAGAATTTCTGAAGTGGGGGCCCACTGGGGAGCAGTAGGGAATACTATAGTCTTTCTTAATGAAATCTCTTGATGGGTGGCTTGCATATACCACCATCTGGTGGCCAAGGTATGTGCTACCTTTTCTATTTCTATTGATTTAAGTGACAGCCTGCTTTTCTACAGGTTGTAAAAAACAAGGAGGTAAGCCTGATGTAAACAACAATTACTATGGCAGTAGCAACTAAATGAACATTCTGACTACACCATCAGCCTCATTATTAAATTACCAATGAATACCAAATAACAAAATATGAGACAAAATCATAAAGAAAATCATAAGCTCCAAACTATTCTTATTTTAAAAATACAAATTAGCTTTAAAAATAACAATATAATATTTCTCATCACTATAAAATTGATCACCAGATGATTAATATATTCAACTTCAATGTCTCATGAAAACTAAATGTTAAGTGATGAAGAGAGTTGCCTGGAACACAAAAGACACCTAATAAATGCTTATTGATTGACTGTGATCTGTATTAGCAATGGAAAATAATCATATCAATTTAATTAAAGATCCTAGATTTATGCAAATAAGGTCTTATTTATCCTTCAATGCTTTTCCATTCTCTTTTCTGTCGATATCATTGGGAATAAGGAGGGATTGCAATCATGCATCATTTTGTGTCTTCATCTTTTTTGTATTCTTCATATTTGTCATTTCTTTTTTATAATGAGAAAAATATACCCAAATCAATTAATTTGCATGTCCAAATTAATATGCATAAATATTGCATGTAATTATTACATTTGAATGTTACCTATTCAGATAAACAAAATAAAAGGAAAAGGGGAAAAGTGATTAATCATGAAACTAGAATTTTCTAGTGTCTATATTTTCAAAAAAGTATAATTTTAACAAGGTTAATGGCAAAAAGCATTTTCCCACTTAATCCCAATGAGATAACATTTGTAAAGCTCTCAGCACAATGCCTGGTACATGGTAAGTCCAGCATATCTGTCCAGGTTTTTGTGTCATTACTGCTTTTATAATTTGCACAGTTGCTATCAGGATATATGCTGTACTTTTAATTCTTCTTTGCTTTATATATTTTTATACGAGTCTTTTTTATATTCATATTCTTATATTTTTCACTTCTTTATGATACAGTAATGTTTCATAACATTCATATGTCACAATTTGCTGTCATTCCCTACATAGATTGTTTCCCTAAGTGTTTTTTTCTACTATGAATTATAATGGTAAGAAAAGTTTTATATAAGTTCATTATTTTCCATGCATTATATCCTGAGGAAATATCATAATGTACCACTGGGTCAAAGGGTATGAATGCTTTTTAAAAAATTCTCACTGTATAATTCCATCCAGAACATACATGACACAAAGTGATTTGTAGAGCACTTAAGAGACACTCTACCTGAAAATGCCCCCCCACCCCAGTCTTATATTTGAAATTACAACATTTAAAGTTTACTCCCTTTAGAATAATAAAGTGGAGGAGTTCCATGGAGACTGGAACAACCTCCAGGAAGTGATGCAGAGCGAGAGGAGCAGAACCAGGAGAACATTGTACACAGAGACTGATACACTGTGGTATAATCGAACGTAATGGACTTCTCCATTAGTGGCGGTGTAATGTCCCTGAACAATTTGCAGGGATCCAGGAGAAAAAACACTATTCATAAGCAAAGGATAAACTATGGGAGTGGAAACACCGAGGAAAAGCAACTGCCTGAATACAGCGGTTGAGGGGACATGACAGAGGAGAGACTCTAAATGAACACTCTAATGCAAATACTATCAACAAAGCAATGGGTTCAAATCAAGAAAACATCTAATGCCCAGTGGATTTACGCGTCGGCTATGGGGGGTGGGGGGGAGGAAAAGAAAATGATCTATGTCTTTAACGAATAATGCTTGGAAATGATCAAATAAAATATATTTTAAAAAAATTTACTCCCTTTAAATTTAAGGCCTTTACTTGTCTCTCTAAGCTCTTCTATTTTTTTTTAACCCTTATCTTCTTTCTTAGAATCATGACTATGTATTAGTTCTAAGGCAGAAGAGAGGTAAGGGCTAGGCAATAGGGGTTAAGTGACTTGCCTAGGATCACACAACTAGGAAGTATCTGAGGCCGGATTTGAACCTAGGACCTCCCATTTCTAGGTCTGACTCTTAATCCACTGAACTATCCAGCTGTTCCTGCCAAGCTCTTCTTAATTAAAAAATTCCTCAAATGGCAAGTGTGGATTGAGAGAGGACATTTAAAGAATGTCCTTTTACTAGAAGAAGAATAATTGTATTATATAATTATAAGATAATCATAACTCACGTTCGAATAGTTTTAGGATTCATAAAGCCCATTGCTCACAAGGACTCTAAATGGTGTGGTTGATTATTGTCCTTGTTTTATAAATGGGAGATTTAAGATGAACTAGAATTCAGACCTCATGACTCCAGATTCAGGGGTCTTTACTATAGAAGACTTAGAGATCAGCTGTTCAGACCCAGACCTGAAGCAAGAATTACCTTTCTAAATTCCTCCAGGGTTTGTCAAGGGCTCTTCTTCAAGAATTCCAGTGATGAGATCAATCATTGCATCCCAAGGCAGTCCATTCCATCTATGGACTACTTTAATGGTTTAGAAATCTTTCAGTTGAACCCAAATGAACATGTCCTAAACTAGTCAAATTAGCAAAGTTTCTACCTAGTACAGAATTAATTACTGAAGTATTAGAAATGACTTGGTTTTTAATCTGGAGGTAGTCATTTGTGCTTTGGACATGGAAATCTATGAGAATCCAGCAAATGACATCTGTAAAAGGTAAGAAGGCTGGAGATAACATTCTTTATTGCACAGACATTTATCTTGAAAAGAAAAAAGTGTTAGTACTAATAGCAAACTATACTCTTAAAGAAAATACTGAGTATCGTTGGGATTTTGTAGGTGTCTTACAATATCTTATAGTTCAGCTTCTTTCCTTCAAAATTCTCTCCATTAATAAAAATTTCATTGGTATAATAGGGAGAGAGTCAGCCCCAAAACCAGGGAGACTTGAATTCAAGTCCTTTTTCTAGCGTTGTGACTGAATGACTTCAGGTGAGTCGCTTTACCTCTCATATTCTATGAAGCTCTCTAAGCCTATAAATTACAGAGAAGGTGCCATATTACATTGGAAAGTTTCCACATCCAGGAGTTCTGTAAACCAGTAAAATAATTAGTCCAGTCCCCAATTTTATAAAGGTTATAGCTCTTGACAGTTTGTTAACTACTGTCCATATACTGTCTCATTTGAGTCTCATACTAACCCTGTAAAGTATATCCCACAGATTTTACTAATCCTATTTTACAAATGAGGAAACTGAAGCTAAGTGATTGTCCCATGATCATATAACCAACAAATATCTATTTAGTTTGAACCCATGTCCTCGTCAAAAAAGGACTAGTGCCCAATTCATTAGATCATACTTTATCACAATGGACTATAGTGCCTTTATTGTTATTAATCCTATAAAATGAAATATAACAAATTATAGGGAGTTGGGCACAACTCCAAAAGGGAACTCTTTGATAAGTGTGGTCAATGAGCTACTACTATGTGTAGGCACCAGGAGAAAATTTAGGGCTGAGGATTAGTAAGTATACCAGAAAGAAGCCATGAGAGATAAACTTGAGCATTTCACCATGTTCTCCAGAGTCAACTTTATTTTTATTCCTCTGGATCGTAGGATGTCAAAGCTGAAAAAGTCCTCAGATATTGTCTAGTTCAAGCTCTCACTTTATAGATGAGGAAATGGAGACCCCTAGAGAGAAAGTGCTTTGCCCAAAGTCATGTGAAAACACAGGAATAGTAAGCAGCCTAAAAAGAAAGAAGAGCCTCCTTTGTCTGGTGGCTCTATAAAATACTAATGGACACCTGTGGGAAAAGGTCAAGGTCAGCAAAAAGAAAATGACCCCAGGATTGAGGTCAGGATGAAAGCATTCTTGGCAAACCTAGTGAATCATTAGTATGGCACTGGCCAGTAAGCAGAAGAAACTTTAAAATGAGGCCTGGTATGTCTTTTGCTTGGCAAGTCATTTTAACCACTGTGGGCCTCAGTTTTTCCATCCAAGAAATGGAAAAATAGTAAAAGACCCCTAGCTACTATAGAGGAGTTCAAGTCTTCAAACCCAGAGGAACTAGATTCCAAGTTACTGAAAGAACTGATTTATATTATTGTTGAACAACTGTCAATGATTTTTGAAAGATTATGGAGGATTAAAAACATATTGTAGGTCTGAAGAACAAATTGTCTCAATTTTTTATTTTTTTCAATTTTTTAAAGTAAAGAGTATGCCATCTAAAAATGGTAGGCAATGAACTTGAACTCAATCACAAGCAAAAATCTTCAAGATGTGATTTTTAAAAAGATAGTTGTAAGCACCTAGAACATGTCATGAGAGTCAAAAAGAGCCAACACAATTTCATCAAGAATACCTCATGATAAACTTGTTCATTTTCCTTTTTGATAGGTATCCTAAACTGGGCTTAATCCAAGGCTGGAGGTAGGTGGGGTGCTATGATTAATTAAAAACTTTTAAATTTTTAACTAATTATGTCATCCATCTAGTCCAGCCTGATCATTTTACAGATGAGAAAGCTGAGGTACAAAGAAAGGGACTCGCTTTAGGTCACACAAGTTGCAAGTAGGGTAGCACCTGGGGATGGTAGCAGATTGAATATGAACCAAGATTTTGAGATTCCAAGTCTAGCCGTTTTTCCACAAAGAGTTCCCTGTACAAATGATTGGTGATCTTGCCACATATATCTCCTATTAATTAAGGCATTATACCTTGAGATTAGAAATCAGCCTCTTTCTTTCCTCACCCCTTCAGTCTCACCATCCTCCATACCTTCCATTTGTCCTATATATATCTTTGTATAGTCATTTGCATTTTGTTTCCCACCATTGGGATGTGATCTCCATGAAGGCAAGGGCTGTGTTTTTATCTTTCTTTGTGTACTCAGCCTTAACATAGTATAAATGCTTAATAAATGTTTGTATGACTGACTGACTGACAGTTTACTATTAATCAGTTCCCCAATAGCCTGATCACCTCTAGGTGGACTGATAAGATTCATTTCCTAAGCTTGCAGCTCTGAGGCCCAGATATTAGACATGTGATAATGTCTCATACCCATGAGGCTTAGACTAAGCAGGTAGAAGGCTTCTCTAGTACTATCCTTTAGCTATAACATTGATGACTCCAAATTTAGGAATACTGAGGATAAAATTCGGAATTCCCTCTTACTTCCACTTTCCATTGTCTAACAAATATAGCATTAGATCCTGATTCTGGCATTCAAGTGCCATGGTGGCAAATGATCAGTCAAAAAAATAACAAATGGAAGAAAGCTTAATCATTATGGCCATGGGATTGCTTTGCATCTGATAGCTACTCTGCCATCCCCAGGCCCTGTTGTTTATTTTTATACCCATTTTCTTGGCACACAGATAAATTACCTAACACATGTCCAAAGAAAGATAATTGGAAAAGTGATATATTAATTGTTAACAAATCACTTGATTAACATTCTATATTCTTATATTGTGATTATAGACAGCATACAAGATAAATGATTTTGTCACAGGTGGCTTAATTTTCTCATTACCCTGTGAGAAGTTTTGAGCTTACAAACAATCAAGGAAAATTACTTATTGCTTTTAATAAAATGGAATAATTAATCAGCAGTTCTTAAAAGACAATTCAACAATCGTATCATTGAGGTTGAGGGGTCCTGGGAACACAATTCAAATTTAATATTAGACTGGTCATTTCTCAGGGTTTACTAGGGACTCACTGGTGAGTTACTGGTTGGTGAAGTAGAGTCACTGAGGCATACTGAAGCTTGATGTACCTGTAGTGTACCTGTACATATTGTATGGGCCTTTATGATTGATTTGTGTACTGGCTTCATAAGAATAAGTTTCTGTGAGTGGGAAAGTTCTGGGCTTGGCCTGTAGCTGCTGTTTTACTGGGAATTATGTACCTAAGTAAAACTTAACCCATGATAGTCTTTGGGATTGGGTTTGAGGGTCTGATCTTTTGGTGATGTTTTAGAGAATTAGGGTACAGGTATTTTGCTCTTACATTATTCCTTCTGAGACTAGGGGGAATGATAGTCATGTCAATTCCATAGGTAAGGGATATTTATAAGAGAGATCATGCAAGGGGGACTGAGTGGGTAATCCCATCTTGCCAAGGGACACTCTGTGGCCTCCTTAGCTGCCACACGTAACTCTGTCAAGGTGTCGTGGCCTGATGGCTCCCAGTATTCAAGAATACTACAAGCTAAGTCCAAGCTAACTTTGTATCTCTATTCTTTCCTAAGTGTTCCTCAGATTCCTCACGTCTAGGGGAAAATCCAAGCATTTAGATGTAATGTATACAATCCCATTGGAATGTGTACTTCGGCTCTATAGGGGATGGGATAGAAACGATGGTACAATCCCATAGGCCTTTCCACCCCCATAATGGGGCACAATATCAAAAAGGATTAGACACAAAACTAAAAAAGAATGACTCACTCAAGTAGACCTAAAAAAGGCTTGATTCTACTCTCTGGTGATATCTCTATCAAGAGTGTGAGGGTTCTGTGAACCTCTTTCCCCTCATGAAGGAAGAGAGTCTCTTCTCCATCTCTTCTACAGCAGAAGCTCATACATGGTAGCAGTCACATGTGCTGTCTAGATGAACCTATGAGCATAGATCTCTAGTCTCTATCTCTTCTTATCTTTACAATGCTTCTTCCCCTCAGTATGGGCAATTAACAAAAATTACTTTTCAAGTTAGAAAAATCCTTAGTCTCTAGTGATGGTAGATGGAGGAATCTCCCTTTCATGGTTTGATTTTTTTTCTTTTTGTGTGTATAGAAAATATTTCCCAATTACATACAAAATAATTTAACATTATTTAAAAATTTGAGTTCCAAATTCTTTCCCTTCCTCCCTTCCTTCCATCTCCTCCCTTCCTCTAAAAGGCAAATACTTTGATATTGATTATATATGTAAGTCATGGAAAACATTTTAATTTTAGTCATATTATAAAAGAAAATACAAACAAAATAAAACAATAAACATAAAGAAAGTGAAAAATGTATGCTTCACTCTGCATTCAGAGCTCATCAGTTCTCTTTCTAGAGGTGGAGAGCATTTTTCATTATGGGTCCTTTGGAATTGTCTTGGACCATTTTCTTAATCAGAGTTGTTAAGTCTTTTACTTGATCATCCTCACAACATTGTTTTATTTAAGTACATTGTTCTTGTTCTGTTCACTTCACTTTGCATCAGTTCATATAAGCCTTCCGATGTTTTTTTCTGAAAACATACTGCTCATTATTTCTTATAACACAATAGTATTCCATCACAATCATACGCCACAACTAATTGATACAATCTCCAACTGATGAACATTTCCTCCATTTCTAATTCTATGCAAACACTAAAAGACTTGCTATAAATATTTTTGTAAAAATGGGTCATTTTCCTTTGATCTCTCCTATTAATGGCATTGTTGGGTCAAAGGGTAAGGATAGTTTTAGAATTCTTTGGGTATAGTTCTACATTAATTTCCAGATTGGATGAATCAGATTGCAACTCCACCAAAAGTACATTAATATCTCAATTTTTCCACATTCCTTCCAACATTTGTTATTTTCCTTTTCTGTCATGTTAGCTATTCAACCTGATAGGTGTAAGGTAATATCTCAGAGTTGTTTTAATTTGCATCTTTCTAATCTGTAGTGATTTAGAGCATTTTTTCATGTGGTTATTATAACAGCTTTCTGGATGGTGGCTTCCCACTGCAGTCCGTCTTCCACTCAGTTGGGAAAGTTCTCTGCCTAAAGTCTGATATGACAATGTTGACCCCCTATTCAATAAACTCTGGAAGCTTCCTATAACCTCTAGTATCAAATATAAAATCCTTTGGCTATTAAAGAAAGTCTTTCACAATCTCATCCCTTCTTACATTTCCAGGCTTCTAACACTTCACTCCCATGAATATAATCAATATCTAGCAATACTAGCCTTCTTGCTATTACTCAAACATGTTCTATTCTACTTCCTAGCATTGTTCATTTCCACTGGCCATTCCCTTTATGTGGGATGGTCTCTCCATCACCACCTCCTGGCTTCTTAAGATTCCTTCAAGAGTCAGCTCAAATCTCAAATTCCTGGTCTGATCTCCCCTATAAAACTCTCTGTCTGTCTGTCTGTCTCTCTCTCTCTCCCTCCTTCCTGGATTTTTAATCATTACATATAATAGGAAAGGCATACTAAATGTTTTTGAATTATCAAATTTCCAGAGTGATTACTAGAATCACAAAATACTAAAAATAACACTATTCTGGTTGTGTTATTCCAGGATTGTAGACTCTTAAAGACTTTAAAGATCACTTGGTCTCACTTCCTTCATTTTGTAGCTAAAGATGTGTAGACCCAGAAAGGATAAGTGACTTATCAGAGGTCACCAACTATTTCACATCAGACCTAGATTACATTTAGAAGCAGATTCTCTGCCTCTAAATCCAGTGCTCTTTAAGTAGACTATTCCTATGAAAGGCAAAATCCACATGTCCACATCAAGGAATTTTAAAGCTTATTTTTTTAACCCTTCATAGAGATCTTTTAGAATCTAGGGTTCTGGATTAGTTTAAAAACAAAAATGTAATTTCTTCTTCTCAGCTGCTATTATAACACTGATCAAAAGGGCTAGTGAACAAATACAGTTGGCTGGATAGAAAAAGCCTGTGATGTACAGGGGTACATTCAACATCCCTGATCCCCCTTGGCGTTTTGAAATCTTTTTGGTCTGTAATTCACTGGCACATTGGGGAGTGCTGATGAATCATAACATTTTGAGGCCTCAAAGAAAGGAAGAAGAAAAGAAAGGGAGAAGGAAACAGCAAAGACTCAGTGTTCTCCAGTTTAATACATGTTTTCATTGCTGTGTGATGAGCCTGGGCTTCATGAATAGCCACAATTTACTTATCTTTTGGATGGATGATTTTAAATACACATTGGAGAAGGCTCTTGTGAAATTGACCATTTTAAACTTAAGGCAGAACATCAGTGTCTTTGGTCCAGGAAGCATTGTCAATTTCTCTCCTCTTGCCTATTGCCCCTTCAATGCTTTCTAAAGCCAATTTATTTCCTTGTGACTCTTTAGTCCTTTCATTCATATAGAAACACTTTAATTTCATACCTTTATTTACAGGAACTTCTCAGAAGTAGGTAATATTAGTCTTTAAGTAAGTGTGAGCAAGAAATATGTAGCAGGAGTGGGGGGTGGGAGGTTGTGTTTCAAGACTCTGTGACAGTGTTTTGTTTTGTTTTTTGTACTGAAACTCATTACATAAACATGCATTAATCACCTACTTTGTGGAGTGCACTATATAAGAGTACTAAAGAAGTACCACATTTAGGTAATACACAGTCCCTGCTGTCATAGGACTTAGATCTAATAGAGCAAGCAAAGTACTAAGAGATTTTAGGGGAATTCGATTTAATTCAAAATACTTTCAACAAATGCTTACTGTGTGCAAGATTCCTGAGAAAACAAAGATAGAGTTAATACAGCACTCTTCTACTGAATCACTTACCTTCTTAGGAATTTTATTTTCTCATTTTATAAAGTAAGAGATTTTACTAGATTTTCTTTAAGGTTCCTGCAAACTCATATTTTTTTTCTGTAATTCTGTGATCTAATCCAGGGGAAAAGAGAGATATAGAAATGAGTATAATATAAAGAGTGTGATCAATGTACACATGATCCTGGCCAAGTGCTATGAAAAATGTGAAGAGAAGAAATTATTTTTAATTGGGTAAGATCTTAGAGGGCTTCCTGGAGGAAGTGATACCTGATCTGGTCCTTTGAAGGAAAGAGGAACTTCATCAGTCATATTGGGGTAGGAATGAAGGACGGAATCAATCCTAGACATGGCATATGGAGATAGAACTTAGAGAGGAGAGGACAACATGAGTACAGCATGAGGATAGAATAAAATAGAAGTGATTCAGTTTAGTTAAAAGAGATCAGGGGAAAATATAAAATAAGATAGAAAGGCAGGCTGGAATTAGACTTTGGTAAACCCTGAAATGATAGAATAATGTGACAGCTAAGTAGCTCAGTGGATAGAGAGCCAGGCCTAGAAATAGGAAGTCCTGGGTTTAAACTATCCTCAGGCATTTCCTAGCTATTTGACTCTTGAGAAGTCACTTTACCCCCATTGCCTAGCATTTCCTGTTCTTCTGCCTTGAAACCAATACTTAGTATCGATTCTAACAGAAAGTAAGGGTTTAAAAACAACAAAATGGAAAGAAATGATGAAATCAGGAGTTTGTACTGTATTTCATAGACAAGAGAACTTTGAAGGAAAAATAGGAATTCCTTGACTGAATTTTGTTCCCTCTCTTCCTAGATGTGGAGTTATCCTTATTTCAGCTAACGGGTAACACTAGAATAGCCTGCTTTTTATTTAGTCTGAGCTTCACGGGGGACATCATCCTATACCTAGTGGCTGGGTTTCAGGTCTACAAACTCAGGAACTGGATTTTATCAGCCCATCCAAAGATGGTCAGGCTCTTGGGAACTGATTTATAGCAAACAGTAAGTCAGTCAACAAACATTTATTAGACACTTATTATGTGCCAGGCACTGTGCTAAGGCTAGGGACATTAAGAATAGCAAAAGCATGGTCCTTGCCCTCAAGGAGCTCACCTTCTAATGAGGAAGACAACCTGTAAACAACTCTACAGCCAAGACTTCTACAGTACAAATAGAAAGTAATTTCAAAAGGACAATATGGGAGGTTGGGGAAAATTGGGACAGAAAAGGAAGAGCAGAGAAAGACACTGACTTCTATTCTAGGAAACTAATGGGAAATATATCTAGAAAAGTCCCCAATTGTTTATATAGGACACTTCTCATGGAAGGAAGGCTGGATTTCTTAAAATTTTAGTTCAAACTCTATCTGCTACCACTACCAGCTGCTCCTCTACTTGCTACTTTTGTGACTTTAAGCAAGTCATTCTCCTTCTCTTTATTTCAGTTTCCTCATCTATAAAATCATCTGTAAAATGAACAAGTCAGGCTAGATAGATTTTGCAATCCCTTTTATTTAGTTCTAAGACAGGAGTTGGAAAGGGGTAGGCAATAAGGGTTAAGTGTATTGACCAGGGCACACAGCTATGAATTGTCTGAGGCCAGATTTGAATCCAGTCCCTCCTGACTCCAAGCCTGGTGCTCTATCCATTGTGCTTCCTAATTGCCTCTCTTTCTGCTCTAAACCCTAAAACAGATAATTATTTTATCACTCCCCACCTCACAGAGTTGTTTTAAAGAAAGCTCTTGTGTAACTCTTAAAGTAATAGAGAAATAAAAGCTTGTTGGTTGTTGCTATTGCTAAAAGCCTAAATGTCAAGTCAGAAAGTGGCTTGGTGAGCAGAGTAATAGAACACAGGAGCCTTGCTGTTTTGCTGGGGTATTTCCATCATCATGGTAGCTTAATTAATTGCCTTTCCCCACTGGGATTTACTGGTGGAAAAAATCTGGTAAACTTGTTAAATGGAGTCTAATCAGCCTGTAAAGGTTAAGAATCACTGATTTTCTGTGACCCATCCCATCAACCTTAGGCAAAATGTCAGATTTGGAGGGACTGTTCCAAGTTCCTTTCTCCAAATTTAAAATAAACGCTAAGCCCAGCTTTGAAAAAGAATGGAAATTGGGGGCAGCTGGATGGCTCAGTGGCTTGAGAGTCAAGCCTAAAGACAGGAGATCCTGGGTTCAAATGTGACCTCAAATTCTTCCTAGCTGTGTGACCCTGGGCAAGTCACTTAACCCCCATTGCCTAGCCCTTACTGCTCTTCTGCCTTGGAACCAGGACACAGTATTATGAATCCTAAGGGGCATTGGCATTGTAGGAGAAGGGGAAGGAGGAGAAGAAACAGGGCGGTCTTGGTTTTGCCTTGGTTACTTTGGCGAAAGGTTGGGAGTTTGCAGGCAGACTGTATTATATGAATTGCAAGTGTTATCACTAGATGGCTAAAATCCTAACTCTTGGTCCCTGTGCATCTCCAAGTTGTGGAAGGTTGGAAGAGGGTAGCAGCAGCACAGCATTTGACTTAGAGTTAGCTTGGATGGTGGAATAATAATAATGATCCTAATTGAGAACACCTTAAAGTTCATAAAATACTTGCCTCACAATAATGAACAATAGCTTCATAATTATTACAGAAGGGAAACTAATGCTCAAGAGAAGTGAAGTGATTTGCTCAAAATCATTCAACTAGTTAGCATCAGCCTCTCAAATGTTGATGCCACTTCAAATGACCAATGAAGCTGGATCTGGCTGAAGGTCCCTGGTCATTTGTTTCTGTATCTATACATGCATAGACAGAGAGTGGGAAGGGCACCAGATTAAGAATCAAGAGACCTGACTTCTTCACTTAACTCTTCTACACTTAATTTCTGTGTAACCATGAGAAAGTCATTTCCCCCTTTTTTGATACTCAGTGACTGATTCTGTAAAAAGAAATCATTCCACTATGGGTAATTAGCAACAGATATTAATAACTTTCAAAAGAAAAGTTACAAACTCTAACCACCTGAAAGCAGAATTCAGGCACTAATTAAAAAAGAGACATACTTTAAAACAGTTGCAAGGTTTCATCTCATATTCCACAAACTGGCAAAGATAAAAATAGGAATAGTGAATGATGGAGGGGCTATGGCAAGCAAGGCACACTAATATACTATTGATGGAGCTGTGAATTGTTCTAGCCATTCCATGTAACAATTTAGAATTATTCCATAACAACAAAAATTATCTTCTTCATACTCTTTTGACCTAGCAATCCAAGTAGTAAATCATATAGAAAAAAAGGAGGCAGAAAAAGGGAAGGAGGGAAAGAAAAGCAGCAGCAACAATAGCTATTATTTATATAGAGTTATAAAGTTTATAAAACATTTTAAATAGATTATCTCATTTGATCCTTGCAAAAATCCTTGGAGCTAGATGCTATTATTATCTCCATGTTAGAGATGAGGAAGCTGTGGGAGAGAGGTTAAGTGACTTGCCCAGGGTTGCACACTACTGGGCAAATATTTGAGACAGAATTCAAACCCAGATCTTCCTGGCTCTAAGTCCACCATCTACATACTGCATCACCTGGCTGCCATATACTGCAAGGAGATCAAAACCAGAAATAAAGATCTAGTATCTAACACAATATTCATAGTAGCAAAGAACAAGGAACAAAGTAGCTACCCATAGATTATTGTAATAAATGATTATTATTAAGGGTTTCCAAAACCATGAGAAGACCTTTATGAACTAATGAAAAATTAAAAGAGCCAAACCAAAAGAATAATATACAGAATTAATACTACATAGTACATTAAAAGATCCCTAATTTGTATTATGAAAACCAGAATAGGATCATAAAATAGATAACAAAATATGCCTCCCTCCTTTCAACAGAAAAACTACTTGGATAGAATTATGCATATATTATCGTACCTGATCACTATTTTAATTACTTTTGCTTTACTGTTTTTCTTTGTTTCAAGCAAGTTCTAATTGGGGAGTTATATATCCAGAAATAACTATGGGATAAAAATAAGTCACCAATATAACTAAGTTATTTTATAAATTTAAAATGGAAATGAAATAAAATAAGGGGATTGGTTTAAGTTCCTTTCCAGCTCTGACATTCTATTAATCTACGATTCAAGATGAAAAAATATAAGCCAAAACCAAACCTACTACATCACAAAGTGTTCTTTGTCCATTTATTTTGACATGAGTGGCTTAGTTTTAATTTATGATCATATTTTGTAATATACTAATAAATGGTTTGTCTGTAATATTATGTTTAAAAATGAAGTCTTAGTAATAGGTGACCTTATTTTGCCCTTGATTATTAAAAACTGAGCTGATAAGTGCCATGAAATTGCATGACATTGGCAGCTGATTTTTACCACTTGAGAACTATCGATGGAGGAATTATTGATGCTCTTCTACCATATGATGACTATCAATCTACAGGTGCTTACCAGCTCTCTTCTATTACTCTACTATTATTACTCCACTCTGCTATTTTTCTAGTGGTGTGACTTTGGGAAACTGACTTGCCCTCTCTGAACTTCTCTCTTTTCCTCTATAAAATAAGGTAGTTAACTAAATGATCTCTAAGCTTTCTGTTCCTGTGATCTTAAGCGGTGCCAAAGAAGCATAGCATTATGTCTGCCCAAGAAAATCTTAAACTTAAGTTAAAACTACCCTAGTTGTTGTAAAATCCTGTCCGTTCTAACTCTAAAATCTTGTAGATCAAAATCATTTTGTCAATACCCTTTTTTAGCCCTATAATAATGATAGATTGCATTTCTACAGAACATCAGGATTTACAAATCACTTTGCTTAAAACAATCTTATGACAGGCAGTGTAAAACTTATTACAAATGGGGAAAACAGAACCCAGGGAGGCATCACAGGATTTAGCTCTGGCAAGGACTTTAGAGACTGAGTCCAATCTTCTAATTTTACAGATAAGAAAATTGAGCCATGGTGTGATAAAGTGACTTGCTTAAGGTAAAACATATATTTATATCCAGAGCTGACATCTCAACTTGGGCCCTTTGATTCTAATACCAGAGAGATTGTCTATACCACCAACTGCATCTGTCTAACTCTTGTTTTCGCCTAGGCTAAAGACAAGGTCTGCCAGAAATTTATTCATGACCTTATCAAGGCATGGAAACAATTTAGTTTTCCTATCAAAGTGGCACAGTAGAATGAGCACTTGTAATATATGGTATTTTGTGGTGTATATTTTTTTGACTGACAGATGATCCATCCTCAGCTTTCTGTCCTTTGCATGCATTATAAATTCTCTCCTCCACACATTGTGTCTGAAAACAGGACCTGGGTTCAAATTTAGAGTTTGACACTTATTATCCATCTGACTTGGAACAAATTGCTTTAACCTCTCTAAGACATCATATATCAAATATATGTGTCAGTGATAGGGGGAGGAGACTTCAATCATTTAATATTCCCTTTCAGCTCTAAAATGTATGATCCCATGATCCCCATGGTATATTTTAAAGACTCTAAGATTCTCCCACCAACATTAATGGCCTATTTCCTTCTGAGTTTTAACCTCCTTGTTACAGTACCTCTGTTGACCCTCCTGAGCCTTGCAAGAAAAACATCTTATAGTCATATCCAATTAGTCTGTGGTTTGGTGAAAGGCCCAAAGTCAGCAAGGGATAAGTGCCCCCAACCCATTTTCTCATTTCAAATTCATAAGAATTTGGACCTAAACTCTAGTTATAAGCTCTAGAAGTCCCCTGATCCTTCCCATTTGGACCTTAATTTTATATCTCAGGGAATATCCAAGTATGGAATGTAACTCTTAGGAAAACATATACCCCAAACCATCTCTTACAACTTCATAACATAACCCCTTCCTTTTGATTTTCTTTACATTAGAGATCATATTTTATTGTTTGCTTTCCCCTCCCACCCCCACCCTTCATTTTCTTTTGGGCTTGGCTTTGTTCTAACTGCTAGACAAAAAAAAAAAAAAGCCCGATAGGATGACCCAGCAGCACTATAGTGGTAGAAGAAGCAGAGAAAGAGTTTAGTATAATTTAGTGACAGAATTTTCCAAATGAAGTACTATTGGTAACTATTGGTCTATGACAAATGTTCGATTCCCAAGTATTTTCTTTCCATTTCAGTGGTCACTTTGAAGTCTCATACATAGGGGCTCAAGGGTTATTAGAATTTAGAATTTTTTAAAACATAGTTTAACTCACTTATTTTAAAATTTACAGGAAAAAATTGGAAGCCAAGAGGGGAAAGGATAATTTGCCCATGGAGAAGTTAGAAAGCATCAGTCTCAACTCTGCTCCTTCCAATTCAAAGCCAATGCTATTTCCATCTCACCCACCATGTAGTCACAATTAATTCATTTTAAAATAGGAAGAATGGAGAGTTAGAAGATCTGAGATTGGTGTTTCCTGATTACTCCTTCTATTATCTTGGGCAGATCACTTAACCATTTAAAAAATGTCCTTATCTTCTGACTTAAAAATAATACTTTGTATTGGTTCAGGGGCTTCAGAAGGATAGTAAGGGCTAGGTAATGGGGGTTAAGTGACTTGCTCTGAGTCACACAGCTAGGATATGTCAGAGGCCAGATTTAAAAGCAGAACGTCCCATTCTAGGCCATTTACCATTTTTTACTTCATTTTCCTAATTTGCAAAATAAGAGGATTAGACTATGACTTCTGAGGTCTAACTCTAAATCTATAATCTCCAAGAGACAATTATTTTTATAATTTCAATTAAATTATCTAGAAAATGCCCAATTTATTACACTATTATTTTTAAACTGTTACCTTCTTTCTTAGAATCAATACTGTTTATTGGTTCAAAAGCAGAAGGGTGGCAGAGGCTAGGCAATGGGGGTTAAATGACTTGCCCAGGGTCATCCATCTAGGAAGTGTGTGAGGCCACATTTGAACCCAAGATCTCCTGGACTGGCTCTCAATCCACTAAGCCATCTAGATGCCTCCTCATTTATTTTTGAATCTACTAGGGGAGAGACCTAACTAGGTATGGAAGCTTTCAAGGAGCTTAATAAATAATTTGTTGAATGAATGAAAGAATGAATGAATTCCAGGTTATTACCTTGCTCAGTCAGGAAGCATCTTCCAGGACCCCTAAACAATTCTTTACACATAGAAGGTGCCAGACTTGTGGTCATGTGAGTCCTACACAACTTAAATGCTAGTAACAGAAGAGCAGGGGAAGGAAAAAGAGGAAGTATTTTACTCCCTTCCCAGTGAAAGTAAAACCACATAAAAAGTTCCTCCAGCATCCTCCAAAGCCAACACAGGTACCTTTACCCTCAGTAGACCCGGAACTGGCTGGAAGTACTCTTTCATACTTGCTTTGCTCCTTACTGCTGGGTGCTGAGGTGTAAGTTTAATTATTAAAAAGCCTTCCCGGTTGTACTGTTTCCAGTTCAGTTCCTTTACTGGGTAAATCCCTTAAACGTGTTGTCATTCCTTATTTATTGATTGCAGGTATTTGGGGTGTAATTGAGCAAGGCGGTCGTGGCCCAGGGCAAAAAGTGGCGCTACATGAGCAATTAAATCTGATTAGACAGAGGCCTTTAAGATCCAGCTGGGTGATTGATAACCGAGACCAACATTCCTCAATTGACTTGCTACATCAAAAAGGAAAAGGACTAAGCCGAAAAATGCTTGGGTCCAACATGAGAAATAGCAATGCAGTTCTGCAGATTAGACTTGTAAAAGACGTGAATTAAAAGGGGGATGGGAGAAATGGGGGGGGGGGGCAGAGGAAACTACTTTGCCAGCCTGGAACTACGCGGAGGTGTCTTTCTTTGGGGTAAAACACAAAGCCGGGCTGTAATCGAAGAGAAACGATCAGATTGGGGCAAAACTGAAGCGTAGAACAATTTGGAATGGCTTTGTTGGGTTTTGTCTGTAATTCCCATCCTTCCAAAGGAGCACAGTGAAGTCCAGCCCCGGAGCCAACAGCTGCTGGGCTCTCAGAGGGGCAGAGTTTTCGTTTGTTTGCTCCATGTCTCCACTCAGTAACATGGAAATAAAATGAAGCCCTCAATCCAGAAGTCGAAGGACAGAAGTAAAGTGCCTTCCTCTTCCCGCTCACTACCTCCTCCCCACCCCATTCATCAACTTAATGAATTTGTCTGTTCCCCAACTCGGAGAGAAGGGAAGACCGCGAAGGGGAGACACTAGAGAAATGGCTGTTAAACAGCGAAAAAAAATTTATTTGAGAACCTTTACTCTCCCTCCCCGTTCCGCTGCACAGACACGCACACGCCCGCGATGCTTGCGCGCGTACACACTCCAAACGTACACACGTAACAACAATTCTGTCTGTCCTCTGGGCTGATCCATAAAGACACTTCCCTAAACCGTGGTCTTGGTGTCACCAGCTGCAGTTGGGATTGGGGAGAGAGAGGACGGAGGTGACACGAAATCAGGAAAGCTTTGTGCTGTGGAATAAGTAATAGCAGTGTAACTGCCTGGAAGCCAAGCAGCTGACCATCTAGAAGCCCAGGGACCTACCCTTAACTCAAAGCGCGATGCATTCTTTTTCTGTACTCTTTAATGCATTATGAATTGGGAAAGGAGAGGCGAGAAAGACCGAGAGGAGAGGAGAGGGAAAGGAAAGGAGAACTTTGCCATCTTATTTACAAGTCCTCCTAGTGCCTCCCTCATTCCTGTTTGAACACAACCAGGCCACTGTACCTGGTGCAAAGCTAAACACCAAGATTTTGAATCCCTCTCTCCCAGCCCCTCAATTTTGTCTCCTGGTCGAAAAGTAGGTTTCCCTGGCAAAGATACTCAAGCCTCGACAATGCTATACATTACAAGTGCTGATTATAAGGGGGGTGGGTGGGGAGAGACAGACAGACAGACAGACAGACAGACAGACAGACAGAGACAGAGAGAGACAGAGAGAGAGAGACAGAGACAGAGAGAGAGAGAGAGAGAGAGAGAGAGAGAGAGAGAGAGAGAGAGAGAGAGAGAGAGAGTGTGTGTGTGTGTTTCTCCCTGCTCCGCTGTACAGCGATCTGAAGGCCTCTGGGCCAGGGAGCAGTTTCTCTATGTGCTGACTTTACAGAAGGATCAAAACAGCATGAAAGAAATCATAGAGAGAGGGAAAGAGAGAAAACGTCAGCAGGAGCCGGACTTCTAAAAACCCCTTCCGCCCCATAGGCTTCAATATTAAAAAACCCCCTAGGAGCCTCAGACACTGTATTAATTAGTGCAACCACCCATGAAAAGCTGGGTTCGGAGAGGCATTCTTTGCCCTGTGTGAAAAACCACCCCCAATAAACAATTGTTAAGTTGGCCTATTGCCGCTGGTAAATTGCACAGCATTAAAAAAATAATGCTTTTCATATTAGGCACTAATTAAAGGTTGGGACAGCTTTAAAACAAGAGAGGGAGGGGGGAAATCAAAGAAAATATAAAAATGTTCTTTCAAGAGTTATGGGAGGTTAATAAAGTATGTCTGTTATAGTGAGCTACTTTGCCCCTAGCTACAGCCAAACTGGAGCCACGGCAATTGGGTCTCAATAAGATAATGATATTCCTTTCTCTGCTATTAAAAGACTCCCAGTGCAAACTTAAAATGATTTATTTAATTTAGGAAATTATGAGGTGTAACTTCAAAGCCTGAGCCGTTAGTAATGGAAAACACCAGGTTGTTTAAAATTATAATAATAATTGTTTGGACGACTTGGGACATCAAAGTGTTTGCTTCAACAAATAAAAGCGAGCGCTAGGAGATAGAAGGAGCGAGCGAGCGAGCCGGGTCCGGCGGAGGTGGGATCCGGCTGGCTTTGTTCGCAGGCAGCTTAGCCGAGGCCGGGAATTTCGCAGGTCCTCCGCGCCCTGCTTTGATGCGCGGGCGTCCTGAAATTAACTTTATACCTTTTATTTTCATTTCCCCAACCCCCCCTTCCCCAGACTCAGAGGCAGGGAAAGAGGGAGGGTATGAGAGGAGAAAGGTGGAAGAATGGGGGAGGGAGAGATGGAGAAAAGAGGGATGGAGCAGGCGGAGAGAACCTGCTACTTCGGGTTTTGACTTGGGTGTAATGCTAGAGAAACTGACCATCCCAGGAAGTTAAAAACCAAGATTTCTAGAATGACAATGTTCAGATGAAAAGGGTCCACACAGCATGGAGTATTCGAACTTGGGGCGTAGAGAGCATCAAAACTGGAAGAAATCTTAGGAATATAGAGTTTTAAAATGGAAAGGCGTCTGAGAGAATATCTACTAATGTCTGCGAAAATTGAGGGTTGAGAAGGGACTTGCCTATGATTCTATCATTAGCAAGAGACCAATTCGAGAACTAAACCCCAGAACTTCTGACTCCAAGTCCAAAACTTTCCACACTGCACCCAGAAACTTTGGCCTTCCTATTAAGCTCCTGAGAAAACATTTGTACTCAAAAATAAGAATGGGGGTATTGACATGATTTCCTTCAAAAAAGTTGTCATCCTAACGATGTATTTTTTTAATGAAAATTTCATTCTTATTCCAAATCTAAACACGGTAAGAGAAAAAAAAAATCCCTATCTCCCCTCCCCCTTCAAAAAAGCTCAAGAAAAATGACAGGCTTTTTTACAAAGTAATGTCACAGAGGGTTTTAATTTCTTTCAGTGGGGTTCCATTTAAAGCTATGAATTCTGTCAGACTGTTAAGCCAGCAAGGAACATTGGAGACCAGATAGAATCTGAATTACTTGTTTTAATATGGGGAAACTGAGGCCCAACTTGACTATGGTCTCATCCTAAGTGGTGGAGCTGTAGTACAAACATTCATTTCTTCCATCTTGGGATGTCCAGGTCTATGCTTTTTCCAAGCTTTCTTCTAACTAACCACCCACATTTGGAGGCTCCAGGACCCTTGGGAGTTAAATGAGGAGAAACAAGGAGATAGGTTCAGAACTGGCTTGGACCTCAGCACAAAGAAATATCGTGGTTTGTGACAAGAAAAGTCTGCTCCCTTGATCTAATGGAAAAGGTGTTCTTAAAAGCGATATCTAGAATGGGATTTGCATATTATTGTGTTTTATGATTATGTATATGTATCACATCCCTGCTAGGTTGTAAAAGGTCAATTGTGGCAGAGATCCTGTTTTATCTAAACTTTCTGTCTCCACCAAAAAAAAAGAGCAAAGTAGACTTTAGTATATTTTCATTGGATTTGAATACATTAACCAAGAAATACAGAAACATGGGAGAGATGGTTGTAGGTTGGGGTTTGAAACTATCACAGAAAGCAGCAAAAGACAGAACTGAAGGTATGGAAAATTCCTGAGAGTGCCCATCTCCTAGTAGAGAATTCTGCTTTGGGTCTTGCCATTGCCTGATTTTTAGCAGGCTGTTGTAACTTTCAGTTTTTCTTATAAGAAGATATTGTTTTCAGTTTTCTAGAAAATGTACAATGGGGAGGAAGAGAAGGAAAGATGAGAATGATTTTGATATTTCCCTGCTAAAACAAATATAGGTAATTTATCCAAAGAAGGATAAATGTTGGTGGAGATTAATACTGAATGTTTAAAGTAGACCTGCAGGATTTGAAATAAGAAAGCTGGATGACTAAAGGCAAATCACTTCAGCCTTCTGCCTCAGTTTTCTCATTTGTAAAATAAGGATAGTAATGACTATTTTTTTAACATCAAAGAAAGATTTATTTTTAAAGTGGATTACTACTTATTTTGCAGAAAGTTTGGGTTGAAAACTATTTTAAAGGAGCTCCAGATCTCTGAACGATTATCATCCTATCTTCCCTATGTGGGCATCTAGATCTGTGTAGCATTTGAAAATGCACAGCTTTTGTCCATATTCCGCAAGGCTCCTGCCTTCTTTTTTAATAATGTAGACTGAGAATAAATCCAAACTCTGCCTGAGCTGGATACCTAGGCCAAGCTTTTAAAATGATAAACGTTCGCCATGAAGTCTGGCCAAGACTTGAGCAATTAATTTTGAGATGAAACCGAAAATGGATTAGGTGATTTGGGTGCAGGGAAGAGGGAGGGTAGGGCAGGGCATGGGAGGAAGGGCAGTCAGACAGGCAGGCAAGCAAAGGAGGCTGGGACAGGTTGAAGGCCTTTTGCTTCTCTATATCTGGGCCACCCCCAATCCACAATTCACTGTTCTGCAAAGCCTCAGCACTCACTGTGCCTCGGCACTGCTCTCAGGCACTGAGACAAATCCAAGCTGAATTTGTTCCTCAATCTCAACATCATCAAAATCCTAAACTGAAAGTTAGCCAGCCTAGGCTTCCTGACAGTCAGGCCTTCCTGACCTCTCTGCTGAGGTCAGGGGAGGGGGTGGCTCTGGCTATTGTGTGGAGCTTGCCCACCCCCAGAGCATGCGTTCTCTTCCTTTTTGTTAAATTCTCTCATCCTACAGAGCCCTTACATGGAATTGGATGATATCTTGGGGGTGGGGGATTCTGTTTATTCTCCCACATGCACATATACACTCCACCCCCCATGTTTACAGAAAGTTTCACAAACTGAATGACTGACTCAAGCCCTTTGCTCATAACTGCAAAAAGAGAAGAACCAGACATGGTTCTTTTCTGGAACCCCTTAAACAACCTGCCTCCTCAATACACAGGCTAGATTTGCCTCATTTAATGTGAGAGCTGAAAGGAACCTCAGAACTCAGAAGTCATCCAATCTAAGCCACTCATTTTACAGAGGTGAAAACTAGACCTCTCCTGCTCAGAATAGGAGTTTGCTTCTTGATTGATATGACTGAGTAAATCATTCCTTTTTCTTATCTGTGCCTCAGTTTCCTTCTGTATAACATGAAGACAATAATCCTGATGCCATCTGCCTCTCAGAGAAGTTGATTGGGGAAAGGCACTTGGTGTTCTACTGTCTTATAGAAATGAAAGGTATTGGCATAATTGTCATTTTATGAGCACGTATATAGTCATGACTCTCTGGTACCAACGTCTTCATCGATGCCCATAGTCAGATTCTTTTTACCACTGATGGAATTAGGGGACTGGAAGAGAAGGTTAGAGTGTCCTGCCTCAAAATAGCCTGCCCAGTCTGCCGCTCTCTCAATTACTGATGCTACTGACTGATTTTTCTAACAGAAAATCAAGTTGCTAATTTCTCCAAAACTCCAGTTTGTTAACCAGCCCCGCCCTAGGAGGGCGACAATCTCTGAATGGAAGAAAAGGAAAGTGATTTTCAAGAGAACCTTGAATGAGATAAACATTATTCCTTTCAGAATTCAGAGTCCCACCCTTAAAAGCTCAGTTTAGGCTCCCAATCTCAGGACAGACTGGACCTACGAAGGCTCAACCCATCCATTCATTTTACAGATGATGGAAATTGGTTCCCAGAGAAGGGAAGCAATATGCCCAATCTCATGTGGTGCCAGAGCCCAGCACAGAACCTAAAAGTCCAGTTGCAAAGCCCTGCTGGAAGAGCAAGTCACTCCACTGGAGTCCCGACTCGTCAAGAGCCCTGGAGCCCAGGATTTGACCGTCTAAATTACACCTAAGCCCAGCACCAACTGGGTTTTAATAGACTGCCCCGATTATAGGGGCTAGTCGGGGTAGGCTAGCGGCTGAGCCTCAGTTTAGGACGAAAACGAGGAAACCAGCCGCCTTTGTGACCACAGCACCCTCCAGGCCCCGGGGATTTCCGGGCAGTTTTGCAAGTAGAGCCGCATTAGTAAGAAAAGAGATAGGGAGCAATAATTAGAGACCCACCTTTGCAGAAGATTACGAAATGGGGAGGTGCGCGCGCGCGTGTGTCTGCATGTGTGTGCCCAGAGTGTGTTTTAAGTGCATCTCTAAAAGGTTTTAATGACAGTATTCCGGCTGTTCCGCGTTGTGATAAATTTATTCAGTTCTCAGGAGAGCCTAGGGGCATCGTGCATTAGGGTCCGTGATGAAGTCTTCTCTGAGTAAGGTCTGACACCTCCCTCTAATAAAATATAATACTCAATTAACTAGGGCTTCCCGAAAGGTTTTCATTTAAACAAGTTAATAATGGGCGCCAGGCGAACCCCATGCTAGAGCTCGCGGCTCAGGAAGTAACTTAGAGAGGCAGGGCTGAAAGCCCAGTATCCTCCGTGGGGAATGGGTACAGCAGAGAGGCAATCACAATAACAGCTCTCATTGCTGGGGTGCTTTACGGTTCACAAAGCGCTTTCTTTCCTCTCCTGAGTCCTGCGAAGTAGGTGGAGCAAATTGCGGTGGGCCCATTTTACAGTCTGCAAAACTGAGGTAGAGTGTAGGGAAGCAGTTTGCCCAACGACATAGCAACTAGTCTCAGAATAGGAATTTGAACCTGAGGTAATTTCATTCAAAATCGAGGTACTGGCAAAGAGAGATGGAAAATAGAAGGGATAGTGTAAGGGGAAAAGGTATTTATTTGCAGGGAAGGACAGAAAATACTGCCTCCTGAAAAAGCTGGGGCAGTAGGCAGTTGAAAAATCTCTATTTCCAAGGTCATAACTCTCCCTGTCTAAAGATACCCACTTGCCACTGATTAATGGGACAACTTCAGAAACACTTGAGTTACTTAGAACATCCTACCACTACCTTTATTTTCCCTTGATTTTCTCCCTCCCTTCCCTGTCTGTCTGTCTCTCTCTCAGAAAAAGATAAACAAATGTGAAAAGCTGAGCATATAAAGGAAAACTGGAGTACTTTGTGCCTTCCTAAAACAACTCTTGTGAACTATTACTGTAAAAAAAAAAAAAGGCCTATCCATCTGATTCGACTCTATATAGACTTACATGTGAATTGTAAACTTCTCTATGGACTGAGGAGTGAAGTCAGGGTATTTGAGGGAAGTACTCCACCAGATTTTATTGAATTACAGTAATGGAGATTGTGGAAAATCATATTCACAAAGGTCTTTTATTTGAGAGCTAATAAATCAGTATTGTGGAGAAAGGGGAATTTGTTGGGCTGGACCCCAGATGAAGTCTTTACTCCTCTTATTAATTCATATGACTCTGAGGGGAGTCTCTGGCTCTTATCTCCTGTTCTGGAAGATGAAGGGGGTTACACTAGATTTTTTTCTCTAAGGTCCCAAACAGTCCTAGATTCTAATTTCGTTTAGTTTTATCTTTCTTTGGGAAATCAAAAAATGGAAGGGGGGGGGGACCCAACTGCAGTTTTGTCCAATCCATTCAAAAGTAATTTTAATCCCAAGTGGCCCAGGTTCCCCTGCCGCAGCCCAAGAGAACTGAGATTTGAATGTTTTGAGATTTGGACTGCTTTCTTCCATTTGCCTGCAGTATTAAGGTCTTTTTAATCCCAACTGAAAAGTAAAACCCTCAGCCCCCTACCTGCCTTGAGAAAAAGATTCTCCAAAAACTTGTCAGATGCAGCAAACTGCTCCATAAGGCCACCACCCCACCACACCCATCATTAACTAATCTTTCACTAATGTCTTTATAGTATTGTAAAAACTCCTACACACCACCTTCCAGCTCTTTCACACCCGGTAATTCTGGATGCCCAGTGCAGAATTTAAAAAGAGCCATTAGGCCAATCCAGAGAGTTGCAACATTGGCTTTCCAGTTGTCCATTTCTGGCCCTTGCTCCCTGAATTACAGTGAAATTTTTAAAAACAACAAAGAAACCCAATAAAGTCATGTTTCCACTGCCTCCTCCCCATGACCTATCCAACTGAATGGATATGTGACGATGTTCTAACTCTCCGCCAGGAGAATAGAGACCTTTTAAAGAAATGTGAACTCTGACAAACCCGACAATAAAACAAGATTTTAATTTAATTCCAAATAAAAGAGATAAGAAATAGTAACTCTCCAATAAAATATATAAAATTGTACAAGCCATCCCTTTCAAAGGGACAGGAATATCCTAGGAGAGGGACCTGGGATGAGTGAACTGAAAGGGGTCAGGTTGACTGAGTTATTTTTCAGCAGAACCGAATTTTCTGGTGGGTTTCCCATATGCACACACCAAACCAAACAATGTCAATATGTTCTACCTTCTGATATGCCTTCTCTCTAGTAACTTTCCTATTAAGATCGGCACACAGATATACATACACAATAAAAATCATCTGATTCCTGTCTTTTTCCTCCCCTTTTAGGATCTATTAATGTTCAAGCATACTTAAATATACAGGAATTGGTTACAAGATATTTTAAAAACACAAATGTCTACAATTAAAGTTTGCTTGCTTGCTTGTTTTGTTTTAAATCACTTGTGCTTTGGTTAAGCCTTTCCCTAAAGATCACTTTACCAAAACCCTTTTTCTCCCTTCTTATACACTAAGACTTTCCAAATCCAGCCTCATCCAGTATTTAGTTATTTGAGGAGAAATTATAAAGTACCTGATTCCTACTTCAAAGCCCCAAATTTTCCTCATGACTTTCAATCTCTCGAAATCATGTGGACAGCACTTCTAATGTCCAATGGTTTGGGGGGGAGGGGAGAAGACAGGAGGACTTCATAGAAAAAAGCCATCACATGAGTTGGTTTTTTTTCCCTTTGTTTATGTAATGTGAGGAAATGATGAACATTTTGCCCTTTAAAAGAATCTATCCACATCTATTTTCTATCTATATTGTCTCAGAGGCAGCCAGGTATATTGGAAAATAGCACAGGACCCCAGCCTGGAAATCTGCTTCTAATCCTAACTCTGTCACTTACTAGCTAGCTATATGACCTTGGGCAAATCATTTCTCCTCTCTGAACCTCTAATGAGTATACTAATACTTTTACCACCTATCTCACAGGATTACTGTGACATGAGGAAAACACTTTGTAAATCATGAAGCACTTCAGAAATAAGAGCTATTATAAAAATATACTCTGCCATACTTTTCAAACCTTCCCAAATTATATCTGACAAGATGTCTTTTAGAAGTATCTTATCCTTTTAAAAAATCCCTTTCCCCCCCCCCCTCAAAAAATGCCCAAATTATCTTGTTGAAGACCTCCTTCAGGAAAATGATATATTGAATATATACATATTTATGCATATATGATTTTTCCTTTCAAAATACTTTAACTTTTCACATCTGTAGTATAAAAATGTATTATACTTTATTATATATATTTATATATAAAAAGCCTTGAGGATCAGTCTTTGTGAAAAAAAGAGGGGATGTCATCAGGTGACACTGACAAAAAGGGTTGGTGTCCCAGATTAAAGAACAAGAAGATATCTGCTTTGTTCTGTGAACACCTATGTGGTTGGCATGGTGCTCTTAAATATGCAGCAAAAGGGAAAAGTGATCCAGGACTGGTTTGGTACTGTACTCTTGGATGAGGAAAGAAAAAAAAATTAAACAAACATCCATCATGAAGTCTATTTAACTATTCCTTTGCTGGGAAATCTTCCTTAAGATAAATGATACATGCTATACCCAACAGGAGTAGCATAGAGTCCCACAGGTGGGATGGGGAGCACAGGTCTGTGAAAAGGATAAGATGTTCCATATAAGGAAGCCGCTTGGAGGGGAGAGTTGATGGGGAAAGGGAGGCTGAAGCCGGAGGGTAGCATAGGTTTGGCTGCCATTTTCAGCTTTTCCAGTTCTGCTTCCTGCAGTCTCTTGGCCTTGGCCCTGCGGTTCTGGAACCAGATTTTGACCTGTGTCTCTGTGAGGTTCAGGGAGCTGGAAAACTCAGCTCGTTCAGCGATGGAGAGGTACTGTTTCTGGCGGAATTTGCGTTCTAGGGCCAGAAGTTGGGAGGTGGTGAAGGGAGTCCTGGGCTTCCGATTTGTCTTGTGTTTCCGAAGGGTACAGGTTGTAGGACTCAAGTGTCCTATAAGAATAGAAAAGAGAAGATGTTAGGAAAGAAAATCATGCTCCTGTCTCAGTGTCTATGCCTGACCTCTAACTTCTTTTGAATTAGCTAAGTAGGAGTTTAGTTTCTGGGAAACAAGACTTCTGTGTGAATTGAAGAGTAGATTTGTGATGGACTATTATTACAGTTGTTATCATCCCAGATATATGCCCAGTTAATCATATCCTAAGGCATAACCAGATGCCATAAACAACTGCACGTTCCTTATTATTTTCTGTCTACAGATGATAAAAAACGTCTTTCCCAGATATTTCCACAGGACAGCTTTCTTGGCTTCCTTAAGGCAAATTATAAATTGGGCAAGGAAGGGTGGGGAATTAGCTCTCCCATAAATGTAAAATGTCCAGAAGTATCATGCTATCTCAGGATTAAGAACATATGACATCTTATTCATATCCTAGATATATTCTCTGGTTTAGTGCAAATGGGTCAATGCTGTCAAGGAATGGAGAAGAAAGAATTATGATGAAAATAAAGGTGTGTCGACAACATTTAGGATCCATGTTCAAAATGGAATCAATTATGAGGAAGTCATAAGACCGGGGCATCCCGGGTGATCCCATCAGCATTTGCCGTCTGTGCTTGTTTGCCAGGAAGCCACAGGGGAAGGGAAGGGGGAGGTGGGAGGAGAGATACTTGGCAATTAGTTTTCAGCATTTGGCTTTTATGAGGTATGCTAATTTTCAAATATGTAGCTGTAGCAGTTAAACCCAATACACATGCAGAGAATGTGGCATTTCTCGTTGAGTTGGTTTGGTCCTAGAAACAGTTTAAATTGCAGGCTAAAGGAACAGGGCAGCTTCAGTCTCGTCCTCGACTTCCAATAAGGGCTAGATGTGTTATAGCATGAGGAAGGGCCTGGTTTCTGGAAAACAGGTTAAGTGCTAGCAAGTCCCATCAAAGTTGATACAGCTTCAGGTATGACCTAGCAATGGATGGTATCTCTATCATCCAAAGACTGTCCTAGCTAAGTATGGCAGGGTTCACTCCAGAGGGCAAGCCATCTGGGATGGATGTTTTCAGTCATAGCCATTTAATGTGGTTTTCTCTTCATATCCACGGAGTAAGTAGGAAGGACCAGGGTAAGTTAAAGACTAAGCTGAAAACATGAACCATATTAACTATCACAGTTCAAATGGAAAGTCATTGAATTTTTAATGTCATCACTGCCAATGCTCCTTACAAGTATATGGATTATAAGCCATCCATGAAGTGATTAAAACACATACAGGTCCTTCACCTGATCATAAATTAGGAACTTGCTCTGGACTATATAATCTCACAAATGGGAGACAGATAAAGGGGAATAGAGTGGATTTTCAGTCAAAGACCAGCACTCAAATCCTTGCATGCTTTTTATTACCAGGATGCCCTCAGGCAAGCCATTTCACCTTCCCAGGTCTAAGTCTACTACTCTTCAGTTTATTCAATGAGAAAATGTGAGTATTGGATGAGATTTCTTTTCCCCAGCTCCAATCCTACCAGATTGAGACTATCTTCTGTGGATATATATTATTTATTTTCAAATCAAATTGCTCTTAGAGGACCCTTAGGACTCCATTCAAATGGAACAAAACAACAAAAATAAAAATCAAGCTACCAGTTTTTAAGTACATATCAAAAGAGCAGCCACAAAGCTATTAAGTACTCTTTCCCCCCCATACACCTTTTATTTTAAATTTGAAGACAAAAGGTGATTTGATTATACAAAACAAAACAAAACTGGGCTACTACCAAATAATACAATCAGGCTTCCACTTGTTACCAGGCTCAGGTGCCTAAAGCCATCCCTTGACTAATGATCTGTCCTCTCACTTTTACCAAAGCCTTATTTGAATTCATCAGCTTAAAAGTTCTGAAGTTGTTTATTTAAAAATTAAATGAATTCTTGCAATTCTGTGAGTTCTAGAAGCCCTCCTGGGGATCCCTAGGGGACTGTCCAGACAGAGGTTGGAATGTAGCAAAATATGCTTTTTTCCCCCTGCCTCTTACTAGGAAGGGCATTGAGGGTGTTCGAGGATTTCTACTGAAGAGAAGGATAGTGCTCAGAATGCTAACCTGGGAAAAGCAAGCTGTCCAGGGCAAAGTATTTGGATCATAAACTTCTTAGAGGTCATCTAATCAACAACAACCCCCAACACACACACACACACACACACACACACACACACACACACACACACACACACTGTACAGATGAGGAAACTGAGACCCCAAATGAAAGAATTTTTCTCAAAGGTGCATGTGAGTAGTTTAGTCATGATTCAACTGGTTTTCTAACTCTGTGTCCAGTCATCTTTCTACTATTCTACATTATCATGGTCCTCTCTCCTTCCCCCAGTCCTTATGACCCTTTAGAGTATTAAGTATAGGGGTCAGAGTGTCTTGGTGTCTAAATTGGATCACCTACACTGAACATGAAGCCAGTTCCACCAGTGTGTCCCCCTTTCCCATGTAAGGGCTCTGGCTTAGTTTTTCTCTGAAATGACTCCTATCCCTGTTGTTTTCCTTCTTTCTGAGCCTTGGGATGGAGAGACAGAATTCTGTGCTTCTACAGTTATACTTAGCCTGGGAAAGAACATACAATCATGGGACTAGAGGGGAAGATAACTTTGAGATCATCTTATTCAAAGTCAAAAAGGTAGTAAATAGCAGAAGCAGAATTTGGACCTATCTTAGGTCTCTGAATCTAGTTCTTTTTTTCTCCTACATGGCAACACAGGATGACTTTTTTCAATGCTTACATCTCAACTTTACTTTGAAGACCTCTGACTTGTGGCTATTGGCCCTGGCCCTCCTTGATCTTTGAAAACCCATGTTAACATCATGCAATAAGGAGAGACTGTAAGGGCAAAGTTGGGACACACAAGAGGAGCTGACTGATTTTAAGTTATGTTAAAAGTTTTGTTGTAGAAAAAAAAATATTGAACATTTTTGTGCATAGAGATTGTAGAGAGGAGAAATTTCCATAAAGTTTTAAGACCATTGGATTTAGACTCAGAGGATCTGGATACAAATCTCAGGACTTCTTATAATTTCTATGACCTTGGATAAATCATTCACATTCCTCAACCTCCATTTTCTTGTCTGTAAAATAAGGATGGAAGGGGATGATTTTGTAAAATCCATCTGACTCCAGATCTGTGACCTATGACTTCTTCCAATTTTTTAAATTCATAACCCTTTCTAACTCTTTTTTCCAGAGATGGAAAGTATGTGTTTCTGCCTGTTTATATGTCTGTTTGTGGAGGGGAGATGGTTCAAACAGTATGGAAAGAATGGAGGCGAAATGATATAGGAGGCAAAGGGAGTCTAGAAGTTGGAAAATAACGATTAACAAGGGAGAACAGTGGTGGAAATAAAAGGGGGAAAGAATTAAAGCTTTTTTCCAGTTCCATATGGGGTAACTGCAAGTCAGTTAATTGATCCAAGGTCACAAACACTTGAGAAACCAACCCAGCCAACAACCTCAACAGATAGGTGAGAAGGACCCTCTCACACAGCTCCCTCCAACTCAACAGTTTAATGTAGAAGTTCTTGTCATCCCACCAACCAGGGTGCAGGTGCAGGGACAAGGGAGAGCCAGGAGTGCGGCTGTCCCTTTCCTTTCTGGTTCTGCTTTTCCAAAGCAGACCCTTTTGTCATTCTTTTGTGTGAAGTTTGTCTCCAAAGTAGAGATGAAATAAAAGGCAAAGCTGAGCCAAAAATCACCCTAGGGACCCATGCATCTCTATCCCATTATAATAAGGGGATGTGCTCCAGCTCTTGAGAACTAGGAGATAGGCTGAAGGATATTAGGGCAAATCTTGCTAAGAACTTGTATTTTGAACTTTCCCTATAGATAAAGAGAGCAAGGAACAACACCTACATTTTAATATCTAAGGACAAGGAGGCTAAGTAACTATCACCAGGTCACCCTGCTTAGAAACCTTGCGTATTAATAATAAGGACTCACATTTGCAGTACACATTGTGATTAACATTGTGCTTTACTCACAGCAAGTGCTTGGTATATAGAAGTTGGGATTATTATCACCACATTTCAATGGAGAACAGCTATTATCTCCATTTTATAGAAGAGAAAACTGAAGCAAAAAAATTGCCCAGGGTCACACATCCTATGAGAAGTGAACCTTAAATCAAAGTGTTCAGACTCAAGTATAATGTTGCCTCCTATACAAATGCCCATTCCCCACCCCACTCCCAGGGTAACACCTAATATACCGGTTCTGTTTCTGGGTTCTCTGGGTCCTCTTCCCCAGTGACCTCCTGATTCCCAACTCTTACAACTCTCCAAAGCTTCTAGTTCCTTTCCCCACTTCACCCCCTACCAATACACAGAAGGACATAAGAATAATACTGAGGTGCTAGTGACCAATGTTGTCTGGGCTGCATAAAGATATTTTCGAGAGTAAAATTACTTAATCTGAGCTTTAAAAATATTTGTGGTTCCATTTTAAAGGGTGTCACCGAGCTTCTACGTGGAAATGGTTGAAAAGTCTGTCTGAACCACTACAAAGTTCTTGGCAATGAGATTGAAGCAGGCTGTCAATTAGGCAAATTTAAGCTAAGAATCTTTCTTCTTTTTTCCTTATCCTCTTAGAAACAGAGGTCTGGGTACTGGGAAGGTCATAGAAGTAAAGACATTCTTGCCCTAGATTAAACTATTTCGGGTGGTTGCTAAAAGAAAGGCAACGTGATTGTACAAAGAAGAGAGCATTAGATTTCTGGAGGTTGAAGACCTCAGTTCTAAACCTATGTCACTTCATAGCTGTTTGACCTTCTGTGATGTTCCCTCATAGAGCCCCCAATTTCTCCCTGTAAAAAAATGGGAGGGGGCAGCTGGGTAGCTCAGTGGATTGAGAGCCAGGCCTAGAGATGGGAGGTCCTAGGTTCAAATCTGGCCTCAGACACTTCCCAGCTGTGTGATCCTGGGCAAGTCACTTGACCCCCATTGCCTAGCCCTTACCACTCTTCTGCCTTCAATACACAGTATTGACTCCCAGACGGGAAGGTAGGGGTTTAAAAAAAATGGGGAAGGGGGGAGATAAAATGACCTTCTAATGTCCTTTCCAACTCTTAAAGATCTTCCGATTCGTTTGTAGTTTCGCTGTGCTAATAGCATTGAACTGAGCTCCTTAAGAGTTGGATTGTCAAATCAAACCCCGAGGAACTTGAAAGTATAGCAGGAAATTTTGAGGAAAGACTTCCTAGATCTCTCAGAGAACGTCAGATAACTTCTCCACAACCAGAAAAAAATATATATATATATTTTTTTTTTCGTGGGTTTTTAGAGTGGATGGGGGGAGGGGGATTTAGAAATCATCTGGCTTTTGTAACTCATTTTATGAGTAAAATTGAGTCTTGTTGAATAGATGGTATTGAAAGAAAACCGAGTCCTCCGAGGCCAGAGAGAAAGAAGTAACAGTTTCCCTTTTTCTGAGAATTAAGGTTTACAAAGGATATCTCATAACCCGATGGGGTAGATGGCGCAAGCCCTTTAATAGTGCAGCCAGGTTGTGTCGGATCCGGGATTGGAACCAGTCTCCCAGCCCCGTGCTCTTTCTACTCCCAATGTCCTCTCTCCAACCTCCCTTCTCACGTTCTCCAAAGCTCTGGACCCTGCTGGGTTTTATTAACATTCAGGCTTAGACTCCCAGCAGTAGAAGCTCGAGGGTATTTTGGCTCCAACCTCGCTTTACCCCAAGCCGTTCGGATCCTTCTCCAGCTCGGTACCCCCGGGATCCCTCAACTGTGCGGATGTTTGGTACGCTGTTAAACGCGCTAAATTGGCAATCGGGAGATACAAGTTCGAATCCCAACACGATCTCATCTACTGGGGTGGTTAGGCAAGGCAATCTCCACACCCGCCTCAGTTTCCTCATCTGTAAAGTGAAGCGAGCTGAGACTGAGCACCTCTTAAAAATCTAATTCCTAATTCTAATTTCTGGTTGTCAATGTTCTCATTTGTAAAATGACTAACTAGATCATCCCTTCCAACTCTATCTAACCCGTGGTCCTCCTCCCTTCGCACACACTTACTTGGTGGTGGGGAATATCTGCCAGCCTCCTGAATCCAGGACGTCCCGTCCTCCGAGTTCTCCGACTTGACCGAGGACGTCTCAAAGGTTTTTGTAAGCAGCCCGGGGCTGTGAGCTTCCCTGGCGCCGTGCCCCGGCAGCAGCATGGTCCTGGATGTGCCTTCGCTGCTCCCACCGCCGCCGCCGATGCCTCCACCTCCCCCGGACAGGGAAGACATCTCTTTAGGAGGCTTCTTGTCCGACATAAGCGCCTCCACACTGAAGGGTAGGCTAGACACTTTGACCCTGCGATCCTCCGAGCCCAAGTCCGCGACCTCCGCTGGTGGTGCCGCAGGACCCTCTTCGTCCGAGGAGAAAACCTCCTTCGCTTTGGAAGAAGCCATGTCTCCAAACACCCCAAGGTGGAACCCTCTCAACGGTGGGCCGCGCAGACAGCCTCGGTGCGCGCCGCAGCTGCCGCAGTTCGCTCGCTCCCTCTCTGCCCCACTGCAGCTCCGGATGCACCGACTCCACTTCCAACCCTGCAGCTGCTACTCAACTTTTTTGGGGGGGGGCGGGAGCTGGGGGAGAGTAAGGTTGTTGTCTTTTCCTCCTCTGGGAAGGTGAATAAAGTAGGCGCAGCCAATCCCAGGGGGCCATTGGCATGACGTAATGTTAGAGCTTTTCTGATTGGCTGATCAGAGTGGCTGTGGAATTTTTTTTTTTTGGTTTAAAATAAATTAGGAGTTAATTACAGGAGCAGCAAACTGAGCTGTTATTAGCGATCCCTCCAGGGCTATAATCACACCAACACTGAAAAGTCACTGGGATAATTAAGGCAGATTCTATAAAGAGGAAGCTCACAGAATCAATTTTTTTTCTTCTCTTTGACCCCACTTTAAAGAATACTCCTTACGCTTTCCAAATCTGCTCAGTTTTAGGATTTTAGAGCTGAAAGGTGTCGTTTATTGTAAATTCTTTGAACCTGAAGAGACTTTAGAATACGGAATGTTAGAGCTGGAAGGAACAGTAGAAATAGGTCATCTTAATCCAACTCTAATTTTACAGCTAGGGAAACTGAGTCTCAAAGGTGGAAAATATTTGCCTGACGTCAAATGAGCAGTAAGAATGATTGGGACCCAAGTAATTTAATTTCAAATCTAGTGCTCTTTCCAGTATAGCAAGCTCTTGTACTACGAAGTCATCTAAACTGATGCAGAGTTCACTGAATTCTAAGGTCCCTTTCAGCTCTAAGCTCAAGGAACTATTCAGTTCCATCTCACTTCCCCTTCTATTTATGCTGTTTAGAACATTGTTTTTTTGCCTGAAAGGGAGAGGAAATATAGGGATTGGGTAGAGTATTGAGGAACATGGTAAGAAGATTTGAATATTATCATCCATCGCTATTGACACACATTGGAGCCCTTTTAATATTCAAAACACTGTGTTAGATCCTAGGGATTTAAAAAAAAGCAGTCCTTGTTCTTAAAAAGTTTAACCGTCCAAATGGAGAGATAATATTTACACACAAGTCAGAATATGCAGGATATCCAATAAATGCTATATAGGAGCATATGGACAAATGCTGGAAGTTTGAGGATGCTTTCAGGAGTTTGCACTGAATCAAGTCTGAGGCTCCTGGGCAAGATAAAAGTATGATCTTCAGGGCAATTAGAAGAAATTCAATCAGAGATACCTACTGCCCCCACTTAAGTCTGACACTTAATGGTCTTGTTGCTTCAGTCTGTTAGACAAAAAGTCATCATTCCCAAGTCCATCTATTTCTTTCTATCTCTGACTCTTTTTTATCTTTGTCTTTCAATATCTAGTACTATCATTAACCTCCCTCCCCCTTCCTCAATAAAACAGAACACCAGGAGAGCATAATTGCCAAAAGAATGGGGTCCTATATGATGCATTTGGAGCCTTTATGTTTTTTATGAGAACATACTTATTTCAATTACAGGTTAGGAAAAAAACCAATATATTTTCCTGTTTCTGATAACTATTTTGTCCCATAATTATGTATGGGAAGACACTTTGATTACAGTTTCCTGAGAAAATGGAAATGGGATTTCTGACAGACTCTTGACTAGAACTGGATTGAAGGAAAGACAGAATTCTATCCTTATAGGCATTAGAGAAGGGAACTGTTCTCATTACACTATACACAGTATTACATATATATTGTACATACATATATAATCAATAGTGTCATGGAAAGTAGAGTGAAGCTGCAGACATAAAAAAAATAGTATCCAATTCTTGGTTCTGACATTGAGTTTCTACAAGTCACATTATTTCTTGTGGACTTATATGTAAAAATGGAATAATAATTCTCACACTGTTTACCAGTATTGTTTGAGGGAAAGCACCTTTTAAAACCTTGATGTGATAAAAATGTGGGGATTATTATTATAAGAAGGCTCTATCAACTATGCTGCTGCTTTCTCCCCAAATCCTGGCCAAAGGATTCTAGCATAATAGGCACTTTGAGGGAAATGAAAAATTTTCATTATTTTAATTCAGACAATGATTTCTTAGGTGCCTGTGTAGGCTTAAGATCCAATGGTTCTGGATGTTGTGCCCTGGCCAGCTTCCCCCTTCTCTATATTGTGTAGAGTGTTTGCCCTTTATTGTCTGAAAAATTTAGTCCTTTTGCAGTCCAAGGTTCCTATCTCAGTTGGCCCTCTCAAAGCTCTTAGACGTGTCTGAGAGAGTTTTTGTCTCCTGAAGACTGATTTAGGCCTTTTTACTGAAGTTGGGCCAGCAGGGACTCTGGGTTGCACTGACTTCTTTCCAAAATCCATCTCTTTTCTACCATCAGGAGGGCAATGGGCTGTTTAAACATCATTAGAAAGAAGTAATCAATACTATCCTCTCCTCCTCACTTGCTGTGACAAACCATAGTCTCTTTTTATAGATTTATCTCATGGAGAAAGATTTTAATTTTTTAACTTATAAAAAATATTAGGAAATGTCTAAATTCATAATTATTTGTAATGAATTTGATATGAATCAATGTCCTAGGAAAAGTCCAGATTGTAGATTAAATTATATAGGATAGATACTAAATTGGGAAGGAGAAATGTGAAAGGCAAAAAAATTTAAATAATTTTAAAAGCAATCTTGAAGTTCTCTTTTGTTGTATAACCAAATCTTATTCATATTTCATTTAAGGGGGAAGTAATTTTACCCCATAACTTCTGTATATTCACTTTTCTTGTGACTGTTACCCCAAATGAATTGTTAATATTAATCACTTTAAAACATTCTCTCATTAAAGTATTTTCTTATTACAGATTCCATTGTGAGATATTGATTCTCTCTATATTTTTTGATAGTTTCCAAACTACCAGGAATGGCCTCAGCTCAAATTCCTACTCTTGTATGAACATAAAAAATGAATTACTTTTGTGAATCTGAAACCAGTACAATGTGTATGTGCTTGTGTGAAGTACATCTTAGTGCTATAACAAATAGTGTGTGTATATACATATGCTGATGATTATTTAAATATGCATACACAGATAAACTGTGGCTGAAATATAGCTACCCTGTGTCTGGGCTGGGAATTTTCTGCTTTTGCTATTTACTACCTGTGTTTTCTTGGTCAAGTCACGCTGGGTTCTCAGTCTCTTCATCTGTAAAATTGAGGGGGATGTTATTCTTTGATTTCTTTCTTACACTCTAAATCCTATGATCCTACACATATATCATCTTTAGAAGTCCTAGTCGATTAACCTGTGTTCACAAAGGTCAGAATAAAGCAGGGGAAAAAGAGAACAGACTTCAGGATAGCTTTTCTCTGGGCCACAGGGGATTAATGCAGTGTGGTAAAGAGTACTGGCATTAACTTCAGAGCCACCTAAGGAATCATTGTGTGTATGAATTAAAATAACAACAAATTATTGTTACTTTCTAGCAAAGGCACTAGGTAGACCTTGTCTAGCCCATTGTTTAATTTTCTTTACCTACAAAATGGAGAGGTTATACTAGACTATTTCCCAGACCCTTCTCTCTCCTAAATCTATCAGTCTAGGATAAGTCCATCATTTTAAGGTTGAAGGAAATGAGGCCTAGAGTTTCTTGCCCATGGACACACAGTGTAAAAATTATTGGAGAGGGGGTAAGGTACCCTCCCATGGTCCCTTTCATACTATCCCAGGGGTAGTGTGACTCCAAGTCCAGACCTCTTTCCAATGCACTTTGCTGCTGTGGGAGTGGGCCTCAGATATTATCACCAGGCCCTATTCCTCCCTAAACTTGGATAAACCACTTTTCCTCTGTGACTTTCAGTCTTTCCATCCCTAAAAAGATGGGATCTGACTAGAACAGAGGTTCTTAACTATGGCCATCTACTGTGGGTTTTTTTAAAGTATTTTGGTAACCACATAACTATTCCTTTGTAATCCTAAGCATTTTAAATTACACATTAGAACAATATTCTGAGAAAGGATCCATAGGCTTTACCAGACTATCAAAAGGGTGCCCGAAAAAGGAAAGGTTAGGACTACATGATCTATAAAGTTTCTTTGGGTTCTAAATCTGCTTTATCCTTTGACTAGATCTGTGTTCCCCTCAATTTTCCACAAATTCTCTCTCTTTCCCTTGTACATCCTATTCTCCCGGGGCAGGGAACCCAAAAGTTGGGAAGCTCATCCAGTTCCCTGGAAGTGCTGGGAATAGGAAGCGGCTGAGGAGGGAGGGAGAGGAGGATAGAGGCGGGGAGAGGGGAAGCCAGGAGGGGAGCTTGGAGGGACTTTGCAGACGAGCTGAGGCAGTTTGCCGGCGCCAGGAGCGGGAAGATGAAAGGGAAGCTCCTGGGGGAAGGGGCTGTGCTGTTTGACCGGCTCCAGCAGCCGCGGCGGGGCAGTCCCAGCAGCCCCGCCCCCACCCCTTCCCCAGGGCAAGAGCTGCCCCATACCCACGCCGGGTCCTTCATCTTTGCTGCTACCGCAGTAAAGCCGAGGGGTGGAAAACGGCGACGGCCGCGGAGGCGGCTGCACCAGGAGCTTCGTAATTGCAATAGACATTGTTATCTACCCTTTTAATGACCATTACACCTATATTCATAACAATAACTATAATAGGCTTGTTATTAACAATACTTAATATGATTTATGTGACTGCCTCTGGACCTATCTCCCTAAATTACACTCCCAGTGTTCCTTGGTTAAAAACTCCACTTCTATAGCTCTTTTTAAAAGTGCAAAGCGCTTTCCTTTCTACAAGCCTTTGAAGAAAGTAGTGCAATATCTCGAAAGGAAAGTGACTTCCCCAGAGTTAATTTGAAAGTGCTAGGCTCTCATTTGAACCTAGGTTGGTCAACTTTTAGTTGATTGCTTTCCGGTAGTTGCCAGAGCCTAGCAAAGAAACAGAGGCGTACCCTTCCATGGTCCCTTTCATACTATCCCAGGGGTGAAAGCATATTGAGGGATTCGGAGAGGAAAGCTGCTCGGGTGAAGAAGGGTCCCTGGAGTCAGGTGTCTGAAGCCAATCCAAAATCCTGGATTCAAATTCCGACCTATGTCTTTTTCTTTAAAACGAGAGGACTGGACTAAAAACTTCAAAGTTCCCCCTCAACTTTAGGTTTCTTGATTCTCCATTTATCTCTAAGTTACAGATGAGAAAACAAATCTCAGAAAGGAGAATTGACTTACCCCAGATCGGGATTCGAATCCCGACGGTAGGTTTGACCCAGACATTTATTGGACTGAGATGATCTCTCTGGGAGGTTGTCAGTAAAAACAAAGTGGGAATTTTGCGGAGGCCACTAGCAGTGCTTTTTCCACAACTCCAAACTTCCTGGGATTGTCGGCTCTTCCCCAGCTATTGGGAACGCTCCCCTGACCCCACCTCCCACCCGAGGTTTCCCTCAGGCTTCTTCAAGGGGTAGAGGTTGGCACCGAAGCCCTAGGACCCTCATTCTGCCTGAAGAGTATACTCCTCCCCCTCCTCCTCACCCTCCTCCCTTCCTCTCAGAATTCAACAGCTCAGAGCCAGTCTTCCAGGCTCTCCACTATTCTGGGCACGTTGTGGGATGAAAGAACTCAGCCTCGGTTTACATACGAGAGAGACTATGAGCCTGGAGGCCCCATCTTTTCATATATATTCCGGGTAGGGGGAAATGCAGGACGGTGTCTGGGAGAAGTAGGCTTTGATGATCCTGGAGAGCCCTTCCATCTCTAATTTGTAATACAAGGGCCAGTCCCTACCTTAGGAAAAGGAAAGAAGCCCAGGGCAGCAATGGGGATCTAAAAGGTGGTAGGTTTGGACTGATTCAGGCACTGAATAGAAGTAGTAGAAGGAGTGAGGAAAGGCAACCCCAGACTGGTCCAAAAAAAACCAGATTAGGGTGTGAGCTTTAGGCCATTAAATCACATTCCTGGAGCAGAAAAGGTTGGGTTTGATCAGGGACATGCTTTATGAATGGAAGAGAAGTAGTTATGTCCTTTATTTTTAGAGAGAAAACTCACGACCTCAACTGGTGCCATGACCTACTCTAAAGGAAACCCAGATAGGAATCCTCAAAACTGCTAGGTTTTTTGGCTTCAAATTAAATTCTTTTATACTGGATTTCCTTTGGACACCTGGCCTCACCATCCCCTCTCTAATACTCTCTGGGTGACCTTGAGCAAATCACTTCCATTCCTTTAGCCTCAGTTTTCTTCTTTGTAAAATACAGCTTATGCTCCTTGCCCCATCTACCACACCAGGAAATTGAGAAGAAAATGTTTTGTAAATTTCAAATAGCTACAGAAATTAAAAGGCTTCTCTCAGCCTGGAGCTGGGAAGCATCAAGTTCTCAGGATTCAGTGGTTTAACTTTGCCCTAGTCTCCTCCCTTGGCCAGAGGGGCAGGTTCCACAACTACCTACTCCTTCTCTTCCATCTCCATTCCTTCTCCCCTTCGCCCAAAACTGCCCCTAACTGGTATCAAGAAGATCCTCCCCCCCCCTTTTATACCCAGTGGGTTTTAAGTAAATTAAAACATCAAACTGAAGGCCATGGGATGAACTAGAAAGAAAAATTAATCTGTCTATTAACAGAAGAATTGATTTATGAGGATGATTGTGGAAAAGCACAAAGTGAGAACCAAGAGTTTGGGGCTTGTCTCCAGTATCCAAAACTGCCACAAGTGTCCTCTTTAGACTGGGAATGCTGCAGTTGGACTGATGGAATAATCTAAGGCTGAGGACCCTTCAAGTATCTACTGAATCAGCTAGTTTTGGCCCCTGATGCTCTATCATCCTTCTGGAAGCTTTTTTCAGCTTTGAAGAAAGTAAGTGAAGGACAGGTTCCCTTCTCCAACTCACACCTCACAGACAGTATCATTTTGTTTGAGCCTCTCCTGGGCACTTCTAATAATAATTCCCATTTTTAGAAGGCTTTCAGGTTTACAAAATGCTCTACGAGAGGTAGAACAGCTATGATTATCTTCATTTTAAAGATCAGAAAACTGAACCTCAGAGGTCTTAAGTAATTTAGGTTCACAGCATGTGAGAGTTGAAATGGACTTGAGAGAGCATCTAGTCAAAGGGTTCTTAGCCTTTGTGCATTTGAACCTTTTGATAGTCTGGTGAAGCTCAATAATATTTTGGTTTGTTGTCCACATTCATACAGGAAGGGAATGCTAACTTTCAGTTAGAGGCTAATGAAAATAAAGATATATATTTTTCCCCCATCCAGCTTCACAGATCCCCTGAAATCTCTCCTCTAGATAATCTGTGGACCCCTGGTTAAGAACCACTGATCAGGTCCAACTTTCTCATTTTGCAAAAGAGAAGAGTGAGGCCAAGAAGGGGTTAAGAGACTTAACCAAAGAGTCATAGCAGACATTTTGAAGCCAGATCTCTTCACTTCAAGTTTGGCTTTCTGTCCAAACACTGCTTCACTAGTATTCTTATATATGATAACTGGGTGTGTGATTTTCTTCCAAAAGACTGAGTTCTTTGAGGGTAGGGACTATCTCTTAAATTCAAGCAATAAACATTTATTAAGAACTTGATTATGTGCAAAAGCAAAAGATATAACATCACTTATCACATGTATATATGGGTATGTGATATGGAATTTAGGCTTTAAAAGATTGCTCTATAGCAAATGAATAATATGGAAATAGATGTCAAGTGATAACACGACCCAGTGGAATTGCATGTCAGCTCTGGGAGGGGAGAGGGGAGAGGGAAGAGGGGAAGGAAAGAACAAGAATCATGTAAACATGGGGAAATTATTTAAAAATTTAAAAAAATTAAAAAGAACTTCATGTCGGACACTGGGCTAAGGGCTAGGAATACAAAAAGTGGCAAAAAACAGTCCTCACCCTCACCCATAGAGCTATGGGCCTGAAATCAGAAAGATCTGAATTCAAATGTCATCATCAGACACTTAGTTGTGTGTCTCCAGGCAAGTCACTTAGCTTTTTTTTTTTTCTTCTTTAATCAATTGGTGAAGGAAATGGGAAATCACTCCAGCCTCTTTACAAAGGAATCCCCTTGGACAGTATGATCCATGGAATGAAGAAGATTTGGACAGGAACAACAACAATAACTCTCAAGGAACTTTCATAATCTAATGGGGAGACAACGAACAAATATATACAGACAGGTCTTTTGGAAATTAACTTTATTGGCTTTATGGAAGACATATTGGAGTAGGGGGAAGACTTGAAGCAGGCAGGTACCAGCAGGGTCTTGAAATTGTCCAGGCATGAGGTGATGAGGGTCTGAACAAGAGTGGTATTAGTGTCAAAAGAGAGAAAGGAATGTATTAGAGATATATTACAAAGGTGAATTGACAGGCCTTGGTAACTGATTGGATATAGGAGTTGAGAGATAGGAGTTGAGGATAACTTTTAAGTTCTGAGTCTAAGGGACTAAGGTGTTCTTGATGCCATTTTCAGGAACAGGGGAGGGGAGGCCTGGGGGGGGGGTTTAGGGGAAGATAATGAATCCAATTTTGGACATGTTGAGTTTAAGATGTCTACTAGACATCCAACTGGAGATGTCTGAAAGGCAATAGGAGTTGTGAGATTGGAGGTCAGTAGAAACCTTAGGGTAGAATTGATCTATTTGAGAATCATTATCATAGAAATGACAAATAAATCCATTGGAATGTATTAGATCACCACCACCACCATCATCAGGGGCCCTGATGAGCTTTGTGATACAATCTTGGTGCCCAGTGGAGAGGGAATTTAGAAACTGAGTCCAGCAGTGGGTGGGATGGTGGATTCAAGGAGACTTTCTTCTCCATTTCAGATCCTCCTATCCCAGTCCTACTAGACTTTTAGAGCTACACCCTCACTTCCATCCAAGAGCTAATTAAGACTTTGGAATACATGATTCCTCATAGTGTGAAAAGAAATTATATGTGTACATACATACATATATATATATATATATATATATAAATGTGTGTGTGTGTGTGTGTGTGTGTGTGTGTGTATGTCAGAGAGTTACCACATGATTGTGGGAAGAAACCCCACATGTATAGAAATTGTTCTAAACTTATGATTTCAACCATGTGGAAACTCTCTGGTTTAAGTATTCCCACTACTAACGAAGACTGGCAATTCTTCTGCATTATTTATGTTCTTTAAAAGTTGTCTGAAAGAACTAAGAAATTAAGTTACATTCCTAGAATTACACAGTCAATATTCCTCAGAACAAGACTTGAACCCAGGACTATAGGGCAACCCTAGACCAGTTGTCTCTTACTCTGTCCATTGTTCCTATGAGTAAATTAATGGGAACTAAACCACCACTACCAAAAACAAAATCCTGACTGAGATCATTTAAAAACTCTGCAGCAGTTCCCTGACAGCAACATCAATCAATCTAAGTAGAAATGTGCATGTACATACAGACAGAAAGCCATTCAAAACTATGTTCAAGTTGCTAATTTGAATGGATAGATGGAGTTTCCACACTAGAAGTTTCTGACAGGTGAAATGATTCATCTGGACAGCTCCCCCTCCTCAATAAATAAAAAGTAGGTATGTATTAGCATCTGTGTGTATTTAAATGTGTATCTCCCTTCCTCTACCTTAAGTCCCAGTGGGATTACCTATAAAAGTTACCTACTCATCACAAATAAAATCCAAGAGAGAGGAAGAGTTGAGGGCCCAGCGTCTTTGTGCCTAGAAATCTTGGCTTGATTGTCCCTCAACCCTTGAGTTTCCAACTTTAATACTACCCAGTTAAGGAAAGAAAATTCTTCCTTTGCTAGGAAGCATTCCAAAAGCTGAAAGCAGCGCCAGGATAATCTTTAAAGCACTACTACTCCAGGTTGGTTAGGAGAGGTTTTTTTTCCCCACTTTGAGTATTTAACCCTTTGGAATCTTGTGAACAAGACCACTAACCTTTTCCATCTAGAAATGGGACATTCGGGTTAATTGGGACTGGAGGAAGGAAGAAGAAAAGTGACTGGAAAAGGGAGCTGTAAGAGCAATGGATAAAGGATGGAGAAGACCTGGATTCCATTCTGGACTGTTACTGACTCCTGGACAAGTCCTTTTTCCTGCTCTGGATCTCAATTCTTCTCATCTATAAAGTGAAGGGGATTGGAGCTCTGAGGTCCCGACCCACTTTAAAGGGTGACTATGTAGTAGTCTGAGGATGGTGTTGAAAAGCTCCACCCTATCAGGGGTCAGGAGTTTGGTAATTCCTGCTCGGAGATTGATTGGTTTAGAAAACTACATTTTCTCATCTGTAAAATTGGATTAGTAATAAATATAGGACCTCCCACCCCTCACCCCCAGCCACAAGCTTGAACCTGCTCAGCAACTGAATGTTGCAGTGTCTGAGTAACCAGGGACCCTGAGAGGTTAAATAAGTTGCCTGTGGTCACACAACCAATATTTGTCAGATGCAAGACTTAAAACAAGATGCTATGTTACTTTATCCTTCCTGATTATCCTTTACAACTTTTAAGTTACTAGTAGTGAATGTGCAGACACTGTAGTTTTCCTTTTTTCTTCCTTCCTTCCTTCCTTCCTTCCTTCCTTCCTTTCTTTCTTTCTTTCTTTCTTTCTTTCTTTCTTTCTTTCTTTCTTTCTTTCTTTCTTTCTTTCTTTCTTTCTTTCTTTCTTTCTTTCTTTCTTTCTTTCTTTCTTTCTTTCTTTCTTTCTTTCTTTCTTTCTTTCTTTCTTTCTTTCTTTCTTTCTTTCTTTCTTTCTCTCTCCTCTTTCCTTCCTTCCTTCCTTCCTTCCTCCCTTCCTTCCTTCCTTCCTTCCTTCCTTCCTTCCTTCCTTCCTTCCTTCCTTCCTTCCTTCCTTCCTTTCCTAACTTGGAAGAGAAGTGTGGGACTTTAAAGTGTTTCGCAAATATTTAAGTCAACTCATCATTATCGTCATTTCTGGAAAGCAGAGTTTCCTTAAGGCGAACTGGGCTGGGGTTGAGGACGCTTTGGCTCTTCTGAGTATTGGAACATTTTATAGTATCTAGAGTTGGAAGAGATAGCCAAGCCCAACCTCGTCATTTCACAAAGGAAGAAATTACGTTCCTGAAAGAAAAAGCAACTTGTCTAAAATGATAGATGAAAACCAGTAGCTAGTTGGCATTGCAATGATAGCTTCTGACTCCTAGATGCGAGAATAACCATTACGTTGTTTTCTTGAGCATGAGTCTGGCTTTTCAGCCTCTCCAAAGCTACTTTTTTTCTCTCTCTCTTTAAAAAAATTAATTAATCAACTTAGTCAATTTAGAACATTATTCCTTGGTTACAAGAATCATATTCCTTCCCTCCCTCCCCTTCCCCCACCCTTCCCGTAACTGACGCGCAATTACTTCTTCCTCTTTTGATAAAAGTGTAGCTTTTCTTTCATTAGGCTTATTTTTTAAATTAAGATAAACAATTGTCTTCCAGCTACTTATTCCCTACTTAACGACTGATATCTAATAGATGTGATTAATGATCATTGGGAAGAGTAATGAAGTAGACAAGTAAAGGAAGAGAGACGGATTTAGGATCAAGGGAACGATTCCTAATTTCAGCTCTGACACTTGGTCATCCTGGGCAAGTGATTTCACTTCAGCTCTGAGCGTCAGTATTATTATCTGTAAAATGGCAATGACTCTTGTAGCCCCTTGCAGCTCAGAGAGGTAGCGAGACAGAGGATAGAGATGACTCTAAAACCAGGAAGACGTAAGGACTAATCCCACTTCTGACACATAACTGACAGTGTGACCTTAGGCAAGTCACTTACCTTCTGAGGATTTTAGGAAGCCCTGTACATTTCAGAGAAAATATCGAAATGCATTGGTTAAAGGACCGCTCCTACCTCTATCCCCATTCCCCACTAAACCAATGAAATCACTAATCCTAAACTCTACATCACAGGGTTGCTTCAGGGAAAGTATTTTTTGGACATCAATCTGCTGTGAATTGGGAATTATCAGTGTTATTTCAGGTTGAAGAGATGAAGGTAGGGCTGCTTTTAACTCAAGTCACCCATAGGACCCGCGACTGAGGGGACGAGGGCTACCTTCAAGTCATAGCAATCTTCCGAGGAATGAGACCTGTCTCCGAAACGAATTCCGTCGCAGCAAAAGATGTAAAAAGAGCTCAAATCTAGCCTATTTGCTGTGGGGAGAAGGCACCTATTTTAGCCGATAGCACGGCCCGGGGGGCTCGATCTCTCAGGTTTCTAATCCTTACTGGCCTCTGATGGGTCAGCTTGATTTAGTAAAGTTTTTTTTGTTGTTGTTCTTTCTTTTCAAGTAGTTGTTGATTTGTGGATTCGGAGTCGGAAGAGATCTTAGAAACCATCTGATTCATGGGCCCTTAACTTTTTATTCATGCCCGAGACCCCTTTGGTAGTCTGGTGAAGCCTTACGGACCCCTTCTCAGGATATTGTTTTTAAATGCATTACAATTTTTTTGATTACAAAAGAAACTAAAGTTTAGGGGAAAATAAAAATGAATTCTTCCCTCGTTCATATTCAAAGCTTCCCTGAAATCTATCCACCGACTTCTGGTTAAGATCCTTCCCTCGATCTAAGCCAACACTGTCACTTCAGAGATTCTCATTTTACAGATGAAGAAACCGAGTTCTAGGAAGAGGACTTGATTTGATCAGCAACTCAGGTGTTTAGTTCTTTTCACCAAAGGCATGAAAATAATCTTCCCAATACGCAGTACTGAACTTGCCACTCCTCTGCTTCCGCAGGCGGGTCCCTTAGCTTTCTAGATAACAGAAATGAATTTTCCTTAACCTGATATTCTAGACTCTTCACAATCTCCTGCCTTTCTAGGCTTATTTCACGCCCTTGCGGTTGCCTAGTCATTCCTATGCACTTGAGGTTTTCTTGGCAAAGATACTGGAGTGGTTTGTCATTTCCTTCTCTAGCTCATTTTGCAGATGAAGAAACTGAGGCAAAAAAGGTAAGTGACTTGCTCAGGATCACACTGACAGTGTCTGAGGCCAGATTTGAACCCATGAAGATGAGTCTTTCTGATTTCAGACTCAGTACTCTATTTACTGCACCACCTAGCCGGCTCCTTCTATATTAAAATCCCCTTTGTTTTGCTGAAAGTTTGAGAGGGTTCATAGTAACAAATGAAATGGAAAGGTTAATCTGTGTGACACTATTTCTTGTTGCTGCAGTGACTGATGTACTTTGGCTAATGACTAGAGAACTGCTGCTGGTATGGACACCTGGGGATTTCTTAGTTTTCAATGGAGATAGAGATACTACAGAGATAGAGAGAGATACTGCCACAAGGATGCTGCTAGATGGTGCCACAAGGGGAATGCTCTGGGGTTTGCCTACTTATCCCTAGTGATGACTAGTAGATCAATCTATTTCCTAACCTCCTCCTCTCTCTTCCTCCCTCACTCCCTCCCTCCCTTAACTGCCCACTTCTGGAAGCCCTTCGGCTTCCTCCCTCCTCCCTGAGTGGACCATAAAAATACTCTAGTTTCCTTCTCAGGTAAGGGGTTTATTGGGATAACAATAGGATGGGAAACTGAGGGTTTCCCTAAACTATAAGGAGAATTTAGGAGGGTTATGGAAATAATCAGTCTTGTCACAGTGACAGAGAGACAGTTAGAGAGATGGATGGAGGACAACGTTAAAATCTTCTTTCTTTTTCACAAAGCCACCAAGAAAAGTCTCTCCTTCAGCCTAGTGAAAGCCAACTCTTGGTCAGTCAAATCTCAGAGAGAGCAGAGGTTACCCCTTGATCAGAAAGCCCAAAGCCAAGCCAGCCCTACAAGGGCCCTTCACCCAATGACAGAAGCTAACTGGGATCAGTTCTCAGCTTCTTCCCCTTCAGTCAGGCTCAACTGCCAACTCCTGGGAACATTCTGTTTGGAACCTTCTTCTTGATTGACAGGCAGGTCAGGTCTCCAGCTTGTTTCTTGCATCTTGGCTTGTCCTGAAAAACCTCTCTCTCTTCAAGTCTCTACCACACAAAAGAATTTAGGCATACAACTAATATTGTCAACTCTCCTTTTTTCTAAGGCATTAAGTTTTATCCACCTTTTCCCTACATCTACTGTCGAGGTAAAGTTGGAATGCAAATGTTATTTCTTCTGTCTTAGAGATGAGCATTAAGAGGTTGTAACTTAACTCAGTGGTAGCTAGGTGGGTACAGTGGGTAGAGTACCAGGCCTAGAATCAGAAAGACCTGAGTTCAAATTTGATCTCAGACACTGACTAGCCATATGCCCGGGTAAGTCACACTCCTTTTTGCCTCAGCTTCCCCATCTATAAAATGCGCTATGGAAGGAAATGCCAAATCACTTCATTATCTTTGCCAAGAAAGCTCCAAATGATGTCACAAAGATTCCAAAATGACTGAAATAACTCAAGAACAACAAAAACTTCACTCAAGTCACATTGGACCTGGGACTTAAATCCTGATCTTATTATGCTTTACTCTGTATTCTCTCTCTCCCTCCCTCTCCCTCTCTCTCTCCCTCTCCCTCTCTCCCTCTTCCTCTCTCTCTCTCTCTCTCTCTCTCTCTCTCTCTCTCTCTCTCTCTCTCTCTCTCTCTCTCTCTCTCTCTCTCTCTCTCTCTCTCTGTCTTTGTAATAGCGGTAAGACAGAAGGGCAAGGTTAAGTGACTTGGCCAGGGTCATAGCTAGGAAGTGTCTGAGGCTATATCTGAACTCAAATCCTCCCCACTCCCACACAGAGATACTGCTCTATCCACTGAGCCACCTAGCTGCCCCTTTGTGCTCTTTTCAATAACTAGTTTGCTTTATCAAACAGTTCCTCCTTAAATCTCTATATTTATAAAAACAGGCATTTCTTCCTTCAGCTACCCCCACTGATTATAGTAAGTTAGAACCACAAAAGATCTTAAAGATGGTCTCATCAACAAATAAATTCAACAAACATTGGTTCAGTGTTTAATGTGCCCAAAGAACTCTGGATCCTGGAAGAGAGGCAAAATAGAACTAAGTACATAGATCCTTGCTCTCTTGGAGCTTACATTTGTAGTAGTTCCATCTCCTCATTGTATAAATGAAGAAAATGTGGACTAGGAAAGGAAGGTGATCTTGAATATAGACATATACCAAGTCAGTGAGAGAACCAGTTAGCCAGAGCACCAGATGCCCAATTCCAGGCTGCTTCCTCTAATGGAGAGATATCAAGCATGCACTGACAACACTTCTGAATACAATCTAAACCAAATTAAAATGCTATTTGGAAATATTTAACAAATAAATAAAAATTGCAATAGAACTTAGATAATATGTGGTTCTTTAAGTCAATACATGTCACAGAAGGATCCTTATGTATAGTTTAGTGGTCCCTTTATATTTGAGTTTGATATCACTTTGCCCTACACCACTCTCACTACCTCACAGGCAAAGAGAACTACTTGGAGACCAAAGTCAAAGATATTCTTCTTAGAACAAAATGCTGAAAATTGAGTTTTGTTACATTTATGTTACTCTAATGACTACACAAATGGCCCTGTACTAGGACTGTAGGACCTGGGAAGTTGAAGAACTCAATCCAATGAGCATTTCCAAATACTATCCATATACTTATAGAACTTATGTTCTAGTAGTAAAGGTATTACAATAAGATAAATTCCCCAATTTTGTTGATTCAGTCTCCAAAGAAATCTATAGATTCCTCTCCTCCTCTCTATACTCATGGCCACCACCCTAGTTCCAGGCCTTCATCATTGCAGGAGCCTCTTGATTATTCTCTCTGACCCAACCCTATTTCTTTAATTCATCTTCTACCCGGCTGCCAGTGATCCTTCCTAAGGACAGGTCTGACCATGTCAATTCCCTGCCCAGTAAACTTTGAGGGATTCCTATTACCTTTTATTTTGCAAACAAATTCTTCTGTTTAGCATTTAAAACCCTTCATATTCTGGTTCCTACCTCCCTTCCCAATCATTTCCATTCTCAGATACTGTGGTCTAGGCAACCTGAGCTTATTTCTGTTCCTAGTGCTCCCCTCCAAATTACCTTATACTACTTTTGTAGACATTTTGTACATATAAAATTATTATTTGTATATAAAATTATTTCTTTTTTAGACCCTCACCTTCTGCCTCAGAATTGATACCAAGTATTAATTCCCAGGCAGAAGAGCAGAAAGGACTAGGCAATAGGGATTAAGTGACTTGCCCAGGGTCACATAGATAGGAAATTCCTAAGGCCAGATTTGAATCCAAAACCTCTCATCTCCAGGTCTGGCTCTCTATCTATTGAGTCAGCTAGCTGCCCCTAAAATTATTTCTGTAAGTGTTGTTTCCCACAAATAGAATGTATGCTACTTGTGGGTAAGGACTATTTCATTTTTGTGTTTATGTCTCTAATGCCTAACACATTAACACATAGCACATAATATGTAGTCAATATATATTTGCTGAATGATTGATAATACACTTTAAAATATTATTAATGCAGAAGAGGCAGCTCATTGGAAGGGTTGGCCTAGCAGGAAAATCTGGATTCAAGTTATTCCTTGGACTCATATTGGCTTGATGAACCTTTCAGAAACCCCAGACAATCCCCTAAGACTCTGAGTGGCCTTACATGTGGATCTGAATTGACAAAGGGAGTTTCCTCATGTAGAATTACATCTAGCAATAAAATTATAGGCATGGCCTAAAACAATAAACTACCAAGAAGAGGTACAATTGAATATTTCATAGTGAGTTTCTATCTTTTTGGCTGCCAGCTGAACTGGATGGACTATAATTGAGCAGTAGTTCACCACTGATGTCTCTTTGGTTTTTCCTTCATAATATCTCTCCTCTGATGCTGCCATGACCCTGATACAAGTCCTCATCACCTCCCATCTGGATTATTTATTTCCTAAAAGTCTCTCTCCTCTCCCTTCTATCTTTCAGTTGTCAAAATGAACTTCTAGAATAAAAGGTCTGAAGATAACATCTCTCCTCTTCAAAAAACTCCATTGGCTCCTTATCACTTCCCTCTGTTTGGAATTCAGAACCTTTCATAACTTGCCTCTTCCACCTTTCTAGCCTTCCTGTACCTTACAACATGTACTCTTCCATTCAGTGATGCTTAGCTCCTTGCTGTTCCTCTCATAAGACTCTCTACCTCCCAATTCCAAGCATTTTCACTGGCTGTTCTCTCAGTGCCTAGAATACTTTCCTTCTTCATCTCTGTCCCCTCGGTTTTCTTCATGCACATCAACTTCTAGCCAAAATCTCACATTTGACAGGAAGCCTTTTCTGGTCTTCTTTAATGTTAATTTAATGCATTACCTCTGTTAATTATTTCCAGTTCACTATGGAGGATAAAAAAATTACATATAGTTGTTGTCAAGTCATTTTCGATCATGTCCAACTCTTTGTGACAACATTTTGGGATTTCTTGGCCAAGACGCTGGAATGATTTGCTATCACCCTCTTCCACTCATTTTGCAGATGAGAAAATGGAGACAAAGAGTGTTAAATGACTTGCCCAGGGTAATATAGCTAGTAAGTGTCTGGAGTTGGATTTAAACTCATGAAGATGAGTTTTCCTGATTCCAAGCCCAAAACTCTATCCATTGTACCACCTAGCTACACATACACATACACACACACACACACACACACACACACACACTCATGATGTGTGTGCTGTTTGTCTGTAGTTGTTTGCATGTTGCTTTCCTCATTAGACTGTGAGCTCCTTGGAAGCAAGGACTGTCATCCTTTGCCTTTCTTTTTTAACCTCAGCTTTTAGCAAAGTGCCTGGTTCATAGTAGATGCTTAATAAATATTTATTGTTTGATAGACCTCTAACTTTAAAAATTCCACGTATCTATGAAAATGTTCCTAAAAATTGGAGGATGATACAATTATTACTGAAGATAAGTATTTTCAATGAGCTTCTGAACTTGGGTGAATTGTCCACATTGAGAAATGATTAAAACAGGCATTGCCGGGATATATACTTTAGAGTTAGGTCCAAAGAGGCTTTAGAGATTATTCATTTCTACCTCTCCCACCTTTTATAAATGATAAAACTGAGACTTACAGAAAACTTGAACTCTTTAAAAAATGTATTCTACAGAGAGAATTCATGCTTTACAATGTAGACACATTCCTCCTCCAAAGCGGCAGATCCAAATTTTTAAATATAGTCAATACCTCTGGCAGAGGTGGGGGGTGGGATTGGGAGGGGAGTGGATACCACCATGGCCAACAATGTGGTGGTGAGCTCCTTTGAATTATTTAGTTTGAGCTTTATATAACAGAGATATGGTCTATTATCCCTGGAAGTGAACTCAAAACTTTTCAGTTGGGAGGTCTCTGCATAGGATTCTGTTCAGCTGATATGAGAAGGAAGAGGAAAAAAAAGAAACAAAAACCGTTCATAGAACCTAATATGTGCCAGGCATTGTGATAAGCACTTATAATTATTATCTTATTTGATCCTTACAACAACCCTGGGACTTAAGTGCTATTATTACCCCTGTTTTATCATTGAGGAACTGAGGCAGAGAGAAATCAAATGACTTATGGGGTATTATATAGCCAGTAAGTGTCTGAGGCTAGATTTGAACTCAGATCTTTTTGACTCCAAGTCCAGTATTCTATCTACTGTACCACCCAGCTAATGTAGCCTTTGAAAATCCTTGCTTTCCTGGCATGGTGAGGAATTAGAGAAAGATTTTAAATTATTGTAGGGAAATAGCATGTGGGGGGGAGGGGCGGAGAGGGAAGAAATCTCTTAGTTTATCCTGTAGTTTTTTTTTTTAAGTTTTAAAGTAGCTTACTGTTATCACATTTTGTTGGATCTATCCCTACATGTGGGATGCATTGTTTACCCTTTTTCATAGGATGTCCTCCCATAAGCCAATCCTGATAATACCATATGGTTTTATGATTCAAAAAGATTTAGCTTGCATTTTCTCAGCTCCAAATGCAGTTCACATCCATGGCTTGCTTGGGCCTCTTTTGCATTTCTGATTTTACTTATGTGAGGAGTTTTGTAAACAAGTGAGGCTGGGATTATAGAAAGGGCTCTGGGTAGGGAGTTAAAACATCTGGATTCTGGTATTGACTAGTCCATTGACTAGCTAGGTGACCTCAAGCAAGCTGTTTACTCTCTCTGGGTCTTATTTTCCTGATCTAATCATAGAATCGACTACTCAAAGACACAACAGGTGGAAAAATTAACAAAAAAATTCTATCCCTTCCTTTGTTTTCACACAGACCAACACTCATTTTGACCAAAATGTTTGCTGAATTAATAGACTCATTTCAATTCACCTGGATCCAGCCAGATCCCCTTTCTTTTTGCTCAATTTAATGAATGTTCATAAAACAGTTGCTAGTACAAAGTACACCATGTACTAGGCCTGAGGATATACAGATGAAAAACATTCTTGCACTCAAGGAACTTATAATCTAGTGATCAGGGAAGCTATGTACCAAATACTCTTTTAACAAACAGTTAAGTGCTTCATATGTATAAAATTGTGTGGTTCCCTAAGGTTAGAAAGAGACATATATAGGTCCTGTCTTCAAGGAGCTTCAAATGAAATGGGATAATGGGGGGAAGGGCAAGGAAAAACATAAGTGTGTTCCAAGGAAGATTGAAATAAGGAAAATGAGAAGTTCATATTGCAAGGAAGAATTATTCCATTATACAGGAGTAAGTAATAAGAGACCTCTGAGGGAAGGAAAGGAAAGGGAATAAATATTTACCTAGTAACTGTGATGTACCAGACATAGTAATGTGTTTTTTTTAAACAAATATTTTCTCAAAATTAAAAGAAAAAAGAATGTTAAATATTTTTAAACCCTTACCTTCTGTCTTAGAATCAATACTGTGTATTGTTGGTTCCAAGGCAGAAGAACAGTAAGGACTAGGCAATGGGAGTCAAGTGACTTGCCCAGGATCACATAGCTAGGAAATGTTTGAGTTCAGATTTGAACCCAGGACTCCTCTCCAGATCTGGCACTCTATCCACTTAGCTAAGAAAAACAAAAAACAAATATTTTCTCAGTTGATCCCCTTAACAACCGCATGAGGTTGGTACTATTAGTATTCCATTTTTACAGTTGAAAAAACTGAGGCAAAGAATTTTGAAAAAGATGAAGTTTGTTTTGGGTCTCTGGTTTCTCCTTTCTGTAACTTCCATTTAATCAATGAGCAATTGTTCTTCCAGAGGAAGCATGGATAGATGAGAAAATGAAAACAACAACACTATAGTTCCAGTTTCAGCACTTAGAATCAGAATGTGCCTGGATAATTCACTCACTGCTGAGACTCAGTTTCCTCATCTATAAAATCAGGGTAATAAAACACAAAACTAGGACTAAAAAGCTGCTGTTAGTAAGAAAACACTATGTAAATAGTGAAGCAACATTCTTCTTATAAGCAATCACTCTTCTTATGATCATCATTTATCCTGTGATACTAACCATTCCCTGGTATCTTTTTACTTAAGGCTATGTTTCTTTCTTTCCTTTTTTTAAACCCTTACCTTCTACCCCAGAATTCCTACTAAGTACTGGCCCTGGTATCTTTTTACTTAAGGCTATGTTTCTTTCTTTCCTTTTTTTAAACCCTTACCTTCTACCCCAGAATTCCTACTAAGTACTGATTCTAAGATAGAAGAGAGGTAAGGACTAGGCAATTAGGTTTAAGTGACTTGCCCAGGGTTACACAATTAAGAAGTGTCTGAGGATAGATTTGAACCCCGGACCCCTCCTCCCCACCCTAAAACACTCTCCAGATTGTGCTATGTCTCCTGTGCTACCTACTTGCTCCATGGCCACGTTTTCAAGGAAAGTACTGATTTTTAGTGACTTTTGCCCAGAAGTGACTATTAGGCTTTGTTTACATACAGAGACCATTTGTAAACAATAATACAGATTTGTTCAGAAACACCTGGTTAATTCTTGATAGTATATTTGTATTGCAGTTATATTGTATTATAGAGATAACTAAGAAGAAGGAAGGATCTTTAACGTTTTAATTTTGGTTGGAAAATGTACCCATTTTTGTAAAATAGACCAATTCTTCCTTATAGCCTAGACATATTAGAAGTTTTCACTACGTAAAATGAGACCTCAAAGTAACTAAGCCTTAGGTGCTCCCCCACCCCCAATAAGTAAGAGAAATGAAGAATCCACATACAAAAATATTTATAGCATCTCTTTTCATGGGAGTCAAATGTTGGAAATTAAGGGTGTATCTTTCTTTTGGAAAATGGAAGCAAATTGTGGTACCTAAACAAAGTGGAATATTGTTGTACCATAGGAAATAGTGAAATAGATATTTTCAGAGGAAAGTGGGAAGACTTTCATGTACTTATGAAGAGTGAAGTGAGCTGAATTAGGAGAACAATTTATACAGTGATAACATTAGAGAGGAAAGCAACTTTGAAAAACTTTTGGACTCTGATCAACATAATAACAAACCAGAGCCCTAAGGAATGCCAATGAAATACACCCATTCACTTCCTGTTAAATAGGTGATGAACTTAAAATGCAGAAATGTACATTTTTGGTCATAGATTTTACCCTTTTGATAAACTATGCATATATATATATATATATATATATATATATATATATAGAGAGAGAGAGAGAGAGAGAGAGAGAGAGAGAGGACTTCATTATTTTTTTAATTTCTCACTGGGTGAGAGCAATAAATTATTAAAACAATGTCAATTAAAGAAAAGTAAAAAATAAATATATACATTTTGGGACTCTCCACTCCTGTGCTATAAAGTCTCCTTGCAGCATTGGGGTTATGTTAAAATCCAGATTCAAGCAGGTAAGATAGACTTTGTCAACCAATGATCAAATAAACTCAGCTTGATGACATTGTGTCCTGGATGATGATTTTTTTTTTTACCATTTTTAAGCCATTCTCAAATACTGAATATTGAGGCATATGGGTGGATCTCAGATTGAAGTTGATAGGAATCTCTGATTCTCAAAGCAGAGTGGAAAAAGACTTGGAATCAGGAAGACCTGGGTACAAATCCTCCTTCAGACATTTAGTTGCTTGACTCTGGAAAAGCAAGGTAGTCTCCCTGACCTTCAGATTCCTCATTGGTGAAGTGGAGATATTAGTAAATGTTCTCTCAAGGAACTTAGAAGATCAAATGATATAAATTAATCAATGAGTATTTATTAAGTACCTATTAGATACCAAACACTATACTGTGTTGGGCATGCAAAAACACAATTTAAAATTCTAGATTCTTAAGGAATTTACATTTAATCAAGGGAGCAAAATATGCAGTGTTTTGCAAACCTGAAAGGTCTCATATAAATGCCACCTATTATTTGAACTAGTTCAACCACTTTATTTTACAGAGTAAAAGTAATTGAGAAGAGAGATAAAATTACCTGCTCAAAGTAACAAAGCTAGGAAATAGCAGAGATCATGTTTGAATCCAGGACTTTAGATCCTAGAATCAGTAATCTTTCCACTGCATCATCATGTGATCTATGATAAAGGAGAAGATACAAACAGAAGAAATCTTGCATCTTGAAGAAGAAATCAAAATAGTGATTATGTGCCTGATTTGATTCCACCGATGAAATAAACTAACCCATATTCTGGTGAGCATATTAGGGTTTTTTGGTGAATTTCTAAATTCTAATCTCTATGTAGTACACCCTCTCAACTGGTACTCCAGTGGGTTGTGTGCCCAGAAGATTAACTCTTATCTTCAGTCCTATGGGTAACCCCTGTGAATAACTACTCCTAAGATTATTGTTCATGAGCCCCAACTAGTGTGTTTCTCCACAACAATCAGTCAGTGGATTTAATTAGCTCTTAGAAAAGACATATTAAAATGGCACAGGAAGAATAGTAGTTACAAAGAATTCCTTTCAAACCCTGGGGTATTTGTGCTACAAATACACAAGGATATTGTGGGAGTAGAGTGGAAATAAATTTAAACTACAGTGTTAGTCAAATATATATGTAGGGAAAACATGTAACCAAAAGGTGATTCACAACTCCAGAACTTCTAGGCCTTGATATCTTTCTCTCTCTCTGGAGAGTCTTTACAAAGTTTACTATGAGACAAGGTATGATGCATGAGTCACTCTATAGCCAGCCTAGTCTGGCTCCTCACAGGTCATGGTGTCTCATCTGACAGTTGGCTCAATTGGGCTTGTTCCTTGTGGGGCACAGTGACTTTGTTGAATGAGTAGCTCTATTGGACTCCCTAAGCTTACTCTTCAGTGGGTAGTTGTCCTTTTTACCACCTCTAGCCTCAGGCTTAGAAGAGTACTAGTTTGCTCTTTTAGCTAAGTTGTTACTATGCTCTTTGGAAAGGGCAAGAGCCTTTGTCCAAAAATTGGAAGTTTTTTAGTTTTACTCCTTTATGAATTTGTCACTAAGGTTTGTCATTTCCCATGAGAGAGTGGGAGAAATATTTTTCCTGGCTTAGAGATGGAATCTCTTGATAAGGGAAATCAACCAACACACTTTCCAATTTCCTATTATTGGTCTGTGAAAATGAATGGCTGAATGGAATGGTATTGAGATAGTTTATGCTCAGAGGCAAGTCCAATGTTTCTGATGTTTTGTTTTGTTTTGTTTTAATTTTTAATATTTAGTAGAGTTACTCAATACTTCTGATCCCCTAAAAAGTGTGGAAAGCTTCATGCACAGGATCTTAACCTTTACATTTCATTGTCTCTGTTTTTGTCCTTTCTTACCTTTAACTTTGCAGAAGTCTTTCCCTTTAGAGAAAACAGAATCACACATTAGTAGATATAAGACACTGTCTAGCTTTGTAACCCTGGACAAGTCACTTAACCCTGTCTGCTTCAGTTGCCTCATCTATAAAATAAGTTGGAGAAGGAAATGAGAAGCCACTGTGATATCTTTGCCAAGAAAATCCCAAATGGATTCATGAAGGGTTAGTTACACATAACTGAACAACAATTTCTGACTCTAAAGACTAGTGATCTAGTGGTTACTAGAGAAATAAAAATATTTTGAGGCCCAGAGAGATAAAGTGATTTTCCCAAGGTCATCATTGTCCTGCTCATCTCAAGAAAAGGAGCCATTAGAATCTTAGTATTCTGACTGTAAATCAAACAGTCTTTGAAATGTATCACACTAAGATGTCTACAAGGAACCAGTGGAATAAATGGCATCATAAAATCATGAGACCATAAATTCCCATTAATTTATTCTCAGTTGGCATTTCAAGCAACATGCTACAAAATGTGGAAAAGTATATGTTGTCTATCATTTGTAACATCAGTTTATTTTACCAATCATAAAGTGCCTTAGATAGGCCAAAGCCCTTGGGCAACTTATAAACATGTGTTCTAATTAAACAGCTCAGAATTTCCAGGGCTGAAGATGGATTTAGCATCTTTCCTTAGATGTTGATTGTCTATCTTTGATTCAGGAAAGTTGGGTCCCTTTGGCAAAGTGTGGAGGATCAGAGCCTGTTGTTTAATGGAAAAGAAAGAAGCAGGAACAGACCTGCCAATTACACAGGAGATGACTAATTAGCCTTGTTGCTTTGTCTAATCCTCATTTATTTGTTTTTAACCTACAGATTATTTGACAGTAAGTGTGTTAAAAAATAATGGCTATTATTTCTAGAAAAGTTAGGAGTCTCTGAAATCTGTCTTTTTACCTACTTGTCCAGGTTTACCTGACACTGTTCTCCATTCATGTCATCTAGGTTATGGTGGGACTGGACTACTCTCCAACTTCTCATCCTCCAACTTTTCCTCTGAGAGCACTATCCCATCTCCCTTGAATCCTGCTCTTTCTTATCTTCTTCCATTGTGCTATCTTGTATACCTGGAACGGTGTCACCCCCCACTCCCAACCTCCCCCAAACTTCCCTCTTGGAGTTCTAGCTTTCCTTCAAGGCCCAGATAAAGATGAAGTTTTTCTAAACCCGCTCCCTTCTCCACTTGCCTCAGGTGAAAATTATCTTTCTATCTTCATATTTCTTAGACTACTCTGGTTAGTTCTGTTTGCCTTTCTTTCATGTTGTCTTGTATTATAATTATCTGTGCTCTTATATGCAGGATCTAGAACTGGAAGGAGCCATAGATATGATCCAGTAGTACTCTCCCATTTTACAGATTAAGGAATTGATATCTAGAGAAGAGAAAATAGCTCACTTAAGATCATACAGCTAGTTAGTAGCAGGAGACAGGATTTGAACCTAGGTCTTTTGACCTTGACTCCAAAAATAATGCCCTTTCCATTTTTCCCTACCTCTCACCATCAGATCTAGTTTTATTTCATTTTATTTTTTAAGGAGTTTGGAAGAGGAAAATTTAGACTAGCATAAGGAAAAACTTTCCGATGGTAAATAGTGTTCAAAAGGATTGGTCTGCTTCCACACAGAATGAGCCCTGTCTCACTGAAGGCCTTCAAGCAAAAGCTAAGTGACCATTTGTCAAGTGTGTTTCTTGGACTAAACAACCACTGAATTTCCTTCCGACTCTGAAGTTCTGTAACTGAGTAATCTTAAAATTCTTGAGATCAGGGCCTATGCCATCTTTGTATTCCAGGTCTCCAGCACCAGCACTTTCTATCTGGGAGATGCCTCATCAAAGTTGGTTGAATTGAATGACTGGGCTGATGGTGTTGACATTGGTACTCACAATTCCTGCCTTTACCCACTGGTAACTCCTGGCCAGTAATTGAGGGGTGCTGAACCACAGCCCATCAAATCAAAAAATAAACGTTTCCCCCCCATGAATCAATGAGAACTGTAGTTAGAAACAATTCCTTAAAATAAACAGCAGGGGCTGAGAACAGCTATTAAAGGACACAATGCAGTAGGGCTTTAAGACATGGAAACCACAGAACTTGTAGTCATAGCAGACCTTCAAAGCCACTAGAGAACTGGAGATAGTGATCAGTACAGGACATCCAGTATGGCCTGGTGTTTGCTTAGTTCTCAAACAGTTCAAGAAATCATTACGTGCTCTTTGACAATAGGTCCTTCTGACTTTATAATTAGCCCCATTCTACAATGAGGAATTGCTTGAACACAATATCAGAGGATGCCATGTCTGAATGATTCAGCGTTGTGTGTTTGTAGCAAACTCATAATAATTCCAAGGCAATAATCCACTTGGGCTTGGAGGCACAAAGCATATGTTTACAGAGGTCTATGTATTTATATTCATTTAGGCCTCCATGTAAACATTTGATGATTGGAAGTGGGAATGAATTACTCTTTCTTAATTCTTTAACTTTTACACAAACTGAATTCCCATTATTCCTTCTCTTGACAGAATGAATGGATTCAAAAGGCATTTTCTTTTTAATGTCATTTTAAAAATTATAAACTTAATAGCCATCAAGAAAAACAAGTTTTTAAAAATAACAATAATAAAAATTTCATCATATATAAAATTAATTATAAATGATTTAGAATTTGCAAGAATGAGACAATGGGTCTTAATTTTTATAGGATTATAGGATAATAGATCATAGCTAGAAGGGAACTGTTAGGCCAACCTCTTCATTTTACAGGTGAAGAAACTGAGGCTCAGAAAGTCAGATAATCTGGACAAGATCACAGAGGTAGTAGAACTGGGATCCCTGGATTTGGAATAAGAAGGTCTGGGTTCAAATCTCAGCCCTCATTCTTTTTTGGGGGGGGGTGACCCCCATGAGATTATTCATTTACCCTACCTGGTCCTCAATTTCCTCATTTGTAAAATAAGAAATTGAGAAGGATGTTTTCTAAGGTGCCTTCCAACTCTAAATTAGTAATCCCCTTCTAATTTCTTTTTATCCTATATTCTTTGTTGGATTTTCTCATTTTTAATAATTTCTTATAAATTTTATTTTATCAACTGTATACTATTGTTCTGATTCTACTTTCTCCTCTCTGTCACTTTCTATGTCTTTCCTTATTTCTTTGTATTCTTCATATTTGCCATTTCTTTTGGTACAACAATATTCTTTTTAGTTGATATACTATTGTACACGTTATTCATTTATTCTGTATTTGTTGAAGATCTGGGTGATTTTTATTTACTTATTGCTCTACCAAATAAAGATGCCAAATAGATTTTGGTAGGGCATTTTTCCCATGAACGTGAGCACAGTTTACAGATTTTTTAAAGCCATCAGTGGAGTTGTTCATTCTTTCAGGACAAGCTTGGAAAAAGAGGGTTAAGAGTTTTTCTTCTATACACTTCAGTCCATTTCTGTGGCTGGAACTCGGTTACCCAAGCAACAGCTTTACAATGGAATCTGATTGACGGTCAGAATTGTGAACTAGTTGTTTGAAGCAGTAGCTGTGGGTGTGGGCAATGCATGAGTTTTTCCTGGCTCAGAAGAAGAGACTTTGTGTTTGCCAAAGTTGTTTGGGAGTAAATGGGGTATAAACCCCCTGGGCTAAAGGGAACTCAAGCTGGGGGGAGGGGATAGAATCTCGAAGAACTGAGGGGATATTCTTCCACATATTTGTTTAGGAAGACAATGAAAAAAACAACCTCTCTTGTGTTGTTTTTATTTGTCTCCTGTGGCGTGTGTTTAAGCACTCAAGGGCCTGGATGAATAATGACACAGGCGCATTTTGAACCATAGACAGCATGGTTTACCCTAAGAGCCTAGAGGAGAATCACAGTCACAGACTGTTAGAGGCAGAGGAGTCCTAGGGATCATGCAGTCCTATCTATCTTCATGATTTGACAGAAAAAGAAACTGAGGTCTAGCCAAGGGAAGGAACCTGGCCAATATCATAAAGTTGCAGAATCAATATGAAATACGCTATATCCCTCTGTTTCTTGTTTTTAAATTTGCTGCTGTAGTAAATGAGAAGAAATAACACCAAGACCTGGCAAACTCTATCCCAATTTTTTACTTATAACCTGTGTAACATTGGGCAACTTCCTTTGAACCTCAATTTTTTTTTAATCTGGAAAATGACAAGATTTTATAACAATTATTTCAAAGATCCATTTCAACTGTAAAAATTAAGAATTTGTGTGTAAGGAGCTGATTACTATTCTAATTTGCTGTGGAGAGACGAAGTGGTTTATAGACCCATAAGTTTTGTAACTAAAAGAAATTTAGAGAAATCGTGTAGTCTAATGTCCTTATTTGACAAATGGAGGGAACTGAGGCTGACTCCCCTTTCCAGACTTTTCTGTTTTTCCATCAGCTGTCATTTACTGGAATTATTTATGTTCTTTCCTTGAATCTCATGGTTCTTGAATTTATCTCAATATATGACTGCCTTTTTTTTTTAGGTTTCCATTCCAGAGATGCTCAATTATTCTGACTTGTGGCATTTAGATTCAGAAAAGGTTTCCTAGTCTTTTAATAGCAAAAGTAAATAATGCCCATTAGGAAATGGTCTTGTCCTTTTTGTGAAACTTTCTTGATTCTACCAATAGTTTAGGAAGCAAGAGTCTTAGGCAGAGAGTCAGAAAGCTTGTGCTCTAAGCCCTATGTTCCTACCACTCACTAGCAATGACTGCACAGAGAGGTATGGTAGGAGGAAAAATGAACAGGATTTTCAGTTAGAGGTCTGAGGTTCAGCTATTGTTTCAAGTATTTGTTTCCTCTGTGACATTGGAGAAGTCACTTAATCTCTTCAGGCTGCAGTTTTCTCTTCTCATAAAAATGAAGGCATTGCTATAAGAAATAATCATAAGGATGATTTCCGAAAAAATCTGAAGACCTACATGAACAAAGTGAAATGAGCAGAAACATTGTACAAAGTAACAGCAATCTTGCATGATAAACAGTTGTGAATGACTTAGGTGTTTTTAGCATTACCGTGATCCAAGACGATATCCAAAGACTCATGATGAAAATGCTATCTGCCTCCAGAGAAAGCTCTGATTTCATGGAGTTTGAATACAGACCAAAACATGCCATGTTTCACTCTTTCCTTTTTTGTGTGAGTTCTCTTGCACAAAATGACTAATACAGAAAAATTTTATATGATCACACATGTAAAAGCTACATCAGAATGTTGCCATCTCAGGGAGGGGGGAGAAGAAGGGACCCAGGCAGGGGAAGAGGGGGAGAATTTGGCTAAATTTTTTTTAAATGAAGACTAAAATGTGTTTCTACATGCAATTGAAGAAAAACAATATATTTGAAAAAGAAGTGATTGTTAAAGAAATGTCAGCCAATAAATAAATAATTAAGGCACTGGACTAAATCAACATGAGGTTCTTCGCAGCTCTAAACTCTCTGGTCTTTTTATGTCACTTCCCATTCAATGTCCTCAGTTAACTTCTTCTGTTAAATGATGGCATTGGATTAGGTAGTCATTCAGTTTCCTTCTAGCTCTAAATTGCATGATGCCACAAGCCTTTTCTGGGCTTCAGTTTCCTCATGTACAAAATGAGGGGGTTGGAATAGGTAAATCTTTGAGCTCTGAAATCCTTTGCAGCTCTGAAGCTCTAGAATTCAGTGCCTCTATTGTAAACTATAATACTCTCTACTAATAGCTTAGAAATTATGTAAATGCTCTCTCTCCTCCAGCCAATTGATTTTTGTTATAAAGAAAATCCAAATGTGATAAAAAATACAATTTGGATGGAAAATAAATAAAGACAGAATTTGGAGAGAGGAGCAGAAATTCCTCATTATTAACAACTTTGCTATTCTGAGTAAATATTTGTATAATCCATTTATCTTCCCCTTCCCTTCCAGAGAAAGTTCAATTTTCCCTGTAGCCCCAGAGTTTCTGTAAGAACTACTGCACTATTTTCCATTTTAAATTCTGATTTTCTGGGGTTTATATCTCAGTTGCAAAAATTTTCTCTAGGCAGGATTTTGGCACATTCAATCTAATCTCAAAGGTAATTGGTGGTAGTGATGGTTGGAGTGGTTCTATTTTTTTCCCCCTACAAATATGCCTGGGTGTGGGAGTAAAAAAAAAAAATCACCATTTAGATATTTCTGTTCATGTTCATGTGCTTTCACCAGGGAATCTCATGGATTTTACTGTAGAGTTTTGTTTCCTGTGGTTGCTTCTTTCTTCTTTAATCAAATATGATGTACAAAAGTATGATGGCACTGACCTAATGAGTATTTCTGTGACAGTTACTCTAGCTTAAATGGTCCCTGGTGACCAAGTAGTGGCTGAAACTTCTTTCAGTGGTGGAGAGGGTCATCTATTTATCTCCAGTCTACTCCACATTGGAAGATGGCTGCAGTCAGAATGCTGCCTTGGGCAAACTGTTCCATGGGTCCCAAGATTTGTCCTGTTTACAAGGGAAGAGCAATTATAGCTGAGTTTCTCTCTGTCCCAGGAAGTTTGTAGACTCCTGAAGCCTGAAAACAAGGTATTTTAAAAACATCCCAGTTTCAATGTTGATTTATCTAGTAGTGCTCTTCCCAGTGCTGCCATTGACCATAAACAAATCATTTATCTCTTTCTGGGCTTCAGTTTCTTCACTGGTAAATTGAGGAATTTGGATGAGGTGATTTCTAAGGTTTCTTCCAGTTTAAGGATCCTATGATCTCAATCCTATGACCTGGGAGTTCCAAGGCCCTTTGGTAACTACCTGCTGACTTCTAATCCATCCTCTTATTTATGGCCTCCATTAACATCTCCATTTTAGTGTATAGAGCTGAAAAAAAAGTAGTGGAAAGCTAACAATGCAAGAACTCCCAAGTCCTATCAAATTGGAAAGGCTTTGAGTATAGGTCTAGAAATTCACTCCGTGTCTGTCCTATTGAGGACCAGCCTAGTTAAATGAAGAGAACCTCACTATATAAAGACTGGTCATTAAGGGTGAGGGTGATGGTGATGATGATGATAGTAATATTAAAAATGGTAGCTCATGATTTTATATTACCTTAATGTTGGCAATATGCTTTTCTCCTAACAATCCTAATAACTATATACTGGATCATCTATCCCATTCAATAGATGAGGAACCTGACACTCAAAAAGACAAGATGACTCACCCATAGCCACAGATCAAGTAAGTGAATGATAGGTATATCCCAGATTCAAATGAGTGTTTTGTGGCTTCAAGTCCACTTCTTTTTCCATGACATCACAGTTGCATCAACATTTTTTTAAACCACAACAACTCATGAAGACTATTAAATTAAGCTCTATTTGATTTAATAAGTATTAATTAAATGCCTACTACATACCAAACACTGACTTAAGTGCTAGGGACCCAAAGACAAAAAAAATAAAGTCAATTTTGTACTCAAAGAATTTATATCCCCCTAAAGTGGACGATCTTAAACAGGGGTTCTATGATTTTCTCTAAGATATCTGAGATATATTTCAGGGGGTCTGCAAACTTGGATAGTAAGAAAATGAATCTTTATTTTCACTGACTGCTAACTAAAATTATATATCTATCTAGGTATCTATTTCCACCCATCTATCTGTCTGTCTTTCCATCTGTTTACATATCATCTATGTACCCACCTACCCATCTATTTCCATCTATCTGTCCATCTGTCTGTCTATCTACTTATGTAATGTTGTTGGTGATACAATTGTGGATAGACTTGGAAGACATGAAGGAGAGCACAACATGCTCCTGATGTGTTTAAGTATGTTCTGGCAGGTTCATAGATGTGCCGAACACTGAAAAAGTTTGGGAAATATGGCCATAGAAGATGAAAGGAAAGGAGTGGCAGCAATTATTATATTTATTTCATTTCCTGCATGTCTTATTCTTTGAGGTACAATACATTCACCACCTCATTTTCTTTTTTCCATCAAGTCTATGTAAGACATCCCCTTAAAACCCCCTATTACCACCCACATACACAAGGAATTCAAAATAAGAAAAGATGAGAAAACATAGCTCTTTTCCTCTAATATAAAGTATAGAATTTCCATACTCAAGTTGGAAATATTTATATGTATATGTGTGTGTGTGTGTGTGTATACATACAGAGGAGGAATTAGGTGAGAACATTTGTGATGGATTTCTTTCACTTTTCCATTTAAAGATATACCCAAATGCCACATTCTACTAGACACATTCAAAGGAATTGACAAGATCTATGATACAGACCCTAGTAGCAACATTGCTAGATTCCTTTTAATGTTTCCAGTGGAATACAATATTTGGGCAGATCTTTTACATGGAATAGTGAAAGAAATCATCTCAATACAGGTAAAATTAAGTTTAAATTATTTTATTTATTCTAATTAGTTTTTTATTTGTGTCTATCTATTATTAATGTCTATTTAGAAAAATACAAGTCCATTGATGTATTATCAAATCTGGATTTTCTGGGTATCTGGAATGGATTAATTCAATTTATATTATTTTTTATGGGAAAAAATTCATTTGACACTTGACCCTTTTGGTACTCAATCTGCTTTCTGGAATGAATTAATGACAAGTGCCAAGCTTCCACTGGACCCAGCAATTCAGTTACAGTGTTCTCCTTGCTTTTCCTCAAACAAGACAATATTTCCTGACTCCAAGCATTTTCACTGGTTGTCCCCCATGCCTGGTATTCTCTTCCTCCTTGTCTCTGCCTCTTGGATTCCTTGGCTATTTAAAAATCTCAGTTAAAATCTCATCTACAAGAAGACTTTCCTGTCTCCTTAATTCTAGTGCCTTTCCTCTGTTGATTAGTTCTAACTTACCTTGTGTATATCTTGACTTGTTTGTAGGTGGATTTGTGTGTGTGTGTGTGTGTGTGTGTGTGTGTGTGTGTGTGTGTGTGTGTGTGTGTGTGTGTGTGGGTATGTGTGTGTGTTGTTTCCCCTAGCATATTGTGAACTCTTTGAGGCAAGGGACTATCTTCTGCTTTTCTTCGTATCTGCAGAGCTTAGCACAGTGCCTGGCAAATAGTAGACATTTGATTATTTATTTGATCGACTGACTGTTGTCTGAGGACTAAACTACTAATTCACTTTGGAGAGACTTGTAGCAATTACACTGGTTACTAGGCGAGGATTTTCCCACCTTTAGCAATACAGGAAGATTTTCTGAGAAGGCTCAGGTGGGATATAATATGGCATGATATGATACATTCAATAAGATACAGTATATGATATATAATATGATATGATACAATGTCATATCATGTGTAATATATTATAATATATAATATGACATGACATAATATTATATATAATATTAAACATTATATAATCGACTGCCAGGAGCACCCATAGTTAGGAATACTCACATTTCCAGAGAGACATTTATAGGAATGGATTAGTATAGTATCATGCCAGCAGTGACAATGTCATATTCCTAATCTTTTGAGAAATGAGACAAAGCATATTTTTGGACATAACAAATGTGTGGATTTGGTTTTTTATGTTTGTTACAGGATTTTCTTTCATGGGGAAGTTTTAGGAGGATTCAGGAATTTTAAAAGTACATTGAAGGGGGTCAGCTGGGTGCCTCAATGGACTGAGTTCAGGCCTAGATTAATTAATTAATTAGGTTCAAATCTAGCTTCAAACACTTCCTAGCTGTGTGATGTTGGGCAATTCACTTAATCCCCATTGCCTATCCCTTACCACTTTTCTGTCTTAGAACCAATACACAGTATTGATTCTAAGATGGAAGGTAAGGGCTAAAAAACCTACATTGGAAAGAACTGAAGGAAGTTCATCAGGAAACAGAAAAACAAGACTATCTTGAAGATGAAGTGTGAAAGTTATTATGTAGTTAAAAAAAAGGAAGTTGTACATAATGGAAATTCAAATTTTTATTTCTTTTATTTCATTTTATTTTATTCTGTTCCACTTTAGATGCAAAATTATCCTTTTTGGGGAGGTATTCATTAAATCCAGACAAAAATAAAATTTAAAAAGTTCTTGATCTTTTGCTACTTTATTTTTCCTTTGTTTCTATGGTGCTTAGCACAGTACCTGAGACTTGGTAGGTGATTCTAGTTATTATTTTTGCCTAGTTCTATGTTCCCTTGGTAGTTTGATTGCCATAACACTATATCTGTAGATCTATTTAGATAACATAACTTTTGTTCCATTAACACTATTAGATCTAGAACACTGAATATCTCACCAATTATTTAGGATTTTCTTTATATCTGTAAATAATTCATCATAGTTATATTTTGTAAGTCTTTGGTAGGTAGTATCACAGATATTTTCTGCATTTCAGAATTATTTTAAATGGAATCCTTCTGTTTCTCCAAGTTATTGTTTATGACATACAAAATAAAAATCAAGCAATGGATTAACTGATCACAATTAGTAGATGTGGTGTTTTGTATCTTAGAATCAAATCTAAGACAAAAGAGACAATTGAGGTTAAGTGATTTGCTTAGAGTCACATAGCTAGGAAATATTTAAGGTCAGATGTGAACCCAGGACCTCCCATGTCCTGGCCTGATTCTTTATTCATTGAGACACTTAGTTGTCCCCTTAGCATACTGTAAAAAATGTCTTCATCCAAAGTGTAGTGCTACTGAATGGTCAAAGTTGTTTTTTAGGCCAAGAGAAAAATATTCTAAGGTGGGCTATGGACTCCAGTTTTTATTGTTCCAGTGATGCACATTGATCTCAGTATCTCTATGTACTTACCCTCCTGCCCCTTCCTCACATCACCTGAAATTATTCTGTGTGTATTCTCATATTTTATATGTTTTTGTTTGTTCTCCACATTTAAATATAAATTTGGTGAGGGCAAGGACAATTTTCACCTTTGCTTTGAAGGCATTTATTAAGTACTTACCAAATGTTGAGCACTGTGCTAAGCCCTGGGGATGCAAGTACAAAAATAAGACATACCCTGCCCTCAAGAAGCTTACATTCTAACAGAAGGAGAAAAAAACATAGGTCCAGTAATGAGCTTTTGTCTTGAGAAGGACAAAGATGATTAGCAGATCCTTATGGCAATCAATTTTTTTTCTTTAGAAAAGTAATGGTGATATCAATTTTTATTTCTTCACCCAAAGAAAGGAATGAAAATGTGGGCATAGACTGTACATGATGACAGGGCAGGTGGCAAGATGGTTGGGGTGGACATTGGAATGAAGTGTGAAGCCTAGTCTAGTATGAGGCTGACTAGTTAATTTGCATTTACCCATTCACCAATCCAGAGAATTTAACCCCTGAGCTGGAGGTCCAGTTTGAGGCAATTAACTTCACCTGAGAACATAGATGTGCTTTCTAGGGGTCTGGTCCAGAGGGTAATGTTCAAGGAAGGCAGTAGCAGGGTCAGAGACTGTGGTAGACATTTTACAAATGAGTTAAATTGACCTGAATTCAGTTGCTGGGAAGACAGGTGGGACATTCTGTGTATATGCATGCAATAATGTCACTCCATCTGGTTCTGCTCCTAGAGGTGAGGCCAATGGTGTCTGTAGGAGATTGGGGGGCATCAGTTGATACTTCTCCTACTCCCAGGTCCAAACTCCTCAAAGGCACTGCTCACAATTATTGTCCTGCTCTAGTTTCGGTTTTAATTGGAAATGTCAAAGAAGGTAAGAGAGGCAAAGGAAAGAACTGAATTGTTTTTGTTGAAAATTGCAGAACATCTCTCTGTCTGGCTGACGCTCTCCTTCCTTCTTTCCTTCCTTCCTTCCTTCCTTCCTTCCTTCCTTCCTTCCTTCCTTCCTTCCTTCCTTCCTTCCTTCCTTCCTTCCTTCCTTCCTTCCTTCCTTCCTTCCTTCCTTCCTTCTTTCCTTCCTTCTTTCCTTCCTTCTTTCCTTCCTTCCTTCCTTCCTTCCTTCCTTCCTTCCTTCCTTCCTTCCTTCCTTCCTTCCTTCCTTCCTTCCTTCCTTCCTTCCTTCCTTCCTTCCTTCCTTCCTTCCTTCTTTACTTTCTCTTTTGTCTTAGAATAATATTAAACATAATTCTAAGAAACAAGTACCAGAGCAGAAGAGTAGTAAAGACTAGACAATTGGGGCTAAGTGACTTGCCCAAGGTCATACAGTTAGGAAGTGTCAGAGGCCATATGTGAACTCAGGTTCTCCTGCCTCTAGGCATTGTGCTCTATCCACTGTGCTATGCATTGTGTTTCCCTTTGAGCTGACACTTTTCAAATAAGAGTCTAAGAGAGATACCTAGACCCTAGAGGTATAGTGGTAAACCCATGGCACTTGTGCCAAAGGGGGCACTCAGAGCCTTCTCTGTGGGCATGACCATCATCCCCCCAGCACAGAGTTCATTACTAGAAAGCCAGAGGGATGTGAGGCCAGACTACTCCCTTCCTTCTTTTCACGTGTACCTGAGGACATCACCTGTCCCTCTAAAAGGTTTACCATTACTGCCTTAGAACATGGAGACATTAATTGGGATTTGCAGCTTGGGTGTGTGAAAGCAGAATTTAAATTCAGATCTTCCTGACTTGGAAGCTAATTCTATATTGACTATATCATACTGCCTATCTTTTAGGATTAATAATAAGAGTGGTGATCCTGATAACTCACATTTATGCAGTTATTTAAGATTTGCGAAATACTTTCCTCAAAACAATCTTGTGAGTTATAGAATGTTGTTGTTCAGTCATTCAATTGCATGCAATTTTTTGACCCAGGGACCATAGCTAGCAATGGGATTTTCTTGTCAAGGATACTGGAGTAGTTTGCCATTTCCTCCTCTAGTGGATCACTTTGTTAGGTAATAAAAGGTTAAGTGTCTTGCCCAGAGTCATACAGCTAGTAAGTGTCTGAGACTGGATTTGAACTCAGATCTTCCTGACTCCAGGCATAGTACTCTAATCACTGAATCACAGCTGCCTCAAGTTACAGAGTACAAATATTTTTATCTCTATTTTACCCAGAGACTGAAGCTTTAAGGAATGATCATAACACTATTGAGAGTCTGTGGCATGATTCAAATACAAATCTCTAGTGCGCCACATCTACTCTTTCTTTTATGTTAGACTGAAGAAAGAATCAATCAATCTTTTTTTTTTAAACTTTAACTTTTTATCTTGGAATCAATACTAAGTATTGGTTCCAAGGTAGAAAAGTGGTAAGGGCTAGGCAGTTGGGGTAAAGTGACTTGCCCAGGGTCACATAGCTAAGAAAGGATCAATAAATCTTAATCCATTTATTCTCTGGAAGATAGGGTGGATAAGATCCAAAATGACCATTGTGTGTCGCTTTATGGAATTATACAACTCCAAAAAGTTGACATTAAATTAAAAGCTCTTACAACACATTCCTTTCTCCATTTCACTGTTGGTGCTATTGAAGTGGAGAAAAGTCAAATGAGTTGTCAAACTTCTCCCAGGAAGTGTGTAAAAAATTTGAGGCCAAACCTAGTCCCAAAGTTAAGCTTAATGGGAGTACATGTTATTACTATGTGACTTTGGATAACTCCTTTACGTCTCAGTTTTCTCCTTCATAAAATGACGGTATAGAATCTTTAAATTTCATCTTTGCTTTGGTCAACTCTAAAGTTTCAGAAAAATTGATTTTACACAAGAGAGAAGAATCAGTCACTCCCCTTTAGTGCCTAAACAAATCAGCTTCCATAACTCATAAAGTTAATCTGCTGGTCAGTCAAAAGCTGGAAAGAGGATCCATTAACTTTCTTGAATTATACTACCTGTTTTTGATTAATTATCATTCTTTGTGGTTAACTATCTTCTTTAATGTGAGAATTTGCAAGCACTTTATAAATATTAATCAAGTTACCCAGCACCTTAGAGGGGTTAGCAACATCTTCGTTTTATAAATGAGGAAATAGGAGCGTCTAGAAGGTCAAACAGTATGTGTAAAGCCACTCCTTAAGGAGGCAAAGCATTGTGTAATATAATAAATACATACTTAAGAAGATTAATCAAATTAAAAAGCTCAGAATTGGATTGGACTTTATGGGGAGCACTGTTTTTTCTGCCTATAATCTTTTCCTTCCCTTTTTTGACTGTGGAAATCCAATCTTTATCCACCTTCTCTAGGCAGCTGTCCATGATCTCACCTATAAAGTAATCTTTGAGGTCCTCTCTAAGGTACTTTTTTTCCCCCTCATGCTGTATACTATAATTATCTGAGTTTATGTCATTCTCTTGAGATGACAACTTCCTGGAGAGCAAAGACCCCATTACACCTTTGCTTTTTTCCCAGGCCCAAGCATCTTGCTCTGCACACAGTGGGCCCACACTTTCCCAGGGTCAGACAATAGCTTGTAGATGAGAAGGACTTGTTCCCTTACCTGCTCTTTTTTCCACTAAGGGAATTTAGCCCTGGGTTCAAGTGTATGAATTGATTTCAGTCCTGGGGACTTCGCAGAGAGGTCAGGATCTCATTACCAAATGTCTTGTCCCTTTATGTCCCCATCTGAGAGTCCCAGAGAGAAATGCTTAAAGCTTAGGTTTGACTGATGTCTAGTGACTTCCCAAAAAGGGAGGAATTCAAAGGTACACAATGTATTGTGTAAATCAGGTATGGGATAGCTATTTATTACCTTCACATGAAAGAACTGCCTAACACATACGACTCACGAATCCACAATGTTAAAGTCAAAAATAAGAAGCAATAATTTATACTGACTGTTAGAGGTGTTTTTGGAATATCATTGTTGACTATAACTCTGCTGCCTTGCCAAATAAATGCTGCTTTCTCTGTTCTCATAAAATGGGTCAATGTTTGTGAGGTACAGTGTCAGACCAATCCAGAATTAGTGCTCTTGATTGATATTATTTTCACAAGTCAACTATTTGGATACAACCAATGAGCAAGATGAATAAGCTTTAAAACAAATAAAATTTTAAAAGCACCATGACCTAGTGAGCTCATTTTGATGACTAATGACCCAACCTGCAACATGATGACAAATGACACTTCCTCCAGGAAGCCTTTCTTAATCTCTTCACTTGTTTCCCTATAATTTGCAGCAGAAGAGGATGAACTTTGGTTTTGTTAAAAAAAAAGAAAGAAAGAAAAGAAACATTGTTAGTGTAACGTATTTTTCCCATTGAGTCAGTGTGGCCTATGAAAAAGAGCTTTGAGCTTGGAGTCAAAAGCCTGAGAGTCAAATCTCTGCTCTACTAAACTGTGTGACTTTGAGCGAGTCATTTGCCTTTTAAGCTTTCTCAATTTGTTCTCCAATAAAATTTTCTCCAATCATCAAGGTAACACTAATTGTTTACTTTGAGGTATTCATGCTTTTCTTATAGATGTGAAACAAGAATCTGAAATATGAAAGCTATTTCTTAGCTCATTTCCAAGTGACTTAATATTCCCCTGGATAATGCAAAGATACCATAGGACTTTTGGTTCTGTCTAGATCATGGCCTCCAATCCTTTCCTGAACAGGGAAATCAAAAATATTTTCATAAGTTATAGATGGGATCTTAGGTTCATATGATGTCAGACATTGAAGGAGCTTTAGAACATAGAGTATTAAGCTGGAAAGAACTTTAGAACATAGAATGTCACAGCCAGAAGGGACCTTAACTGAGAGAACATCGTATAAGAGCAGAAGTGAATCTTAACATATAGAATTCTAGAATGTGGGATATTAGAGCCAAAGCCAATGAAAATCAATGTCCTCTTTTTATAGTTGAAGAAAGAGGGGTCCAAGAGTTAGGGTTTTAGCAGCAGCTAGGTAGCACAGAGAGTAGATTGCTATACTTGAGGACAGGAGGTCCTGGGTTCAAATCTGCCCTCAGACACTTCCTACCTGTGGGACCCTAGGCAAGTAACTCAGTCCCAGTTACCTAGCACTTACTGCTCTTCTGCTTTGGAACTGATACTTAGTTTCAAATCTAAGACAGAAAGTAAGAGTTAAAAATAAAGAAAATGACCTAATAGCTATCACTTTTTGTAGATATGAGAAGCCAGGTCCACATTTCTGCCTTTGCCTTTGGATGCCCACTACTTAAAATATCTGGCCCTGAGTTTCCTCCTCAATCAAATGGCATTAGCTCACATTTAAAAATTACTTTAGAGTTTTCAAAGCAATTTATGTAGTATCTCATTTTATCCTTACTACAAATCAATGAGACAAGTATGTTCCTATTTTACAGAGGAGAAAACTGAGTCTTAGATAGTATAATGGACTTTCCCAGGATCACACAACCAGTCAGTCTGAGACTGGATTTAAATTCATGTGTTCTAGACTCTGAGTCTAGTGTTCTATCCATTGTTCTAAGCTGACCCTTACTCAGTGTTATATGCACAAGCAAATGACTTCTCAGAAAAAAAAAAAGAACTATGGAATTTGGACCCTAAGTTGTTTTGTGGGTCAAGACTTAAGGGGATAGGGGCAGCTGATTGACCCAATGGATAGAAGACTAGGCCTAGAGATGGAGGGGTCTGGGTTCAAATCTGACTTCAGATATTTTTAGCTATGTGATTCTGAGCAAGTCACTTAACCTCCATTGCCTAGCTCTTACTGCTCTTTTGCCATGAAACAAACACTATATTGATTCTCCCGACAGAAGGTAAAGGTTACAAAAGAAAAAGACTTAAGGAGATTGCTACATTCTGATGACACATATCTTCAAATAACCAAACCCCTTTGTTGGAAATCCCAAACAGGCCTGTCTATTGCCAAATATTCTATAAGAATGCTAGAGTATGGGTCCAATATCATTATTCCTTTCCATTTTGTCATTGTCCAACTATGATTCTACTGGAGAAGGAAATGGCAAACCACTTCAGTATTTCAGTCAAGACAACTCTGAAAGGGGTCATGAAAAATCAGACACAACTGAAAAATGACTGAAAACTAGTTTTTATGACCCAGGAAAATTTATACTCTAATAATTTCATATGATTCTCTTAAGCAACACTAGCAATTCCATATTTTCATTGTATCCAATCCTGTCATGGCGTTAGCCTGCCTTAACACAAATTATAGCTGCCATTCTAGAAGTGTAGACTTACTTGGTAGCAAGTACTTTATCTAGGTGCTGAATAGCACCCTTCTATAAATGGGGGAGAGAAGGGGTCTTGAAGAAAGAGCTGTCAATCACTGGTTAATTTATATAGCTTTATATGCCTTCATTATTCCAAACAAGCCAAGGCTACCACTGCCCAATTAAGGTCAAAAGGAAGCATGGCTTTTATCTCTGTAGCCACTCTGGTAACACAGAGGGGACAGGCCCGAATTCACAGAGATCTCATCTCAAAAACAAATGGGATCCTTATAGAACCCCCTCAGTGGGTTGGAGTGTTCTCAATCAAAGCTGTAAAAATCTCCAAACAGCAGGATTCCTGCTCTGAGACTAGAACTGACTAATAAAGAACTGAATGAGGAGAATGACCCCAAACTGGAAGAAGGGGTCCCTGCAGAGCTAAGTGCCTCTGTCCTGAACAGTGGCTCTTAGAGCCCTTTTTTATTTTGATAATATAAAAAGGTCATGACTCATTAGTCAATGTCTCAAATTAAGCCTTTTAAAAATTATTGATAAAGGAAAGAAGGAAGGAGCAAAAGAGCCTACAAAAAAGAAATTATTTCATATGCCTTGCTAAAATGTGCTGTTTTTAATGCATCAAATTTTCTTGTGCTTTCTTCAGGGAGAATTAGTAAGAACTGGTATCAAACAAGAACTTTCTTTTCTTTTTTTGTTTGTTTTGTTTTGTTTTGATAAAATTGGTACCATATTACTATATAACCTATGCTCTTAGATCTGCTCAGCTCTCCCACCCTCTTAAGAAAACTTAAGTTCCAAGATTCAATGAGGGCTTGTTTTATATCAAGTGAGGGATCATTAGATTTAGAGGAGGCATATTCTCAGACATCAAATCATCCAAATCTCTTATTTGACAGGTGAGATCACTGAGGTCCAGGGAAGGGAAGTAATTTGCCCATGGTTACCCATAGTAAGTAACAGATTGTCCTACTCAAAATCCATTGGTCTTTGTAGTTCCTTAATAATAGGGTTCTTCAGTCTCCCCAAATTATTTTTGAAATTAAGAACTTCAGGAGAGTATATTTCCTTTCTTTCAGTGTTTCACTGGATCCATAGTTGAGAAATACTTGGGGTTGAATGACTTTAGCAGAAATCCCAAGGCCAAGAACTTTGTCTTCTAACACCTGTTGCTGGTTACAGATAGAATCTAAGATCATGGTGGCAAACCTATGGCATGCATGCCAAAGGGGGTACTCAAAGTCCTCTCTGTGGGTGTATGTGCTGTTGCTGCAGCTAGAGTTCACCAGTTGTTGCTAGAAAGCCAGAGTGATGTGGGGGTAAGGCTGCTCCCTTCCCCCTCACCTGAGGACATTTCTTACATCATCTGCTCCTCTAAAAAGTTCCCCATCACTGATCTATGACCTTGAGTGAGGTACTTCTCTGTTCTTTCATAATGACATCTGCTGTGTTGGGATGTTGGCAGTATAAACTACTTGAAGACTGAGGTATATCTTAGAGAGGTGCTATTCATTGTAAATGTGAAGGAGAAACAATTAGATTTTCCTTATCAATTAATTGTCCATTCGAGTTTATAGTTTTCTGCCACTATATATTTATGGTGTCATTCTTTCATCTAGAACCTGGGGTCATGACTCAGTGATTCCTTGAGCTTCTGGAGTCTTCTGGAATCACAGAATGTGGTTATCTGGAAGGGAACTTAGATACCATGTAGCCCAGCCCCCTCAATTAATAGATGACAAAGCTAAGTCCAAAGAAGGGGGAAGTAGCTTACTTGAAGTCATATATTTCACTACTGGTCAAACCAGACTCCAGATTCCACCAGTAGTGTGATAGAATGTAAACTCTTTGGGAGTAAGGTTCATTTAAGTTTTGTCTTTGTATCCCTGTTGCCTTTGTGGAAATCCTGGCACATATAGATGCTTAGTAAATTCTTATGAAATTTGAATCCAGGTCCTTCCATCTCCAGGCCTGGCTCTCCTAGCTGCCTCCACCTTGATCATATCTTGCTCAATCTACTCTTTGGAAATTGAAGAGCACTAATTTCTTCAATCTCTACTTCGCAAAGATCCATTTTGAAATCATACAGGTTGGTGTAATGGAAAAGCTGGCAAGCAAAAACATTTGCTTTGGAGTCAGAAGTCAGGGGTTCAAATGCCAGCTCTGTCTCTCACTCAGGGCCTGTATGATTATTATGGATCATTTCCGCTCAGTGGCCTCAGTTTCCCAGTTTTAAAGTTTTTTTTTTAAAGCTAGACTACCAGATGATTCCAAAGTACTTTCCCAACCTTCTTATGTGGATCCTCTTAAATGAAAGGCAGAATCCTCTTCTTCATCCTGTTTCAGAGAGTAATCCAGCACAGCAGCAACTTGCCCAGAAAGATCCCAAGTCTGAAATGCTGTAGTGGAGAAATCGCCCTTGAGAAGCTGGGAGAGGAGGCTTTTTACATTTGGGGCTTTGAGGGTGTTTTGTTTTGAAGGGACTGACGTTTCATTAACACCGCCGAGAGAGATAAATAATGACAGATAAGAGGCTTCGTGTTTTATGACAGACACTTCAAGCTTCCCTTGTAGGGCAAACATGACACTTCTGGCAGGGGCGAGTTTCCTCTTAACCACAGGGGTGAGAGCTGGCTAGCTGCAGAGCTCTGCCCTGAGGCAGGCTCGCTAATTCATTGTTGGAAGCAAGTTTTGACAACAGCAATGCTAATTGATTAAATGTTCGAATCAGAGATTACAGCTAGAAGAGTGATAACATTTTTATTTCATTCAGCTTGTGAAAACATTCCTTTTTAAGGGTGGCATATGCATATGCATACAGAAGTATTTGCAAGCACATGCCCATGTATACCTATTTAACTCAATACTTCAGCAATCTAGGAGCTCATCTTCTTCCATCTCTTCTTATTTTTTTTTTCAACCCTTACCTTCCATTTTAGAATCAATATTGTGTTTTGGTTCCAAGGCAGAAGAGTGGTAAGGGCTAGGCAATGGGGGTTAAGTGACTTGCCCAGGGTCACACAGCTAGGAAGTATCTGAGTCAAATTTGAACCCAGGACCTCCCTTCTCCAGGCCTGCTTCTCAATCCACTCAACTACCCAGCTGCCCCACCCACCTCCTTTTTATGATACCCTATTTGTGTTCTCAGATCCAAAATGATTTTTGAGGTGGAAAAGACACTGTGCAATAGATTAGGAACTGAATTTGGATTAAGATTTGGTTTCAAATCTTACCTATGAAGCATCAGCAGCATTAACCTTTGGCATCTCAGTTTTCTCATCTGTAAAATGGAAATAAGGATATTTATGTTTTACCTGGGACACCCGGCTATCAAAAGTTTTTCAGTATGTAAAGTGCTATGCTAATATCAAATACCAAGTTATTCTTAAATTCCTCCTTAAGGTACCTGTGAATATGAGCTAGAGTCTTTCCTTGATGTCTCCTAATACTTCCTGGGAGGGGGCAGCTGGATGGCTCAACAGATTGAGAGCTAGACCTAGAGATGGGAAGTCCTAGGCTCAAATCTGGCCTTAGACATTTCCTAGTTGTGTGACCCTGGGCATGTCACTTGACTCCCATTGCCTAGCTCTTATCACTCTTCTGCCTTGGAGCCAATATACAGTATTGACTCCAAGATGGAAACAAACAAACAAACAACAACAACAAAAAAACAAAACCCACAGTATTGATTCTAAGATGGAAGATGAGGGTTAAAAAAAAAATTTCATAGGTACTGATACTTTGCCCATAGTATCCATCTGATTCTTGTTGTAGGATCAACCTGCTTTCTTTTGTGGATGCTTTTTTTCCAACCCTTCTGGAGAACAAATCATGTTCAGAATTGCAATGAAGCCTTTTTAGTGCCCACTAACCATTTTTCCCATTGTTATTTGGGTCCCTTACACTGGGATTCTGCTGAGACTGTGGTTTATTAGGTTTATGTAGCCTTCCCGAATTCTAGGCATATAGATGTATGCATATATAATTACATAGTTTATACACATAGAGAGATAGAAACATAGATTGGAAAAGGTATTTAATTAGGATTGACTCCAATGCTCTGTAAGGTTCATAAGGTGCTTTCTTTATAACAACCTGCAGAGACTTTGAATATCCTTATTATCCTCCCCTTATGTGAGAGGGTACAGAAACTCAGGAAGATTAAATAGATTGTCTGATGACTCTTCCATAATGATAAGAATCTGTGATTTCCTTGGTATGGCTACTCTTTCCATGGATGCGGATTGAACCCATCCATGCCTTAGTGGATGATCTTTATGAGTTGCTTGGGTTAAAAAATTCATCTGCTGGCTAGCAGCTTGGTTATGAACTTCTCTGGACTTAGATAAGCATGGCCTTGGGGACCTTCCCTGGTTCTGTATTTGGAAATTTTTAGCTCACTAGGAATGAACAGATTTTATATTTCATGTACATAACCTTGGAAATCTGGAGTTTGCCTCCATGTCTTGAAATATGAAAGGAGAATTCAAGTGAAGGATAGATATCTAACTTATAAGGTAGTGAAGTCTCTGCGGTCTGGAGGAAGCAAGTTTTCCCTTTCCATTATTTTTAAATGATGGGACAAGGTAGGAGTATGACTGTCTACATATATATCTATGTGCATATTTTAATATATATATCATAGCAGATAGTTTAGAATTTTTTTAAACCCTTACCTTCCATTTTAGAATCAATACTGTGTATTGGTTCCAAGGCCGAAGAGTCGTGTAAGGGCTGGGCAATGGGGGTAAGTGACTTGTCTAGGGTCACACAGGTAGGAAGTGTCTGAGGCCAGATTTGAACCTAGGACCTCCCATCTCTAAGCCTGGCTCTCAATCCACTGAGCCACCCAACTGCCCCTATCTTGGAATTTTTAATAAAAACCAGAGATTATATATTTTTTTCAAAAGTTGCTAAGAATGATATTTATTTTCTTTATTCCATACCAGTAAATATAGTAGGCATGAATTTAGGACTTAATTGTGTGTAATTAGAATCTGTTACCCTAAAAACTATGATTCCCAGCTTTTAGGGTAACAGATTCTAATTACACAATTGCTACAATGTATGGCCTTGTTACAGGAGGGTAGTACCTGGTTAGTGAGGATTTTTTTATGGGGGCAGTAAATAGTAGGGCTGCTGGAGCAATAGAGATAATACAATGAGCATGGTCGAAGGGACTCTGGAGGAGGAGGGCTGTGAATAGTGAAAAGGAGAAGATGATGTGATAGGATCATGGCATGCCAAATCCCAGAATAACAACTAGACTCCAGTGCCAAAAAAAGTCTTTAGTTGTTTTCCAGTCAATCCTGAGACTGTTTCTCTGTTTGACCTGAGTTACTCCAGTAAAAAAGTGCAAGGTGGCAGACAACTTTGGCATGTCAAGCACTTACCTCTAGGGCCTTGTTTTTCATCCTCCATATTTAATGAATAAGCTAGAATAAGGGAAAATTAGGTTATTCTTTCTCTGGAATTGGAATGGATTGTACTCTTTTGTGGGTATTCTAGGTATCTTTTCTTATTTCGTAGCTTTATTAAATATTTTTGCTCTCAATAGACTTTAAAGAGGAGGCAGTTAGGTAGCACAATGGATAGGGAGGACCTTGTTTCAAATCTGGCTTCAGATACTTTCCTAATTATAGCATTTTATTGGGAGTGTGGACAAGGAGATTATTGATCACCTTTGACGACCGACTCACTGACAAGCCACTTAACCCCCATTACCTAGACCTTACCACTTTTCTGCCTTGGAACCAATATTTAGTATTGATTCTAAAATAGAAGGTAAGGATGATAAAAATTTTTTTGCCTCTTAGCAAATCTTTTAATACATGCAATCTTGATTCCTTCATTTATAAAATGAATGAGTTTGAATTAGATGATATCTGAGGTTTCTTTAAGCTCTGACCTTTAATATTCTTCATTCTAAACTTCCTTCTGGTTCTACCATTCTAAGTTCCAAAGTCCCATCCTTCTCTGAGGTTCTATTTTCTGTCATTTGGTGATCAATATTCTGGGGTTCTTATATGTTTTTTTCAAAATTTTATGAATCAGTCTTCAAAGGTGATCAATAATCTCCTTGCCCCCACTCCCAATAAAATACTATAAATACATGGAACATAATTTTACAGGAGGTAGATGAACAGATAGATCTTGTTTCAACACAAAAAAATATTTTTCAAACACTTGGAGTTTGAGGGAAAACCTGGATAGGACATTGTGTTCATCAAGTAGGAAACTTCCCATATATTACAAATCTAATATGCTAAAGTCTGGGGACTTATTTCTGAGGTTCATCTAAATGGTAGCTTCTATGAGCTACTTGATTTCTAGGAAACTTCTAAAATGTTCTTATAAGATGTTTTAAGCATATCCATTGACTCTCTCTCCCTCCCTCCCTCTCTCTCTCTCTCTCTCTCTCTCTCTCTCTCTCTCTCTCTCTCTCTCTCTCTTTCTCTCTCTCCCCCTTTCCAAGGTACAGAACTTTCAAATCTCTCCCCACTCTCAATGCCAGATAATGACTTTGAACTTAATATTTTGGTTCAAACTGTCGAGCCCATGACTGTTATTTGAATGGATATAAATGGGGAGAAATCCCGGCTATGCTACTGTTTCAGGGTTTCAGTTTTTTCCTCTATAAAATGAGGGATAAGATGTTTCCTACTGTCCTTTCCAGTCATTATTTTATGTTGTTAGATAACATTTCAAAAAGGATCAACTCTCTTTTCCCCCAATGTCATTTCTTTTGGTGTAGGGAGTAGCACTATGAACACTTCCTCTTTCCTACCATTCCCCTGATGCAGATGCATTACTTCCCTTTGATTTGGTGCAAAACTAATCAATTGAAGAGGGAGAATGCAGCTACTTACAGCAGTTCTCAATACTTGCCTTTGCCCAGGAACCAGGGGCAGCTATCTCTAGCAGCCATTTTAAAAGCCTAAGGAAGACTCTTTGTAAGGCATAAATGGAGCCAACAACGTACTGTATGAGAGAATTCCAGGATAAACATATTCTCTTATTCTGACTGTTGCTGATATTTACTAGTTATGTGAATTTGGATAACAATAATGACAACAATAATAACAACAAGCATTTATTTAGTAACTTTAAGGTTTGAAAAGTGCTTTATTTGTCCAATCTCACTTTCTCTTCACAGCAACCTTGTGAGTTAGAGGCTATTATTATTCTCATTTTACAGATGAGGAAACTGAAATAAACAGAGGTTAAGTGACTTGCCAAATGTCACAGAGCTAGTAAGTATTTAAGGCTGCATTTGAATTCAATTTTTGATGACTAGGGAAAGGAAATGACTTGTTGAAGGTCATACAGAGGAAACAGAGTGATTGAATTAAGTGGCCTGTCCAGGGTCACACAACAAGTCAATTTCTGAGGTAAGAATGGAAATTCAGTCTTCTTGACTCTAAGTTCAGAGCTATCATCTATGCTGCTTATATAAATCAGGGAGAGGAGGAGATGGAAGTATTATATTAGATAATCTCTCTCAGGTGCTTTCTATTTGAAATCCTGTGAGTTTAAGAGTAACACTGCTCTGGATGATGCTTTGGGGCAGCTTGCTAGGCAAAAGCTCTGTAATTTGACTGGAGGACTTGAGGTGATGGCCAGCTCCCCTTATTTCTGTGGTCAAGAAGGCAGTTGAAAGGAGGGAGCCCTTCATTCATTGGCAGAAGTCAAAGAACCTGCAGATCCTGTAAGTAGGGGCCCCCTGGGCCTGCGCCTCTGATCAATTTTCTCTCATTTGATGTTCCCCTTTTCATGGTGTTTGATGGGTTATTTGAGGCTTGAGTTGTGTTACTGGCTCCTTGCCTCTGGCAGTGGGTTGGGAAGAGTCAGCCTGTCACTAGGAACTTGGAGAACCTGTACAAAGAAGGCATTTTCCTTTCTTCTCTCTCCATCCCTCCTCTGCCCCTCCTCCTCTCCCCTGAAGCTTACAGGGGACTGGAGCCCTTGGGAGAAGAATGCCAAATACCTCCTCCAGCAGGGCCCTTCAAAAGTCTTGTAAAGGTTTCAGAAGTCTCCCTTTACAAAGGTGTGAGCCCCTTTTAGAGAGAGGCCTGGCTGTTTAATGCAGTTGGGCAATGCTAGTTGAAAGGAAGGGTGAGGTGAGGCAAAACCACTTGTCATTGGTCATTCCTAGTCTTCACTCAATGAATTTCCACTAGCAATACTTGTAGGTAACCATTCACTGCAGAATTCATAGGATTCATGTTTTGTAGCCAAGTGTGGGCCTTGTCCATAAGTTATGAGTTCTTTGGCATTTAAAGGTCTTAGATCAGAGGCTGTTTAACACACCAATGAAATATAGGGAGTGTATTGGTAATGTGGATGGTCCTTTTTTGCCCCCTTTCTCCTAGGTTCTATTCTAGAGAAGCTAGAATAGAAAAGAAATGTTTATGCTTTAAGATGGTTGCTCTTTGATAGATGTCCATTACCTATCCATCTACATGCTGTAGAATTCAGATGCATTGCTTGTCCACTAAAATGGTAGTTGTCCTTATTCTTTTTTTTTAAAACCCTTACCTTCCTTCTTGGAGTCAATACTGTGTATTGGCTCCAAGGCAGAAGAGTGGTAAGGGCTGGGCAATGGGGGTTAAGTGACTTGCCCAGGGTCACACAGATGGGAAGTGTCTGAGGCCACATTTGAACCCAGGACCTTCCATCTCTAGACCTGACTCTCAATTCACTGAGTTACCCAGCTGCCCCTGTCCTTATTCTTCTTGAGGAAGGCTAACCTCATGTTCTTTTTATCTTATCTTTATCATTTAAATAGTTAATAAAAATTATTTCTCTTCCAATCATGAAAACTTGAGTTTGCTAACCTGATCTCAGCATTATCCTATTGATGATAGGGTTGAGAGGCATGGGGAAAATTTTGAAATCATTTAGTATTTGCTTGCCATGGATATTTTGGCTGAACTTGGGAATGTATCTTTATTTTTATTATTACTACAGGGTATAGAGTAGAGCAAAATATCATATTACGCATATGTGGCACTTCATGTAATGAACCAGCATATAAATTGCAGATGTCATTATAAAATAGCATTATAATCATCTTTACAAAAAGATGCAAGACATGCTGAAAGTAGCCTTCATGTGGCAATAATCAGATTATATGAACAAAGAGCTAGAAAAGAACACAAAAAGGTCGTGTCTGAATTGTACTCCTGACACTGAATTAAATCAACTCTGCAATCTTGGATTATGAGAATCTTAATCCACAATGTACAGTAAGAAGATGAACAAGGAAGTTTTTGGCAAAGATTTTGTTTTATAAACCATCTGACATCAATGGTGTCTTGACACCTGGTAGTATTGTTTTCCAATATGAAGTAGGACTCTAAGACAACCTGATAGCAGGTTCTCTTTAACATTAGGAGAACACTGCCATCACATCATTTATAGTATACCATCTCACCATGCTAAAGCTTTTTGCAGTGTAGGACAGTAGAAAATCTGTGTGGCAACTGGAAGACCTGGGTGTGAATCTTGGCTTCTGCCATTTATTTGCTTTGAGATTTGGAGTAAGTCCCTTCTCCTCTTTGGGTCTTAAGTTCTTCCTTTGCAAATAAGATGTTGGATAAGTTATTTCTAAGGTCCTTCCTTTCACTGAGTTCCATGATCAAGTCAGGGTATGAAGTTCATTATTTTCAGTAGAATCTTCTAGTTCTTAAGGACACACACACACACACACACACACACACACACACACACACTCCACTCCATGTTCTTTAATAGGAAAGCTGGGCTTGACTTGTTAAAAATTCTGAATCAAGCTTCTCAGTGTGCCCATCAGTGAGGGACCTGTGGCTCCCATGTGACTGGATGGAGTAAAACTACATAGTCATACAGAAACAAGGTCTAGGGAAAGGAGAACTATATTTTCAATAGACTCAGATCTGAATCGGGTGATCAGAGTTCCAGTCCTGGCCCAGACACTGAATGCCTGACTATTTGAACTTGGGAAAGTTACTTTATCATTTTATAGTGCCTCAGTTTCTGTATCTCCATACTAGGCTATTTATAACACAGACACAATTACACAGACACAGAATACCCAATATATCCTTTCTTTCCCCTAGTTGTTACTAGCTGTGTGACCCTAGTCAAGTCACTTAATCCTGTTTCCCTCAGTTTCCTATCTGTAAAATGAGCCAGAGAAGGAAATGGCAAACCACTATAGTATCTTTGCCAAGAAAATTTCAAATGGGGTCAGGAAGAGTAAAACATGATTTTAAAAATAACTGAAAAGTTGTTAAGATGTTACAAAGATTCCCTTGATCAAATCACTTCACTTTTGAATTTAATTTTCTTATCTGAAGAATGTTGCCAGAAGCATTGAAAGTTTAAGTGACTTGCCTAAGGTCACAGAGCCACAATGTGGCCAAGTTGCCTTTCTCCAAAATTAAAAACATTAAATCAATCCCAAATTTATCTTTTTTTCACTTCTGTGTAATGCTCCTCCATCTGCCTTCTGAGGCCAGAGTTCATATTCCACTGGCATCTCTTTGGAGAAGCCAGGATACCATTGGGCTTTAAGGATGCCCCAATGGAGGCCTCATGGAAAAGTGTATGTGAATCACAAAATGAGAGGTGCATAGCTATTAGAAATGGAAGAATTTTGGGGATTCTCAGTCTATCTCCTTACCCCCTCTTTCTTTCATCTTTTTTTTTTTAAACTGATGAAGAAACTCAGACCAAAAAAGTAAGTTGGAACTCATGGTCACACATCAAACAAACGACAGAGCCTAGATTTAAACCCAAGTTTACTGATTCCAAGTACAACATGTTTCCTATTACTATATAGATAGGGACAGGGTTTCATCTTTATTTGTGGAGGGAATACTTAAGCAAAGGCATGACCACATCTCCTGGAATTAAAATGGGAACTGAGAAAAATAGAATAAAAGAAGAACTGGAATTCAGAAGCATGTCTCTCTCCTCTTGTTTGAACAATGTTAAGCTATAGATGTGGAATGAGGCATAAATGGCACATGTAGCCAGGGTGCCATACTTTTTGCACTTAATTCTTTATTTTAATAGAGGGTTCAAGGTTTGTATTGGGGTAGATATTAAGGGAAAATGTCAAGCATAAGCAAAGTATTTACTTTTTTAAAAGATTGAAAGTCCTTTGACCTCTGTAGAGTAAATATATTCAGAGGAGATTCATTCATTTTCAGCCCCCTTCACTTTAATTTCCCAAACTCTTTAGGAAAGAAAGACGTGAGTTTTCTATGCTGCCTGTCTACATGAATCAGATTCACTGGGTAATTGCTATATTCTGTGTTTCTCATTGAATGGTGCTGACCTAGCCTGAGTCCTCTAGGCTAGTTCTTTCTTGAATCAGGCTTTTTTTTTTTTTAAACTCCAGACATTTTCCAGGTTGAGTTAAGGGCAAACCTTTCCAACAGCAATGTGCTATTTGCTGTCAGCTCACATTTCATAGACCCTTCAAACACCCAAAGATGAAGGAATATGTTGATGTCCTGCACAGAAATGAGAGACATCACAACCTGAGGATGAACTCTGTGCTCTGACTAAAGGATAGGCTACTTGCTTCTTCAGTCTGTTTGGAATGGCTTAGGGACTTACCAGGCCTGTTTGCTTAGCCCTGTTACAGACACAAGATTTGAACTTGTGGCCTCCCCCCTAACAAATAAACTGATGTCCAAGCTAGTGCTCGATATCCTTCTTTTCTTGAAATGATATTTCTAACCTTCATCTGAAAAAATCTCATGTGCAAAGGAGATTATAGCAGACAGAGACAAAAGAATGGAATATTAATGTGGCATTAAGGGCAAATGCCTATAAAAGCTAACAGTGTGGATTAGACTCCTTGTAGATGGAGAGTGAGTGGATTATCACCTTAATTTTTTTAATTAGAAACAGACAGAAATATAATTAAAAAATACTAGCCAGATGAATTTTCAATGCTGTTCCCTTTGTGGGGGGGAAAGGGAGAGGGAGGAAAGAATTAGACATCAATGACTATAAACAGAAAATTAGCATTCTGATGGGGGGAAAAGAAGCAATTTTCAAGATAGTTTTTTAAAAAAATTCTTTTTAAAATTATAAACTTTAAAAATATAAAACATATAAAAAGGAAGGGGGTCAGATTATGAAGAGCTTTAAAGGCCAAACAGGCAAGTTTCTATGTGATCCTGGATCTCATAAAGGGTCAGTAGAGTTCAGTGGACTGGGGAGGTGACATGGCCAAACCTACATTTTAGAAAAATTGCTTTAGCAGCTAAGTGGAACTTGTACTGGAACTAAGGGAGATTTGGGGCCAGGAGACTCATGAGAAGGTCATTGCAATAGTATAGGAAACAGGTCATGAGGGAATGAACTAGGGCCATGACTGTAAGTGGAAAGAAGGGAACATATATGAGAGATGTGAATAATAAAAAAGACAAGAATTGACAATGAATTGAATATATAAGACAAATGCAAATAGGAAATTAAAGGTGTTGCTGAAGTTGTGAGTCTGGGAGCATGGTAGCGCCCTTGAAAACAGTAGGGCAGTTTGGAAAAGGGGAGTGTTTGGCAGAGGGAAGATCATGATCTCTGTTTTGGGCATGTTGAGTTTGAGTTCAACAGGACATCCAATTCAAATTGTCCAAATGAAGAATAGAACATAAGATTGTCTACAAATTATGAACTTCTCTTATGTGCAGTTTATGAAAAGTGTTTTAAATTTAAGGTGATGGTAACAAAATGGCTCTTGCTGTCTCATCTTCTGAATTCTGCTCTTTTCTATGTTTTAAAAATGTGTTACTGATGTTTTATTTCTTGTTTCATTTTTTGGCATCACCATCAGTTCTCACCAACTTTCTCTCTAGAATTCCTCCCTTGAAACGAATAAACACTGCTAAGGAAATTATTCACTCATATACAGAATTTCTTCATTGTAGCCAATAAGTATTGTCAAATAAAACAAATCCACACATTAACCGTTTCTGAAAATCTATGTCTTATTCTGGCACTCTGGTCTACCACCTTTCTGCCAAGAGGCAGGAAGTATTCTTTATCATCAGTCTTCAGAGACTGTTATTGTCCAATGAATTGACCATCTTTCTGAAATCCTTTAAGTTGTTTTATTTTATATTATAGTGGGAGAGGGATCTTGTAAAAAATTCTCTTTAGTGGTCTAGAGTAAGTGAATTTATTTGTTTAGTTTCCTCTTATCCAATAATACTTTTAACTTTAAAATTGAATTTAAAAATAAATACATTTTTAATTTAAATAAAATTAAAATAATTTATTAAAAAATTAGTTTCTTTGTTACATTGAAATTCTCAGGTAAATACATCTCTCCCTTCCTTTCCCATACTAGAGAAGGCATCATTTGACAAAACAATAAATGAATATATAAAACTATTTATTGATGTTATCAATTCCTCCTCTGGAGGTGTTCATACACAAGTCATTCATCAAACAATATTTCTATTGCTCTATATAATGTTTTTGATTCTGCTAATTTTACTCTTCATAGCAGGAAGTGAATCTAAATAGAGGATATCAGTCTTAGTTCTCTCTTCTATAAAATGAGGATAATAATATTCTGCCTACCTCATAAGATGGTTGTGAGAAAAAACTCTTCAAAGTTTACAGAGCTCTATAAATGTGAACTGCTATTATAATGATGGTTATTGGTAGTAGTAATGTTTCATGGGTCAGCACAGTGGTGATTTGCCTTTATAAAAGCAGTTTAAAAGATACCATCAAGGGAGGTGTGACTGAAAAGGAGGTAGGGCTGTTCCAGGGATTGAGCAGGGGATAACAGGCAGGATTAAAAACTAGACAGGTATCCAGGTAATATTCCAAGAATTGGAGGAAGGTCTCCAGTGGATCAAATGACTCTTCTGTGGAGAATTTATGGGAAAATATTTACAAAAATCAATCCGAATGACAGGATATGGAAGGCTTATAATCTAGGTGGAGCAATGGAGAGTGCTAGACTTGGAGTCAGAAACACCTGAGTTCAAATTCTGATTTAGACACTGACCAGCTGTGTGTCCCTGGGTGTAAATCACTTAACCTATCCTAGTCTTGGTTTCCTCATTAGTAAAGTGGGTATAATAACAGTACTTCCTTCATAGGGCTGTTGCGAGGATTACAAGAGGTAATATATGTAAAGTTCTTTATGAATCTTATAGTGATATATAAATGGAAATTATTATTATTTACAGAAGTGTAACACACATCAACGAGGTCTCAGATTCATCGAAGTAACTATGGCATGACAGCAACAACAATAATTCCCTCTCCCCCACCTTTATATGTCCACTACAGGCTCTGAGACAACCTCTAAAAATGCAACTTTGTAGTAAAAAGAAAACTTGAGTTCCATGAGAAATTGAATTTTGGAGCCTTAAAAATATGTGCATTTTTGGAGTTCCCTTTTACTTTCCATTCCCACAGTCTGATCAGGTTTTGGAATTGACCCCCCCTTTTTTTTTTAAGTCCATGATAGAGAAATACAAGGTCTTGCAGGTCCTACTAAATTGGAAAGATATAAAGTCCAGGCTGAGCAAGAGACTGGCTGTTTACAGAGGACCCATCTAGTTAAGTTCAAAAAGGGACATTGGATTATAGGATTAAGAGCTGCAAGGGAATCTCAGGCAGCCTCTAGTTTAGTCTTCATTTTTTAATTGTTCATTTTTAACATTCATTTTTAAAATTTTTGAGTTCCAAATTCTTCTTCTCTTCTTCTTGCCACTCACTGAAAAGGCAAGAAATATGATATTGATTACAGCCATATGAGGTCATGCAAAACATTTCTTTATTATCCATTTTGCAATACATACATAGACAGTTAGGAAATATCTGAGGCCACATTTGAACCCAGGATCTCTCCTATCTCCAGACCTAGCTCTCTATCTACTAAAGAACCTACTTGTTTTTTGAACACTAGATTACTATGGTTGTTTACTACTGTGTATTATATACCTAATCTATTCTACTGTTCTATCACTCTATCTCTTTGTTGGGACTAGATATTTTTGATTACTATTTTGTAATAGAGATTAAAATCTGGCACTGTGAGGTATTGCTAGATTACTTTTATTTTTTTATTAATTCCCTTGATTTGTTCTTCTAGATTAATTTTTTCCTTATTTTTTCTAGCTCCATAAAATACTATTTTGTTCATTTGATTGGCATAGCACTGTATAGGTAAGTTATTTTAGGTAGAATTGTTATTTTTCATGTTGTCTTGGTATATTCATGAGCAAAATTAATATTTTTTCCAGATGCTAATTATCTTTTTATTGTTGTCTTACACTAAATCCCCAAAAGACAACTCCCAGGAATGTAATTGCCAAATTCCAAAGCTTTCAAGCAAAAGAAAAAATCCTACAAGAAGCCAGAAAAAGACAATTTAGATATAAAGGAATGCCAATCAGGGTCACACAAGACCTTGCAAGTTCCACTCTGAATGATCGTAAGGCATGGAACATGATCTTCAGAAAGGCAAGAGAGCTGGGTCTCCAACCAAGAATCAACTACCCAGCAAAACTGACTATATACTTCCAAGGGAAAGTATGGGCATTCAACAAAATAGAAGATTTCCAACATTTTGCAAAGAAAAGACCAGAGCTCTGTGGAAAGTTCGATATAGAAAAACAAAGAGCATGGAATACCTGAAAAGGTAAATATGAAGGAAAGGGGAAAGGAGAAAAATGTTATCTTTTTCTTTTACTCAAACTCTCTTCTATAAGGACTACATTTATATCAATCTATGTATACTAACATGTGGGGAAAATGCAATGTGTAAATAGGGGGAAAAGAAAGACCAAATAGAATAATCTTTCTCACACAAAGATTCACATGGGAAGGGGAGGGAAAGAAAACTCCTATAAGAAGGAGAGGAAGAGAGTTTTTACTTAAACCTTACTCTCAGGGAAATCAACTCTGAGAGGGAAGAACATCCAGATCCATTGAAATCTTGAATTCTATCTTACCCAACAAGGGAAGGGAGAAGGGAAAACCAAGGGGGGTAGGGAAAAAAAAGGGAGGGACTAGAAAGGGTAACATATCAAGGGAGGGGACAAGGGGGACTGATTTAAAGTAAATCACTGGACTAAAAGGTAGAGCTGAAGAAGAAAGGTTAGAATTAGGGAAGGATATCAAAATGCCAGGGAGCCCACAAGTGACAGTCATAACTTTGAACGTGAATGGGATGAACTCACCCATAAATTGTAGACAAATAGCAGAATGGATTAGAATCCAAAACCCTACCATATGTTGACTTCAAGAAACACACATGAGGTGGGTAGACACCCACAAGGTCAGAATTAAAGGATGGAGTAAGACCTTCTGGGCCTCAACTGACAGAAAGAAGGCAGGAGTGGTAATCATGATATCTAATAAAGCCAAAGCAAAAATAGACCTGATCAAAAGGGATAAGGAAGGTAATTATATTTTGTTAAAAGGGACTTTAGATAATGAGGAAATATCACTAATCAACATGTATGCACCAAATAATATAGCACCCAAATTTCTAATGGAGAAACTAAGAGAATTGAAGGAAGAAATAGACAGTAAAACCATATTAGTGGGAGACTTAAACCAACCATTATCAAATTTGGATAAATCAAATCAAAAAATAAATAAGAAAGAGGTAAAAGAAGTGAATGAAATCTTAGAAAAATTAGAATAGACATTTTGGAGAGAGAGAGAGAGAGAGGGAGGGAGAGGGAGAGAGAGGGAGGGAGAGGGAGAGGAATAGGGCTTAAATACCCCCTCTGTTTAGGCTGGGCCAAAAGGCCCAAGCCCTTAGATAGCTGAGGCAAAGAAAAGAGATCAGTCCCTATCACTCATGTGACCAAAATGGAGAAACAGTCTCAAGGGCCTCCACCTCCAGCCTCCTTCAGAGCAAGCCCTCCTCTCAGAGCAACCTCCTCGAACTACCCCAGTCCTCAGACCCACTATCTTTAAGGAAACCATCTAAGTTCCTTCCCCTCAGTTCTCACATCTACCAATCACTGTCTATGTCTTCCCTGTGCCAATGGTGGCTCTAGCTTAACCCAGGACTGCACAGAGGTCTGCTCCTTTGCATATGTCTGTTGAAGGTCATATTCTCAAATAATTAAATCTTGATCCTTGCTGCAGCCCTTCCTAAATCCTTTTACTCTGAGTAGGGTGGAGATTGTAGTTTCAAGACCTGGTTCTGTCATTCCAAGTATCTCTATTGTATCAATTCTAAAATCAATCATGACTCAAAGAACTTCCTGTTCTATGCTTAAGCATAGATCAAAGCCTTTTCCATTGTTTAGCAAAAGGTTTCTGTCCTAAAGTAGTCTTAGGTAGGGAGGAGAAGGATCCTCCCATGCCAAGGGGGTTCACATTCCAATAGAGTTCTTACTATCAGTAGGAAATTTTTTACAAGTATGAAATTTTCCAATGGTGAAATTTCCAACATTCATAAGTCTAAGAAATTTTAAGGTTTACAATGTTCAGGTCCATTGCATTGACACAAATGGAGAAGTCCATTACATTCGATTGTACCATAGTGTGTCAGTCTCTGTGTATAATGTTTTCCTGGTTCTGCTCCTTTTGCTCTGCATCACTTCCTGGAGTTTGTTTGAGTCTCCATGGAATTCCTCCACTTTATTATTCCTTTTAGCACAATAGTATTCCATCACCAACATATACCACAATTTGTTTAACCATTCTCCATCTGAAGGGCATCCGCTCATTTTCCAATTTTTGGCCACCACAAAGAGCACTGCTATGAATATTCTTATACATGTCTTTTTCCTTATTATCTCTTTGGGGTACAAGCCCAGCAGTGCTATGGCTGGATCATAAGGCAGACAGTCTTTTATCGCCCTTTGTGCATAGTTCCAAATTGCCCTCCAGAATGGTTGGATCAATTCACAACCCCACCAGCAGTGAATTAGTGTCCCTACTTTGCCACATCCCCTCCAGCATTCATTCCCTTCCTTTGCTGTTACGTTAGCCAATCTGCTAGGTGTGAGGTGATACCTCAGAGTTGTTTTAATTTGCATCTCTATGATTATAAGAGATTGAGAACACTTTCTCATGTGCCTATTAATAATTTTGATTTCTTTATCTGAAAACTGCCTATTCATGTCCCTTGCCCATTTATCAATTGGAGAATGGTTTGATTTTTTGTACAATTGATTTAGCTCTTTGTAAATTTGAGTAATTAAACCTTTGTCTGAGGTTTTTATGAGGATTGTTTCCCAATTTGTAGCTTTCCTTCTGATTTTGGTTACATTGGTTTTGTTTGTACAAAACTTTAATTTGATGTAGTCCAAATTATTTATTTTGCATTTTGTGACTCTTTCTAAGTCTTGCTTGGTTTTAAAATCTTTCCCTACCCAAAGGTTTGACATGTATACTATTCTGTGTTCGCCTAATTTTCTTATAGTTTCCTTCTTTATGTTCAAGTCATTCACCCATTTTGAATTTATCTTGGTGTAGGGTGTGAGGTGTTGATCTAAACCTAATCTTTCCTTTACTGTCCTCTAATTTTCCCAGCAGTTTTTATGAAATAGTGGGTTTTTGTCCCCAAAGCTGGGATCTTTGGGTTTGTCATATACTGTCTTGCTGAGGTCACTTACCCCAAGTCTATTCCACTGATCCTCCTTTCTGTCTCTTAGCCAGTACCAAATTGTTTTGATGACCACTGCTTTATAATAAAGTCTGAGATCTGGGACTACAAGGCCCCCTTCCTTTGTATTTTTTTTTTCATTATTTCCCTGGATATCCTTGATCCTTTGTTCTTCCAAATGAACTTTGTTATGGTTTTTTCTAAATCAGTAAACATTTTTTTGGAAGTTCAATGGGTATGGCACTAAATAGATAAATAAATTTGGGTAGGATGGTCATTTTTATCATATTGGCTTGTCCTACCCATGAGCAGTTAATGTTTTTCCAATTGTTCAAGTCTAGTTTTAGTTGTGTGGAGAGTGTTTTGTAGTTGTGTTCATATAGTTCCTGTGTTTGTCTCGGGAGATAGATTCCTAGGTATTTTATTTTGTCTAAGGTGATTTTAAATGGGATTTCTCTTTCTAGTTTTTGCTGCTGAGCTGTGTTGGAGATATATAGAAAAGCTGATGACTTATGCAGGTTTATTTTGTATCTTGCAACTTTGCTAAAGTTGTTGATTATTTTGATTAGCTTTTTGGTTGAATCTCTAGGATTCTTTAAATAGACCATCATGTCATCCACAAAGAGTGATAACTTGGTCTCCTCCTTGCCTATTTTAATGCCTTCAATTTCTTTTTCTTCTCTAATTGCTACTGCTAGTGTTTCTAGTACAATTTCAAATAGTAGAGGTGAGAATGGGCATCCTTGTTTCACTCCTGATCTTATTTGGAATGCATCTAATTTATCCCCATTGCAGATGATATTAGCTGATGATTTTAGATATATACTGTTTATTATTTTTAGGAATGACCCTTCTATTCCTATGCTTTCTAGTGTTTTTAATAGGAATGGGTGTTGTATTTTATCAAAGGCTTTTTCTGCGTCTGTTGAAACAATCATGTGATTTTTTGTTGGTTTGCTTGTTGATATGGTTAATTATGTGGATGCTTTTCCTAATACTGAACCAGCCCTGCATCCCTGGTATAAATCCTACTTGATCATGGTGAATGACTCTTCTGATCACTTGCTGGAGTCTTTTTGCTATTATCCTACTTAAGATTTTTGCATCTATATTTATTAGGGAGATTGGTCTATAATTTTCCCAGATTTTTTAAGAGGCTAGATTCACAACCTCTTTCTGGGGGAAGGGCCATGGCTAATAGGTCTAAAGCAGATCCTATTATCTTTCCTATGAAATCCACCGCTCCTGCTAGCTTTCCTATTTCTTTTGAGGGCATCACTGACCTACTAGTCACTCAGATGTGCATACTTAGAGTCATTTCAGACTCTTTATTATCTTTCATCACATTGCCTTCTTCCAATCAGCTGATTCTACCTACAGAATTCCTATTTTATCTGTGCTTTTTTCCCCACTCATATATTTACCATCTGGTCCAGACACTCATCTCTCTCTCTCTTTTTTTTTTTTTTAAAACCTTACCTTCTGCCTTGGAGTCAATACTTTGTATTGGCTCCAAGGCAGAAGAGTCGTAAGGGCTAGCTAATGGGGGTCAAGTGACTTGCCCAGAGTCACATAGCCGGGAAGTTTCTGAGGCCAGATTTGAACCTAGGACCTCCCGTCTCTAGGCCTGGCTCTCAATCCACTGAGCTATCCAACTTCCCCCCACTCATCTCTTTTTAACTGAACTATCACAGTAGCCAAATGATGGTGAACCTTTTAAAGACAGAGTGCCAGGCCCCACCCCATTCAACCCCCCAGACTAAGTGCTATGTAGCTCCCCCCCCAAGTTCGCATGTTCTGTCCCTCCCCCACATCAAGTTTTGTGTGCCCCCTGTCCCCACCCAGGAGAGGGAGAAAGTACACTCATTGGGCTGCTGGGTGGAGGGTGGGTGAAATAAGGAATGTCCTCAGCAAGTGTAGAAGGGGGGAGGGCAGTGGCTTGAGCACTCTGCTCCTTTCTAGTTCTGCCACCTATGAGTTGTCCAACTTATGTGTGCTCCCATTGGCTGTTGGGCAGAGAGGTGGGTGATATGAAAAAATGTTCTCAGGCATGATAGAAAGAGGGAGGGAACCAGCTCCACCCAAGTCCCTTTGCCTTTCTAGTAAGGAACTTGGGGGGAGAGACATAGGAGGGCTAAGGGTCAGTGGGGAGGAAGGGTGGATAGTAGAGTGCCCACAGAGAGTATTCTGTGTACCATCTTTGATGCCCATGCCATAGGTTCACCATCACTGCAATAGCCTATAAATTATTGTCTCTGCATCAAAGCTTTCTTTCTTTTTCTTTTTTTCCAAATTCTTTCTCTGCCCAAATGACAAAGTGATTTTTATTAAAGCATATACAGACAACTCTCAATTTTCAAGGAGGTAACATTCCTAGAAAATGATATGAAAGTAAAAAAAAAAAACTCATGATGATAAAGCTATGGGAAATAGGGGGTTAGGTTCCCCCAGCCACCAAAAGGTATAATCTTTCATAGAGATTACTGAAAATTCTGCATATAATTTTTTATAATAAACCATTAATTCTCACAATATGAACTTTTCCTAATACAATACCTATGAAATAACTGATAAAATGCAGAGGAGAGGTAAAGGCCTGTTTGGGCTGGGAAAGATTAAGGGCAGCATGGTCAGAAGAACCTGGAAGTAAAAAAAGAGAAAAGGACAACTTGCCATCTCTAATTTCTAATCTCTCAGCTTCCTGGATGAAAAGCACAAAGTTTAGGGTGGGCCTGTCAGGCCTAGTCTAGCACATAGAAGCCTGGTCCACAATTCAGAGCTAGATCTGGTGAGTTCAAAGGAGAGAGGTGGGGTTACCACTATCTTATTTACTTACAAATTTTAGTGCTTTCCTACTTTTTCCAATTGCTTCAACACACACTTAAGAAGTTACAGTAGCACTTTCTAGAGAAGATTCACTGAATACTCACGTCATGCCTCACATTTCTTCATTATTCTGCATATCTGGGAGTATGTGAGGTTACCATTGTGAAAGTGAAAATAAGGTTACTAATAAAATCACAATGATACTTGAAATGGCAAAAGTTAAGCTCCATGAGGATTGACTGTATCTGATCCCCTACTCCCCTTCTGAAGGGTATTAAGTGGCTCCCTATTGTCTCCTCATTTTGACACTTAAAATCCTCACTATCCTGATTCCATCTTACCTTTCCCTATTTATTTCATGATGCTCCACTTTATGCATTTGACATTCTAGCTGAATTGATCTATTTGCTATTTCCCTGTATATTGCATTCCCTCTGCAACCTCCTTTTCTTTCCACAGGCTGTTCCAAAATGTGAAAAGTACTTCCCTTTTATCTCTACTTCTTGGAATCTTAAGAGCTCAACTCAGGTGTTAGTTTTTTTTTTTTTTAATACAAGGCCTTTCTCAGTCCTCTCCCAGATTTCCTCAATTCCTTCAATTTCCTATTTGAAGAGCTAGCTCTATCTCTGTCTCTGAGATACTGTCTCTTTCTAAATTACTCTATATGTGCTCTGTATTTACTGATCTGGGTAGACGTTTCATGCTATGGCCATTCTTCCCCCCAAAAATAAGAATGTAAGCTCCTTGAAGGAAGATATTTTTTTTAGTCAATAAACATTTAAGGGTCTACTATAGATTAGGGACTGTGCTAAGAGGTGGAAATACAAAAAAAGGCAAATGATAGTCCCTGTCCTCAAGGAGCTCACAATCTAATGGGAGAGGCAACACATAAACAAATACATGCAAATTATATACAGGATAAAGAGAAAATAATGAAGAGTAAGAAGGCAAACGGATTAAGAAGGGTTGGGAAATGCTTCCTGTAGAAGAAACCAGTAAGTAGAGATGAGGAGGAAGAGCATTCCAGGAATAAGGGACAGCTAGAGAAAATGCCCAGAGTTGAGAGATGGAGCATCTTGCTTGTAGAAGAACAGAGTGACCAATATTACTTGGTGAAAGAGGACATGGCAGAAAGTAAGATATAAGAAGCTTAGAAAGGCAGGAGTGGCTAGGTTAGGAAGAAATCTGAACACCAAACAGAATTTTGTATTTGATTCTAGAGGTGATAGGCAGCCATTGGAGTTTGAGTGGTGTGGAGGTGGTGACATAATCAGACCAATGCCTTAGGAAAAATCTATATGGTGATAGATTGGAGTGAGGAATAATTTGAGGCTGATAAAACCACTTAGAGACTATTATAATGGTCCAGGCATGAGGTGATGAGATCTGCATTAGAATGGTAGTAGTGAGAAGTTGAGGATGATCCTTATGCTATGGGCCTGCGGAATGAGACTATGGTATTGCCCTCTATAATAAAAGGGAAGAAGGAAAGATAATGATTTTGGTTTGGGACATGTTGAGTTTAAGATATCTTTTGGACATCAAGTTTGAGGTCAGTTGGAAGTTCAAGACTGGAGATCAGCAGAAAGGTTCAGTAGAATATCATTTGAGAATTAACAGTTAAGAGATGGCAACTATATCCAGGGGAACTGATAAGATCAACAAGAGAAGTAATATGAAGGGGGAAGGGAAGAGGGCTTGGGACAGAATCCTATGGCATACCTAAGGTTCAAGGGTATAGATCTGGATGAGGCACAGGAGACTGAAAAGGAGTACTCGGATAGGTAGGAGGAGAACTAGTAGTATCCCATATGCCTAGAGAGAAGAGTGTCAAAGTCTATGGTGAGGCCAAGGAGAATGAGAATCAAGAAAAGGCCATTGGATCTGACAAATAAGAGATCATTAGTAACTTTGGAGGGAGCAATTTTTGTGAAATGATGAGGTTAGAAGTCAAATTATAAGGGACTGAGAAGAGAGAAAGTGCTAAGAATGCTTTTTCAAGGAGTTAAGCCACAAAGGACAGAAGGTACATAGGCTGAGGCATGACTGAAAGGATCAAGTCTTTGAATCCTCATTGCCTAGCACATAATAGAGGGTAGTGTGTTGAAATGAATGGAGAATTTAAAGAAAAGAGATTTCATTGTGGGCTAAATGGGCAAGGAGGCTTCAAGTGGGACTTGATATAGACTTTGAAGCAAGAGTAGGACCCAGATAATCAGAAAGGAACATGGTTAATTGTCTGAATGGATAAAAGATTTAAGGGAAAAAAGCCCACTGGGTTGTTAAACCCAGAAAAGACTTTAGGGAACTTTTCATCTAAATCTCTCGCTTTATAGATGAGGAGCATGAGTCTCTGAGAATTTACATGAATTTATCATAATCATTTGGGAATCTGAACAAGAAGCATGGGTTAAATACTCACTATATCCCAGGCACTGGGCTAAAAGAGGAGGATAAAAGGAAGGGAAGAGCTCAGACCATGATATAAAGGAGCTCATACTCAAATTAGACCACATGCAAGTAAATTATGTGATTATAAGAAACACGCAGTGTAAATGTATTATAATTTCAGAGGGAAGGGACTAATCTATGGGGGAATTTGAATCCTAATTTTTTGGTTTTATTTATTTGGGGTATTTATTATTAGAATACTTCCAACTATTTTATTGGGCAGAGGCCATGATAGATTTAGGGGATATTGACTAGATTAGTGAAATTCTTCTGAGTTGAGATTTTTATTTTATAAATTTTATAGATTTATTTTATAAAATTTATTTTATTTGTGTCCCTGATCTCTAAGCATCATGCCTGGCATATATAGTAGGCACCTAATAAATGTTTGTTGATTATTTGGTTCAGGATTTATGTGGAGGAATAGTGAGTCGAGATAGGAAGTAGAGATTGTTTTAGATTTATAGAGTATTAGAAATCATCAAGTCTATTGGCTTTATTATACAGATGAAGAAACTGAGGTCCAAAGGAAAGAAGTGACTTGCTCAAAATAACATAATTTGTTAATTATATAGGTAAAATTGGAATTTGACTTAGGCTGATGCCCTTGGAACTGCATCTGACTGATTTGATCCATGTTGTAAAAACCGTAATGCCAGGTAGGGAGTTTGCACTTCATCCCATAGGAAAGAGCAGGGGCTTAAAATTCTCATTTTCCCTTCTCACAATCTAATTCCATTTTCTTCATGTGGCATAGATGATTCAGTGTCATGACTCCAGTAGTCCTTGATTTTTAATTCTTTTTAGGCACCTCCCAGTTTTAATTTTCTTTTGGGTGTTGTGGTTGTCTCATCTTCTCATCCTGTGTGGTTCTTGTCTTTTCTCTTTTATGGCAGTTTCTCCTCCTCTTAGACTGGGTTATGGTGTTCTTCATGAGAAACACATGGTCCCCTCATCACACCATTTTATCCATGTTTATGTGGGAAGCTGGGAATTAAAGCCATCAACTTCACTGAAGAAAGTCTACATTACAAATGTCATTTCCAATAAGGGGACTCTGGGAGTGAAACAAGCTGACAATGAGCCTGCATGGAAATTCTCCCAAGAGACTGAATTTAGCTTGTTGACATGGACAGCAGAAGCTCAATGAGGTACACATTAGCACCAGGGCTGGCAGTCAAGTGCAGCTATTTCTGGCTCAAACTTCAATAGTTCCTACTTGGAATCTCCTCAAGTCCAAGAGAGCAAATCATTTCACATGATTAGATTGAAACAATCCAAAAAATTGGCTTGTTTATGCACCTTGGCGAAGTACTTGACAAGTATATAAGATTAATATAAATAAATTTACTTTTACTGGATGGGTGTGGAGAGTTCTTTTAAACTCTAGCCTGGAATGAACATCTCACTGAGACAAACCAAGACTATTTGCTTTCAGATAAACTCAAATACAAACTTTTGAGTGAGTAGAAGTGAAAAAGGAGGACAAAAAGATGCAACATAACCTTCTACCACTTTCCATTTCCATGAAGTCTTGATGAAGCTTTGGCATCAGAAGGCTTTCAGACTGTTGGGTAGATCCTCTAGTAATGAACAAGATATACAGAGAATTGGAGGAGTAAATGTGTGGCCATTCTCACTAGTAGAGAGAGCCACATGGATGAGCACAAGGATTTAGTGATGATGGGAAATATAAACATGGTACATGAGATTAAAAAGAGGCAGCAGATAGAGAGCTTGATTTCTAGTTCCTCCTCTGATACCTACTGCCTATGTGACCCTGGACATGTTACTTTGCCTCTTCATGCTTTAGGAAACTCCATAAAACTATAAGTTGCAGAGAAGATAAAGACCTGCTTTGGTGGAAGACATGTCTCAATAGCCTTTCCCTATACCAAGGAAATCACAAATTCAGGTCTTATTCCCCATATGTGAGACTAAGGTTCTAAATGAGGACATTGTATCAGTATTTTGGGAAACAGAACATTTTTCTCATTATCAGTGATTTGCTTCTCCACATCAATCCTTATATCCCTCCTTAACACATAATATCCTTTGAAGAAGGTGGAGTGCTATCATCAAACTCTGGGCTGGAAGACTTGGATTCTAATTCTTGTTATTTACTGCTCATTCAATTTTTGCCAAATTTATGGACCTCTGCTTTCGTGATAAAATAAGGGAATTGGATTAAGTGATCTCCAAGGAACTTGATGGCCTCACAAGCCCAAGTATTTGGGTTCTCCGTGTTGATACAGGTCTATAGTTCATCTCCTTGTTGTTTGATACCTAACTAATATCTCTGACTCCATGCTTTCTTTCCCATTCCAGTATGTCCTTCACAAACTGACAAAATAACTTCCGAAGGCACATATTTACCATGTGACTCCCTGGATGCTTGAAAATCATCAGTGGTTACTATTATATTATGGATAAAATATAAGCTCCCCATTCTGGCATTTAAAGCCCTTCCCAATATGATTCCAACTCACCTTTCTGGCCTTCTTTCACATTATTCCATTATATATATATATATGTTCGAAATCCTAACCAAAATGGACTACTCAACTTCCCAAATCCCTAGATTCCATAGCCTACCTCTGTATCCTTAGAAAATTTATTCCCTTTTCCTAGAATGCTCTTCTTCCTCATCTCTACATGCCAGAATACTTATCTTTCTTCAAGATTCACCTCATGTGTCATTTCCTCTGAGAAGCCTTCCCTGATTTTTCCAGGTGCTAGTGTTCTCTCTCTCCTTCAAATTACTTTGTATTTGCCTATTTGTGTACACATTGAATCCACAGTAGAATGTAAACTACAGAGACTCTTTTTGTCCATTTATATTCAGCACTGCAGTGCCTTGCACATTACTGTTCAGTCATTCAGTTGTGTCTGAACCTTTGTGATCCTGTGGACCATAGTATGTCAATGTTGTCCATGAGATTTTCTTGGCAAAGATGCTGGAGTGACTTAAGAAACTTTAAATTCAGTTATTGAAAGAAGGCAGTACTGATCTGCCATTAGTTAGACCTTGCAGGGAGTTTTTCAAGTACAGATATTTTGACAGGGCTCTCTTTTTTCATTATAGTGAAGTTTCTGTCAACTAATTAGAGGGCATAATGAGAAGCTCCTTCAAAGGCCTCTATTTTAAAAGGGGCGGGGGGATGGTGAGGTGGTTCATTGGATTGAGAATGAGACCTAGAGATGGGAGGTCCTGAGTTCCTAGCTGGGTGACACTGGGCAAATCACTTAATTCCAATGACCTACCCTTTGCCACTCTTCTGCCTTGGAACCAATTCCCAGGATTGATTCTAAGATGGAATGCAAAGGTTTGTTTTTTTTAAAAAAGGGCCAGATAAGCTATTTCTTCATTTCTCCCCATTTGCATGCCTCTCTGCATCAGGATTTTCTGTGCTTCCTTCAGTTTTCTTTTGTGTGTTGTCTTTTCCTACTAGATTGTAAGCTTCTTGAGGGCAGGGACTGTCATTCTTTTTTGCATGTGCATCTCTAGCACTTATTACAGTGCTTGGCAAACTGTAGAGGCCTGATAAATTTTATTGACTGACTGACTGACTGGCAGTTGTGGCCTGGGATCTGGGTTGGTACAAAGATCAAATTCAGACTTTGCTGTCATTCCTTGAGAATTATAAGTAATTGAATTAACAGACCCCAAAAGAAATCATTACTATATTCTGCACCAAAGGACTCAAAAGAAAACTCTTTCAATTTAAAGACTATTTATCTCAGGTAGGAAAATGAGAGATTTATATAGTTCTCAATCAATCAGTGAACATTTCTTAAGTACATAATAATGTGCCAAGCACTGCTCAAAGAGCTAGGGAAAAAAAGGCAAAAGATAGTTCCTGTACTCAAAAGGCCCATCATCTAATGGGGGAGACCTCAAATATATACAAACAAGCTACATGCAGGATAAAAAGAAAATAATTAACCAAGAGAAGGGGGTGTTGAGAAAGGCTTCCTATAGAAAATGTAATTTTAGTTTAGACTTAAAAGAAACCAGGGAAGGCAGTATATGGAGATTGTTCCAGGCATGAGAGACAGGAGAAATTCTCAAAGCCAAGAGATCTCGGTTAGATCTTTAATTTGATCTTTGGTTTAGAAAAACCACTTTGGTAGCTAAATAGAAGAAAGATTGGAGTGGGGAGACACTTGAAGTAAGCAGATCCACCAGCAAAATATTGTAATAATTCAAGCATGAGGTGTCATACACTAGGGGGGGGCATATTCAAGAGATTCTGCAAAGGTGAAATAAATAGACCTTGGCATTAGATTAGATATGATGGTTAATGTGAGGAGTCCCAGATTGTGGGTCCAAGGAATTGGGGAGATAGTATTGCCCTTTATAGTAACAGGGAGAATAGGTGGGGAGGATTTAGAGGGAAAAGTAATGAGTTCAATTTTGAACATGTTGAACTTTAAATGTCTGAAAGGCAATTAGAAACAAGAGCCTGGAGGTCAACAGAGACTGGGGCAAGATGGGTAAATTTAAGAATCATAGTTTAGAGATAATGATTAAATCTATGGGATCTGATGAGATTATCAAGTGAGGTGAATATGAGGTGAGCTCAAATATCACTAAGACATATACTTTGTTTTATTGGCCTTAGATTGATTGGACTTTGAAGATACTCCTTTTTTTTTTTAACAAATTGAAAAATTGTGGCAACACTGCTTTGAGCAAGCCTTTTGGTGCTATTTTCCCAACAGTATGCACTCATAATCATGTGTTTGCATTGCATTTTGGGAATTCTTGCAGTATTTCCAACTTTTTCATTATTGGTATCAGTGTTATATGATCTTTGATGTTACCATTGTAATTATTTTGGGGTGCCCCAAACTTTACTCGCAGGCACAAACTTAACTGATCAATATTGTGGGTATTTTGACTGTTTCATCAACTGGCTGTTCTCCCTTCTATTTCTCTTTCCTCTCACCTCCCTATTACTTGAGACACAATGATATGGAAATTAGCCCACTTAATAACACTACAATGGCCACTATGTGTTCAAATGAAAGGAAGAGTCAATCTACACTGCAAACTTCATTGCTGTTTTATTTTAAGCAATGACCACAGTCACCCCAACCTTCAGTAGACACCAGTTTGATCAGCCAGCAGTCATCAAAACTTCCACAAGAGAAAAGATTACAGCTTGCTGAAGGCTCAGCTGATAGTTAGCAGTTTTTATTAATTATTTTTATTTAAGGTATGTACATTGTATTTCTAGACATAATACATTTGTATACCTAATAGATGATAGTAAAGTATAGTACATACATAACTATTATATGCACTAGAAAACCAAAGAATTCATGTGACTGTTCTCTTTATTGTGGTTATCTGGAATCAAACCCATAATATCTTTGAAGTTTTCTGTACTGGTTGTATGATCCTGGGCAAGTCATTTATCCTCTGAGTGGCCCAGGTAAGTCACAAGGACTTATCATTTGTAAAAAAAAAAAGGCACTTGTGCATTGGTGGAGGAAATTACTCACCCAAAGTTCCTCACTGGTGAAATCACAAGTCTTGTCAAAAAAAGAAATAATGAACTTTGAAGTCAATTGCTGGCTCTGACATTTATCACTTCTATGAATGTGGGTTCACTACTTAACCATTTTGGATTTCATGTTCTTCATCTGCAAAATGAGGAATTTTGGAATAACTGACCACTAAGTTTCCTTTTGTTGCTAAAATCTTATGTCCTTACAATACCATGAACCAGAAGAATGAGAAAAGCCACAGAGTCCAAAAATGAATCTAATGAACCATGCCTTCTATGTGAATTTGGTATATTCCCCAGATTGTAGCTGTTTTATCAGTGGTTGAACTCTGTGGTTATCAGTGGTTAGAACAAATTATGTGTTTTTTGTTTTGGTGGGGGTTGTTCAGAGTATTATCTGGACATTCTTAAAGACTCACCAACAACAACACTTGGAGTTCACATTATTTCAGCTTTTCCGTCATTAGCTTTTATGGTGAGAGTTTTAGAAACTAGTGATTGGAAAAAAATATGACTTCAGAACCTAACTTGACATCATCCAGCCAATTTAGTATTTTCCTCTGCATAAAACAGCCCCCTAGGAAGTGGAATGAGGGAAAGAAAGTGAGCAAGTTAGATGTTTGGCTTTGTTGCCTTTTAGGAGACCTTTACTCTGCCAAATATGTTGTTGGGAGGTACAGAAGGGTACCCAGGGACTTAGTAAAAAGAAACCTTGTGCCAGACCTGCTTAGGTGAGCTTTCTCAATTGATTTTAACCTAACAAATATCTGTGAAGGACCTACTACTATACATAAGACACTATGCTTTGTACTGAGGTTAACAAGATGAAAAACAACACAATCCTTGTTTTCAAGGAATTTGGAATCTGTATTTGATGGGTAGGGTTAATAGCATTTAAATGTGGAACCCAGGGTTAGTGACTAGCACATTTGCAAAAGACTCTCCTGATTGGTGGGGAGAATACTCAGTGGTGTGTTCCTACATGAATGTAGGAATTGGCAAGAGTTTGAGAGGGGAAACACCTTGCTTCATGTCTCATGAGGAGGTACATGTAGTTCTAAAGTCTCTTGAAGAAACTCCTGGACTGGAGTCCTGGAAAGGACTCCAGGAAAGAAAACTCCTGGAAAAGAAAAGACTTCGGGAAGTAACAGATGTTGAGGAGCCAGTGCCTTCATATGTCCCTCATTTCCATTTAGTCTCCACAGAGATTTCAGGAAATTTCCTTTTGGGTGATATGGGGACTTTTTCTTTTTCTCAGCTTTGTAAGACTTCTTACTTTCAGTGGGAGAGCTCATTCACTCTAACATATTCTGATCTATAAAATTTCTCTGATTTTTGTTTGTGTAAATAGTTTTATTCTATTTACTCTTTGCAACAGTCTTTTGTGTAACTAATATTTAGTGGAGAAGCAATGAAGCCTTTAAATATTATATATATATCACATATTAATTACATATTTATATTTGACCTATTTCCAAATTGCTTTCCAGAATGGCTGTACCAATTCACACACACACACACACACACACACACACACACACACACACACACACACACACTCTCTTTTTTTTTCACAGTACATCAAAAACTTTTTTTATTAAGACACAAAAATGCTGAGATATCAAACATTTTCTCATTAGCTACAATATTGCCACTATGTACAACACAATCTTATTATATATATAATAACCTTTAGATAGAGAGTTACCACTTTAAGGGATAGCAACTAGGAAAGTGGTTGGAACTAATAATGGAATAATTTCTCTTAGACTAGCAAAATTTGGGAGGATGCAGATAGATATACTGTAATTCTAGTTTAGTACATCCTCTCTGAAGAATATAATTGACTAGTCTTATGATTCTTTTCTCCCACTTCTCTCTAGCAGGAATTAATATCTCCCTTGGAGAGTCTTTATGCCTCCCTCTGAGCTGAATTTGGTCATATATATATATATATATATGTGTGTGTGTGTGTGTGTGTGTGTGTGTATGTATATATATAATTTATGGGTAACACTTTAGAAGCAAATGAGTATAATTCAATGTAGAATGTGATAGGGACAAAGAAGATGTCCAAATAATGTGTCCTATAAAATTTCAAGGAGAAAGAGAACTTTTTCTTTTTCTGAAACTTTTATTTCTTAAATAAACAAAACCTAATTTCTTCCTTTACTATTTCTCACCCCCTCTACACTATTAATGAAGAGAAAAAGAAAACAAAATCCTTGTAACAAATATGCATAGTTAAGCAATGCAAATTTGCACATTGGTCACGTTAAAGAAATGAATGTATGGGTCCTGAATCTGTTACCTCCCTGTCAGTAGGTAGCATCAGCAGTATTGTTTGTCTGGAATTGTTATTGCTCATTACATTGATCACAGTTTGTAGGTTTTTCAAAGTTGTCTTTTCAATGTTGTTGTTAAAATATAAATTGTCCTCCTGCTTCTGTTTACTTTATTTTATATCAGTTCATATGAATTTTCCCTGGTTCCTCTGAGAATATTCTCTTAATGATTTCTTTCAAAATTATAGTAATTCTGATACCACAATCTCTCCAGCCATTTCCCAATTGATGTAAATGTTCAATTCTATGTCATCACAAAAAGCTTATATGAATATATATATATACATATATATATATATATTTCTCTTATCTTTTTGAGGTATCAGCGTAGTAGTGGGACTAGTGGATAAAAGAGTTATACAAAGTTTAGTAACCTTTTTAGTCCTGGTTCTAAATTGCTTTCCAGAATGACCATACCAGTTCACAGTTCCACCCTGTAGTGTTTATCATTTTCCATTTTTGTCAACTTTACCCAACTGATAAGTTTGAAGTAGAATTTAAGAGTTGCTTTTAGGTGCATTTCTCTAATTGTTAATGATGAATAGTTTTTTTTTTCTTTTGTTGCTTTTTATATCTTGAATTTCTTCCTTAGAAAACTGCCTTTTCATATCCTTCGGCCATTTATCAACTGAGGAAATTGTTCTTGTTTTTATAAATTTTAATCAGTTCCTTAAATATTGTGGAAATGAGATCTTTATTAAAGAAATTTGTTGCAAAGATTTTCCCCAATTACCTATTTGCCTTTTAATTTTGATATCATTGGTTTTATTTGTATAAACCTTTTAAGTCTTATCAAAGAAATTTTCACTTTTATTTTTTGTAATATTTTCTATCCCTTGCTTGCTCATAAACTCTTCCCTTAGTCAAAGATATGAAAGGAAATTTCTTTCTTGCTCCTCTATTTTTAAATGATGCTATTATTTTGTCTAAGTCACATCTATTTAGGACGGTACATTGTTCTCTACTTAATTTGTCAGAGAACTTTTTTTACCTGGGTTGATGGTATAGATGGAATTAGACATGAGTCAAGGATTGTTTCATGGAGGAGGTGACATTTGTCTGGAAATTTGAAAGAAAAGAAGCATTTAAAGAGTAGAAATAAAATGAGACAATTTTTTTTCTCCTGTGTTTCTCTCTCTTATTCTCTCTTGGTTTTCTTCTCTGTATTTCTCTCTGTGCATTTCTCTCTGTGTCTCTGTGTCTATCTCTTTTTCCATCTTTTTTCCCCAAAAAGGAATACATGACAAGTAGACAAACATTCAGTTAACTAGTGTATTATAAGTATTTGCTAGGCATTAAGGATCATGCTGGGCACAGAGGATACAAGGACAAAAATGAAATGGTCCTTGTCCTTAAGGAGCTTACATTCTGCTGGAGGAGAGATAACATCAGTTGAGATGAATAGAGGCAAAATTATGCTGAAAAGATGAAAAGTCTTTAGCAAATTGTAGAGCTCAGTTCATGTGTTGTCTCCTACAATAAGATTTCTTTAAATTAAAATAAAAGCCCCTATAAAGCCCTACCTCCTATCTTAGAATCAATACTAAGTATCAGTTCCAAGGCAGAAGAGTGGTAAAAGCTAGGTAATGGGGGTTAAGTGACAAAACCAGAAAGTGTTTGAGGTTGGATTTGAACCCAGGACATCCTGTCTCTCCCTCCCTCCCTCCCTTCCTTCCTTCCATTCTCCCTCCCTTCCTTCCTTCCTTCCATTCTCCCTCCCTTCCTTCCTTCCTTCCATTCTCCCTCCCTTCCTTCCTTCCTTCCATTCTCCCTCCCTTCCTTCCTTCCTTCCATTCTCCCTCCCTTCCTTCATTCCTTCCTTCCTTCCATTCTCCCTCCCTCCCTTCCTTCCTTCCTTCCTTTCTCCCTCCCTTCCTTCCTTCCTTCCATTCTCCCTCCCTTCCTCCCTTCCTCCCTTCCTTCCTCCCATTCTCCCTTCCTCCCATTCTCCCTTCCTCCCATTCTCCCTTCCTCCCTTCCTTATCTTCTGTTTTAGAACCAGTTCTGTGTATTGGTTCCAAGGCAGAAGAGTAGTAAGGGCTAGCCAATTGGGGGTTAGATGACTTGTTTGAGGTGAAATAGCTAGGAAATATCTGAGGTCACATTTGAACCTAAGACCTTCTATCCCTAGGTCTGGTTTTAAATCCACTCAACCATTGAGCTGTTCCCCCAGATGCTATTTTCTACCTCCCAAAATGACCTTGTGTTTGTGTATTCACTTGATGTGTTTATCTATATCTAAACACATATATACCCATGCATATACATTTATGTGTATATAGACACGTGTATAGACATCTGCATACACACATATTTAAGCAGGTAAACTTCTTGAGAGTCATTGTTTCATTTGCATCCTAATAAACACTTGCTAATTGATTGATTGCTTTTGAAATGTAGGGGAGAACAATGATAACAACTTGGGGAATCAGAGAATATATATGTATGCTTTTTAAAGAAGATGGCTTTTGAGAGGAGCCTTGAAGGAAGCCAGGGAATCATAGAGGCTAATAGGAGAGGGAAGAATATTGGAGGCATGGGGAATGACCTGTGTAAAAATACAGAGATGGGAGAGGGAATGTTGTGTATGGGGAATAGCAAGTAGACCAGTTTGGCTGAAATATAGGGCATGTGAAAGGAAGTAGTGTAAGCTCTGTCTAGGTTGGAAGCTAATTGTTAAAGGTTTCCCATAGCAGACAGAGGACTTAGTATTATTCTAGGGTCAAGAAGAAGTCCACAAAGCTTTTTGAACAGGGGAGTGACATTGTCAGACCTGTGCTTTTGGAATGTCAGTTTTGCAGTTGTGTAGGGGGATAGATTATAGGGAAGAGATTGGAGGCAGATCATAATAAGAAACAGCTGGAGCGATTCATGAAACCAGCAACAGTGAAATGAAACAATCTAGGTGCACAAGATGTCAAATTGTCACATACATGAATGGTGTGTTCCTAGGTGCACAGCAGTCTTATTCCCAGATTAGTATGTTGTTATTGTTGTTTTTAAAGAGTTTGGGTTCCTTTTATTTACCCCTGAGTAAGAAACACTGGAAATCTCCAATATTTGTGAGCTGCTCAGGCCAGTCTTCAGTTCAGCTGACCAATTGGAACATTTGTATTTTTCAGATAACCTTGAGATTAGAGATCCAGAATTATAAGGAACCTCAAAGGTCACCTAATTCAACCTCCTTATTTTGTAAATGAGAACATTGAGTCCTAAGGAAAACTTGCCCAAGCTCCTGCAGACAATAAGTATTAGACAGAATTTTCAACACAGTTCATCTGAATCCAGAGCCAGCATTCTTTTCATGTTCCAAATGACTTCTGTCATGTCCTGAATAAGGAGAAATGGGTACCAAGTTTCTGTGTACCTTGTTGGCACATCTGTTCCTTCTTTTTTTAACATCCATAAAAAATTAGATGGGCAGCTAGATGGTTCAATGGATAGAGCACCAGGCTGAGAGTCAGGAAGACTCATCTTTCCGAGTTCACATCTTGCTTCAGACACTTACTAGTTGTATAATTCTGGGCAAGTCACTTAACCCTGTTAGCCTTAGTTTCCTAATCTGTAAGATGAGCTGCTGAAGGAAATGGCAAATCACTCTAGAATCTTTGCCAGGAAAGCCCCAAATGAGGTCACAAAAGGTCTGAAAAGACTGAAAATGATTGAACAACAACATAGTAACTGGGCAAGTTCCCTTTGTACATCAGTCTCTCTTCTTTAAATTGGAAATGACTGCTCTAAGGCATAACATAAAATAAGGCATGAATGGGAGCTTGGGACTAGTTTGTGGATGATCTTGAAAAGCAGGGCAACAAGGAGCCTTTGAATATTTTTGATCAAGTTAATTAACTTTATGAGATTTGTTCATTAGGAAAGCTATTTTTTGACAGAAAAAAAAGCCCAACCTGACAAGATATAGGGCTGATGTTGGGCTTACATTCATATTGGAGCCTTTATAAAGGACTCTGAAATTCTTCCTTTCTGAAACGGAGACTGGTGTCTGTGCTCTTAAATAGCCAGAGCTGGGGAGCAACTAGGTAGCTCAAGTTTGGGAGTCAGATCCAGAGACAGGAGGTCCCAAGTTCAAATCTGGCCTCAGATACTTCCTAGCCAAGCCCTTACTTCTCCTCTACATTGGAACTAATATATAGTATTGATTGGAGGGTTTAAAAAAAGAAGGCCAGGGATGTTTTAACCATTCCTTGCTTCTAGCCCAGTACATGGCAGGGAGTAGAAGCTTAAGAAATGCTGGTTGATTAATTGACTAATTTACTGCAGTTGAAGATTAATAAGTGTAACTCTTGGAGTCTCTTTGAGCCTTCCTCCACACTTCCACATAATAATAGTAATAATGATAATGACGATGAGAATTGATGATGATGATAAACTAAAATTTAAATTACACTTAAAGGTTTGTAAAGTATTTTATATATATACATATGCATATGTATATATATATTTGATCCCTGAAAGAACTCTGTGAGGTAGATGCTATTATTATCTCCACTTTACAGATAAGGAAAATAAGGAAGAGAGATTAAGTGAATTGTCCAGGTTTACACAGCTTGTAAACTGAGGTCTTCCTGACTCCAAATCTAGCATTTTATCCACTAATCCAAATTTCACATCCATCTCATGTTTTCCCTAAATATACCTGGAAGAGTCTTGGCATCATAGAAGACTAGAGCTGGAAGGGATCTTAGAGGTCAGTTAGCCCAGCTCTCTCATTTTATCAAAGCCTGGAGTAGTGGAAAGAACACTGGACTTGAAGTTAAAATTATCTAGGTCTACTCACTAGCTGGGTGACCTCGGGCTGAGCCATTAACTTCTCTGGGCCTTAATTATCTTCATCTGTATAATGAGGGGGTTGGGCTAGATGACTGATAAGGTCTCTGAGATTTAAAGGTCCAGAATTCCATGAGAATAGTGAAGTGGAATGAATGTTTCACTGTCATATGGCTGTATTATGTAGCAGAACTGGGACTGGTCCTTAGGTCTCTCAACTCTAAATATAGAGCTCTTTTCATTCTGTCCTGCTATTTCTTGTTAGTATCTCTACTTCCTCCTAGAGGACTGGAGTTAGAAATGAGAATATGGGTTAGGGGGAGATGGCTGGCTGTTCAGGTGAATATCTAGACACTCTACCTCATCTGGATTTTTAAACAGGCTTAGGTCACCAGGTTCATTCTCATAGTTGTTTCACCCATTCCCAGGGTGCACTTCAAATAAAACAGAAGGGTCCTGCAAGGTGGCAAGCTGTTACTTGCTCACTCCCCCAAGAAAACCCTTTTCACCAACAATTACCACACCATCATAAACACTAAAGAGAGACATGATGTAAAAATGAAATTACTAAAAACATTTTTGGACTAACACTTGGCTTTATATAAACTCACAGACAATCCTATAAGGCACTCAAGCAGATTATAGGTTTGAGCAAAGCTGGAAAATTGCTGCTATTATATTGTTATTATTAACACCTTGTAATTAGCCCTAAGGAATCCCAAAGTTCTCTTTCGTGATTTGGCTTTAATGAAGGGAAATTGCTACCTTGGTGAGTTGGATGGCGCCCGCTCTGATTAACCTTAAGTATATAGGACTATTATTTTGAAAATGTTTGCTGTCATGTGAATATTAGCATTACATACAACTGGAATTGTGGTTGGGGGGGGAGAGTGGTTGTGAGAGAAAGAAGCCCTCTTTTTCTAGGGGAGGATGAGTCACAGGCTGACTTCAGTTCTGGTCATTGCTTCAAAGACGGAGAATGGGAGAGTTGTTAGGTTGCCCCCATCCTGAGCCAACAGACTCACCAAGATACACTGGTTGGAGCAAGGACTGCCAATTGTCTTACCTGCTGATTGCAGAAACTGGGAGCTGGTAATTGTATGGAGAGAGATGGTTTATTTTCACTGGGAGAGTCAACCCATGTGAATGAGATCATTGGGGGTAGGAGATGGGTCATGTGGTGCTATAAAGACCATTTCCTTGCCTCTTCAGAGTACTCTGTTGCTCTTAGGCCTGTTCCCTTCTCCAGTGAAATGAAGCCAACATTAATAACAGATCCTTCCATCCATCTCTCAACCTCCCCTCCCACATACTGGACAGTCTGCTTTCATTACCCTCTCTGGGAAAGCCATACATTAAAGCAAACTCGTTTGATCTTATCTGTAATTAATTTGTATTTTGATAATAGAGAGGAGGAATTTTTACATGCGATGACTTACCTGTTCATTATTTTCTCTCTTTTGAACTCCTGTGACCGCTGAAGAGCTCAAGCTGCAGCATGGCTGATTATGACATATCTCCCCACCCACCTTTTCAGGAAGGTAGAAGGTGTTGCCTCTCATACTTAGACTAATTGCTTTAAATAATGACTTTGTGCAAAATTAGTCATACATAATTGAAAAATTCTATAGATGAATACCAAAGTAACCTGAGATGATCAGTTTACATAGGAGATGAGAGCACACCTCTCTGGCTCAGGCCATTCTTGCAGCCTGTCTGGTCACTTGCCCCTGGCACTGGAGATGAGTCTGCTTACCTTTCACCAGCAGAAGGTGAAAAGGCCTATTTTGCATTGAGGGTATTGTGCAATATCTCACCTGGTAAGGAACACCAAAAGTGCTGGGCTCACCAGATCTCCATGCCAGGCAAAGAGTCCCTTGAAGTCAGGGATTTCATGATACCTGACATGATATAAATTTGTATGGTTACACAGGTTATGGTCTGCGTATCATTTTCATAGGATTCAGAGGCGAAAGGGATTTTAGAGATCAACTTGCTTGACCTAGCCCTCTTTTATAGATGGAGAAACTGAGGCATCTAGATAAGGTAAGTCAAGGCTCAAAGTCACACAGCTAGTAAAGGACCAATCCAGGATCCACACTTGACTTTGCTGGTTCTAGAGTCACTTTACCTTTCTATTCCTTTACCTGCTCCTCTGGCATCCTGGAAATGTCAAGAGAAAGTAAAGATGGGTGGACAAAGGAAACTTTTGTCAAGGCAAGGACTAGATCCACACAGGATGGACAGACATGGAAGGGATGACAATCTGTATTGTTGGAGGGAACAACTACGTTGGGAAACACAGACGCATTTGGGCATTTTTGTATTAAAAGGGCCCATCATCTAGAATCCTATAAGGAGGGGTTTAAATTGGAAGCATCCTTTATAAAATCCATTTGCTCATGTTTATCAAGTTCATGGTAATACAAGAGAAACTTTTTTAAAAATCATATTTTTAATTAAAATTTTTTTCTTTAAAAAAGTTGGCTAAAAGCCCAAGTATAGGAATTCTACCAGTTAGTATATGAGAATGAATAACTGAGTGGTTTAGAAAACAATTAGGAGAACTAGACTACTTTTACCTGGACTTGTGCTTCATTTGTGACTAGGCAAATCACTTAATCTGTCTGACTCCATTTCTTTAGTGTCTAATGAGATAATAAATCCTGCCACCTACCTATCTCTGTGTCACATGAGGATTAATGAGTTAATGTTTAACAAAGCACTTTGAATTCTCCCTATGAGAGCTTCTTCAGAAGTATTTTATTAGCATATTCACTCATTGTTTATAATTTGTGTGGATGATGTTGGAGGAGGGGAGAAAAAGAAACAAATCTAACCTGCAAATATAGGATCAAAAGTCTAAACTAGAAGGGATCTCCGTGATCAAGAGGCCCAAGTCCTTTTTATTGAGCAAAAGATGCAGACTCAGAGACATTCTAACTTGTATCCAAAACAGAAGTTCCAAGGGCCATGTAAGTATTTTTGGACAAATGTACTAGATAGTATATTTAAGAAATTAGCTACGAGGAGATCACTCTATGGTCGGGGGCCTATGAAAAAAACTGACGGACCTATTTATAAAAATGCTTTTAAATGGGTTCCTCTTTCTCACCAATTCCTCCAAAATGTTGAATGGGAGACCCCTCTCAATTCCTCACAACAAAATTCTCCTGCTTAACGTCAGAGTTCTGACTTCAGACAAGGCACTTGTTAATAAAAACAGCAACTCTTAGTTCTCTTTCCTGACATACCTTCAACCCTTTCAAATCGAAACTGCCTTAACCTATTTTTTTCTTTCCACCCTCCCCTTCCTCAGCAAGGGAGCATGGGAACTGTTTATACTGAATTGAAACTAGGTAGCACCATAGGAATAGTTGATTTAAAACAAAAACTCAGACCAGAGTTCAAATGTAACCTCATATGGTTACTAGCTATGTGACCCTAGGCAAGTCACTTTACCTGTCAGAATAAATTTCCTCATCTATAAAATGGGGATGATAATCACACCTACCTCACAAGTTACTGTGAAGATAAAAATTAGCTATTTCTAAAAGCATTATATAAGTACTATCATCTCATCTGACAGAAAGGAAGTCAGGCATAATAATAATTATTACGAATACTTATTAAGTTCCTATTATTATGTACTTCCCACTGTCCAAGGCACTGAAAATACAAAAAACAAAAGAAAGAATTCCAAGGGAGTTTATATTTAACTTGGGGAATTAAACATTTGAACATATAAATTGTAGCTCATCTTTTGTTTTAGAGAAGAGTCAATGACATCACAGGGCTTAACTTCCTTCCTCCCTCCCTCCTGTATAATTAGGATTTGAACCCCAGAACTCTCTTCCCCAGCTTCCTATGTTCCTTCTCACATTATATGCTAACATAGGAAGGATATAAGTTTTGTGTAGCCCTGCCCCTCTCTCTCTTTTTACCTGATCACAGCTAGAAAAGTGGGCTTTATGCCAGTCAGGAGATTCTACACATTCTTATTTTTGTTAGATAACTAGGTTTGAACTTCTATTTCCTTTAATTTATTTTCTTTCTACTTCAAGGAATTATTAATAAACTTTATAAAATATAATACTTGGAATTACTGGATATCAATTTAAATCTTACCCTCTCTGCCTCTCTGCCTCTCTCCCTTTCTCCCTTCTTCCCTTCCTCCCTTCCTCCCATCCTTCCTCCCTTCTTCCCTCCCTCCCTCCTTTCCTCCCTTCCTCCCTCCCTTCTTTCTTTCCTTCTTTCCTTCTTTCTTTCTTTCTTTCTTTCTTTCTTTCTTTCTTTCTTTCTTTCTTTCTTTCTTTCTTTCTTTCTTTCTTTCTTTCTTTCTTTCTTTCTTTCTTTCTTTCTTTCTTTCTTTCTTTCTTTCTTTCTTTCTTTCTTTCTTTCTTTCTTTCTTTCTTTCTTTCTTTCTTTCTTTCTTTCTTTCTTTCTTTCTTTCTTTCTTTCTTTCTTTCTTTCTTTCTTTCTTTCTTGTCTCTGGGCCTGGCTTTCAATCCACTGAGCCACCCAGCTGCCCCCATTTCTTATAATTTTCAAGGTAGTTGTTCCTGGCTTACTGGTTAGTCTATCTGCAAATTGTTTCCATCTGTCCATTTTGCTGGAAGAAGTCTTCAAATGCTTGGGGGTAGACATCTTCCAGAAGTCACCCATGGGTTTTGAAGCCTGTTGGTTACCCTCAACCTGGTTTAGCCTGCCTGCCAAGATGATTTCACAAGGGTGTGGCTTCTGTGCATGTTACAGCTTCTTGGAGCCACAGCTAAGAGTTGGGTGAAAGTTGGACAAGAAAGGTGGATGCATAGCCCTAAAAAGGGCTTGGCAAGCCCTAACACCAGAGGCACTAGTCCTTCTTGCATGTTTTATAACCCCCAAACATGTGAACTAGAAGATAATTTTAAGAGGCAGAGAACACTAGGGAGGTGGGGAAGGGGCATGGGTCCCAAAAGCCCTCTTGTAGGAAGTGGCACCTTGGTTGGACTTTGGAGGAGACTAAGGATTCCAAGAAACACAAATAAACATAAAGAATTAAAAGCACATTTGTGCAATATAAGCAGACCCGAGATAGAATGCCAAGCTCAAAGACCTGTGTGTAATATGGGTTACCTGGAATGTACAGTGCAGGTAGGGAGGAATATGTCATAAGTTTAGAAAGGTAGGCTAGAGGAAAGGTTTTAAATTCTAAACTAAGGAATATGAATTTTATCTTACAGGCAGTAGGGAACTACCCAAGCTTCTAAAGCAAGAGTGACATAGTCTGACATGCTTTAGGGAAATCAAGTTGGGAGTTGAATGGAATATGGATTAGAGAGAAGAGAGTCTAAAAGAAGGGAAGTCAATTGGGAGACTACTACAATAATCATGGCAAGAGAGAATGATAGACTGAACAGTAACAGTGATTCTGGGAGTGGATATTTGCAAGAAATTAGAACTCAGTTTCTCCTATATCTAAAGCCAATGCTTATCAACCAAAATGCTTATTAAAAGTATAGTTGCAAATTGCATGGGGAATTATCACCTTAGGATCCTTGACCTATATAATAAAAGAGTTGGACTAGATGATCTCTAAGGACTTTTCCTAACTCTAAAATCCTATGATCCCAATTTGTGTCCCAGAAGTTTACTGATGCTGTATACTTTATTGAGCAGTGCTTAAATAACTGCATCCAGAAACATATTGAGACCAAATTTACAGGGAGGCACTTGAGTAAAATATAATAGAAATTTCTTATGAGTATTTAAGTTTATTGAGGGGAAGGTATTATGACTCTTAGATTCATTGAATAGTTCCACAGAACTTATGTAGAGTTTCTAAATGATTCATTTATTTAACCACTAAATCATAATAATAGCTAACACGTATATAGCATTTAGAAGATTTTAAAAGTGATACGTATGTCTGCTTATGTATGTATGTATCCTAATCAGATCCTTACAAAAACCTGTGAAGAAAATGCTATTATTATCCCTATTTTAAAGATGAGGAAACTGAGGTTAAGGGAGTCCTCAAGAAAAATTCATGATAAAGAACATGTTTCCTTTAAGAAGACAGGTTACTTCTTTGGGGACATATTAGTCAAAAAATGAGTAATATGAGTAATATGAAATGTCATCATCATTCAGTGTTCTCGCCAAGGGGTAATATAGAAACCCAGTTCTGTGCTGATCTTAGAAATGACTCAGTTCTGTTAAAAAAATCATATTGTTGTGGTGCTTTGGGGGAGGTGTTCTTATGTAGATAGCTAAGTATTCTCTTGGGAATTTTGAGAGTGAATATGTTGAACAAATAAATTTGTCAAAATACCACCCTGAAAGAAAATATTTTTCATCAGAAGGATTTTGAACTTAGAAAAAGATGACTTGCGTTTGTCTCTTGGTTCAGTAGCTGGCTTTATGGGTAACTTCAGCTTAGTCACTTGTCCCTGTTTGAATTTTAGTTTACCTATTCACCAAGTGATGATAATAACGCTTGCCTACCTAACCTGAATTATGAGTGTGATGTGTTAATAAGTGCAAAGTGCTCTTTAATCTGGGAGGCACTATAAAATCTTGAGTTGTTATCATTAATAGACATGGGGCCCCTAAAAAAAGCCAAAGCAGAAGTATTGCATGTTCCAGCTCTGTTCCTGCTTTCTGGAGGTTTCCTCCCACTGCCCCACTCCACCCCCAAGAAAACCTTAATCTGCAATTGGGTAATGTTGCTATCTTGATGGTGCAATCTAAAGAAAGCCTCTGTACTAGACAATGTGACTTAGGCACACCCAGAGCACATTTGAAGGAGGTGTCAGTTACATTAATTAATTAGCTAATTAATTAATTCAGTGGCTCTTTATTCAGTGCCTACTACATACAAGGCACTGTGCTGGCCACTAGAGGTTCAAAGATAAAAGGAAAATCATTCCCTGACCTCTGGGACTCAGTTTCCTTCTGTGCCTTCAGTGTCTGTTGATTCTCTTACTTTGTGGTATATTTCCTTCTGTCATGAGTGGTAAGATTGAAGACTTAATTAACAATAATTACAACTGACATTTCTATTGTACTTTATATCATCTCATTAAGGGCATACAACAACACTGAGAAGAAGGAGCCAAAGGTATTATTCCAGTCTTACAAATGAGGAAGCTGAGGCTTATTGAGGGTCAGATAACCAATAAGTGTCACAGGTAGAGTTTGAAAATAATTTTTTTTCAAACCCAAGTCCAGCAATCAATTCACGTCATACAACCTATCAACATATTTATATAGCACTTTATATGCATGTTTTCCCCCTTGATTCTCACACTAGCCCTACAAGATAGGTACTATTATCTTTAGTTTGGGGCAGCTAGGCGGTGCAGAGGGTAGAGTACCAGTCATGGCACAGGAAGATTCATCTTTTTCAGTTCAAATCTGGCCTCAGATATTGACTAACTGTGTGACCCTGGACAAGCCACTTAACTCTATTTACCTTGGTTTCCTCATCTGTAAAATAAGCTGCAGAAGGAAATGCAAAATGCAAGAAAACCCTAAATGGGTTCAAGAAGAGCTGGACATGCCTGAAAGTGACTGGATAACAAAAAATTACCTGCAATTTACAGGTAAGAACACTGAAACTGCCATGAGGTCAGAGCCACATAGCTAATATGTGCCCAAGGCAGAATCCAAACTCATGTCTTCCTGATTCTCAGTCTATTCTCTTCACTCTGTCACTGCCTCTCTGACTTATTCTGGGGTCCTCAGAAAGGCAGCATGGGGAGAATGGAAAGAACACTGAATTTCAAGTCAGGAGATATGAATTCCAAATTAACTCTGTGGCTGTGGACAAGTGGTACACTTATGAGCCTTGCTTTTCTCATCTGTAGCATGGAGATAGTCTTTATACTTCCCATTTTATGGGATTGCTGAGAAAAAAGCACTTTGTAAGTAATTAAATCTCCATAGAATGTAATGGACATACCACTGGGACTTTCTGTCTAGCTATAGCCAGGGGGCATAGTAGATAGAATACAGGACATGGAGTCATATTCAACCTCCGACCCAAGTTCAGATCCAAATGCAAATCCTTACTAGCTGTGTAACTCTGGGCAAGTCACTTTTCTGTCTATATCAGTTTCCTCATTGATAAAATGAAGATAATAAGTGCACCTAACAGAGTTTTTGAGAGGATAAACTTAGATAATATTTCTAAAATATCATATAAATTATATATATAAAATATAATAAAATTATATAAATGATATAAGTGATAGCTATTATTTAATCTGACAGAGAAGGTAGGTATAATAATAATAATAGTTATCATATATAGTGCTTTAAGGTTTTTCAATACATCTTATAAATATTATTTCATTTTGCCTTTGCAACAATTTTAAGAGATAGATGTTATTATTTATCCCCATTTTACAGATGAATAAGTGGAGGCAGACAATGCTTAAATGATTTGCCTAGGTATAAATAGTTATTAGGTATTTGAGGTCAAATTTCAACTCACATCTTCCTGATACTATGCCCAGAGCTCTAGTCATTGCATGACAAAAATAGCTTCCTCTGAAGATGCATCTCTTTTGGATACTCTGAGCTTCCAAAATAGTTAAGATACAATTGTTATTGAATGGATTTATTGGTAGTAACAGCAAACATTGTCTTTTGTGTTGGGGTTGGAGTACAAAGGAATATAATGTATCTTCTTTATTCTTTAGGTGCATAGTCTATTGAAGGGATGGGATCCATACTAAATATATAAAATATTATAAAGCCTCATATTTTCAATGCCAAATAAATTAATATAATAGAAAAAGGAAGAAGAGAAGAAAAGAGAAGGGGTAGAGAACAGGAAGGGAGAGTAGAGAGGGGGAGGAGAGAGGAGATAGAATCAGATAATAGATGTGCTAGTGGCCTTATGTATAGGGTTAGAGGATTTTATAGTTGGAAGGGATTAGGGGTCTTCTAGGCCAGTCCTCTGATGATTATTGCAGATAATAATTCCTTAAGGAATTCAGAGGAAGAAGTAGTCACTAAGGCTTAAGGTTGCTTGAGTAGATTTCATGGATGGATTTTAAAGGACAAACAGAAAATTATATCTAAACTTTTTTGGTTTTCTTTCCTGATTCCCAGCAGAGTCCTCTGTTGACTTAATAAATTTTTAATAAATAAATTGTTGTATTGTAAAACTCTCCATTACCAATGTTAGCATCAGGGAAATCATTCTCTTCCCCTTCATCACATAAAGAAGCTGTTGAGTTCAATGATTATTCCCATACATATCCCATTCTTATCAATAGAGAAATGATGCTTCAAAAACAAATTCAGAATTGACTTTACCAGGGTATAAGGAGAATCAGAAGTGCAGGAGAGAAATGCATCTCTCAGCCATCTGAATGGCTCATAGATTAACTAAATCCACCTAGTTGGCTTCCTTCTGACCCCCATTTTTGAGATAGCTATGATCTTAAATCAAGATCCCTCCCTAAATACTATCTCCCTTCTTCTCAATCTCCTGCCAGAACGTTGCTTTTTTCCCAGCATTCCCTCTAAAAGAACTGATTTCACCCTCCTTCTGAGCTTTATCCTACTGATAAGTTTTAAAAATTTATGCCAAACCCATCCAGTCAGGAGTCTGAGTTTGGGTACTCCAAGTCCACTTAATTAGGTCATTTGACTCCATCAGTGTTTCTTATAACCAACTCCTTTTTCTTACAGTTACTGAAGAAGGAAGTAGTTGAGAAAGGGGATTTTTGTCAAAAAGGCATTCTTTAATGGGTTTGTGACCTTACTGGTCCTGATAGATTCTAGAATGATAGAATAAAGACATAGAGAAGACCTGCAAGAACATATAGCACAACATTCTGATTTTACAGAGGATGAAACTGAGACTCAAAGAGATAAGTGACTTTGTGTAGTAATTAGCAGAGTGGGGGATTTGAACCCACATATTGTGATTAGAAATTTAGTTTACTTCCTACAATTTGGGGCCACTTACTCCCTGGGGTTCTTAGGGTACATAGGGAGGAATGGAACTTTTGATGTGAGGGTTTGCCAAACCCTTTTTAGAACTGCTCATCTACCACCTTTTACCCAATTCTCACCTGCGGTTCCAAGAACATGTAGCATGCACAGCAGCCATACCTTGGTAAAACCATCTTGGCAGATAGGCTAAACAAGTTTAAGGGTAATCAATGGGCCACAAACCTGTTGGTAAGTTAGGAGGATGTCTACCCCAAACATGCGAAGACTTTCCCCTGATGAGAGGAGGAACACTTAGAGCTTGGTCAGACACTGAAAAATCCAAGATCATCCACTGCTTCCTAGGCCATTGACAGCCATCTTGACTTTGTTTTGCCTCTGAGCTTTGATGACTTTAGCATAGGGAGTGAGACTGATAACTTTGCACAACTCTTCTCTACTTAAATCCAATTCACCTGCAAGTCAGTACATCATCCTGTGATATTACTGGTCCTCTTCATTAATGAAGGACAAACAACAAGAGCCATCAGTGTACACTACAAAATCTCCATGCCTCCTTGTCCTGTGTGATTTCTGTCCACTTTTTAACACAAGTCATTCACAAGAGCATTTATAAAATACATTGGAGGATTTGTGTAATTTGTCTGTTATAATGGTTAAATTGGGATTTTTATTAAATAAGAGAATTATAAAAAGTGGTCACTGATTATTATCCCTTAAGTCAAGAAAACTATTAGCAGCTTTTACAATTTTGTGGATTTAGTGAACTTCTTTTCCTGAAAATTTTCTCAAAAAATTTTGTCTTGGATTTTATGAAAATCATTTACCGTTTTTATCTAAACATCTATCATTTATCTATCTCTTAACTAGACATATAAAGATAGACATGGATACATATACACATCTAAATAATAGACATGTATATTGTCATACATATATATGTACAAGTACATGTGTGTATATAGATTTAAAAACACACATACATACATATCTTTTATGGATAGTAGTAGAATCCTTAGGTTGTGCAGTTATTTTCCCTCACACTTCATTCAGCAACAAATTAAAGGGATGTTTTATAAAGTGCTACTATGTAGAAGACATTATATTAAGTGCTAGGTATACTGGAAATTTTTGTCCTCGAGGAGCTTCCAATCTGTTGGGGTATGTGGATATGATTCAATATAGATAACTAACTGAAGATAATTTGAGGATGGAGAAAACATAAAAAAATGAAAGGGATCAGAGAGGGGGTAGACTTTTGGATTGAGAGTGTAAGAAATCATTCCAAATGTATCTGTGCTGTTGCTGCCTACTCATCTCTTAAAGTCCTGCATGCCAGTGCAGTTTAGAGTCAAAGTTGGCTTCACAGGAAGAGCAGCAAAATGCCTTGTCCTTCACTCTATATGGGGTTTTAGAGTTAAAAAGGATATCGACATGTATTGAATCCAATGTTCTCCTTTACAGGTAATGAAATTAATGAAAAGAAAGGTCATCAGGTGATTAGATTGTAAATTCAGACTTGGAAGGGCCTTGTTCAATACACTTCTTTTACTGATAATAAAACAAGCTGAGGAAAGATTGCTTCCTTTCCCAAGGAATTCCAGATATCTGATTCCAGATAGATCACTCTTTCCACAATACATACCACATGCAAAGCAAGCAATCAGAGTCTTTTGCTCATTAAATGTTAAATATCTTCTATATGCCTGTTGAGTTTGAAGTTACTCTTACTAGACAAGTACAGACTTCACGAATTTTGTCTTTATTGAGGTACAAGTAACATTTTGTTGGGTGATTGACCAATTAAATTAAACAACTAGAGTGAAGCAGCTGGGTGGTTCAGTGAATTGAGAGTCAGGCCTAGAGACAGGAGGTCCTGGGTTCAAATCTAGCCTCACATACTTCTAGCTGTGTGACCTTGGACAAGTCACTTAATTCCCATTGCCTAACCCTTATCACTCTTCTGCCTTAGAACCAATACACAGTATTGATTCTAAGATGGAAGGTAAGGGTTTAAAAACAAATTAAACAACTAATCAATTCAATCTAATCCCTCAACTATCCTGCATTTCTCATATTCTTATGTGTGTAACTTGTAATTTGGTCCCTCTCTTTTGGGCTATATCCTTCTCCTGGTTTTAGGGTACTTGGAATCCTTTATTAGCCTCTTTTCTCTGCTGACATCAACTTGAGCTTTTACAACCTTTGTTTTTCTCATTTGTCAGGAAGACACTAACCAGTCTGCTAGTTCTATTTAACCATTTAAAATCAAATAGCTTTTACAAATGGATATTTACTTCAAAGATATAGCAAGAAAAATTTCCCCAGTAATTCCAGGGCATTCATTCCTTTATACTACTTTGATTTCTGGGTGAGTCACTTCACAGCTTAGTTCAGTTCCTATATAATACTGGTCCTATCAAGTTCATGTCCAGTTGTGGCTTGACTGCTGGAAGATTTCTTTCCCAGGGTTTGGGAACTTAATTACACTCCTGAATATCATTCCTTGGGCCATTGGTGCAGCCCTGACTAGAATATCCAGCCTGGATTTCTGTGGTTTGCTCTCCTGTGATTGAACTCTCCACTCTCCTCACCCAGAATGAAGAAAAATAAAAAATAAAAAAAGGGGAAAGGACCTAATTTCTCAGGGCTTCAGAGGGAGAAAGTCTTAGAAGGCCCTTCCTCTTACCACAGTTTCTCTGGGATCATTGAGCCCTCCCCCATCCTAGCTGTAAATGAAACATATGTAAGCCAGCTGATGTAAGTTGTTGTTTTTTTTTAACCCTTCCTTCAGTCTTAGAATCAATACTAAGTATCCATTCCAAGGCAAAAGAACAAAAAGATCTATTCAATTAGGATTAAGTGACTTACCCAGGACCACAGAGCAGGGAAATATCTGAGTAGATTTGAAGCCACAGCCTCCCATCTCTAGGCCTGGGTCTTTATCCACTGAGCCACCTAGCTGCCTCAATGAAATTTTTTTGAAGACATCACCATTTCTAGTTAGTTAATAAAAGAAATCTCTTTCCAATCACATGGTTAGTTAATCAGATCCAACTAGAGAAAGTCCAGGAATGTTCCACAGTCTCTCAAGATACTTTCATCATCACAAATGATCCAGAAGGAATTTTCTAGTGTCCTCTTTGGATGAAGTTTCTTTAGCCAAGTAAATTAAAGAAGGTAATAAATATGTCAGATAAGTGTTACATTTGTATTCTTTTTATCTGCATATAGTATCTTACTGAGACAAAGTGTGGTACAAAGGAAAGACTTAGTTCAGAGAGACTTGTGTTTAAATCTCTACTTTTGACCCTTAATCACTATATTACCATGACCAAGCACTCTGAGCCTCATTTTTCTTATCTGTATAATGGAGCTAATCATATCTGTAGTATCTGCCTTATAGGTCTATTTATTCTAAGGTTCAAATGAGATAGCTATGTAAACCACCTTATAAATATTATAAATGTCCACTGTTTTCACACCAAACAGATTCTAATCTTCTTGAGGGAAGGAGCCCTTAGCCCTCCTTATCTCTGTATCTCCCCCTGGGCTTAACAATACAATAAATAGAATTATTTCAAGCTGGCCTTTAAGGACTCCAGATTTCGTTCCTGTGGATACCCTCTACCCTGAAGAGATTACAATCCCTCCATCTCTTAGTAGACGGTTTCATGCATTTCTGTGGCCAGAAAATTTCCTAATTTGATGCTCTGGTGATGGGCTGCCCTGTACTTTGCTGGCTTATTCTATCACAACAGTCACACATTTAAACGCAATAACACACTCAGTCTTTTCAGCTCAGTGAGTCCTTCCTGTCCTTTTTTTTTTTCCAGTGAAAAAAACACCTTATTGAGACATCAGTAGGACTAGATATGCATAGTATGACATAGCTTGGGGTGGGGTTAGGGTTTGCAGGTAATTCCTAGAAGGTGTGGTACCTTCCCACCCTCTACGTGGCACACCATGCCACCCTGTTTCTCTAATTCTTTCTGAAGATATCGGAAAGGCAATTTGTGATGTGGAAAGAGCTCTGAACCTTACAGCAGGCCATCTGGGATCAAACTTGAATTCAGACTTTTGCTAGCTATGGCTTTTGGGCAAATTTGTTACCAACTTCAATACCAGTTCTCCATCCACTAGGTCATGTGGCCTTTCATGTATATAATAGTACTGTGTCTGTAGGTTCATAGTATCCACCCACAAAACTAGAAAGGGAATATGGGAGGCAGAATGGCACTGGTGAGGAATGGGAAATGCATTGGATTAGGAGTTGGAGGACTCAGGTCTGGATAGCAGTTCTGACATTTACTAGCTTGGTGACTTTAGGGAAATCACTTATGTATTCCACAGGTGTAAAAGAGGGAGTGAGAGTTGAACTAGATGACTTCTAAAGTGCTTCAAATTCAGCATGCTGCTATGACCTTCCTCCCTTCCTCCCTTCCTCTCTTCCTCCCTTCCTCCCTTCCTCCCTTCCTCCCTTCCTCCCTTCCTCCCTTCCTCCCTTCCTCCCTTCCTCCCTTCCTCCCTTCCTTCCTTCCTTCCTTCCTTCCTTCCTTCCTTCCTTCCTTCCTTCCTTCCTTCCTTCCTTCCTTCCTTCCTTCCTTCTTCCCTCTGCCTTTGTTTTTCTCTCCTTCCCTCTCTCTCTTTCTTCACTTTTTTTAGACTTGTGATTTGCTTAATATAGAAAATCCCTAGAGAATAAACTCTCAGGCAGCTAGATGGTGCAGTGGATTAAGTGTCAAGCCTTACAGTCAGAAAAACTAATTTCTTGACTTCAAATCTGGCTTCAGACATTTACTAACTGTGTGACCCTGGGCAAGTCACTTAACCCTGTTGGCTTCAGTTTCCTCATCTGTAAAATGAGCTGGAGAAGGAAATAGCAATCCACTCCAGTATCTTTGCTAAGAAAACCTCAAAGGAAGAGTTGGGCATGACTGAAATGAATGAATAATAATAATAAAAAACCCTCTCTACCAAAGCAGATCTGTATAGACTTTGCAATTGTCCTAGAGAACAGCCTGGGGATGCTAAGAGTTTATTTGACTTGCCTAGGTCATATAGCCAGAATACATGTCTTTGAGGGAGAAGGGAGGACTCAAATCCAGTTCTTTCCCTATTGCATGAGAATAAAAAATTGAGGACTTGATTTAATGGAGATGTTTTGTAGTCTCACTCCAATTTCTCACATAAGCTCACCCTACAGTTAATAACAAAACCCTGGCTTGTTCCAGGAAGGCTCCCAATTGGCTGTTTTGCCTTTTTAGCAGGGGAAGGCATGAGGTCAGTGACATCGTGTTATCATCACCTACTTCAAACAGGATCATGGCAACAAGTACACTGTCAGGCAAGTCTTAAAATAGACACTCGAAGGACTGCCTACAAAAGTTTGGATTCTAAAGCCATTAACGCATCCATTCATTGCTTATATTAACTCAGCATTAAAGTTCACAGCCTTGCAGCCTACATCTTTATAGAGGTTATGAAGGTATTTTTTAAAAAGCTATTAGAATATCCATGTTAATAATTGTCCCTCCCTGGCAGTGTTACTGTTGTAAATGAACTTATAATAAGCTATTCCAGGAATGAAAAGGTACACAGGTTACTGAAATGGACTTGCCTATAAAGTAAATGGGTAGAAGTGGTAAAGACAGGGAAAGGTGAGTTTTATTTGGATATGAGTTATAGGAGTGATGACAGATGGGAGGAGTAGCCAAAGAGGCCAAGATCTTCTTTGGTTTTTGTATTGGAGATTATGAGTCATGAGGGACAAATACAGAGAGAAAGTCTGGAGGATTATAAGAGGAAGGTGCTAGGTGACTGACTGTCTCTAGGTCAGCAGTTGGTTAAAACTCCTGACTTGAGACTTGTTAATGATGAAAGCTATCTCAGAAGCCTCAGTGCCTGGTACATAGTAGGTGCTTAAGAAATTATCATTCAATGGAATTTAAGAGTAATGGAGAGGCACAAGGTGGTTGATGGGCTACTAGAGAACTCAGAGAAGGTTAGATATCACTTGTTCAATCATTCATTCTTGTCGACTCTGTGACTTCTTGGACCATAATATCTATGGAGTTTTCTTGGCATAGATACTGGAATGGCCTGTCATTTCCTTCTCTAGTGGATTAAGGTCAACAAAGGGTAAGTGACTTGCCCAGAATCAAACAGTTAGTGTCTGAAGGTGGTTGTGAACTCAGATCTTCCTGACTCCAGGCCTAGCACTCTGCCCACTGAATTACCTAGAAACTCTTGTCAGGATATTTTAAAGGAGATTCAAGTTCAGGTTTAGATTAGTTTAGAGGTCTCTAAGGTTACTTTGACTCTGAAATAATAGAATTTTAGATTTAGAGGTGAAAATGATCTTAAAAGATATCAAATCCAACCCCTGAATTTTATAGAATTAAAAAAACAACTGAGTCCTAGAGAAATTAAGTAACTTGCCCAAAGTTACACAGTTAATAAATGCCTTGGAAGGTAATTCAAACCCAGATCTTCTAATTCTTAAGCTCCTTCCACTATGCAATACTGCCTCTCTATGCTTGGTACAATGTCTAGCACACAGCCAACGTTTAATAAATTTTTATTGATTGACTGAGGATGTCAATGTCCTTACTAGGAAATGGCCTTCATTTTTCTTAATTGCACCCAAGAATTCATTGTCATCATGAATCCAAAAAGCATGGCATATTTTTCTTTTTTTCAAAGGATGATAAATTAATGAATGGGTCTCCTCCTAACTGCCTTCAAATGGTACTTTCTCTGTGAGATAAGTGATGGGTAACAAAGCAATTGGTGGTGGTGGTAGTGGTGGGAAGTGGGAGGAAGACATTGCACAAAAGCTCATTTTGTCACTGAAAGATGAGCAATTTGGGGAAAATTGGAATATGTGGTAGAAAGCAGGAGGGACTAAAAGTCAGGGCTCCTGAGTTCAAATCCTGACTTTTTTTTTCTTGGACCTTTCTGAATTTCAGTTTTCTTATTTTGCAATTTTCTGGAGGTGAACTAGAACTGTAATTTGATCAGTGCAAGGATCATTTGATGAGGAACTCCATCTTCCAGTGCAGGTACAAGCCCTCTTAGTTCCTTTGTCTTAGGAAATGGCAAGGGGACTCTGAGAGCCTAGGACTCCATTACAGATACAGAACCAGAAATCATCAGAGTCCAGTTTTAAGCTGAAATATTCCCAACTAGAAGGCAAGCTCTCCACCACACTACTCTATTCTACAAAAAACCTGCATCTCAGCCTTTTGGGAGGAAGAATTTCTCAGTTGTTAATATTCTTTTTTTGGGGGATTTTTAAAAAATTAAGTTAGTTGTTAATATTCTTAAAAGGTTTCTTTTGAAATTTCACCCACTCCTACATCTTCAATGATTCAGTGCAAATGGCTCCCAGTTTCTTCTTAAAATTTCCTGGTATTCTTGATTTCATTAACTTCTCTGCTTTATCACACTCTATCTTGTATTATATTTTATTTTTCATACATGTGGTGCAGTATACTGTACTGGGTTTGGTGTTAGAGGATCCAGGCTCAAATTCCACCTGTTATTAATCTTGAGACCTTAGGTACATCATACAACTTCTCTAGGTATCAGTTTCCTCATATATGAAGTGAAGGGGTTGCTCTAGATTCCTTCTCAGGTTCCTTCCAACGTTAAGTCTCTGACTTTGTGAACTTGTTATCATGACCCTCCCCTATTATACTATAAGATGGTTGAGAGCAAAAGTTTTGTTGGGTTAAATATCAAGCAGCTAACATAACATATTGGGTGCTCAACGAATGCTTGTTAAATTTGTTGAGTGTGTATCTTCAACTTGGACCTTTCTTTTGAGCTTTTGTCTTCTCTGTATATTTTCAGGTGTTGTTTGGACATCTCCCTTGAATATTCCCCAAGCACCTCAAATCCAACATGTCCAAAAATGAACTATTTCCCCCCTAAAGTCTGCCCCTCCCTCTAACTTCTGGTGATACCACTCTTCTAATTATTCAAAACTTAAAATGTTCGAGTCATCTTGAACTCTACCCGCTACTTCACCCTCACATGCAATTATCTGCAATTTTGTCAATTGCATGTCTTCAGTATCTCTCGGAGTATCTGTCTTCTTCCTCCCTTTCTCAATCACCACCCTAGTTCAGGGCCTCATTACATTTCCCCCCTGGTCTATCATAATGGCCTCCTAACTAATCTCTGGTTTCTCCTCTCCATATTCTGTCCTTCATCTAGCTGCCAAAGTAGTCTTTTAAAAAATCTTTGTATATAAACTTGTCTAACATGAACATTTCAATATAAAAAAAAAGAATCTAAAAAATAAGTATATGACACTTTGGCCTTTTATTCTTTATAGTTTGTTTTTGTTTAAAGGGTTAGGGACTGTATTTATCATTTCATTGGTACAGAGAACCATTAGATGAGAAAAACACCCCTACCAATGCTGATGGCATGCTGTAATTTATAATTTTAGAGAACTATCTCAAGCACTCAAAGGTTAATTGATGTGCCCAAGATCATACTGTGCCACATTGGGACTTGAACATAGGTCTTTCTAGTTCCCAGGATACCTATAAAAAAGATATACTCACTTTAAATTTAACACCACAGTGACATGATCATTTGTTTGGGTATCCTTTTGAACTTTTTTGTTTTCTTCTGGTTTTAAAATGTTTAATTGCTATTATTCCTTCCTTCCTTCCTTCCTTCCTTCCTTCCTTCCTTCCTTCCTTCCTTCCTTCCTTCCTTCCTTCCTTCCTTCCTTCCTTCCTTCCTTCCTTCCTTCCTTCCTTCCTTCCTTCCTTCCTTCCTTCCTTCCTTCCTTCCTTCCTTCCTTCCTTCCTTCCTTCCTTCCTTCCTTCCTTCCTTCCTTCCTTCCTTCCTTCCTTCCTTCCTTATTTCCCTCCCCCAAACAAATAGAAGTTCTCCCATGTATCAGTTGAGTATGGGTAAGCAAAACCTATCAAAACATTAGCAGCCTGAAAATATATCTCAATTCATACTTCTAGTATATCATTTCTCTAAATCTTAGGAAGGAATATTCCTGAAACTTGGGTAAAATAAAAACTTCCTTGCTCAGAACTCTTATATATCTCCCCATCACCAACTGAATAAGACATAATCTCTGGGTATGTTGACCAAGACCCCCCATAAGCTCATTCTTATATACCTCTTTATTCTGTTCCAGCCAAATTGGATTATCTGTTATCTGCCTTCTACTTCCATGTATTTGTGTGTATCACTCCTATGCTTGAATGAACATTTCTCTCACTTTCCCATAGCTGTTGAAATCCTTTCTTTCAAGGCTCAGCTCAGATCAGTTCAGGTGCCACCTTCTTCATAAAGCCTTCCTTGATGCTCTTGGCTAGAAATGATGCCTACCCTCAGAGGCCCCTTGGTGGTACAGTGGATGGAGGAGTGGGCAACTTCCTGAAATCAGATCCAACCTCAGCTATCTAGCAGTTGTGCAACCCTAGGCCTAGAAGGAAGGGGAGGGAAGAAGCATTAATTAAGTGCCTTTTATATGCCAGGTACTGTGCTAAGTATTTTATAAATAACTCATTTAATCCTCACACCAATCCTGGGAAGTAGATGTGATTATGATGCCCATTGTATAGTTGAGGAAATTGAGGTAGATAGAGATTTAAGTGACTTTCCCAGAGTCACATAACTAGTAACTATGTGGGGCTGGATTTGAAATCGGATCTTCCTGTCTTCAAGTTCAGTGGTCTGTCTACTATATATCATATAGCTTCTTCAAGTCACCTAGCCTCTGTTTGCCTCATTTTTTTTTGCTTTGTCTTTTTATCTGCAGAACTCAGCTGGCACACAGAGAGTAATTAAGAAATTCTTGTGCAATTGAATTTGAATTCTATCTTATGGTGTTTTGTAGTTAATTGTAGACATCTCTCATGTTCTTTATTAGACTGTAAGCTACTAGGATAGGTGCCATGGCAGTTTTCCTTTTGGATTCCTAGCACTGCACATAGTGCTCTGAATGTGCTAAGTGCTTAATAAATATTTGTTTAAATTTAATGAAGACTTATTATTCTGAAAATTGATATAACCAGGCACCCAATCAACCTGGTCTAGCCATCCTCTCACAGGGGTCTTCTATGGCCAATATTCTGTGTCAGATTTATCAAAGTTGGTCCTTGCATAGCAGACACAAGTTCCATTGTCCAATTTCTACTCAAAGTCTTCCCACATTAGTGGGACTTGTCAGATCTTGTAAGGTTCCCCTGCTATAGCCTTCAAGAACCCAGAGTAATCAGTCTCTCTGCCATGATAATGCATCAGAGGAAGATTTGCTAATCTAGAAACTAAAGTGACCTGCAGACTATCTGGGGAACCCTGAAGAGAATAACTGACACTTTCTCATAACAACCCCAGGAGAGAGCTATTCTGCATGTCATCTCCATTTTATACATGAAGAAACTGAGGCTTAGAGGAAGATCAAGTGACTTGACCAGGATAAATATCAGAGATAAGGATTTAAAATCTGGTCATCTTAATTCCAAATCCAGCAATGTATCCACTTTGCTATTAGTTTTTCATCAACAAGCTACCACAAAAGAATTCAAATGTTCTCTCATTGGTCCTTCCAAAGAGTTAATATAGTTTTCCAAATAATTTAACTTTTTGAGGTATTTGGAGAATTTTGCTAGATAAAACCATTAAACCATTTTAAAGAGGTACTGAACATTTCTTATTCAGGTTTGCAGGATTTCAAATGACCCTTATTCTTTTGGCATCATCCTAGTATTTTCTAAATGAGCAAAGCTTATCATTAGCTATCTTAATTACAAAATAAATTAAGAGAATAAATATAATTTCTGTTGTGATTTCAGGTTTGTCATATGTTAAATGGAGAATACAAGGATGATGAGTGCCCCTTTGACAGATAATATACTTACAGTTGTGAAGGACATGTCAAGTCATCCCAGACAACTCATTTTGTAGGAACCACCCCCCTCCCAAGTCCCACCCCACATATACTTAAACTAATTTATATTCCAATCTATCTATGATTTAATTGAAAAGTTCTAGGGAGTCATCTGAGGTCCAGGGATTTTAAATAATTTGTCCAATGTTATATAGTTTAGTGTCAAAGATGGGTTTGAAGCCAGATTGGTCTGACTTTAAGACCAGCATTCTCTTCCCTGGGTTATAATGCCTCTATTACAGATGATAATAATAACAGTTGTCATTTATATAGCACAATAAAAATTACAAAATGCTTTAATTACATTATCTCCTTCAAGTCTCATAGTAACTCTTTCCTGTCTGAGATCTCTTCAATGTGAATATTTACTCCAATAATGTAGATTTCTATCCTTCCATGCTTGTTTGCCCTGTTGTTCAAGTTTTTACATAAGTTCATGAGTTTCCTTTATCCAATTAGTTGGGGACCTTCCTCAATGTCCCTTGACATTCCTAGGACACCAATGGAACCATGGACTCTCCATTGGTTATCTACCACTTTCATCTTGAGATTAGCTGATCTTCTTTTTTGATTACACATTACTTTGATGACATCATTTACTCCATTTCTCATTTGTAATTAATTCCTTGTTTGTAATGTGTTGTGGCCTGCTCACACCCACCCTGTGCCTCATCATTGCCCTTTGGGTAATACTTGGTCATGAATTTTTCAGAGATTGGAAGATTCTATGACGCATAGGCATACGACACCAGTAGGACATTGGTATTAAAAAGAGGGGGACTTTGTTTCAGGGAGAACTTTATGGTAGTTTAAAGACCTTTAAAATTTCCCAAAGGCAATGTAATCTCTTATTTTCTCCTAGTTAAGTTCTGGACTGAATTCATCATCTCCTTTTGTTGTTTTGATAGGATATAATAAGGTGGTCTAACTAACTACATGTTAATGGTGGACAATTATCACTTCCATTTTTATAGATGAGAAAATCTAGACTTAGATGGGTTAAATGGCTTTCCCAAAGTCAGTAAAGATGAAATTATAAATTCAAAACCCAGGTAGCTAAGATGCATTGCTTTCAAAGCAGAAGGCTTTAAGCACATAAAATAATCCCATAATGTTTTTTAGTTAAAGATGACAATTTTTTAGCACTGATGAAAAGGAAATAGTGGTGGGATGTCAAAGCCATACAAAACACAAAGCTGATAAGTATCTTGTCATATATCATAAAATAAAAGTTAATATTTCTATAGTCATATATAAGAATGCCAAGAACTCTTTGTTCTTTTTGTCTATGTGAGTCTTTCAGTTTTAATTATACTCAGAATATGACACTGATTGTCAGTAATCAGCTTTCTTTACCTTTGGATGAACAGCCCCAACATGTTAATGAATGAGCCCAGGGATAAAAATGTAAAAGCAAAGACAATGCCTGCTCTCAAGGAGTTTATACTCTAATACTGGGAGGTATCAGATCTAAGGGGAATGATGGTGAGGAAGAGGCACTGTGTTCTTGAAAGTTACATAGATACAAGTAGGGCCACTGTGAAGTATGTTGACATACTTCTGGAAACAATAGCCAAGTTGATTTGACACTCCCTATAACTTCATCAAATTAGAAAACTCATCAAATTATTCAAGGATTCTCTTACTGACATTTTCCCTTCCTACTGTAGGGCTTTCCCAAAAGCTCTGTAGATATGAGTGGAGAATATAAATGTTTTCCAAATTTTTCCATTCCATGGTATAATATACAGCAAGCGGTATGTAGAGTGTTCAGGAATGTAGCATACCAGCTATATTAGCATCTTGAGAGTATGATTGGTGTATTGATATTGTATCTTATGTGTTCATATACCAGACTCATGGTCAGGTTACTTATTGATCATCTTATGGAAGAATCTGCAGTCCAAAAGGACAAAAGAATTCCTGAGCAGGACATTATTTGCCACAGGGTCCTAGCTCATACCTTGTTAGACCACATTCCTTTCCAAGTCACATGTTTGATTAGCCTCCTCCTCTTTTGATTACATGATTGTCAATTCAGGCAATATTAAAGCCTATGCCATGTCACATGCTCATTAGTTACCTCCCACTCCACATTCCTAAACTCTCCAATAAAAGTTTGAGGGCACGTGTGGAGCCTTTCTCAATTCCATCAGGGGAGTATGGCAACATGTAGCCCGTACTTGTTAACTCCTTGTCTCTGAGTCTTTATTCCTTTGTCTCTCTCTTTCTCTCCTCTATCCATTTTCCCTCAGTTTTCAATCTCCTTCTCAGGTGTCCACCCACGAGAATTCTAAGATGTAACTACAGGAGGTTACAAGGAAAGAGTAGTCCCTCTTGTGTAAAGGCTTGCTGATCCCTTTTCAGGGCTGCTCATCCGAACCTTTGGTGTCCAACTTCATTTAATTCTCATCTGTGGCTCCAAGAAGTATTCATAGCAGCCATAACTTGGGAAAACCATCATGGTGACTGGCAGGCTAGCCAGGTTAAGGGTAACTGAAAGGCTTCCAAACCTTCAGTGTGTTTAGGGTGGTGTCTACCCCAACTATGTGAAGACTTCCCCCCAGCAGAATGGGTGGATGGGAACAATTTGTTCCAATGATCATGAAAGCAGATAAAGCAGGGCTTTGGAACTTGATCAGACATCAAAGATGCCAAAGTCATGTAGTGTGTCCGAGGCCATTGCCAGTCATTCTGATTTCTGTCTTGCCATTAGTCTTCAATGACTCTGGAAGAGAGAGTGAGGATGATGACTGTGGAACTCTGTCTCACTTAAATCTAATTCATGCCCAAGTCAAGACATCACCAATGTTGTCTTTGGTCCTATTTGAAATGAAGCACAACAGTAATACAGCAATGTAACACAAGACATCACAATACAACATAACTGCTTGTTGAATGTTTACAGTGTGCTGAACATCATACAAGGTGCCATGAAGCATATACACACACAAAACAGCTAAAGATATGGCTCCTCAAGGAACTTGATAAGCAGAAGACAAATTCCAACCATGTTGTTGTTGTTTGTTTGTTTGGTTATCAGTTTAGTTTAATGGGAATAGTTCTAGGTTCAAATTTTGATTCTGGAATTTCCTACCAGCGTGACCTCAAACAAGGTACTTTATATCTCTGAACCTGATTTATTCATGTAAAAATGGGATGGTTAGACAATATGGTCTGTGGTACTCTCCAATTCTAGATCCCACTATACTATGTTGGAAAAAAAATCACCTTTTGAGTATGTTTATGGTGAAATGGAAGATATATCTACTGAGTTGTCATTTCGGTTGTTTTCTTTAAAGACAGACCACAAGAAAGGTTGTTCTTACATTTCTTCTGTTTCTTTACTTCATCAAACCTCTGTGGAGGGAAAAATTTGTCTAGTGTATGGTCTGGGAGGGAGAAAGTCACTCCTAGAATACTTTGCAGACCTGCCTCCTGAGGAAAAGCAGCAAGCTGCTGGAACATGGTGGGAAAAGTGATAAAGGAAGAAGAAAGGATGCTGGAACAGAAAATCTTTGAAAAGAGGGACTCTTTCATTGTTGGTTTTTGTAGCTTAAGCTTCTATTACAGGACCCCAAGCCAGGTGAATTAATGAATTCTTGTTGATTGCTCCCTAAGGAGTACTCTCAAGAAGGTGCTATCAGTACTCTCTAAATTATCTCCCAGGGCAAACCTGTGGCACTTTCTTACAGCTCTGTTTAATTCTGCTTCATAGGTAGCCTTCATGTAAGAGTGCCCATGTGCACATGCACACACTCATGCATATGTGGGTATACATATATGTATAAAGCCAATATATATATATTTGCTTATAAATTTATTAAGTGTTTTATCTATCTAAATTTAGTGAATGGATATGTTCCTAATTTTACATTTTTACTAGCTTTCACATTGGATAGAGACTGGGTCTGGAGTCAGGAAGAAAGACCTGAGTTCAAATCAGGTCTTAGATATTAACTGTGATCTTGGGGAAATCATTTAACCTCTGTTTATCTCAGTTTCTCCATCTATAAAATGGAGATACTAAGAATATCTACCTTACAGGATTACAGTATCAAATGAGTAATAATTGTTAAGTACGTAGCACAATGCCCAATACAGAGTAAGCATATTGCCATTTATTTATTTACCATTATTTACTATTCCACTGAAGTAATAATTTCAAGTTGGGGAATTTTATTTCCTCTTATTTTCCAGTATATTCCATTGGTGAAAAGAGAGTAAATACACCTCACTGCCAACAGCCATTTTGGTAGGTCAAGACATATCATTTAGTATGACTGTGGAGTGGAATGGTGGGATTCTTTTTTTTTTTTATTTGAAAAATTTAATTTAATTAATTAATTAAGAATATTTCCCCATGGTTGCAAGATTCATGTTCTTTTCCTCCCTTTATCCCTCCCCCCATAGCCAACATGCAATTCCACTGGGTTTTACATGTGTCATTGATCAAGACCTATTTCTATATTATTGATATTAATTTAAGAAAGGGAGGAATTGAACCCCCTCAGATTAATTTCAAGTCAACCCCATAACCTTTATGACTTTCTCACAAGATATTAGTAAAACAATTACATAACTTTGCCATAGTTAAATTACAAGTTTAATTCTTGTATATCTTAAATGCCATATCCTATACAAACAGGTTTCCAAGACGCCACATCCCCTATTATAGAAGAACTTATATATTTCCATGATCATACATTAATAATTGTATTCTTAATTAGCTCCTTAGTACTTTATATTATTATTTTAATATTAACCACTAAGTTAACCCACACAAGCACTATAGATGCCCAAGAAGTAGAAACTATTTGAACCATTATACCAGCAGTTATTTTAGTCTTAATTGCTCTTCCATCACTACGAATTCTTTATATAATAGATGAAATCTACAATCCTTATCTTACAGTTAAAGCAATAGGACATCAATGATACTGAAGTTACGAATATACCGATTATGAAAATCTAACATTTGATTCTTACATGGTTCCCACCCAAGATCTTATACCAGGACAACTTTGGTTGCTAGAAGTAGATAATCGAGTTGTTCTTCCCATAGAACTACCAATCCGAATACTAATTTCTTCAGAAGATGTTCTACACGCATGAGCAGTTCCATCTTTAGGCCTAAAAGCAGACGCTATCCCAGGGCGCCTGAATCAAGTTACCCTGACTTCATCCCGCCTGGGGAGTTTTATGGTCAATGTTCAGAAATCTGCGGATCAAACCATAGCTTAATACCTATCGTACTAGAAATAACCTCACTAAAATATTTTGAAAAATGATCCTCTATAATGCAATCATATTTAAGCAATTAAATCTATACTTTTAGTATACATGAGATATAATAATCTCCTTAAACAAAATGCCACAGCTTGATACTTCAACATGAACCTTAACAATTATAATTATCTCACTATTTTGTATTTATCTTTTAGAGTCTATATCCCCAATCATATCCCCATTGACCCATGTGATCAACCAGTTGTTTTTCTTCTTTGTTTTCTTCTGTTTCTACTCCCACAGTTCTTTCTCTGAATTGTCCTGGAACATTGCATTGCTGCTAGTAGAGTCCATTACATTTGATTGTACCACAGTGTATCAGTCTCTGTATACCTTTGTTCTCTTGGTTTTGCCCCTTTCACTCTGCATCAATTCCTGGAGGTCATTCAGTTCATGGAATTCATCCAGTTCATTATTCCTTTGAGCACAATAGTGGAGTGGTGAGATTCTTAATTTGTAAAAGGGGCCCAAGACTTACAAGGAATATGTAGTAGTCTATTGCTGTTACACAACTATGACATAGATTTTTAAAAAAATTCTTACTTTCTGACTTGGAATTGATACTAAGTATTGATTACAAGGCAAAAGAGCAGTAAGAACTAAGCAACTGGAGTTAAATGACTTACCTGGGGTCACACTGCTAGGAAGTGTCTGAAGTCATATTTGAACCCAGGACCTCCTATCTCCAGGTCTGGCTTTCTTTACACCTAGTTGCCCCTATAACTTAGGTTTAATATGGAAAAGAACTCTAGAGCAAGGGGGTGAAAATAAGGAAGAAATGTTCTGAAGTAGCCTAGCTGAGATGATCAAAAATGTAAGGTCTGGAAGGGATATTGGAAGTAATTATGTCCTACTTCCTCATTTTACAGAAGAAGAAACTGAGGTCCAGAGAGGCTAAATTATTTGACTATGTATCTGTGACAAGATTTAACCAATAATTCTCAAAGTTGTTGAAACTAAGGCACAGGGGAGGTGTGATTTGCTTAAGCTCACAGTGCTAGTAAGTATCAGAGACAAGGTTCAAATCTTGGTTGTTTGAAATCCGAATGTAGGACTCATTTCACTATTAAATGCTGATCTATAGAAGAGACAAGAACTTAGAGAGATTTAATTATTTTTTCCCACTAAAGCCAATCTGGAATTTAATTAATAGCAGAGCTGGGACAAGAGTCTTGGATTCCCGATTTCCTATCTAGGGTTTTAAAATTTTCTCTGACATTTCAAAAGAGTGAAAAAAAAAAACAAAAACCCATACATTTTTCAAAAGAAGGATCATGTGTATCAAGGTCCCTCCCCTTTCATACCACAGATCCCTTCTCCTTTATTCCATATTTTCTCCTCTGTCTTTGGGAAGCCCTTCTAAGGAGAAATAACATTGAAGCACTCTGGGTTCACTTAAGACTACATCTGTACACAAGTGTTAATATTCAAGTATGTTCACCCACAGAACCATGGGGCTTAGCATCATATAGGAGAGGTGCTATTTGCTCATATTTCCACCTTAACTAAGTAATTCAATTGAATTAATATCTCACTCCATTATAATTATTTAGAAGAGGCTACAGAGAACTTCTAGTTTAATCTCAACCCCAAACCCCTTTTACCATATGGGTCACAAATAATCTTTTTGTGTTGAAACTTTTGCTTGAAGACCTCTAGTAAAAAGGAACCCATTATCACCTGGGAATATTCCATTCTATTTTCACTTTATTTCTAGATAAATTGAATCATTAGGAAATATTTGGTTATATAAAAATCCCATTATATTTTGACCCATTGCTCCCAACTCTCCCCTCACAAGCCAAATCAAACATAGCATTTGTCTAAATATCTAATTTTGGGCCCTTTCAAATAATATGAGCCTTTACTTTTGTCAAGTACAAGGTTACAATAATCTTTTACTACTGTTTGCTTTTTGTATGTTGATTTTGTTTCTCTGACCCACTTTTCTATTTCTTAGCTAGTTCCAGATAGTTTTTTTTATAATTACTGTTTTATAATATAGTTTAAAATCTTGTGCTACTTGTAAAGATCCAGACTTTGAGGATAAGAGTTTACTACTTGGTTAAAATTGTTTGAAAAACTAGAGAGCAAATTGACATAAGAGACATAAACCTATTACACTATTTACTAAGAGAAGATCAAAATGGATATATGATTAGGAATCAAGGGAGATTTCATAAGCAAATCAGAAGAATCGAGGAAAAAATTACCTATCAGATTTATGGATAGGAGAAGAATTTATGAATAAATATGAGATAGAAAGCATTGTGAGATGTGAAATGGATAACTGAATACATCAAATTAAAAAGCTTTTGTACAAATAAAACTAAAGCGGTTATGATTAAAAAGGAAGTGGAAAATCAGGGGAAAACTTTTATAGACAGTTTCTTGAATAGAGGTCTCATATCTAAAATATATAGAGAATTTTGTCAGATTTATAAGAATATGAACCATTGACCAATTGATAAATGGTCAAAAGGTATGAACAGACAGATTTGGATGAAGAAATCAAAGCTATTTATAACTATGTATGCTCTCAATTGTTATTGATTAGAGAAATGCAAATCAAAACCACTCTGAGATAGCATCTCACACCTATCAGATTGACTAAAATAATAAAAGGGCAAAATTTCAAATGTTGGAGGCGATGTGCAAAAATGGGAACTAATAAACTGTGAATTGATCCAACCATTTTGGAGAGCAATTTGGAATTATGCCCCCAAAGTTATAAAACCTTTTGATCCAGCAGTACTATTATTAAGTTTATTTCCTAAGGTTATAAGGAAAAAGGAAAAGAACCTATATTTTCTAAAGCATTTATAGCAGCTCTTTTTGTAATGTCAAAGAACTGGAAACTGAGGGGATGCCCATCAATTAGGAAATGGCTAACCAAGTTGTGGCATATGATTGTGATGGAATACCATTGTGCTGTAGGAATGACAAATAGGTTAACTAAAAAAAAACAAAACATGGAAAGATCTCCATGCAATTATGAAGAGTGAAATGAGCAGAACCAAGAGGACATTATATGCAGCAACAGGAATACTGTTTGAGGAATAACTTGCATATGTCCACTTCCAGAGAAAGGACTGATAAATAGAAACAAACAAGACATAGTTATATATATACATGTTTTTTTTTTGTCAAATGATATCTTTAGTGCTGGGAGGAGGAGGGGGATAAATGGGGAATTTAATGTAAAAAACAAATGTTACTTAATAAAAAATAAAATACTATGGCCCATGTGATGAGGATCACATACGCTAATGATTTGTGTGTGTGTGTGTGTATGTGTGTGTACAGGTATGTATATATATTCCTCATCTTTAGTCCAACAAATTGGGAAAACAAAAAGCAAAAAACAAAAACCAATGAAACTTGTCTTGTCCTCATCACTGTACTTAGCATGGTAGCTGATATTTGCAGTATATATTTAGTAATTTTTACTGATAGATTGATTGAAACAAGAACTATTGTCCAAAATAAATCTATACATTGGTCATTTCTGAAAATGTCTATCTCAATCTTCCTTTGAAGTTTCCCTTCCTCTCAGAACCTAATGAAGACAGTCCAGGATCCTGAATCCAAGAACCTTGGGAATAGCAATGCTTCTAGCCCATTGCCCTTAGGTATCACCCTGAGAAGTAACTCCTATGAAGTTGTAGCCTGACATTACTCCTGCAGTTGGTATAGTCACAATTATTGATGATTCAGGAAAGAATGTTCTTGCCACCAAAATCTTTGTCATAGTCTAATTGTTCACTATTAGAAACTGCTATGATTTTATCAGTAGAAATGACATTTAAGAAGAGGCCATCAGTTTTCCGCTTTGCCCTAAGGACCATGGGAACCTTCATCTGACTTGCAGCTGAAACCTTCCATATGAGTCATCTCCTCCACCAAGAGTGCATTGGTTTGCCTGATCTCCCAAAGCCCTTCCAATAATTGTCATTTTCTTGTTTTTTTATATTTTTGGTCATCATTTCCAATCTGATGGGTATGAGGAGAATCTTTCCTTAGAGTTGTTTTCATCTGAATTTCTCTTAACAGTAGTGGTGATTTAGCAGGGACTATATCTGCCTATTTGGGTTTTTATCTCTAGTGCTTAGCACTGGGCCTAACATACAGTAGGAGACTAATAAAGTTTGTGGATTGATTATCATTGACCATGTTATGGTGTTGGGTTTTAAAACAAATCCAAGTGAAATAAATTAGAAAACAAAATCTGTACCTATTCCTAGGGAAACAAGGAGAGAGAAGATAAGTTTCTAAAATGTCCTATATTCAGTCAACTGTATACTTTATGAGATCAGGGACCATTTCATTTTTTATCTCTGTATCCCACAGAGCCAAGAACAAGGCATTACACAGAGTAGGCTCTTACATATTTGCTGAATTGTATTGGAGAAACATTTTGGAAGACTTGTTAAATTGTTGTAGGAGAGGCTAGTATAGGTAACCAGTGGAAAAAAGTACTTGCCTAAAGTCAGGAAGTCCTGGGTTTTATTCCTAGTTGTGCAAGATTTCTCTTTTCTAGTGGACAGAATAGAGGACTTGGAATTAGGAAGACAAAGGTTCAAATCCCTTCTCTGACACTTAGTAGCTGTGTGAATAGCACCTAACCTCCCTGAGTAACAGTTTCCTTCTCTGTGAAATGAGAATAATAATATTTATAGTATCTCTCTTACAGAGTTGTTATGAGGCCCAAATGAATTAATATATGTAAAGTGCTTTTAATAACTTTAAGCCACTCTATAAATGTAAGCTATTATTTTTGACCCTGAGCCAGTCACTTGTGTTCTCTGGGTTTCAATTTCCTCATTTGTAAAAATAAGGATAATAATACCTACACTAAAAAAAGCTAAAATATTTCTGTCAGCTAAGCATTTTTAAAGTCTTACTATATATATAGTAATATATATGTATGTGTGTGAATTATTTTTAATTGAACTTTTCTGCCAGCTTGGACTAACTTGATTGTTTTAAATAGATTCAGCAGTTCTTAAAACTTGAGGGGATTTAAAAAGAAATCCTGAGAGGCTAATCTTTATTTTGAAAAAATAAACATTTAGGTCAAATGATGGAGTTAAGGAATCTGCCTTCTAGACAGTCAGCATTTGGGACTCTAAGGCAGCTTGGGAGGGCTCTGGCTCCAGCCAAGTTTCCCTCCCAGTTTCCCATTTAAAATTAAACAAAAAAGGGGAGGATTAGAGGCATCTCCTCCAAAGACACAGAGATACTACAGTAACTCTAGGCTCTAATGAATTTAGGAATTTTGGGCAAAAGAAGTAGTTACTTTGAAGAAGAAACTGTTTAACCAGTCAACCCATTATTATTTCAAATAGATGGTTTGAACAGTGTCCATGGAGATGACTTTCTCTCATGCCTCTTGTGAGGTTGACCTTGGGTGGAGGTTGACCTTGGGTTCTTCAGGAGCTTGTTTGACTCCCAGACTTGGGTCTCAAACTCCCTTCAGAATGTCTCCATTGAATTCAGCATGCCCTAAGTCAAACTCACCTTTCCCCTAAATCTGTTCCTTTTTAAAATTTTACTTTTTTTTGGTTCTCTTTGACAATCTCCTCTCTTTTTCCACTCATATTCAGTGAGTTAACAGTAATAATAACTTATGTTTCAATATTGTTTCAAGGTTTGCAGAATGCTTTCCTCACTATGAAATTGGGTTGTGGTCTTATTGTCCCCATATTACAGCTGAGAAAAATGAAACGCCGTTTGAATAACTTGTCATTGGTCACAAAGCTGGCAAGTATCTGAGGTGAAATTTGAAACTGATTCCAAGTCTAGCTTTTTATTCATTATACTATGGGGATGGCCTTCACCCTAGTTCAAGGTCTCATTACTGCTTTCTTGGCTGGGATCCTCTCTGCCTCAAATTCATCCCAACTTTGATATTTGCCCCACATAAATATTAAAGTGATTTTTAAAACTTTAACTTTCAGTTAACAACCATTTCTCTCCTTCCCCTCTCCAAGTCCCCAGTGGAAAAAGAAAACAAACACCCTTGTAACAAATAAAAAAAAGTGTTATTCCTAAAGCACAGGTGTTCTTTGCTCTTTGTTTTTGGAGAGGACCTGGATTTAAACGAGGCAGTTGCCCACTAACCTCACTTTTCTGTCATTGAAGTCCAGTGGTAAGCTAAAAGTCAGGATAACTGGCGATGGTCCAAGATACGGTGGATGACATTAGCAACTTTGCTGTCTGGCCAACCTCCAAGCTTTCCATAGCACTTGCTTCAGCTACCTTCATGGCCAGTGGAACAAATTATTCTCATCTTCTCATTCTGCTGAAGGGAGTCTTCTTCACATGCTTGGGGTAGACATCCCCCCAACTCATCTAGGATTCTAAGTTAAATTTAAGTTTAAGCTTCTCAGTTACCTGAAATCTGGTTTAGCCCATCTGCTGGGATAGATATTACCGTGTCAGACCCCTACTTAATGAACTCCAGGGTCTTCCTATGGCTGTTAAAATTAATTCTCAATTCCCATTTGCCTTTTAATGCTCTTAGTAGCCTGATTGTAACTTGCATTTCCAACCTTCTTCTGTCACTCATTTCTAGTTAGAATGGCTTTCTGCTGTTCCCCATAGATGATATTCCATTTCCCACCTCCGTACATTTGCACTGGCTACCTTCCCTTCCTTTCCCCACCCCACTTCAACACTCAAGTCAACTGCTATCTCCTACATGACCTCTGCACATTGTATTGATCTTTATATATCTAGCACTTGGCACAATGTCCAGTGGAGAGTAAAGTGCCTAATCCATATATTTCACCCGATAGTTGCTTTTCTTATAAACCCACCACTCTTTTGATCTTCCCTATTTCTACTAGTGAGATGTAGGCTCAGAACCTTGACTCCTCATTCTGCATACTAGATCCAGTCAATGGACAAACATTTCAGATTCTTCCTCCACAAGATTTCTTACATTGATCTCCTTACTATCCCCATGGTCACCGGCCTGGTTAAGACCTGGCCACTGTCTTGGGTCTCACCTGCACTATTGGGCTTCCTGTTCTCTGTAAAGTCAAGTAGGAACTTCTCTGTTTGACATTTAAAATCTTTAATAATCTGGTTCTAGCCTACATTTTCAGGATTATTGCTAAAATTGCTACCTTTACCCACTCCAGAGTTTAGTCAAACTGGACTACGTATTGTTACTCATAGAAGATACTTTATTTCCCATCTTGTTCTTTTGATTCAGCTATTTTACATATCTAAAATGTACTCCTTCTTCTCCTCTTAGAATCTATTGTTTCCTTCAAAATTCTGCTTATGCACTCTCTTCTGTAGGAAAGCTTTTCCTTCCTTGAGGCAGCTAGGTGGTATAATGGATAGAATGTGGATTGAGAGTCAGAAAGACATGAGTTCAAATCCTACCTCACATAATTACTAGCTGTATGATGCTGAAGAAGTTATCAACTAGTATGAGAAATTCTCCTGCAGTACCTGACCCTATGGATAGAGGGAAAAGGCATTCATAAAGGATGATGTTTAAACTCTCTTAAGAATTATGGTGGTGGTGGGGAAGCAGCTGGGTGGCTCAGTGAATTGAGAGCCAGGCCTAGAGAGAGGAGGTGCTAGGTTCAAATGTGGCCTCAGACACTTCTTAGTTGTGTGACCCTGGATAAGTCACTTAACCCCCATTGCCTAGCCCTTATCACTCTTCTTCTTTGGAACCAATACACAGTATAGATTTTAAGACAGAAGGTAAGGGTTTAAAAAATAAGAATTATGGGAATGCATTCATGTACAGAAGTTTGCTTACCCAACCCCCAAATGAAGAACATTTTTTTTGTTCCTAGTTTTTGTTACCACAAAAACTATGACTCTGCATATTTTGGTGAGTATCCGTTTTTTTCAAAATGTATTTAAAACACTTATTTTCTGTCTTAGTAGCAACTCTAATACAGAAGGGCAAGGGCTAAGCAAAGTAAAATGTCTTGACCAGGATCATACACCTAGGAAGTATCTGAGGCCAGATTTGAACCCAGGTCCTCCCAACTCAAAGCATGGGCCTTTATCCACTGGCCATCTAGATGCCCCAAGTATCCACATTTAAATGCTACATGAGCATAGTCTTTTCATATGCCACGTGGAAGGTATTTTTTGTTGATTTACTTTAATAGGGATTTGAGAATTTGGGTTCAAATGACACCTCTGAAACTACCTGTGTGATCCAGGTCAAGCCTTTTAACCTTTCTGAGTTCTTGTTTCCTCCTCTTTAAAATGAGGGACCCTGGCTAGATGACCTCTGAGGTCCCTTCTTGCTCCAGCTGTAATCCATTAAACTCATCCTCTTTACTGAGAGCTTTTCAATATCAAGCAGACCATTCACATATATATATACATGCCTGTCTTTTTGAGTCCCTTAACACATATTTTGTGATCTGATGATGATTTTGCTCATTTCTGTTAAAACCAGTGATGTAAATAAGAGACAGAGACATTGATGATTCTTTAAGCTTATGATGGGCTGGATTCACAGCATTCTCCAGAGCTTTTTACACTTCTTTATGTCTTCTCACAAATATTCTTTATGGTTCCACTATAATCGTCTCTGTTGTGTGGAAGAGTGGCTGAAAAGATCAGGGAATATATAGTACCAAAAGGACCAAGAGTATCAATTGATCTAAAAATATTATTTTTACTTTGAAATAACACCTTTCACTCCACAATCTCTATTTTTGTTGCCTTATGGATAAAAATGTGTTCTGCATCACTTGATACAACTTGATCCTTCTAAGTATTCTTAAATTCTGGTACTTCCTATGCTAGGCTATGGATGATAAAAATGTGAATGAAGCCTATCCTTGGATTTGTAACTGGCCCTAGCCCTGGGTCTCTTTCTCTTCACATTTGCAGCATGCTTTGTGTACCCTGTTCACTTTTGAAAAGGAAGTAATGGCTCCCTTGGTAGACAGTGTTGCTTCCTTGTCCTATAATATGACCATCGTATAATAATGAATAGATTATGGAGTACCTAGGTAACATAGTGATTAGAGCACCAGGCTTGGAGTTAGGAGTACCTGGGTTCAAATCTAGCTTCAGATATTTCTGTTTGACCCTGGGCAAGTCACTTGACCTCAATTGCCTAGCCTTCACTATTCTGTTGTCTTAGAATTAATAGTAAGACAGAACATAAGGATTTAAAAAATAGAATACATTATCACAGTAAGATTGTGAGGCAACTTCACATTTTGCAGATGAGGAAATAGGTCCAAAGGGATGAAGTGACTCACTCAATGTAACACTTGTTTCTTTGTTACTTGTAAAGCCTAGATTAGAACCTTGGTTATAGGATCATATTGAGAGCTGAGAGGGACCTTTGAAATTATTTAGTCTGATTTTGTAGATGCAGAAACAGATCTCAAAGAAGTTCTATGACTTGCCCAAGATTACATAGAAATTGAATGTCCAAGGGAGGATTTGAGCCCAGATATTTTAAAAAAATCCAAATCCAGCCTTATTTACACCATACTACATTGTGTGTAGTGCTTTTTCCATTTAACTATTGGTCTTTCACATTTTCAGGGTGTCACAGAGGGAATGGAATGTAGATCAAAAATATTTTGATGAGTAAGATAGAAGTGGAGAGGAATCAAATGGAAAAATTCAAGGGGGAGGACATTTTCTGGGGAGGATAAGATGCTTGAATGTGATATTAGAGGGGAATTAGGGCTTTCGAGTCACTGAACAAGAAGTCTATGATTTGCTATAGACAGATTCCTCTTTCACAATTTACTTACCATGAATCCTGGACTTGGAATCAGGAGATGTTGATTTAAATGTCAAGTTTGACTCTTATTAACCAAAGGATTGTGAAGATATTGCATCCTCTTCCATAAGTATGTATCATGTACTGTGTTCTATGCTGGGAATTCAAATACAAACATTCAAGATTACAGATTCAAATACCAAAGTGATATAGTCTGTGCCCTCAATGAACACCTATTTTACTGAAACTTTATTTTTAAAATTCAGTCTTTTTAAATTAACAAGTATTTATTTTCTCTCTCTCCAACCACTCCTTATCTGTAAAATTGGAATAATATTACTTGCACTATCTATCTTAAAGGGTTATTATTGTAAATCTTAGAGGACAACATTAATGAGAGCCATTATTATGATTGTCTTTCTGAAAAGGATATTTCTAACATATGTGCATACTTGTGTATATAATCATGTAGGGGTTAGAAAGACAGTTTTTATTTTGCCTCTTAATTATTCTCTAAAACTGGAAAGGTACATGATCCAGGGGCAGCAAATCTTACGGTTTTGGTGAAGTAACTGAGAATGCATGAGAACTAAATCTGGAAGGAACATTAGAGATCATATAATTAAACCCTTGTATGTTATGGATGAGAATACTGAACACAGAACGACTAAGATCTGAGAGTCAGTCGGGAATTCACAATTAAGTCATCTGATTATAAATCTATCCTTTTTTCATGACATGACGGAATCATGGAATTGCCAAGCTTTAAGAGGCCAGAGAGTCCTTTCAGTCCAACTTACAGGTGAACAAAATTCCCCTTTACTGGTGTGCTCCTTTATAGCACATCTCACAAGGGATCATTGTCTTAGCTTTAAGACTTCTAATGAGGATGAATTCACTGCTTCTCAAAGTATTTTGCCAAATATCTTTAGTTACTAGGATGTTTTCCTTTAGTGTGTCCTAATTCAGCTTCTCTGTAACTTTTATTTGGAATGAGGGTTTTACCTGCCAAGGGCAAGTAAAACATGGTAAATTCCTCTTCATATAATAATCCTTTGAACATTTCACAAAGCGATCATATCCCCAAAAAGTGTTCTCTTCTCCAGACTAAGTATTCCCAGTTCTTTCTGTTGATCCACAATCTCTAGTCTCCTTACTCTCTAGCTTGTTAACTTCCTTTTCTTTTTAAATTTATAGTCTGTCTTAGAGTCAATATCAGGTACTGGTTCCCAGGCAGAAGAGCAGTAAGGGCTAAACAATGTGATTTAAGTGACTTGCCCAGGGTCACACAGCGAGGATGTGACAAATTTGGGTCCAGTACCTCCCATATCTAGGTCTAACTCTCAATCCACTGAGCCACCTTGCTGTGCTGATGACATTATTTTTAAAAATAAATTTTAGGGGGCAACTGGGTGGCCCAGTGGATTGAAAGCCAGGCCCAGAGATGGGAGGTCCTATGTTCAAATTTGACCTCAGACTTTTCTTAGCTCTGTGAGCCTGGGCAAGTCATTTAACCCCCATTGTCTAGCCCTTATTGCTCTTCTGACTTAGAACCAATACACAGTATTGTTTCTAAAATGGAAGGTAAGGGTTTAATAATAAAAAATACAATTTAAAATTTTGATTCCTGTGTTTTCCTGCCAACCAAATAGAAAAGTACTTATGAAACACAGTGTTAGGGTACTGGGCTCTATTTTGGGAATTCAATTAAAATTTTTAAGTTAAAAAATTTAAAGACAAAAGTGAGATAGCTCTTGCTCTCAAAGAACTTAAACTTTATTGAAGTTTGATTCACATTGGTCTATGTTTAAATTTAAACTATTTTTTTAAAATTAACAAACATTTATTTCCTCTCTCCAACCTCTCCCACAACTGGAGGAATAAAAAGAAAGACAAAATAAAATCTTTGTAACAAATGTGCCTAGTCATTGAAAACAAATTCCCACATTGGTCATGTCCAAAAATATGTGTTTCATTCTGCATGTTGAATCCATTACCTCTCTTTCAGGATGTGGGTTGCATTTTTCATCATCTCAGTCTTCTGAAATAGTAGTTGGTCATTGTGTAGTTTAGAGTTCTTAAGTCCTTCAACATTTTTCACTTTTACAATATTGTAGATACCCTCTCCCTTTCTTCATTATTGGAATAGTTTCTCTTTATGTCTTCAGGATTTTGTTCTTTAGAGCTACCCATGCCACTTGAGCATCCTTTCCCTCTAGAATGTTAGGCCAGAGAATTCTATTAAAAGATTCCATTTTACTTCTTATCTAAGGTACAAGCTAGATCATAGCTACTCTTTAAGTTAAGTAGACTTCACCCAAAGTAAGCACATATTTTTTGGGAAAGGAATCGAGAGAACAAAATGGGACCCCTTGACCAGCTAAAAGTGGAATAAGTAGGCTTTAGGTAAAGAAGAAAAGAAGGAATATTACTTTTACCAGTTTTACCAACTCCAATTCCATTTTCCCCAATAACTTCCTTCTGTCCATTAGATTCTTAAGTAAGCAGTTTAATGTAAATAGCATTTGTCTGCTTTCCAATGATAAGGGGGCTTTATAACAGGGAAGAATTTCAAAATCATCAATGACGGCACTTAGATGATAGGAAGATGAATTATTTTTGCTTCCTTTTAACAGAGTAAAAGTGGACTGAAGTGGCAGGGGAGGGAAAGGAAAAGCAACATTTTTCTGCCGAAGAAGACTGCTCTTGTGTGTCCTGCATCTTACCTATTGAGTGGCATCTCTGCAAAGGGTTTATATTATTGCTGTTGATATTGGTAGTAGTAACAAAAGGAGAATATTAATAACAGTAACTACATTTGGAGTACCTTGTGATTTTGATAGCAAAGAGAATACGAAAGTACTTTCCAGTTCTTAGGTTACTAATAGTATAAAGTCATTTTTAATGGTGAATATAAAACTATCTTTTAATATTTGAAACAAGTTTTCAGGGAATTTAGGCATTCCCAAGTGGAAAAGGAAAAAAAGTGACAGATTTATTTATTAAAGGTGATTTAGGTAAGTCATAGAATTAAAGGACTGGAGAGTTAGAAAGGGCCTTAGAACATACCACATAGAAGGCCAGATCTTAGAGCATGGAGTACCAGAGGTAGAAGGGTCTTAGAATACAGAAGACAGTGTCAGAAGTCCTTTAGAGGTCATCTAGTGCAGTGATTTTTTTTTTTTGGCACATCTAATATCCTGGAGCTCAGAGATGAAAATGGCTTGTCCTTAATCATAAGATCAATTTGTGTTAAACTCTTAGAGACAATGGCATTTTTCTTAGAGTAGTGATTTGAAATCCAGGGCTATGTAAAACTAGGAAAGTTTACTGATGACAGTTCACCTTAAAAAGACTTCTCCAAAGGGTTGGAAGTTGGGCCTCTTTGGGTAGGCTATAGTGGTTTGTAGTTAACAGTCGAATTTCTGAATACTGAGATTGATTGAAACTGACTGGATAACCCTAGAGTTAGCTTGATTTCTGCCCATCTCTTTTTCTTGGCAAGTGAAAAACCTGGAAATCTGGCTGGCTCAAATTGTGAAAAGATAATTGATGCAAGGTGAGGAATTTAGTAATGGAAGGGTCTACCTGGGGAGGAGCCAAGAAGCTTGGTATTATGTAGCTTCAGAACAGTATATACTGAAGGGACAAACCTTAGGCCAAAACTGAACCATCTAATTACGATTTACTTAGTTCCTTCAGCAGAATTAATGATCCCAAACAAACAAAAACTACCCATCAGGGTGCCATTTCTTTTCCATAGCAGATGTTAATTTGTTTTGTAGTTATGTCTGACTTTTTTTGACCACTTGGGTTTTATTGGCAAAGATACTGGAGTGGTTTACCATTTCCTTCTCTAGCTCATTTTACAAATAAAGAAATTGAAGCAAAACGTGTTAAGTGACTCGCCCAGGGTCACACAGTTAGTAAATGTCTGAGGCTGGGTTTAAACTCAGGAAGATGACTCTTCCTGCCTCCAGACCTGGTTCTCTAATCCACTGTGCTATGTAGCCACTCTTCCATAGTAGACTTTGGTTCTAATTGTAGCTCTACCACCTTAGACCAGTCATAGGATCAGAGCTCTAGGGAAGACATTAAAGATCATCTTTCCCACGTGAACAGTTTTCAAATGAGGAATTTGATGTCTACAGTAGTTAAGTGACTACCTAAATTCATATAGGTGATTGACAGCAGAGCAAAAATTCAAATTCATGTAGTATGAGGCCAAATCTAGAATTTCTTCTACTTTACTGTACTAACTCTGCTGTGGGTTTCAGCTTCCCTATATTTTAAGTAAGAGACAATACTGAAGGATTAGCATTGAAAGGGCATAAGGACTTTTAGTCCAACTGCATTATTTTAGAGAAAACTGAACTTCAGAAAGAGCAAGGGAATTGAAAAATATCACACAGCTAGTTAGTGACAAAACTGAGATTAGAATCCAGTTCTCCTTACACCTAAGTCAATATTTTTCTCAATACTGGACTCCATAATCTTTTAGTTCATTATGTCTTGAAGATTCCAAACTCCCTTCTCTCTCTCTCTCTCATACCTATCCACTTCTCTTTTCTACTCACATAACATTTCCCTCCTCCAAGCCCTTACCTCTTACCTAGACAATTGTAACAGTCTCTTTTGACACCAAGATCTTCATTCTTGAATCCATTGTTTCCATTGCTGTCATAATAATCTTCCTAAGTACAAATCTGACTCCATTTCTCCCCTTATCAAAAGCCTCTACTGGTTTGCTAAGGGGTAAAATGAAAATCTCCCAAATGTGACATTTAAATGTTTATGTAATCTGGATACTCCCTATCTTTTCAGGCTAATTTCATATTAATTCTCTTTATATCTCTATGTTTAGTCAACTTGGTCTATGTGCTCAACATTCCATTCCATCTCCCACCTGTGAATCTTTATACAATTTATTTCTCTTGCTTGGGATGCATGCTTTCTTCACCTCTTCCTTTCAAAATTCTTATTTTCCCTTAAGGCTAAGCTCCAAATATATAGCTCTCCAAATCCTTTGATCCAGTGTTACTGGCTTCACTGTTCTTTATACTTCATCTGTCACTTATGCTTTTTTAGTAGCTGTCCCTCAAGAATGTTTTCTCTCCTGTCTCTGGATCCTAGAATACTTAAATCTTCAGCTAAAATTCCACCTTCTCCAGGAATGATTTCCCATTGTCCCTTATTGCTAGTTCCTTCTCTCTGAGATTACCCCGAAATTATCCTACATATATATTTTTTTTCCTTTAAAAAATCCCTAATACTTACTTCCACATCTAACCTGTTCTGTTCTGACCTGTTCCAGGTAGCCTTCTCTGATTCTCCCTCTCTCTCCCTCTCTCCCTTTCCCTCTCTCTCTCTCTCCCTCCTCTCCACAATCTTGGTGTTTTCCACTTTCAACCAATCTCTAAGACCTCTTCAGGAAATACTTCAAGGGCATATGGGATATTCAGGGACAACTAGCACTTCTGGTATGAGGACTTGCTGAGTCCTTTTTTGGGCTGCTAAACCACATTTGGTATATACCTTTCACCCAGTTCTTACCTGTGATTCCAAGAAATTGCAGCATGTGCAACAGCTACATCCTAGTGAAACCATCTTAGCAGATGATCTAAACCAGGTTGAAAGAAACTGATTGGCCTCAGACTCATCAGTGACTTACGGGGATATCTACCCCAGGTATGTGAAGACTTCCTCCAACAGAGTGGGCAGAAGAGAACAATTTGTTCTCAAATAAGTAAGGAAATAGCAAGAGAGTACTTAGACCCACTTGATGAATTAAGGTCACAAAAACCAGATGAACAACATATTTAGGTACTAAAAGAACTCAAAAATGTGATTGTTGAATAATTGTCAGTAATATTTGAAATGAAAAATGACTAATGCTAGCTATTATAAAAAAAAAACTGTTTCCTTCTATCTTAGAATCAATGTATTGGTTCCAAGGTAGAAGAGTAATAATGGCTAAGAGCTAGGCTATAGGGGTTAAGTGACTTGCCCAAGTTCACACAGCTAGAAAGTGTCTGAGATCAGATTTGAATCCAGGACATCTAGATCCAGTGCTCCACCCATGGAGAAACCTAGTTGCCCCCTAACCACTTCTTTTTACTGAAGTATTCATGACCTTATTCCATACTTTCATATTCTCTTTTCTAAATTATTGTAACAGTCTCTTTTTTAAATGAGTCATTCCTAATTAATTCTTTTTTAAATTTAATTTTATTGATTAATTAAGAAAAATTTTCCATGGTTACATGATTCATGTTCTTTCCCTCCCCTCCTCCCACCCCCCTCCCATAGCTGATATATAATTCCACTGGGTTTTACATGCTACAGTCTTTTAAATGGTCTTCCTGACTCAAATTTCTCTTCACTTAGTTTATTTTCTTCACTCTTTACTCTCTTTATTATCCCAAATAGCTGTCAAAGTGACTTTCCTTAGGTGCAGATTTGATTTTGTCACTTCTGACTTAATAAAATCCAAATGCTGCCTATTAATTTTTGGATAAAATATATATTCATCTGTTTAGCATTTAAAGTCCCTCACAACTTGTCCCTAACCTCTCTTAATAGGCTCACTGTATATCATTCCCCCTCCTATATTCTATGGTACAGTTGATTTATCAGTGAGCTTGAAGTCAGGAAGATCTGAGGTCAAATCTTTTCTCAGACACTTATTAGGTATTTGACTCTGAAGAGGTCACTTAACTTCTCTTTGACTCAGTTTCCTCATTTATAAAATGGGAGTAATAATAGCCTTTGATTTTCAGGGTTGTTGTGAGGATCAAATGAAATAATAATTGTAAAGAATTTACCATAGTACCAGATACATGGTAAACATGATAGAAACATTAGTCATTTTTATGATTTATTAGCCAGTCAAATCATCCTTTTTTCCCCTATTTTACTCATACAACATTCCATGTCCCATTTCATTGCCCTCATTTTGATTATCTCCTCCCAAATCTAAACCACATGGGTTTATTATGAAACCTAAGATATATCTATTGAGTTATTTCTTTTCTTTTCTGTACCGACAGACCATAAGAAGGGATGTCTTAAATTTCTTCTGTTTCTCCCCTTCATCCAACCTCTCATCTCATCTATTTATCCATTAGTCTAACAATCTATCTGGTTATATCTCCTATCTCCCCAAACACACAATCATACTTGCCATCTACTTTCCTCCCTCTGCCATGGTATCCAGAACTTACACTGTTTACCCTTTTGGTCAAATATGTACAAAGGGGAGTGAGGAAATATGAGCTGTTCCAACACATCAACTTTCAGATATACTAATTAGAATGTTTTGATGTACATGGTATGATCATTCCTAGTAGCCGGGGAATTATAACTAGAAAGAAATTTGTCAGGGGAAAATAAAGATGAGGGCAAAGGAGAAACTAGAATGCATGCACTTCAACCTTACCTCTGCCTTATAGATTCCCACTCTTCATGAATTGGATCAAATCACCTTCTACAAGAAGCCTTTCTTGATATCCCCCTGCTAGCATCCATCCTCCCAAAATATTTCATATTTGATTGGTTATTCTCATTATATTTCTATTTTCTCCTCAGCAAGAAAGTTCCCTGAATGTAGGTATCATTTCATTCTTGTATTTGTATCATGAGACATAGTGTAGGGTCTAGAACATAGTAGGTGCTTAATAATTGTTGATTTGATTAATTAAAAAAAAGGAAGTAGAGATGGTTAACTTGGAAGGAAGATGCAATGGAGATGGCATAGCTGTGTGCACATTGTTGGAGGGTTGCAATGTAGAAGAATTTCACTTGTCTTCTTTAACACCAGTGGGTAGATCCAGAAGCAATGAATAAAAATCCAAAAGAGGTTAATTGAAGATTGATGTCAAGAAAAACCTGACAAAGCTATCCCAAAATCCAGTGGTTCACCTCAGGAGGAGAGTAGAAAGGAAGAAGCACTTATACAGAGTCTATGATATATGTTGGACATTGTGCTAAGAACTTTACAAATATTAATTCATTTAATTCTCATAATAAACCTACAAGGCACATACTGTTATCCACATTTTACAGTTGAGGAAACTGAGGCAGACAGAATTTAAGTGACTTGTCAAGGGTCTCATAGCTAGGGAATACCTGAGGACAAATTTGAATTCAGGTCTTCCTGACTCTGCTTAGATGTGCTATATTCCTGATAGTGGATTCCTCCTCCTTTGAGATTTTCAAGCATATGTTAGATGACTACATGTCAGTTATGTTATAGTAAGAATTATTTTCAGACATACTTTGAGCTATATGGCTGCTGGCATTTTTTCTGATTTTAAGGCTTGTGATTTCTGTGATTTTCCATATTTCTAGGTTTCTTCTAGCTCTAAATATTATGATGCATCCATTTGCATAAGGCCAAAATATTATCTCCCACAAAGACACATTTGAACACATTCCTCTGCTCCATCAAGGCCAAGAGAGGCAGCTAGCTGTTACATGATAAAGAAATGGGTCTGGAATCAAAAAGACCTGACAGTGAAAATCCAGCATCAGACACTTACTACCTGTGTGACCATGACAAATCATTTAACCTCTATTTGCCTCACTTTTCTCAACTCTAAAATCGATAGTATAATAGCACCTATCTCCTAGGGTTGTGGTGAGGATTAAATACAATAATATTTGTGATAGTGCCTGGCATGTAGTAGGTGCTTAATTAATTCCCATTCCTTCCCTTCCATCAGAACTGTGACTTGTCTTTCAAATTAAAGAGACTGGCTAAGGTGACCCACTCTCTCTCTGTCTGCTGTCTGCACCTATCTCATTCCCTGGTGACTACCTACAATATACTTATGAGGCAGCCAACAGGGGTTAAGTTATAATCATCACTGTCCATTAAACAGAGGAGTATTAGCTTAACTGTTAGGTCTTGTTTGTTTAAAACCTTTTTCATTCCTGTAATCAATGAACATGAAATTTTATCATCAGGGATACTCTCTTTTTCTGTCTGTCTGTCTTTTTGTTTCTCTCGCTTGACTGGTCCTTTCCATAGTTGTAATTTATGCCTTGTTTGTCTAATTTGTTTATTAAGTGACCTTTTATACTTAAGTCATAACTTCATTTGGAGACAATGAGTGTCCACTGTTCACTGAACTCTCACCTGTGGATCCAACAAGCTGTAGCATGCCCAGAAGCTACAACCCAATAAAACTATTTCAGCAGAGAGGGTAACACTCAGGCCTCAAACCCATTGGCGAGTTAGGGGAATGTCTACCCCAAGCATGTGAAGATTTCTCCTAGAAGAATAGACAGATGAGAAAAGTTTGACCCAATACCTTGGTCAGTTGGAGCTTGGTCAGACATCAGAGATGCCTGTCATCTACTGCATCCCTGGCCATCACCAATTGTCCTGACTTTTGTCTTGCCACTGGCCTTCAATGGTACTGTTAGAGAGAGAATAAAGCTGACAACTTTGTGCAATTTTGCCTCATTTAAATCCAATTTACTCAAAATGGGTCACTCCATGACCCATTGGTCTACTTTGAAAAACAAAGGACATACAACAACAAAAACTAACTTTGGTATTATCTTTTTAGGAACTTCTACTTTGGGAACCCAGAGCTAATTTATAACAGGCTGCCTAAGCTCTAGACCTAAACCCTTCCCCTTACTAACACTCTCTTTCTGCCCTTTGCTTGAAATTCCATGTCCCATGTTTAGACATCTGGGGCTTCACCAGGCAATTTCTGATGTCGCTGGGTCTGTGACATCTGAGATGGAAAACAAATCAAATAGTGGCTGCTGAGAATCCACCTCCTTTCTTTACAAATTCCCTACCTATGTCATTGAGCTATTCTATTGTAGAAGGGACAGGAATCCAGCCAAATCCCACATCCATTAGGAAAACTGACAGAGAGCTACTGAAGCTAGGCATGCCAAGTTCTCTTATTGTTAGGGCTTGAAGACTGTCGTGCATAAAGAATGAGGTTCCAGTGACCTCCATGGAGTATTCTTCCTCTGATTGCCCCTGAATCACATTAACCTGATATCTCATAGAATTTGAGAACTTTAAGAGACTTCTCAGTCCAACCTATACATGAACAAATCCTCATTATTATAACATATTGACAAATGGGTGATGATCTAGTTCTTCCTTGCAGACCTTCAAAGGAGAAGAGGTTACCACCTCTCAAGCAAGCTTATTTCCAATTAGGAGAGCTCAGATTGCTGGGAAGCTTTTCCTGATATCAGCTCTAATTGGCTTCTTTTCAATTTCTACCCGTTTTTCTTGGTTGTACCCTCTGTGCCCCAGTAAAACAAATTCAATCCCTCTTCTTCATGACAGCTCTTCAGATACTTGAAGATAGTGATCATGCTTCTGAGTCTTCTTTTATTTAGCCTAAACATGCCCCATTCCTTTACCAGTCTTTTTCTGTCATGAATGAAATGCCCTTTGCCATTCTGGGTGATCTTTGGACATTTTCCAGTTATCCGTGTCCTTCTTAAATTGTAGCTCCATAAATGAAACATAGGGGTCCAGTTGAGATTTGGTAATGACAGAGTAGAGTAGCACTGTCCCCTTCCTGTTCCTGGATACCATACTCCTCCTACAGTAGCCCAAGTCTGCATTAGCTCTTTGGCTTCTTTATTATACTTCTGATTCATCTGAGATTTCAATCCACTTAAACCCCCAGATTCTATGTCTATTCTTCATTTTAGGCCATAAGCCTATCTTTGAATGAAGTTTAAAGCATAACAATAAAGTGCTATTGCTTTAAGCATAACTGGCTTCTTTTCAAAAGCTCCCCTCAGTCCCCAAACTACAGGAAATGAACTTGGATAGGGAGAGTTCCTTAGAATCATTTCCTATTCACATGTGTCCACAGACCCATAACCTGTAGCAACTAGGAGCAGACATATTTAGGATGACCTGTCTCCCCAGTTTTGTTTCTGGTACTTGGTGGGAAGTCTTTTATTCCGCCTCTCCCTCTTCAGAAACAACAAAACCTTTTTCAAATCTTCTCCTGTACCCATATTTTTGGAGAGAACATCAGTTCACTTTGTTTGTTCCTCCACCTCACCCTAGGGTAATGGGGCCCATGGAGATGTATCATGTCAAATAGGAAGCTACAGCTGTGTCAGTCATACTGTGGGGTGTGCCTACAAGATGTCATAGGAATCTGGGAAAGTTGAAAATATGCATTCATAACTGACTCTGGGGCCAGATGGGGTTTTCAACTTTTAAGGAAAATTTGTAAACTGTGTTCTGGGGACAAGTTATGGGGGGAAAATTGAGAGGATGAGATAGGAGTGATAATTGAAGGAAGCTGGGTGGGGAAGTTTCATTCTAGTTGGCTTTTTGGTAAGGACATCAGTCCATTATATTTAGAAGAGGGTGATGTCTATGTGTGTGTGTGTGTGTGTGTGTATGTTCACCTTAAGAGTTAAAATGAACAACATGAATAACTGTCATATAACTTTGCTTGCAGATCTGTGTTTATCCTTCTCAATTTACTCCCAACCCCCCAAACTCATAATCTTACAGGGAATCTAAGAGCAGGAAGATTTGACCTGATGTGTATTCATGTTGACCCTAGTATAGGATCCTAGCATTTAGAGCTGGAAGAGATTTTATTGTTGTTCAGTCTTTTTCAGTTATTTCCAACTCTCCGTGACCCTTCGTGGAATCTTCTTGGCAAAAATATTGTAGTGGTTTGCTATCACCTCCTCCAGCTCATTTTACATATGGGGAAACTGAGGCAAACAGGTTAAGTGATTTACCCAGGTTCCCACAGCTAGTAAGTGTCTAAATCCAGATTTGAACTCAGATCTTCCTGATTCCAGACCTAGCACTCTCCATTGCATCACCTCAACCTCCTTATTTTATAGATGATGGAGAAATAAGCAGCTCCATAGAGTTGAAGAGTTACGAGTTCACACAAGGAAGTAGCAAAGTCAGAATTTGAAACCAATATCTTTGCTTCTAATCTACTATTTTCCATAAAACAAACTGTGGGCCCTGATAGGGTCCTAATTCAGAAGCAGTTTGTATATCTGGTAGCTTCAACTCCCAGGAAGGAGTCAATCTAGGTCCTGGCAAATAAACCAATGGAACTGGGGAGGGGTCAGAATTTATATCTTCCATTTCAGGTGGGTGGACAACATTGTATAATGGAAAGAATAATGAGTCATTCCATGAGACAAGGATTTAAATATTACTAGATATAGAGCTGGAAGAGACCAGTATAGGAATCACTATTTACTCTGTCATTTTTAGAAGGACCAGGTAGATCAACTGTGTCATTTGACATAAGGATTTAAAAATAATTTTGCTATTATTTGCAATAACTTCTATCTCTACAAATGCCACTTAAAATATAAATAATTATAATGTGGGTGGTAGAATGGATAGAATGCCAGTCCTAGAATCAAGCAGACTTGAGTTCAAATGTGGCCTGAGACACCAGAAAGTCACTAAACCCTGTTTGCCTCAGTTTCTTCATCTGTAAAATGAGCTGGAAAATCTGCAGTATCTTTGCCAAGAAAACCCCAGATGGAGTAACCAAGAATCAGATATGACTAAAAGGACTGAACAACAACAACTAAATTAAAACTTTACCTTGAAATAAAAATTTTCATTCTATTATCGCCAGTATGTACAAATGCATTGTGTTGAGTGACACCACTTAATCCTTAAAGGTATACTCAAATTTAGGTCCTTCAGTTAACATGACACTCACTGGCTGGCAGACCATATGTACGTTATTTCCCCTTGTTGAGGCTAGTTTTTTCATTTGTAAAAAGGAGATAATCTGGGTACAGATTGTGACATAAATATTTTGGACATGAACAATATGGTTATTAGTTTTCTGTAATGTATATTTACTAACAAGGGTTTTTTTCCCCTCTGATCCACTTCCCTTTTTTTTTTGTCCCCAAAAAGGGAGGATGGGAAAGAGAAAAAATTAATTTTTGCCAACTGAAAAAAATTTAATTTTTTGAAAAGGGGTTATTCAAACTTATACTTCTCCAATCCCAGGGTCATCACGAGAAAAAATTATTAACCTTAAATTATGGAAGTGGCATTGTGTAAGAAGAAAATGCTGTGCACCTGTAAAAGGATCTTGTCCCTTATATCCACTATCTATGAGAAATCTTGAGCAAGTCACTTAACTTCTCTAGGCCTCTGTTTCCTCATTTGTAAAAGATTTAAATAATTTCTAGGACATCATTCAGCACTGAAAACTATTAACCTTATAGATACATGGAATTATTATCATCTATACCAATAGCCAATGTAACAACAACACCTAGTTAAGCAGTTTTTCTTGGGGTTAAATTCTCCCAGATTCTCAGGTTCTAATTTATTTTTTTTAATTGGGGCAGGTGCAGTATAGAATGGGGGGTAGAGGGAGATGCCCTCCCCAGTCCTGTAGAAACTTTGCAGTTCTCAATCTTTCAAAGATGATTCTGGATAAGACCTAAGTAGTCATATTTTGTTTTCCTTTTCAGAGAACACAGAGAAAGGAATGGAACTATATTACTGTGAGGAATGCGGAAGAAAGGAAGGGATTCATTACCCTATTCTACAAACTCTCTTGCCTGCAGGGACTTTATTTAGCACTCAAGTACTTCTCAAACAGCCAACTAGATGCCCTTCAGAGCAATCCTCTAATAATAAATGCTACTTTTTGTTAAAACCAAGAAGGCCTCATGTGTGAGTAATAGTAGTAATAATAATAATATTAATAATAGCATTTACATAGTACTTTAATGTTACAAAATACTTTATAAATATTATATCATTTAATCCTCATAAAAGCTTTGGGAAGTATGTGTTATTGTTAGCCTTATTTTACAGAGAAAGAAATCGAGGAAGATAGAGGTTAAATGATGATAGACCTAGAGTCAAATACTTAGTACATGTCTAAGATTAGATTTGAATTCAGGTCTTCTTGAGGCTCAGGTCTGTATCCATTGCATTACTGGGAGATATTTCAAATTTATACCATTTCACTTAGTCTTTTAGGACAGTCCTGTAGAGGTGATGGTAGAAGTGGGGTAGAGGATTAGAAGATCTAGAAAGTCCAATTTTGAAGGAAAGACAAGGAACAGAAACAATTTCCAGAGCAACAGAATGGTATAATGGAAAGAAGACTAGATCTTTGTTTGAATTCCAGTTCTAACACTCATAGTTAAGGTGACCTTGAACAAGTACATTTATTTACATTCTTAGGCTGTTGTTTTCTCAAACAATAAAGCATTTATTAAGTATCTACTATTGACCAGGTGTTGTATAAGACACGAGGGATACAAAGGTAGAAAAGAAATAATCTCTGCCCTCAAGAAGACACCATGCCCACTTATAAATATATTCAAAATAAACATAGGTTAATTTAGGGGTGGATAAGTACTAGTAGCTGGGGGAAAATGGGAAAAGTCTGATTCTTTCTTGTTATCTACACCAGGTCAATAGTCTAGATTGAAAAGTAAGTTGAAAAACCAGATCTACAATGGCCCTCATATAATTTACTCTTTTATCAAATAAAAATGTTATCACTTGGAAAAACTACTTGGGAGATGAAGATAAGGACCAGAAGTGACTTAAACAAGATCAGTAATACAGATTGCCTGGGAGCTGGTAGATGCCCAGAAAAATCCAGACATCTAAGCATAGAGTTGCCTTAGGACTTATCATTTTATCAAGATGGAACAAATAGTCAAGCTAGGAGAGGTTTAAACAACTTTTGGTCAGAAATTAGGAGTGGCCCATGTTATCAATGCTATTCAAAGAAGTGTTAAGATTGTATTTCAATCCAAGGCTATCTTTATTAGACTTTCCAGTCTACTTGGAAAAGAAAACTTTGAGAGACACCATAGTGTAGTGGATAGAATACCAGAATCAGGGTCAGACGACCTGGGATTGAGTCTTTTCCCTTATATGCATAAGATGAAGGGAAACCAGAAGTAAAGCTGCAAACAGAGGAGTATGAGCTGACCACTCCCCACATACTGCACCAGGTTCTGAGTCTAGGTACAGGACAACTTTGGGGCCCCAGGACCTTGCCTAAGCCAACAGCAGAGTACCTCACATATGTCGCTTGAAATCCCACGCTCTGGCACCAACCTGCAGCAAGGCCTTGAAGTTTATAGTGGTTAGCTCTTTCAAGCCTGCAGGGAAGCCCTAGCCACAAGGCAAAATAGTTCACAGTACTGAGTGCTACGAGCCATCAGCAGAGGAGACAAAATCAGCAGTTTTCAGAACTCCCAGTCCACAGACAAAAAAAGCTGGGAAAATGAGCAAACAGCAAAAGAAATACCTAACCATAGACAATTTCTATAGCAACAAAGAGAAATGCAGAGAGTCAGTAGGGGACAGTGAAAGCAAAGCAACCACATGCAAAACTTCAAAGAAAACTGAAAATTAGTCTCAGGCACTAGAAGAGCTAAAAAGGAAATTTAAAAACCAAATAAGAGAGGTGGAAGAAAAATGGGAATAAGAAATGAAAGTAATGCAAAAAAGAAAGAAAAATAGCTTAAAAAAGCAAAATTGGTCAATTGGAAAAAGAGGCACAAAAGTCCAAAGAAGAAAAAAGTCTTCTAAAAAACAGAATTTACCTACTAGAGAAAAAGGTAAAAAAAATCCAATGAAGAAAAATGTCTCATGAAAAATAGAATTGACCAACTGAGAGAAGAGACAAAAAAAAGTCCAATGAAGAAAAGAGTTCTGTAGAAAGTAGAACAGACTAAATGGGAAAGGAGAGTCAAAATATGATGGAAGAAAATAATTCTTTAAAAATTAGAATGGGAGGAGGAGGAGACACCTGGGTGGCTCAATAGATTGAGAGCCAGGCCTTGAGGTGTCTTAGATCTTAGGTTCAAATTTGGCCTCAAACACTTCCCACCCTGGGCAAGTCACTTAACCCCCATTGTCTAGCCCTAACTGCTCTTCTGCCTTAGAACCAATACACAGTATTGATTCCAAGACAAAAGGTAAGGGTTTTAAAAAATTAGAATTGGGCAAATAGAAGCTAATGACTTCATAAAACATTAAGAAACATAAAACAAAAAATCAAAAGAATGAAAATATGGAAGAAAATATGAAATATCTGAAAAAACAAAACTGAAATAGAAAATCGATCCAAGAGAGACAGTCTAAGAATTATTGGACTACTTAAAAATCATGATTAAAAAAAGCCCAAGACCTCATATGATAAGAAATTCTCAAAGAAAACTGCTCTGATATCCTTGAACAAGAGGGTAAAACAGAAATGGAACGAATCCACAGATCACTTCTTGGAACAAATACCCAAATGACAACTCCCAGAAATGTCATAGTCAGATACTTAATTGCTATGTAACTCTGGGAAAATTACTTTATTTCCTCTGGGCTTCAGTTTCCTCATATGTTAATTGAAGGACTTGAATTTAAAAATACTTTTAAGGACCAGGCTGTGGCACTCAACACAGTGCATACTAGAGATAGTAGGATGAACATTTTTTACTTCAAGGTAAAGTTATAATTGTTGTTTAGTGGTTCAGTTGTATTCCACACCTCATCATCTCTTAAACTATCAATTGTGTTTTCTTGACAAATATATTGGAATGGTTTTCTATGTCCTTCTTTAGCTTATCAAGGCTTAGAGAGGTTAAGTGACTTGTCCCAGGGTCACATAGTAAATGTTAGAGGCCAGATTTAAACTCAGTTCTTCCTGACTCCAGTTTGTTGCTCTACCCATTGAGTTTTCTCCTAATGTTATAATACATGCTTGTAATTATTTATATTTCAATGGCCATGTCTTATTACTCAAAACCAATTTCCATATTCATATTTATAATAATCTCTTAAAAATCACAACCCCAAATCATATACCCATATAATTCAGTAATAAATCATATGTTTTTCTCCAGCTTATACTCACATAGCTCTTTCTCTAGATGTGGAAAGCATTCTTTTTTATAAGTTCCTCTCTACTCTCACATCACTGATTGTTCTTGATCATTGCATTGCTATTAGTAGCAGAGTCTATTACATTTGATTGTACTACAGCTTCACTTTCTTTATACAATATTGTCCTGGTTCTGCTCATTTCACTTTGAATCAGTTCATGGAGGTCTTTCCAGTTCATATAGAAATCAAGCAGTTCATCATTCCTTATAGTACAATAGTATTTCTTTTTTTTTTTAAACCCTTACCTTCTGTCTTGGAGTCAATACTGTGAATTGGCTCCAAGGCAGAAGAGTGGTAAGGGCTAGGCAATGGGGGTCAAGTGACTTGCCCAGGGTCACACAGCTGGGAAGTGTCTGAGGCCAGATTTGAACCTAGGACCTCCCATCTCTAGGGCTGGTTCTCAATCCACTGAGCTATCCAGCTGCCCCCTGTACAATAGTATTTCATCACCATCATATATCACAATTTGTTCAACTGTTCCCCAATCAAAGGGCATCCCCTCATTTTCCAATTTTTTGCCACTAGAAAAAGCCCAGCTATAAATATTTTCATACAAACTTTTTTTTTATCTCTTTGGGGTACAAATCCAGTAGTGGTATAGCTGAACCAAAGGGCACGAGGAAAATACTTTTAGCCAAATATCGAAGGCACCTCATGAAGGTTGGTTAAAAAAAGTTTGATGTCTTCTAGTTCTATTCAAGAGAGATGTAAATAAGAATAAAAAGAGGGGGAACATCACTTCTCTATTTACCAAGCCAGATACCACAGAGGTAGTTATACTAAAGAAAGAAAAAATAGGTAAAGCAAATAATTCAAAGAGACAAAACTCTAGAAAGGATTCAGCAATAAAGCCAATGACCTCAGACATTCATACATAAAAACAGAAAGGTTGGGTAATAAGTAAAGATAGTAATGTAGTCGTTGTGGGTCTTCTGTGAGTTCTTGCCACCAAGCCTGAAGGAGTACTGAAACACTGAAAGATACTGAAATAACTAGCAAATGAAATTATTGGGATGCCATCCATGATTTTTGAAAGACTGAAGAGAATAAGAGAAATGCTCCAAGTGACTGGACCAAGAATCAAAGTCTTGATTCTCAAAAAAGGAAGAAAATACAATCTGCAAATTATAGGTTAGTAAATTTGACTTGAATATCTGACAAATTCTAGTATATTTTATTTAAGGGTTGACTTGTGATAACTGCGTCAAGGAGCAATGATCATTGTGAACAAATATGACTTCATATAAATGAGGTATATCAAGTGTAATTCATTACCATCACTACCTCCACCACCACCACCTGCCTCCCCAGCCCCCCACTTCTTTTTGGACAGGATTTCTTGCCTGACACAGGGAGGGAGCAAAATACAGGAAAAAAGAGCTGAACTTGGAATTAATATCTTGGCATTTCCTATCAGTTTGACATTGGGCAAGCTAATTAACTTTTATTAATCAACACACATTTTTAAAATACTCACTGCATGCCAGATGTTATAGAAGTTGCTGTGGATACAAATATAAAGAATGTAACAATGTCTACTCAAGATTAGATTCTAACCTCTCTATATCTCTCAAGCAGCTCCCTACAGTAACTTAATAAAACTTAAACAGCTTTTGGGTCTAGTTTGGTAGAAGTTATGAAACCAAGAGTTCACCATATTGATGACAGAACAAATCTTTCTTGTGATTATAAATTTATAGGGTTGGATTGCAGATCAAATATGGACTAGACTTAAAGAGAGCACTGGACTAAGTCTCACATGCTATCCATGTGAAAAAATGTGAACATGTGAAAAAAAAAAGAAATGTTTGATGAGATGGTCATATAGTTAAGAAAAATCAGAAATGGCTGAATGACCAGACCTCAGTAGACATGAATGGCTGTTTGGCAATTAGAGGGATGTCCCTGGCAGAATTCTTCAAAGTTCTTTTCTTTGAACTTGACTGAAACATCTTCATCACTGATTCAGATAAATGTATAAATGCCACATTAGTGAAATTTGTTAGTGGCAAAGAGCTGTGAAGACTACCAGTATGTAAGATAACAGAGTTGGAGCCGTAATAAAGCTAGATGTACTACAAAAATCTAGAATAAAGAATCAAATAAGATGACAATTAATAGCTATAAATGTAAAGGACTTCACATTAAGAGGAATATTAGGACACCAGTATGCTGCTTCTCTCTGACCAAGTCAAACCACATTTAGAATATTGTTCTTAGTTCTGAGAATCATATTATACGAGACATTGGCAATCTGGAGAGTATACAGAAGAGAACAGGATGATGAAGAGAAGGTAAATCATAATATAAAAGTATCAATTGAAGGAACTGATCAGGTTCAGGTTGGAACAGAGAGGCTCAAGTCTGGTGTAACTGCTTTCAAGGATCTGAAAGATTTTCTTGTGGATGAAGGACTACCTTTTCTTTACTTGTCCCCAGAGGACAGAACTAAGAGAAATGTGGTGGAGAGTGCAAAGAGGCAAATTAAAGTTTAATGTAAGGAAAATTTTCCTAACCATCAGAGCTTTCCAGAAATGTAATAAATGCATAGCCCAGGGAGAGAATCCTATCTCCAACCCTCCCCCGCCCTCCCTCCCCCCCATGAAATCTTGAGCAAAAGTTAGCATGGGCACTTTCCAGATGTTGTAAATAAAATTCTTGGTCAGATAGGAGTTAGACTACTACAGCATTTCTTTTTTTTTGGTTGTTTTCATACATTATTCACTGGAAACAAAGATCATTTTCTCCCCCCCCCCCCTCGCCTTTCCCTCTCCCATAGCCGACGCATGATTCCACTGGTTATCACATGTGTTCTTGACTCGAACCCATTTCCCTGTTGTTGGAATTTGCATTATAGTGTTCATTTAGAGTCTCTCCTCAGTCTTATCTCCTCCAACCCTGTAGTCAAGCAGTTGCTTTTCATTGGTGTTTTTACTCCCACAGTTTATCCTCTGCTTGTGGGTAGTATTTTTTTTTAGATCCCTGCAGATTGTTCAGGGAAATTGCATCGCCACTAATGGAGAAGTCCATCACCTTCGATTGCACCACAATGTATCAGTCTCTGTGTATAATGTTTTCCTGGTTCTGCTCCTTTCGCTCTGCATCACTTCCTGGAGGTTGTTCCAGTCTCCATGGAATTCCTCCACTTTATTATTCCTTTGAGCACAATAGTATTCCATCACCAACATATACCACAGTTTGTTCAGCCATTCTCCAATTGAAGGGCATCCCCTCATTTTCCAATTTTTGGCCACCACAAAGAGTGCAGCTATGAATATTCTTGTACAAGTCTTTTTGTCCATTATCTCTTTGGGGTACAAGCCCAGCAGTGCTATGGCTGGATCAAAGGGCAGACAGTCTTTTATCGCCCTTTGGGCATAGTTCCAAATTGCCCTCCAGAATGGTTGGATCAATTCACAACTCCACCAGCAATGAATTAATGTCCCCACTTTGCCACATCCCCTCCAGCATTCATTACTTTGGATAGCTGTCATGTTAGCCAATCTGCTAGGTGTGAGGTGATACCTCAGAGTTGTTTTGATTTGCATCTCTCTGATTATAAGAGATGTAGAGCACTTTTTCATGTGCTTATTAATAGTTTTGATTTCTTTGGCTGAGAACTGCCTGTTCATGTCCCTTGCCCATTTGTCAATTGGAGAATGGCTTGATTTTTTGTACAATTGATTTAGTTCTTTATAAATTTGAGTAATTAAACCTTTGTCAGAGGTTTTTATGAAGATTGTTTCCCAATTTGTTGCTACCCTTCTGATTTTGGTTACATTGGTTTTGTTTGTACAAAACCTTTTTAATTTGATGTAATCCAGATGATTTATTTTGCATTTTGTAACTCTTTCTAATTCTTGCTTGGTTTTGAAGTATTTCCCTTCCCAAAGGTCTGACATGTATACTATTCTATGTTTGCCTAATTTTCTTATAGTTTCCTTCTTTATGTTCAAGTCATTCACCCATTTTGAATTTATCTTGGTGTAGGGTGTGAGGTGTTGATCTAAGCCTAATCTTTCCCACACTGTCCTCCAATTTTCCCAGCAGTTTTTATGAAATAGTGGATTTTTGTCCCAAAAGCTGGGATCTTTGGGTTTGTCATATACTGTCTTGCTGAGGTTGCTTGCCCCCAGTCTATGCCACTGATCCTCCTTTCTGTCTCTTAGCCAGTACCAAATTGTTTTGATGACCGCTGCTTTGTAATATAGTCTGAGATCTGGGACTGCAAGACCCCTTTCCTTTGTATTTTTTTTTTCATTATTTCCCTGGATATCCTTGATCTTTTGTTCTTCCAAATGAACTTTGTTATGTTTTTTTCTAAATCAGTAAAAAAAATTTTTGGAAGTTCCATGGGTATGGCACTAAATAGATAGATGAGTT